>NC_141179.1:0-1440000 GCF_055505025.1 Bos grunniens
GATGCTCGAGAATATCCGGGTAGACTCCTGAGGCTCGGTCCCGCATTTGCGTATGCCGAGCCTCCTTCCTCATGACCTTTGTCCAGAGTGGAATGCCTCACCGGCTCCGGGCACATGGTCAGTGCATCCTCAGTCCCGATATCAGTGCATGATCAGCCACGGGATCACTGACTGCACAGTCACGTGATCAGCGCCTCTCAGTCACGTGATCACCGTATGATAAACACATGATCAGTGAACGATCAGCCACGTGATCAGTGCATGCGCCGTCAGGTGGTCAGTTCCTGATCAGCCACGGGATCAGTGCGTGCACAGTCCCATGATCAGCGCCTGTCAGTCCCTGATCACTGCCTGATAAACACGTGATCAGTGCATGATGAGCCACGTGATCAGTGCCCGATCAGCCACGTCATCAGTGCATGCGCAGTCACCTGATCAGTGCATGCTCAGTCACGTGATCTGTACTTGATCAGCCACGTGATCAGTGCCTGCAGAGTCACGTGATCAGGGCCTGCTGAGCTGCGTGATTCCTGTCGGCTCATCTGCTTGACAATTGCCAGCTGAGCTGCGTGATTCCTGCCTGGTCACCTGCTTCATTATTGCTAGTTGAGCAGCATGATTCGTCACTGCTCAGCTCCCTGCTTATAGCCTGCTGATTGCGTGATTCGTGTCTGCTCAGCTCTTTGAGTATTGCCTCCTGAGGTCCCTGTTCCGGCGCCATCTGCCGGGGACCAGCCCCAGCTGATCCAGGGTATTCGCAGGAGAGATGGCCTAGGCGATTATTCATATGCTCATCAGAGATATCAAGAAGAATAGTATGAGGATAGCTCAGTAGGGAAATTCGGTGGAGAAAAGAGACTGAGTAGCTTGGTTTACGCGGGAGACCAATAAAACTTCAAGACAAGAAGTTTGCACCACTTACGTAGGCCGCAGGCGCCCTCTGAAGAGCGGAAGGTGCCTCATCCTAGACACCTTCTCGAGTGGGTCTTAGCAGCCCAGGCATAATTAGGAAGCGTGGTGGGTTCTGCACTCCAGATGGAGATTCGGCTGGAAGTTACAGGGAAGAATGACAAGGAACTTCATGAATTGGAGCTGTAAGTTAACTCTTTGACAGAGAGAGCGAGATGGTGGTGGGGGGACAGCCCCCAGTGAAATCAGAGGTGAGAGCACAAAGCAATAAAGTAGGCAGACTCTGGTTATTTTGGGTGGAGATGCTCGAGAAAATCCAGGGGGACACCTGAGGCTCGGTCCCACATTTGCCTATGCCGAGCCTCCTTCCTCAAGACCTTTGTCCAGAGTGGAATGCCTCACTGGCTCCGGGCACATGGTCAGTGCATGCTCATTCACGATATCAGTGCATGATCAGCCACGTGATCTGTACTTGATCATCCACGTGATCAGTGCCTGCAGGGTCACGTGATCAGGGCCTGCTGAGCTGCGTGATTCCTGCCTGGTCACCTGCTTGATTATTGCCAGTTGAGCAGCATGATTCGTCACTGCTCATCTCCCTGCTTATAGCCTGCTGATTGCGTGGTTCGTGTCTGCTCAGCTCTTTGAGTATTGCCTCCTTAGGTCCCTGTTCGGGTGCCACCTGCCAGGGACCAGCCCCAGCTGATCCAGGGTATTCGAAGGAGAGATGGCCTAGGCGACTATTTATATGCTCATCAGAGATATCAGGAAGAATAGTATGAGGATAGATAAGTAGGAGTATTCGGTGGAGAAAAGAGACTGAGTAGCTTGGTTTACGCGGGAGACCAATCAAACTTCAAGACAAGAAGTTTGCACCACATACGTAGGCCGCAGGCGCCCTCTCGAAGAGCGGAAGGTGCCTCACCCTAGACACCTTCTCGAGTGGGTCTTAGCCGCCCAGGCATAATTAGGAAGCGTGGTGGGTTCTGCACTCCAGATGGAGACTCGGCTGGAAGTTACAGGGAAGAATGACAAGGAACTTTATGAATTGGAGCTGTAAGTTAACTCTTTGACAGAGAGAGCGAGATGGTGGTGGGGGACAGCCCCCAGTGAAATCAGAGGTGAGAGCACAAAGCAATAAAGTAGGCAGACTCTGGTTATTTTGGGTGGAGATGCTCGAGAATATCCAGAGGGACTCCTGAGGCTCGGTCCCACATTTGCCTATGCCGAGCCTCCTTCCTCAAGACCTTTGTCCAGAATGGAGTGCCTCACCGGCTCCGGGCACAGGGTCAGTGCATGTTCAGTCCCGATATCAGTGCATGATCAGCCACGTGATCACTGACTGCACAGTCACGTGATCAGCGCCTCTCAGTCACGTGATCACCGTATGATAAACACGTGATCAGTGAACGATCAACCACGTGATCACTGCATGCGCCGTCAGGTGGTCAGTTCCTTATCAGCCACGGGATCAGTGCGTGCACAGTCCCATGATCAGCGCCTGTCAGTTCCTGATCACTGCCTGATAAACACGTGATCAGTGCATGATGAGCCACGTGATCAGTGCCCGATCAGCCACGTCATCAGTGCATGCACAGTCACCTGATCAGTGCATGCTCAGTCACGTGATCTGTACTTGATCAGCCGCGTGATCAGTGCCTGCAGAGTCACGTGATCAGGGCCTGCTGAGCTGCGTGATTCCTGTCGGCTCATCTGCTTGACAATTTCCAGCTGAGCTGCGTGATTCCTGCCTGGTCACCTGCTTGATTATTGCCAGTTGAGCAGCATGATTCGTCACTGCTGAGGTCCCTGCTTATAGCCTGCTGATTGCCTGGATCGTGTCTGCTCAGCCTTTTGAGTATTGCCTCCTGAGGTCCCTGATCGGCCGCCACCTGCCGGGCACAAGCCCCAGCTGATCCAGGGTATTCTAAGGAGAGATGGCCTAGGCGACTATTTATATGCTCATCAAAGGTATCAAGAAGAATAGTATGAGGATAGCTCAGTAGGAAAATTCGGTGGAGAAAAGAGACTGAGTAGCTTGGTTTACGCGGGAGACCAATCAAACTTGAAGACAAGAAGTTTGCACCACTTACGTAGGCTGCAGGCGCCCTCTCGAAGAGCGGAAGATGCCTCACCCTAGACACCTCCTCGAGTGGGTCTTAGCAGTCCAGGCATAATTAGGAAGCGTTGTGGGTTCCTCTCTCCAGATGGAGACTCGCCTGGAAGTTACAGGTAAGAATGACAAGGAACTTCATGAATTGGAGCTGTAAGTTAACTCTTTGACAGAGAGAGCGAGATGGTGGTGGGGGACAGCCCCCAGTGAAATCAGAGGTGAGAGCACAAAGCAATAAAGTAGGCAGACTCTGGTTATTTTGGGTGGAGATGCTCGAGAGTATCCAGGGGGACTCCTGAGGCTCGGTCCCACATTTGCCTATGCCGAGCCTCCTTCCTCAAGACCTTTGTGCAGAGTGGAATGCCTCACCGGCTCCGGGCACATGGTCAGTGCATGTTCAGTCCCGATATCAGTGCATGATCAGCCACGTGATCACTGACTGCACAGTCACGTGATCAGCGCCTCTCAGTCACGTGATCACAGTATGATAAACACGTGATCAGTGAACGATCAGCCACGTGATCACTGCATGCGCCGTCAGGTGGTCAGTTCATGATCAGCCACGGGATCAGTGCGTGCACAGTCCCATGATCAGCGCCTGTCAGTCCCTGATCACTGCCTGATAAACAGGTGATCAGTACTTGATGAGCCACGTGATCAGTGCCCGATCAGCCACGTCATCAGTGCATGCGCAGTCACCTGATCAGTGCATGCTCAGTCACGTGATTTGAACTTGATCAGCCACGTGATCAGTGCCTGCAGAGTCACGTGATCAGGGCCTTCTGAGCTGCGTGATTCCTGTCGGCTCATCTGCTTGACAATTGCCAGCTGAGCTGCGTGATTCCTGCCTGGTCACCTGCTTGATTATTGCCAGTTGAGCAGCATGATTCGTCACTGCTCATCTCCCTGCTTATAGCCTGCTGATTGCCTGGTTCGTGTCTGCTCAGCTCTTTGAGTATTGCCTCCTGAGGTCCCTGTTCGGGCGCCACCTGCCGGGGACCAGCCCCAGCTGATCCATGGTATTCTAAGGAGAGATGGCCTAGGCGACTATTTATATGCTCATCAGAGATATCAAGAAGAATAGTATGAGGATAGCTCAGTAGGAAAATTGGGTGGAGAAAAGAGACTGAGTAGCTTGGTTTACGCGGGAGACCAATCAAACTTCAAGACAAGAAGTTTGCACCACTTACGTACGCCGCAGGCGCCCTCTCGAAGAACGGAAGGTGCCTCACCCTAGACACCTTCTAGAGTGGGTCTTAGCAGCCCAGGCATAATTAGGAAGCGTGGTGGGTTCTGCACTCCAGATGGAGATTCGGCTGGAAGTTACAGGGAAGAATGACAAGGAACTTCATGAATTGGAGCTGTAAGTTAACTCTTTGACAGAGAGAGCGAGATGGTGGTGGGGGACAGCCCCCAGTGAAATCAGAGGTGAGAGCACAAAGCAATAAAGTAGACAGACTCTGGTTATTTTGGGTGGAGATGCTCGAGAATATCCAGGGGGACTCCTGAGGCTCGGTCCCACATTTGCCTATGCCGAGCCTCCTTCCTCAAGACCTTTGTCCAGAATGGAGTGCCTCACCGTCTCCGGGCACATGGTCAGTGCATGTTCAGTCCCAATATCAGTGCATGATCAGCCACGTGATCACTGACTGCACAGTCACGTGATCAGCGCCTCTCAGTCACGTGATCACCGTATGATAAACACGTGATCAGTGAACGATGAACCACGTGATCACTGCATGCGCCGTCAGGTGGTCAGTTCCTTATCAGCCACGGGATCAGTGCGTGCACAGTCCCATGATCAGCGCCTGTCAGTCCCTGATCACTGCCTGATAAACACGTGATCAGTGCATGATGAGCCACGTGATCAGTGCCCGATCAGCCACGTCATCAGTGCATGCCCAGTCACCTGATCATTGCATGCTAAGTCACGTGATCTGTACTTGATCAGCCGCGTGATCAGTGCCTGCAGAGTCACGTGATCAGGGCCTGCTGAGCTGCGTGATTCCTGTCGGCTCATCTGCTTGACAACTTCCAGCTGAGCTGCGTGATTCCTGCCTGGTCACCTGCTTGATTATTGCCAGTTGAGCAGCATGATTCGTCACTGCTGAGGTCCCTGCTTATAGCCTGCTGATTGCCTGGTTCGTGTCTGCTCAGCTCTTTGAGTATTGCCTCCTGAGGTCCCTGTTCGGGCGCCACCTGCCAGGCACAAGCCCCAGCTGATCCAGGGTATTCTAAGGAGAGATGGCCTAGGCGACTATTTATATGCTTATCAAAGGTATCAAGAAGAATAGTATGAGGATAGCTCAGTAGGAAAATTCGGTGGAGAAAAGAGACTGAGTAGCTTGGTTTACGCGGGAGACCAATCAAACTTCAAGACAAGAAGTTTGCACCACTTACGTAGGCCGCAGGCCCCCTCTCGAAGAGCGGAAGATGCCTCACCCTAGACACCTCCTCGAGTGGGTCTTAGCAGTCCAGGCATAATTAGGAAGCGTTGTGGGTTCCTCTCTCCAGATGGAGACTCGCCTGGAAGTTACAGGTAAGAATGACAAGGAACTTCATGAATTGGAGCTGTAAGTTAACTCTTTGACAGAGAGAGCGAGATGGTGGTGGGGGACAGCCCCCAGTGAAATCAGAGGTGAGAGCACAAAGCAATAAAGTAGGCAGACTCTGGTTATTTTGGGTGGAGATGCTCGAGAATATCCAGGGGGACTCCTGAGGCTCGGTCCCACATTTGCCTATGCCGAGCCTCCTTCCTCAAGACCTTTGTCCAGAGTGGAATGCCTCACCGGCTCCGGGCACATGGTCAGTGCATGTTCAGTCCCGATATCAGTGCATGATCAGCCACGTGATCACTGACTGCACAGTCACGTGATCAGCGCCTCTCAGTCACGTGATCACCGTATGATAAACACGTGATCAGTGAACGATCAGCCACGTGATCACTGCATGCGCCGTCAGGTGGTCAGTTCCTTATCAGCCACGGGATCAGTGCGTGCACAGTCCCATGATCAGCGTCTGTCAGTCACTGATCACTGCCTGATAAACACGTGATCAGTGCATGATGAGCCACGTGATCAGTGCCCAATCAGCCACGTCATCAGTGCATGCGCAGTCACCTGATCAGTGCCTGCTCAGTCACGTGATCTGTACTGGATCAGCCGAGTGATCAGTGCCTGCAGAGTCACGTGATCAGGGCCTGCTGAGCTGCGTGATTCCTGTCGGCTCATCTGCTTGACAATTGCCAGTTGAGCTGCGTGATTCCTGCCTGGTCACCTGCTTGATTATTGCCAGTTGAGCAGCATGATTCGTCACGGCTCAGGTCCCTGCTTATAGCCTGCTGATTTCGTGGTTCGTGTCTTCTCAGCTCTTTGAGTATTGCCTCCTGAGGTCCCTGTTCGGGCACCACCTGCCTGGCACAAGCCCCAGCTGATCCAGGGTATTCGAAGGAGAGATGGCCTAGGCGACTATTTATATGCTCATCAGAGATATCAAGAATAATAGTATGAGGATAGCTCAGTAGGAAAATTCGGTGGAGAAAAGAGACTGAGTAGCTTGGTTTTCCCGGCAGACCAATCAATCTTCAAGACAAGAAGTTTGCACCACTTACGTAGGCCGCAGGCGCCCTCTCGAAGAGCGGAAGGTGCCTCACCCTAGACACCTTCTCGAGTGGGTCTTAGCAGCCCAGGCATAATTAGGAAGCGTGGTGGGTTCCGCACTCCAGATGGAGACTCGGCTGGAAGTTACAGGGAAGAATGACAAGGAACTTTTTGAATTGAAGCTGTAAGTTAACTCTTTGACAGGGAGAGCGAGATGTTGGTGGGGAACAGCCCACAGTGAAATCAGAGGTAAGAGCACAAAGCAATAAAGTAGGCAGACTCTGGTTATTTTGGGGGGGAGATGCTAGAGAATATCCGGGGGGACTCCAGAGGCTCGGTCCCGCATTTGCCTATGCCGAGCCTCCTTCCTCAAGACCTTTGTCCAGAGTGGAATGCCTCACCGGCTCCGGGCACATGGTCAGTGCATGCTCAGTCCCGATATCAGTGCATGATCAGCCACGTGATCACTGACTGCACAGTCACGTGATCAGCGCCTCTCAGTCACGTGATCACCGTATGATAAACACGTGATCAGTGAACGATCAGCAACGTGATCACTGCATGTGCCGTCAGGTGGTCCGTTCCTGATCAGCCATAGGATCAGTGCTTGCACAGTCCCATGATCAGCGCCTGTCAGTCCCAGATCACTGCCTGATAAACACGTGATCAGTGCATGATGAGCCACGTGATCAGTGCCCGATCAGCCACGTCATCAGTGCATGCGCAGTCACCTGATCATTGCATGCTCAGTCACGTGATCTGTACTTGATCAGCCACGTGATCAGTGCCTGCAGAGTCACGTGATAAGGGCCTGCTGAGCTGCGTGATTCCTGTCGGCTCATCTGCTTGACAATTGCCAGCTGAGCTGCGTGATTCCTGCCTGGTCACCTGCTTGATTATTGCCAGTTGAGCAGCATGATTCGTCACTGCTCATCTCCCTGCTTATAGCCTGCTGATTGCGTGGTTCGTGTCTGCTCAGCTCTTTGAGTATTGCCTCCTGAGGTCCCTGTTCGGGCGCCACCTGCCGGGGACCAGCCCCAGCTGATCCAGGGTATTCGAAGGAGAGATGGCCTAGGCGACTATTTATATGCTCATCAGAGATATCAGGAAGAATAGTATGAGGATAGCTCAGTAGGAGAATTCGGTGGAGAAAAGAGACTGAGTAGCTTGGTTTACGCGGGAGACCAATAAAACTTCAAGACAAGAAGTTTGCACCACTTACGTAGGCCGCAGGCGCCCTCTCGAAGAGCGGAAAGTGCCTCACCCTAGACACCTTCTCGAGTGGGTCTTAGCAGCCCAGGCATAATTAGGAAGCGTGGTGGGTTCTGCACTCCAGATGGAAACTCGGCTGGAAGTTACAGGGAAGAATGACAAGGAACTTTATGAATTGGAGCTGTAAGTTAACTCTTTGACAGAGAGAGCCAGATGGTGGTGGGGGACAGCCCCCAGTGAAATCAGAGGTGAGAGCACAAAGCAATAAAGTAGGTAGACTCTGGTTATTTTGGGGGGGAGATGCTAGAGAATATCCGGGGGGACTCCAGAGGCTCGGTCCCGCATTTGCCTATGCCGAGCCTCCTTCCTCAAGACCTTTGTCCAGAGTGGAATGCCTCACCGGCTCCGGGCACATGGTCAGTGCATGCTCAGTCCCGATATCAGTGCATGATCAGCCACGTGATCACTGACTGCACAGTCACGTGATCAGCGCCTCTCAGTCACGTGATCACCGTATGATAAACACGGGATCAGTGAACGATCAGCAACGTGATCACTGCATGCGCCGTCAGGTGGTCCGTTCCTGATCAGCCATAGGATCAGTGCTTGCACAGTCCCATGATCAGCGCATGTCAGTCCCTGATCACTGCCTGATAAACACGTGATCAGTGCATGATGAGCCACGTGATCAGTGCCCGATCAGCCACGTCATCAGTGCATGCGCAGTCACCTGATCATTGCATGCTCAGTCACGTGATCTGTACTTGATCAGCCACGTGATCAGTGCCTGCAGAGTCACGTGATAAGGGCCTGCTGAGCTGCGTGATTCCTGTCGGCTCATCTGCTTGACAATTGCCAGCTGAGCTGCGTGATTCCTGCCTGGTCACCTGCTTGATTATTGCCAGTTGAGCAGCATGATTCGTCACTGCTCATCTCCCTGTTTATAGCCTGCTGATTGCGTGGTTCGTGTCTGCTCAGCTCTTTGAGTATTGCCTCCTGAGGTCCCTGTTCGGGCGCCACCTGCCGGGGACCAGCCCCAGCTGATCCAGGGTATTCGAAGGAGAGATGGCCTAGGCGACTATTTATATGCTCATCAGAGATATCAGGAAGAATAGTATGAGGATAGCTCAGTAGGAGAATTCGGTGGAGAAAAGAGACTGAGTAGCTTGGTTTACGCGGGAGACCAATAAAACTTCAAGACAAGAAGTTTGCACCACTTACGTAGGCCGCAGGCGCCCTCTCGAAGAGCGGAAGGTGCCTCACCCTAGACACCTTCTCGAGTGGGTCTTAGCAGCCCAGGCATAATTAGGAAGCGTGGTGGGTTCTGCACTCCAGATGGAGACTCGGCTGGAAGTTACAGGGAAGAATGACAAGGAACTTTATGAATTGGAGCTGTAAGTTAACTCTTTGACAGAGAGAGCCAGATGGTGGTGGGGGACAGCCCCCAGTGAAATCAGAGGTGAGAGCACAAAGCAATAAAGTAGGCAGACTCTGGTTATTTTGGGGGGGAAATGCTAGAGAATATCCGGGTGGACTCCTGAGGCTCGGTCCCGCATTTGCGTATGCCGAGCCTCCTTCCTCATGACCTTTGTCCAGAGTGGAATGCCTCACCGGCTCCGGGCACATGGTCAGTGCATGCTCAGTCACGATATCAGTGCATGATCAGCCACGTGATCACTGACTGCACAGTCACGTGATCAGCGCCTCTCAGTCACGTGATCACCGTATGATAAACACGTGATCAGTGAACGATCAGCCACGTGATCACTGCATGCGCCGTCAGGTGGTCAGTTCCTGATCAGCCACGGGATCAGTGCATGCACAGTCCCATGATCAGCGCCTGTCAGTCCCTGATCACTGCCTGATAAACACGTGATCAGTGCATGATGAGCCACGTGATCTGTGCCCGATGAGCCACGTCATCAGTGCATGGGCAGTCACCTGATCAGTGCATGCTCAGTCACGTGATCTGTACTTGATCAGCCGCGTGATCAGTGCCTGCAGAGTCACGTGATCAGGGCCTGGTGAGCTGCGTGATTCCTGTCGGCTCATCTGCTTGACAATTTCCAGCAGAGCTGCGTGATTCCTGCCTGGTCACCTGCTTGATTATTGCCAGTTGAGCAGCATGATTCGTCACTTCTGAGGTCCCTGCTTATAGCCTGCTGATTGCCTGGTTCGTGTCTGCTCAGCTCTTTGAGTATTGCCTCCTGAGGTCCCTGATCGGGCGCCACCTGCCGGGCACAAGCCCCAGCTGATCCATGGTATTCTAAGGAGAGATGGCCTAGGCGACTATTTATATGCTCATCAAAGGTATCAAGAAGAATAGTATGAGGATAGCTCAGTAGGAAAATTCGGTGGAGAAAAGAGACTGAGTAGCTTGGTTTACGCGGGAGACCAATAAAACTTCAAGACAAGAAGTTTGCACCACTTACGTAGGCCGCAGGCGCCCTCTCGAAGAGCGGAAGATGCCTCACCCTAGACACCTCCTCGAGTGGGTCTTAGCAGTCCAGGCATAATTAGGAAGCGTTGTGGGTTCCTCTCTCCAGATGGAGACTCGCCTGGAAGTTACAGGTAGGAATGACAAGGAACTTTATGAATAGGAGCTGTAAGTTAACTCTTTGACAGAGAGAGCCAGATGGTGGTGGGGGACAGCCCCCAGTGAAATCAGAGGTGAGAGCACAAAGCAATAAAATAGGCAGACTCTGGTTATTTTGGGGGGGAGATGCTCGAGAATATCCGGGTGGACTCCTGAGGCTCAGTCCCGCATTTGCGTAGGCCGAGCCCCCTTCCTCATGACCTTTGTCCAGAATGGAATGCCTCACCGGGTCCGGGCACATGGTCAGTGCATGCTCAGTCACGATATCAGTGCATGATCACCCACGTGATCACTGACTGCACAGTCACGTGATCAGCGCCTCTCAGTCACGTGATCACCGTATGATAAACACGTGATCAGTGAACGATCAGCCACGTGATCACTGCATGCGCCGTCAGGTGGTCAGTTCCTGATCAGCCACGTCATCAGTGCATGCGCAGTCACCTGATCAGTGCATGCTCAGTCACGTGATCTGTACTTGATCAGCCACGTGATCAGTGCCTGCAGAGTCACGTGATCAGGGCCTGCTGAGCTGCGTGATTCCTGTCGGCTCATCTGCTTGAGAATTGCCAGCTGAGCTGCGTGATTCCTGCCTGGTCACCTGCTTCATTATTGCTAGTTGCGCAGCATGATTCGTCGCTGCTCAGCTTCCTGCTTATAGCCTGCTGATTGCGTGGTTCGTGTCTGCTCAGCTCTTTGAGTATTGCCTCCTGAGGTCCCTGTTGGGACGCCACCTGCCGGGGACCAGCCCCAGCTGATCCAGGGTATTCTAAGGAGAGATGGCCTAGGCGACTATTTATATGCTCATCAAAGGTATCAAGAAGAATAGTATGAGGATAGCTCAGTAGGAAAATTGGGTGGAGAAAAGAGACTGAGTAGCTTGGTTTACGCGGGAGACCAATAAAACTTCAAGACAAGAAGTTTGCACCACTTACGTAGGCCGCAGGCGCCCTCTTGAAGAGCGGAAGGTGCCTCACCCTAGACACCTTCTCGAGTGGGTCTTAGCAGCCCAGGCATAATTAGGAAGCGTGGTGAGTTCCGCGCTCCAGATGGAGACTCGGCTGGAAGTTACAGGGAAGAATGACAGGGAACTTTATGAATTGGAGCTGTAAGTTAACACTTTGACAGAGAGAGCGAGATGGTGGTGGGGGACAGCCCCCAGTGAAATCAGAGGTGAGAGCACAAAGCAATAAAGTAGGTAGACTCTGGTTATTTTGGGGGGGAGATGCTCGAGAATATCCGGGTGGACTCCTGAGGCTCGGTACCGCATTTGCGTATGCCGAGCCTCCTTCCTCATGACCTTTGTCCAGAGTGGAATGCCTCACCGTCTCCGGGCACATGGTCAGTGCATGCTCAGTCACGATATCAGTGCATGATCAGCCACGTGATCACTGACTGCACAGTCACGTGATCAGCGCCTCTCAGTCACGTGATCACCGTATGATAAACACGTGATCAGTGAACGATCAGCCACGTGATCACTGCATGCGAACTCAGGTGGTCAGTTCCTGATCAGCCACGGGATCAGTGCGTGCACAGTCCCATGATCAGCGCCTGTCAGTCCCTGATCACTGCCTGATAAAGACGTGATAAGTGCATGATGAGACACGTGATCAGTGCCCGATCAGCCACGTCATCAGTGCATGCGCAGTCACCTGATCAGTGCATGCTCAGTCACGTGATCTGTACTTGATCAGCCACGTGATCAGTGCCTGCAGAGTCACGTGATCAGGGCCTGCTGAGCTGCGTGATTCCTGTCGGCTCATCTGCTTGACAATTGCCAGCTGAGCTGCGTGATTCCTGCCTGGTCACCTGCTTGATTATTGCCAGTTGAGCAGCATGATTCGTCACTGCTCATCTCCCTGCTTATAGCCTGCTGATTGCGTGGTTCGTGTCTGCTCAGCTCTTTGAGTATTGCCTCCTGAGGTCCCTGTTCGGGCGCCACCTGCCGGGGATCAGCCCCAGTTGATTCAGGGTATTCTAAGGAGAGATGGCCTAGGCGACTACTTATATGCTCATCAGAGATATCAAGAAGAAAAGTATGAGGATAGCTCAGTAGGAAAATTCGGTGGAGAAAATAGACTGAGTAGCTTGGTTTACGCGGGAGACCAATAAAACTTCAAGACAAGAAATTTGCACCACTTACGTAGGCCGCAGGCGCCCTCTCGAAGAGCGGAAGGTGCCTCACCCTAGACACCTTCTTGAGTGGGTCTTAGCAGCCCAGGCATAATTAGGAAGCGTGGTGGGTTCTGCACTCCAGATGGAGACTTGGCTGGAAGTTACAGGGAAGAATGACAAGGAACTTTATGAATTGGAGCTGTAAGTTAACTCTTTGACAGAGAGAGCGAGATGGTGGTAGGGGACAGCCCCCAGTGAAATCAGAGGTGAGAGCACAAAGCAATAAAGTAGGTAGACTCTGGTTATTTTGGGGGGGAGATGCTCGAGAATATCCGGGTAGACTCCTGAGGCTCGGTCCCGCATTTGCGTATGCCGAGCCTCCTTCCTCATGACCTTTGTCCAGAGTGCAATGCCTCACCGGCTCCGGGCACATGGTCAGTGCATGCTCAGTCCCGATATCAGTGCAGGATCAGCCACGTGATCACTGACTGCACAGTCAGGTGATCAGCGCCTCTCAGTCACGTGATCACAGTATGATAAACACGTGATCAGTGAAAGATCAGCCACGTGATCACTGCATGCGAACTCAGGTGGTAAGTTCCTGATCAGCCACGGGATCAGTGCCTGCACAGTCCCTTGATCAGCGCCTGTCAGTCACTGATCACTGCCTGATAAACACGTGATCAGTGCATGATGATCCACGTGATCAGGGCCGATCAGACACGTCATCAGTGCATGCGCAGTCACCTGATCAGTGCATGCTCAGTCACGTGATCTGTACTTGATCAGCCACGTGATCAGTGCCTGCTGAGCTGCGTGATTCCTGTCGGCTAATCTGCTTGGCAATTGCAAGCTGAGCTGCGTCATTCCTGCCTGGTCACCTGCTTGATTATTACCAGTTGAGCAGCATGATTCGTCACTGCTCATCTCCCTGCTTATAGCCTGCTGATTGCCTGGTTCGTGTCTGCTCAGCTCTTTGAGTATTGCCTCCTGAGGTCCCTGTTCGGGCGCCACCTGCCGGGCACAAGCCCCAGCTGATCCATGGTATTCTAAGGAGAGATGGCCTAGGCGACTATTTATATGCTCATCAAAGGTATCAAGAAGAATAGTATGAGGATAGCTCAGTAGGAAAATTCGGTGGAGAAAAGAGACTGAGTAGCTTGGTTTACGCGGGAGACCAATAAAACTTCAAGACAAGAAGTTTGCACCACTTACGTAGGCCGCAGGCGCCCTCTCGAAGAGCGGAAGGTGCCTCACCCTAGACACCTTCTCGAGTGGGTCTTAGCAGCCCAGGCATAATAGGAAGCGTGGTGGGTTCTGCACTCCAGATGGAGACTCGGCTGGAAGTTACAGGGAAGAATGACAAGGAACTTTATGAATTGGAGCTGTAAGTTAACTCTTTGACAGAGAGAGCCAGATGGTGGTGGGGGACAGCCCCCAGTGAAATCAGAGGTGAGAGCACAAAGCAATAAAGTAGGCAGACTCTGGTTATTTTGAGGGGGAAATGCTAGAGAATATCCGGGTGGACTCCTGAGGCTCGGTCCCGCATTTGCGTAGGCCGAGCCCCCTTCCTCATGACCTTTGTCCAGAATGGAATGCCTCACCGGCTCCGGGCACATGGTCAGTGCATGCTCAGTCACGATATCAGTGCATGATCACCCACGTGATCACTGACTGCACAGTCACGTGATCAGCGCCTCTCAGTCACGTGATCACCGTATGATAAACACGTGATCAGTGAACGATCAGCCACGTGATCACTGCATGCGCCGTCAGGTGGTCAGTTCCTGATCAGCCACGTCATCAGTGCATGCGCAGTCACCTGATCAGTGCATGCTCAGTCACGTGATCTGTACTTGATCAGCCACGTGATCAGTGCCTGCAGAGTCACGTGATCAGGGCCTGCTGAGCTGCGTGACTCCTGTCGGCTCATCTGCTTGAGAATTGCCAGCTGAGCTGCGTGATTCCTGCCTGGTCACCTGCTTCATTATTGCTAGTTGCGCAGCATGATTCGTCGCTGCTCAGCTTCCTGCTTATAGCCTGCTGATTGCGTGGTTCGTGTCTGCTCAGCTCTTTGAGTATTGCCTCCTGAGGTCCCTGTTGGGACGCCACCTGCCGGGGACCAGCCCCAGCTGATCCAGGGTATTCTAAGGAGAGATGGCCTAGGCGACTATTTATATGCTCATCAAAGGTATCAAGAAGAATAGTATGAGGATAGCTCAGTAGGAAAATTGGGTGGAGAAAAGAGACTGAGTAGCTTGGTTTACGCGGGAGACCAATAAAACTTCAAGACAAGAAGTTTGCACCACTTACGTAGGCCGCAGGCGCCCTCTTGAAGAGCGGAAGGTGCCTCACCCTAGACACCTTCTCGAGTGGGTCTTAGCAGCCCAGGCATAATTAGGAAGCGTGGTGAGTTCCGCGCTCCAGATGGAGACTCGGCTGGAAGTTACAGGGAAGAATGACAGGGAACTTTATGAATTGGAGCTGTAAGTTAACACTTTGACAGAGAGAGCGAGATGGTGGTGGGGGACAGCCCCCAGTGAAATCAGAGGTGAGAGCACAAAGCAATAAAGTAGGTAGACTCTGGTTATTTTGGGGGGGAGATGCTCGAGAATATCCGGGTGGACTCCTGAGGCTCGGTCCCGCATTTGCGTATGCCGAGCCTCCTTCCTCATGACCTTTGTCCAGAGTGGAATGCCTCACCGTCTCCGGGCACATGGTCAGTGCATGCTCAGTCACGATATCAGTGCATGATAAGCCACGTGATCACTGACTGCACAGTCACGTGATCAGCGCCTCTCAGTCACGTGATCACCGTATGATAAACACGTGATCAGTGAACGATCAGCCACGTGATCACTGCTTGCGAACTCAGGTGGTCAGTTCCTCATCAGCCACGGGATCAGTGCGTGCACAGTCCCATGATCAGCGCCTGTCAGTCCCTGATCACTGCCTGATAAAGACGTGATCAGTGCATGATGAGACACGTGATCAGTGCCCGATCAGCCACGTCATCAGTGCATGCGCAGTCACCTGATCAGTGCATGCTCAGTCACGTGATCTGTACTTGATCAGCCACGTGATCAGTGCCTGCAGAGTCACGTGATCAGGGCCTGCTGAGCTGCGTGATTCCTGTCGGCTCATCTGCTTGACAATTGCCAGCTGAGCTGCGTGATTCCTGCCTGGTCACCTGCTTGATTATTGCCAGTTGAGCAGCATGATTCGTCACTGCTCAGCTCCCTGCTTATAGCCTGCTGATTGCGTGGTTCGTGTCTGCTCAGCTCTTTGAGTATTGCCTCCTGAGGTCCCTGTTCGGGCGCCACCTGCCGGGGATCAGCCCCAGTTGATTCAGGGTATTCTAAGGAGAGATGGCCTAGGCGACTACTTATATGCTCATCAGAGATATCAAGAAGAAAAGTATGAGGATAGCTCAGTAGGAAAATTCGGTGGAGAAAATAGACTGAGTAGCTTGGTTTACGCGGGAGACCAATAAAACTTCAAGACAAGAAGTTTGCACCACTTACGTAGGCCGCAGGCGCCCTCTCGAAGAGCGGAAGGTGCCTCACCCTAGACACCTTCTTGAGTGGGTCTTAGCAGCCCAGGCATAATTAGGAAGCGTGGTGGGTTCTGCACTCCAGATGGAGACTTGGCTGGAAGTTACAGGGAAGAATGACAAGGAACTTTATGAATTGGAGCTGTAAGTTAACACTTTGACAGAGAGAGCGAGATGGTGGTAGGGGACAGCCCCCAGTGAAATCAGAGGTGAGAGCACAAAGCAATAAAGTAGGTAGACTCTGGTTATTTTGGGGGGGAGATGCTCGAGAATATCCGGGTAGACTCCTGAGGCTCGGTCCCGCATTTGCGTATGCCGAGCCTCCTTCCTCATGACCTTTGTCCAGAGTGCAATGCCTCACCGGCTCCGGGCACATGGTCAGTGCATGCTCAGTCCCGATATCAGTGCAGGATCAGCCACGTGATCACTGACTGCACAGTCAGGTGATCAGCGCCTCTCAGTCACGTGATCACCGTATGATAAACACGTGATCAGTGAACGATCAGCCACGTGATCACTGCATGCGAACTCAGGTGGTAAGTTCCTGATCAGCCACGGGATCAGTGCCTGCACAGTCCCTTGATCAGCGCCTGTCAGTCACTGATCACTGCCTGATAAACACGTGATCAGTGCATGATGAGCCACGTGATCAGGGCCGATCAGACACGTCATCAGTGCATGCGCAGTCACCTGATCAGTGCATGCTCAGTCACGTGATCTGTACTTGATCAGCCACGTGATCAGTGCCTGCTGAGCTGCGTGATTCCTGTCGGCTAATCTGCTTGGCAATTGCAAGCTGAGCTGCGTCATTCCTGCCTGGTCACCTGCTTGATTATTACCAGTTGAGCAGCATGATTCGTCACTGCTCATCTCCCTGCTTATAGCCTGCTGATTGCCTGGTTCGTGTCTGCTCAGCTCTTTGAGTATTGCCTCCTGAGGTCCCTGTTCGGGCGCCACCTGCCGGGCACAAGCCCCAGCTGATCCATGGTATTCTAAGGAGAGATGGCCTAGGCGACTATTTATATGCTCATCAAAGGTATCAAGAAGAATAGTATGAGGATAGCTCAGTAGGAAAATTCGGTGGAGAAAAGAGACTGAGTAGCTTGGTTTACGCGGGAGACCAATCAAACTTCAAGACAAGAAGTTTGCACCACTTACGTAGGCCGCAGGCGCCCTCTCGAAGAGCGGAAGGTGCCTCACCCTAGACACCTTCTCGAGTGGGTCTTAGCAGCCCAGGCATAATAGGAAGCGTGGTGGGTTCCGCGCTCCAGATGGAGACTCGGCTGGAAGTTACAGGGAAGAATGACAAGGAACTTTATGAATTGGAGTGTAAGTTAACTCTTTGACAGAGAGAGCCAGATGGTGGTGGGGGACAGCCCCCAGTGAAATCAGAGGTGAGAGCACAAAGCAATAAAGTAGGCAGACTCTGGTTATTTTGGGGGGGAAATGCTAGAGAATATCCGGGTGGACTCCTGAGGCTCGGTCCCGCATTTGCGTATGCCGAGCCGCCTTCCTCATGACCTTTGTCCAGAGTGGAATGCCTCACCGGCTCCGGGCACATGGTCAGTGCATGCTCAGTCCCGATATCAGTGCATGATCAGCCACGTGATCACTGACTGCACAGTCACGTGATCAGCGCCTCTCAGTCACGTGATCACCGTATGATAAACACGTGATCAGTGAACGATCAGCCACGTGATCACTGCATGCGCCGTCAGGTGGTCAGTTCCTGATCAGCCACGGGATCAGTGCGTGCACAGTCCCATGATCAGCGCCTGTCAGTCCCTGATCACTGCCTGATAAACACGTGATCAGTGCATGATGAGCCACGTGATCTGTGCCCGATGGGCCACGTCATCAGAGCATGCGCAGTCACCTGATCTGTACTTGATCAGCCACGTGATCAGTGCCTGCAGAGTCACGTGATCAGGGCCTGCTGAGCTGCGTGATTCCTGTCGGCTCATCTGCTTGAGAATTGCCAGCTGAGCTGCGTGATTCCTGCCTGGTCACCTGCTTCATTATTGCTAGTTGCGCAGCATGATTCGTCGCTGCTCAGCTTCCTGCTTATAGCCTGCTGATTGCGTGGTTCGTGTCTGCTCAGCTCTTTGAGTATTGCCTCCTGAGGTCCCTGTTGGGACGCCACCTGCCGGGGACCAGCCCCAGCTGATCCAGGGTATTCTAAGGAGAGATGGCCTAGGCGACTATTTATATGCTCATCAAAGGTATCAAGAAGAATAGTATGAGGATAGCTCAGTAGGAAAATTGGGTGGAGAAAAGAGACTGAGTAGCTTGGTTTACGCGGGAGACCAATAAAACTTCAAGACAAGAAGTTTGCACCACTTACGTAGGCCGCAGGCGCCCTCTTGAAGAGCGGAAGGTGCCTCACCCTAGACACCTTCTCGAGTGGGTCTTAGCAGCCCAGGCATAATTAGGAAGCGTGGTGAGTTCCGCGCTCCAGATGGAGACTCGGCTGGAAGTTACAGGGAAGAATGACAGGGAACTTTATGAATTGGAGCTGTAAGTTAACACTTTGACAGAGAGAGCGAGATGGTGGTGGGGGACAGCCCCCAGTGAAATCAGAGGTGAGAGCACAAAGCAATAAAGTAGGTAGACTCTGGTTATTTTGGGGGGGAGATGCTCGAGAATATCCGGGTGGACTCCTGAGGCTCGGTCCCGCATTTGCATATGCCGAGCCTCCTTCCTCATGACCTTTGTCCAGAGTGGAATGCCTCACCGTCTCCGGGCACATGGTCAGTGCATGCTCAGTCACGATATCAGGGCATGATCAGCCACGTGATCACTGACTGCACAGTCACGTGATCAGCGCCTCTCAGTCACGTGATCACCGTATGATAAACACGTGATCAGTGAACGATCAGCCACGTGATCACTGCATTCGCCGTCAGGTGGTCAGTTCCTTATCAGCCACGGGACCAGTGCGTGCACAGTCCCATGATCAGCGTCTGTCAGTCACTGATCACTGCCTGTAAACACGTGATCAGTGCATGATGAGCCACGTGATCAGTGCCCGATCAGCCACGTCATCAGTGCATGCGCAGTCACCTGATCAGTGCCTGCTCAGTCATGTGATCTGTACTTGATCAGCCGAGTGATCAGTACCTGCAGAGTCACGTGATCAGGGCCTGCTGAGCTGTGTGATTCCTGTCGGCTCATCTGCTTGACAATTGCCAGTTGAGCTGCGTGATTCCTGCCTGGTCACCTGCTTGATTATTGCCAGTTGAGCAGCATGATTCGTCACGGCTCAGGTCCCTGCTTATAGCCTGCTGATTTCGTGGTTCGTGTCTGCTCAGCTCTTTGAGTATTGCCTCCTGAGGTCCCTGTTCGGGCGCCACCTGCCGGGCACAAGCCCCAGCTGATCCAGGGTATTCGAAGGAGAGATGGCCTAGGCGACTATTTATATGCTCATCAGAGATATCAAGAAGAATAGTATGAGGATAGCTCAGTAGGAAAATTCGGTGGAGAAAAGAGACTGAGTAGCTTGGTTTTCCCGGCAGACCAATCAATCTTCAAGACAAGAAGTTTGCACCACTTACGTAGGCCGCAGGCGCCCTCTCGAAGAGCGGAAGGTGCCTCACCCTAGACACCTTCTCGAGTGGGTCTTAGCAGCCCAGGCATAATAGGAAGCGTGGTGGGTTCCGCACTCCAGATGGAGACTCGGCTGGAAGTTACAAGGAAGAATGACAAGGAACTTTATGAATTGGAGCTGTAAGTTAACTCTTTGACAGAGAGAGCCAGATGGTGGTGGGGGACAGCCCCCAGTGAAATCAGAGGTGAGAGCACAAAGCAATAAAGTAGGCAGACTCTGGTTATTTTGGGGGGGAGATGCTAGAGAATATCCGGGGGGACTCCAGAGGCTCGGTCCCGCATTTGCCTATGCCGAGCCTCCTTCCTCAAGACCTTTGTCCAGAGTGGAATGCCTCACCGGCTCCGGGCACATGGTCAGTGCATGCTCAGTCCCGATATCAGTGCATGATCAGCCACGTGATCACTGACTGCACAGTCACGTGATCAGCGCCTCTCAGTCACGTGATCACCGTATGATAAACACGTGATCAGTGAACGATCAGCAACGTGATCACTGCATGCGCCGTCAGGTGGTCCGTTCCTGATCAGCCATAGGATCAGTGCTTGCACAGTCCCATGATCAGCGCCTGTCAGTCCCTGATCACTGCCTGATAAACACGTGATCAGTGCATGATGAGCCACGTGATCAGTGCCCGATCAGCCACGTCATCAGTGCATGCGCAGTCACCTGATCATTGCATGCTCAGTCACGTGATCTGTACTTGATCAGCCACGTGATCAGTGCCTGCAGAGTCACGTGATCAGGGCCTGCTGAGCTGCGTGATTCCTGTCGGCTCATCTGCTTGACAATTGCCAGCTGAGCTGCGTGATTCCTGCCTCGTCACCTGCTTGATTATTGCCAGTTGAGCAGCATGATTCGTCACTGCTCAGCTCCCTGCTTATAGCCTGCTGATTGCGTGGTTCGTGTCTGCTCAGCTCTTTGAGTATTGCCTCCTGAGGTCCCTGTTCGGGCGCCACCTGCCGGGGACCAGCCCCAGCTGATCCAGGGTATTCGAAGGAGAGATGGCCTAGGCGACTATTTATATGCTCATCAGAGATATCAGGAAGAATAGTATGAGGATAGCTCAGTAGGAGAATTCGGTGGAGAAAAGAGACTGAGTAGCTTGGTTTACGCGGGAGACCAATAAAACTTCAAGACAAGGAGTTTGCACCACTTACGTAGGCCGCAGGCACCCTCTCGAAGAGCGGAAGGTGCCTCACCCTAGACACCTTCTCGAGTGGGTCTTAGCAGCCCAGGCATAATTAGGAAGCGTGGTGGGTTCTGCACTCCAGATGGAGACTAGGCTGGAAGTTACAAGGAAGAATGACAAGGAACTTTATGAATTGGAGCTGTAAGTTAACTCTTTGACAGAGAGAGCCAGATGGTGGTGGGGGACAGCCCCCAGTGAAATCAGAGGTGAGAGCACAAAGCAATAAAGTAGGCAGACTCTGGTTATTTTGGGGGGGAAATGCTAGAGAATATCCGGGTGGACTCCTGAGGCTCGGTCCCGCATTTGCGCATGCCGAGCTTCCTTACTCATGACCTTTGTCCAGAGTGGAATGCCTCACCGGCTCCGGGCACATGGTCAGTGCATGCTCAGTCACGATATCAGTGCATGATCAGCCACGTGATCACTGACTGCACAGTCACGTGATCAGCGCCTCTCAGTCACGTGATCACCGTATGATAAACACGTGATCAGTGAATGATCAGCCACGTGATCACTGCATGCGCCGTCAGGTGGTCAGTTCCTGATCAGCCACGGGATCAGTGCGTGCACAGTCCCATGATCAGCGCCTGTCAGTCCCTGATCACTGCCTGATAAACACGTGATCAGTGCATGATGAGCCACGTGATCTGTGCCCGATGAGCCACGTCATCAGTGCATGCGCAGTCACCTGATCTGTACTTGATCAGCCACGTGATCAGTGCCTGCAGAGTCACGTGATCAGGGCCTGCTGAGCTGCGTGATTCCTATTGGCTCATCTGCTTGAGAATTGCCAGCTGAGCTGCGTGATTCCTGCCTGGTCACCTGCTTCATTATTGCTAGTTGCGCAGCATGATTCGTCGCTGCTCAGCTTCCTGCTTATAGCCTGCTGATTGCGTGGTTCGTGTCTGCTCAGCTCTTTGAATATTGCCTCCTGAGGTCCCTGTTGGGACGCCACCTGCCGGGGACCATCCCCAGCTGATCCAGGGTATTCTAAGGAGAGATGGCCTAGGCGACTATTTATATGCTCATCAAAGGTATCAAGAAGAATAGTATGAGGATAGCTCAGTAGGAAAATTCGGTGGAGAAAAGAGACTGAGTAGCTTGGTTTACGCGGGAGACCAATAAAACTTCAAGACAAGAAGTTTGCACCACTTACGTAGGCCGCAGGCGCCCTCTCGAAGAGCGGAAAGTGCCTCACCCTAGACACCTTCTCGAGTGGGTCTTAGCAGCCCAGGCATAATTAGGAAGCGTGGTGAGTTCCGCGCTCCAGATGGAGACTCGGCTGGAAGTTACAGGGAAGAATGACAGGGAACTTTATGAATTGGAGCTGTAAGTTAACACTTTGACAGAGAGAGCGAGATGGTGGTGGGGGACAGCCCCCAGTGAAATCAGAGGTGAGAGCACAAAGCAATAAAGTAGGTAGACTCTGGTTATTTTGGGGGGGAGATGCTCGAGAATATCCGGGTGGACTCCTGAGGCTCGGTCCCGCATTTGCGTATGCCGAGCCTCCTTCCTCATGACCTTTGTCCAGAGTGGAATGCCTCACCGTCTCCGGGCACATGGTCAGTGCATGCTCAGTCACGATATCAGTGCATGATCAGCCACGTGATCACTGACTGCACAGTCACGTGATCAGCGCCTCTCAGTCACGTGATCACCGTATGATAAACACGTGATCAGTGAACGATCAGCCACGTGATCACTGCATTCGCCGTCAGGTGGTCAGTTCCTTATCAGCCACGGGATCAGTGCGTGCACAGTCCCATGATCAGCGTCTGTCAGTCACTGATCACTGCCTGATAAACACGTGATCAGTGCATGATGAGCCACGTGATCAGTGCCCGATCAGCCACGTCATCAGTGCATGCGCAGTCACCTGATCAGTGCCTGCTCAGTCATGTGATCTGTACTTGATCAGCCGAGTGATCAGTGCCTGCAGAGTCACGTGATCAGGGCCTGCTGAGCTGTGTGATTCCTGTCGGCTCATCTGCTTGACAATTGCCAGTTGAGCTGCGTGATTCCTGCCTGGTCACCTGCTTGATTATTGCCAGTTGAGCAGCATGATTCGTCACGGCTCAGGTCCCTGCTTATAGCCTGCTGATTTCGTGGTTCGTGTCTGCTCAGCTCTTTGAGTATTGCCTCCTGAGGTCCCTTTTCGGGCGCCACCTGCCGGGCACAAGCCCCAGCTGATCCAGGGTATTCGAAGGAGAGATGGCCTAGGCGACTATTTATATGCTCATCAGAGATATCAAGAATAATAGTATGAGGATAGCTCAGTAGGAAAATTCGGTGGAGAAAAGAGACTGAGTAGCTTGGTTTTCCCGGCAGACCAATCAATCTTCAAGACAAGAAGTTTGCACCACTTACGTAGGCCGCAGGCGCCCTCTCGAAGAGCGGAAGGTGCCTCACCCTAGACACCTTCTCGAGTGGGTCTTAGCAGCCCAGGCATAATAGGAAGCGTGGTGGGTTCCGCACTCCAGATGGAGACTCGGCTGGAAGTTACAGGGAAGAATGACAAGGAACTTTTTGAATTGAAGCTGTAAGTTAACTCTTTGACAGAGAGAGCGAGATGTTGGTGGGGAACAGCCCACAGTGAAATCAGAGGTGAGAGCACAAAGCAATAAAGTAGGTAGACTCTGGTTATTTTGGGGGGGAGATGCTCGAGAATATCCGGGTGGACTCCTGAGGCTCGGTCCCGCATTTGCGTATGCCGAGCCTCCTTCCTCATGACCTTTGTCCAGAGTGGAATGCCTCACCGTCTCCGGGCACAAGGTCAGTGCATGCTCAGTCACGATATCAGTGCATGATCAGCCACGTGATCACTGACTGCACAGTCACGTGATCAGCGCCTCTCAGTCACGTGATCACCGTATGATAAACACGTGATCAGTGAACGATCAGCCACGTGATCACTGCATGCGAACTCAGGTGGTCAGTTCCTGATCAGCCACGGGATCAGTGCGTGCACAGTCCCTTGATCAGCGCCTGTCAGTCCCTGATCACTGCCTGATAAAGACGGGATCAGTGCATGATGAGACACGTGATCAGTGCCCGATCAGCCACGTCATCAGTGCATGCGCAGTCACCTGATCAGTGCATGCTCAGTCACGTGATCTGTACTTGATCAGCCACGTGATCAGTGCCTGCAGAGTCACGTGATCAGGGCCTGCTGAGCTGCGTGATTCCTGTCGGCTCATCTGCTTGACAATTTCCAGCTGAGCTGCGTGATTCCTGCCTGGTCACCTGCTTGATTATTGCCAGTTGAGCAGCATGATTCGTCACTGCTGAGGTCCCTGCTTATAGCCTGCTGATTGCGTGGTTCGTGTCTGCTCAGCTCTTTGAGTATTGCCTCCTGAGGTCCCTGTTCGGGCGCCACCTGCCGGGGATCAGCCCCAGTTGATTCAGGGTATTCTAAGGAGAGATGGCCTAGGCGACTACTTATATGCTCATCAGAGATATCAAGAAGAAAAGTATGAGGATAGCTCAGTAGGAAAATTCGGTGGAGAAAATAGACTGAGTAGCTTGGTTTACGCGGGAGACCAATAAAACTTCAAGACAAGAAGTTTGCACCACTTACGTAGGCCGCAGGCGCCCTCTCGAAGAGCGGAAGGTGCCTCACCCTAGACACCTTCTTGAGTGGGTCTTAGCAGCCCAGGCATAATTAGGAAGCGTGGTGGGTTCTGCACTCCAGATGGAGACTTGGCTGGAAGTTACAGGGAAGAATGACAAGGAACTTTATGAATTGGAGCTGTAAGTTAACTCTTTGACAGAGAGAGCGAGATGGTGGTAGGGGACAGCCTCCAGTGAAATCAGAGGTGAGAGCACAAAGCAATAAAGTAGGTAGGCTCTGGTTATTTTGGGGGGGAGATGCTCGAGAATATCCGGGTAGACTCCTGAGGCTCGGTCCCGCATTTGCGTATGCCGAGCCTCCTTCCTCATGACCTTTGTCCAGAGTGCAATGCCTCACCGGCTCCGGGCACATGGTAAGTGCATGCTCAGTCCCGATATCAGTGCATGATCAGCCACGTGATCACTGACTGCACAGTCAGGTGATCAGCGCCTCTCAGTCACGTGATCACCGTATGATAAACACGTGATAAGTGAACGATCAGCCACGTGATCACTGCATGCGAACTCAGGTGGTAAGTTCCTGATCAGCCACGGGATCAGTGCCTGCACAGTCCCTTGATCAGCGCCTGTCAGTCACTGATCACTGCCTGATAAACACGTGATCAGTGCATGATGAGCCACGTGATCAGGGCCGATCAGACACGTCATCAGTGCATGCGCAGTCACCTGATCAGTGCATGCTCAGTCACGTGATCTGTACTTGATCAGCCACGGGATCAGTGCCTGGTGAGCTGCGTGATTCCTGTCGGCTCATCTGCTTGGCAATTGCAAGCTGAGCTGCGTGATTCCTGCCTGGTCACCTGCTTGATTATTGCCAGTTGAGCAGCATGATTCGTCACTGCTCATCTCCCTGCTTATAGCCTGCTGATTGCCTGGTTCGTGTCTGCTCAGCTCTTTGAGTATTGCCTCCTGAGGTCCCTGTTCGGGCGCCACCTGCCGGGGACCAGCCCCAGCTGATCCAGGGTATTCGAAGGAGAGATGGCCTAGGCGACTATTTATATGCTCATCAGAGATATCAAGAAGAATAGTATGAGGATAGCTCAGTAGGAAAATTGGGTGGAGAAAAGAGACTGAGTAGCTTGGTTTACGCGGGAGACCAATCAAACTTCAAGACAAGAAGTTTGCACCACTTACGTAGGCCGCAGGCGCCCTCTTGAAGAGCGGAAAGTGCCTCACCCTAGACACCTTCTCGAGTGGGTCTTAGCAGCCCAGGCATAATTAGGAAGCGTGGTGAGTTCCGCGCTCCAGATGGAGACTCGGCTGGAAGTTACAGGGAAGAATGACAGGGAACTTTATGAATTGGAGCTGTAAGTTAACACTTTGACAGAGAGAGCGAGATGGTGGTGGGGGACAGCCCCCAGTGAAATCAGAGGTGAGAGCACAAAGCAATAAAGTAGGTAGACTCTGGTTATTTTGGGGGGGAGATGCTCGAGAATATCCGGGTGGACTCCTGAGGCTCGGTCCCGCATTTGCGTATGCCGAGCCTCCTTCCTCATGACCTTTGTCCAGAGTGGAATGCCTCACCGTCTCCGGGCACATGGTCAGTGCATGCTCAGTCACGATATCAGTGCATGATCAGCCACGTGATCACTGACTGCACAGTCACGTGATCAGCGCCTCTCAGTCACGTGATCACCATATGATAAACACGTGATCAGTGAACGATCAGCCACGTGATCACTGCATTCGCCGTCAGGTGGTCAGTTCCTTATCAGCCACGGGATCAGTGCGTGCACAGTCCCATGATCAGCGTCTGTCAGTCACTGATCACTGCCTGATAAACACGTGATCAGTGCATGATGAGCCACGTGATCAGTGCCCGATCAGCCACGTCATCAGTGCATGCGCAGTCACCTGATCAGTGCCTGCTCAGTCATGTGATCTGTACTTGATCAGCCGAGTGATCAGTGCCTGCAGAGTCACGTGATCAGGGCCTGCTGAGTTGTGTGATTCCTGTCGGCTCATCTGCTTGACAATTGCCAGTTGAGCTGCGTGATTCCTGCCTGGTCACCTGCTTGATTATTGCCAGTTGAGCAGCATGATTCGTCTCGGCTCAGCTCCCTGCTTATAGCCTGCTGATTTCGTGGTTCGTGTCTGCTCAGCTCTTTGAGTATTGCCTCCTGAGGTCCCTGTTCGGGCGCCACCTGCCGGGCACAAGCCCCAGCTGATCCAGGGTATTCGAAGGAGAGATGGCCTAGGCGACTATTTATATGCTCATCAGAGATATCAAGAATAATAGTATGAGGATAGCTCAGTAGGAAAATTCGGTGGAGAAAAGAGACTGAGTAGCTTGGTTTTGGCGGCAGACCAATCAATCTTCAAGACAAGAAGTTTGCACCACTTACGTAGGCCGCAGGCGCCCTCTCGAAGAGCGGAAGGTGCCTCACCCTAGACACCTTCTCGAGTGGGTCTTAGCAGCCCAGGCATAATAGGAAGCGTGGTGGGTTCCGCACTCCAGATGGAGACTCGGCTGGAAGTTACAGGGAAGAATGACAAGGAACTTTTTGAATTGAAGCTGTAAGTTAACTCTTTGACAGAGAGAGCGAGATGTTGGTGGGGAACAGCCCACAGTGAAATCAGAGGTGAGAGCACAAAGCAATAAAGTAGGCAGACTCTGGTTATTTTGGGGGGGAGATGCTAGAGAATATCCTGGGGGACTCCAGAGGCTCGGTCCCGCATTTGCCTATGCCGAGCCTCCTTCCTCAAGACCTTTGTCCAGAGTGGAATGCCTCACCGGCTCCGGGCACATGGTCAGTGCATGCTCAGTCCCGATATCAGTGCATGATCAGCCACGTGATCACTGACTGCACAGTCACGTGATCAGCGCCTCTCAGTCACGTGATCACCGTATGATAAACACGTGATCAGTGAACGATCAGCAACGTGATCACTGCATGCGCCGTCAGGTGGTCCGTTCCTGATCAGCCATAGGATCAGTGCTTGCACAGTCCCATGATCAGCGCCTGTCAGTCCCTGATCACTGCCTGATAAACACGTGATCAGTGCATGATGAGCCACGTGATCAGTGCCCGATCAGCCACGTCATCAGTGCATGCGCAGTCACCTGATCATTGCATGCTCAGTCACGTGATCTGTACTTGATCAGCCACGTGATCAGTGCCTGCAGAGTCACGTGATCAGGGCCTGCTGAGCTGCGTGATTCCTGTCGGCTCATCTGCTTGACAATTGCCAGCTGAGCTGCGTGATTCCTGCCTGGTCACCTGCTTGATTATTGCCAGTTGAGCAGCATGATTCGTCACTGCTCATCTCCCTGCTTATAGCCTGCTGATTGCGTGGTTCGTGTCTGCTCAGCTCTTTGAGTATTGCCTCCTGAGGTCCCTGTTCGGGCGCCACCTGCCGGGGACCAGCCCCAGCTGATCCAGGGTATTCGAAGGAGAGATGGCCTAGGCGACTATTTATATGCTCATCAGAGATATCAGGAAGAATAGTATGAGGATAGCTCAGTAGGAGAATTCGGTGGAGAAAAGAGACTGAGTAGCTTGGTTTACGCGGGAGACCAATAAAACTTCAAGACAAGGAGTTTGCACCACTTACGTAGGCCGCAGGCGCCCTCTCGAAGAGCGGAAGGTGCCTCACCCTAGACACCTTCTCGAGTGGGTCTTAGCAGCCCAGGCATAATTAGGAAGCGTGGTGGGTTCTGCACTCCAGATGGAGACTAGGCTGGAAGTTACAAGGAAGAATGACAAGGAACTTTATGAATTGGAGCTGTAAGTTAACTCTTTGACAGAGAGAGCCAGATGGTGGTGGGGGACAGCCCCCAGTGAAATCAGAGGTGAGAGCACAAAGCAATAAAGTAGGCAGACTCTGGTTATTTTGGGGGGGAAATGCTAGAGAATATCCGGGTGGACTCCTGAGGCTCGGTCCCGCATTTGCCTATGCCGAGCCTCCTTCCTCATGACCTTTGTCCAGAGTGGAATGCCTCACCGGCTCCGGGCACATGGTCAGTGCATGCTCAGTCACGATATCAGTGCATGATCAGCCACGTGATCACTGACTGCACAGTCACGTGATCAGCGCCTCTCAGTCACGTGATCACCGTATGAAAAACACGTGATCAGTGAACGATCAGCCACGTGATCACTGCATGCGCAGTCAGGTGGTCAGTTCCTGATCAGCCACGGGATCAGTGCGTGCACAGTCCCATGATCAGCGCCTGTCAGTCCCTGATCACTGCCTGATAAACACGTGATCAGTGCATGATGAGCCACGTGATCTGTGCCCGATGAGCCACGTCATCAGTGCATGCGCAGTCACCTGATCTGTACTTGATCAGCCACGTGATCAGTGCCTGCAGAGTCACGTGATCAGGGCCTGCTGAGCTGCGTGATTCCTATCGGCTCATCTGCTTGAGAATTGCCAGCTGAGCTGCGTGATTCCTGCCTGGTCACATGCTTCATTATTGCTAGTTGCGCAGCATGATTCGTCGCTGCTCAGCTTCCTGCTTATAGCCTGCTGATTGCGTGGTTCGTGTCTGCTCAGCTCTTTGAGTATTGCCTCCTGAGGTCCCTGTTGGGACGCCACCTGCCGGGGACCAGCCCCAGCTGATCCAGGGTATTCTAAGGAGAGATGGCCTAGGCGACTATTTATATGCTCATCAAAGGTATCAAGAAGAATAGTATGAGGATAGCTCAGTAGGAAAATTGGGTGGAGAAAAGAGACTGAGTAGCTTGGTTTACGCGGGAGACCAATAAAACTTCAAGACAAGAAGTTTGCACCACTTACGTAGGCCGCAGGCGCCCTCTTGAAGAGCGGAAAGTGCCTCACCCTAGACACCTTCTCGAGTGGGTCTTAGCAGCCCAGGCATAATTAGGAAGCGTGGTGAGTTCCGCGCTCCAGATGGAGACTCGGCTGGAAGTTACAGGGAAGAATGACAGGGAACTTTATGAATTGGAGCTGTAAGTTAACACTTTGACAGAGAGAGCGAGATGGTGGTAGGGGACAGCCCCCAGTGAAATCAGAGGTGAGAGCACAAAGCAATAAAGTAGGTAGACTCTGGTTATTTTGGGGGGGAGATGCTCGAGAATATCCGGGTGGACTCCTGAGGCTCGGTCCCGCATTTGCGTATGCCGAGCCTCCTTCCTCATGACCTTTGTCCAGAGTGGAATGCCTCACCGTCTCCGGGCACATGGTCAGTGCATGCTCAGTCACGATATCAGTGCATGATCAGCCACGTGATCACTGACTGCACAGTCACGTGATCAGCGCCTCTCAGTCACGTGATCACCGTATGATAAACACGTGATCAGTGAACGATCAGCCACGTGATCACTGCATGCGAACTCAGGTGGTCAGTTCCTGATCAGCCACGGGATCAGTGCGTGCACAGTCCCTTGATCAGCGCCTGTCAGTCCCTGATCACTGCCTGATAAAGACGGGATCAGTGCATGATGAGACACGTGATCAGTGCCCGATCAGCCACGTCATCAGTGCATGCGCAGTCACCTGATCAGTGCATGCTCAGTCACGTGATCTGTACTTGATCAGCCACGTGATCAGTGCCTGCAGAGTCACGTGATCAGGGCCTGCTGAGCTGCGTGATTCCTGTCGGCTCATCTGCTTGACAATTTCCAGCTGAGCTGCGTGATTCCTGCCTGGTCACCTGCTTGATTATTGCCAGTTGAGCAGCATGATTCGTCACTGCTGAGGTCCCTGCTTATAGCCTGCTGATTGCGTGGTTCGTGTCTGCTCAGCTCTTTGAGTATTGCCTCCTGAGGTCCCTGTTCGGGCGCCACCTGCCGGGGATCAGCCCCAGTTGATTCAGGGTATTTTAAGGAGAGATGGCCTAGGCGACTACTTATATGCTCATCAGAGATATCAAGAAGAAAAGTATGAGGATAGCTCAGTAGGAAAATTCGGTGGAGAAAATAGACTGAGTAGCTTGGTTTACGCGGGAGACCAATAAAACTTCAAGACAAGAAGTTTGCACCACTTACGTAGGCCGCAGGCGCCCTCTCGAAGAGCGGAAGGTGCCTCACCCTAGACACCTTCTTGAGTGGGTCTTAGCAGCCCAGGCATAATTAGGAAGCGTGGTGGGTTCTGCACTCCAGATGGAGACTTGGCTGGAAGTTACAGGGAAGAATGACAAGGAACTTTATGAATTGGAGCTGTAAGTTAACTCTTTGACAGAGAGAGCGAGATGGTGGTAGGGGACAGCCTCCAGTGAAATCAGAGGTGAGAGCACAAAGTAATAAAGTAGGTAGACTCTGGTTATTTTGGGGGGGAGATGCTCGAGAATATCCGGGTAGACTCCTGAGGCTCGGTCCCGCATTTGCGTATGCCGAGCCTCCTTCCTCATGACCTTTGTCCAGAGTGCAATGCCTCACCGGCTCCGGGCACATGGTAAGTGCATGCTCAGTCCCGATATCAGTGCATGATCAGCCACGTGATCACTGACTGCACAGTCAGGTGATCAGCGCCTCTCAGTCACGTGATCACCGTATGATAAACACGTGATAAGTGAACGATCAGCCACGTGATCACTGCATGCGAACTCAGGTGGTAAGTTCCTGATCAGCCACGGGATCAGTGCCTGCACAGTCCCTTGATCAGCGCCTGTCAGTCACTGATCACTGCCTGATAAACACGTGATCAGTGCATGATGAGCCACGTGATCAGGGCCGATCAGACACGTCATCAGTGCATGCGCAGTCACCTGATCAGTGCATGCTCAGTCACGTGATCTGTACTTGATCAGCCACGGGATCAGTGCCTGGTGAGCTGCGTGATTCCTGTCGGCTCATCTGCTTGGCAATTGCAAGCTGAGCTGCGTGATTCCTGCCTGGTCACCTGCTTGATTATTGCCAGTTGAGCAGCATGATTCGTCACTGCTCATCTCCCTGCTTATAGCCTGCTGATTGCCTGGTTCGTGTCTGCTCAGCTCTTTGAGTATTGCCTCCTGAGGTCCCTGTTCGGGCGCCACCTGCCGGGGACCAGCCCCAGCTGATCCAGGGTATTCGAAGGAGAGATGGCCTAGGCGACTATTTATATGCTCATCAGAGATATCAAGAAGAATAGTATGAGGATAGCTCAGTAGGAAAATTGGGTGGAGAAAAGAGACTGAGTAGCTTGGTTTACGCGGGAGACCAATCAAACTTCAAGACAAGAAGTTTGCACCACTTACGTAGGCCGCAGGCGCCCTCTTGAAGAGCGGAAAGTGCCTCACCCTAGACACCTTCTCGAGTGGGTCTTAGCAGCCCAGGCATAATTAGGAAGTGTGGTGAGTTCCGCGCTCCAGATGGAGACTCGGCTGGAAGTTACAGGGAAGAATGACAGGGAACTTTATGAATTGGAGCTGTAAGTTAACACTTTGACAGAGAGAGCGAGATGGTGGTGGGGGACAGCCCCCAGTGAAATCAGAGGTGAGAGCACAAAGCAATAAAGTAGGTAGACTCTGGTTATTTTGGGGGGGAGATGCTCGAGAATATCCGGGTGGACTCCTGAGGCTCGGTCCCGCATTTGCGTATGCCGAGCCTCCTTCCTCATGACCTTTGTCCAGAGTGGAATGCCTCACCGTCTCCGGGCACATGGTCAGTGCATGCTCAGTCACGATATCAGTGCATGATCAGCCACGTGATCACTGACTGCACAGTCACGTGATCAGCGCCTCTCAGTCACGTGATCACCGTATGATAAACACGTGATCAGTGAACGATCAGCCACGTGATCACTGCATTCGCCGTCAGGTGGTCAGTTCCTTATCAGCCACGGGATCAGTGCGTGCACAGTCCCATGATCAGCGTCTGTCAGTCACTGATCACTGCCTGATAAACACGTGATCAGTGCATGATGAGCCACGTGATCAGTGCCCGATCAGCCACGTCATCAGTGCATGCGCAGTCACCTGATCAGTGCCTGCTCAGTCATGTGATCTGTACTTGATCAGCCGAGTGATCAGTGCCTGCAGAGTCACGTGATCAGGGCCTGCTGAGTTGTGTGATTCCTGTCGGCTCATCTGCTTGACAATTGCCAGTTGAGCTGCGTGATTCCTGCCTGGTCACCTGCTTGATTATTGCCAGTTGAGCAGCATGATTCGTCACGGCTCAGCTCCCTGCTTATAGCCTGCTGATTTCGTGGTTCGTGTCTGCTCAGCTCTTTGAGTATTGCCTCCTGAGGTCCCTGTTCGGGCGCCACCTGCCGGGCACAAGCCCCAGCTGATCCAGGGTATTCGAAGGAGAGATGGCCTAGGCGACTATTTATATGCTCATCAGAGATATCAAGAATAATAGTATGAGGATAGCTCAGTAGGAAAATTCGGTGGAGAAAAGAGACTGAGTAGCTTGGTTTTCCCGGCAGACCAATCAATCTTCAAGACAAGAAGTTTGCACCACTTACGTAGGCCGCAGGCGCCCTCTCGAAGAGCGGAAGGTGCCTCACCCTAGACACCTTCTCGAGTGGGTCTTAGCAGCCCAGGCATAATAGGAAGCGTGGTGGGTTCCGCACTCCAGATGGAGACTCGGCTGGAAGTTACAGGGAAGAATGACAAGGAACTTTTTGAATTGAAGCTGTAAGTTAACTCTTTGACAGAGAGAGCGAGATGTTGGTGGGGAACAGCCCACAGTGAAATCAGAGGTGAGAGCACAAAGCAATAAAGTAGGCAGACTCTGGTTATTTTGGGGGGGAGATGCTAGAGAATATCCGGGGGGACTCCAGAGGCTCGGTCCCGCATTTGCCTATGCCGAGCCTCCTTCCTCAAGACCTTTGTCCAGAGTGGAATGCCTCACCGGCTCCGGGCACATGGTCAGTGCATGCTCAGTCCCGATATCAGTGCATGATCAGCCACGTGATCACTGACTGCACAGTCACGTGATCAGCGCCTCTCAGTCACGTGATCACCGTATGATAAACACGTGATCAGTGAACGATCAGCAACGTGATCACTGCATGCGCCGTCAGGTGGTCCGTTCCTGATCAGCCATAGGATCAGTGCTTGCACAGTCCCATGATCAGCGCCTGTCAGTCCCTGATCACTGCCTGATAAACACGTGATCAGTGCATGATGAGCCACGTGATCAGTGCCCGATCATCCACGTCATCAGTGCATGCGCAGTCACCTGATCATTGCATGCTCAGTCACGTGATCTGTACTTGATCAGCCACGTGATCAGGGCCTGCTGAGCTGCGTGATTCCTGTCGGCTCATTTGCTTGGCAATTGCAAGCTGAGCTGCGTCATTCCTGTCTGGTCACCTGCTTGATTATTGCCAGTTGAGCAGCATGATTCGTCACTGCTGAGGTCCCTGCTTATAGCCTGCTGATTGCCTGGTTCGTGTCTGCTCAGCTCTTTGAGTATTGCCTCCTGAGGTCCCTGATCGGGCGCCACCTGCCGGGCACAAGCCCCAGCTGATCCAGGGTATTCTAAGGAGAGATGGCCTAGGCGACTATTTATATGCTCATCAAAGGTATCAAGAAGAATAGTATGAGGATAGCTCAGTAGGAAAATTCGGTGGAGAAAAGAGACTGAGTAGCTTGGTTTACGCGGGAGACCAATAAAACTTCAAGACAAGAAGTTTGCACCACTTACGAAGGCCGCAGGCGCCCTCTCGAAGAGCGGAAGATGCCTCACCCTAGACACCTCCTCGAGTGGGTCTTAGCAGTCCAGGCATAATTAGGAAGCGTTGTGGGTTCCTCTCTCCAGATGGAGACTCGCCTGGAAGTTACAGGTAAGAATGACAAGGAACTTCATGAATTGGAGCTGTAAGTTAACACTTTGACAGAGAGAGCGAGATGGTGGTGGGGGACAGCCCCCAGTGAAATCAGAGGTGAGAGCACAAAGCAATAAAGTAGGCAGACTCTGGTTATTTTGGGGGGGAGATGCTCGAGAGTATCCAGGGGGACTCCTGAGGCTCGGTCCCACATTTGCCTATGCCGAGCCTCCTTCCTCAAGACCTTTGTCCAGAGTGGAATGCCTCACCGGCTCCGGGCACATGGTCAGTGCATGTTCAGTCCCGATATCAGTGCATGATCAGCCACGTGATCACTGACTGCACAGTCACGTGATCAGCGCCTCTCAGTCACGTGATCACCGTATGATAAACACGTGATCAGTGAACGATCAGCCACGTGATCACTGCATGCGCCGTCAGGTGGTCAGTTCCTGATCAGCCACGGGATCAGTGCGTGCACAGTCCCATGATCAGCGCCTGTCAGTCCCTGATCACTGCCTGATAAACAGGTGATCAGTACTTGATGAGCCACGTGATCAGTGCCTGCAGAGTCACGTGATCAGGGCCTGCTGAGCTGCGTGATTCCTGTCGGCTCATCTGCTTGACAATTGCCAGCTGAGCTGCGTGATTCCTGCCTGGTCACCTGCTTGATTATTGCCAGTTGAGCAGCATGATTCGTCACTGCTCATCTCCCTGCTTATAGCCTGCTGATTGCCTGGTTCGTGTCTGCTCAGCTCTTTGAGTATTGCCTCCTGAGGTCCCTGTTCGGGCGCCACCTGCCGGGGACCAGCCCCAGCTGATCCAGGGTATTCGAAGGAGAGATGGCCTAGGCGACTATTTATATGCTCATCAGAGATATCAAGAAGAATAGTATGAGGATAGCTCAGTAGGAAAATTGGGTGGAGAAAAGAGACTGAGTAGCTTGGTTTACGCGGGAGACCAATCAAACTTCAAGACAAGAATTTTGCACCACTTACGTACGCCGCAGGCGCCCTCTCGAAGAACGGAAGGTGCCTCACCCTAGACACCTTCTCGAGTGGGTCTTAGCAGCCCAGGCATAATTAGGAAGCGTGGTGGGTTCTGCACTCCAGATGGAGATTCGGCTGGAAGTTACAGGGAAGAATGACAAGGAACTTCATGAATTGGAGCTGTAAGTTAACTCTTTGACAGAGAGAGCGAGATGGTGGTGGGGGACAGCCCCCAGTGAAATCAGAGGTGAGAGCACAAAGCAATAAAGTAGGCAGACTCTGGTTATTTTTGGTGGAGATGCTCGAGAATATCCAGGGGGACTCCTGAGGCTCGGTCCCACATTTGCCTATGCCGAGCCTCCTTCCTCAAGACCTTTGTCCAGAATGGAATGCCTCAACGGCTCCGGGCACATGGTCAGTGCATGTTCAGTCCCGATATCAGTGCATGATCAGCCACGTGATCACTGACTGCACAGTCACGTGATCAGCGCCTCTCAGTCACGTGATCACCGTATGATAAACACGTGATCAGTGAACGATCAGCCACGTGATCACTGCATGCGCCGTCAGGTGGTCAGTTCCTTATCAGCCACGGGATCAGTGCGTGCACAGTCCCATGATCAGCGCCTGTCAGTCCCTGATCACTGCCTGATAAACAGGTGATCAGTACTTGATGAGCCACGTGATCAGTGCCCGATCAGCCACGTCATCAGTGCATGCGCAGTCACCTGATCAGTGCATGCTCAGTCACGTGATCTGTACTTGATCAGCCGCGTGATCAGTGCCTGCAGAGTCACGTGATCAGGGCCTGCTGAGCTGCGTGATTCCTGTCGGCTCATCTGCTTGACAATTTCCAGCTGAGCTGCGTGATTCCTGCCTGGTCACCTGCTTGATTATTGCCAGTTGAGCAGCATGATTCGTCACTGCTCATCTCCCTGCTTATAGCCTGCTGATTGCCTGGTTCGTGTCTGCTCAGCTCTTTGAGTATTGCCTCCTGAGGTCCCTGTTCGGGCGCCACCTGCCGGGGACCAGCCCCAGCTGATCCAGGGTATTCGAAGGAGAGATGGCCTAGGCGACTATTTATATGCTCATCAGAGATATCAAGAAGAATAGTATGAGGATAGCTCAGTAGGAAAATTGGGTGGAGAAAAGAGACTGAGTAGCTTGGTTTACGCGGGAGACCAATCAAACTTCAAGACAAGAATTTTGCACCACTTACGTACGCCGCAGGCGCCCTCTCGAAGAACGGAAGGTGCCTCACCCTAGACACCTTCTCGAGTGGGTCTTAGCAGCCCAGGCATAATTAGGAAGCGTGGTGGGTTCTGCACTCCAGATGGAGATTCGGCTGGAAGTTACAGGGAAGAATGACAAGGAACTTCATGAATTGGAGCTGTAAGTTAACTCTTTGACAGAGAGAGCGAGATGGTGGTGGGGGACAGCCCCCAGTGAAATCAGAGGTGAGAGCACAAAGCAATAAAGTAGGCAGACTCTGGTTATTTTTGGTGGAGATGCTCGAGAATATCCAGGGGGACTCCTGAGGCTCGGTCCCACATTTGCCTATGCCGAGCCTCCTTCCTCAAGACCTTTGTCCAGAATGGAATGCCTCAACGGCTCCGGGCACATGGTCAGTGCATGTTCAGTCCCGATATCAGTGCATGATCAGCCACGTGATCACTGACTGCACAGTCACGTGATCAGCGCCTCTCAGTCACGTGATCACCGTATGATAAACACGTGATCAGTGAACGATCAGCCACGTGATCACTGCATGCGCCGTCAGGTGGTCAGTTCCTTATCAGCCACGGGATCAGTGCGTGCACAGTCCCATGATCAGCGCCTGTCAGTCCCTGATCACTGCCTGATAAACAGGTGATCAGTACTTGATGAGCCACGTGATCAGTGCCCGATCAGCCACGTCATCAGTGCATGCGCAGTCACCTGATCAGTGCATGCTCAGTCACGTGATCTGTACTTGATCAGCCGCGTGATCAGTGCCTGCAGAGTCACGTGATCAGGGCCTGCTGAGCTGCGTGATTCCTGTCGGCTCATCTGCTTGACAATTTCCAGCTGAGCTGCGTGATTCCTGCCTGGTCACCTGCTTGATTATTGCCAGTTGAGCAGCATGATTCGTCACTGCTGAGGTCCCTGCTTATAGCCTGCTGATTGCCTGGTTCGTGTCTGCTCAGCTCTTTGAGTATTGCCTCCTGAGGTCCCTGATCGGGCGCCACCTGCCGGGCACAAGCCCCAGCTGATCCAGGGTATTCTAAGGAGAGATGGCCTAGGCGACTATTTATATGCTCATCAAAGGTATCAAGAAGAATAGTATGAGGATAGCTCAGTAGGAAAATTCGGTGGAGAAAAGAGACTGAGTAGCTTGGTTTACACGGGAGACCAATAAAACTTCAAGACAAGAAGTTTGCACCACTTACGTAGGCCGCAGGCGCCCTCTCGAAGAGCGGAAGATGCCTCACCCTAGACACCTCCTCGAGTGGGTCTTAGCAGTCCAGGCATAATTAGGAAGCGTTGTGGGTTCCTCTCTCCAGATGGAGACTCGCCTGGAAGTTACAGGTAAGAATGACAAGGAACTTCATGAATTGGAGCTGTAAGTTAACACTTTGACAGAGAGAGCGAGATGGTGGTGGGGGACAGCCCCCAGTGAAATCAGAGGTGAGAGCACAAAGCAATAAAGTAGGCAGACTCTGGTTATTTTGGGGGGGAGATGCTCGAGAGTATCCAGGGGGACTCCTGAGGCTCGGTCCCACATTTGCCTATGCCTAGCCTCCTTCCTCAAGACCTTTGTCCAGAGTGGAATGCCTCACCGGCTCCGGGCACATGGTCAGTTCATGTTCAGTCCCGATATCAGTGCATGATCAGCCACGTGATCACTGACTGCACAGTCACGTGATCAGCGCCTCTCAGTCACGTGATCACCGTATGATAAACACGTGATCAGTGAACGATCAGCCACGTGATCACTGCATGCGCCGTCAGGTGGTCAGTTCCTGATCAGCCACGGGATCAGTGCGTGCACAGTCCCATGATCAGCGCCTGTCAGTCCCTGATCACTGCCTGATAAACAGGTGATCAGTACTTGATGAGCCACGTGATCAGTGCCCGATCAGCCACGTCATCAGTGCATGCGCAGTCACCTGATCAGTGCATGCTCAGTCACGTGATTTGTACTTGATCAGCCACGTGATCAGTGCCTGCAGAGTCACGTGATCAGGGCCTGCTGAGCTGCGTGATTCCTGTCGGCTCATCTGCTTGACAATTGCCAGCTGAGCTGCGTGATTCCTGCCTGGTCACCTGCTTGATTATTGCCAGTTGAGCAGCATGATTCGTCACTGCTCATCTCCCTGCTTATAGCCTGCTGATTGCCTGGTTCGTGTCTGCTCAGCTCTTTGAGTATTGCCTCCTGAGGTCCCTGTTCGGGCGCCACCTGCCGGGGAACAGCCCCAGCTGATCCAGGGTATTCGAAGGAGAGATGGCCTAGGCGACTATTCATATGCTCATCAGAGATATCAAGAAGAATAGTATGAGGATAGCTCAGGAGGAAAATTGGGTGGAGAAAAGAGACTGAGTAGCTTGGTTTACGCGGGAGACCAATCAAACTTCAAGACAAGAAGTTTGCACCACTTACGTACGCCGCAGGCGCCCTCTCGAAGAACGGAAGGTGCCTCACCCTAGACACCTTCTCGAGTGGGTCTTAGCAGCCCAGGCATAATTAGGAAGCGTGGTGGGTTCTGCACTCCAGATGGAGATTCGGCTGGAAGTTACAGGGAAGAATGACAAGGAACTTCATGAATTGGAGCTGTAAGTTAACTCTTTGACAGAGAGAGCGAGATGGTGGTGGGGGACAGCCCCCAGTGAAATCAGAGGTGAGAGCACAAAGCAATAAAGTAGGCAGACTCTCGTTATTTTGGGTGGAGATGCTCGAGAATATCCAGGGGGACTCCTGAGGCTCGGTCCCACATTTGCCTATGCCGAGCCTCCTTCCTCAAGACCTTTGTCCAGAATGGAGTGCCTCACCGGCTCCGGGCACATGGTCAGTGCATGTTCAGTCCCGATATCAGTGCATGATCAGCCACGTGATCACTGACTGCACAGTCACGTGATCAGCGCCTCTCAGTCACGTGATCACCGTATGATAAACACGTGATCAGTGAACGATCAACCACGTGATCACTGCATGCGCCGTTAGGTGGTCAGTTCCTTATCAGCCACGGGATCAGTGCGTGCACAGTCCCATGATCAGCGCCTGTCAGTCCCTGATCACTGCCTGATAAACACGTGATCAGTGCATGATGAGCCACGTGATCAGTGCCCGATCAGCCACGTCATCAGTGCATGCGCAGTCACCTGATCAGTGCATGCTCAGTCACGTGATCTGTACTTGATCAGCCGCGTGATCAGTGCCTGCAGAGTCACGTGATCAGGGCCTGCTGAGCTGCGTGATTCCTGTCGGCTCATCTGCTTGACAATTTCCAGCTGAGCTGCGTGATTCCTGCCTGGTCACCTGCTTGATTATTGCCAGTTGAGCAGCATGATTCGTCACTGCTGAGGTCCCTGCTTATAGCCTGCTGATTGCCTGGTTCGTGTCTGCTCAGCTCTTTGAGTATTGCCTCCTGAGGTCCCTGATCGGGCGCCACCTGCCGGGCACAAGCCCCAGCTGATCCAGGGTATTCTAAGGAGAGATGGCCTAGGCGACTATTTATATGCTCATCAAAGGTATCAAGAAGAATAGTATGAGGATAGCTCAGTAGGAAAATTCGGTGGAGAAAAGAGACTGAGTAGCTTGGTTTACGCGGGAGACCAATAAAACTTCAAGACAAGAAGTTTGCACCACTTACGTAGGCCGCAGGCGCCCTCTCGAAGAGCGGAAGATGCCTCACCCTAGACACCTCCTCGAGTGGGTCTTAGCAGTCCAGGCATAATTAGGAAGCGTTGTGGGTTCCTCTCTCCAGATGGAGACTCGCCTGGAAGTTACAGGTAAGAATGACAAGGAACTTCATGAATTGGAGCTGTAAGTTAACTCTTTGACAGAGACAGCGAGATGGTGGTGGGGGACAGCCCCCAGTGGAATCAGAGGTGAGAGCACAAAGCAATAAAGTAGGCAGACTCTGGTTATTTTGGGTGGAGATGCTCGAGAATATCCAGGGGGACTCCTGAGGCTCGGTCCCACATTTGCCTATGCCGAGCCTCCTTCCTCAAGACCTTTGTCCAGAGTGGAATGCCTCACCGGCTCCGGGCACATGGTCAGTTCATGTTCAGTCCCGATATCAGTGCATGATCAGCCACGTGATCACTGACTGCACAGTCACGTGATAAGCGCCTCTCAGTCAAGTGATCACAGTATGATAAACTCGTGATCAGTGAACGATCAGCAACGTGATCACTGCATGCGCCGTCAGGTGGTCCGTTCCTGATCAGCCACGGGATCAGTGCGTGCACAGTTCCATGATCAGCGCCTGTCAGTCCCTGATCACTGCCTGATAAACACGTGATCAGTGTATGATGAGCCACGTGATCAGTGCCCGATCAGCCACGTCATCAGTGCATGCGCAGTCACCTGATCATTGCATGCTCAGTCACGTGATCTGTACTTGATCAGCCACGTGATCAGTGCCTGCAGAGTCACGTGATAAGGGCCTGCTGAGCTGCGTGATTCCTGTCGGCTCATCTGCTTGACAATTGCCAGCTGAGCTGCGTGATTCCTGCCTGGTCACCTGCTTGATTATTGCCAGTTGAGCAGCATGATTCGTCACTGCTCATCTCCCTGCTTATAGCCTGCTGATTGCGTGGTTCGTGTCTGCTCAGCTCTTTGAGTATTGCCTCCTGTGGTCCCTGTTCGGGCGCCACCTGCCGTGGACCAGCCCCAGCTGATCCAGGGTATTCGAAGGAGAGATGGCCTAGGCGACTATTTATATGCTCATCAGAGATATCAGGAAGAATATTATGAGGATAGCTCAGTAGGAGAATTCGGTGGAGAAAAGAGACTGAGTAGCTTGGTTTACGCGGGAGACCAATAAAACTTCAAGACAAGAAGTTTGCACCACTTACGTAGGCCGCAGGCGCCCTCTCGAAGAGCGGAAGGTGCCTCACCCTAGACACCTTCTCGAGTGGGTCTTAGCAGCCCAGGCATAATTAGGAAGCGTGGTGGGTTCTGCACTCCAGATGGAGACTCGGCTGGAAGTTACAGGGAAGAATGACAAGGAACTTTATGAATTGGAGCTGTAAGTTAACTCTTTGAGAGAGAGAGCGAGATGGTGGTGGGAGACAGCCCCCAGTGAAATCAGAGGTGAGAGCACAAAGCAATAAAGTAGGCAGACTCTGGTTATTTTGGGGGGGAAATGCTAGAGAATATCCGGGTGGACTCCTGAGGCTCGGTCCCGCATTTGCGTATGCCGAGCCTCCTTCCTCATGACCTTTGTCCAGAGTGGAATGCCTCACCGGCTCCGGGCACATGGTCAGTGCATGCTCAGTCACGATATCAGTGCATGATCAGCCACGTGATCACTGACTGCACAGTCACGTGATCAGCGCCTCTCAGTCACGTGATCACCGTATGATAAACACGTGATCAGTGAACGATCAGCCACGTGATCACTGCATGCGCCGTCAGGTGGTCAGTTCCTGATCAGCCACGGGATCAGTGCGTGCACAGTCCCATGATCAGCGCCTGTCAGTCCCTGATAACTGCTTGATAAACACGTGATCAGTGCATGATGAGTCACGTGATCAGTGCCCGATCAGCCACGTCATCAGTGCATGCGCAGTCACCTGATCAGTGCATGCTCAGTCACGTGATCTGTACTTGATCAGCCGCGTGATCAGTGCCTGCAGAGTCACGTGATCAGGGCCTGGTGAGCTGCGTGATTCCTGTCGGCTCATCTGCTTGACAATTTCCAGCAGAGCTGCGTGATTCCTGCCTGGTCACCTGCTTGATTATTGCCAGTTGAGCAGCATGATTCGTCACTGCTGAGGTCCCTGCTTATAGCCTGCTGATTGCCTGGTTCGTGTCTGCTCAGCTCTTTGAGTATTGCCTCCTGAGGTCCCTGTTCGGGCGCCACCTGCCGGGGATCAGCCCCAGTTGATTCAGGGTATTCTAAGGAGAGATGGCCTAGGCGACTACTTATATGCTCATCAGAGATATCAAGAAGAAAAGTATGAGGATAGCTCAGTAGGAAAATTCGGTGGAGAAAAGATACTGAGTAGCTTGGTTTACGCGGGAGACCAATAAAACTTCAAGACAAGAAGTTTGCACCACTTACGTAGGCCGCAGGCGCCCTCTCGAAGAGCGGAAGGTGCCTCACCCTAGACACCTTCTTGAGTGGGTCTTAGCAGCCCAGGCATAATTAGGAAGCGTGGTGGGTTCTGCACTCCAGATGGAGACTTGGCTGGAAGTTACAGGGAAGAATGACAAGGAACTTTATGAATTGGAGCTGTAAGTTAACTCTTTGACAGAGAGAGCGAGATGGTGGTGGGGGACAGCCCCCAGTGAAATCAGAGGTGAGAGCACAAAGCAATAAAGTAGGTAGACTCTGGTTATTTTGGGGGGGAGATGCTCGAGAATATCCGGGTAGACTCCTGAGGCTCGGTCCCGCATTTGCGTATGCCGAGCCTCCTTCCTCATGACCTTTGTCCAGAGTGGAATGCCTCACCGGCTCCGGGCACATGGTCAGTGCATGCTCTGTCCCGATATCAGTGCATGATCAGCCACGTGATCACTGACTGCACAGTCAGGTGATCAGCGCCTCTCAGTCACGTGATCACCGTATGATAAACACGTGATCAGTGAAAGATCAGCCACGTGATCACTGCATGCGAACTCAGGTGGTAAGTTCCTGATCAGCCACGGGATCAGTGCCTGCACAGTCCCTTGATCAGCGACTGTCAGTCACTGATCACTGCCTGATAAACACGTGATCAGTGCATGATGAGCCACGTGATCAGGGCCGATCAGCCACGTCATCAGTGCATGCGCAGTCACCTGATCAGTGCATGCTCAGTCACGTGATCTGTACTTGATCAGCCACGGGATCAGTGCCTGGTGAGCTGCGTGATTCCTGTCGGCTCATCTGCTTGGCAATTGCAAGCTGAGCTGCGTGATTCCTGCCTGGTCACCTGCTTGATTATTGCCAGTTGAGCAGCATGATTCGTCACTGCTCATCTCCCTGCTTATAGCCTGCTGATTGCCTGGTTCGTGTCTGCTCAGCTCTTTGAGTATTGCCTCCTGAGGTCCCTGTTCGGGCGCCACCTGCCGGGGACCAGCCCCAGCTGATCCAGGGTATTCGAAGGAGAGATGGCCTAGGCGACTATTTATATGCTCATCAGAGATATCAAGAAGAATAGTATGAGGATAGCTCAGTAGGAAAATTGGGTGGAGAAAAGAGACTGAGTAGCTTGGTTTACGTGGGAGACCAATCAAACTTCAAGACAAGAATTTTGCACCACTTACGTACGCCGCAGGCGCCCTCTGGAAGAACGGAAGGTGCCTCACCCTAGACACCTTCTCGAATGGGTCTTAGCAGCCCAGGCATAATTAGGAAGCGTGGTGGGTTCTGCACTCCAGATGGAGATTCGGCTGGAAGTTACAGGGAAGAATGACAAGGAACTTTATGAATTGGAGCTGTAAGTTAACTCTTTGACAGAGAGAGCGAGATGGTGGTGGGGGACAGCCCCCAGTGAAATCAGAGGTGAGAGCACAAAGCAATAAAGTAGGCAGACTCTGGTTATTTTGGGTGGAGATGCTCGAGAATATCCAGGGGGACTCCTGAGGCTCGGTCCCACATTTGCCTATGCCGAGCCTCCTTCCTCAAGACCTTTGTCCAGAATGGAATGCCTCACCGGCTCCGGGCACATGGTCAGTGCATGTTCAGTCCCGATATCAGTGCATGATCAGCCACGTGATCACTGATTGCACAATCACGTGATCAGCGCCTCTCAGTCACGTGATCACCGTATGATAAACACGTGATCAGTGAACGATCAACCACGTGATCACTGCATGCGTCGTCAGGTGGTCAGTTCCTTATCAGCCACGGGATCAGTGCGTGCACAGTCCCATGATCAGCGTCTGTCAGTCACTGATCACTGCCTGATAAACACGTGATCAGTGCATGATGAGCCACGTGATCAGTGCCCGATCAGCCACGTCATCAGTGCATGCACAGTCACCTGATCAGTGCATGCTCAGTCATGTGATCTGTACTTGATCAGCCGAGTGATCAGTGCCTGCAGAGTCACGTGATCAGGGCCTGCTGAGCTGTGTGATACCTTTCGGCTCATCTGCTTGACAATTGCCAGCTGAGCTGCGTGATTCCTGCCTGGTCACCTGCTTGTTTATTGCCAGTTGAGCAGCATGATTTGTCACGGCTCAGGTCCCTGCTTATAGCCTGCTGATTGCGTGGTTCCTGTCTGCTCAGCTCTTTGAGTATTGCCTCCTGAGGTCCCTGTTCGGGCGCCACCTGCCGGGCACAAGCCCCAGCTGATCCAGGGTATTCTAAGGAGAGATGGCCTAGGCGACTATTTATATTCTCATCAAAGGTATCAAGAATAATAGTATGAGGATAGCTCAGTAGGAAAATTCGGTGGAGAAAAGAGACTGAGTAGCTTGGTTTACGTGGGAGACCAATAAAACTTCAAGACAAGAAGTTTGAACCACTTACGTAGGCCGCAGGCGCCCTCTCGAAGAGCGGAAGATGCCTCACCCTAGACACCTCCTCGAGTGGGTCTTAGCAGTCCAGGCATAATTAGGAAGCATGGTGGGTTCCTCACTCCAGATGGACACTCGGCTGGAAGTTACAGGTAAGAATGACAAGGAACTTTATGAATTGGAGCTGTAAGTTAACTCTTTGACAGAGAGAGCCAGATGGTGGAGGGGGACAGCCTCCAGTGAAATCAGAGGTGAGTGCACAAAGCAATAAAGTAGGCAGACTCTGGTTATTTTGGGGGGGAGATGCTCGAGAATATCCGGGTGGACTCCTGAGGCTCGGTCCCGCATTTGCGTATGCCGAGCCTCCTTCCTCATGACCTTTATCCAGAGTGGAATGCCTCACCGGCTCCGGGCACATGGTCAGTGCATGTTCAGTCCCGATATCAGTGCATGATCAGCCACGTGATCACTGACTGCACAGTCACGTGATCAGCGCCTCTGAGTCACGTGATCACCGTATGATAAACACGTGATCAGTGATCGATCAGCCACGTGATCACTGCATGCGCCGTCAGGTGGTCAGTTCCTGATCAGCCACGGGATCAGTGCGTGCACAGTCCCATGATCAGCGCCTGTCAGTCCCTGATCACTGCCTGATAAACACGTGATCAGTGCATGATGAGCCACGTGATCAGTGCCCGATCAGCCACGTCATCAGTGCATGCGCAGGCACCTGATCAGTGCATGCTCAGTCACGTGATCTGTACTTGATCAGCCACGTGATCAGTGCCTGCAGAGTCACGTGATAAGGGCCTGCTGAGCTGCGTGATTCCTGTCGGCTCATCTGCTTGACAATTGCCAGCTGAGCTGCGTGATTCCTGCCTGGTCACCTGCTTGATTATTGCCAGTTGAGCAGCATGATTCGTCACTGCTCATCTCCCTGCTTATAGCCTGCTGATTGCGTGGTTCGTGTCTGCTCAGCTCTTTGAGTATTGCCTCCTGTGGTCCCTGTTCGGGCGCCACCTGCCGGGGACCAGCCCCAGCTGATCCAGGGTATTCGAAGGAGAGATGGCCTAGGCGACTATTTATATGCTCATCAGAGATATCAGGAAGAATAGTATGAGGATAGCTCAGTAGGAGAATTCGGTGGAGAAAAGAGACTGAGTAGCTTGGTTTACGCGGGAGACCAATAAAACTTCAAGACAAGAAGTTTGCACCACTTACGTAGGCCGCAGGCGCCCTCTCGAAGAGCGGAAGGTGCCTCACCCTAGACACCTTCTCGAGTGGGTCTTAGCAGCCCAGGCATAATTAGGAAGCGTGGTGGGTTCTGCACTCCAGATGGAGACTCGGCTGGAAGTTACAGGGAAGAATGACAAGGAACTTTATGAATTGGAGCTGTAAGTTAACTCTTTGACAGAGAGAGCCAGATGGTGGTGGGGGACAGCCCCCAGTGAAATCAGAGGTGAGAGCACAAAGCAATAAAGTAGGCAGACTCTGGTTATTTTGGGGGGGAAATGCTAGAGAATATCCGGGTGGACTCCTGAGGCTCGGTCCCGCATTTGCGTATGCCGAGCCTCCTTCCTCATGACCTTTGATCAGAGTGGAATGCCTCACCGGCTCCGGGCACATGGTCAGTGCATGCTCAGTCACGATATCAGTGCATGATCAGCCACGTGATCACTGACTGCACAGTCAGGTGATCAGCGCCTCTCAGTCACGTGATCACCGTATGATAAACACGTGATCAGTGAACGATCAGCCACGTGATCACTGCATGCACCGTCAGGTGGTCAGTTCCTGATCAGCCACGGGATCAGTGCGTGCACAGTCCCATGATCAGCGCCTGTCAGTCCCTGATAACTGCTTGATAAACACGTGATCAGTGCATGATGAGCCACGTGATCAGTGCCCGATCAGCCACGTCATCAGTGCATGCGCAGTCACCTGATCAGTGCATGCTCAGTCACGTGATCTGTACTTGATCAGCCGCGTGATCAGTGCCTGCAGAGTCACGTGATCAGGGCCTGGTGAGCTGCGTGATTCCTGTCGGCTCATCTGCTTGACAATTTCCAGCAGAGCTGCGTGATTCCTGCCTGGTCACCTGCTTGATTATTGCCAGTTGAGCAGCATGATTCGTCACTGCTGAGGTCCCTGCTTATAGCCTGCTGATTGCCTGGTTCGTGTCTGCTCAGCTCTTTGAGTATTGCCTCCTGAGGTCCCTGTTCGGGCGCCACCTGCCGGGGATCAGCCCCAGTTGATTCAGGGTATTCTAAGGAGAGATGGCCTAGGCGACTACTTATATGCTCATCAGAGATATCAAGAAGAAAAGTATGAGGATAGCTCAGTAGGAAAATTCGGTGGAGAAAAGATACTGAGTAGCTTGGTTTACGCGGGAGACCAATAAAACTTCAAGACAAGAAGTTTGCACCACTTACGTAGGCCGCAGGCGCCCTCTCGAAGAGCGGAAGGTGCCTCACCCTAGACACCTTCTTGAGTGGGTCTTAGCAGCCCAGGCATAATTAGGAAGCGTGGTGGGTTCTGCACTCCAGATGGAGACTTGGCTGGAAGTTACAGGGAAGAATGACAAGGAACTTTATGAATTGGAGCTGTAAGTTAACTCTTTGACAGAGAGAGCGAGATGGTGGTGGGGCACAGCCCCAGTGAAATCAGAGGTGAGAGCACAAAGCAATAAAGTAGGTAGACTCTGGTTATTTTGGGGGGGAGATGCTCGAGAATATCCGGGTAGACTCCTGAGGCTCGGTCCCGCATTTGCGTATGCCGAGCCTCCTTCCTCATGACCTTTGTCCAGAGTGCAATGCCTCACCGGCTCCGGGCACATGGTCAGTGCATGCTCTGTCCCGATATCAGTGCATGATAAGCCACGTGATCACTGACTGCACAGTCACGTGATCAGCGCCTCTCAGTCACGTGATCACCGTATGATAAACACGTGATCAGTGAACGATCAGCCACGTGATCACTGCATGCGAACTCAGGTGGTAAGTTCCTGATCAGCCACGGGATCAGTGCCTGCACAGTCCCTTGATCAGCGCCTGTCAGTCACTGATCACTGCCTGATAAACACGTGATCAGTGCATGATGAGCCACGTGATCAGGGCCGATCAGCCACCTCATCAGTGCATGCGCAGTCACCTGATCAGTGCATGCTCAGTCACGTGATCTGTACTTGATCAGCCACGTGATCAGTGCCTGGTGAGCTGCGTGATTCCTGTCGGCTCATCTGCTTGGCAATTGCAAGCTGAGCTGCGTGATTCCTGCCTGGTCACCTGCTTGATTATTGCCAGTTGAGCAGCATGATTCGTCACTGCTCATCTCCCTGCTTATAGCCTGCTGATTGCCTGGTTCGTGTCTGCTCAGCTCTTTGAGTATTGCCTCCTGAGGTCCCTGTTCGGGCGCCACCTGCCGGGGACCAGCCCCAGCTGATCCAGGGTATTCGAAGGAGAGATGGCCTAGGCGACTATTTATATGCTCATCAGAGATATCAAGAAGAATAGTATGAGGATAGCTCAGTAGGAAAATTGGGTGGAGAAAAGAGACTGAGTAGCTTGGTTTACGCGGGAGACCAATCAAACTTCAAGACAAGAATTTTGCACCACTTACGTACGCCGCAGGCGCCCTCTGGAAGAACGGAAGGTGCCTCACCCTAGACACCTTCTCGAATGGGTCTTAGCAGCCCAGGCATAATTAGGAAGCGTGGTGGGTTCTGCACTCCAGATGGAGATTCGGCTGGAAGTTACAGGGAAGAATGACAAGGAACTTCATGAATTGGAGCTGTAAGTTAACTCTTTGACAGAGAGAGCGAGATGGTGGTGGGGGACAGCCCCCAGTGAAATCAGAGGTGAGAGCACAAAGCAATAAAGTAGGCAGACTCTCGTTATTTTGGGTGGAGATGCTCGAGAATATCCAGGGGGACTCCTGAGGCTCGGTCCCACATTTGCCTATGCCGAGCCTCCTTCCTCAAGACCTTTGTCCAGAATGGAATGCCTCACCGGCTCCGGGCACATGGTCAGTGCATGTTCAGTCCCGATATCAGTGCATGATCAGCCACGTGATCACTGATTGCACAGTCACGTGATCAGCGCCTCTCAGTCACGTGATCACCGTATGATAAACACGTGATCAGTGAACGATCAACCACGTGATCACTGCATGCGTCGTCAGGTGGTCAGTTCCTTATCAGCCACGGGATCAGTGCGTGCACAGTCCCATGATCAGCGTCTGTCAGTCACTGATCACTGCCTGATAAACACGTGATCAGTGCATGATGAGCCACGTGATCAGTGCCCGATCAGCCACGTCATCAGTGCATGCACAGTCACCTGATCAGTGCATGCTCAGTCATGTGATCTGTACTTGATCAGCCGAGTGATCAGTGCCTGCAGAGTCACGTGATCAGGGCCTGCTGAGCTGTGTGATACCTTTCGGCTCATCTGCTTGACAATTGCCAGCTGAGCTGCGTGATTCCTGCCTGGTCACCTGCTTGTTTATTGCCAGTTGAGCAGCATGATTTGTCACGGCTCAGGTCCCTGCTTATAGCCTGCTGATTGCGTGGTTCCTGTCTGCTCAGCTCTTTGAGTATTGCCTCCTGAGGTCCCTGTTCGGGCGCCACCTGCCGGGCACAAGCCCCAGCTGATCCAGGGTATTCTAAAGAGAGATGGCCTAGGCGACTATTTATATTCTCATCAAAGGTATCAAGAATAATAGTATGAGGATAGCTCAGTAGGAAAATTCGGTGGAGAAAAGAGACTGAGTAGCTTGGTTTACGTGGGAGACCAATAAAACTTCAAGACAAGAAGTTTGAACCACTTACGTAGGCCGCAGGCGCCCTCTCGAAGAGCGGAAGATGCCTCACCCTAGACACCTCCTCGAGTGGGTCTTAGCAGTCCAGGCATAATTAGGAAGCATGGTGGGTTCCTCACTCCAGATGGAGACTCGGCTGGAAGTTACAGGTAAGAATGACAAGGAACTTTATGAATTGGAGCTGTAAGTTAACTCTTTGACAGAGAGAGCCAGATGGTGGAGGGGGACAGCCTCCAGTGAAATCAGAGGTGAGTGCACAAAGCAATAAAGTAGGCAGACTCTGGTTATTTTGGGGGGGAGATGCTCGAGAATATCCGGGTGGACTCCTGAGGCTCGGTCCCGCATTTGCGTATGCCGAGCCTCCTTCCTCATGACCTTTATCCAGAGTGGAATGCCTCACCGGCTCCGGGCACATGGTCAGTGCATGTTCAGTCCCGATATCAGTGCATGATCAGCCACGTGATCACTGACTGCACAGTCACGTGATCAGCGCCTCTCAGTCACGTGATCACCGTATGATAAACACGTGATCAGTGAACGATCAGCCACGTGATCACTGCATGCACCGTCAGGTGGTCAGTTCCTGATCAGCCACGGGATCAGTGCGTGCACAGTCCCATGATCAGCGCCTGTCAGTCCCTGATAACTGCTTGATAAACACGTGATCAGTGCATGATGAGCCACGTGATCAGTGCCCGATCAGCCACGTCATCAGTGCATGCGCAGTCACCTGATCAGTGCATGCTCAGTCACGTGATCTGTACTTGATCAGCCGCGTGATCAGTGCCTGCAGAGTCACGTGATCAGGGCCTGGTGAGCTGCGTGATTCCTGTTGGCTCATCTGCTTGACAATTTCCAGCAGAGCTGCGTGATTCCTGCCTGGTCACCTGCTTGATTATTGCCAGTTGAGCAGCATGATTCGTCACTGCTGAGGTCCCTGCTTATAGCCTGCTGATTGCCTGGTTCGTGTCTGCTCAGCTCTTTGAGTATTGCCTCCTGAGGTCCCTGTTCGGGCGCCACCTGCCGGGGATCAGCCCCAGTTGATTCAGGGTATTCTAAGGAGAGATGGCCTAGGCGACTACTTATATGCTCATCAGAGATATCAAGAAGAAAAGTATGAGGATAGCTCAGTAGGAAAATTCGGTGGAGAAAAGATACTGAGTAGCTTGGTTTACGCGGGAGACCAATAAAACTTCAAGACAAGAAGTTTGCACCACTTACGTAGGCCGCAGGCGCCCTCTCGAAGAGCGGAAGGTGCCTCACCCTAGACACCTTCTTGAGTGGGTCTTAGCAGCCCAGGCATAATTAGGAAGCGTGGTGGGTTCTGCACTCCAGATGGAGACTTGGCTGGAAGTTACAGGGAAGAATGACAAGGAACTTTATGAATTGGAGCTGTAAGTTAACTCTTTGACAGAGAGAGCGAGATGGTGGTGGGGGACAGCCCCCAGTGAAATCAGAGGTGAGAGCACAAAGCAATAAAGTAGGTAGACTCTGGTTATTTTGGGGGGGAGATGCTCGAGAATATCCGGGTAGACTCCTGAGGCTCGGTCCCGCATTTGCGTATGCCGAGCCTCCTTCCTCATGACCTTTGTCCAGAGTGCAATGCCTCACCGGCTCCGGGCACATGGTCAGTGCATGCTCTGTCCCGATATCAGTGCATGATCAGCCACGTGATCACTGACTGCACAGTCAGGTGATCAGCGCCTCTCAGTCACATGATCACCGTATGATAAACACGTGATCAGTGAACGATCAGCCACGTGATCACTGCATGCGAACTCAGGTGGTAAGTTCCTGATCAGCCACGGGATCAGTGCCTGCACAGTCCCTTGATCAGCGCCTGTCAGTCACTGATCACTGCCTGATAAACACGTGATCAGTGCATGATGAGCCACGTGATCAGGGCCGATCAGCCACGTCATCAGTGCATGCGCAGTCACCTGATCAGTGCATGCTCAGTCACGTGATCTGTACTTGATCAGCCACGTGATCAGTGCCTGGTGAGCTGCGTGATTCCTGTCGGCTCATCTGCTTGGCAATTGCAAGCTGAGCTGCGTGATTCCTGCCTGGTCACCTGCTTGATTATTGCCAGTTGAGCAGCATGATTCGTCACTGCTCATCTCCCTGCTTATAGCCTGCTGATTGCCTGGTTCGTGTCTGCTCAGCTCTTTGAGTATTGCCTCCTGAGGTCCCTGTTCGGGCGCCACCTGCCGGGGACCAGCCCCAGCTGATCCAGGGTATTCGAAGGAGAGATGGCCTAGGCGACTATTTATATGCTCATCAGAGATATCAAGAAGAATAGTATGAGGATAGCTCAGTAGGAAAATTGGGTGGAGAAAAGAGACTGAGTAGCTTGGTTTACGCGGGAGACCAATCAAACTTCAAGACAAGAATTTTGCACCACTTACGTACGCCGCAGGCGCCCTCTGGAAGAACGGAAGGTGCCTCACCCTAGACAACTTCTCGAATGGGTCTTAGCAGCCCAGGCATAATTAGGAAGCGTGGTGGGTTCTGCACTCCAGATGGAGATTCGGCTGGAAGTTACAGGGAAGAATGACAAGGAACTTCATGAATTGGAGCTGTAAGTTAACTCTTTGACAGAGAGAGCGAGATGGTGGTGGGGGACAGCCCCCAGTGAAATCAGAGGTGAGAGCACAAAGCAATAAAGTAGGCAGACTCTGGTTATTTTGGGTGGAGATGCTCGAGAATATCCAGGGGGACTCCTGAGGCTCGGTCCCACATTTGCCTATGCCGAGCCTCCTTCCTCAAGACCTTTGTCCAGAATGGAATGCCTCACCGGCTCCGGGCACATGGTCAGTGCATGTTCAGTCCCGATATCAGTGCATGATCAGCCACGTGATCACTGACTGCACAGTCACGTGATCAGCGCCTCTCAGTCACGTGATCACCGTATGATAAACACGTGATCAGTGAACGATCAACCACGTGATCACTGCATGCGCCGTTAGGTGGTCAGTTCCTTATCAGCCACGGGATCAGTGCGTGCACAGTCCCATGATCAGCGCCTGTCAGTCCCTGATCACTGCCTGATAAACACGTGATCAGTGCATGATGAGCCACGTGATCAGTGCCCGATCAGCCACGTCATCAGTGCATGCGCAGTCACCTGATCAGTGCATGCTCAGTCACGTGATCTGTACTTGATCAGCCGCGTGATCAGTGCCTGCAGAGTCACGTGATCAGGGCCTGCTGAGCTGCGTGATTCCTGTCGGCTCATCTGCTTGACAATTTCCAGCTGAGCTGCGTGATTCCTGCCTGGTCACCTGCTTGATTATTGCCAGTTGAGCAGCATGATTCGTCACTGCTGAGGTCCCTGCTTATAGCCTGCTGATTGCCTGGTTCGTGTCTGCTCAGCTCTTTGAGTATTGCCTCCTGAGGTCCCTGATCGGGCGCCACCTGCCGGGCACAAGCCCCAGCTGATCCAGGGTATTCTAAGGAGAGATGGCCTAGGCGACTATTTATATGCTCATCAAAGGTATCAAGAAGAATAGTATGAGGATAGCTCAGTAGGAAAATTCGGTGGAGAAAAGAGACTGAGTAGCTTGGTTTACGCGGGAGACCAATAAAACTTCAAGACAAGAAGTTTGCACCACTTACGTAGGCCGCAGGCGCCCTCTCGAAGAGCGGAAGATGCCTCACCCTAGACACCTCCTCGAGTGGGTCTTAGCAGTCCAGGCATAATTAGGAAGCGTTGTGGGTTCCTCTCTCCAGATGGAGACTCGCCTGGAAGTTACAGGTAAGAATGACAAGGAACTTCATGAATTGGAGCTGTAAGTTAACTCTTTGACAGAGAGAGCCAGATGGTGGTGGGGGACAGCCCCCAGTGAAATCAGAGGTGAGAGCACAAAGCAATAAAGTAGGCAGACTCTGGTTATTTTGGGGGGGAAATGCTAGAGAATATCCGGGTGGACTCCTGAGGCTCGGTCCCGCATTTGCGTATGCCGAGCCTCCTTCCTCATGACCTTTGTCCAGAGTGGAATGCCTCACCGGCTCCGGGCACATGGTCAGTGCATGCTCAGTCACGATATCAGTGCATGATCAGCCACGTGATCACTGACTGCACAGTCACGTGATCAGCGCCTCTCAGTCACGTGATCACCGTATGATAAACACGTGATCAGTGAACGATCAGCCACGTGATCACTGCATGCGCCGTCAGGTGGTCAGTTCCTGATCAGCCACGGGATCAGTGCGTGCACAGTCCCATGATCAGCGCCTGTCAGTCCCTGATAACTGCTTGATAAACACGTGATCAGTGCATGATGAGCCACGTGATCAGTGCCCGATCAGCCACGTCATCAGTGCATGCGCAGTCACCTGATCAGTGCATGCTCAGTCACGTGATCTGTACTTGATCAGCCGCGTGATCAGTGCCTGCAGAGTCACGTGATCAGGGCCTGGTGAGCTGCGTGATTCCTGTCGGCACATCTGCTTGACAATTTCCAGCAGAGCTGCGTGATTCCTGCCTGGTCACCTGCTTGATTATTGCCAGTTGAGCAGCATGATTCGTCACTGCTGAGGTCCCTGCTTATAGCCTGCTGATTGCCTGGTTCGTGTCTGCTCAGCTCTTTGAGTATTGCCTCCTGAGGTCCCTGTTCGGGCGCCACCTGCCGGGGATCAGCCCCAGTTGATTCAGGGTATTCTAAGGAGAGATGGCCTAGGCGACTACTTATATGCTCATCAGAGATATCAAGAAGAAAAGTATGAGGATAGCTCAGTAGGAAAATTCGGTGGAGAAAAGATACTGAGTAGCTTGGTTTACGCGGGAGACCAATAAAACTTCAAGACAAGAAGTTTGCACCACTTACGTAGGCCGCAGGCGCCCTCTCGAAGAGCGGAAGGTGCCTCACCCTAGACACCTTCTTGAGTGGGTCTTAGCAGCCCAGGCATAATTAGGAAGCGTGGTGGGTTCTGCACTCCAGATGGAGACTTGGCTGGAAGTTACAGGGAAGAATGACAAGGAACTTTATGAATTGGAGCTGTAAGTTAACTCTTTGACAGAGAGAGCGAGATGGTGGTGGGGGACAGCCCCCAGTGAAATCAGAGGTGAGAGCACAAAGCAATAAAGTAGGTAGACTCTGGTTATTTTGGGGGGGAGATGCTCGAGAATATCCGGGTAGACTCCTGAGGCTCGGTCCCGCATTTGCGTATGCCGAGCCTCCTTCCTCATGACCTTTGTCCAGAGTGCAATGCCTCACCGGCTCCGGGCACATGGTCAGTGCATGCTCTGTCCCGATATCAGTGCATGATCAGCCACGTGATCACTGACTGCACAGTCAGGTGATCAGCGCCTCTCAGTCACGTGATCACCGTATGATAAACACGTGATCAGTGAACGATCAGCCACGTGATCACTGCATGCGAACTCAGGTGGTAAGTTCCTGATCAGCCACGGGATCAGTGCCTGCACAGTCCCTTGATCAGCGCCTGTCAGTCACTGATCACTGCCTGATAAACACGTGATCAGTGCATGATGAGCCACGTGATCAGGGCCGATCAGCCACGTCATCAGTGCATGCGCAGTCACCTGATCAGTGCATGCTCAGTCACGTGATCTGTACTTGATCAGCCACGTGATCAGTGCCTGGTGAGCTGCGTGATTCCTGTCGGCTCATCTGCTTGGCAATTGCAAGCTGAGCTGCGTGATTCCTGCCTGGTCACCTGCTTGATTATTGCCAGTTGAGCAGCATGATTCGTCACTGCTCATCTCCCTGCTTATAGCCTGCTGATTGCCTGGTTCGTGTCTGCTCAGCTCTTTGAGTATTGCCTCCTGAGGTCCCTGTTCGGGCGCCACCTGCCGGGGACCAGCCCCAGCTGATCCAGGGTATTCGAAGGAGAGATGGCCTAGGCGACTATTTATATGCTCATCAGAGATATCAAGAAGAATAGTATGAGGATAGCTCAGTAGGAAAATTGGGTGGAGAAAAGAGACTGAGTAGCTTGGTTTACGCGGGAGACCAATCAAACTTCAAGACAAGAATTTTGCACCACTTACGTACGCCGCAGGCGCCCTCTGGAAGAACGGAAGGTGCCTCACCCTAGACACCTTCTCGAATGGGTCTTAGCAGCCCAGGCATAATTAGGAAGCGTGGTGGGTTCTGCACTCCAGATGGAGATTCGGCTGGAAGTTACAGGGAAGAATGACAAGGAACTTCATGAATTGGAGCTGTAAGTTAACTCTTTGACAGAGAGAGCGAGATGGTGGTGGGGGACAGCCCCCAGTGAAATCAGAGGTGAGAGCACAAAGCAATAAAGTAGGCAGACTCTGGTTATTTTGGGTGGAGATGCTCGAGAATATCCAGGGGGACTCCTGAGGCTCGGTCCCACATTTGCCTATGCCGAGCCTCCTTCCTCAAGACCTTTGTCCAGAATGGAATGCCTCACCGGCTCCGGGCACATGGTCAGTGCATGTTCAGTCCCGATATCAGTGCATGATCAGCCACGTGATCACTGACTGCACAGTCACGTGATCAGCGCCTCTCAGTCACGTGATCACCGTATGATAAACACGTGATCAGTGAACGATCAACCACGTGATCACTGCATGCGCCGTTAGGTGGTCAGTTCCTTATCAGCCACGGGATCAGTGCGTGCACAGTCCCATGATCAGCGCCTGTCAGTCCCTGATCACTGCCTGATAAACACGTGATCAGTGCATGATGAGCCACGTGATCAGTGCCCGATCAGCCACGTCATCAGTGCATGCGCAGTCACCTGATCAGTGCATGCTCAGTCACGTGATCTGTACTTGATCAGCCGCGTGATCAGTGCCTGCAGAGTCACGTGATCAGGGCCTGCTGAGCTGCGTGATTCCTGTCGGCTCATCTGCTTGACAATTTCCAGCTGAGCTGCGTGATTCCTGCCTGGTCACCTGCTTGATTATTGCCAGTTGAGCAGCATGATTCGTCACTGCTGAGGTCCCTGCTTATAGCCTGCTGATTGCCTGGTTCGTGTCTGCTCAGCTCTTTGAGTATTGCCTCCTGAGGTCCCTGATCGGGCGCCACCTGCCGGGCACAAGCCCCAGCTGATCCAGGGTATTCTAAGGAGAGATGGCCTAGGCGACTATTTATATGCTCATCAAAGGTATCAAGAAGAATAGTATGAGGATAGCTCAGTAGGAAAATTCGGTGGAGAAAAGAGACTGAGTAGCTTGGTTTACGCGGGAGACCAATAAAACTTCAAGACAAGAAGTTTGCACCACTTACGTAGGCCGCAGGCGCCCTCTCGAAGAGCGGAAGATGCCTCACCCTAGACACCTCCTCGAGTGGGTCTTAGCAGTCCAGGCATAATTAGGAAGCGTTGTGGGTTCCTCTCTCCAGATGGAGACTCGCCTGGAAGTTACAGGTAAGAATGACAAGGAACTTCATGAATTGGAGCTGTAAGTTAACTCTTTGACAGAGAGAGCCAGATGGTGGTGGGGGACAGCCCCCAGTGAAATCAGAGGTGAGAGCACAAAGCAATAAAGTAGGCAGACTCTGGTTATTTTGGGGGGGAAATGCTAGAGAATATCCGGGTGGACTCCTGAGGCTCGGTCCCGCATTTGCGTATGCCGAGCCTCCTTCCTCATGACCTTTGTCCAGAGTGGAATGCCTCACCGGCTCCGGGCACATGGTCAGTGCATGCTCAGTCACGATATCAGTGCATGATCAGCCACGTGATCACTGACTGCACAGTCACGTGATCAGCGCCTCTCAGTCACGTGATCACCGTATGATAAACACGTGATCAGTGAACGATCAGCCACGTGATCACTGCATGCGCCGTCAGGTGGTCAGTTCCTGATCAGCCACGGGATCAGTGCGTGCACAGTCCCATGATCAGCGCCTGTCAGTCCCTGATAACTGCTTGATAAACACGTGATCAGTGCATGATGAGCCACGTGATCAGTGCCCGATCAGCCACGTCATCAGTGCATGCGCAGTCACCTGATCAGTGCATGCTCAGTCACGTGATCTGTACTTGATCAGCCGCGTGATCAGTGCCTGCAGAGTCACGTGATCAGGGCCTGGTGAGCTGCGTGATTCCTGTCGGCACATCTGCTTGACAATTTCCAGCAGAGCTGCGTGATTCCTGCCTGGTCACCTGCTTGATTATTGCCAGTTGAGCAGCATGATTCGTCACTGCTGAGGTCCCTGCTTATAGCCTGCTGATTGCCTGGTTCGTGTCTGCTCAGCTCTTTGAGTATTGCCTCCTGAGGTCCCTGTTCGGGCGCCACCTGCCGGGGATCAGCCCCAGTTGATTCAGGGTATTCTAAGGAGAGATGGCCTAGGCGACTACTTATATGCTCATCAGAGATATCAAGAAGAAAAGTATGAGGATAGCTCAGTAGGAAAATTCGGTGGAGAAAAGATACTGAGTAGCTTGGTTTACGCGGGAGACCAATAAAACTTCAAGACAAGAAGTTTGCACCACTTACGTAGGCCGCAGGCGCCCTCTCGAAGAGCGGAAGGTGCCTCACCCTAGACACCTTCTTGAGTGGGTCTTAGCAGCCCAGGCATAATTAGGAAGCGTGGTGGGTTCTGCACTCCAGATGGAGACTTGGCTGGAAGTTACAGGGAAGAATGACAAGGAACTTTATGAATTGGAGCTGTAAGTTAACTCTTTGACAGAGAGAGCGAGATGGTGGTGGGGGACAGCCCCCAGTGAAATCAGAGGTGAGAGCACAAAGCAATAAAGTAGGTAGACTCTGGTTATTTTGGGGGGGAGATGCTCGAGAATATCCGGGTAGACTCCTGAGGCTCGGTCCCGCATTTGCGTATGCCGAGCCTCCTTCCTCATGACCTTTGTCCAGAGTGCAATGCCTCACCGGCTCCGGGCACATGGTCAGTGCATGCTCTGTCCCGATATCAGTGCATGATCAGCCACGTGATCACTGACTGCACATTCAGGTGATCAGCGCCTCTCAGTCACGTGATCACCGTATGATAAACACGTGATCAGTGAACGATCAGCCACGTGATCACTGCATGGGAACTCAGGTGGTAAGTTCCTGATCAGCCACGGGATCAGTGCCTGCACAGTCCCTTGATCAGCGCCTGTCAGTCACTGATCACTGCCTGATAAACACGTGATCAGTGCATGATGAGCCACGTGATCAGGGCCGATCAGCCACGTCATCAGTGCATGCGCAGTCACCTGATCAGTGCATGCTCAGTCACGTGATCTGTACTTGATCAGCCACGTGATCAGTGCCTGGTGAGCTGCGTGATTCCTGTCGGCTCATCTGCTTGGCAATTGCAAGCTGAGCTGCGTGATTCCTGCCTGGTCACCTGCTTGATTATTGCCAGTTGAGCAGCATGATTCGTCACTGCTCATCTCCCTGCTTATAGCCTGCTGATTGCCTGGTTCGTGTCTGCTCAGCTCTTTGAGTATTGCCTCCTGAGGTCCCTGTTCGGGCGCCACCTGCCGGGGACCAGCCCCAGCTGATCCAGGGTATTCGAAGGAGAGATGGCCTAGGCGACTATTTATATGCTCATCAGAGATATCAAGAAGAATAGTATGAGGATAGCTCAGTAGGAAAATTGGGTGGAGAAAAGAGACTGAGTAGCTTGGTTTACGCGGGAGACCAATCAAACTTCAAGACAAGAATTTTGCACCACTTACGTACGCCGCAGGCGCCCTCTGGAAGAACGGAAGGTGCCTCACCCTAGACACCTTCTCGAATGGGTCTTAGCAGCCCAGGCATAATTAGGAAGCGTGGTGGGTTCTGCACTCCAGATGGAGATTCGGCTGGAAGTTACAGGGAAGAATGACAAGGAACTTCATGAATTGGAGCTGTAAGTTAACTCTTTGACAGAGAGAGCGAGATGGTGGTGGGGGACAGCCCCCAGTGAAATCAGAGGTGAGAGCACAAAGCAATAAAGTAGGCAGACTCTCGTTATTTTGGGTGGAGATGCTCGAGAATATCCAGGGGGACTCCTGAGGCTCGGTCCCACATTTGCCTATGCCGAGCCTCCTTCCTCAAGACCTTTGTCCAGAATGGAATGCCTCACCGGCTCCGGGCACATGGTCAGTGCATGTTCAGTCCCGATATCAGTGCATGATCAGCCACGTGATCACTGACTGCACAGTCACGTGATCAGCGCCTCTCAGTCACGTGATCACCGTATGATAAACACGTGATCAGTGAACGATCAACCACGTGATCACTGCATGCGCCGTTAGGTGGTCAGTTCCTTATCAGCCACGGGATCAGTGCGTGCACAGTCCCATGATCAGCGCCTGTCAGTCCCTGATCACTGCCTGATAAACACGTGATCAGTGCATGATGAGCCACGTGATCAGTGCCCGATCAGCCACGTCATCAGTGCATGCGCAGTCACCTGATCAGTGCATGCTCAGTCACGTGATCTGTACTTGATCAGCCGCGTGATCAGTGCCTGCAGAGTCACGTGATCAGGGCCTGCTGAGCTGCGTGATTCCTGTCGGCTCATCTGCTTGACAATTTCCAGCTGAGCTGCGTGATTCCTGCCTGGTCACCTGCTTGTTTATTGCCAGTTGAGCAGCATGATTTGTCACGGCTCAGGTCCCTGCTTATAGCCTGCTGATTGCGTGGTTCCTGTCTGCTCAGCTCTTTGAGTATTGCCTCCTGAGGTCCCTGTTCGGGCGCCACCTGCCGGGCACAAGCCCCAGCTGATCCAGGGTATTCTAAGGAGAGATGGCCTAGGCGACTATTTATATTCTCATCAAAGGTATCAAGAATAATAGTATGAGGATAGCTCAGTAGGAAAATTCGGTGGAGAAAAGAGACTGAGTAGCTTGGTTTACGTGGGAGACCAATAAAACTTCAAGACAAGAAGTTTGAACCACTTACGTAGGCCGCAGGCGCCCTCTCGAAGAGCGGAAGATGCCTCACCCTAGACACCTCCTCGAGTGGGTCTTAGCAGTCCAGGCATAATTAGGAAGCATGGTGGGTTCCTCACTCCAGATGGAGACTCGGCTGGAAGTTACAGGTAAGAATGACAAGGAACTTTATGAATTGGAGCTGTAAGTTAACTCTTTGACAGAGAGAGCCAGATGGTGGAGGGGGACAGCCTCCAGTGAAATCAGAGGTGAGTGCACAAAGCAATAAAGTAGGCAGACTCTGGTTATTTTGGGGGGGAGATGCTCGAGAATATCCGGGTGGACTCCTGAGGCTCGGTCCCGCATTTGCGTATGCCGAGCCTCCTTCCTCATGACCTTTATCCAGAGTGGAATGCCTCACCGGCTCCGGGCACATGGTCAGTGCATGTTCAGTCCCGATATCAGTGCATGATCAGCCACGTGATCACTGACTGCACAGTCACGTGATCAGCGCCTCTCAGTCACGTGATCACCGTATGATAAACACGTGATCAGTGATCGATCAGCCACGTGATCACTGCATGCGCCGTCAGGTGGTCAGTTCCTGATCAGCCACGGGATCAGTGCGTGCACAGTCCCATGATCAGCGCCTGTCAGTCCCTGATCACTGCCTGATAAACACGTGATCAGTGCTTGATGAGCCACGTGATCAGTGCCCGATCAGCCACGACATCAGTGCATGCGCAGTCACGTGATCAGTGCATGCTCAGTCACGTGATCTGTACTTGATCAGCCTCGTGATCAGTGCCTGCAGAGTCACGTGATCAGGGCCTGCTGAGCTGCGTGATTCCTGTCGGCTCATCTGCTTGACAATTGCCAGCTGAGCTGCGTGATTCCTGCCTGGTCACCTGCTTGATTATTGCCAGTTGAGTAGCATGATTCGTCACTGCTCATCTCCCTGCTTATAGCCTGCTGATTGCGTGGTTCGTGTCTGCTCAGCTATTTGAGTATTGCCTCCTGAGGTCCCTGTTCGGGCGCCACCTGCAGGGGACCAGCCCCAGCTGATCCAGCGTATTCGAAGGAGAGATGGCCTAGGCGACTATTTATATGCTCATCAGAGATATCAAGAAGAATAGTATGAGGATAGCTCAGTAGGAAAATTCGGTGGAGAAAATAGACTGAGTAGCTTGGTTTTCGCGGCAGACCAATCAATCTTCAAGACAAGAAGTTTGCACCACTTACGTAGGCCGCAGGCGCCCTCTCGAAGAGCGGAAGTTGCCTCACCCTAGACACCTTCTCGAGTGGGTCTTAGCAGTCCAGGCATAATTAGGAAGCGTTGTGGGTTCCTCTCTCCAGATGGAGACTCGCCTGGAAGTTACAGGTAAGAATGACAAGGAACTTTATGAAAAGGAGCTGTAAGTTAACTCTTTGACAGAGAGAGCGAGATGGTGGTGGGGGACAGCCCCCAGTGAAATCAGAGGTGAGAGCAGAAAGAAATAAAGTAGGCAGACTCTGGTTATTTTGGGTGGAGATGCTCGAGAATATCCAGGGGGACTCCTGAGGCTCGGTCCCACATTTGCCTATGCCGAGCCTCCTTCCTCAAGACCTTTGTCCAGAGTGGAATGCCTCACCGGCTCCGGGCACATGGTCAGTGCATGTTCAGTCCCGATATCAGTGCATGATCAGCCACGTGATCACTGACTGCACAGTCACGTGATCAGCGCCTCTCAGTCACGTGATCACAGTATGATAAACTCGTGATCAGTGAACGATCAGCAACGTGATCACTGCATGCGCCGTCAGGTGGTCCGTTCCTGATCAGCCATAGGATCAGTGCGTGCACAGTTCCATGATCAGCGCCTGTCAGTCCCTGATCACTGCCTGATAAACACGTGATCAGTGCATGATGAGCCACGTGATCAGTGCCCGATCAGCCACGTCATCAGTGCATGCGCAGTCACCTGATCATTGCATGCTCAGTCACGTGATCTGTACTTGATCAGCCACGTGATCAGTGCCTGCAGAGTCACGTGATAAGGGCCTGCTGAGCTGCGTGATTCCTGTCGGCTCATCTGCTTGACAATTGCCAGCTGAGCTGCGTGATTCCTGCCTGGTCACCTGCTTGATTATTGCCAGTTGAGCAGCATGATTCGTCACTGCTCATCTCCCTGCTTATAGCCTGCTGATTGCGTGGTTCGTGTCTGCTCAGCTCTTTGAGTATTGCCTCCTGTGGTCCCTGTTCGGGCGCCACCTGCCGGGGACCAGCCCCAGCTGATCCAGGGTATTCGAAGGAGAGATGGCCTAGGCGACTATTTATATGCTCATCAGAGATATCAGGAAGAATAGTATGAGGATAGCTCAGTAGGAGAATTCGGTGGAGAAAAGAGACTGAGTAGCTTGGTTTACGCGGGAGACCAATAAAACTTCAAGACAAGAAGTTTGCACCACTTACGTAGGCCGCAGGCGCCCTCTCGAAGAGCGGAAGGTGCCTCACCCTAGACACCTTCTCGAGTGGGTCTTAGCAGCCCAGGCATAATTAGGAAGCGTGGTGGGTTCTGCACTCCAGATGGAGACTCGGCTGGAAGTTACAGGGAAGAACGACAAGGAACTTTATGAATTGGAGCTGTAAGTTAACTCTTTGACAGAGAGAGCGAGATGGAGGTGGGGGACAGCCCCCAGTGAAATCAGAGGTGAGAGCACAAAGCAATAAAGTAGGCAGACTCTGGTTATTTTGGGGGGGAGATGCTCGAGAATATCCGGGTGGACTCCTGAGGCTCAGTCCCGCATTTGCGTATGCCGAGCCCCCTTCCTCATGACCTTTGTCCAGAATGGAATGCCTCACCGGCTCCGGGCACATGGTCAGTGCATGCTCAGTCACGATATCAGTGCATGATCACCCACGTGATCACTGACTGCACAGTCACGTGATCATCGCCTCTCAGTCACGTGATCACCGTATGATAAACACGTGATCAGTGAACGATCAGCCGCGTGATCACTGCATGCGCCGTCAGGTGGTCAGTTCCTGATCAGCCACGGGATCAGTGCGTGCACAGTCCCATGATCAGCGCCTGTCAGTCCCTGATCACTGCCTGATAAACACGTGATCAGTGCATGATGAGCCACGTGATCTGTGCCCGATCAGCCACGTCATCAGTGCATGCGCAGTCACCTGATCAGTGCATGCTCAGTCACGTGATCTGTACTTGATCAGCCGTGTGATCAGTGCCTGCAGAGTCACGTGATCAGGGCCTGGTGAGCTGCGGGATTCCTGTCGGCTCATCTGCTTGACAATTGCCAGCAGAGCTGCGTGATTCCTGCCTGGTCACCTGCTTGATTATTGCCAGTTGAGCAGCATGATTCGTCACTGCTGAGGTCCCTGCTTATAGCCTGCTGATTGCCTGGTTCGTGTCTGCTCAGCCCTTTGAGTATTGCCTCCTGAGGTCCCTGATCGGGCGCCACCTGCCGGGCACAAGCCCCAGCTGATCCAGGGTATTCTAAGGAGAGATGGCCTAGGCGACTATTTATATGCTCATCAAAGGTATCAAGAAGAATAGTATGAGGATAGCTCAGTAGGAAAATTCGGTGGAGAAAAGAGACTGAGTAGCTTGGTTTACGCGGGAGACCAATCAAACTTGAAGACAAGAAGTTTGCACCACTTACGTAGGCCGCAGGCGCCCTCTCGAAGAGCGGAAGATGCCTCACCCTAGACACCTCCTCGAGTGGGTCTTAGCAGTCCAGGCATAATTAGGAAGCGTGGTGGGTTCTGCACTCCAGATCGAGACTTGGCTGGAAGTTACAGGGAAGAATGACAAGGAACTTTATGAATTGGAGCTGTAAGTTAACTCTTTGACAGAGAGAGCGAGATGGTGGTGGGGGACAGCCCCCAGTGAAATCAGAGGTGAGAGCACAAAGCAATAAAGTAGGTAGACTCTGGTTATTTTGGGGGGGAGATGCTCGAGAATATCCGGGTAGACTCCTGAGGCTCAGTCCCGCATTTGCGTATGCCGAGCCTCCTTCCTCATGACCTTTGTCCAGAGTGGAATGCCTCACCGGCTCCGGGCACATGGTCAGTGCATGCTCAGTCCGGATATCAGTGCATGATCAGCCACGTGATCACTGACTGCACAGTCAGGTGATCAGCGCCTCTCAGTCACGTGATCACCGTATGATAAACACGTGATCAGTGAACGATCAGCCACGTGATCACTGCATGCGCCGTCAGGTAGTCAGTTCCTGATCAGCCACGGGATCAGTGCGTGCACAGTCCCATGATCAGCGCCTGTCAGTCCCTGATAACTGCTTGATAAACACGTGATCAGTGCATGATGAGCCACGTGATCAGTGCCCGATCAGGCGCGTCATCAGTGCATGCGCAGTCACCTGATCAGTGCATGCTCAGTCACCAGATCTGTACTTGATCAGCCGCGTGATCAGTGCCTGCAGAGTCACGTGATCAGGGCCTGGTGAGCTGCGTGATTCCTGTCGGCTCATCTGCTTGACAATTTCCAGCAGAGCTGCGTGATTCCTGCCTGGTCACCTGCTTGATTATTGCCAGTTGAGCAGCATGATTCGTCACTGCTGAGGTGCCTGCTTATAGCCTGCTGATTGCCTGGTTCGTGTCTGCTCAGCTCTTTGAGTATTGCCTCCTGAGGTCCCTGATTGGGCGCCACCTGCCGGGCACAAGCCCCAGCTGATCCAGGGTATTCTAAGGAGAGATGGCCTAGGCGACTATTTATATGCTCATCAAAGGTATCAAGAAGAATAGTATGAGGATAGCTCAGTAGGAAAATTGGGTGGAGAAAAGAGACTGAGTAGCTTGGTTTACGCGGGAGACCAATCAAACTTCAAGACAAGAATTTTGCACCACTTACGTACGCCGCAGGCGCCCTCTGGAAGAACGGAAGGTGCCTCACCCTAGACACCTTCTCGAATGGGTCTTAGCAGCCCAGGCATAATTAGGAAGCGTGGTGGGTTCTGCACTCCAGATGGAGATTCGGCTGGAAGTTACAGGGAAGAATGACAAGGAACTTCATGAATTGGAGCTGTAAGTTAACTCTTTGACAGAGAGAGCGAGATGGTGGTGGGGGACAGCCCCCAGTGAAATCAGAGGTGAGAGCACAAAGCAATAAAGTAGGCAGACTCTGGTTATTTTGGGTGGAGATGCTCGAGAATATCCAGGGGGACTCCTGAGGCTCAGTCCCACATTTGCCTATGCCGAGCCTCCTTCCTCAAGACCTTTGTCCAGAATGGAATGCCTCACCGGCTCCGGGCACATGGTCAGTGCATGTTCAGTCCCGATATCAGTGCATGATCAGCCACGTGATCACTGATTGCACAGTCACGTGATCAGCGCCTCTCAGTCACGTGATCACCGTATGATAAACACGTGATCAGTGAACGATCAACCAGGTGATCACTGCATGCGTCGTCAGGTGGTCAGTTCCTTATCAGCCACGGGATCAGTGCGTGCACAGTCCCATGATCAGCGTCTGTCAGTCACTGATCACAGCCTGATAAACACGTGATCAGTGCATGATGAGCCACGTGATCAGTGCCCGATCAGCCACGTCATCAGTGCATGCACAGTCACCTGATCAGTGCATGCTCAGTCATGTGATCTGTACTTGATCAGCCGAGTGATCAGTGCCTGCAGAGTCACGTGATCAGGGCCTGCTGAGCTGTGTGATACCTTTCGGCTCATCTGCTTGACAATTGCAAGCTGAGCTGCGTGATTCCTGCCTGGTCACCTGCTTGTTTATTGCCAGTTGAGCAGCATGATTTGTCACGGCTCAGGTCCCTGCTTATAGCCTGCTGATTGCATGGTTCCTGTCTGCTCAGCTCTTTGAGTATTGCCTCCTGAGGTCCCTGTTCGGGCGCCACCTGCCGGGCACAAGCCCCAGCTGATCCAGGGTATTCTAAGGAGAGATGGCCTAGGCGACTATTTATATTCTCATCAAAGGTATCAAGAAGAATAGTATGAGGATAGCTCAGTAGGAAAATTCGGTGGAGAAAAGAGACTGAGTAGCTTGGTTTACGCGGGAGACCAATAAAACTTCAAGACAAGAAGTTTGAACCACTTACGTAGGCCGCAGGCGCCCTCTCGAAGAGCGGAAGATGCCTCACCCTAGACACCTCCTCGAGTGGGTCTTAGCAGTCCAGGCATAATTAGGAAGCATGGTGGGTTCCTCACTCCAGATGGAGACTCGGCTGTAAGTTACAGGTAAGAATGACAAGGAACTTTATGAATTGGAGCTGTAAGTTAACTCTTTGACAGAGAGAGCCAGATGGTGGAGGGGGACAGCCCCCAGTGAAACCAGAGGTGAGTGCACAAAGCAATAAAGTAGGCAGACTCTGGTTATTTTGGGGGGGAGATGCTCGAGAATATCCGGGTGGACTCCTGAGGCTCGGTCCCGCATTTGCGTATGCCGAGCCTCCTTCCTCATGACCTTTATCCAGAGTGGAATGCCTCACCGGCTCCGGGCACATGGTCAGTGCATGTTCAGTCCCGATATCAGTGCATGATCAGCCACGTGATCACTGACTGCACAGTCACGTGATCAGCGCCTCTGAGTCACCTGATCACCGTATGATAAACACGTGATCAGTGATCGATCAGCCACGTGATCACTGCATGCGCCGTCAGGTGGTCAGTTCCTGATCAGCCACGGGATCAGTGCGTGCACAGTCCCATGATCAGCGCCTGTCAGTCCCTGATCACTGCCTGATAAACACGTGATCAGTGCTTGATGAGCCACGTGATCAGTGCCCGACCAGCCACGACATCAGTGCATGCGCAGTCACGTGATCAATGCATGCTCAGTCACGTGATCTGTACTTGATCAGCCTCGTGATCAGTGCCTGCAGAGTCACGTGATCAGGGCCTGCTGAGCTGCGTGATTCCTGTCAGCTCAACTGCTTGACAATTGCCAGCTGAGCTGCGTGATTCCTGCCTGGTCACCTGCTTCATTATTGCTAGTTGAGCAGCATGATTCGTCACTGCTCAGCTCCCTGCTTATAGCCTGCTGATTGCGTGATTCGTGTCTGCTCAGCTCTTTGAGTATTGCCTCCTGAGGTCCCTGTTCCGGCGCCACCTGCCGGGGACCAGCCCCAGCTGATCCAGTGTATTCGAAGGAGAGATGGCCTAGGCGATTATTTATATGCTCATCAGAGATATCAAGAAGAATAGTATGAGGATAGCTCAGTAGGAAAATTCGGTGGAGAAAAGAGACTGAGTAGCTTGGTTTACGCGGGAGACCAATCAAACTTCAAGACAAGAAGTTTGCACCACTTACGTAGGCCGCAGGCGCCCTCTCGAAGAGCGGAAGGTGCCTCACTCTAGACAACTTCTCGAGTGGGTCTTAGCAGTCCAGACATAATTAGGAAGCGTGGTGGGTTCCGCGCTTCAGATGGAGACTCGGCTGGAAGTTACAGGGAAGAATGACAGGGAACTTTATGAATTGGAGCTGTAAGTTAACTCTTTGAGAGAGAGAGCGAGATGGTGGTGGGGGACAGCCCCCAGTGAAATCAGAGGTGAGAGCACAAAGCAATAAAGTAGGCAGACTCTTGTTATTTTGGGGGGGAGATGCTCGAGAATATCCGGGGGGACTCCAGAGGCTCGGTCCCGCATTTGCCTATGCCGAGCCTCCTTCCTCATGACCTTTGTCCAGAGTGGAATGCCTCACCGGCTCCGGGCACATGGTCAGTGCATGCTCAGTCCCGATATCAGTGCATGATCAGCCACGTGATCACTGACTGCACAGTCAGGTGATCAGCGCCTCTCAGTCACGTGATCACCGTATGATAAACATGTGATCAGTGAACGATCAGCCACGTGATCAGTGCATGCGCCGTCAGGTGGTCAGTTCCTGATCAGCCACGGGATCAGTGCGTGCACAGTCCCATGATCAGCGCCTGTCAGTCCCTGATCACTGCCTGATAAACACGTGATCAGTGCATGATGAGCCACGTGATCTGTGCCCGATCAGCCACGTCATCAGTGCATGCACAGTCACCTGATCAGTGCATGCTCAGTCACGTGATCTGTACTTGATCAGCCGCATGATCAGTGCCTGCAGAGTCACGTGATCAGGGCCTGGTGAGCTGCGTGATTCCTGTCTGCTCATCTGCTTGACAATTTCCAGCTGAGCTTCGTGATTCCTGCCTGGTCACCTGCTTGATTATTGCCAGTTGAGCAGCATGATTCGTCACTGCTGAGGTCCCTGCTTATAGCCTGCTGATTTCCTGGTTCGTGTCTGCTCAGCTCTTTGAGTATTGCCTCCTGAGGTCCCTGATCGGGCGCCACCTGCCGGGCACAAGCCCCAGCTGATCCAGGGTATTCTAAGGAGAGATGGCCTAGGCGACTATTTATATGCTCATCAAAGGTATCAAGAAGAATAGTATGAGGATAGCTCAGTAGGAAAATTCGGTGGAGAAAAGAGACTGAGTAGCTTGGTTTACGCGGGAGACCAATAAAACTTCAAGACAAGAAGTTTGCACCACTTACGTAGGCCGCAGGCGCCCTCTCGAAGAGCGGAAGATGCCTCACCCTAGACACCTCCTTGAGTGGGTCTTAGCAGTCCAGGCATAATTAGGAAGCGTTGTGGGTTCCTCTCTCCAGATGGAGACTCGCCTGGAAGTTACAGGTAAGAATGACAAGGAACTTTATGAATAGGAGCTGTAAGTTAACTCTTTGACAGAGAGAGCCAGATGGTGGTGGGGGACAGCCCCCAGTGAAATCAGAGGTGAGAGCACAAAGCAATAAAGTAGGCAGACTCTGGTTATTTTGGGGGGAAGATGCTAGAGAATATCCGGGTGGACTCCTGAGGCTCGGTCCCGCATTTGCGTATGCCGAGCCCCCTTCCTCATGACCTTTGTCCAGAATGGAATGCCTCACCGGCTCCGGGCACATGGTCAGTGCATGCTCAGTCACGATATCAGTGCATGATCAGCCACGTGATCACTGACTGCACAGTCACGTGATCAGCGCCTCTCAGTCACGTGATCACCGTATGATAAACACGTGATCAGTGAACGATCAGCCACGTGATCACTGCATGCGCCGTCAGGTGGTCAGTTCCTGATCAGCCACGGGATCAGTGCGTGCACAGTCCCATGATCAGCGCCTGTCAGTCCCTGATCACTTCCTGATAAACACGTGATCAGTGCCCGATCAGCCACGTCATCAGTGCATGTGCAGTCACCTGATCAGTGCATGCTCAGTCACGTGATCTGTACTTGATCAGCCACGTGATCAGTGCCTGCAGAGTCACGTGATCAGGGCCTGCTGAGCTGCGTGATTCCTGTCGGCTCATCTGCTTGACAATTGCCAGCTGAGCTGCGTGATTCCTGCCTGGTCACCTGCTTCATTATTGCTAGTTGCGCAGCATGATTCGTCGCTGCTCAGCTTCCTACTTATAGCCTGCTGATTGCGTGGTTCGTGTCTGCTCAGCTCTTTGAGTATTGCGTCCTGAGGTCCCTGTTCGGACGCCACCTGCCGGGCACAAGCCCCAGCTGATCCAGGGTATTCTAAGGAGAGATGGCCTAGGCGACTATTTATATGCTCATCAAAGGTATCAAGAAGAATAGTATGAGGATAGCTCAGTAGGAAAATTCGGTGGAGAAAAGAGACTGAGTAGCTTGGTTTACGCGGGAGACCAATAAAACTTCAAGACAAGAAGTTTGCACCACTTACGTAGGCCGCAGGCGCCCTCTCGAAGAGCGGAAGGTGCCTCACCCTAGACACCTTCTTGAGTGGGTCTTAGCAGCCCAGGCATAATTAGGAAGCGTGGTGGGTTCTGCACTCCAGATGGAGACTTGGCTGGAAGTTACAGGGAAGAATGACAAGGAACTTCATGAATTGGATCTGTAAGTTAACTCTTTGACAGAGAGAGCGAGATGGTGGTGGGGGACAGCCCCCAGTGAAATCAGAGGTGAGAGCACAAAGCAATAAAGTAGGTAGACTCTGGTTATTTTGGGGGGGAGATGCTGGAGAATATCCGGGTGGACTCCTGAGGCTCGGTCCCGCATTTGCCTATGCCGAGCCTCCTTCCTCATGACTTTTGTCCAGAGTGCAATGCCTCACTGGCTCCGGGCACATGGTCAGTGCATGCTCAGTCCCGATATCAGTGCATGATCAGCCACGTGATCACTGACTGCACAGTCAGGTGATCAGCGCCTCTCAGTCACGTGATCACCGTATGATAAACACGTGATCAGTGAACGATCAGCCACGTGATCACTGCAAGCGAACTCAGGTGGTAAGTTCCTGATCAGCCACGGGATCAGTGCCTGCACAGTCCCTTGATCAGTGCCTGTCAGTCACTGATCACTGCCTGATAAACACGTGATCAGTGCATGATGAGCCACGTGATCAGGGCCGATCGGCCACGTCATCAGTGCATGCGCAGTCACCTGATCAGTGCATGCTCAGTCACGTGATCTGTACTTGATCAGCCACGTGATCAGTGCCTGCTGAGCTGCGTGATTCCTGTCGGCTCATCTGCTTGGCAATTGCAAGCTGAGCTGCGTGATTCCTGCCTGGTCACCTGCTTGATTATTGCCAGTTGAGCAGCATGATTCGTCACTGCTCATCTCCCTGCTTATAGCCTGCTGATTGCCTGGTTAGTGTCTGCTCAGCTCTTTGAGTATTGCCTCCTGAGGTCCCTGTTCGGGCGCCACCTGCCGGGGACCAGCCCCAGCTGATCCAGGGTATTCGAAGGAGAGATGGCCTAGGCGACTATTTATATGCTCATCAGAGGTATCAAGAAGAATAGTATGAGGATAGCTCAGTAGGAAAATTGGGTGGAGAAAAGAGACTGAGTAGCTTGGTTTACGCGAGAGACCAATCAAACTTCAAGACAAGAAGTTTGCACCACTTACGTAGGCCGCAGGCGCCCTCTCGAAGAGCGGAATGTGCCTCACCCTAGACACCTTCTTGAGTGGGTCTTAGCAGCCCAGGCATAATTAGGAAGCGTGGTGGGTTCTGCACTCCAGATGGAGACTTGGCTGGAAGTTACAGGGAAGAATGACAAGGAACTTCATGAATTGGAGCTGTAAGTTAACTCTTTGACAGAGAGAGCGAGATGGTGGTGGGGGACAGCCCCCAGTGAAATCAGAGGTGAGAGCACAAAGCAATAAAGTAGGTAGACTCTGGTTATTTTGGGGGGGAGATGCTGGAGAATATCCGGGTGGACTCCTGAGGCTCGGTCCCGCATTTGCGTATGCCGAGCCTCCTTCCTCATGACTTTTGTCCAGAGTGCAATGCCTCACCGGCTCCGGGCACATGGTCAGTGCATGCTCAGTCCCGATATCAGTGCATGATCAGCCACGTGATCACTGACTGCACAGTCAGGTGATCAGCGCCTCTCAGTCACGTGATCACCGTATGATAAACACGTGATCAGTGAACGATCAGCCACGTGATCACTGCAAGCGAACTCAGGTGGTAAGTTCCTGATCAGCCACGGGATCAGTGCCTGCACAGTCCCTTGATCAGCGCCTGTCAGTCACTGATCACTGCCTGATAAACACGTGATCAGTGCATGATGAGCCACGTGATCAGGGCCGATCGGCCACGTCATCAGTGCATGCGCAGTCACCTGATCAGTGCATGCTCAGTCACGTGATCTGTACTTGATCAGCCACGTGATCAGTGCCTGCTGAGCTGCGTGATTCCTGTCGGCTCATCTGCTTGGCAATTGCAAGCTGAGCTGCGTGATTCCTGCCTGGTCACCTGCTTGATTATTGCCAGTTGAGCAGCATGATTCGTCACTGCTCATCTCCCTGCTTATAGCCTGCTGATTGCCTGGTTCGTGTCTGCTCAGCTCTTTGAGTATTGCCTCCTGAGGTCCCTGTTCGGGCGCCACCTGCCGGGGACCAGCCCCAGCTGATCCAGGGTATTCGAAGGAGAGATGGCCTAGGCGACTATTTATATGCTCATCAAAGGTATCAAGAAGAATAGTATGAGGATAGCTCAGTAGGAAAATTGGGTGGAGAAAAGAGACTGAGTAGCTTGGTTTACGCGAGAGACCAATCAAACCTCAAAGCAAGAAGTTTGCACCACTTACGTAGGCCGCAGGTGCCCTCTCGAAGAGCGGAAGGTGCCTCACCCTAGACAACTTCTCGAGTGGGTCTTAGCAGTCCAGGCATAATTAGGAAGCGTGGTGGGTTCCGCGCTCCAGATGGAGACTCGGCTGGAAGTTACAGGGAAGAATGACAAGGAACTTTATGAATTGGAGCTGTAAGTTAACTCTTTGACAGAGAGAGCGAGATGGTGGTTGGGGACAGCCCCCAGTGAAATCAGAGGTGAGAGCACAAAGCAATAAAGTAGGCAGACTCTGGTTATTTTGGGGGGGAGATGCTCGAGAATATCCCGGTGGACTCCTGAGGCTCGGTCCCGCATTTTCCTATGCCGAGCCTCCTTCCTCAAGACCTTTGTCCAGAGTGGAATGCCTCACCGGCTCCGGGCACATGGTCAGTGCATGCTCAGTCCCGATATCAGTGCATGATCAGCCACGTGATCACTGACTGCACAGTCAGGTGATCAGTGCCTCTCAGTCACGTGATCACCGTATGATAAACACGTGAACAGTGAACGATCAGCCACGTGATCACTGCATGCGAACTCAGGTGGTCAGTTCCTGATCAGCCACGGGATCAGTGCGTGCACAGTCCCTTGATCAGCGCCTGTCAGTCACTGATCACTGCCTGATAAACACGTGATCAGTGCATGATGAGCCACGTGATCAGGGCCGATCGGCCACGTCATCAGTGCATGCGCAGTCACCTGATCAGTGCATGCTCAGTCACGTGATCTGTACTTGATCAGCCACGTGATCAGTGCCTGCTGAGCTGCGTAATTCCTGTCGGCTCATCTGCTTGGCAATTGCAAGCTGAGCTGCGTGATTCCTGCCTGGTCACCTGCTTGATTATTGCCAGTTGAGCAGCATGATTGGTCGCTGCTCAGCTCCCTGCTTATAGCCTGCTGATTGCGTGGTTCGTGTCTGCTCAGCTCTTTGAGTATTGGCTCCTGAGGTCCCTGTTCGGGCGCCACCTGCCGGGGACCAGCCCCAGCTGATCCAGGGTATTCGAAGGAGAGATGGCCTAGGTGACTATTTATATGCTCATCAGAGATATCAAGAAGAATAGTATGGGGATAGCTCAGTAGGAAACTTCGGTGGAGAAAAGAGACTGAGTAACTTGGTTTACGCAGGAGACCAATCAAACATGAAGACAAGAAGTTTGCACCACTTACGTAGGCCGCAGGCACCCTCTCGAAGAGCTGAAGGTGCCTCACCATAGACACCTTCTCGAGTGGCTCTTAGCAGCCCAGGCATAATTAGGAAGCGTGGTGGGTTCCACGTTCCTGATGGAGACTCGGCTGGAAGTTACAGGGAAGAATGACAAGGAACTTTATGAATTGGAGGTGTAAGTTAACTCTTTGACAGAGAGAGCCAGATGGTGGTGGGGGACAGCCCCCAGTGAAATCAGAGGTGAGAGCACAAAGCAATAAAGTAGGCAGACTCTGGTTATTTTGGGGGGGAGATGCTCGAGAATATCCGGGTGGATTCCTGAGGCTCGGTCCCGCATTTCCCTATGCCGAGCCTCCTTCCTCATGACCTTTGTCCAGAGTGGAATGCCTCACCGGCTCCGGGCACATGGTCAGTGCATGCTCAGTCCCGATATCAGTGCATGATCAGCCACGTGATCACTGATTGCACAGTCACGTGATCATCGCCTCTCAGTCACGTGATCACCGTATGATAAACACGTGATCAGTGAACGATCAGCCACGTGATCACTGCATACGCGGTCAGGTGGTCAGTTCCTGATCAGCCACGGGATCAGTGCGTGCACAGTCCCATGATCAGCGCCTGTCAGTCCCTGATCACTGCCTGATAAACACGTGATCAGTGCATGATGAGCCACGTGATCAGTGCCCGATCAGCCACGTCATCAGTGCATGCGCAGTCACCTGATCAGTGCATGCTCAGTCACGTGATCTGTACTTGATCAGCCACGTGATCAGTGCCTGCAGAATCACGTGATCAGGGCCTGCTGAGCTGCGTGATTCCTGTCAGCTCAACTGCTTGACAATTGCCAGCTGAGCTGCGTGATTCCTGCCTGGTCACCTGCTTCATTATTGCTAGTTGAGCAGCATGATTCGTCACTGCTCAGCTCCCTGCTTATAGCCTGCTGATTGCGTGATTCGTGTCTGCTCAGCTCTTTGAGTATTGCCTCTTGAGGTCCCTGTTCCGGCGCCACCTGCCGGGGACCAGCCCCAGCTGATCCAGTGTATTCGAAGGAGAGATGGCCTAGGCGATTATTTATATGCTCATCAGAGATATCAAGAAGAATAGTATGAGGATAGCTCAGTAGGAAAATTCGGTGGAGAAAAGAGACTGAGTAGCTTGGTTTACGGGGGAGACCAATCAAACTTCAAGACAAGAAGTTTGCACCACTTACGTAGGCCGCAGGCGCCCTCTCGAAGAGCGGAAGGTGCCTCACTCTAGACAACTTCTCGAGTGGGTCTTAGCAGTCCAGGCATAATTAGGAAGCGTGGTGGGTTCCGCGCTCCAGATGGAGACTCGGCTGGAAGTTACAGGGAAGAATGACAGGGAACTTTATGAATTGGAGCTGTAAGTTAACTCTTTGAGAGAGAGAGCGAGATGGTGGTGGGGGACAGCCCCCAGTGAAATCAGAGGTGAGAGCACAAAGCAATAAAGTAGGCAGACTCTGGTTATTTTGGGGGGGAGATGCTCGAGAATATCCGGGGGGACTCCAGAGGCTCGGTCCCGCATTTGCCTATGCCGAGCCTCCTTCCTCAAGACCTTTGTCCAGAGTGGAATGCCTCACCCGCTCCGGGCACATGGTCAGTGCATGCTCAGTCCCGATATCAGTGCATGATCAGCCACGTGATCACTGACTGCACAGTCACGTGATCAGCGCCTCTCAGTCACGTGATCACCGTATGATAAACATGTGATCAGTGAACGATCAGCCACGTGATCAGTGCATGCGCCGTCAGGTGGTCAGTTCCTGATCAGCCACGGGATCAGTGCGTGCACAGTCCCATGATCAGCGCCTGTCAGTCACTGATCACTGCCTAATAAACACGGGATCAGTGCGTGAGGAGCCACGTGATCAGTGCCCAATCAGCCACGTCATCAGTGCATGCACAGTCACCTGATCAGTGCATGCTCAGTCACGTGATCTGTACTTGATCAGCCACGTGATCAGTGCCTGCAGAGTCACGTGATCAGGGCCTGCTGAGTTGTGTGATTCCTGTCGGCACATCTGCTTGGCAATTGCCGGGTGAGCTGCGTGATTCCTGCCTGGTCACCTGCTTGATTATTGCCAGTTGAGCAGCATGATTCGTCGCTGCTCAGCTCCCTGCTTATAGCCTGCTGATTGCGTGGTTTGTGTCTGCTCAGCTCTTTGAGTATTGCCTCCTGAGGTCCCTGTTCGGGCACCACCTGCCGGGGACCAGCCCCAGCTGATCCAGGGTATTCGAAGGAGAGATGGCCTAGGTGACTATTTATATGCTCATCAGAGATATCAAGAAGAATAGTATGAGGATAGCTCAGTAGGAAAATTCGGTGGAGAAAAGAGACTGAGTAACTTGGTTTGCGCAGGAGACCAATAAAACTTCAAGACAAGAAGTTTGCACCACTTACGTAGGCCGCAGGCACCCTCTCGAAGAGCTGAAGGTGCCTCACCATAGACACCTTCTCGAGTGGGTCTTAGCAGGCCAGGCATAAGTAGGAAGCGTGGTGGGTTCCTCGCTCCAGATGGAGACTCGGCTGGAAGTTACAGGGAAGAATGACAAGGAACTTTATGAATTGGAGGTGTAAGTTAACACTTTGACAGAGAGAGCGAGATGGTGGTGGGGGACAGCCCCCAGTGAAATCAGACGTGAGAGCACAAAGCAATAAAGTAGGCAGAATCTGGTTATTTTGGGGGGGAGATGCTCGAGAATAACCGAGTGGACTCCTGAGGCTCGGTCCCGCATTTGCCTATGCCGAGCCTCCTTCCTCATGACCTTTGTCCAGAGTGGAATGCCTCACCGGCTCCAGGCACATGGTCAGTGCATGTTCAGTCACTATATCAGTACACGATCAGCCACATGATCACTGACTGCACAGTCACGTGATCAGCGCCTCTCAGTCACGTGATCACCGTATGATAAACACGTGATCAGTGAACGATCAGCCACGTGATCAGTGCATGCGCCGTCAGGTGGTCAGTTCCTGATCAGCCACGGGATCAGTGCGTGCACAGTCCCATGATCAGCGCCTGTCAGTCACTGATCACTGCCTAATAAACACGGGATCAGTGCGTGAGGAGCCACGTGATCAGTGCCCGATCAGCCACGTCATCAGTGCATGCGCAGTCACCTGATCAGTGCATGCTCAGTCACGTGATCTGTACTTGATCAGCCACGTGATCAGTGCCTGCAGAATCACGTGATCAGGGCCTGCTGAGCTGCGTGATTCCTGTCAGCTCAACTGCTTGACAATTGCCAGCTGAGCTGCGTGATTCCTGCCTGGTCACCTGCTTCATTATTGCTAGTTGAGCAGCATGATTCGTCACTGCTCAGCTCCCTGCTTATAGCCTGCTGATTGCGTGATTCGTGTCTGCTCAGCTCTTTGAGTATTGCCTCTTGAGGTCCCTGTTCCGGCGCCACCTGCCGGGGACCAGCCCCAGCTGATCCAGTGTATTCGAAGGAGAGATGGCCTAGGCGATTATTTATATGCTCATCAGAGATATCAAGAAGAATAGTATGAGGATAGCTCAGTTGGAAAATTCGGTGGAGAAAAGAGACTGAGTAGCTTGGTTTACGCGGGAGACCAATCAAACTTCAAGACAAGAAGTTTGCACCACTTACGTAGGCCGCAGGCGCCCTCTCGAAGAGCGGAAGGTGCCTCACTCTAGACAACTTCTCGAGTGGGTTTTAGCAGTCCAGGCATAATTAGGAAGCGTGGTGTGTTCCGCGCTCCAGATGGAGACTCGGCTGGAAGTTACAGGGAAGAATGACAAGGAACTTTATGAATTGGAGCTGTAAGTTAACTCTTTGACAGAGAGAGCCAGATGGTGGTGGGGGACAGCCCCCAGTGAAATCAGAGGTGAGAGCACAAAGCAATAAAGTAGGCAGACTCTGGTTATTTTGGGGGGGAGATGCTCGAGAATATCCGGGGGGACTCCAGAGGCTCGGTCCCGCATTTGCCTATGCCGAGCCTCCTTCCTCAAGACCTTTGTCCAGAGTGGAATGCCTCACCGGCTCCGGGCACATGGTCAGTGCATGCTCAGTCCCGATATCAGTGCATGATCAGCCACGTGATCACTGACTGCACAGTCAGGTGATCAGCGCCTCTCAGTCACGTGATCACCGTATGATAAACATGTGATCAGTGAACGATCAGCCACGTGATCAGTGCATGCGCCGTCAGGTGGTCAGTTCCTGATCAGCCACGGGATCAGTGCGTGCACAGTCCCATGATCAGCGCCTGTCAGTCACTGATCACTGCCTAATAAACACGGGATCAGTGCGTGAGGAGCCACGTGATCAGTGCCCGATCAGCCACGTCATCAGTGCATGCGCAGTCACCTGATCAGTGCATGCTCAGTCACGTGATCTGTACTTGATCAGCCACGTGATCAGTGCCTGCAGAGTCACGTGATCAGGGCCTGCTGAGCTGTGTGATTCCTGTCGGCACATCTGCTTGGCAATTGCCGGGTGAGCTGCGTGATTCCTGCCTGGTCACCTGCTTGATTATTGCCAGTTGAGCAGCATGATTCGTCGCTGTTCAGCTCCCTGCTTATAGCCTGCTGATTGCCTGGTTTGTGTCTGCTCAGCTCTTTGAGTATTGCCTCCTGAGGTCCCTGTTCGGGCGCCACCTGCCGGGGACCAGCCCCAGCTGATCCAGGGTATTCAAAGGAGAGATGGCCTAGGTGACTATTTATATGCTCATCAGAGATATCAAGAAGAATAGTATGAGGATAGCTCAGTAGGAAAATTCGGTGGAGAAAAGAGACTGAGTAACTTGGTTTGCGCAGGAGACCAATAAAACTTCAAGACAAGAAGTTTGCACCACTTACGTAGGCCGCAGGCACCCTCTCGAAGAGCTGAAGGTGCCTCACCATAGACACCTTCTCGAGTGGCTCTTAGCAGCCCAGGCATAATTAGGAAGCGTGGTGGGTTCCACGTTCCTGATGGAGACTCGGCTGGAAGTTACAGGGAAGAATGACAAGGAACTTTATGAATTGGAGGTGTAAGTTAACTCTTTGACAGAGAGAGCCAGATGGTGGTGGGGGACAGCCCCCAGTGAAATCAGAGGTGAGAGCACAAAGCAATAAAGTAGGCAGACTCTGGTTATTTTGGGGGGGAGATGCTCGAGAATATCCGGGTGGATTCCTGAGGCTCGGTCCCGCATTTGCCTATGCCGAGCCTCCTTCCTCATGACCTTTGTCCAGAGTGGAATGCCTCACCGGCTCCGGGCACATGGTCAGTGCATGCTCAGTCCCGATATCAGTGCATGATCAGCCACGTGATCACTGATTGCACAGTCACGTGATCATCGCCTCTCAGTCACGTGATCACCGTATGATAAACACGTGATCAGTGAACGATCAGCCACGTGATCACTGCATACGCGGTCAGGTGGTCAGTTCCTGATCAGCCACGGGATCAGTGCGTGCACAGTCCCATGATCAGCGCCTGTCAGTCCCTGATCACTGCCTGATAAACACGTGATCAGTGCATGATGAGCCACGTGATCAGTGCCCGATCAGCCACGTCATCAGTGCATGCGCAGTCACCTGATCAGTGCATGCTCAGTCACGTGATCTGTACTTGATCAGCCACGTGATCAGTGCCTGCAGAATCACGTGATCAGGGCCTGCTGAGCTGCGTGATTCCTGTCAGCTCAACTGCTTGACAATTGCCAGCTGAGCTGCGTGATTCCTGCCTGGTCACCTGCTTCATTATTGCTAGTTGAGCAGCATGATTCGTCACTGCTCAGCTCCCTGCTTATAGCCTGCTGATTGCGTGATTCGTGTCTGCTCAGCTCTTTGAGTATTGCCTCTTGAGGTCCCTGTTCCGGCGCCACCTGCCGGGGACCAGCCCCAGCTGATCCAGTGTATTCGAAGGAGAGATGGCCTAGGCGATTATTTATATGCTCATCAGAGATATCAAGAAGAATAGTATGAGGATAGCTCAGTAGGAAAATTCGGTGGAGAAAAGAGACTGAGTAGCTTGGTTTACGGGGGAGACCAATCAAACTTCAAGACAAGAAGTTTGCACCACTTACGTAGGCCGCAGGCGCCCTCTCGAAGAGCGGAAGGTGCCTCACTCTAGACAACTTCTCGAGTGGGTCTTAGCAGTCCAGGCATAATTAGGAAGCGTGGTGGGTTCCGCGCTCCAGATGGAGACTCGGCTGGAAGTTACAGGGAAGAATGACAGGGAACTTTATGAATTGGAGCTGTAAGTTAACTCTTTGAGAGAGAGAGCGAGATGGTGGTGGGGGACAGCCCCCAGTGAAATCAGAGGTGAGAGCACAAAGCAATAAAGTAGGCAGACTCTGGTTATTTTGGGGGGGAGATGCTCGAGAATATCCGGGGGGACTCCAGAGGCTCGGTCCCGCATTTGCCTATGCCGAGCCTCCTTCCTCAAGACCTTTGTCCAGAGTGGAATGCCTCACCCGCTCCGGGCACATGGTCAGTGCATGCTCAGTCCCGATATCAGTGCATGATCAGCCACGTGATCACTGACTGCACAGTCACGTGATCAGCGCCTCTCAGTCACGTGATCATCGTATGATAAACATGTGATCAGTGAACGATCAGCCACGTGATCAGTGCATGCGCCGTCAGGTGGTCAGTTCCTGATCAGCCACGGGATCAGTGCGTGCACAGTCCCATGATCAGCGCCTGTCAGTCACTGATCACTGCCTAATAAACACGGGATCAGTGCGTGAGGAGCCACGTGATCAGTGCCCGATCAGCCACGTCATCAGTGCATGCACAGTCACCTGATCAGTGCATGCTCAGTCACGTGATCTGTACTTGATCAGCCACGTGATCAGTGCCTGCAGAGTCACGTGATCAGGGCCTGCTGAGCTGTGTGATTCCTGTCGGCACATCTGCTTGGCAATTGCCGGGTGAGCTGCGTGATTCCTGCCTGGTCACCTGCTTGATTATTGCCAGTTGAGCAGCATGATTCGTCGCTGCTCAGCTCCCTGCTTATAGCCTGCTGATTGCGTGGTTTGTGTCTGCTCAGCTCTTTGAGTATTGCCTCCTGAGGTCCCTGTTCGGGCACCACCTGCCGGGGACCAGCCCCAGCTGATCCAGGGTATTCGAAGGAGAGATGGCCTAGGTGACTATTTATATGCTCATCAGAGATATCAAGAAGAATAGTATGAGGATAGCTCAGTAGGAAAATTCGGTGGAGAAAAGAGACTGAGTAACTTGGTTTGCGCAGGAGACCAATAAAACTTCAAGACAAGAAGTTTGCACCACTTACGTAGGCCGCAGGCACCCTCTCGAAGAGCTGAAGGTGCCTCACCATAGACACCTTCTCGAGTGGGTCTTAGCAGGCCAGGCATAAGTAGGAAGCGTGGTGGGTTCCTCGCTCCAGATGGAGACTCGGCTGGAAGTTACAGGGAAGAATGACAAGGAACTTTATGAATTGGAGGTGTAAGTTAACACTTTGACAGAGAGAGCGAGATGGTGGTGGGGGACAGCCCCCAGTGAAATCAGAGGTGAGAGCACAAAGCAATAAAGTAGGCAGAATCTGGTTATTTTGGGGGGGAGATGCTCGAGAATAACCGAGTGGACTCCTGAGGCTCGGTCCCGCATTTGCCTATGCCGAGCCTCCTTCCTCATGACCTTTGTCCAGAGTGGAATGCCTCACCGGCTCCAGGCACATGGTCAGTGCATGTTCAGTCACTATATCAGTACACGATCAGCCACATGATCACTGACTGCACAGTCACGTGATCAGCGCCTCTCAGTCACGTGATCACCGTATGATAAACACGTGATCAGTGAACGATCAGCCACGTGATCAGTGCATGCGCCGTCAGGTGGTCAGTTCCTGATCAGCCACGGGATCAGTGCGTGCACAGTCCCATGATCAGCGCCTGTCAGTCACTGATCACTGCCTAATAAACACGGGATCAGTGCGTGAGGAGCCACGTGATCAGTGCCCGATCAGCCACGTCATCAGTGCATGCGCAGTCACCTGATCAGTGCATGCTCAGTCACGTGATCTGTACTTGATCAGCCACGTGATCAGTGCCTGCAGAATCACGTGATCAGGGCCTGCTGAGCTGCGTGATTCCTGTCAGCTCAACTGCTTGACAATTGCCAGCTGAGCTGCGTGATTCCTGCCTGGTCACCTGCTTCATTATTGCTAGTTGAGCAGCATGATTCGTCACTGCTCAGCTCCCTGCTTATAGCCTGCTGATTGCGTGATTCGTGTCTGCTCAGCTCTTTGAGTATTGCCTCTTGAGGTCCCTGTTCCGGCGCCACCTGCCGGGGACCAGCCCCAGCTGATCCAGTGTATTCGAAGGAGAGATGGCCTAGGCGATTATTTATATGCTCATCAGAGATATCAAGAAGAATAGTATGAGGATAGCTCAGTTGGAAAATTCGGTGGAGAAAAGAGACTGAGTAGCTTGGTTTACGCAGGAGACCAATCAAACTTCAAGACAAGAAGTTTGCACCACTTACGTAGGCCGCAGGCGCCCTCTCGAAGAGCGGAAGGTGCCTCACTCTAGACAACTTCTCGAGTGGGTCTTAGCAGTCCAGGCATAATTAGGAAGCGTGGTGTGTTCCGCGCTCCAGATGGAGACTCGGCTGGAAGTTACAGGGAAGAATGACAAGGAACTTTATGAATTGGAGCTGTAAGTTAACTCTTTGACAGAGAGAGCCAGATGGTGGTGGGGGACAGCCCCCAGTGAAATCAGAGGTGAGAGCACAAAGCAATAAAGTAGGCAGACTCTGGTTATTTTGGGGGGGAGATGCTCGAGAATATCCGGGGGGACTCCAGAGGCTCGGTCCCGCATTTGCCTATGCCGAGCCTCCTTCCTCAAGACCTTTGTCCAGAGTGGAATGCCTCACCGGCTCCGGGCACATGGTCAGTGCATGCTCAGTCCCGATATCAGTGCATGATCAGCCACGTGATCACTGACTGCACAGTCACGTGATCAGCGCCTCTCAGTCACGTGATCACCGTATGATAAACATGTGATCAGTGAACGATCAGCCACGTGATCAGTGCATGCGCCGTCAGGTGGTCAGTTCCTGATCAGCCACGGGATCAGTGCGTGCACAGTCCCATGATCAGCGCCTGTCAGTCACTGATCACTGCCTAATAAACACGGGATCAGTGCGTGAGGAGCCACGTGATCAGTGCCCGATCAGCCACGTCATCAGTGCATGCGCAGTCACCTGATCAGTGCATGCTCAGTCACGTGATCTGTACTTGATCAGCCACGTGATCAGTGCCTGCAGAGTCACGTGATCAGGGCCTGCTGAGCTGTGTGATTCCTGTCGGCACATCTGCTTGGCAATTGCCGGGTGAGCTGCGTGATTCCTGCCTGGTCACCTGCTTGATTATTGCCAGTTGAGCAGCATGATTCGTCGCTGTTCAGCTCCCTGCTTATAGCCTGCTGATTGCCTGGTTTGTGTCTGCTCAGCTCTTTGAGTATTGCCTCCTGAGGTCCCTGTTCGGGCGCCACCTGCCGGGGACCAGCCCCAGCTGATCCAGGGTATTCAAAGGAGAGATGGCCTAGGTGACTATTTATATGCTCATCAGAGATATCAAGAAGAATAGTATGAGGATAGCTCAGTAGGAAAATTCGGTGGAGAAAAGAGACTGAGTAACTTGGTTTGCGCAGGAGACCAATAAAACTTCAAGACAAGAAGTTTGCACCACTTACGTAGGCCGCAGGCACCCTCTCGAAGAGCTGAAGGTGCCTCACCATAGACACCTTCTCGAGTGGGTCTTAGCAGGCCAGGCATAAGTAGGAAGCGTGGTGGGTTCCTCGCTCCAGATGGAGACTCGGCTGGAAGTTACAGGGAAGAATGACAAGGAACTTTATGAATTGGAGGTGTAAGTTAACTCTTTGACAGAGAGAGCGAGATGGTGGTGGGGGACAGCCCCCAGTGAAATCAGAGGTGAGAGCACAAAGCAATAAAGTAGGCAGACTCTGGTTATTTTGGGGGGGAGATGCTCGAGAATATCCGGCTGGACTCCTGAGGCTCGGTCCCGCATTTGCGTATGCCGAGCCTCCTTCCTCATGACCTTTGTCCAGAGTGGAATGCCTCACCGGCTCCAGGCACATGGTCAGTGCATGTTCAGTCACGATATCAGTGCACGATCAGCCACATGATCACTGACTGCACAGTCACGTGATCAGCGCCTCTCAGTCACGTGATCACCGTATGATAAACACGTGATCAGTGAACGATCAGCCACGTGATCACTGCATGCGAACTCAGGTGGTCAGTTCCTGATCAGCCACGGGATCAGTGCGTGCACAGTCCCATGATCAGCGCCTGTCAGTCCCTGATCACTGCCTGATAAACACGTGATCAGTGCATGATAAGCCACGTGATCAGTGCCCGATCAGCCACGTCATCAGTGCATGCACAGTCACCTGATCAGTGCATGCTCAGTCACGTGATCTGTACTTGATCAGCCGCGTGATCAGTGCCTGCAGAGTCACGTGATCAGGGCCTGCTGAGCTGCGTGATTCCTGTCGGCTCATCTGCTTGACAATTTCCAGCTGAGCTGTGTGATTCCTGCCTGGTCACCTGCTTGATTATTGCCAGTTGAGCAGCATGATTCGTCACTGCTAAGGTCCCTGCTTATAGCCTGCTGATTGCGTGGTTCGTGTCTGCTCAGCTCTTTGAGTATTGCCTCCTGAGGTCCCTGTTCGGGCACCACCTGCCGGGGATCAGCCCCAGTTGATTCAGGGTATTCTAAGGAGAGATGGCCTAGGCGACTACTTATATGCTCATCAGAGATATCAAGAAGAAAAGTATGAGGATAGCTCAGTAGGAAAATTCGGTGGAGAAAAGAGACTGAGTATCTTGGTTTACGCGGGAGACCAATAAAACTTCAAGACAAGAAGTTTGCACCACTTACGTAGGCCGCAGGCGCCCTCTCGAAGAGGGGAAGGTGCCTCACCCTAGACACCTTCTTGAGTGGGTCTTAGCAGCCTAGGCATAATTAGGAAGCGTGGTGGGTTCTGCACTCCAGATGGAGACTTGGCTGGAAGTAACAGGGAAGAATGACAAGGAACTTTATGAATTGGAGGTGTAAGTAAACTCTTTGACAGAGAGAGCGAGATGGTGGTTGGGGACAGCCCCCAGTGAAATCAGAGGTGAGAGCACAAAGCAATAAAGTAGGCAGACTCTGGTTATTTTGGGGGGGAGATGCTCGAGAATATCCGGTGGGACTCCTGAGGCTCGGTCCCGCATTTGCCTATGCCGAGCCTACTTCCTCAAGACCTTTGTCCAGAGTGGAATGCCTCACCCGCTCCGGGCACATGGTCAGTGCATGTTCAGTCACGATATCAGTACACGATCAGCCACGTAATCACTGACTGCACAGTCACGTGATCAGCGCCTCTCAGTCACGTGATCACCGTATGATAAACACGTGATCAGTGAACGATAAGCCACGTGATCACGGCATGCGAACTCAGGTGGTCAGTTCCTGATCAGCCACGGGATCAGTGCGTGCACAGTCCCATGATCAGCGCCTGTCAGTCCCTGATCACTGCCTGATAAACACGTGATCAGTGCATGATGAGCCACGTGATCAGTGCCCGATCAGCCACGTCATCAGTGCATGCGCAGTCACCTGATCAGTGCATGCTCAGTCACGTGATCTGTACTTGATCAGCCGCGTGATCAGTGCCTGCAGAGTCAAGTGATCAGGGCCTGCTGAGCTGCATGATTCCTGTCGGCTCATCTGCTTGACAATTTCCAGCTGAGCTGTGTGATTCCTGCCTGGTCACCTGCTTGATTATTGCCAGTTGAGCAGCATGATTCGTCACTGCTAAGGTCCCTGCTTATAGCCTGCTGATTGCGTGGTTCGTGTCTGCTCAGCTCTTTGAGTATTGCCTGCTGAGGTCCCTGATCGGGCGCCACCTGCCGGGCACAAGCCCCAGCTGATCCAGGGTATTCTAAGGAGAGATGGCCTAGGCGACTATTTATATGCTTTTCAAAGGTATCAAGAAGAATAGTATGAGGATAGCTCAGTAGGAAAATTCGGTGGAGAAAAGAGACTGAGTAGCTTGGTTTACGCGGGAGACCAATAAAACTTCAAGACAAGAATTTTGCACCACTTACGTAGGCCGCAGGCGCCGTCTCGAAGAGCGGAAGGTGCCTCACCCTAGACACCTCCTCGAGTGGGTCTTAGCAGTCCAGGCATAATTAGGAAGCGTTGTGGGTTCCTCGCTCCAGATGGAGACTCGGCTGGAAGTTACAGGGAAGTATGACAAGGAACTTTATGAATTGGAGGTGTAAGTTAACTCTTTGACAGAGAGAGCGAGATGGTGGTGGGGGACAGCCCCCAGTGAAATCAGAGGTGAGAGCACAAAGCAATAAAGTAGGCAGACCCTGGTTATTTTGGGGGGGAGATGCTCGAGAATATCCGGGGGACTCCTGAGGCTCAGTCCCGCATTTGCGTATGCCGAGCCTCCTTCCTCATGACCTTTGTCCAGAGTGGAATGCCTCACTGGCTCCGGGCACATGGTCAGTGCATGTTCAGTCACGATATCAGTGCACGATCAGCCACGTAAACACTGACATCACAGTCACGTGATCAGCGCCTCTCAGTCACGTGATCACCGTATGATAAACACGTGATCAGTGAACGATCAGCCACGTGATCACTGCATGCGAACTCAGGTGGTCAGTTCCTGATCAGCCACGGGATCAGTGCGTGCACAGTCCCTTGATCAGCGCCTGTCAGTCACTGATCACTGCCTGATAAACACGTGATCAGTGCATGATGAGCCACGTGATCAGGGCCGATCGGCCACGTCATCAGTGCATGCGCAGTCACCTGATCAGTGCATGCTCAGTCACGTGATCTGTACTTGATCAGCCACGTGATCAGTGCCTGCTGAGCTGCGTGATTCCTGTCGGCTCATCTGCTTGGCAATTGCAAGCTGAGCTGCGTGATTCCTGCCTGGTCACCTGCTTGATTATTGCCAGTTGAGCAGCATGATTGGTCGCTGCTCAGCTCCCTGCTTATAGCCTGCTGATTGCGTGGTTCGTGTCTGCTCAGCTCTTTGAGTATTGGCTCCTGAGGTCCCTGTTCGGGCGCCACCTGCCGGGGACCAGCCCCAGCTGATCCAGGGTATTCGAAGGAGAGATGGCCTAGGTGACTATTTATATGCTCATCAGAGATATCAAGAAGAATAGTATGAGGATAGCTCAGTAGGAAAATTCGGTGGAGAAAAGAGACTGAGTAACTTGGTTTACGCAGGAGACCAATCAAACTTGAAGACAAGAAGTTTGCACCACTTACGTAGGCCGCAGGCACCCTCTCGAAGAGCTGAAGGTGCCTCACCATAGACACCTTCTCGAGTGGGTCTTAGCAGCCCAGGCATAATTAGGAAGCGTGGTGTGTTCCGCGCTCCAGATGGAGACTCGGCTGGAACTTACAGGGAAGAATGACAGGGAACTTTATGAATTGGAGGTGTAAGTTAACTCTTTGACAGAGAGAGCGAGATGGTGGTGGGGGACAGCCCCCAGTGAAATCAGAGGTGAGAGCACAAAGCAATAAAGTAGGCAGACTCTGGTTATTTTGGGGGGGAGATGCTCGAGAATATCCGGGGGGACTCCTGAGGCTCGGTCCCGCATTTGCCTATGCCGAGCCTCCTTCCTCAAGACCTTTGTCCAGAGTGGAATGCCTCACCGGCTCCGGGCACATGGTCAGTGCATGCTCAGTCCCGATATCAGTGCATGATCAGCCACGTGATCACTGACTGCACAGTCACGTGATCAGTGTCTCTCAGTAACGTGATCACCATATGATAAACACGTGATCAGTGAACGATCAGCCACGTGATCACTACATGCGCCGTCAGGTGGTCAGTTCCTTATCAGCCACGGGATCAGTGCGTGCACAGTCCCATGATCAGCGCCTGTCAGTCACTGATCACTGCCTAATAAACACGGGATCAGTGCGTGATGAGCCACGTGATCAGTGCCCGATCAGCCACGTCATCAGTGCATGCGCAGTCACCTGATCAGTGCATGCTCAGTCACGTGATCTGTACTTGATCAGCCACGTGATCAGTGCCTGCAGAGTCACGTGATCAGGGCCTGCTGAGCTGTGTGATTCCTGTCGGCACATCTGCTTGGGAATTGCCGGGTGAGCTGCGTGATTCCTGCCTGGTCACCTGCTTGATTATTGCCAGTTGAGCAGCATGATTCGTCACTGTTGAGCTCCGTGCTTATAGCCTGCTGATTTCGTGGTTCGTGTCTGCTCAGCTCTTTGAGTATTGCCTCCTGAGGTCCCTGTTCGGGGGCCACCTGCCGGGGACCAGCCCCAGCTGATCCAGGGTATTCGAAGGAGAGATGGCCTAGGTGACTATTTATATGCTCATCAGAGATATCAAGAAGAATAGTATGAGGATAGCTCAGTAGGAAAATTCGGTGGACAAAAGAGACTGAGTAACTTGGTTTACGCCGGAGACCAATAAAACTTCAAGACAAGAAGTTTGCACCACTTACGTAGGCCGCAGGCGCCCTCTCGAAGAGCTGAAGGTGCCTCACCATAGACACCTTCTCGAGTGGGTCTTAGCAGCCCAGGCATAATTAGGAAGCGTGGTGGGTTCCTCGCTCCAGATGGAGACTCGGCTGGAAGTTACAGGGAAGAATGACAAGGAACTTTATGAATTGGAGGTGTAAGTTAACTCTTTGACAGAGAGAGCGAGATGGTGGTGGGGGACAGCCCCCAGTGAAATCAGAGGTGAGAGCACAAAGCAATAAAGTAGGCAGACTCTGGTTATTTTGGGGGGGAGATGCTCGAGAATATCCGGGGGTACTCCTGAGGCTCGGTCCCGCATTTGCGTATGCCGAGCCTCCTTCCTCATGACCTTTGTCAGAGTGGAATGCCTCACTGGCTCCGAGCACATGGTCAGTGCATGCTCAGTCACGATATCAGTGCACGATCAGCCACGTGATCACTGACATCACAGTCACCTCATCAGCGCCTCTCAGTCACGTGATCACCGTATGATAAACACGTGATCAGTGAATGATCAGCCACGTGATCACTGTGTGCGCAGTCAGGTGGTCAGTTCCTGATCAGCCACGAGATCAGTGCGTGCACAGTCCCATGATCAGCGCCTGTCAGTCACTGATCACTGCCTGATAAACAGGTGATCAGTGCGTGATGAGCCACGTGATCAGTGCCCAATCAGCCACGTCATCAGTGCATGCGCAGTCACCTGATCAGTGCATGCTCAGTCACGTGATCTGTACTTGATCAACCACGTGATCAGTGCCTGCAGAGTCACGTGATCAGGGCCTGCTGAGCTGCGTGATTCCTGTCGGCTCATCTGCTTGGCAATTGCCCGATGAGCTTCGTGATTCCTGCCTGGTCACCTGCTTGATTATTGCCAGTTGAGCAGCATGATTCATCGCTGCTCAGCTCCCTGCTTATAGCCTGCTGATTGCGTGGTTCATGTCTGTTCAGCTCTTTGAGTATTGCCTCCTGAGGTCCCTGTTCGGGGGCCACCTGCCGGGGACCAGCCACAGCTGATCCAGGGTATTCGAAGGAGAGATGGCCTAGGTGACTATTTATATGCTCATCAGAGATATCAAGAAGAATAGTATGAGGATAGCTCAGTAGGAAAATTCGGTGGAGAAAAGAGACTGAGTAACTTGCTTTACGCCGGAGACCAATAAAACTTCAAGACAAGAAGTTTGCACCACTTACGTAGGCCGCAGGCACCCTCTCGAAGAGCTGAAGGTGCCTCACCATAGACACCTTCTCGAGTGGGTCTTAGCAGCCCAGGCATAATTAGGAAGCGTGGTGGGTTCCTCGCTCCAGATGGAGACTCGGCTGGAAGTTACAGGGAAGAATGACAAGGAACTTTATGAATTGGAGGTGTAAGTTAACTCTTTGACAGAGAGAGCGAGATGTTGGTGGGGGACAGCCCCCAGTGAAATCAGAGGTGAGAGCACAAAGCAATAAAGTAGGCAGACCCTGGTTATTTTGGGGGGGAGATGCTCGAGAATATCCGGGGGGACTCCTGAGGCTCGGTCCCGCATTTGCGTATGCCAAGCCTCCTTCCTCATGACCTTTGTCCAGATTGGAATGCCTCACCGGCTCCAGGCACATGGTCAGTGCATGTTCAGTCACGATATCAGTACACGATCAGCCACATGATCACTGACTGCACAGTCACGTGATCAGCGCCTCTCAGTCACGTGATCACCGTATGATAAACACGTGATCAGTGAACGATCAGCCACCTGATCACTGCATGCGAACTCAGGTGGTCAGTTCCTGATCAGCCACGGGATCAGTGCGTGCACAGTCCCATGATCAGCGCCTGTCAGTCACTGATCACTGCCTGATAAACAGGTGATCAGTGCGTGATGAGCCACGTGATCAGTGCCCAATCAGCCACGTCATCAGTGCATGCGCAGTCACCTGATCAGTGCATGCTCAGTCACGTGATCTGTACTTGATCAGCCACGTGATCAGTGCCTGCAGAGTCACGTGATCAGGGCCTGCTGAGCTGTGTGATTCCTGTCGGCACATCTGCTTGGGAATTGCCGGGTGAGCTGCGTGATTCCTGCCTGGTCACCTGCTTGATTATTGCCAGTTGAGCAGCATGATTCGTCACTGCTCAGCTCCGTGCTTATAGCCTGCTGATTTCGTGGTTCGTGTCTGCTCAGCTCTTTGAGTATTGCCTCCTGAGGTCCCTGTTCGGGGGCCACCTGCCGGGGACCAGCCCCAGCTGATCCAGGGTATTCGAAGGAGAGATGGCCTAGGTGACTATTTATATGCTCATCAGAGATATCAAGAAGAATAGTATGAGGATAGCTCAGTAGGAAAATTCGGTGGACAAAAGAGACTGAGTAACTTGGTTTACGCCGGAGACCAATAAAACTTCAAGACAAGAAGTTTGCACCACTTACGTAGGCCGCAGGCGCCCTCTCGAAGAGCTGAAGGTGCCTCACCATAGACACCTTCTCGAGTGGGTCTTAGCAGCCCAGGCATAATTAGGAAGCGTGGTGGGTTCCTCGCTCCAGATGGAGACTCGGCTGGAAGTTACAGGGAAGAATGACAAGGAACTTTATGAATTGGAGGTGTAAGTTAACTCTTTGACAGAGAGAGCGAGATGGTGGTGGGGGACAGCCCCCAGTGAAATCAGAGGTGAGAGCACAAAGCAATAAATTAGGCAGACTCTGGTTATTTTGGGGGGCAGATGCTCGAGAATATCCGGGGGGACTCCTGAGGCTCGGTCCCGCATTTGCGTATGCCGAGCCTCCTTCCTCATGACCTTTGTCCAGAGTGGAATGCCTCACCGGCTCCGGGCACATGGTCAGTGCATGCTGAGTCACGATATCAGTGCACGATCAGCCACGTGATCACTGACTGCACAGTCACGTGATCAGCGGCTCTCAGTCACGTGATCACCGTATGATAAACACGTGATCAGTGAACGATCAGCCACGTGATCACTGCATGCCCAGTCAGGTGGTCAGTTCCTGATGAGCCACAGGATCAGTGCGTGCACAGTCCCATGATCAGCGCCTGTCAGTCACTGATCACTGCCTGATAAACACGTGATCAGTGCATGATGAGCCACGTGATCAGTGCCCGATCAGCCACGTCATCAGTGCATGCGCAGTCACCTGATCAGTGCATGTTCAGTCACGTGATCTGTACTTGATCAGCCACGTGATCAGTGCCTGCAGTGTCACGTGATCAGGGCCTGCTGAGCTGTGTGATTCCTGTCAGCACATCTGCTTGGCAATTGCCGGGTGAGCTGCGTGATTCCTGCCTGGTCACCTGCTTGATTATTGCCAGTTGAGCAGCATGATTCGTCACTGCTCAGCTCCATGCTTGTAGCCTGCTGATTGAGTTGTTCGTGTCTGCTTAGCTCTTTGAGTATTGGCTCCTCAGGTCCCTGTTCGGGGGCCACCTGCCGGGGACCAGGCCCAGCTGATCCAGAGTATTCCAAGGAGAGATGGCCTAGGCGACTACTTATATGCTCATCAGAGATATCAAGAATAATACTATGAGGATAGCTCAGTAGGAAAATTCGGTGGAGAAAAGAGACTGAGTAGCTTGGTTTACGCGGGAGACCAATCAAACTTCAAGACAAGAAGTTTGCACCACTTACGTAGGCCGCAGGCGCCCTCTCGAAGAGCGGAAGGTGCCTCACCCTAGACACCTTCTCGAGTGGGTCTTAGCAGCCCAGGTATAATTAGGAAGCGTGGTGGGTTCCTCTCTCCAGATGGAGACTCGGCTGGAAGTTGCAGGGAAGAATGATAGGGAACTTTATGAATTGGAGCTGTAAGTTAACTCTTTGACAGAGAGAGCGAGATGGTGGTGGGGGACAGCCCCCAGTGAAATCAGAGGTGAGAGCACAAAGAAATAAAGTAGGCAGACTCTGGTTATTTTGGGGGGGAGATGCTCGAGAATATCCGGGGGGACTCCTGAGGCTCGGTCCCGCATTTGCGTATGCCGAGCCTCCTTCCTCATGACCTTTGTCCAGAGTGGAATGCCTCACCGGCTCCGGGCACATGGTCAGTGCATGTTCAGTCCCGATATCAGTGCATGATCAGCCACGTGATCACTGACTGCACAGTCACGTGATCAGCGGCTCTCAGTCACGTGATCACCGTATGATAAACACGTGATCAGTGAACGATCAGCCACGTGATCACTGCATGTGCCGTCAGGTGGTCCGTTCCTGATCAGCCATGGGATCAGTGCGTTCACAGTCCCATGATCAGCGCCTGTCAGTCCCTGATCACTGCCTGATAAACACGTGATCAGTGCTTGATGAGCCACGTGATCAGTGCCCGATCAGCCACGTCATCAGTGCATGCGCAGTCACCTGATCAGTGCATGCTCAGTCACGTGATCTGTACTTGATCAGCCGCGTGATCAGTGCCTGCAGAGTCACGTGATAAGGGCCTGCTGAGCTGCGTGATTCCTGTCGGCTCATCTGCTTGACAATTGCCAGCTGAGCTGCGTGATTCCTGCCTGGTCACCTGCTTGATTATTGCCAGTTGAGCAGCATGATTCATCACTGCTCATCTCCCTGCTTATAGCCTGCTGATTGCGTGGTTCGTGTCTGCTCAGCTCTTTGAGTATTGCCTCCTGAGGTCCCTGTTCGGGCGCCACCTGCAGGAGACCAGCCCCAGCTGATCCAGGATATTCGAAGGAGAGATGGCCTAGGCGACTATTTATATGCTCATCAGAGATATCAAGAATAATAGTATGAGGATAGCTCAGTAGGAAAATTCGGTGGAGAAAAGAGACTGAGTAGCTTGGTTTTCGCGGCAGACCAATCAATCTTCAAGACAAGAAGTTTGCACCACTTACGTAGGCCGCAGGCGCCCTCTCGAAGAGCGGAAGGTGCCTCACCCTAGACACCTCCTCGAGTGGGTCTTAGCAGTCCAGGCATAATTAGGAGCGTTGTGGGTTCCTCTCTCCAGATGGAGACTCGCCTGGAAGTTACAGGTAAGAATGACAAGGAACTTTATGAATAGGAGCTGTAAGTTAACTCTTTGACAGAGAGAGCCAGATGGTGGTGGGGGACAGCCCCCACTGAAATCAGAGGTGAGAGCACAAAGAAATAAACTAGGCAGACTCTGGTTATTTTGGGGGGGAGATGCTCGAGAATATCCGGGGGTCTCCTGAGGCTCGGTCCCGAATTTGCGTATGCCGAGCCTCCTTCCTCATGACCTTTGTCCAGAGTGGAATGCCTCACCGGCTCCGGGCACATGGTCAGTGCCTGCTCAGTCACGATATCAGTGCATGATCAGCCACGTGATCACTGACTGCACAGTCACGTGATCAGCGCCTCTCAGTCACGGGATCACCGTATGATAAACACGTGATCAGTGAACGATCAGCCACGTGATCACTGCATGCGCCGTCAGGTGGTCAGTTCCTGATCAGCCACGGGATCAGTGCGAGCACAGTCCCATGATCAGTGCCTGTCAGTCCCTGATCACTGCCTGATAAACACGTGATCAGTGCATGATGAGCCACGTGATCAGTGCCCGAACAGCCACGTCATCAGTGCATGCGCAGTCACCTGATCAGTGCATGCTCAGTCACGTGATCTGTACTTGATCAGCCGGGTGATCAGTCCCTGCAGAGTCACGTGATCAGGGCCTGCTGAGCTGTGTGATTCCTGTCGGCTCATCTGCTTGACAATTTCCACCTGAGCTGCGTGATTCCTGCCTGGTCACCTGCTTGATTATTGCCAGTTGAGCAGCATGATTCGTCACTGCTGAGGTCCCTGCTTATAGCCTGCTGATTGCCTGGTTCGTGTCTGCTCAGCTCTTTGAGTATTGCCTCCTGAGGTCCTTGATCGGGCGCCACCTGCCGGGCACAAGCCCCAGCTGATCCAGGGTATTCTAAGGAGAGATGGCCTAGGCGACTATTTATATGCTCATCAAAGGTATCAAGAAGAATAGTATGAGGATAGCTCACTAGGAAAATTCGTTGGAGAAAAGAGACTGAGTAGCTTGGTTTATGCGGGAGACCAATAAAACTTCAAGACAAGAAGTTTGCACCACTTACGTAGGCCGCAGGAGCCCTCTCGAAGAGCGGAAGATGCCTCACCCTAGACACCTCCTCGAGTGGGTCTTAGCAGTCCAGGCATAATTAGGAAGCGTTGTGGGTTCCTCTCTCCAGATGGAGACTCGGCTGGAAGTTACAGGGAAGAATGACAAGGAACTTGATGAATAGGAGCTGTAAGTTAACTCTTTGACAGAGAGAGCCAGATGGTGGTGGGGGACAGCCCCCAGTGAAATCAGAGGTGAGAGCACAAAGCAATAAAGTAGGCAGACTCTGGTTATTTTGGGGGGGAGATGCTCGAGAATATCCGGGTGGACTCCTGAGGCTCGGTCCCGCATTTGCGTATGCCGAGCCCCCTTCCTCATGACCTTTGTCCAGAATGGAATGCCTCACCGGCTCCGGGCACATGATCAGTGCATGCTCAGTCACGATATCAGTGCATGATCAGCCACGTGATCACTGACTGCACAGTCACGTGATCAGCGCCTCTCAGTCAGGTGATCACCGTATGATAAACACGTGATCAGTGAACGATCAGCCACGTGATCACTGCATGCGCCGTCAGGTGGTCAGTTCCTGATCAGCCACGGGATCAGTGCGTGCACAGTCCCATGATCAGCGCCTGTCAGTCCCTGATAACTGCCTGATAAACACGTGATCAGTGCATGATGAGCCACGTGATCAGTGCCCGATCAGCCACGTCATCAGTGCATGTGCAGTCACCTGATCAGTGCATGCTCAGTCACGTGATCTGTACTTTAACAGCCACGTGATCAGTGCCTGCAGAGTCACGTGATCAGGGCCTGCTGAGCTGCGTGATTCCTGTCGGCTCATCTGCTTGGCAATTGCCCGCTGAGCTTCGTGATTCCTGCCTGGTCACCTGCTTGATTATTGCCAGTTGAGCAGCATGATTCGTCACTGCTCAGCTCCCTGCTTATAGCCTGCTGATTGCATGATTCGTGTCTGCTCAGCTCTTTGAATATTGCCTCCTGAGGTCCCTGTTCGGGCGCCACCTGCCGGGGACCAGCCCCAGCTGATCCAGGGTATTCGAAGGAGAGATGGCCTAGGCGATTATTTATATGCTCATCAGAGATATCAAGAAGAATAGTATGAGGATAGCTCAGTAGGAAAATTCGGTGGAGAAAAGAGACTGAGTAGCTTGGTTTACGCGGGAGACCAATCAAACTTCAAGACAAGAAGTTTGCACCACTTACGTAGGCCGCAGGCGCCCTCTCGAAGAGCGGAAGGTGCCTCACCCTAGACAACTTCTCGAGTGGGTCTTAGCAGTCCAGGCATAATTAGGAAGCGTGGTGGGTTCCGCGCTCCAGATGGAGACTCGGCTGGAACTTACAGGGAAGAATGACAGGGAACTTTATGAATTGGAGGTGTAAGTTAACTCTTTGACAGAGAGAGCGAGAAGGTGGTGGGGGACAGCCCCCAGTGAAATCAGAGGTGAGAGCACAAAGCAATAAAGTAGGCAGACTCTGGTTATTTTGGGGGGGAGATGCTCGAGAATATCCGGGTGGACTCCTGAGGCTCGGTCCCGCATTTGCGTATGCCGAGCCTCCTTCCTCATGACCTTTGTCCAGAGTGGAATGCCTCCCCGGCTCCCGGAACATGATCAGTGCATGCTCAGTCACGATATCAGTGCACGATCAGCCACATGATCACTGACTGCACAGTCACGTGATCAGCGCCTCTCAGTCACGTGATCACCGTATGATAAACACGTGATCAGTGAACGATCAGCCACGTGATCACTGCATGCGCCGTCAGGTGGTCAGTTCCTGATCAGCCACGGGATCAGTGCGTGCACAGTCCCTTGATCAGCGCCTGTCAGTCACTGATCACTGCCTGATAAACACGTGATCAGTGCATGATGAGCCACGTGATCAGGGCCGATCAGCCACGTCATCAGTGCATGCGCAGTCACCTGATCAGTGCATGCTCAGTCACGTGATCTGTACTTGATCAGCCACGTGATCAGTGCCTGCAGAGTCACGTGATCAGGGCCTGCTGAGCTGCGTGATTCCTGTCGGCTCATCTGCTTGGCAATTGCCCGCTGAGCTTCGTGATTCCTGCCTGGTCACCTGCTTGATTATTGCCAGTTGAGCAGCATGATTCGTCGCTGCTCAGCTCCCTGCTTATAGCCTGCTGATTGCGTGGTTCGTGTCTGCTCAGCTCTTTGAGTATTGCCTCCTGAGGTCCCTGTTCTGGCGCCACCTGCCGGGGACCAGCCCCAGCTGATCCAGGGTATTCGAAGAAGAGATGGCCTAGGTGACTATTTATATGCTCATCAGCGATATCAAGAAGAATAGTATGAGGATAGCTCAGTAGGAAAATTCGGTGGAGAAAAGAGACTGTGTAACTTGGTTTACGCAGGAGACCAATCAAACTTGAAGACAAGAAGTTTGCACCACTTACGTGGGCCGCAGGCACCCTCTCGAAGAGCTGAAGGTGCCTCATCATAGACACCTTCTCGAGTGGGTCTTAGCAGTCCAGGCATAATTAGGAAGCGTGGTGGGTTCCTCGCTCCAGATGGAGACTCGGCTGGAAGTTACAGGGAAGAATGACAAGGAACTTTATGAATTGGAGGTGTAAGTTAACTCTTTGACAGAGAGAGCGAGATGGTGGTGGGGGACAGCCCCCAGTGAAATCAGAGGTGAGAGCACATAGCACTAAAGTAGGCAGACTCTGGTTATTTTGGGGGGGAGATGCTCGAGAATATCCGGGTAGACTCCTGAGGCTCGGTCCCGCATTTGCGTATGCCGAGCCTCCTTCCTCATGACCTTTGTCCAGAGTGGAATGCCTCCCCGGCTCCGGGCACATGGTCAGTGCATCCTCAGTCCCGATATCAGTGCATGATCAGCCACGGGATCACTGACTGCACAGTCACGTGATCAGCGCCTCTCAGTCAGGTGATCACCGTATGATAAACACGTGATCAGTGAACGATCAGCCACGTGATCACTGCATGCGCCGTCAGGTGGTCAGTTCCTGATCAGCCACGGGATCAGTGCGTGCACAGTCCCATGATCAGCGCCTGTCAGTCCCTGATAACTGCCTGATAAACACGTGATCAGTGCCCGATCAGCCACGTCATCAGTGCATGTGCAGTCACCTGATCAGTGCATGCTCAGTCACGTGATCTGTACTTGATCAGCCACGTGATCAGTGCCTGCAGAGTCACGTGATCAGGGCCTGCTGCGCTGGGTGATTCCGGTCGGCTCATCTGCTTGGCAATTGCCGGCTGAGATGCGTGATTCCTGCCTGGTCACCTGCTTGATTATTGCCGGTTGAGCAGCATGATTCATCACTGCTCATCTCCATGCTTATAGCCTGCTGATTGCGTGGTTCGTGTCTGCTCAGCTCTTTGAGTATTGCCTCTTGAGGTCCCTGTTCGGGCGCCACCTGCGGGGACCAGCCCCAGCTGATCCAGGGTATTCGAAGGAGAGATGGCCTAGGTGACTATTTATATGCTCATCAGAGATATCAAGAAGAATAGTATGAGGATAGTTCAGTAGGAAAATTCGTTGGAGAAAAGAGACTGAGTAACTTGATTTACGCAGGAGACCAATCAAACTTGAAGACAAGAAGTTTGCACCACTTACGTAGGCCGCAGGCACCCTCACGAAGAGCTGAAGGTGCCTCACCATAGACACCTTCTCGAGTGGGTCTTAGCAGCCCAGGCATAATTAGGAAGCGTGGTGGGTTCCTCGCTCCAGATGGAGACTCGGCTGGAAGTTACAGGGAAGAATGACAAGGAACTTTAGGAATTGGAGCTGTAAGTTAACACTTTGACAGAGAGAGCGAGATGGTGGTGGGGGACAGCCCCCAGTGAAATCAGAGGTGAGAGCACAAAGCAATAAAGTAGGCAAACTCTGGTTATTTTGGGGGGGAGATGCTCGAGAATATCCGGGGGGACTCCTGAGGCTCGGTCCCGCATTTGCGTATGCCGAGCCTCCTTTCTCATGACCTTTGTCCAGAGTGGAATGCCTCACTGGCTCCGGGCACATGGTCAGTGCATGCTCAGTCACAATATCAGTGCACGATCAGCCACGTGATCACTGACTGCACAGTCACCTCATCAGCGCCTCTCAGTCACGTGATCACCATATGATAAACACGTGATCAGTGAACGATCAGCCACGTGATCACTGCGTGCGCAGACAGGTGGTCAGTTCCTGATCAGCCACGGGATCAGTGCGTGCACAGTCCCATGATCAGCGCCTGTCAGTCACTGATCACTGCCTGATAAACACGTGATCAGTGCATGATGAGCCACGTGATCAGTGCCCGATCAGCCACGTCATCAGTGCATGCGCAGTCACCTGATCAGTGCATGCTCAGTCACGTGATCTGTACTTGATCAGCCACGTGATCCGTGCCTGCAGAGTCAGGTGATCAGGGCCTGCTGAGCTGCCTGATTCCTGTCGGCTCATCTGCTTGGCCATTGCCCGCTGAGCTTCGTGATTCCTGCCTGGTCACCTGCTTGATTATTGCCAGTTGAGCAGCATGATTCGTCGCTGCTCAGCTCCCTGCTTATAGCCTGCTGATTGGGTGGTTCGTGTCTGCTCAGCTCTTTGAATATTGCCTCCTGAGGTCCCTGTTCCGGCGCCACCTGCCGGGGACCAGCCCCAGCTGATCCAGGGTATTCGAAGGAGAGATGGCCTAGGCGATTATTTATATGCTCATCAGAGATATCAAGAAGAATAGTATGAGGATAGCTCAGTAGGAAAATTCGGTGGAGAAAAGAGACTGAGTAGCTTGGTTTACGCGGGAGACCAATCAAACTTCAAGACAAGAAGTTTGCACCACTTACGTAGGCCGCAGGCGCCCTCTCGAAGAGCGGAAGGTGCCTCACCCTAGACAACTTCTCGAGTGGGTCTTAGCAGTCCAGGCATAATTAGGAAGCGTGGTGGGTTCCGCGCTCCAGATGGAGACTCGGCTGGAACTTACAGGGAAGAATGACAGGGAACTTTATGAATTGGAGGTGTAAGTTAACTCTTTGACAGAGAGAGCGAGATGGTGGTGGGGGACAGCCCCCAGTGAAATCAGAGGTGAGAGCACAAAGCAATAAAGGAGGCAGACTCTGGTTATTTTGGGGGGGAGATGCTCGAGAATATCCGGGTGGACTCCTGAGGCTCGGTCCCGCATTTGCGTATGCCGAGCCCCCTTCCTCATGACATTTGTCCAGAGTGGAATGCCTCCCCGGTTCCCGGCACATGATCAGTGCATGCTCAGTCACGATATCAGTGCACGATCAGCCACATGATCACTGACTGCACAGTCACGTGATCAGCGCCTCTCAGTCACGTGATCACCGTATGATAAACACGTGATCAGTGAACGATCAGCCACGTGATCACTGCATGCGCCGTCAGGTGGTCAGTTCCTGATCAGCCACGGGATCAGTGCGTGCACAGTCCCTTAATCAGCGCCTGTCAGTCACTGATCACTGCCTGATAAACACGTGATCAGTGCATGATGAGCCACGTGATCAGGGCCGATCAGCCACGGCATCAGTGCATGCGCAGTCACCTGATCAGTGCATGCTCAGTCACGTGATCTGTACTTGATCAGCCACGTGATCAGTGCCTGCAGAGTCACGTGATCAGGGCCTGCTGAGCTGCGTGATTCCTGTCGGCTCATCTGCTTGGCAATTGCCCGCTGAGCTTCGTGATTCCTGCCTGGTCACCTGCTTGATTATTGCCAGTTGAGCAGCATGATTCGTCGCTGCTCAGCTCCCTGCTTATAGCCTGCTGATTGCGTGGTTCGTGTCTGCTCAGCTCTTTGAGTATTGCCTCCTGAGGTCCCTGTTCGGGTGCCACCTGCCGGGGACCAGCCCCAGCTGATCCAGGGTATTCGAAGAAGAGAAGGCCTAGGTGACTATTTATATGCTCATCAGCGATATCAAGAAGAATAGTATGAGGATAGCTCAGTAGGAAAATTCGGTGGAGAAAAGAGACTGTGTAACTTGGTTTACGCAGGAGACCAATCAAACTTGAAGACAAGAAGTTTGCACCACTTACGTGGGCCCCAGGCACCCTCTCGAAGAGCTGAAGGTGCCTCATCATAGACACCTTCTCAAGTGGGTCTTAGCAGCCCAGGCATAATTAGGAAGCGTGGTGGGTTCCTCGCTCCAGATGGAGACTCGGCTGGAAGTTACAGGGAAGAATGACAAGGAACTTTATGAATTGGAGCTGTAAGTTAACTCTTTGACAGAGAGAGCGAGATGGTGGTGGGGGACAGCCACCAGTGAAATCAGAGGTGAGAGCACATAGCAATAAAGTAGGCAGACTCTGGTTATTTTGGAGGGGAGATGCTCGAGAATATCCGGGTAGACTCCTGAGGCTCGGTCCCGCATTTGCGTATGCCGAGCCTCCTTCCTCATGACCTTTGTCCAGAGTGGAATGCCTCACCGGCTCCGGGCACATGGTCAGTGCATCCTCAGTCCCGATATCAGTGCATGATCAGCCACGGGATCACTGACTGCACAGTCACGTGATCAGCGCCTCTCAGTCACGTGATCACCGTATGATAAACACATGATCAGTGAACGATCAGCCACGTGATCAGTGCATGCGCCGTCAGGTGGTCAGTTCCTGATCAGCCACGGGATCAGTGCGTGCACAGTCCCATGATCAGCGCCTGTCAGTCCCTGATCACTGCCTGATAAACACGTGATCAGTGCATGATGAGCCACGTGATCAGTGCCCGATCAGCCACGTCATCAGTGCATGCGCAGTCACCTGATCAGTGCATGCTCAGTCACGTGATCTGTACTTGATCAGCCACGTGATCAGTGCCTGCAGAGTCACGTGATCAGGGCCTGCTGAGCTGCGTGATTCCTGTCGGCTCATCTGCTTGACAATTGCCAGCTGAGCTGCGTGATTCCTGCCTGGTCACCTGCTTCATTATTGCTAGTTGAGCAGCATGATTCGTCACTGCTCAGCTCCCTGCTTATAGCCTGCTGATTGCGTGATTCGTGTCTGCTCAGCTCTTTGAGTATTGCCTCCTGAGGTCCCTGTTCCGGCGCCATCTGCCGGGGACCAGCCCCAGCTGATCCAGGGTATTCGAAGGAGAGATGGCCTAGGCGATTATTCATATGCTCATCAGAGATATCAAGAAGAATAGTATGAGGATAGCTCAGTAGGGAAATTCGGTGGAGAAAAGAGACTGAGTAGCTTGGTTTACGCGGGAGACCAATAAAACTTCAAGACAAGAAGTTTGCACCACTTACGTAGGCCGCAGGCGCCCTCTGAAGAGCGGAAGGTGCCTCATCCTAGACACCTTCTCGAGTGGGTCTTAGCAGCCCAGGCATAATTAGGAAGCGTGGTGGGTTCTGCACTCCAGATGGAGATTCGGCTGGAAGTTACAGGGAAGAATGACAAGGAACTTCATGAATTGGAGCTGTAAGTTAACTCTTTGACAGAGAGAGCGAGATGGTGGTGGGGGACAGCCCCCAGTGAAATCAGAGGTGAGAGCACAAAGCAATAAAGTAGGCAGACTCTGGTTATTTTGGGTGGAGATGCTCGAGAAAATCCAGGGGGACACCTGAGGCTCGGTCCCACATTTGCCTATGCCGAGCCTCCTTCCTCAAGACCTTTGTCCAGAGTGGAATGCCTCACTGGCTCCGGGCACATGGTCAGTGCATGCTCATTCACGATATCAGTGCATGATCAGCCACGTGATCTGTACTTGATCATCCACGTGATCAGTGCCTACAGGGTCACGTGATCAGGGCCTGCTGAGCTGCGTGATTCCTGCCTGGTCACCTGCTTGATTATTGCCAGTTGAGCAGCATGATTCGTCACTGCTCATCTCCCTGCTTATAGCCTGCTGATTGCGTGGTTCGTGTCTGCTCAGCTCTTTGAGTATTGCCTCCTGAGGTCCCTGTTCGGGTGCCACCTGCCAGGGACCAGCCCCAGCTGATCCAGGGTATTCGAAGGAGAGATGGCCTAGGCGACTATTTATATGCTCATCAGAGATATCAGGAAGAATAGTATGAGGATAGATAAGTAGGAGTATTCGGTGGAGAAAAGAGACTGAGTAGCTTGGTTTACGCGGGAGACCAATCAAACTTCAAGACAAGAAGTTTGCACCACATACGTAGGCCGCAGGCGCCCTCTCGAAGAGCGGAAGGTGCCTCACCCTAGACACCTTCTCGAGTGGGTCTTAGCCGCCCAGGCATAATTAGGAAGCGTGGTGGGTTCTGCACTCCAGATGGAGACTCGGCTGGAAGTTACAGGGAAGAATGACAAGGAACTTTATGAATTGGAGCTGTAAGTTAACTCTTTGACAGAGAGAGCGAGATGGTGGTGGGGGACAGCCCCCAGTGAAATCAGAGGTGAGAGCACAAAGCAATAAAGTAGGCAGACTCTGGTTATTTTGGGTGGAGATGCTCGAGAATATCCAGAGGGACTCCTGAGGCTCGGTCCCACATTTGCCTATGCCGAGCCTCCTTCCTCAAGACCTTTGTCCAGAATGGAGTGCCTCACCGGCTCCGGGCACAGGGTCAGTGCATGTTCAGTCCCGATATCAGTGCATGATCAGCCACGTGATCACTGACTGCACAGTCACGTGATCAGCGCCTCTCAGTCACGTGATCACCGTATGATAAACACGTGATCAGTGAACGATCAACCACGTGATCACTGCATGCGCCGTCAGGTGGTCAGTTCCTTATCAGCCACGGGATCAGTGCGTGCACAGTCCCATGATCAGCGCCTGTCAGTTCCTGATCACTGCCTGATAAACACGTGATCAGTGCATGATGAGCCACGTGATCAGTGCCCGATCAGCCACGTCATCAGTGCATGCACAGTCACCTGATCAGTGCATGCTCAGTCACGTGATCTGTACTTGATCAGCCGCGTGATCAGTGCCTGCAGAGTCACGTGATCAGGGCCTGCTGAGCTGCGTGATTCCTGTCGGCTCATCTGCTTGACAATTTCCAGCTGAGCTGCGTGATTCCTGCCTGGTCACCTGCTTGATTATTGCCAGTTGAGCAGCATGATTCGTCACTGCTGAGGTCCCTGCTTATAGCCTGCTGATTGCCTGGATCGTGTCTGCTCAGCCTTTTGAGTATTGCCTCCTGAGGTCCCTGATCGGCCGCCACCTGCCGGGCACAAGCCCCAGCTGATCCAGGGTATTCTAAGGAGAGATGGCCTAGGCGACTATTTATATGCTCATCAAAGGTATCAAGAAGAATAGTATGAGGATAGCTCAGTAGGAAAATTCGGTGGAGAAAAGAGACTGAGTAGCTTGGTTTACGCGGGAGACCAATCAAACTTGAAGACAAGAAGTTTGCACCACTTACGTAGGCTGCAGGCGCCCTCTCGAAGAGCGGAAGATGCCTCACCCTAGACACCTCCTCGAGTGGGTCTTAGCAGTCCAGGCATAATTAGGAAGCGTTGTGGGTTCCTCTCTCCAGATGGAGACTCGCCTGGAAGTTACAGGTAAGAATGACAAGGAACTTCATGAATTGGAGCTGTAAGTTAACTCTTTGACAGAGAGAGCGAGATGGTGGTGGGGGACAGCCCCCAGTGAAATCAGAGGTGAGAGCACAAAGCAATAAAGTAGGCAGACTCTGGTTATTTTGGGTGGAGATGCTCGAGAGTATCCAGGGGGACTCCTGAGGCTCGGTCCCACATTTGCCTATGCCGAGCCTCCTTCCTCAAGACCTTTGTGCAGAGTGGAATGCCTCACCGGCTCCGGGCACATGGTCAGTGCATGTTCAGTCCCGATATCAGTGCATGATCAGCCACGTGATCACTGACTGCACAGTCACGTGATCAGCGCCTCTCAGTCACGTGATCACCGTATGATAAACACGTGATCAGTGAACGATCAGCCACGTGATCACTGCATGAGCCGTCAGGTGGTCAGTTCATGATCAGCCACGGGATCAGTGCGTGCACAGTCCCATGATCAGCGCCTGTCAGTCCCTGATCACTGCCTGATAAACAGGTGATCAGTACTTGATGAGCCACGTGATCAGTGCCCGATCAGCCACGTCATCAGTGCATGCGCAGTCACCTGATCAGTGCATGCTCAGTCACGTGATTTGAACTTGATCAGCCACGTGATCAGTGCCTGCAGAGTCACGTGATCAGGGCCTTCTGAGCTGCGTGATTCCTGTCGGCTCATCTGCTTGACAATTGCCAGCTGAGCTGCGTGATTCCTGCCTGGTCACCTGCTTGATTATTGCCAGTTGAGCAGCATGATTCGTCACTGCTCATCTCCCTGCTTATAGCCTGCTGATTGCCTGGTTCGTGTCTGCTCAGCTCTTTGAGTATTGCCTCCTGAGGTCCCTGTTCGGGCGCCACCTGCCGGGGACCAGCCCCAGCTGATCCATGGTATTCTAAGGAGAGATGGCCTAGGCGACTATTTATATGCTCATCAGAGATATCAAGAAGAATAGTATGAGGATAGCTCAGTAGGAAAATTGGGTGGAGAAAAGAGACTGAGTAGCTTGGTTTACGCGGGAGACCAATCAAACTTCAAGACAAGAAGTTTGCACCACTTACGTACGCCGCAGGCGCCCTCTCGAAGAACGGAAGGTGCCTCACCCTAGACACCTTCTAGAGTGGGTCTTAGCAGCCCAGGCATAATTAGGAAGCGTGGTGGGTTCTGCACTCCAGATGGAGATTCGGCTGGAAGTTACAGGGAAGAATGACAAGGAACTTCATGAATTGGAGCTGTAAGTTAACTCTTTGACAGAGAGAGCGAGATGGTGGTGGGGGACAGCCCCCAGTGAAATCAGAGGTGAGAGCACAAAGCAATAAAGTAGACAGACTCTGGTTATTTTGGGTGGAGATGCTCGAGAATATCCAGGGGGACTCCTGAGGCTCGGTCCCACATTTGCCTATGCCGAGCCTCCTTCCTCAAGACCTTTGTCCAGAATGGAGTGCCTCACCGTCTCCGGGCACATGGTCAGTGCATGTTCAGTCCCAATATCAGTGCATGATCAGCCACGTGATCACTGACTGCACAGTCACGTGATCAGCGCCTCTCAGTCACGTGATCACCGTATGATAAACACGTGATCAGTGAACGATGAACCACGTGATCACTGCATGCGCCGTCAGGTGGTCAGTTCCTTATCAGCCACGGGATCAGTGCGTGCACAGTCCCATGATCAGCGCCTGTCAGTCCCTGATCACTGCCTGATAAACACGTGATCAGTGCATGATGAGCCACGTGATCAGTGCCCGATCAGCCACGTCATCAGTGCATGCGCAGTCACCTGATCATTGCATGCTCAGTCACGTGATCTGTACTTGATCAGCCGCGTGATCAGTGCCTGCAGAGTCACGTGATCAGGGCCTGCTGAGCTGCGTGATTCCTGTCGGCTCATCTGCTTGACAATTGCCAGTTGAGCTGCGTGATTCCTGCCTGGTCACCTGCTTGATTATTGCCAGTTGAGCAGCATGATTCGTCACGGCTCAGGTCCCTGCTTATAGCCTGCTGATTTCGTGGTTCGTGTCTTCTCAGCTCTTTGAGTATTGCCTCCTGAGGTCCCTGTTCGGGCACCACCTGCCTGGCACAAGCCCCAGCTGATCCAGGGTATTCGAAGGAGAGATGGCCTAGGCGACTATTTATATGCTCATCAGAGATATCAAGAATAATAGTATGAGGATAGCTCAGTAGGAAAATTCGGTGGAGAAAAGAGACTGAGTAGCTTGGTTTTCCCGGCAGACCAATCAATCTTCAAGACAAGAAGTTTGCACCACTTACGTAGGCCGCAGGCGCCCTCTCGAAGAGCGGAAGGTGCCTCACCCTAGACACCTTCTCGAGTGGGTCTTAGCAGCCCAGGCATAATTAGGAAGCGTGGTGGGTTCCGCACTCCAGATGGAGACTCGGCTGGAAGTTACAGGGAAGAATGACAAGGAACTTTTTGAATTGAAGCTGTAAGTTAACCCTTTGACAGGGAGAGCGAGATGTTGGTGGGGAACAGCCCACAGTGAAATCAGAGGTAAGAGCACAAAGCAATAAAGTAGGCAGACTCTGTTTATTTTGGGGGGGAGATGCTAGAGAATATCCGGGGGGACTCCAGAGGCTCGGTCCCGCATTTGCCTATGCCGAGCCTCCTTCCTCAAGACCTTTGTCCAGAGTGGAATGCCTCACCGGCTCCGGGCACATGGTCAGTGCATGCTCAGTCCCGATATCAGTGCATGATCAGCCACGTGATCACTGACTGCACAGTCACGTGATCAGCGCCTCTCAGTCACGTGATCACCGTATGATAAACACGTGATCAGTGAACGATCAGCAACGTGATCACTGCATGTGCCGTCAGGTGGTCCGTTCCTGATCAGCCATAGGATCAGTGCTTGCACAGTCCCATGATCAGCGCCTGTCAGTCCCAGATCACTGCCTGATAAACACGTGATCAGTGCATGATGAGCCACGTGATCAGTGCCCGATCAGCCACGTCATCAGTGCATGCGCAGTCACCTGATCATTGCATGCTCAGTCACGTGATCTGTACTTGATCAGCCACGTGATCAGTGCCTGCAGAGTCACGTGATAAGGGCCTGCTGAGCTGCGTGATTCCTGTCGGCTCATCTGCTTGACAATTGCCAGCTGAGCTGCGTGATTCCTGCCTGGTCACCTGCTTGATTATTGCCAGTTGAGCAGCATGATTCGTCACTGCTCATCTCCCTGCTTATAGCCTGCTGATTGCGTGGTTCGTGTCTGCTCAGCTCTTTGAGTATTGCCTCCTGAGGTCCCTGTTCGGGCGCCACCTGCCGGGGACCAGCCCCAGCTGATCCAGGGTATTCGAAGGAGAGATGGCCTAGGCGACTATTTATATGCTCATCAGAGATATCAGGAAGAATAGTATGAGGATAGCTCAGTAGGAGAATTCGGTGGAGAAAAGAGACTGAGTAGCTTGGTTTACGCGGGAGACCAATAAAACTTCAAGACAAGAAGTTTGCACCACTTACGTAGGCCGCAGGCGCCCTCTCGAAGAGCGGAAAGTGCCTCACCCTAGACACCTTCTCGAGTGGGTCTTAGCAGCCCAGGCATAATTAGGAAGCGTGGTGGGTTCTGCACTCCAGATGGAGACTCGGCTGGAAGTTACAGGGAAGAATGACAAGGAACTTTATGAATTGGAGCTGTAAGTTAACTCTTTGACAGAGAGAGCCAGATGGTGGTGGGGGACAGCCCCCAGTGAAATCAGAGGTGAGAGCACAAAGCAATAAAGTAGGTAGACTCTGGTTATTTTGGGGGGGAGATGCTAGAGAATATCCGGGGGGACTCCAGAGGCTCGGTCCCGCATTTGCCTATGCCGAGCCTCCTTCCTCAAGACCTTTGTCCAGAGTGGAATGCCTCACCGGCTCCGGGCACATGGTCAGTGCATGCTCAGTCCCGATATCAGTGCATGATCAGCCACGTGATCACTGACTGCACAGTCACGTGATCAGCGCCTCTCAGTCACGTGATCACCGTATGATAAACACGTGATCAGTGAACGATCAGCAACGTGATCACTGCATGCGCCGTCAGGTGGTCCGTTCCTGATCAGCCATAGGATCAGTGCTTGCACAGTCCCATGATCAGCGCATGTCAGTCCCTGATCACTGCCTGATAAACACGTGATCAGTGCATGATGAGCCACGTGATCAGTGCCCGATCAGCCACGTCATCAGTGCATGCGCAGTCACCTGATCATTGCATGCTCAGTCACGTGATCTGTACTTGATCAGCCACGTGATCAGTGCCTGCAGAGTCACGTGATAAGGGCCTGCTGAGCTGCGTGATTCCTGTCGGCTCATCTGCTTGACAATTGCCAGCTGAGCTGCGTGATTCCTGCCTGGTCACCTGCTTGATTATTGCCAGTTGAGCAGCATGATTCGTCACTGCTCATCTCCCTGTTTATAGCCTGCTGATTGCGTGGTTCGTGTCTGCTCAGCTCTTTGAGTATTGCCTCCTGAGGTCCCTGTTCGGGCGCCACCTGCCGGGGACCAGCCCCAGCTGATCCAGGGTATTCGAAGGAGAGATGGCCTAGGCGACTATTTATATGCTCATCAGAGATATCAGGAAGAATAGTATGAGGATAGCTCAGTAGGAGAATTCGGTGGAGAAGAGAGACTGAGTAGCTTGGTTTACGCGGGAGACCAATAAAACTTCAAGACAAGAAGTTTGCACCACTTACGTAGGCCGCAGGCGCCCTCTCGAAGAGCGGAAGGTGCCTCACCCTAGACACCTTCTCGAGTGGGTCTTAGCAGCCCAGGCATAATTAGGAAGCGTGGTGGGTTCTGCACTCCAGATGGAGACTCGGCTGGAAGTTACAGGGAAGAATGACAAGGAACTTTATGAATTGGAGCTGTAAGTTAACTCTTTGACAGAGAGAGCCAGATGGTGGTGGGGGACAGCCCCCAGTGAAATCAGAGGTGAGAGCACAAAGCAATAAAGTAGGCAGACTCTGGTTATTTTGGGGGGGAGATGCTCGAGAATATCCGGGTGGACTCCTGAGGCTCGGTCCCGCATTTGCGTATGCCGAGCCTCCTTCCTCATGACCTTTGTCCAGAGTGGAATGCCTCACCGGCTCCGGGCACATGGTCAGTGCATGCTCAGTCACGATATCAGTGCATGATCAGCCACGTGATCACTGACTGCACAGTCACGTGATCAGCGCCTCTCAGTCACGTGATCACCGTATGATAAACACGTGATCAGTGAACGATCAGCCACGTGATCACTGCATGCGCCGTCAGGTGGTCAGTTCCTGATCAGCCACGGGATCAGTGCGTGCACAGTCCCATGATCAGCGCCTGTCAGTCCCTGATCACTGCCTGATAAACACGTGATCAGTGCATGATGAGCCACGTGATCTGTGCCCGATGAGCCACGTCATCAGTGCATGGGCAGTCACCTGATCAGTGCATGCTCAGTCACGTGATCTGTACTTGATCAGCCGCGTGATCAGTGCCTGCAGAGTCACGTCATCAGGGCCTGGTGAGCTGCGTGATTCCTGTCGGCTCATCTGATTGACAATTTCCAGCAGAGCTGCGTGATTCCTGCCTGGTCACCTGCTTGATTATTGCCAGTTGAGCAGCATGATTCGTCACTTCTGAGGTCCCTGCTTATAGCCTGCTGATTGCCTGGTTCGTGTCTGCTCAGCTCTTTGAGTATTGCCTCCTGAGGTCCCTGATCGGGCGCCACCTGCCGGGCACAAGCCCCAGCTGATCCATGGTATTCTAAGGAGAGATGGCCTAGGCGACTATTTATATGCTCATCAAAGGTATCAAGAAGAATAGTATGAGGATAGCTCAGTAGGAAAATTCGGTGGAGAAAAGAGACTGAGTAGCTTGGGTTACGCGGGACACCAATAAAACTTCAAGACAAGAAGTTTGCACCACTTACGTAGGCCGCAGGCGCCCTCTCGAAGAGCGGAAGATGCCTCACCCTAGACACCTCCTCGAGTGGGTCTTAGCAGTCCAGGCATAATTAGGAAGCGTTGTGGGTTCCTCTCTCCAGATGGAGACTCGCCTGGAAGTTACAGGTAGGAATGACAAGGAACTTTATGAATAGGAGCTGTAAGTTAACTCTTTGACAGAGAGAGCCAGATGGTGGTGGGGGACAGCCCCCAGTGAAATCAGAGGTGAGAGCACAAAGCAATAAAATAGGCAGACTCTGGTTATTTTGGGGGGGAGATGCTCGAGAATATCCGGGTGGACTCCTGAGGCTCAGTCCCGCATTTGCGTAGGCCGAGCCCCCTTCCTCATGACCTTTGTCCAGAATGGAATGCCTCACCGGGTCCGGGCACATGGTCAGTGCATGCTCAGTCACGATATCAGTGCATGATCACCCACGTGATCACTGACTGCACAGTCACGTGATCAGCGCCTCTCAGTCACGTGATCACCGTATGATAAACACGTGATCAGTGAACGATCAGCCACGTGATCACTGCATGCGCCGTCAGGTGGTCAGTTCCTGATCAGCCACGTCATCAGTGCATGCGCAGTCACCTGATCAGTGCATGCTCAGTCACGTGATCTGTACTTGATCAGCCACGTGATCAGTGCCTGCAGAGTCACGTGATCAGGGCCTGCTGAGCTGCGTGATTCCTGTCGGCTCATCTGCTTGAGAATTGCCAGCTGAGCTGCGTGATTCCTGCCTGGTCACCTGCTTCATTATTGCTAGTTGCGCAGCATGATTCGTCGCTGCTCAGCTTCCTGCTTATAGCCTGCTGATTGCGTGGTTCGTGTCTGCTCAGCTCTTTGAGTATTGCCTCCTGAGGTCCCTGTTGGGACGCCACCTGCCGGGGACCAGCCCCAGCTGATCCAGGGTATTCTAAGGAGAGATGGCCTAGGCGACTATTTATATGCTCATCAAAGGTATCAAGAAGAATAGTATGAGGATAGCTCAGTAGGAAAATTGGGTGGAGAAAAGAGACTGAGTAGCTTGGTTTACGCGGGAGACCAATAAAACTTCAAGACAAGAAGTTTGCACCACTTACGTAGGCCGCAGGCGCCCTCTTGAAGAGCGGAAGGTGCCTCACCCTAGACACCTTCTCGAGTGGGTCTTAGCAGCCCAGGCATAATTAGGAAGCGTGGTGAGTTCCGCGCTCCAGATGGAGACTCGGCTGGAAGTTACAGGGAAGAATGACAGGGAACTTTATGAATTGGAGCTGTAAGTTAACACTTTGACAGAGAGAGCGAGATGGTGGTGGGGGACAGCCCCCAGTGAAATCAGAGGTGAGAGCACAAAGCAATAAAGTAGGTAGACTCTGGTTATTTTGGGGGGGAGATGCTCGAGAATATCCGGGTGGACTCCTGAGGCTCGGTACCGCATTTGCGTATGCCGAGCCTCCTTCCTCATGACCTTTGTCCAGAGTGGAATGCCTCACCGTCTCCGGGCACATGGTCAGTGCATGCTCAGTCACGATATCAGTGCATGATCAGCCACGTGATCACTGACTGCACAGTCACGTGATCAGCGCCTCTCAGTCACGTGATCACCGTATGATAAACACGTGATCAGTGAACGATCAGCCACGTGATCACTGCATGCGAACTCAGGTGGTCAGTTCCTGATCAGCCACGGGATCAGTGCGTGCACAGTCCCATGATCAGCGCCTGTCAGTCCCTGAGCACTGCCTGATAAAGACGTGATCAGTGCATGATGAGACACGTGATCAGTGCCCGATCAGCCACGTCATCAGTGCATGCGCAGTCACCTGATCAGTGCATGCTCAGTCACGTGATCTGTACTTGATCAGCCACGTGATCAGTGCCTGCAGAGTCACGTGATCAGGGCCTGCTGAGCTGCGTGATTCCTGTCGGCTCATCTGCTTGACAATTGCCAGCTGAGCTGCGTGATTCCTGCCTCGTCACCTGCTTGATTATTGCCAGTTGAGCAGCATGATTCGTCACTGCTCAGCTCCCTGCTTATAGCCTGCTGATTGCGTGGTTCGTGTCTGCTCAGCTCTTTGAGTATTGCCTCCTGAGGTCCCTGTTCGGGCGCCACCTGCCCGGGATCAGCCCCAGTTGATTCAGGGTATTCTAAGGAGAGATGGCCTAGACGACTACTTATATGCTCATCAGAGATATCAAGAAGAAAAGTATGAGGATAGCTCAGTAGGAAAATTCGGTGGAGAAAATAGACTGAGTAGCTTGGTTTACGCGGGAGACCAATAAAACTTCAAGACAAGAAGTTTGCACCACTTACGTAGGCCGCAGGCGCCCTCTCGAAGAGCGGAAGGTGCCTCACCCTAGACACCTTCTTGAGTGGGTCTTAGCAGCCCAGGCATAATTAGGAAGTGTGGTGGGTTCTGCACTCCAGATGGAGACTTGGCTGGAAGTTACAGGGAAGAATGACAAGGAACTTTATGAATTGGAGCTGTAAGTTAACTCTTTGACAGAGAGAGCGAGATGGTGGTAGGGGACAGCCCCCAGTGAAATCAGAGGTGAGAGCACAAAGCAATAAAGTAGGTAGACTCTGGTTATTTTGGGGGGGAGATGCTCGAGAATATCCGGGTAGACTCCTGAGGCTCGGTCCCGCATTTGCGTATGCCGAGCCTCCTTCCTCATGACCTTTGTCCAGAGTGCAATGCCTCACCGGCTCCGGGCACATGGTCAGTGCATGCTCAGTCCCGATATCATTGCAGGATCAGCCACGTGATCACTGACTGCACAGTCAGGTGATCAGCGCCTCTCAGTCACGTGATCACCGTATGATAAACACGTGATCAGTGAAAGATCAGCCACGTGATCACTGCATGCGAACTCAGGTGGTAAGTTCCTGATCAGCCACGGGATCAGTGCCTGCACAGTCCCTTGATCAGCGCCTGTCAGTCACTGATCACTGCCTGATAAACACGTGATCAGTGCATGATGAGCCACGTGATCAGGGCCGATCAGACACGTCATCAGTGCATGCGCAGTCACCTGATCAGTGCATGCTCAGTCACGTGATCTGTACTTGATCAGCCACGTGATCAGTGCCTGCTGAGCTGCGTGATTCCTGTCGGCTAATCTGCTTGGCAATTGCAAGCTGAGCTGCGTCATTCCTGCCTGGTCACCTGCTTGATTATTACCAGTTGAGCAGCATGATTCGTCACTGCTCATCTCCCTGCTTATAGCCTGCTGATTGCCTGGTTCGTGTCTGCTCAGCTCTTTGAGTATTGCCTCCTGAGGTCCCTGTTCGGGCGCCACCTGCCGGGCACAAGCCCCAGCTGATCCATGGTATTCTAAGGAGAGATGGCCTAGGCGACTATTTATATGCTCATCAAAGGTATCAAGAAGAATAGTATGAGGATAGCTCAGTAGGAAAATTCGGTGGAGAAAAGAGACTGAGTAGCTTGGTTTACGCGGGAGACCAATAAAACTTCAAGACAAGAAGTTTGCACCACTTACGTAGGCCGCAGGCGCCCTCTCGAAGAGCGGAAGGTGCCTCACCCTAGACACCTTCTCGAGTGGGTCTTAGTAGCCCAGGCATAATAGGAAGCGTGGTGGGTTCCGCACTCCAGATGGAGACTCGGCTGGAAGTTACAGGGAAGAATGACAAGGAACTTTATGAATTGGAGCTGTAAGTTAACTCTTTGACAGAGAGAGCCAGATGGTGGTGGGGGACAGCCCCCAGTGAAATCAGAGGTGAGAGCACAAAGCAATAAAGGAGGCAGACTCTGGTTATTTTGGGGGGGAAATGCTAGAGAATATCCGGGTGGACTCCTGAGGCTCGGTCCCGCATTTGCGTAGGCCGAGCCCCCTTCCTCATGACCTTTGTCCAGAATGGAATGCCTCACCGGCTCCGGGCACATGGTCAGTGCATGCTCAGTCACGATATCAGTGCATGATCACCCACGTGATCACTGACTGCACAGTCACGTGATCAGCGCCTCTCAGTCACGTGATCACCGTATGATAAACACGTGATCAGTGAACGATCAGCCACGTGATCACTGCATGCGCCGTCAGGTGGTCAGTTCCTGATCAGCCACGTCATCAGTGCATGCACAGTCACCTGATCAGTGCATGCTCAGTCACGTGATCTGTACTTGATCAGCCACGTGATCAGTGCCTGCAGAGTCACGTGATCAGGGCCTGCTGAGCTGCGTGATTCCTGTCGGCTCATCTGCTTGAGAATTGCCAGCTGAGCTGCGTGATTCCTGCCTGGTCACCTGCTTCATTATTGCTAGTTGCGCAGCATGATTCGTCGCTGCTCAGCTTCCTGCTTATAGCCTGCTGATTGCGTGGTTCGTGTCTGCTCAGCTCTTTGAGTATTGCCTCCTGAGGTCCCTGTTGGGACGCCACCTGCCGGGGACCAGCCCCAGCTGATCCAGGGTATTCTAAGGAGAGATGGCCTAGGCGACTATTTATATGCTCATCAAAGGTATCAAGAAGAATAGTATGAGGATAGCTCAGTAGGAAAATTGGGTGGAGAAAAGAGACTGAGTAGCTTGGTTTACGCGGGAGACCAATAAAACTTCAAGACAAGAAGTTTGCACCACTTACGTAGGCCGCAGGCGCCCTCTTGAAGAGCGGAAGGTGCCTCACCCTAGACACCTTCTCGAGTGGGTCTTAGCAGCCCAGGCATAATTAGGAAGCGTGGTGAGTTCCGCGCTCCAGATGGAGACTCGGCTGGAAGTTACAGGGAAGAATGACAGGGAACTTTATGAATTGTAGCTGTAAGTTAACACTTTGACAGAGAGAGCGAGATGGTGGTGGGGGACAGCCCCCAGTGAAATCAGAGGTGAGAGCACAAAGCAATAAAGTAGGTAGACTCTGGTTATTTTGGGGGGGAGATGCTCGAGAATATCCGGGTGGACTCCTGAGGCTCGGTCCCGCATTTGCATATGCCGAGCCTCCTTCCTCATGACCTTTGTCCAGAGTGGAATGCCTCACCGTCTCCGGGCACATGGTCAGTGCATGCTCAGTCACGATATCAGTGCATGATCAGCCACGTGATCACTGACTGCACAGTCACGTGATCAGCGCCTCTCAGTCACGTGATCACCGTATGATAAACACGTGATCAGTGAACGATCAGCCACGTGATCACTGCATGCGAACTCAGGTGGTCAGTTCCTGATCAGCCACGGGATCAGTGCGTGCACAGTCCCATGATCAGCGCCTGTCAGTCCCTGATCACTGCCTGATAAAGACGTGATCAGTGCATGATGAGACACGTGATCAGTGCCCGATCAGCCACGTCATCAGTGCATGCGCAGTCACCTGATCAGTGCATGCTCAGTCACGTGATCTGTACTTGATCAGCCACGTGATCAGTGCCTGCAGAGTCACGTGATCAGGGCCTGCTGAGCTGCGTGATTCCTGTCGGCTCATCTGCTTGACAATTGCCAGCTGAGCTGCGTGATTCCTGCCTGGTCACCTGCTTGATTATTGCCAGTTGAGCAGCATGATTCGTCACTGCTCATCTCCCTGCTTATAGCCTGCTGATTGCGTGGTTCGTGTCTGCTCAGCTCTTTGAGTATTGCCTCCTGAGGTCCCTGTTCGGGCGCCACCTGCCGGGGATCAGCCCCAGTTGATTCAGGGTATTCTAAGGAGAGATGGCCTAGGCGACTACTTATATGCTCATCAGAGATATCAAGAAGAAAAGTATGAGGATAGCTCAGTAGGAAAATTCGGTGGAGAAAATAGACTGAGTAGCTTGGTTTACGCGGGAGACCAATAAAACTTCAAGACAAGAAGTTTGCACCACTTACGTAGGCCGCAGGCGCCCTCTCGAAGAGCGGAAGGTGCCTCACCCTAGACACCTTCTTGAGTGGGTCTTAGCAGCCCAGGCATAATTAGGAAGCGTGGTGGGTTCTGCACTCCAGATGGAGACTTGGCTGGAAGTTACAGGGAAGAATGACAAGGAACTTTATGAATTGGAGCTGTAAGTTAACTCTTTGACAGAGAGAGCGAGATGGTGGTAGGGGACAGCCCCCAGTGAAATCAGAGGTGAGAGCACAAAGCAATAAAGTAGGTAGACTCTGGTTATTTTGGGGGGGAGATGCTCGAGAATATCCGGGTAGACTCCTGAGGCTCGGTCCCGCATTTGCGTATGCCGAGCCTCCTTCCTCATGACCTTTGTCCAGAGTGCAATGCCTCACCGGCTCCGGGCACATGGTCAGTGCATGCTCAGTCCCGATATCAGTGCAGGATCAGCCACGTGATCACTGACTGCACAGTCAGGTGATCAGCGCCTCTCAGTCACGTGATCACCGTATGATAAACACGTGATCAGTGAAAGATCAGCCACGTGATCACTGCATGCGAACTCAGGTGGTAAGTTCCTGATCAGCCACGGGATCAGTGCCTGCACAGTCCCTTGATCAGCGCCTGTCAGTCACTGATCACTGCCTGATAAACACGTGATCAGTGCATGATGATCCACGTGATCAGGGCCGATCAGACACGTCATCAGTGCATGCGCAGTCACCTGATCAGTGCATGCTCAGTCACGTGATCTGTACTTGATCAGCCACGTGATCAGTGCCTGCTGAGCTGCGTGATTCCTGTCGGCTAATCTGCTTGGCAATTGCAAGCTGAGCTGCGTCATTCCTGCCTGGTCACCTGCTTGATTATTACCAGTTGAGCAGCATGATTCGTCACTGCTCATCTCCCTGCTTATAGCCTGCTGATTGCCTGGTTCGTGTCTGCTCAGCTCTTTGAGTATTGCCTCCTGAGGTCCCTGTTCGGGCGCCACCTGCCGGGCACAAGCCCCAGCTGATCCATGGTATTCTAAGGAGAGATGGCCTAGGCGACTATTTATATGCTCATCAAAGGTATCAAGAAGAATAGTATGAGGATAGCTCAGTAGGAAAATTCGGTGGAGAAAAGAGACTGAGTAGCTTGGTTTACGCGGGAGACCAATAAAACTTCAAGACAAGAAGTTTGCACCACTTACGTAGGCCGCAGGCGCCCTCTCGAAGAGCGGAAGGTGCCTCACCCTAGACACCTTCTCGAGTGGGTCTTAGCAGCCCAGGCATAATAGGAAGCGTGGTGGGTTCTGCACTCCAGATGGAGACTCGGCTGGAAGTTACAGGGAAGAATGACAAGGAACTTTATGAATTGGAGCTGTAAGTTAACTCTTTGACAGAGAGAGCCAGATGGTGGTGGGGGACAGCCCCCAGTGAAATCAGAGGTGAGAGCACAAAGCAATAAAGTAGGCAGACTCTGGTTATTTTGGGGGGGAAATGCTAGAGAATATCCGGGTGGACTCCTGAGGCTCGGTCCCGAATTTGCGTAGGCCGAGCCCCCTTCCTCATGACCTTTGTCCAGAATGGAATGCCTCACCGGCTCCGGGCACATGGTCAGTGCATGCTCAGTCACGATATCAGTGCATGATCACCCACGTGATCACTGACTGCACAGTCACGTGATCAGCGCCTCTCAGTCACGTGATCACCGTATGATAAACACGTGATCAGTGAACGATCAGCCACGTGATCACTGCATGCGCCGTCAGGTGGTCAGTTCCTGATCAGCCACGTCATCAGTGCATGCGCAGTCACCTGATCAGTGCATGCTCAGTCACGTGATCTGTACTTGATCAGCCACGTGATCAGTGCCTGCAGAGTCACGTGATCAGGGCCTGCTGAGCTGCGTGATTCCTGTCGGCTCATCTGCTTGAGAATTGCCAGCTGAGCTGCGTGATTCCTGCCTGGTCACCTGCTTCATTATTGCTAGTTGCGCAGCATGATTCGTCGCTGCTCAGCTTCCTGCTTATAGCCTGCTGATTGCGTGGTTCGTGTCTGCTCAGCTCTTTGAGTATTGCCTCCTGAGGTCCCTGTTGGGACGCCACCTGCCGGGGACCAGCCCCAGCTGATCCAGGGTATTCTAAGGAGAGATGGCCTAGGCGACTATTTATATGCTCATCAAAGGTATCAAGAAGAATAGTATGAGGATAGCTCAGTAGGAAAATTGGGTGGAGAAAAGAGACTGAGTAGCTTGGTTTACGCGGGAGACCAATAAAACTTCAAGACAAGAAGTTTGCACCACTTACGTAGGCCGCAGGCGCCCTCTTGAAGAGCGGAAGGTGCCTCACCCTAGACACCTTCTCGAGTGGGTCTTAGCAGCCCAGGCATAATTAGGAAGCGTGGTGAGTTCCGCGCTCCAGATGGAGACTCGGCTGGAAGTTACAGGGAAGAATGACAGGGAACTTTATGAATTGGAGCTGTATGTTAACACTTTGACAGAGAGAGCGAGATGGTGGTGGGGGACAGCCCCCAGTGAAATCAGAGGTGAGAGCACAAAGCAATAAAGTAGGTAGACTCTGGTTATTTTGGGGGGGAGATGCTCGAGAATATCCGGGTGGACTCCTGAGGCTCGGTCCCGCATTTGCGTATGCCGAGCCTCCTTCCTCATGACCTTTGTCCAGAGTGGAATGCCTCACCGTCTCCGGGCACATGGTCAGTGCATGCTCAGTCACGATATCAGTGCATGATAAGCCACGTGATCACTGACTGCACAGTCACGTGATCAGCGCCTCTCAGTCACGTGATCACCGTATGATAAACACGTGATCAGTGAACGATCAGCCACGTGATCACTGCATGCGAACTCAGGTGGTCAGTTCCTCATCAGCCACGGGATCAGTGCGTGCACAGTCCCATGATCAGCGCCTGTCAGTCCCTGATCACTGCCTGATAAAGACGTGATCAGTGCATGATGAGACACGTGATCAGTGCCCGATCAGCCACGTCATCAGTGCATGCGCAGTCACCTGATCATTGCATGCTCAGTCACGTGATCTGTACTTGATCAGCCACGTGATCAGTGCCTGCAGAGTCACGTGATCAGGGCCTGCTGAGCTGCGTGATTCCTGTCGGCTCATCTGCTTGACAATTGCCAGCTGAGCTGCGTGATTCCTGCCTGGTCACCTGCTTGATTATTGCCAGTTGAGCAGCATGATTCGTCACTGCTCAGCTCCCTGCTTATAGCCTGCTGATTGCGTGGTTCGTGTCTGCTCAGCTCTTTGAGTATTGCCTCCTGAGGTCCCTGTTCGGGCGCCACCTGCCGGGGATCAGCCCCAGTTGATTCAGGGTATTCTAAGGAGAGATGGCCTAGGCGACTACTTATATGCTCATCAGAGATATCAAGAAGAAAAGTATGAGGATAGCTCAGTAGGAAAATTCGGTGGAGAAAATAGACTGAGTAGCTTGGTTTACGCGGGAGACCAATAAAACTTCAAGACAAGAAGTTTGCACCACTTACGTAGGCCGCAGGCGCCCTCTCGAAGAGCGGAAGGTGCCTCACCCTAGACACCTTCTTGAGTGGGTCTTAGCAGCCCAGGCATAATTAGGAAGCGTGGTGGGTTCTGCACTCCAGATGGAGACTTGGCTGGAAGTTACAGGGAAGAATGACAAGGAACTTTATGAATTGGAGCTGTAAGTTAACTCTTTGACAGAGAGAGCGAGATGGTGGTAGGGGACAGCCCCCAGTGAAATCAGAGGTGAGAGCACAAAGCAATAAAGTAGGTAGACTCTGGTTATTTTGGGGGGGAGATGCTCGAGAATATCCGGGTAGACTCCTGAGGCTCGGTCCCGCATTTGCGTATGCCGAGCCTCCTTCCTCATGACCTTTGTCCAGAGTGCAATGCCTCACCGGCTCCGGGCACATGGTCAGTGCATGCTCAGTCCCGATATCAGTGCAGGATCAGCCACGTGATCACTGACTGCACAGTCAGGTGATCAGCGCCTCTCAGTCACGTGATCACCGTATGATAAACACGTGATCAGTGAACGATCAGCCACGTGATCACTGCATGCGAACTCAGGTGGTAAGTTCCTGATCAGCCACGGGATCAGTGCCTGCACAGTCCCTTGATCAGCGCCTGTCAGTCACTGATCACTGCCTGATAAACACGTGATCAGTGCATGATGATCCACGTGATCAGGGCCGATCAGACACGTCATCAGTGCATGCGCAGTCACCTGATCAGTGCATGCTCAGTCACGTGATCTGTACTTGATCAGCCACGTGATCAGTGCCTGCTGATCTGCGTGATTCCTGTCGGCTAATCTGCTTGGCAATTGCAAGCTGAGCTGCGTCATTCCTGCCTGGTCACCTGCTTGATTATTACCAGTTGAGCAGCATGATTCGTCACTGCTCATCTCCCTGCTTATAGCCTGCTGATTGCCTGGTTCGTGTCTGCTCAGCTCTTTGAGTATTGCCTCCTGAGGTCCCTGTTCGGGCGCCACCTGCCGGGCACAAGCCCCAGCTGATCCATGGTATTCTAAGGAGAGATGGCCTAGGCGACTATTTATATGCTCATCAAAGGTATCAAGAAGAATAGTATGAGGATAGCTCAGTAGGAAAATTCGGTGGAGAAAAGAGACTGAGTAGCTTGGTTTACGCGGGAGACCAATCAAACTTCAAGACAAGAAGTTTGCACCACTTACGTAGGCCGCAGGCGCCCTCTCGAAGAGCGGAAGGTGCCTCACCCTAGACACCTTCTCGAGTGGGTCTTAGCAGCCCAGGCATAATAGGAAGCGTGGTGGGTTCCGCGCTCCAGATGGAGACTCGGCTGGAAGTTACAGGGAAGAATGACAAGGAACTTTATGAATTGGAGTGTAAGTTAACTCTTTGACAGAGAGAGCCAGATGGTGGTGGGGGACAGCCCCCAGTGAAATCAGAGGTGAGAGCACAAAGCAATAAAGTAGGCAGACTCTGGTTATTTTGGGGGGGAAATGCTAGAGAATATCCGGGTGGACTCCTGAGGCTCGGTCCCGCATTTGCGTATGCCGAGCCGCCTTCCTCATGACCTTTGTCCAGAGTGGAATGCCTCACCGGCTCCGGGCACATGGTCAGTGCATGCTCAGTCCCGATATCAGTGCATGATCAGCCACGTGATCACTGACTGCACAGTCACGTGATCAGCGCCTCTCAGTCACGTGATCACCGTATGATAAACACGTGATCAGTGAACGATCAGCCACGTGATCACTGCATTCGCCGTCAGGTGGTCAGTTCCTTATCAGCCACGGGATCAGTGCGTGCACAGTCCCGTGATCAGCGTCTGTCAGTCACTGATCACTGCCTGATAAACACGTGATCAGTGCATGATGAGCCACGTGATCAGTGCCCGATCAGCCACGTCATCAGTGCATGCGCAGTCACCTGATCAGTGCCTGCTCAGTCATGTGATCTCTACTTGATCAGCCGAGTGATCAGTGCCTGCAGAGTCACGTGATCAGGGCCTGCTGAGCTGTGTGATTCCTGTCGGCTCATCTGCTTGACAATTGCCAGCTGAGCTGCGTGATTCCTGCCTGGTCACCTGCTTGATTATTGCCAGTTGAGCAGCATGATTCGTCACGGCTCAGGTCCCTGCTTATAGCCTGCTGATTTCGTGGTTCGTGTCTGCTCAGCTCTTTGAGTATTGCCTCCTGAGGTCCCTGTTCGGGCGCCACCTGCCGGGCACAAGCCCCAGCTGATCCAGGGTATTCGAAGGAGAGATGGCCTAGGCGACTATTTATATGCTCATCAGAGATATCAAGAATAATAGTATGAGGATAGCTCAGTAGGAAAATTCGGTGGAGAAAAGAGACTGAGTAGCTTGGTTTTCCCGGCAGACCAATCAATCTTCAAGACAAGAAGTTTGCACCACTTACGTAGGCCGCAGGCGCCCTCTCGAAGAGCGGAAGGTGCCTCACCCTAGACACCTTCTCGAGTGGGTCTTAGCAGCCCAGGCATAATAGGAAGCGTGGTGGGTTCCGCACTCCAGATGGAGACTCGGCTGGAAGTTACAGGGAAGAATGACAAGGAACTTTTTGAATTGAAGCTGTAAGTTAACTCTTTGACAGAGAGAGCGAGATGTTGGTGGGGAACAGCCCACAGTGAAATCAGAGGTGAGAGCACAAAGCAATAAAGTAGGCAGACTCTGGTTATTTTGGGGGGGAGATGCTAGAGAATATCCGGGGGGACTCCAGAGGCTCGGTCCCGCATTTGCCTATGCCGAGCCTCCTTCCTCAAGACCTTTGTCCAGAGTGGAATGCCTCACCGGCTCCGGGCACATGGTCAGTGCATGCTCAGTCCCGATATCAGTGCATGATCAGCCACGTGATCACTGACTGCACAGTCACGTGATCAGCGCCTCTCAGTCACGTGATCACCGTATGATAAACACGTGATCAGTGAACGATCAGCAACGTGATCACTGCATGCGCCGTCAGGTGGTCCGTTCCTGATCAGCCATAGGATCAGTGCTTGCACAGTCCCATGATCAGCGCCTGTCAGTCCCTGATCACTGCCTGATAAACACGTGATCAGTGCATGATGAGCCACGTGATCAGTGCCCGATCAGCCACGTCATCAGTGCATGCGCAGTCACCTGATCATTGCATGCTCAGTCACGTGATCTGTACTTGATCAGCCACGTGATCAGTGCCTGCAGAGTCACGTGATCAGGGCCTGCTGAGCTGCGTGATTCCTGTCGGCTCATCTGCTTGACAATTGCCAGCTGAGCTGCGTGATTCCTGCCTGGTCACCTGCTTGATTATTGCCAGTTGAGCAGCATGATTCGTCACTGCTCATCTCCCTGCTTATAGCCTGCTGATTGCGTGGTTCGTGTCTGCTCAGCTCTTTGAGTATTGCCTCCTGAGGTCCCTGTTCGGGCGCCACCTGCCGGGGACCAGCCCCAGCTGATCCAGGGTATTCGAAGGAGAGATGGCCTAGGCGACTATTTATATGCTCATCAGAGATATCAGGAAGAATAGTATGAGGATAGCTCAGTAGGAGAATTCGGTGGAGAAAAGAGACTGAGTAGCTTGGTTTACGCGGGAGACCAATAAAACTTCAAGACAAGGAGTTTGCACCACTTACGTAGGCCGCAGGCACCCTCTCGAAGAGCGGAAGGTGCCTCACCCTAGACACCTTCTCGAGTGGGTCTTAGCAGCCCAGGCATAATTAGGAAGCGTGGTGGGTTCTGCACTCCAGATGGAGACTAGGCTGGAAGTTACAAGGAAGAATGACAAGGAACTTTATGAATTGGAGCTGTAAGTTAACTCTTTGACAGAGAGAGCCAGATGGTGGTGGGGGACAGCCCCCAGTGAAATCAGAGGTGAGAGCACAAAGCAATAAAGTAGGCAGACTCTGGTTATTTTGGGGGGGAAATGCTAGAGAATATCCGGGTGGACTCCTGAGGCTCGGTCCCGCATTTGCGTATGCCGAGCCTCCTTCCTCATGACCTTTGTCCAGAGTGGAATGCCTCACCGGCTCCGGGCACATGGTCAGTGCATGCTCAGTCACGATATCAGTGCATGATCAGCCACGTGATCACTGACTGCACAGTCACGTGATCAGCGCCTCTCAGTCACGTGATCACCGTATGATAAACACGTGATCAGTGAACGATCAGCCACGTGATCACTGCATGCGCCGTCAGGTGGTCAGTTCCTGATCAGCCACGGGATCAGTGCGTGCACAGTCCCATGATCAGCGCCTGTCAGTCCCTGATCACTGCCTGATAAACACGTGATCAGTGCATGATGAGCCACGTGATCTGTGCCCGATGGGCCACGTCATCAGTGCATGCGCAGTCACCTGATCTGTACTTGATCAGCCACGTGATCAGTGCCTGCAGAGTCACGTGATCAGGGCCTGCTGAGCTGCGTGATTCCTGTCGGCTCATCTGCTTGAGAATTGCCAGCTGAGCTGCGTGATTCCTGCCTGGTCACCTGCTTCATTATTGCTAGTTGCGCAGCATGATTCGTCGCTGCTCAGCTTCCTGCTTATAGCCTGCTGATTGCGTGGTTCGTGTCTGCTCAGCTCTTTGAGTATTGCCTCCTGAGGTCCCTGTTGGGACGCCACCTGCCGGGGACCAGCCCCAGCTGATCCAGGGTATTCTAAGGAGAGATGGCCTAGGCGACTATTTATATGCTCATCAAAGGTATCAAGAAGAATAGTATGAGGATAGCTCAGTAGGAAAATTGGGTGGAGAAAAGAGACTGAGTAGCTTGGTTTACGCGGGAGACCAATAAAACTTCAAGACAAGAAGTTTGCACCACTTACGTAGGCCGCAGGCGCCCTCTTGAAGAGCGGAAGGTGCCTCACCCTAGACACCTTCTCGAGTGGGTCTTAGCAGCCCAGGCATAATTAGGAAGCGTGGTGAGTTCCGCGCTCCAGATGGAGACTCGGCTGGAAGTTACAGGGAAGAATGACAGGGAACTTTATGAATTGGAGCTGTAAGTTAACACTTTGACAGAGAGAGCGAGATGGTGGTGGGGGACAGCCCCCAGTGAAATCAGAGGTGAGAGCACAAAGCAATAAAGTAGGTAGACTCTGGTTATTTTGGGGGGGAGATGCTCGAGAATATCCGGGTGGACTCCTGAGGCTCGGTCCCGCATTTGCATATGCCGAGCCTCCTTCCTCATGACCTTTGTCCAGAGTGGAATGCCTCACCGTCTCCGGGCACATGGTCAGTGCATGCTCAGTCACGATATCAGGGCATGATCAGCCACGTGATCACTGACTGCACAGTCACGTGATCAGCGCCTCTCAGTCACGTGATCACCGTATGATAAACACGTGATCAGTGAACGATCAGCCACGTGATCACTGCATTCGCCGTCAGGTGGTCAGTTCCTTATCAGCCACGGGACCAGTGCGTGCACAGTCCCATGATCAGCGTCTGTCAGTCACTGATCACTGCCTGTAAACACGTGATCAGTGCATGATGAGCCACGTGATCAGTGCCCGATCAGCCACGTCATCAGTGCATGCGCAGTCACCTGATCAGTGCCTGCTCAGTCATGTGATCTGTACTTGATCAGCCGAGTGATCAGTACCTGCAGAGTCACGTGATCAGGGCCTGCTGAGCTGTGTGATTCCTGTCGGCTCATCTGCTTGACAATTGCCAGTTGAGCTGCGTGATTCCTGCCTGGTCACCTGCTTGATTATTGCCAGTTGAGCAGCATGATTCGTCACGGCTCAGGTCCCTGCTTATAGCCTGCTGATTTCGTGGTTCGTGTCTGCTCAGCTCTTTGAGTATTGCCTCCTGAGGTCCCTGTTCGGGCGCCACCTGCCGGGCACAAGCCCCAGCTGATCCAGGGTATTCGAAGGAGAGATGGCCTAGGCGACTATTTATATGCTCATCAGAGATATCAAGAAGAATAGTATGAGGATAGCTCAGTAGGAAAATTCGGTGGAGAAAAGAGACTGAGTAGCTTGGTTTTCCCGGCAGACCAATCAATCTTCAAGACAAGAAGTTTGCACCACTTACGTAGGCCGCAGGCGCCCTCTCGAAGAGCGGAAGGTGCCTCACCCTAGACACCTTCTCGAGTGGGTCTTAGCAGCCCAGGCATAATAGGAAGCGTGGTGGGTTCCGCACTCCAGATGGAGACTCGGCTGGAAGTTACAAGGAAGAATGACAAGGAACTTTATGAATTGGAGCTGTAAGTTAACTCTTTGACAGAGAGAGCCAGATGGTGGTGGGGGACAGCCCCCAGTGAAATCAGAGGTGAGAGCACAAAGCAATAAAGTAGGCAGACTCTGGTTATTTTGGGGGGGAGATGCTAGAGAATATCCGGGGGGACTCCAGAGGCTCGGTCCCGCATTTGCCTATGCCGAGCCTCCTTCCTCAAGACCTTTGTCCAGAGTGGAATGCCTCACCGGCTCCGGGCACATGGTCAGTGCATGCTCAGTCCCGATATCAGTGCATGATCAGCCACGTGATCACTGACTGCACAGTCACGTGATCAGCGCCTCTCAGTCACGTGATCACCGTATGATAAACACGTGATCAGTGAACGATCAGCAACGTGATCACTGCATGCGCCGTCAGGTGGTCCGTTCCTGATCAGCCATAGGATCAGTGCTTGCACAGTCCCATGATCAGCGCCTGTCAGTCCCTGATCACTGCCTGATAAACACGTGATCAGTGCATGATGAGCCACGTGATCAGTGCCCGATCAGCCACGTCATCAGTGCATGCGCAGTCACCTGATCATTGCATGCTCAGTCACGTGATCTGTACTTGATCAGCCACGTGATCAGTGCCTGCAGAGTCACGTGATCAGGGCCTGCTGAGCTGCGTGATTCCTGTCGGCTCATCTGCTTGACAATTGCCAGCTGAGCTGCGTGATTCCTGCCTGGTCACCTGCTTGATTATTGCCAGTTGAGCAGCATGATTCGTCACTGCTCATCTCCCTGCTTATAGCCTGCTGATTGCGTGGTTCGTGTCTGCTCAGCTCTTTGAGTATTGCCTCCTGAGGTCCCTGTTCGGGCGCCACCTGCCGGGGACCAGCCCCAGCTGATCCAGGGTATTCGAAGGAGAGATGGCCTAGGCGACTATTTATATGCTCATCAGAGATATCAGGAAGAATAGTATGAGGATAGCTCAGTAGGAGAATTCGGTGGAGAAAAGAGACTGAGTAGCTTGGTTTACGCGGGAGACCAATAAAACTTCAAGACAAGGAGTTTGCACCACTTACGTAGGCCGCAGGCACCCTCTCGAAGAGCGGAAGGTGCCTCACCCTAGACACCTTCTCGAGTGGGTCTTAGCAGCCCAGGCATAATTAGGAAGCGTGGTGGGTTCTGCACTCCAGATGGAGACTAGGCTGGAAGTTACAAGGAAGAATGACAAGGAACTTTATGAATTGGAGCTGTAAGTTAACTCTTTGACAGAGAGAGCCAGATGGTGGTGGGGGACAGCCCCCAGTGAAATCAGAGGTGAGAGCACAAAGCAATAAAGTAGGCAGACTCTGGTTATTTTGGGGGGGAAATGCTAGAGAATATCCGGGTGGACTCCTGAGGCTCGGTCCCGCATTTGCGCATGCCGAGCTTCCTTACTCATGACCTTTGTCCAGAGTGGAATGCCTCACCGGCTCCGGGCACATGGTCAGTGCATGCTCAGTCACGATATCAGTGCATGATCAGCCACGTGATCACTGACTGCACAGTCACGTGATCAGCGCCTCTCAGTCACGTGATCACCGTATGATAAACACGTGATCAGTGAATGATCAGCCACGTGATCACTGCATGCGCCGTCAGGTGGTCAGTTCCTGATCAGCCACGGGATCAGTGCGTGCACAGTCCCATGATCAGCGCCTGTCAGTCCCTGATCACTGCCTGATAAACACGTGATCAGTGCATGATGAGCCACGTGATCTGTGCCCGATGAGCCACGTCATCAGTGCATGCGCAGTCACCTGATCTGTACTTGATCAGCCACGTGATCAGTGCCTGCAGAGTCACGTGATCAGGGCCTGCTGAGCTGCGTGATTCCTATTGGCTCATCTGCTTGAGAATTGCCAGCTGAGCTGCGTGATTCCTGCCTGGTCACCTGCTTCATTATTGCTAGTTGCGCAGCATGATTCGTCGCTGCTCAGCTTCCTGCTTATAGCCTGCTGATTGCGTGGTTCGTGTCTGCTCAGCTCTTTGAATATTGCCTCCTGAGGTCCCTGTTGGGACGCCACCTGCCGGGGACCATCCCCAGCTGATCCAGGGTATTCTAAGGAGAGATGGCCTAGGCGACTATTTATATGCTCATCAAAGGTATCAAGAAGAATAGTATGAGGATAGCTCAGTAGGAAAATTCGGTGGAGAAAAGAGACTGAGTAGCTTGGTTTACGCGGGAGACCAATAAAACTTCAAGACAAGAAGTTTGCACCACTTACGTAGGCCGCAGGCGCCCTCTCGAAGAGCGGAAAGTGCCTCACCCTAGACACCTTCTCGAGTGGGTCTTAGCAGCCCAGGCATAATTAGGAAGCTTGGTGAGTTCCGCGCTCCAGATGGAGACTCGGCTGGAAGTTACAGGGAAGAATGACAGGGAACTTTATGAATTGGAGCTGTAAGTTAACACTTTGACAGAGAGAGCGAGATGGTGGTGGGGGACAGCCCCCAGTGAAATCAGAGGTGAGAGCACAAAGCAATAAAGTAGGTAGACTCTGGTTATTTTGGGGGGGAGATGCTCGAGAATATCCGGGTGGACTCCTGAGGCTCGGTCCCGCATTTGCGTATGCCGAGCCTCCTTCCTCATGACCTTTGTCCAGAGTGGAATGCCTCACCGTCTCCGGGCACATGGTCAGTGCATGCTCAGTCACGATATCAGTGCATGATCAGCCACGTGATCACTGACTGCACAGTCACGTGATCAGCGCCTCTCAGTCACGTGATCACCGTATGATAAACACGTGATCAGTGAACGATCAGCCACGTGATCACTGCATTCGCCGTCAGGTGGTCAGTTCCTTATCAGCCACGGGATCAGTGCGTGCACAGTCCCATGATCAGCGTCTGTCAGTCACTGATCACTGCCTGATAAACACGTGATCAGTGCATGATGAGCCACGTGATCAGTGCCCGATCAGCCACGTCATCAGTGCATGCGCAGTCACCTGATCAGTGCCTGCTCAGTCATGTGATCTGTACTTGATCAGCCGAGTGATCAGTGCCTGCAGAGTCACGTGATCAGGGCCTGCTGAGCTGTGTGATTCCTGTCGGCTCATCTGCTTGACAATTGCCAGTTGAGCTGCGTGATTCCTGCCTGGTCACCTGCTTGATTATTGCCAGTTGAGCAGCATGATTCGTCACGGCTCAGCTCCCTGCTTATAGCCTGCTGATTTCGTGGTTCGTGTCTGCTCAGCTCTTTGAGTATTGCCTCCTGAGGTCCCTGTTCGGGCGCCACCTGCCGGGCACAAGCCCCAGCTGATCCAGGGTATTCGAAGGAGAGATGGCCTAGGCGACTATTTATATGCTCATCAGAGATATCAAGAATAATAGTATGAGGATAGCTCAGTAGGAAAATTCGGTGGAGAAAAGAGACTGAGTAGCTTGGTTTTCCCGGCAGACCAATCAATCTTCAAGACAAGAAGTTTGCACCACTTACGTAGGCCGCAGGCGCCCTCTCGAAGAGCGGAAGGTGCCTCACCCTAGACACCTTCTCGAGTGGGTCTTAGCAGCCCAGGCATAATAGGAAGCGTGGTGGGTTCCGCACTCCAGATGGAGACTCGGCTGGAAGTTACAGGGAAGAATGACAAGGAACTTTTTGAATTGAAGCTGTAAGTTAACTCTTTGACAGAGAGAGCGAGATGTTGGTGGGGAACAGCCCACAGTGAAATCAGAGGTGAGAGCACAAAGCAATAAAGTAGGCAGACTCTGGTTATTTTGGGGGGGAGATGCTAGAGAATATCCGGGGGGACTCCAGAGGCTCGGTCCCGCATTTGCCTATGCCGAGCCTCCTTCCTCAAGACCTTTGTCCAGAGTGGAATGCCTCACCGGCTCCGGGCACATGGTCAGTGCATGCTCAGTCCCGATATCAGTGCATGATCAGCCACGTGATCACTGACTGCACAGTCACGTGATCAGCGCCTCTCAGTCACGTGATCACCGTATGATAAACACGTGATCAGTGAACGATCAGCAACGTGATCACTGCATGCGCCGTCAGGTGGTCCGTTCCTGATCAGCCATAGGATCAGTGCTTGCACAGTCCCATGATCAGCGCCTGTCAGTCCCTGATCACTGCCTGATAAACACGTGATCAGTGCATGATGAGCCACGTGATCAGTGCCCGATCAGCCACGTCATCAGTGCATGCGCAGTCACCTGATCATTGCATGCTCAGTCACGTGATCTGTACTTGATCAGCCACGTGATCAGTGCCTGCAGAGTCACGTGATCAGGGCCTGCTGAGCTGCGTGATTCCTGTCGGCTCATCTGCTTGACAATTGCCAGCTGAGCTGCGTGATTCCTGCCTGGTCACCTGCTTGATTATTGCCAGTTGAGCAGCATGATTCGTCACTGCTCATCTCCCTGCTTATAGCCTGCTGATTGCGTGGTTCGTGTCTGCTCAGCTCTTTGAGTATTGCCTCCTGAGGTCCCTGTTCGGGCGCCACCTGCCGGGGACCAGCCCCAGCTGATCCAGGGTATTCGAAGGAGAGATGGCCTAGGCGACTATTTATATGCTCATCAGAGATATCAGGAAGAATAGTATGAGGATAGCTCAGTAGGAGAATTCGGTGGAGAAAAGAGACTGAGTAGCTTGGTTTACGCGGGAGACCAATAAAACTTCAAGACAAGGAGTTTGCACCACTTACGTAGGCCGCAGGCGCCCTCTCGAAGAGCGGAAGGTGCCTCACCCTAGACACCTCCTCGAGTGGGTCTTAGCAGCCCAGGCATAATTAGGAAGCGTGGTGGGTTCTGCACTCCAGATGGAGACTAGGCTGGAAGTTACAAGGAAGAATGACAAGGAACTTTATGAATTGGAGCTGTAAGTTAACTCTTTGACAGAGAGAGCCAGATGGTGGTGGGGGACAGCCCCCAGTGAAATCAGAGGTGAGAGCACAAAGCAATAAAGTAGGCAGACTCTGGTTATTTTGGGGGGGAAATGCTAGAGAATATCCGGGTGGACTCCTGAGGCTCGGTCCCGCATTTGCGTATGCCGAGCCTCCTTCCTCATGACCTTTGTCCAGAGTGGAATGCCTCACCGGCTCCGGGCACATGGTCAGTGCATGCTCAGTCACGATATCAGTGCATGATCAGCCACGTGATCACTGACTGCACAGTCACGTGATCAGCGCCTCTCAGTCACGTGATCACCGTATGAAAAACACGTGATCAGTGAACGATCAGCCACGTGATCACTGCATGCGCAGTCAGGTGGTCAGTTCCTGATCAGCCACGGGATCAGTGCGTGCACAGTCCCATGATCAGCGCCTGTCAGTCCCTGATCACTGCCTGATAAACACGTGATCAGTGCATGATGAGCCACGTGATCTGTGCCCGATGAGCCACGTCATCAGTGCATGCGCAGTCACCTGATCTGTACTTGATCAGCCACGTGATCAGTGCCTGCAGAGTCACGTGATCAGGGCCTGCTGAGCTGCGTGATTCCTATCGGCTCATCTGCTTGAGAATTGCCAGCTGAGCTGCGTGATTCCTGCCTGGTCACATGCTTCATTATTGCTAGTTGCGCAGCATGATTCGTCGCTGCTCAGCTTCCTGCTTATAGCCTGCTGATTGCGTGGTTCGTGTCTGCTCAGCTCTTTGAGTATTGCCTCCTGAGGTCCCTGTTGGGACGCCACCTGCCGGGGACCAGCCCCAGCTGATCCAGGGTATTCTAAGGAGAGATGGCCTAGGCGACTATTTATATGCTCATCAAAGGTATCAAGAAGAATAGTATGAGGATAGCTCAGTAGGAAAATTGGGTGGAGAAAAGAGACTGAGTAGCTTGGTTTACGCGGGAGACCAATAAAACTTCAAGACAAGAAGTTTGCACCACTTACGTAGGCCGCAGGCGCCCTCTTGAAGAGCGGAAAGTGCCTCACCCTAGACACCTTCTCGAGTGGGTCTTAGCAGCCCAGGCATAATTAGGAAGCGTGGTGAGTTCCGCGCTCCAGATGGAGACTCGGCTGGAAGTTACAGGGAAGAATGACAGGGAACTTTATGAATTGGAGCTGTAAGTTAACACTTTGACAGAGAGAGCGAGATGGTGGTAGGGGACAGCCCCCAGTGAAATCAGAGGTGAGAGCACAAAGCAATAAAGTAGGTAGACTCTGGTTATTTTGGGGGGGAGATGCTCGAGAATATCCGGGTGGACTCCTGAGGCTCGGTCCCGCATTTGCGTATGCCGAGCCTCCTTCCTCATGACCTTTGTCCAGAGTGGAATGCCTCACCGTCTCCGGGCACATGGTCAGTGCATGCTCAGTCACGATATCAGTGCATGATCAGCCACGTGATCACTGACTGCACAGTCACGTGATCAGCGCCTCTCAGTCACGTGATCACCGTATGATAAACACGTGATCAGTGAACGATCAGCCACGTGATCACTGCATGCGAACTCAGGTGGTCAGTTCCTGATCAGCCACGGGATCAGTGCGTGCACAGTCCCTTGATCAGCGCCTGTCAGTCCCTGATCACTGCCTGATAAAGACGGGATCAGTGCATGATGAGACACGTGATCAGTGCCCGATCAGCCACGTCATCAGTGCATGCGCAGTCACCTGATCAGTGCATGCTCAGTCACGTGATCTGTACTTGATCAGCCACGTGATCAGTGCCTGCAGAGTCACGTGATCAGGGCCTGCTGAGCTGCGTGATTCCTGTCGGCTCATCTGCTTGACAATTTCCAGCTGAGCTGCGTGATTCCTGCCTGGTCACCTGCTTGATTATTGCCAGTTGAGCAGCATGATTCGTCACTGCTGAGGTCCCTGCTTATAGCCTGCTGATTGCGTGGTTCGTGTCTGCTCAGCTCTTTGAGTATTGCCTCCTGAGGTCCCTGTTCGGGCGCCACCTGCCGGGGATCAGCCCCAGTTGATTCAGGGTATTCTAAGGAGAGATGGCCTAGGCGACTACTTATATGCTCATCAGAGATATCAAGAAGAAAAGTATGAGGATAGCTCAGTAGGAAAATTCGGTGGAGAAAATAGACTGAGTAGCTTGGTTTACGCGGGAGACCAATAAAACTTCAAGACAAGAAGTTTGCACCACTTACGTAGGCCGCAGGCGCCCTCTCGAAGAGCGGAAGGTGCCTCACCCTAGACACCTTCTTGAGTGGGTCTTAGCAGCCCAGGCATAATTAGGAAGCGTGGTGGGTTCTGCACTCCAGATGGAGACTTGGCTGGAAGTTACAGGGAAGAATGACAAGGAACTTTATGAATTGGAGCTGTAAGTTAACTCTTTGACAGAGAGAGCGAGATGGTGGTAGGGGACAGCCTCCAGTGAAATCAGAGGTGAGAGCACAAAGCAATAAAGTAGGTAGACTCTGGTTATTTTGGGGGGGAGATGCTCGAGAATATCCGGGTAGACTCCTGAGGCTCGGTCCCGCATTTGCGTATGCCGAGCCTCCTTCCTCATGACCTTTGTCCAGAGTGCAATGCCTCACCGGCTCCGGGCACATGGTAAGTGCATGCTCAGTCCCGATATCAGTGCATGATCAGCCACGTGATCACTGACTGCACAGTCAGGTGATCAGCGCCTCTCAGTCACGTGATCACCGTATGATAAACACGTGATAAGTGAACGATCAGCCACGTGATCACTGCATGCGAACTCAGGTGGTAAGTTCCTGATCAGCCACGGGATCAGTGCCTGCACAGTCCCTTGATCAGCGCCTGTCAGTCACTGATCACTGCCTGATAAACACGTGATCAGTGCATGATGAGCCACGTGATCAGGGCCGATCAGACACGTCATCAGTGCATGCGCAGTCACCTGATCAGTGCATGCTCAGTCACGTGATCTGTACTTGATCAGCCACGGGATCAGTGCCTGGTGAGCTGCGTGATTCCTGTCGGCTCATCTGCTTGGCAATTGCAAGCTGAGCTGCGTGATTCCTGCCTGGTCACCTGCTTGATTATTGCCAGTTGAGCAGCATGATTCGTCACTGCTCATCTCCCTGCTTATAGCCTGCTGATTGCCTGGTTCGTGTCTGCTCAGCTCTTTGAGTATTGCCTCCTGAGGTCCCTGTTCGGGCGCCACCTGCCGGGGACCAGCCCCAGCTGATCCAGGGTATTCGAAGGAGAGATGGCCTAGGCGACTATTTATATGCTCATCAGAGATATCAAGAAGAATAGTATGAGGATAGCTCAGTAGGAAAATTGGGTGGAGAAAAGAGACTGAGTAGCTTGGTTTACGCGGGAGACCAATCAAACTTCAAGACAAGAAGTTTGCACCACTTACGTAGGCCGCAGGCGCCCTCTTGAAGAGCGGAAAGTGCCTCACCCTAGACACCTTCTCGAGTGGGTCTTAGCAGCCCAGGCATAATTAGGAAGTGTGGTGAGTTCCGCGCTCCAGATGGAGACTCGGCTGGAAGTTACAGGGAAGAATGACAGGGAACTTTATGAATTGGAGCTGTAAGTTAACACTTTGACAGAGAGAGCGAGATGGTGGTGGGGGACAGCCCCCAGTGAAATCAGAGGTGAGAGCACAAAGCAATAAAGTAGGTAGACTCTGGTTATTTTGGGGGGGAGATGCTCGAGAATATCCGGGTGGACTCCTGAGGCTCGGTCCCGCATTTGCGTATGCCGAGCCTCCTTCCTCATGACCTTTGTCCAGAGTGGAATGCCTCACCGTCTCCGGGCACATGGTCAGTGCATGCTCAGTCACGATATCAGTGCATGATCAGCCACGTGATCACTGACTGCACAGTCACGTGATCAGCGCCTCTCAGTCACGTGATCACCGTATGATAAACACGTGATCAGTGAACGATCAGCCACGTGATCACTGCATTCGCCGTCAGGTGGTCAGTTCCTTATCAGCCACGGGATCAGTGCGTGCACAGTCCCATGATCAGCGTCTGTCAGTCACTGATCACTGCCTGATAAACACGTGATCAGTGCATGATGAGCCACGTGATCAGTGCCCGATCAGCCACGTCATCAGTGCATGCGCAGTCACCTGATCAGTGCCTGCTCAGTCATGTGATCTGTACTTGATCAGCCGAGTGATCAGTGCCTGCAGAGTCACGTGATCAGGGCCTGCTGAGTTGTGTGATTCCTGTCGGCTCATCTGCTTGACAATTGCCAGTTGAGCTGCGTGATTCCTGCCTGGTCACCTGCTTGATTATTGCCAGTTGAGCAGCATGATTCGTCACGGCTCAGCTCCCTGCTTATAGCCTGCTGATTTCGTGGTTCGTGTCTGCTCAGCTCTTTGAGTATTGCCTCCTGAGGTCCCTGTTCGGGCGCCACCTGCCGGGCACAAGCCCCAGCTGATCCAGGGTATTCGAAGGAGAGATGGCCTAGGCGACTATTTATATGCTCATCAGAGATATCAAGAATAATAGTATGAGGATAGCTCAGTAGGAAAATTCGGTGGAGAAAAGAGACTGAGTAGCTTGGTTTTCCCGGCAGACCAATCAATCTTCAAGACAAGAAGTTTGCACCACTTACGTAGGCCGCAGGCGCCCTCTCGAAGAGCGGAAGGTGCCTCACCCTAGACACCTTCTCGAGTGGGTCTTAGCAGCCCAGGCATAATAGGAAGCGTGGTGGGTTCCGCACTCCAGATGGAGACTCGGCTGGAAGTTACAGGGAAGAATGACAAGGAACTTTTTGAATTGAAGCTGTAAGTTAACTCTTTGACAGAGAGAGCGAGATGTTGGTGGGGAACAGCCCACAGTGAAATCAGAGGTGAGAGCACAAAGCAATAAAGTAGGCAGACTCTGGTTATTTTGGGGGGGAGATGCTAGAGAATATCCGGGGGGACTCCAGAGGCTCGGTCCCGCATTTGCCTATGCCGAGCCTCCTTCCTCAAGACCTTTGTCCAGAGTGGAATGCCTCACCGGCTCCGGGCACATGGTCAGTGCATGCTCAGTCCCGATATCAGTGCATGATCAGCCACGTGATCACTGACTGCACAGTCACGTGATCAGCGCCTCTCAGTCACGTGATCACCGTATGATAAACACGTGATCAGTGAACGATCAGCAACGTGATCACTGCATGCGCCGTCAGGTGGTCCGTTCCTGATCAGCCATAGGATCAGTGCTTGCACAGTCCCATGATCAGCGCCTGTCAGTCCCTGATCACTGCCTGATAAACACGTGATCAGTGCATGATGAGCCACGTGATCAGTGCCCGATCATCCACGTCATCAGTGCATGCGCAGTCACCTGATCATTGCATGCTCAGTCACGTGATCTGTACTTGATCAGCCACGTGATCAGTGCCTGCAGAGTCACGTGATCAGGGCCTGCTGAGCTGCGTGATTCCTGTCGGCTCATCTGCTTGACAATTGCCAGCTGAGCTGCGTGATTCCTGCCTGGTCACCTGCTTGATTATTGCCAGTTGAGCAGCATGATTCGTCACTGCTCATCTCCCTGCTTATAGCCTGCTGATTGCGTGGTTCGTGTCTGCTCAGCTCTTTGAGTATTGCCTCCTGAGGTCCCTGTTCGGGCGCCACCTGCCGGGGACCAGCCCCAGCTGATCCAGGGTATTCGAAGGAGAGATGGCCTAGGCGACTATTTATATGCTCATCAGAGATATCAGGAAGAATAGTATGAGGATAGCTCAGTAGGAGAATTCGGTGGAGAAAAGAGACTGAGTAGCTTGGTTTACGCGGGAGACCAATAAAACTTCAAGACAAGGAGTTTGCACCACTTACGTAGGCCGCAGGCGCCCTCTCGAAGAGCGGAAGGTGCCTCACCCTAGACACCTTCTCGAGTGGGTCTTAGCAGCCCAGGCATAATTAGGAAGCGTGGTGGGTTCTGCACTCCAGATGGAGACTAGGCTGGAAGTTACAAGGAAGAATGACAAGGAACTTTATGAATTGGAGCTGTAAGTTAACTCTTTGACAGAGAGAGCCAGATGGTGGTGGGGGACAGCCCCCAGTGAAATCAGAGGTGAGAGCACAAAGCAATAAAGTAGGCAGACTCTGGTTATTTTGGGGGGGAAATGCTAGAGAATATCCGGGTGGACTCCTGAGGCTCGGTCCCGCATTTGCGTATGCCGAGCCTCCTTCCTCATGACCTTTGTCCAGAGTGGAATGCCTCACCGGCTCCGGGCACATGGTCAGTGCATGCTCAGTCACGATATCAGTGCATGATCAGCCACGTGATCACTGACTGCACAGTCACGTGATCAGCGCCTCTCAGTCACGTGATCACCGTATGAAAAACACGTGATCAGTGAACGATCAGCCACGTGATCACTGCATGCGCCTTCAGGTGGTCTGTTCCTGATCAGCCACGGGATCAGTGCGTGCACAGTCCCAGGATCACCGCCTGTCAGTCCCTGATCACTGCCTGATAAACACGTGATCAGTGCTTGATGAGCCACGTGATCAGTGCCCGATCAGCCACGTCATCATTGCATGCGCAGTCACCTGATCAGTGCATGCTCAGTCACGTGATCTGTACTTGATCAGCCACGTGATCAGTGCCTGCAGAGTCACGTGATCAGGGCCTGCTGAGCTGCGTGATTCCTATCGGCTCATCTGCTTGAGAATTGCCAGCTGAGCTGCGTGATTCCTGCCTGGTCACATGCTTCATTATTGCTAGTTGCGCAGCATGATTCGTCGCTGCTCAGCTTCCTGCTTATATCCTGCTGATTGCGTGGTTCGTGTCTGCTCAGCTCTTTGAGTATTGCCTCCTGAGGTCCCTGTTGGGACGCCACCTGCCGGGGACCAGCCCCAGCTGATCCAGGGTATTCTAAGGAGAGATGGCCTAGGCGACTATTTATATGCTCATCAAAGGTATCAAGAAGAATAGTATGAGGATAGCTCAGTAGGAAAATTGGGTGGAGAAAAGAGACTGAGTAGCTTGGTTTACGCGGGAGACCAATAAAACTTCAAGACAAGAAGTTTGCACCACTTACGTAGGCCGCAGGCGCCCTCTTGAAGAGCGGAAAGTGCCTCACCCTAGACACCTTCTCGAGTGGGTCTTAGCAGCCCAGGCATAATTAGGAAGCGTGGTGAGTTCCGCGCTCCAGATGGAGACTCGGCTGGAAGTTACAGGGAAGAATGACAGGGAACTTTATGAATTGGAGCTGTAAGTTAACACTTTGACAGAGAGAGCGAGATGGTGGTAGGGGACAGCCCCCAGTGAAATCAGAGGTGAGAGCACAAAGCAATAAAGTAGGTAGACTCTGGTTATTTTGGGGGGGAGATGCTCGAGAATATCCGGGTGGACTCCTGAGGCTCGGTCCCGCATTTGCGTATGCCGAGCCTCCTTCCTCATGACCTTTGTCCAGAGTGGAATGCCTCACCGTCTCCGGGCACATGGTCAGTGCATGCTCAGTCACGATATCAGTGCATGATCAGCCACGTGATCACTGACTGCACAGTCACGTGATCAGCGCCTCTCAGTCACGTGATCACCGTATGATAAACACGTGATCAGTGAACGATCAGCCACGTGATCACTGCATGCGAACTCAGGTGGTCAGTTCCTGATCAGCCACGGGATCAGTGCGTGCACAGTCCCTTGATCAGCGCCTGTCAGTCCCTGATCACTGCCTGATAAAGACGGGATCAGTGCATGATGAGACACGTGATCAGTGCCCGATCAGCCACGTCATCAGTGCATGCGCAGTCACCTGATCAGTGCATGCTCAGTCACGTGATCTGTACTTGATCAGCCACGTGATCAGTGCCTGCAGAGTCACGTGATCAGGGCCTGCTGAGCTGCGTGATTCCTGTCGGCTCATCTGCTTGACAATTTCCAGCTGAGCTGCGTGATTCCTGCCTGGTCACCTGCTTGATTATTGCCAGTTGAGCAGCATGATTCGTCACTGCTGAGGTCCCTGCTTATAGCCTGCTGATTGCGTGGTTCGTGTCTGCTCAGCTCTTTGAGTATTGCCTCCTGAGGTCCCTGTTCGGGCGCCACCTGCCGGGGATCAGCCCCAGTTGATTCAGGGTATTCTAAGGAGAGATGGCCTAGGCGACTACTTATATGCTCATCAGAGATATCAAGAAGAAAAGTATGAGGATAGCTCAGTAGGAAAATTCGGTGGAGAAAATAGACTGAGTAGCTTGGTTTACGCGGGAGACCAATAAAACTTCAAGACAAGAAGTTTGCACCACTTACGTAGGCCGCAGGCGCCCTCTCGAAGAGCGGAAGGTGCCTCACCCTAGACACCTTCTTGAGTGGGTCTTAGCAGCCCAGGCATAATTAGGAAGCGTGGTGGGTTCTGCACTCCAGATGGAGACTTGGCTGGAAGTTACAGGGAAGAATGACAAGGAACTTTATGAATTGGAGCTGTAAGTTAACTCTTTGACAGAGAGAGCGAGATGGTGGTAGGGGACAGCCTCCAGTGAAATCAGAGGTGAGAGCACAAAGCAATAAAGTAGGTAGACTCTGGTTATTTTGGGGGGGAGATGCTCGAGAATATCCGGGTAGACTCCTGAGGCTCGGTCCCGCATTTGCGTATGCCGAGCCTCCTTCCTCATGACCTTTGTCCAGAGTGCAATGCCTCACCGGCTCCGGGCACATGGTAAGTGCATGCTCAGTCCCGATATCAGTGCATGATCAGCCACGTGATCACTGACTGCACAGTCAGGTGATCAGCGCCTCTCAGTCACGTGATCACCGTATGATAAACACGTGATAAGTGAACGATCAGCCACGTGATCACTGCATGCGAACTCAGGTGGTAAGTTCCTGATCAGCCACGGGATCAGTGCCTGCACAGTCCCTTGATCAGCGCCTGTCAGTCACTGATCACTGCCTGATAAACACGTGATCAGTGCATGATGAGCCACGTGATCAGGGCCGATCAGACACGTCATCAGTGCATGCGCAGTCACCTGATCAGTGCATGCTCAGTCACGTGATCTGTACTTGATCAGCCACGGGATCAGTGCCTGGTGAGCTGCGTGATTCCTGTCGGCTCATCTGCTTGGCAATTGCAAGCTGAGCTGCGTGATTCCTGCCTGGTCACCTGCTTGATTATTGCCAGTTGAGCAGCATGATTCGTCACTGCTCATCTCCCTGCTTATAGCCTGCTGATTGCCTGGTTCGTGTCTGCTCAGCTCTTTGAGTATTGCCTCCTGAGGTCCCTGTTCGGGCGCCACCTGCCGGGGACCAGCCCCAGCTGATCCAGGGTATTCGAAGGAGAGATGGCCTAGGCGACTATTTATATGCTCATCAGAGATATCAAGAAGAATAGTATGAGGATAGCTCAGTAGGAAAATTGGGTGGAGAAAAGAGACTGAGTAGCTTGGTTTACGCGGGAGACCAATCAAACTTCAAGACAAGAAGTTTGCACCACTTACGTAGGCCGCAGGCGCCCTCTTGAAGAGCGGAAAGTGCCTCACCCTAGACACCTTCTCGAGTGGGTCTTAGCAGCCCAGGCATAATTAGGAAGTGTGGTGAGTTCCGCGCTCCAGATGGAGACTCGGCTGGAAGTTACAGGGAAGAATGACAGGGAACTTTATGAATTGGAGCTGTAAGTTAACACTTTGACAGAGAGAGCGAGATGGTGGTGGGGGACAGCCCCCAGTGAAATCAGAGGTGAGAGCACAAAGCAATAAAGTAGGTAGACTCTGGTTATTTTGGGGGGGAGATGCTCGAGAATATCCGGGTGGACTCCTGAGGCTCGGTCCCGCATTTGCGTATGCCGAGCCTCCTTCCTCATGACCTTTGTCCAGAGTGGAATGCCTCACCGTCTCCGGGCACATGGTCAGTGCATGCTCAGTCACGATATCAGTGCATGATCAGCCACGTGATCACTGACTGCACAGTCACGTGATCAGCGCCTCTCAGTCACGTGATCACCGTATGATAAACACGTGATCAGTGAACGATCAGCCACGTGATCACTGCATTCGCCGTCAGGTGGTCAGTTCCTTATCAGCCACGGGATCAGTGCGTGCACAGTCCCATGATCAGCGTCTGTCAGTCACTGATCACTGCCTGATAAACACGTGATCAGTGCATGATGAGCCACGTGATCAGTGCCCGATCAGCCACGTCATCAGTGCATGCGCAGTCACCTGATCAGTGCCTGCTCAGTCATGTGATCTGTACTTGATCAGCCGAGTGATCAGTGCCTGCAGAGTCACGTGATCAGGGCCTGCTGAGTTGTGTGATTCCTGTCGGCTCATCTGCTTGACAATTGCCAGTTGAGCTGCGTGATTCCTGCCTGGTCACCTGCTTGATTATTGCCAGTTGAGCAGCATGATTCGTCACGGCTCAGCTCCCTGCTTATAGCCTGCTGATTTCGTGGTTCGTGTCTGCTCAGCTCTTTGAGTATTGCCTCCTGAGGTCCCTGTTCGGGCGCCACCTGCCGGGCACAAGCCCCAGCTGATCCAGGGTATTCGAAGGAGAGATGGCCTAGGCGACTATTTATATGCTCATCAGAGATATCAAGAATAATAGTATGAGGATAGCTCAGTAGGAAAATTCGGTGGAGAAAAGAGACTGAGTAGCTTGGTTTTCCCGGCAGACCAATCAATCTTCAAGACAAGAAGTTTGCACCACTTACGTAGGCCGCAGGCGCCCTCTCGAAGAGCGGAAGGTGCCTCACCCTAGACACCTTCTCGAGTGGGTCTTAGCAGCCCAGGCATAATAGGAAGCGTGGTGGGTTCCGCACTCCAGATGGAGACTCGGCTGGAAGTTACAGGGAAGAATGACAAGGAACTTTTTGAATTGAAGCTGTAAGTTAACTCTTTGACAGAGAGAGCGAGATGTTGGTGGGGAACAGCCCACAGTGAAATCAGAGGTGAGAGCACAAAGCAATAAAGTAGGCAGACTCTGGTTATTTTGGGGGGGAGATGCTAGAGAATATCCGGGGGGACTCCAGAGGCTCGGTCCCGCATTTGCCTATGCCGAGCCTCCTTCCTCAAGACCTTTGTCCAGAGTGGAATGCCTCACCGGCTCCGGGCACATGGTCAGTGCATGCTCAGTCCCGATATCAGTGCATGATCAGCCACGTGATCACTGACTGCACAGTCACGTGATCAGCGCCTCTCAGTCACGTGATCACCGTATGATAAACACGTGATCAGTGAACGATCAGCAACGTGATCACTGCATGCGCCGTCAGGTGGTCCGTTCCTGATCAGCCATAGGATCAGTGCTTGCACAGTCCCATGATCAGCGCCTGTCAGTCCCTGATCACTGCCTGATAAACACGTGATCAGTGCATGATGAGCCACGTGATCAGTGCCCGATCAGCCACGTCATCAGTGCATGCGCAGTCACCTGATCATTGCATGCTCAGTCACGTGATCTGTACTTGATCAGCCACGTGATCAGTGCCTGCAGAGTCACGTGATCAGGGCCTGCTGAGCTGCGTGATTCCTGTCGGCTCATCTGCTTGACAATTGCCAGCTGAGCTGCGTGATTCCTGCCTGGTCACCTGCTTGATTATTGCCAGTTGAGCAGCATGATTCGTCACTGCTCATCTCCCTGCTTATAGCCTGCTGATTGCGTGGTTCGTGTCTGCTCAGCTCTTTGAGTATTGCCTCCTGAGGTCCCTGTTCGGGCGCCACCTGCCGGGGACCAGCCCCAGCTGATCCAGGGTATTCGAAGGAGAGATGGCCTAGGCGACTATTTATATGCTCATCAGAGATATCAGGAAGAATAGTATGAGGATAGCTCAGTAGGAGAATTCGGTGGAGAAAAGAGACTGAGTAGCTTGGTTTACGCGGGAGACCAATAAAACTTCAAGACAAGGAGTTTGCACCACTTACGTAGGCCGCAGGCGCCCTCTCGAAGAGCGGAAGGTGCCTCACCCTAGACACCTTCTCGAGTGGGTCTTAGCAGCCCAGGCATAATTAGGAAGCGTGGTGGGTTCTGCACTCCAGATGGAGACTAGGCTGGAAGTTACAAGGAAGAATGACAAGGAACTTTATGAATTGGAGCTGTAAGTTAACTCTTTGACAGAGAGAGCCAGATGGTGGTGGGGGACAGCCCCCAGTGAAATCAGAGGTGAGAGCACAAAGCAATAAAGTAGGCAGACTCTGGTTATTTTGGGGGGGAAATGCTAGAGAATATCCGGGTGGACTCCTGAGGCTCGGTCCCGCATTTGCGTATGCCGAGCCTCCTTCCTCATGACCTTTGTCCAGAGTGGAATGCCTCACCGGCTCCGGGCACATGGTCAGTGCATGCTCAGTCACGATATCAGTGCATGATCAGCCACGTGATCACTGACTGCACAGTCACGTGATCAGCGCCTCTCAGTCACGTGATCACCGTATGAAAAACACGTGATCAGTGAACGATCAGCCACGTGATCACTGCATGCGCAGTCAGGTGGTCAGTTCCTGATCAGCCACGGGATCAGTGCGTGCACAGTCCCATGATCAGCGCCTGTCAGTCCCTGATCACTGCCTGATAAACACGTGATCAGTGCATGATGAGCCACGTGATCTGTGCCCGATGAGCCACGTCATCAGTGCATGCGCAGTCACCTGATCTGTACTTGATCAGCCACGTGATCAGTGCCTGCAGAGTCACGTGATCAGGGCCTGCTGAGCTGCGTGATTCCTATCGGCTCATCTGCTTGAGAATTGCCAGCTGAGCTGCGTGATTCCTGCCTGGTCACATGCTTCATTATTGCTAGTTGCGCAGCATGATTCGTCGCTGCTCAGCTTCCTGCTTATAGCCTGCTGATTGCGTGGTTCGTGTCTGCTCAGCTCTTTGAGTATTGCCTCCTGAGGTCCCTGTTGGGACGCCACCTGCCGGGGACCAGCCCCAGCTGATCCAGGGTATTCTAAGGAGAGATGGCCTAGGCGACTATTTATATGCTCATCAAAGGTATCAAGAAGAATAGTATGAGGATAGCTCAGTAGGAAAATTGGGTGGAGAAAAGAGACTGAGTAGCTTGGTTTACGCGGGAGACCAATAAAACTTCAAGACAAGAAGTTTGCACCACTTACGTAGGCCGCAGGCGCCCTCTTGAAGAGCGGAAAGTGCCTCACCCTAGACACCTTCTCGAGTGGGTCTTAGCAGCCCAGGCATAATTAGGAAGCGTGGTGAGTTCCGCGCTCCAGATGGAGACTCGGCTGGAAGTTACAGGGAAGAATGACAGGGAACTTTATGAATTGGAGCTGTAAGTTAACACTTTGACAGAGAGAGCGAGATGGTGGTAGGGGACAGCCCCCAGTGAAATCAGAGGTGAGAGCACAAAGCAATAAAGTAGGTAGACTCTGGTTATTTTGGGGGGGAGATGCTCGAGAATATCCGGGTGGACTCCTGAGGCTCGGTCCCGCATTTGCGTATGCCGAGCCTCCTTCCTCATGACCTTTGTCCAGAGTGGAATGCCTCACCGTCTCCGGGCACATGGTCAGTGCATGCTCAGTCACGATATCAGTGCATGATCAGCCACGTGATCACTGACTGCACAGTCACGTGATCAGCGCCTCTCAGTCACGTGATCACCGTATGATAAACACGGGATCAGTGAACGATCAGCCACGTGATCACTGCATGCGAACTCAGGTGGTCAGTTCCTGATCAGCCACGGGATCAGTGCGTGCACAGTCCCTTGATCAGCGCCTGTCAGTCCCTGATCACTGCCTGATAAAGACGTGATCAGTGCATGATGACACACGTGATCAGTGCCCGATCAGCCACGTCATCAGTGCATGCGCAGTCACCTGATCAGTGCATGCTCAGTCACGTGATCTGTACTTGATCAGCCACGTGATCAGTGCCTGCAGAGTCACGTGATCAGGGCCTGCTGAGCTGCGTGATTCCTGTCGGCTCATCTGCTTGACAATTTCCAGCTGAGCTGCGTCATTCCTGCCTGGTCACCTGCTTGATTATTACCAGTTGAGCAGCATGATTCGTCACTGCTCATCTCCCTGCTTATAGCCTGCTGATTGCCTGGTTCGTGTCTGCTCAGCTCTTTGAGTATTGCCTCCTGAGGTCCCTGTTCGGGCGCCACCTGCCGGGGACCAGCCCCAGCTGATCCAGGGTATTCGAAGGAGAGATGGCCTAGGCGACTATTTATATGCTCATCAGAGATATCAAGAAGAATAGTATGAGGATAGCTCAGTAGGAAAATTGGGTGGAGAAAAGAGACTGAGTAGCTTGGTTTACGCGGGAGACCAATCAAACTTCAAGACAAGAAGTTTGCACCACTTACGTAGGCCGCAGGCGCCCTCTCGAAGAGCGGAAGGTGCCTCACCCTAGACACCTTCTCGAGTGGGTCTTAGCCGCCCAGGCATAATTAGGAAGCGTGGTGGGTTCCGCACTCCAGATGGAGACTCGGCTGGAAGTTACAGGGAAGAATGACAAGGAACTTTATGAATTGGAGCTGTAAGTTAACTCTTTGACAGAGAGAGCCAGATGGTGGTGGGGGACAGTGAAATCAGTGAAATCAGAGGTGAGAGCACAAAGCAATAAAGTAGGCAGACTCTGGTTATTTTGGGGGGGAAATGCTCGAGAATATCCGGGGGGATTCCTGAGGCTCAGTCCCGCATTTGCGTATGCCGAGCCCCCTTCCTCATGACCTTTGTCCAGAATGGAATGCCTCACCGGCTCCGGGCACATGGTCAGTGCATGCTCAGTCACGATATCAGTGCATGATCACCCACGTGATCACTGACTGCACAGTCACGTGATCATCGCCTCTCAGTCACGTGATCACCGTATGATAAACACGTGATCAGTGAACGATCAGCCACGTGATCACTGCATGCGCCGTCAGGTGGTCAGTTCCTGATCAGCCACGGGATCAGTGCGTGCACAGTCCCATGATCAGCGCCTGTCAGTCCCTGATCACTGCCTGATAAACACGTGATCAGTGCATGATGAGCCACGTGATCTGTGCCCGATCAGCCACGTCATCAGTGCATGCACAGTCACCTGATCAGTGCATGCTCAGTCACGTGATCTGTACTTGATCAGCCGTGTGATCAGTGCCTGCAGAGTCACGTGATCAGGGCCTGGTGAGCTGCGGGATTCCTGTCGGCTCATCTGCTTGACAATTGCCAGCAGAGCTGCGTGATTCCTGCCTGGTCACCTGCTTGATTATTGCCAGTTGAGCAGCATGATTCGTCACTGCTGAGGTCCCTGCTTATAGCCTGCTGATTGCCTGGTTCGTGTCTGCTCAGCTCTTTGAGTATTGCCTCCTGAGGTCCCTGATCGGGCGCCACCTGCCGGGCACAAGCCCCAGCTGATCCAGGGTATTCTAAGGAGAGATGGCCTAGGCGACTATTTATATGCTCATCAAAGGTATCAAGAAGAATAGTATGAGGATAGCTCAGTAGGAAAATTCGGTGGAGAAAAGAGACTGAGTAGCTTGGTTTACGCGGGAGACCAATAAAACTTCAAGACAAGAAGTTTGCACCACTTACGTAGGCCGCAGGCGCCCTCTCGAAGAGCGGAAGATGCCTCACCCTAGACACCTCCTCGAGTGGGTCTTAGCAGTCCAGGCATAATTAGGAAGCGTGGTGGGTTCTGCACTCCAGATGGAGACTTGGCTGGAAGTTACAGGGAAGAATGACAAGGAACTTTATGAATTGGAGCTGTAAGTTAACTCTTTGACAGAGAGAGCGAGATGGTGGTGGGGGACAGCCCCCAGTGAAATCAGAGGTGAGAGCACAAAGCAATAAAGTAGGTAGACTCTGGTTATTTTGGGGGGGAGATGCTCGAGAATATCCGGGTAGACTCCTGAAGCTCAGTCCCGCATTTGTGTATGCCGAGCCTCCTTCCTCATGACCTTTGTCCAGAGTGCAATGCCTCACCGGCTCCGGGCACATGGTCAGTGCATGCTCAGTCCCGATATCAGTGCATGATCAGCCACGTGATCACTGACTGCACAGTCACGTGATCAGCGCCTCTCAGTCACGTGATCACCGTATGATAAACACGTGATCAGTGAACGATCAGCCACGTGATCACTGCATGCGAACTCAGGTGGTAAGTTCCTGATCAGCCACGGGATCAGTGCCTGCACAGTCCCTTGATCAGCGCCTGTCAGTCACTGATCACTGCCTGATAAACACGTGATCAGTGCATGATGAGCCACGTGATCAGGGCCGATCAGCCACCTCATCAGTGCATGCGCAGTCACCTGATCAGTGCATGCTCAGTCACGTGATCTGTACTTGATCAGCCACGTGATCAGGGCCTGCTGAGCTGCGTGATTCCTGTCGGCTCATTTGCTTGGCAATTGCAAGCTGAGCTGCGTCATTCCTGTCTGGTCACCTGCTTGATTATTGCCAGTTGAGCAGCATGATTCGTCACTGCTGAGGTCCCTGCTTATAGCCTGCTGATTGCCTGGTTCGTGTCTGCTCAGCTCTTTGAGTATTGCCTCCTGAGGTCCCTGATCGGGCGCCACCTGCCGGGCACAAGCCCCAGCTGATCCAGGGTATTCTAAGGAGAGATGGCCTAGGCGACTATTTATATGCTCATCAAAGGTATCAAGAAGAATAGTATGAGGATAGCTCAGTAGGAAAATTCGGTGGAGAAAAGAGACTGAGTAGCTTGGTTTACGTGGGAGACCAATAAAACTTCAAGACAAGAAGTTTGCACCACTTACGTAGGCCGCAGGCGCCCTCTCGAAGAGCGGAAGATGCCTCACCCTAGACACCTCCTCGAGTGGGTCTTAGCAGTCCAGGCATAATTAGGAAGCGTTGTGGGTTCCTCTCTCCAGATGGAGACTCGCCTGGAAGTTACAGGTAAGAATGACAAGGAACTTCATGAATTGGAGCTGTAAGTTAACACTTTGACAGAGAGAGCGAGATGGTGGTGGGGGACAGCCCCCAGTGAAATCAGAGGTGAGAGCACAAAGCAATAAAGTAGGCAGACTCTGGTTATTTTGGGGGGGAGATGCTCGAGAGTATCCAGGGGGACTCCTGAGGCTCGGTCCCACATTTGCCTATGCCGAGCCTCCTTCCTCAAGACCTTTGTCCAGAGTGGAATGCCTCACCGGCTCCGGGCACATGGTCAGTGCATGTTCAGTCCCGATATCAGTGCATGATCAGCCACGTGATCACCGACTGCACAGTCACGTGATCAGCGCCTCTCAGTCACGTGATCACCGTATGATAAACACGTGATCAGTGAACGATCAGCCACGTGATCACTGCATGCGCCGTCAGGTGGTCAGTTCCTGATCAGCCACGGGATCAGTGCGTGCACAGTCCCATGATCAGCGCCTGTCAGTCCCTGATCACTGCCTGATAAACAGGTGATCAGTACTTGATGAGCCACGTGATCAGTGCCCGATCAGCCACGTCATCAGTGCATGCGCAGTCACCTGATCAGTGCATGCTCAGTCACGTGATTTGTACTTGATCAGCCACGTGATCAGTGCCTGCAGAGTCACGTGATCAGGGCCTGCTGAGCTGCGTGATTCCTGTCGGCTCATCTGCTTGACAATTGCCAGCTGAGCTGCGTGATTCCTGCCTGGTCACCTGCTTGATTATTGCCAGTTGAGCAGCATGATTCGTCACTGCTCATCTCCCTGCTTATAGCCTGCTGATTGCCTGGTTCGTGTCTGCTCAGCTCTTTGAGTATTGCCTCCTGAGGTCCCTGTTCGGGCGCCACCTGCCGGGGACCAGCCCCAGCTGATCCAGGGTATTCGAAGGAGAGATGGTCTAGGCGACTATTTATATGCTCATCAGAGGTATCAAGAAGAATAGTATGAGGATAGCTCAGTAGGAAAATTGGGTGGAGAAAAGAGACTGAGTAGCTTGGTTTACGCGGGAGACCAATCAAACTTCAAGACAAGAATTTTGCACCACTTACGTACGCCGCAGGCGCCCTCTCGAAGAACGGAAGGTGCCTCACCCTAGACACCTTCTCGAGTGGGTCTTAGCAGCCCAGGCATAATTAGGAAGCGTGGTGGGTTCCGCACTCCAGATGGAGACTCGGCTGGAAGTTACAGGGAAGAATGACAAGGAACTTTTTGAATTGAAGCTGTAAGTTAACTCTTTGACAGAGAGAGCGAGATGTTGGTGGGGAACAGCCCACAGTGAAATCAGAGGTCAGAGCACAAAGCAATAAAGTAGGCAGACTCTGGTTATTTTGGGGGGGAGATGCTAGAATATATCCGGGGGGACTCCAGAGGCTCGGTCCCGCATTAGCCTATGCCGAGCCTCCTTCCTCAAGACCTTTGTCCAGAGTGGAATGCCTCACCGGCTCCGGGCACATGGTCAGTGCATGCTCAGTCCCGATATCAGTGCATGATCAGCCACGTGATCACTGACTGCACAGTCACGTGATCAGCGCCTCTCAGTCACGTGATCACCATATGATAAACACGTGATCAGTGAACGATCAGCAACTTGATCACTGCATGCGCGGTCAGGTGGTCCGTTCCTGATCAGCCATAGGATCAGTGCTTGCACAGTCCCATGATCAGCGCCTGTCAGTCCCTGATCACTGCCTGATAAACACGTGATCAGTGTATGATGAGCCACGTGATCAGTGCCCGATCAGCCACGTCATCAGTGCATGCGCAGTCACCTGATCATTGCATGCTCAGTCACGTGATCTGTTCTTGATCAGCCACGTGATCAGTGCCTGCAGAGTCACGTGATAAGGGCCTGCTGAGCTGCGTGATTCCTGTCGGCTCATCTGCTTGACAATTGCCAGCTGAGCTGCGTGATTCCTGCCTGGTCACCTGCTTGATTATTGCCAGTTGAGCAGCACGATTCGTCACTGCTCATCTCCCTGCTTATAGCCTGCTGATTGCCTGGTTCGTGTCTGCTCAGCTCTTTGAGTATTGCCTCCTGAGGTCCCTGTTCGGGCGCCACCTGCCGGGGACCAGCCCCAGCTGATCCAGGGTATTCGAAGGAGAGATGGCCTAGGCGACTATTTATATGCTCATCAGAGATATCAGGAAGAATAGTATGAGGATAGCTCAGTAGGAGAATTCGGTGGAGAAAAGAGACTGAGTAGCTTGGTTTATGCGGGAGACCAATAAAACTTCAAGACAAGAAGTTTGCACCACTTACGTAGGCCGCAGGCGCCCTCTCGAAGAGCGGAAGATGCCTCACCCTAGACACCTCCTCGAGTGGGTCTTAGCAGTCCAGGCATAATTAGGAAGCGTGGTGGGTTCTGCACTCCAGATGGAGACTTGGCTGGAAGTTACAGGGAAGAATGACAAGGAACTTTATGAATTGGAGCTGTAAGTTAACTCTTTGACAGAGAGAGCGAGATGGTGGTGGGGGACAGCCCCCAGTGAAATCAGAGGTGAGAGCACAAAGCAATAAAGTAGGTAGACTCTGGTTATTTTGGGGGGGAGATGCTCGAGAATATCCGGGTAGACTCCTGAGGCTCAGTCCCGCATTTGTGTATGCCGAGCCTCCTTCCTCATGACCTTTGTCCAGAGTGCAATGCCTCACCGGCTCCGGGCACATGGTCAGTGCATGCTCAGTCCCGATATCAGTGCATGATCAGCCACGTGATCACTGACTGCACAGTCAGGTGATCAGCGCCTCTCAGTCACGTGATCACCGTATGATAAACACGTGATCAGTGAACGATCAGCCACGTGATCACTGCATGCGAACTCAGGTGGTAAGTTCCTGATCAGCCACGGGATCAGTGCCTGCACAGTCCCTTGATCAGCGCCTGTCAGTCACTGATCACTGCCTGATAAACACGTGATCAGTGCATGATGAGCCACGTGATCAGGGCCGATCAGCCACGTCATCAGTGCATGCGCAGTCACCTGATCAGTGCATGCTCAGTCACGTGATCTGTACTTGATCAGCCACGTGATCAGGGCCTGCTGAGCTGCGTGATTCCTGTCGGCTCATTTGCTTGGCAATTGCAAGCTGAGCTGCGTCATTCCTGTCTGGTCACCTGCTTGATTATTGCCAGTTGAGCAGCATGATTCGTCACTGCTGAGGTCCCTGCTTATAGCCTGCTGATTGCCTGGTTCGTGTCTGCTCAGCTCTTTGAGTATTGCCTCCTGAGGTCCCTGATCGGGCGCCACCTGCCGGGCACAAGCCCCAGCTGATCCAGGGTATTCTAAGGAGAGATGGCCTAGGCGACTATTTATATGCTCATCAAAGGTATCAAGAAGAATAGTATGAGGATAGCTCAGTAGGAAAATTCGGTGGAGAAAAGAGACTGAGTAGCTTGGTTTACGCGGGAGACCAATAAAACTTCAAGACAAGAAGTTTGCACCACTTACGTAGGCCGCAGGCGCCCTCTCGAAGAGCGGAAGATGCCTCACCCTAGACACCTCCTCGAGTGGGTCTTAGCAGTCCAGGCATAATTAGGAAGCGTTGTGGGTTCCTCTCTCCAGATGGAGACTCGCCTGGAAGTTACAGGTAAGAATGACAAGGAACTTCATGAATTGGAGCTGTAAGTTAACACTTTGACAGAGAGAGCGAGATGGTGGTGGGGGACAGCCCCCAGTGAAATCAGAGGTGAGAGCACAAAGCAATAAAGTAGGCAGACTCTGGTTATTTTGGGGGGGAGATGCTCGAGAGTATCCAGGGGGACTCCTGAGGCTCGGTCCCACATTTGCCTATGCCGAGCCTCCTTCCTCAAGACCTTTGTCCAGAGTGGAATGCCTCACCGGCTCCGGGCACATGGTCAGTGCATGTTCAGTCCCGATATCAGTGCATGATCAGCCACGTGATCACTGACTGCACAGTCACGTGATCAGCGCCTCTCAGTCACGTGATCACCGTATGATAAACACGTGATCAGTGAACGATCAGCCACGTGATCACTGCATGCGCCGTCAGGTGGTCAGTTCCTGATCAGCCACGGGATCAGTGCGTGCACAGTCCCATGATCAGCGCCTGTCAGTCCCTGATCACTGCCTGATAAACAGGTGATCAGTACTTGATGAGCCACGTGATCAGTGCCTGCAGAGTCACGTGATCAGGGCCTGCTGAGCTGCGTGATTCCTGTCGGCTCATCTGCTTGACAATTGCCAGCTGAGCTGCGTGATTCCTGCCTGGTCACCTGCTTGATTATTGCCAGTTGAGCAGCATGATTCGTCACTGCTCATCTCCCTGCTTATAGCCTGCTGATTGCCTGGTTCGTGTCTGCTCAGCTCTTTGAGTATTGCCTCCTGAGGTCCCTGTTCGGGCGCCACCTGCCGGGGACCAGCCCCAGCTGATCCAGGGTATTCGAAGGAGAGATGGTCTAGGCGACTATTTATATGCTCATCAGAGATATCAAGAAGAATAGTATGAGGATAGCTCAGTAGGAAAATTGGGTGGAGAAAAGAGACTGAGTAGCTTGGTTTACGCGGGAGACCAATCAAACTTCAAGACAAGAATTTTGCACCACTTACGTACGCCGCAGGCGCCCTCTCGAAGAACGGAAGGTGCCTCACCCTAGACACCTTCTCGAGTGGGTCTTAGCAGCCCAGGCATAATTAGGAAGCGTGGTGGGTTCTGCACTCCAGATGGAGATTCGGCTGGAAGTTACAGGGAAGAATGACAAGGAACTTCATGAATTGGAGCTGTAAGTTAACTCTTTGACAGAGAGAGCGAGATGGTGGTGGGGGACAGCCCCCAGTGAAATCAGAGGTGAGAGCACAAAGCAATAAAGTAGGCAGACTCTGGTTATTTTTGGTGGAGATGCTCGAGAATATCCAGGGGGACTCCTGAGGCTCGGTCCCACATTTGCCTATGCCGAGCCTCCTTCCTCAAGACCTTTGTCCAGAATGGAATGCCTCAACGGCTCCGGGCACATGGTCAGTGCATGTTCAGTCCCGATATCAGTGCATGATCAGCCACGTGATCACTGACTGCACAGTCACGTGATCAGCGCCTCTCAGTCACGTGATCACCGTATGATAAACACGTGATCAGTGAACGATCAGCCACGTGATCACTGCATGCGCCGTCAGGTGGTCAGTTCCTTATCAGCCACGGGATCAGTGCGTGCACAGTCCCTTGATCAGCGCCTGTCAGTCCCTGATCACTGCCTGATAAACAGGTGATCAGTACTTGATGAGCCACGTGATCAGTGCCCGATCAGCCACGTCATCAGTGCATGCGCAGTCACCTGATCAGTGCATGCTCAGTCACGTGATCTGTACTTGATCAGCCGCGTGATCAGTGCCTGCAGAGTCACGTGATCAGGGCCTGCTGAGCTGCGTGATTCCTGTCGGCTCATCTGCTTGACAATTTCCAGCTGAGCTGCGTGATTCCTGCCTGGTCACCTGCTTGATTATTGCCAGTTGAGCAGCATGATTCGTCACTGCTGAGGTCCCTGCTTATAGCCTGCTGATTGCGTGGTTCGTGTCTGCTCAGCTCTTTGAGTATTGCCTCCTGAGGTCCCTGTTCGGGCGCCACCTGCCGGGGACCAGCCCCAGCTGATCCAGGGTATTCGAAGGAGAGATGGCCTAGGCGACTATTTATATGCTCATCAGAGATATCAAGAAGAATAGTATGAGGATAGCTCAGTAGGAAAATTGGGTGGAGAAAAGAGACTGAGTAGCTTGGTTTACTCGGGAGACCAATCAAACTTCAAGACAAGAATTTTGCACCACTTACGTACGCCGCAGGCGCCCTCTCGAAGAACGGAAGGTGCCTCACCCTAGACACCTTCTCGAGTGGGTCTTAGCAGCCCAGGCATAATTAGGAAGCGTGGTGGGTTCTGCACTCCAGATGGAGATTCGGCTGGAAGTTACAGGGAAGAATGACAAGGAACTTCATGAATTGGAGCTGTAAGTTAACTCTTTGACAGAGAGAGCGAGATGGTGGTGGGGGACAGCCCCCAGTGAAATCAGAGGTGAGAGCACAAAGCAATAAAGTAGGCAGACTCTGGTTATTTTTGGTGGAGATGCTCGAGAATATCCAGGGGGACTCCTGAGGCTCGGTCCCACATTTGCCTATGCCGAGCCTCCTTCCTCAAGACCTTTGTCCAGAATGGAATGCCTCAACGGCTCCGGGCACATGGTCAGTGCATGTTCAGTCCCGATATCAGTGCATGATCAGCCACGTGATCACTGACTGCACAGTCACGTGATCAGCGCCTCTCAGTCACGTGATCACCGTATGATAAACACGTGATCAGTGAACGATCAGCCACGTGATCACTGCATGCGCCGTCAGGTGGTCAGTTCCTTATCAGCCACGGGATCAGTGCGTGCACAGTCCCATGATCAGCGCCTGTCAGTCCCTGATCACTGCCTGATAAACAGGTGATCAGTAATTGATGAGCCACGTGATCAGTGCCCGATCAGCCACGTCATCAGTGCATGCGCAGTCACCTGATCAGTGCATGCTCAGTCACGTGATCTGTACTTGATCAGCCGCGTGATCAGTGCCTGCAGAGTCACGTGATCAGGGCCTGCTGAGCTGCGTGATTCCTGTCGGCTCATCTGCTTGACAATTTCCAGCTGAGCTGCGTGATTCCTGCCTGGTCACCTGCTTGATTATTGCCAGTTGAGCAGCATGATTCGTCACTGCTGAGGTCCCTGCTTATAGCCTGCTGATTGCCTGGTTCGTGTCTGCTCAGCTCTTTGAGTATTGCCTCCTGAGGTCCCTGATCGGGCGCCACCTGCCGGGCACAAGCCCCAGCTGATCCAGGGTATTCTAAGGAGAGATGGCCTAGGCGACTATTTATATGCTCATCAAAGGTATCAAGAAGAATAGTATGAGGATAGCTCAGTAGGAAAATTCGGTGGAGAAAAGAGACTGAGTAGCTTGGTTTACACGGGAGACCAATAAAACTTCAAGACAAGAAGTTTGCACCACTTACGTAGGCCGCAGGCGCCCTCTCGAAGAGCGGAAGATGCCTCACCCTAGACACCTCCTCGAGTGGGTCTTAGCAGTCCAGGCATAATTAGGAAGCGTTGTGGGTTCCTCTCTCCAGATGGAGACTCGCCTGGAAGTTACAGGTAAGAATGACAAGGAACTTCATGAATTGGAGCTGTAAGTTAACACTTTGACAGAGAGAGCGAGATGGTGGTGGGGGACAGCCCCCAGTGAAATCAGAGGTGAGAGCACAAAGCAATAAAGTAGGCAGACTCTGGTTATTTTGGGGGGGAGATGCTCGAGAGTATCCAGGGGGACTCCTGAGGCTCGGTCCCACATTTGCCTATGCCTAGCCTCCTTCCTCAAGACCTTTGTCCAGAGTGGAATGCCTCACCGGCTCCGGGCACATGGTCAGTTCATGTTCAGTCCCGATATCAGTGCATGATCAGCCACGTGATCACTGACTGCACAGTCACGTGATCAGCGCCTCTCAGTCACGTGATCACCGTATGATAAACACGTGATCAGTGAACGATCAGCCACATGATCACTGCATGCGCCGTCAGGTGGTCAGTTCCTGATCAGCCACGGGATCAGTGCGTGCACAGTCCCATGATCAGCGCCTGTCAGTCCCTGATCACTGCCTGATAAACAGGTGATCAGTACTTGATGAGCCACGTGATCAGTGCCCGATCAGCCACGTCATCAGTGCATGCGCAGTCACCTGATCAGTGCATGCTCAGTCACGTGATTTGTACTTGATCAGCCACGTGATCAGTGCCTGCAGAGTCACGTGATCAGGGCCTGCTGAGCTGCGTGATTCCTGTCGGCTCATCTGCTTGACAATTGCCAGCTGAGCTGCGTGATTCCTGCCTGGTCACCTGCTTGATTATTGCCAGTTGAGCAGCATGATTCGTCACTGCTCATCTCCCTGCTTATAGCCTGCTGATTGCCTGGTTCGTGTCTGCTCAGCTCTTTGAGTATTGCCTCCTGAGGTCCCTGTTCGGGCGCCACCTGCCGGGGAACAGCCCCAGCTGATCCAGGGTATTCGAAGGAGAGATGGCCTAGGCGACTATTCATATGCTCATCAGAGATATCAAGAAGAATAGTATGAGGATAGCTCAGGAGGAAAATTGGGTGGAGAAAAGAGACTGAGTAGCTTGGTTTACGCGGGAGACCAATCAAACTTCAAGACAAGAAGTTTGCACCACTTACGTACGCCGCAGGCGCCCTCTCGAAGAGCGGAAGGTGCCTCACCCTAGACACCTTCTCGAGTGGGTCTTAGCAGCCCAGGCATAATTAGGAAGCGTGGTGGGTTCTGCACTCCAGATGGAGATTCGGCTGGAAGTTACAGGGAAGAATGACAAGGAACTTCATGAATTGGAGCTGTAAGTTAACTCTTTGACAGAGAGAGCGAGATGGTGGTGGGGGACAGCCCCCAGTGAAATCAGAGGTGAGAGCACAAAGCAATAAAGTAGGCAGACTCTCGTTATTTTGGGTGGAGATGCTCGAGAATATCCAGGGGGACTCCTGAGGCTCGGTCCCACATTTGCCTATGCCGAGCCTCCTTCCTCAAGACCTTTGTCCAGAATGGAGTGCCTCACCGGCTCCGGGCACATGGTCAGTGCATGTTCAGTCCCGATATCAGTGCATGATCAGCCAAGTGATCACTGACTGCACAGTCACGTGATCAGCGCCTCTCAGTCACGTGATCACCGTATGATAAACACGTGATCAGTGAACGATCAACCACGTGATCACTGCATGCGCCGTTAGGTGGTCAGTTCCTTATCAGCCACGGGATCAGTGCGTGCACAGTCCCATGATCAGCGCCTGTCAGTCCCTGATCACTGCCTGATAAACACGTGATCAGTGCATGATGAGCCACGTGATCAGTGCCCGATCAGCCACGTCATCAGTGCATGCGCAGTCACCTGATCAGTGCATGCTCAGTCACGTGATCTGTACTTGATCAGCCGCGTGATCAGTGCCTGCAGAGTCACGTGATCAGGGCCTGCTGAGCTGCGTGATTCCTGTCGGCTCATCTGCTTGACAATTTCCAGCTGAGCTGCATGATTCCTGCCTGGTCACCTGCTTGATTATTGCCAGTTGAGCAGCATGATTCGTCACTGCTGAGGTCCCTGCTTATAGCCTGCTGATTGCCTGGTTCGTGTCTGCTCAGCTCTTTGAGTATTGCCTCCTGAGGTCCCTGATCGGGCGCCACCTGCCGGGCACAAGCCCCAGCTGATCCAGGGTATTCTAAGGAGAGATGGCCTAGGCGACTATTTATATGCTCATCAAAGGTATCAAGAAGAATAGTATGAGGATAGCTCAGTAGGAAAATTCGGTGGAGAAAAGAGACTGAGTAGCTTGGTTTACGCGGGAGACCAATAAAACTTCAAGACAAGAAGTTTGCACCACTTACGTAGGCCGCAGGCGCCCTCTCGAAGAGCGGAAGATGCCTCACCCTAGACACCTCCTCGAGTGGGTCTTAGCAGTCCAGGCATAATTAGGAAGCGTTGTGGGTTCCTCTCTCCAGATGGAGACTCGCCTGGAAGTTACAGGTAAGAATGACAAGGAACTTCATGAATTGGAGCTGTAAGTTAACTCTTTGACAGAGACAGCGAGATGGTGGTGGGGGACAGCCCCCAGTGGAATCAGAGGTGAGAGCACAAAGCAATAAAGTAGGCAGACTCTGGTTATTTTGGGTGGAGATGCTCGAGAATATCCAGGGGGACTCCTGAGGCTCGGTCCCACATTTGCCTATGCCGAGCCTCCTTCCTCAAGACCTTTGTCCAGAGTGGAATGCCTCACCGGCTCCGGGCACATGGTCAGTTCATGTTCAGTCCCGATATCAGTGCATGATCAGCCACGTGATCACTGACTGCACAGTCACGTGATAAGCGCCTCTCAGTCAAGTGATCACAGTATGATAAACTCGTGATCAGTGAACGATCAGCAACGTGATCACTGCATGCGCCGTCAGGTGGTCCGTTCCTGATCAGCCACGGGATCAGTGCGTGCACAGTTCCATGATCAGCGCCTGTCAGTCCCTGATCACTGCCTGATAAACACGTGATCAGTGTATGATGAGCCACGTGATCAGTGCCCGATCAGCCACGTCATCAGTGCATGCGCAGTCACCTGATCATTGCATGCTCAGTCACGTGATCTGTACTTGATCAGCCACGTGATCAGTGCCTGCAGAGTCACGTGATAAGGGCCTGCTGAGCTGCGTGATTCCTGTCGGCTCATCTGCTTGACAATTGCCAGCTGAGCTGCGTGATTCCTGCCTGGTCACCTGCTTGATTATTGCCAGTTGAGCAGCATGATTCGTCACTGCTCATCTCCCTGCTTATAGCCTGCTGATTGCGTGGTTCGTGTCTGCTCAGCTCTTTGAGTATTGCCTCCTGTGGTCCCTGTTCGGGCGCCACCTGCCGTGGACCAGCCCCAGCTGATCCAGGGTATTCGAAGGAGAGATGGCCTAGGCGACTATTTATATGCTCATCAGAGATATCAGGAAGAATATTATGAGGATAGCTCAGTAGGAGAATTCGGTGGAGAAAAGAGACTGAGTAGCTTGGTTTACGCGGGAGACCAATAAAACTTCAAGACAAGAAGTTTGCACCACTTACGTAGGCCGCAGGCGCCCTCTCGAAGAGCGGAAGGTGCCTCACCCTAGACACCTTCTCGAGTGGGTCTTAGCAGCCCAGGCATAATTAGGAAGCGTGGTGGGTTCTGCACTCCAGATGGAGACTCGGCTGGAAGTTACAGGGAAGAATGACAAGGAACTTTATGAATTGGAGCTGTAAGTTAACTCTTTGAGAGAGAGAGCGAGATGGTGGTGGGAGACAGCCCCCAGTGAAATCAGAGGTGAGAGCACAAAGCAATAAAGTAGGCAGACTCTGGTTATTTTGGGGGGGAAATGCTAGAGAATATCCGGGTGGACTCCTGAGGCTCGGTCCCGCATTTGCGTATGCCGAGCCTCCTTCCTCATGACCTTTGTCCAGAGTGGAATGCCTCACCGGCTCCGGGCACATGGTCAGTGCATGCTCAGTCACGATATCAGTGCATGATCAGCCACGTGATCACTGACTGCACAGTCACGTGATCAGCGCCTCTCAGTCACGTGATCACCGTATGATAAACACGTGATCAGTGAACGATCAGCCACGTGATCACTGCATGCGCCGTCAGGTGGTCAGTTCCTGATCAGCCACGGGATCAGTGCGTGCACAGTCCCATGATCAGCGCCTGTCAGTCCCTGATAACTGCTTGATAAACACGTGATCAGTGCATGATGAGTCACGTGATCAGTGCCCGATCAGCCACGTCATCAGTGCATGCGCAGTCACCTGATCAGTGCATGCTCAGTCACGTGATCTGTACTTGATCAGCCGCGTGATCAGTGCCTGCAGAGTCACGTGATCAGGGCCTGGTGAGCTGCGTGATTCCTGTCGGCTCATCTGCTTGACAATTTCCAGCAGAGCTGCGTGATTCCTGCCTGGTCACCTGCTTGATTATTGCCAGTTGAGCAGCATGATTCGTCACTGCTGAGGTCCCTGCTTATAGCCTGCTGATTGCCTGGTTCGTGTCTGCTCAGCTCTTTGAGTATTGCCTCCTGAGGTCCCTGTTCGGGCGCCACCTGCCGGGGATCAGCCCCAGTTGATTCAGGGTATTCTAAGGAGAGATGGCCTAGGCGACTACTTATATGCTCATCAGAGATATCAAGAAGAAAAGTATGAGGATAGCTCAGTAGGAAAATTCGGTGGAGAAAAGATACTGAGTAGCTTGGTTTACGCGGGAGACCAATAAAACTTCAAGACAAGAAGTTTGCACCACTTACGTAGGCCGCAGGCGCCCTCTCGAAGAGCGGAAGGTGCCTCACCCTAGACACCTTCTTGAGTGGGTCTTAGCAGCCCAGGCATAATTAGGAAGCGTGGTGGGTTCTGCACTCCAGATGGAGACTTGGCTGGAAGTTACAGGGAAGAATGACAAGGAACTTTATGAATTGGAGCTGTAAGTTAACTCTTTGACAGAGAGAGCGAGATGGTGGTGGGGGACAGCCCCCAGTGAAATCAGAGGTGAGAGCACAAAGCAATAAAGTAGGTAGACTCTGGTTATTTTGGGGGGGAGATGCTCGAGAATATCCGGGTAGACTCCTGAGGCTCGGTCCCGCATTTGCGTATGCCGAGCCTCCTTCCTCATGACCTTTGTCCAGAGTGGAATGCCTCACCGGCTCCGGGCACATGGTCAGTGCATGCTCTGTCCCGATATCAGTGCATGATCAGCCACGTGATCACTGACTGCACAGTCAGGTGATCAGCGCCTCTCAGTCACGTGATCACCGTATGATAAACACGTGATCAGTGAACGATCAGCCACGTGATCACTGCATGCGAACTCAGGTGGTAAGTTCCTGATCAGCCACGGGATCAGTGCCTGCACAGTCCCTTGATCAGCGACTGTCAGTCACTGATCACTGCCTGATAAACACGTGATCAGTGCATGATGAGCCACGTGATCAGGGCCGATCAGCCACGTCATCAGTGCATGCGCAGTCACCTGATCAGTGCATGCTCAGTCACGTGATCTGTACTTGATCAGCCACGTGATCAGTGCCTGGTGAGCTGCGTGATTCCTGTCGGCTCATCTGCTTGGCAATTGCAAGCTGAGCTGCGTGATTCCTGCCTGGTCACCTGCTTGATTATTGCCAGTTGAGCAGCATGATTCGTCACTGCTCATCTCCCTGCTTATAGCCTGCTGATTGCCTGGTTCGTGTCTGCTCAGCTCTTTGAGTATTGCCTCCTGAGGTCCCTGTTCGGGCGCCACCTGCCGGGGACCAGCCCCAGCTGATCCAGGGTATTCGAAGGAGAGATGGCCTAGGCGACTATTTATATGCTCATCAGAGATATCAAGAAGAATAGTATGAGGATAGCTCAGTAGGAAAATTGGGTGGAGAAAAGAGACTGAGTAGCTTGGTTTACGTGGGAGACCAATCAAACTTCAAGACAAGAATTTTGCACCACTTACGTACGCCGCAGGCGCCCTCTGGAAGAACGGAAGGTGCCTCACCCTAGACACCTTCTCGAATGGGTCTTAGCAGCCCAGGCATAATTAGGAAGCGTGGTGGGTTCTGCACTCCAGATGGAGATTCGGCTGGAAGTTACAGGGAAGAATGACAAGGAACTTTATGAATTGGAGCTGTAAGTTAACTCTTTGACAGAGAGAGCGAGATGGTGGTGGGGGACAGCCCCCAGTGAAATCAGAGGTGAGAGCACAAAGCAATAAAGTAGGCAGACTCTGGTTATTTTGGGTGGAGATGCTCGAGAATATCCAGGGGGACTCCTGAGGCTCGGTCCCACATTTGCCTATGCCGAGCCTCCTTCCTCAAGACCTTTGTCCAGAATGGAATGCCTCACCGGCTCCGGGCACATGGTCAGTGCATGTTCAGTCCCGATATCAGTGCATGATCAGCCACGTGATCACTGATTGCACAATCACGTGATCAGCGCCTCTCAGTCACGTGATCACCGTATGATAAACACGTGATCAGTGAACGATCAACCACGTGATCACTGCATGCGTCGTCAGGTGGTCAGTTCCTTATCAGCCACGGGATCAGTGCGTGCACAGTCCCATGATCAGCGTCTGTCAGTCACTGATCACTGCCTGATAAACACGTGATCAGTGCATGATGAGCCACGTGATCAGTGCCCGATCAGCCACGTCATCAGTGCATGCACAGTCACCTGATCAGTGCATGCTCAGTCATGTGATCTGTACTTGATCAGCCGAGTGATCAGTGCCTGCAGAGTCACGTGATCAGGGCCTGCTGAGCTGTGTGATACCTTTCGGCTCATCTGCTTGACAATTGCCAGCTGAGCTGCGTGATTCCTGCCTGGTCACCTGCTTGTTTATTGCCAGTTGAGCAGCATGATTTGTCACGGCTCAGGTCCCTGCTTATAGCCTGCTGATTGCGTGGTTCCTGTCTGCTCAGCTCTTTGAGTATTGCCTCCTGAGGTCCCTGTTCGGGCGCCACCTGCCGGGCACAAGCCCCAGCTGATCCAGGGTATTCTAAGGAGAGATGGCCTAGGCGACTATTTATATTCTCATCAAAGGTATCAAGAATAATAGTATGAGGATAGCTCAGTAGGAAAATTCGGTGGAGAAAAGAGACTGAGTAGCTTGGTTTACGTGGGAGACCAATAAAACTTCAAGACAAGAAGTTTGAACCACTTACGTAGGCCGCAGGCGCCCTCTCGAAGAGCGGAAGATGCCTCACCCTAGACACCTCCTCGAGTGGGTCTTAGCAGTCCAGGCATAATTAGGAAGCATGGTGGGTTCCTCACTCCAGATGGACACTCGGCTGGAAGTTACAGGTAAGAATGACAAGGAACTTTATGAATTGGAGCTGTAAGTTAACTCTTTGACAGAGAGAGCCAGATGGTGGAGGGGGACAGCCTCCAGTGAAATCAGAGGTGAGTGCACAAAGCAATAAAGTAGGCAGACTCTGGTTATTTTGGGGGGGAGATGCTCGAGAATATCCGGGTGGACTCCTGAGGCTCGGTCCCGCATTTGCGTATGCCGAGCCTCCTTCCTCATGACCTTTATCCAGAGTGGAATGCCTCACCGGCTCCGGGCACATGGTCAGTGCATGTTCAGTCCCGATATCAGTGCATGATCAGCCACGTGATCACTGACTGCACAGTCACGTGATCAGCGCCTCTGAGTCACGTGATCACCGTATGATAAACACGTGATCAGTGATCGATCAGCCACGTGATCACTGCATGCGCCGTCAGGTGGTCAGTTCCTGATCAGCCACGGGATCAGTGCGTGCACAGTCCCATGATCAGCGCCTGTCAGTCCCTGATAACTGCCTGATAAACACGTGATCAGTGCTTGATGAGCCACGTGATCAGTGCCCGATCAGCCACGACATCAGTGCATGCGCAGTCACGTGATCAGTGCATGCTCAGTCACGTGATCTGTACTTGATCAGCCTCGTGATCAGTGCCTGCAGAGTCACGTGATCAGGGCCTGCTGAGCTGCGTGATTCCTGTCGGCTCATCTGCTTGACAATTGCCAGCTGAGCTGCGTGATTCCTGCCTGGTCACCTGCTTGATTATTGCCAGTTGAGTAGCATGATTCGTCACTGCTCATCTCCCTGCTTATAGCCTGCTGATTGCGAGGTTCGTGTCTGCTCAGCTATTTGAGTATTGCCTCCTGAGGTCCCTGTTCGGGCGCCACCTGCAGGGGACCAGCCCCAGCTGATCCAGCGTATTCGAAGGAGAGATGGCCTAGGCGACTATTTATATGCTCATCAGAGATATCAAGAAGAATAGTATGAGGATAGCTCAGTAGGAAAATTCGGTGGAGAAAATAGACTGAGTAGCTTGGTTTTCGCGGCAGACCAATCAATCTTCAAGACAAGAAGTTTGCACCACTTACGTAGGCCGCAGGCGCCCTCTCGAAGAGCGGAAGTTGCCTCACCCTAGACACCTTCTCGAGTGGGTCTTAGCAGTCCAGGCATAATTAGGAAGCGTTGTGGGTTCCTCTCTCCAGATGGAGACTCGCCTGGAAGTTACAGGTAAGAATGACAAGGAACTTTATGAAAAGGAGCTGTAAGTTAACTCTTTGACAGAGAGAGCGAGATGGTGGTGGGGGACAGCCCCCAGTGAAATCAGAGGTGAGAGCAGAAAGAAATAAAGTAGGCAGACTCTGTTTATTTTAGGGGGGAGATGCTCGAGAATATCCGGGTGGACTCCTGAGGCTCGGTCCCGCATTTGCGTATGCCGAGCCTCCTTCCTCATGACCTTTGTCCAGAGTGGAATGCCTCACCGGCTCCGGGCACATGGTCAGTGCATGCTCAGTCACGATATCAGTGCATGATCAGCCACGTGATCACTGACTGCACAGTCACGTGATCAGCGCCTCTCAGTCACGTGATCACCGTATGATAAACACGTGATCAGTGAACGATCAGCCACGTGATCACTGCATACGCCGTCAGGTGGTCAGTTCCTGATCAGCCACGGGATGAGTGCGTGCACAGTCCCATGATCAGCGCCTGTCAGTCCCTGATCACTGCCTGATAAACACGTGATCAGTGCATGATGAGCCACGTGATCAGTGCCCGATCAGCCACGTCATCAGTGCATGCGCAGGCACCTGATCAGTGCATGCTCAGTCACGTGATCTGTACTTGATCAGCCACGTGATCAGTGCCTGCAGAATCACGTGATCAGGGCCTGCTGAGCTGCGTGATTCCTGTCAGCTCAACTGCTTGACAATTGCCAGCTGAGCTGCGTGATTCCTGCCTGGTCACCTGCTTCATTATTGCTAGTTGAGCAGCATGATTCGTCACTGCTCAGCTCCCTGCTTATAGCCTGCTGATTGCGTGATTCGTGTCTGCTCAGCTCTTTGAGTATTGCCTCCTGAGGTCCCTGTTCCGGCGCCACCTGCCGGGGACCAGCCCCAGCTGATCCAGTGTATTCGAAGGAGAGATGGCCTAGGCGATTATTTATATGCTCATCAGAGATATCAAGAAGAATAGTATGAGGATAGCTCAGTAGGAAAATTCGGTGGAGAAAAGAGACTGAGTAGCTTGGGTTACGCGGGACACCAATAAAACTTCAAGACAAGAAGTTTGCACCACTTACGTAGGCCGCAGGCGCCCTCTCGAAGAGCGGCAGGTGCCTCACTCTAGACAACTTCTCGAGTGGGTCTTAGCAGTCCAGGCATAATTAGGAAGCGTGGTGGGTTCCGCGCTTCAGATGGAGACTCGGATGGAAGTTACAGGGAAGAATGACAGGGAACTTTATGAATTGGAGCTGTAAGTTAACTCTTTGAGAGAGAGAGCGAGATGGTGGTGGGAGACAGCCCCCAGTGAAATCAGAGGTGAGAGCACAAAGCAATAAAGTAGGCAGACTCTGGTTATTTTGGGGGGGAGATGCTCGAGAATATCCGGGGGAACTCCAGAGGCTCGGTCCCGCATTTGCCTATGCCGAGCCTCCTTCCTCAAGACCTTTGTCCAGAGTGGAATGCCTCACCGGCTCCGGGCACATGGTCAGTGCATGCTCAGTCCCGATATCAGTGCATGATCAGCCACGTGATCACTGACTGCACAGTGACGTGATCAGCGCCTCTCAGTCACGTGATCACCGTATGATAAACATGTGATCAGTGAACGATCAGCCACGTGATCAGTGCATGCGCCGTCAGGTGGTCAGTTCCTGATCAGCCACGGGATCAGTGCGTGCACAGTCCCATGATCAGCGCCTGTCAGTCACTGATCACTGCCTAATAAACACGGGATCAGTGCGTGATGAGCCACGTGATCAGTGCCCGATCAGCCACGTTATCAGTGCATGCGCAGTCACCTGATCAGTGCATGCTCAGTCACGTGATCTGTACTTGTTCAGCCACGTGATCAGTGCCTGCAGAGTCACGTGATCAGGGCCTGCTGAGCTGTGTGATTCCTGTCGGCACATCTGCTTGGCAATTGCCGGGTGAGCTGCGTGATTCCTGCCTGGTCACCTGCTTGATTATTGCCAGTTGAGCAGCATGATTCGTCGCTGCTCAGCTCCCTGCTTATAGCCTGCTGATTGCGTGGTTTGTGTCTGCTCAGCTCTTTGAGTATTGCCTCCTGAGGTCCCTTTTCGGGCGCCACCTGCCGGGGACCAGCCCCAGCTGATCCAGGGTATTCGAAGGAGAGATGGCCTAGGCGACTATTTATATGCTCATCAGAGATATCAAGAAGAATAGTATGAGGATAGCTCAGTAGGAAAATTCGGTGGAGAAAAGAGACTGAGTAGCTTGGTTTTCACGGTAGACCAATCAATCTTCAAGACAGGAAGTTTGCACCACTTACGTAGGCCGCAGGCGCCCTCTCGAAGAGCGGAAGTTGCCTCACCCTAGACACCTTCTCGAGTGGGTCTTAGCAGTCCAGGCATAATTAGGAAGCGTTGTGGTTTCCTCTCTCCAGATGGAGACTCGCCTGGAAGTTACAGGTAAGAATGACAAGGAACTTTATGAAAAGGAGCTGTAAGTTAACTCTTTGACAGAGAGAGCGAGTTGGTGGTGGGGGACAGCACCCAGTGAAATCAGAGGTGAGAGCAGAAAGAAATAAAGTAGGCAGACTCTGTTTATTTTGGGGGGGAGATGCTCGAGAATATCCGGGTGGACTCCTGAGGCTCGGTCCCGCATTTGCGTATGCCGAGCCTCCTTCCTCATGACCTTTGTCCAGAGTGGAATGCCTCACCGGCTCCGGGCACATGGTCAGTGCATGCTCAGTCACGATATCAGTGCATGATCAGCCACGTGATCACTGACTGCACAGTCACGTGATCAGCGCCTCTCAGTCACGTGATCACCGTATGATAAACACGTGATCAGTGAACGATCAGCCACGTGATCACTGCATGCGCCGTCAGGTAGGTCAGTTCCTGATCAGCCACGGGATCAGTGCGTGCACAGTCCCATGATCAGCGCCTGTCAGTCCCTGATCACTGCCTGATAAACACGTGATCAGTGCATGATGAGCCACGTGATCTGTGCCCGATCAGCCACGTCATCAGTGCATGCACAGTCACCTGATCAGTGCATGCTCAGTCACGTGATCTGTACTTGATCAGCCGCATGATCAGTGCCTGCAGAGTCACGTGATCAGGGCCTGGTGAGCTGCGTGATTCCTGTCGGCTCATCTGCTTGACAATTTCCAGCTGAGCTTCGTGATTCCTGCCTGATCACCTGCTTGATTATTGCCAGTTGAGCAGCATGATTCGTCACTGCTGAGGTCCCTGCTTATAGCCTGCTGATTTCCTGGTTCGTGTCTGCTCAGCTCTTTGAGTATTGCCTCCTGAGGTCCCTGATCGGGCGCCACCTGCCGGGCACAAGCCCCAGCTGATCCAGGGTATTCGAAGGAGAGATGGCCTAGGCGACTGTTTATATGCTCATCAAAGGTATCAAGAAGAAGAGTATGAGGATAGCTCAGTAGGAAAATTCGGTGGAGAAAAGAGACTGAGTAGCTTGGTTTACGCGGGAGACCAATAAAACTTCAAGACAAGAAGTTTGCACCACTTACGTAGGCCGCAGGCACCCTCTCGAAGAGCGGAAGATGCCTCACCCTAGACACCTCCTCCAGTGGGTCTTAGCAGTCCAGGCATAATTAGGAAGCGTTGTGGGTTCCTCTCTCCAGATGGAGACTCGCCTGGAAGTTACAGGTAAGAATGACAAGGAACTTCATGAATTGGAGCTGTAAGTTAACACTTTGACAGAGAGAGCGAGATGGTGGTGGGGGACAGCCCCCAGTGAAATCAGAGGTGAGAGCACAAAGCAATAAAGTAGGCAGACTCTGGTTATTTTGGGTGGAGATGCTCGAGAATATCCAGGGGGACTCCTGAGGCTCGGTCCCACATTTGCCTATGCCGAGCCTCCTTCCTCAAGACCTTTGTCCAGAGTGGAATGCCTCACCGGCTCCGGGCACATGGTCAGTGCATGTTCAGTCCCGATATCAGTGCATGATCAGCCACGTGATCACTGACTGCACAGTCACGTGATCAGCGCCTCTCGGTCACGTGATCACAGTATGATAAACTCGTGATCAGTGAACGATCAGCAACGTGATCACTGCATGCGCCGTCAGGTGGTCCGTTCCTGATCAGCCACGGGATCAGTGCGTGCACAGTTCCATGATCAGCGCCTGTCAGTCCCTGATCACTGCCTGATAAACACGTGATCAGTGCATGATGAGCCACGTGATCATTGCCCGATCAGCCACGTCATCAGTGCATGCGCAGTCACCTGATCATTGCATGCTCAGTCACGTGATCTGTACTTGATCAGCCACGTGATCAGTGCCTGCAGAGTCACGTGATAAGGGCCTGCTGAGCTGCGTGATTCCTGTCGGCTCATCTGCTTGACAATTGCCAGCTGAGCTGCGTGATTCCTGCCTGGTCACCTGCTTGATTATTGCCAGTTGAGCAGCATGATTCGTCACTGCTCATCTCCCTGCTTATAGCCTGCTGATTGCGTGGTTCGTGTCTGCTCAGCTCTTTGAGTATTGCCTCCTGTGGTCCCTGTTCGGGCGCCACCTGCCGGGGACCAGCCCCAGCTGATCCAGGGTATTCGAAGGAGAGATGGCCTAGGCGACTATTTATATGCTCATCAGAGATATCAGGAAGAATAGTATGAGGATAGCTCAGTAGGAGAATTCGGTGGAGAAAAGAGACTGAGTAGCTTGGTTTACGCGGGAGACCAATAAAACTTCAAGACAAGAAGTTTGCACCACTTACGTAGGCCGCAGGCGCCCTCTCGAAGAGCGGAAGGTGCCTCACCCTAGACACCTTCTCGAGTGGGTCTTAGCAGCCCAGGCATAATTAGGAAGCGTGGTGGGTTCTGCACTCCAGATGGAGACTCGGCTGGAAGTTACAGGGAAGAATGACAAGGAACTTTATGAATTGGAGCTGTAAGTTAACTCTTTGACAGAGAGAGCCAGATGGTGGTGGGGGACAGCCCCCAGTGAAATCAGAGGTGAGAGCACAAAGCAATAAAGTAGGCAGACTCTGGTTATTTTGGGGGGGAAATGCTAGAGAATATCCGGGTGGACTCCTGAGGCTCGGTCCCGCATTTGCGTATGCCGAGCCTCCTTCCTCATGACCTTTGATCAGAGTGGAATGCCTCACCGGCTCCGGGCACATGGTCAGTGCATGCTCAGTCACGATATCAGTGCATGATCAGCCACGTGATCACTGACTGCACAGTCAGGTGATCAGCGCCTCTCAGTCACGTGATCACCGTATGATAAACACGTGATCAGTGAACGATCAGCCACGTGATCACTGCATGCACCGTCAGGTGGTCAGTTCCTGATCAGCCACGGGATCAGTGCGTGCACAGTCCCATGATCAGCGCCTGTCAGTCCCTGATAACTGCTTGATAAACACGTGATCAGTGCATGATGAGCCACGTGATCAGTGCCCGATCAGCCACGTCATCAGTGCATGCGCAGTCACCTGATCAGTGCATGCTCAGTCACGTGATCTGTACTTGATCAGCCGCGTGATCAGTGCCTGCAGAGTCACGTGATCAGGGCCTGGTGAGCTGCGTGATTCCTGTCGGCTCATCTGCTTGACAATTTCCAGCAGAGCTGCGTGATTCCTGCCTGGTCACCTGCTTGATTATTGCCAGTTGAGCAGCATGATTCGTCACTGCTGAGGTCCCTGCTTATAGCCTGCTGATTGCCTGGTTCGTGTCTGCTCAGCTCTTTGAGTATTGCCTCCTGAGGTCCCTGTTCGGGCGCCACCTGCCGGGGATCAGCCCCAGTTGATTCAGGGTATTCTAAGGAGAGATGGCCTAGGCGACTACTTATATGCTCATCAGAGATATCAAGAAGAAAAGTATGAGGATAGCTCAGTAGGAAAATTCGGTGGAGAAAAGATACTGAGTAGCTTGGTTTACGCGGGAGACCAATAAAACTTCAAGACAAGAAGTTTGCACCACTTACGTAGGCCGCAGGCGCCCTCTCGAAGAGCGGAAGGTGCCTCACCCTAGACACCTTCTTGAGTGGGTCTTAGCAGCCCAGGCATAATTAGGAAGCGTGGTGGGTTCTGCACTCCAGATGGAGACTTGGCTGGAAGTTACAGGGAAGAATGACAAGGAACTTTATGAATTGGAGCTGTAAGTTAACTCTTTGACAGAGAGAGCGAGATGGTGGTGGGGGACAGCCCCCAGTGAAATCAGAGGTGAGAGCACAAAGCAATAAAGTAGGTAGACTCTGGTTATTTTGGGGGGGAGATGCTCGAGAATATCCGGGTAGACTCCTGAGGCTCGGTCCCGCATTTGCGTATGCCGAGCCTCCTTCCTCATGACCTTTGTCCAGAGTGCAATGCCTCACCGGCTCCGGGCACATGGTCAGTGCATGCTCTGTCCCGATATCAGTGCATGATCAGCCACGTGATCACTGACTGCACAGTCAGGTGATCAGCGCCTCTCAGTCACGTGATCACCGTATGATAAACACGTGATCAGTGAACGATCAGCCACGTGATCACTGCATGCGAACTCAGGTGGTAAGTTCCTGATCAGCCACGGGATCAGTGCCTGCACAGTCCCTTGATCAGCGCCTGTCAGTCACTGATCACTGCCTGATAAACACGTGATCAGTGCATGATGAGCCACGTGATCAGGGCCGATCAGCCACGTCATCAGTGCATGCGCAGTCACCTGATCAGTGCATGCTCAGTCACGTGATCTGTACTTGATCAGCCACGTGATCAGTGCCTGGTGAGCTGCGTGATTCCTGTCGGCTCATCTGCTTGGCAATTGCAAGCTGAGCTGCGTGATTCCTGCCTGGTCACCTGCTTGATTATTGCCAGTTGAGCAGCATGATTCGTCACTGCTCATCTCCCTGCTTATAGCCTGCTGATTGCCTGGTTCGTGTCTGCTCAGCTCTTTGAGTATTGCCTCCTGAGGTCCCTGTTCGGGCGCCACCTGCCGGGGACCAGCCCCAGCTGATCCAGGGTATTCGAAGGAGAGATGGCCTAGGCGACTATTTATATGCTCATCAGAGATATCAAGAAGAATAGTATGAGGATAGCTCAGTAGGAAAATTGGGTGGAGAAAAGAGACTGAGTAGCTTGGTTTACGCGGGAGACCAATCAAACTTCAAGACAAGAATTTTGCACCACTTACGTACGCCGCAGGCGCCCTCTGGAAGAACGGAAGGTGCCTCACCCTAGACACCTTCTCGAATGGGTCTTAGCAGCCCAGGCATAATTAGGAAGCGTGGTGGGTTCTGCACTCCAGATGGAGATTCGGCTGGAAGTTACAGGGAAGAATGACAAGGAACTTCATGAATTGGAGCTGTAAGTTAACTCTTTGACAGAGAGAGCGAGATGGTGGTGGGGGACAGCCCCCAGTGAAATCAGAGGTGAGAGCACAAAGCAATAAAGTAGGCAGACTCTGGTTATTTTGGGTGGAGATGCTCGAGAATATCCAGGGGGACTCCTGAGGCTCGGTCCCACATTTGCCTATGCCGAGCCTCCTTCCTCAAGACCTTTGTCCAGAATGGAATGCCTCACCGGCTCCGGGCACATGGTCAGTGCATGTTCAGTCCCGATATCAGTGCATGATCAGCCACGTGATCACTGACTGCACAGTCACGTGATCAGCGCCTCTCAGTCACGTGATCACCGTATGATAAACACGTGATCAGTGAACGATCAACCACGTGATCACTGCATGCGCCGTTAGGTGGTCAGTTCCTTATCAGCCACGGGATCAGTGCGTGCACAGTCCCATGATCAGCGCCTGTCAGTCCCTGATCACTGCCTGATAAACACGTGATCAGTGCATGATGAGCCACGTGATCAGTGCCCGATCAGCCACGTCATCAGTGCATGCGCAGTCACCTGATCAGTGCATGCTCAGTCACGTGATCTGTACTTGATCAGCCGCGTGATCAGTGCCTGCAGAGTCACGTGATCAGGGCCTGCTGAGCTGCGTGATTCCTGTCGGCTCATCTGCTTGACAATTTCCAGCTGAGCTGCGTGATTCCTGCCTGGTCACCTGCTTGATTATTGCCAGTTGAGCAGCATGATTCGTCACTGCTGAGGTCCCTGCTTATAGCCTGCTGATTGCCTGGTTCGTGTCTGCTCAGCTCTTTGAGTATTGCCTCCTGAGGTCCCTGATCGGGCGCCACCTGCCGGGCACAAGCTCCAGCTGATCCAGGGTATTCTAAGGAGAGATGGCCTAGGCGACTATTTATATGCTCATCAAAGGTATCAAGAAGAATAGTATGAGGATAGCTCAGTAGGAAAATTCGGTGGAGAAAAGAGACTGAGTAGCTTGGTTTACGCGGGAGACCAATAAAACTTCAAGACAAGAAGTTTGCACCACTTACGTAGGCCGCAGGCGCCCTCTCGAAGAGCGGAAGATGCCTCACCCTAGACACCTCCTCGAGTGGGTCTTAGCAGCCCAGGCATAATTAGGAAGCGTGGTGGGTTCCTCTCTCCAGATGGAGACTCGCCTGGAAGTTACAGGTAAGAATGACAAGGAACTTCATGAATTGGAGCTGTAAGTTAACTCTTTGACAGAGAGAGCCAGATGGTGGTGGGGGACAGCCCCCAGTGAAATCAGAGGTGAGAGCACAAAGCAATAAAGTAGGCAGACTCTGGTTATTTTGGGGGGGAAATGCTAGAGAATATCCGGGTGGACTCCTGAGGCTCGGTCCCGCATTTGCGTATGCCGAGCCTCCTTCCTCATGACCTTTGTCCAGAGTGGAATGCCTCACCGGCTCCGGGCACATGGTCAGTGCATGCTCAGTCACGATATCAGTGCATGATCAGCCACGTGATCACTGACGGCACAGTCACGTGATCAGCGCCTCTCAGTCACGTGATCACCGTATGATAAACACGTGATCAGTGAACGATCAGCCACGTGATCACTGCATGCGCCGTCAGGTGGTCAGTTCCTGATCAGCCACGGGATCAGTGCGTGCACAGTCCCATGATCAGCGCCTGTCAGTCCCTGATAACTGCTTGATAAACACGTGATCAGTGCATGATGAGCCACGTGATCAGTGCCCGATCAGCCACGTCATCAGTGCATGCGCAGTCACCTGATCAGTGCATGCTCAGTCACGTGATCTGTACTTGATCAGCCGCGTGATCAGTGCCTGCAGAGTCACGTGATCAGGGCCTGGTGAGCTGCGTGATTCCTGTCGGCTCATCTGCTTGACAATTTCCAGCAGAGCTGCGTGATTCCTGCCTGGTCACCTGCTTGATTATTGCCAGTTGAGCAGCATGATTCGTCACTGCTGAGGTCCCTGCTTATAGCCTGCTGATTGCCTGGTTCGTGTCTGCTCAGCTCTTTGAGTATTGCCTCCTGAGGTCCCTGTTCGGGCGCCACCTGCCGGGGATCAGCCCCAGTTGATTCAGGGTATTCTAAGGAGAGATGGCCTAGGCGACTACTTATATGCTCATCAGAGATATCAAGAAGAAAAGTATGAGGATAGCTCAGTAGGAAAATTCGGTGGAGAAAAGATACTGAGTAGCTTGGTTTACGCGGGAGACCAATAAAACTTCAAGACAAGAAGTTTGCACCACTTACGTAGGCCGCAGGCGCCCTCTCGAAGAGCGGAAGGTGCCTCACCCTAGACACCTTCTTGAGTGGGTCTTAGCAGCCCAGGCATAATTAGGAAGCGTGGTGGGTTCTGCACTCCAGATGGAGACTTGGCTGGAAGTTACAGGGAAGAATGACAAGGAACTTTATGAATTGGAGCTGTAAGTTAACTCTTTGACAGAGAGAGCGAGATGGTGGTGGGGGACAGCCCCCAGTGAAATCAGAGGTGAGAGCACAAAGCAATAAAGTAGGTAGACTCTGGTTATTTTGGGGGGGAGATGCTCGAGAATATCCGGGTAGACTCCTGAGGCTCGGTCCCGCATTTGCGTATGCCGAGCCTCCTTCCTCATGACCTTTGTCCAGAGTGCAATGCCTCACCGGCTCCGGGCACATGGTCAGTGCATGCTCTGTCCCGATATCAGTGCATGATCAGCCACGTGATCACTGACTGCACATTCAGGTGATCAGCGCCTCTCAGTCACGTGATCACCGTATGATAAACACGTGATCAGTGAACGATCAGCCACGTGATCACTGCATGCGAACTCAGGTGGTAAGTTCCTGATCAGCCACGGGATCAGTGCCTGCACAGTCCCTTGATCAGCGCCTGTCAGTCACTGATCACTGCCTGATAAACACGTGATCAGTGCATGATGAGCCAGGTGATCAGGGCCGATCAGCCACGTCATCAGTGCATGCGCAGTCACCTGATCAGTGCATGCTCAGTCACGTGATCTGTACTTGATCAGCCACGTGATCAGTGCCTGGTGAGCTGCGTGATTCCTGTCGGCTCATCTGCTTGGCAATTGCAAGCTGAGCTGCGTGATTCCTGCCTGGTCACCTGCTTGATTATTGCCAGTTGAGCAGCATGATTCGTCACTGCTCATCTCCCTGCTTATAGCCTGCTGATTGCCTGGTTCGTGTCTGCTCAGCTCTTTGAGTATTGCCTCCTGAGGTCCCTGTTCGGGCGCCACCTGCCGGGGACCAGCCCCAGCTGATCCAGGGTATTCGAAGGAGAGATGGCCTAGGCGACTATTTATATGCTCATCAGAGATATCAAGAAGAATAGTATGAGGATAGCTCAGTAGGAAAATTGGGTGGAGAAAAGAGACTGAGTAGCTTGGTTTACGCGGGAGACCAATCAAACTTCAAGACAAGAATTTTGCACCACTTACGTACGCCGCAGGCGCCCTCTGGAAGAACGGAAGGTGCCTCACCCTAGACACCTTCTCGAATGGGTCTTAGCAGCCCAGGCATAATTAGGAAGCGTGGTGGGTTCTGCACTCCAGATGGAGATTCGGCTGGAAGTTACAGGGAAGAATGACAAGGAACTTCATGAATTGGAGCTGTAAGTTAACTCTTTGACAGAGAGAGCGAGATGGTGGTGGGGGACAGCCCCCAGTGAAATCAGAGGTGAGAGCACAAAGCAATAAAGTAGGCAGACTCTCGTTATTTTGGGTGGAGATGCTCGAGAATATCCAGGGGGACTCCTGAGGCTCGGTCCCACATTTGCCTATGCCGAGCCTCCTTCCTCAAGACCTTTGTCCAGAATGGAATGCCTCACCGGCTCCGGGCACATGGTCAGTGCATGTTCAGTCCCGATATCAGTGCATGATCAGCCACGTGATCACTGACTGCACAGTCACGTGATCAGCGCCTCTCAGTCACGTGATCACCGTATGATAAACACGTGATCAGTGAACGATCAACCACGTGATCACTGCATGCGCCGTTAGGTGGTCAGTTCCTTATCAGCCACGGGATCAGTGCGTGCACAGTCCCATGATCAGCGCCTGTCAGTCCCTGATCACTGCCTGATAAACACGTGATCAGTGCATGATGAGCCACGTGATCAGTGCCCGATCAGCCACGTCATCAGTGCATGCTCAGTCACGTGATCTGTACTTGATCAGCCGCGTGATCAGTGCCTGCAGAGTCACGTGATCAGGGCCTGCTGAGCTGCGTGATTCCTGTCGGCTCATCTGCTTGACAATTTCCAGCTGAGCTGCGTGATTCCTGCCTGGTCACCTGCTTGTTTATTGCCAGTTGAGCAGCATGATTTGTCACGGCTCAGGTCCCTGCTTATAGCCTGCTGATTGCGTGGTTCCTGTCTGCTCAGCTCTTTGAGTATTGCCTCCTGAGGTCCCTGTTCGGGCGCCACCTGCCGGGCACAAGCCCCAGCTGATCCAGGGTATTCTAAGGAGAGATGGCCTAGGCGACTATTTATATTCTCATCAAAGGTATCAAGAATAATAGTATGAGGATAGCTCAGTAGGAAAATTCGGTGGAGAAAAGAGACTGAGTAGCTTGGTTTACGTGGGAGACCAATAAAACTTCAAGACAAGAAGTTTGAACCACTTACGTAGGCCGCAGGCGCCCTCTCGAAGAGCGGAAGATGCCTCACCCTAGACACCTCCTCGAGTGGGTCTTAGCAGTCCAGGCATAATTAGGAAGCATGGTGGGTTCCTCACTCCAGATGGAGACTCGGCTGGAAGTTACAGGTAAGAATGACAAGGAACTTTATGAATTGGAGCTGTAAGTTAACTCTTTGACAGAGAGAGCCAGATGGTGGAGGGGGACAGCCTCCAGTGAAATCAGAGGTGAGTGCACAAAGCAATAAAGTAGGCAGACTCTGGTTATTTTGGGGGGGAGATGCTCGAGAATATCCGGGTGGACTCCTGAGGCTCGGTCCCGCATTTGCGTATGCCGAGCCTCCTTCCTCATGACCTTTATCCAGAGTGGAATGCCTCACCGGCTCCGGGCACATGGTCAGTGCATGTTCAGTCCCGATATCAGTGCATGATCAGCCACGTGATCACTGACTGCACAGTCACGTGATCAGCGCCTCTCAGTCACGTGATCACCGTATGATAAACACGTGATCAGTGATCGATCAGCCACGTGATCACTGCATGCGCCGTCAGGTGGTCAGTTCCTGATCAGCCACGGGATCAGTGCGTGCACAGTCCCATGATCAGCGCCTGTCAGTCCCTGATCACTGCCTGATAAACACGTGATCAGTGCTTGATGAGCCACGTGATCAGTGCCCGATCAGCCACGACATCAGTGCATGCGCAGTCACGTGATCAGTGCATGCTCAGTCACGTGATCTGTACTTGATCAGCCTCGTGATCAGTGCCTGCAGAGTCACGTGATCAGGGCCTGCTGAGCTGCGTGATTCCTGTCGGCTCATCTGCTTGACAATTGCCAGCTGAGCTGCGTGATTCCTGCCTGGTCACCTGCTTGATTATTGCCAGTTGAGTAGCATGATTCGTCACTGCTCATCTCCCTGCTTATAGCCTGCTGATTGCGTGGTTCGTGTCTGCTCAGCTATTTGAGTATTGCCTCCTGAGGTCCCTGTTCGGGCGCCACCTGCAGGGGACCAGCCCCAGCTGATCCAGCGTATTCGAAGGAGAGATGGCCTAGGCGACTATTTATATGCTCATCAGAGATATCAAGAAGAATAGTATGAGGATAGCTCAGTAGGAAAATTCGGTGGAGAAAATAGACTGAGTAGCTTGGTTTTCGCGGCAGACCAATCAATCTTCAAGACAAGAAGTTTGCACCACTTACGTAGGCCGCAGGCGCCCTCTCGAAGAGCGGAAGTTGCCTCACCCTAGACACCTTCTCGAGTGGGTCTTAGCAGTCCAGGCATAATTAGGAAGCGTTGTGGGTTCCTCTCTCCAGATGGAGACTCGCCTGGAAGTTACAGGTAAGAATGACAAGGAACTTTATGAAAAGGAGCTGTAAGTTAACTCTTTGACAGAGAGAGCGAGATGGTGGTGGGGGACAGCCCCCAGTGAAATCAGAGGTGAGAGCAGAAAGAAATAAAGTAGGCAGACTCTGTTTATCTTAGGGGGGAGATGCTCGAGAATATCCGGGTGGACTCCTGAGGCTCGGTCCCGCATTTGCGTATGCCGAGCCTCCTTCCTCATGACCTTTGTCCAGAGTGGAATGCCTCACCGGCTCCGGGCACATGGTCAGTGCATGCTCAGTCACGATATCAGTGCATGATCAGCCACGTGATCACTGACTGCACAGTCACGTGATCAGCGCCTCTCAGTCACGTGATCACCGTATGATAAACACGTGATCAGTGAACGATCAGCCACGTGATCACTGCATACGCCGTCAGGTGGTCAGTTCCTGATCAGCCACGGGATGAGTGCGTGCACAGTCCCATGATCAGCGCCTGTCAGTCCCTGATCACTGCCTGATAAACACGTGATCAGTGCATGATGAGCCACGTGATCAGTGCCCGATCAGCCACGTCATCAGTGCATGCGCAGGCACCTGATCAGTGCATGCTCAGTCACGTGATCTGTACTTGATCAGCCACGTGATCAGTGCCTGCAGAGTCACGTGATCAGGGCCTGCTGAGCTGCGTGATTCCTGTCAGCTCATCTGCTTGACAATTTCCAGCTGAGCTGCGTGATTCCTGCCTGGTCACCTGCTTGATTATTGCCAGTTGAGCAGCATGATTCGTCACTGCTGAGGTCCCTGCTTATAGCCTGCTGATTGCCTGGTTCGTGTCTGCTCAGCTCTTTGAGTATTGCCTCCTGAGGTCCCTGATCGGGCGCCACCTGCCGGGCACAAGCCCCAGCTGATCCAGGGTATTCTAAGGAGAGATGGCCTAGGCGACTATTTATATGCTCATCAAAGGTATCAAGAAGAATAGTATGAGGATAGCTCAGTAGGAAAATTCGGTGGAGAAAAGAGACTGAGTAGCTTGGTTTACGCGGGAGACCAATAAAACTTCAAGACAAGAAGTTTGCACCACTTACGTAGGCCGCAGGCGCCCTCTCGAAGAGCGGAAGATGCCTCACCCTAGACACCTCCTCGAGTGGGTCTTAGCAGTCCAGGCATAATTAGGAAGCGTTGTGGGTTCCTCTCTCCAGATGGAGACTCGCCTGGAAGTTACAGGTAAGAATGACAAGGAACTTCATGAATTGGAGCTGTAAGTTAACTCTTTGACAGAGAGAGCGAGATGGTGGTGGGGGACAGCCCCCAGTGAAATCAGAGGTGAGAGCACAAAGCAATAAAGTAGGCAGACTCTGGTTATTTTGGGTGGAGATGCTCGAGAATATCCAGGGGGACTCCTGAGGCTCGGTCCCACATTTGCCTATGCCGAGCCTCCTTCCTCAAGACCTTTGTCCAGAGTGGAATGCCTCACCGGCTCCGGGCACATGGTCAGTGCATGTTCAGTCCCGATATCAGTGCATGATCAGCCACGTGATCACTGACTGCACAGTCACGTGATCAGCGCCTCTCAGTCACGTGATCACAGTATGATAAACTCGTGATCAGTGAACGATCAGCAACGTGATCACTGCATGCGCCGTCAGGTGGTCCGTTCCTGATCAGCCATAGGATCAGTGCGTGCACAGTTCCATGATCAGCGCCTGTCAGTCCCTGATCACTGCCTGATAAACACGTGATCAGTGCATGATGAGCCACGTGATCAGTGCCCGATCAGCCACGTCATCAGTGCATGCGCAGTCACCTGATCATTGCATGCTCAGTCACGTGATCTGTACTTGATCAGCCACGTGATCAGTGCCTGCAGAGTCACGTGATAAGGGCCTGCTGAGCTGCGTGATTCCTGTCGGCTCATCTGCTTGACAATTGCCAGCTGAGCTGCGTGATTCCTGCCTGGTCACCTGCTTGATTATTGCCAGTTGAGCAGCATGATTCGTCACTGCTCATCTCCCTGCTTATAGCCTGCTGATTGCGTGGTTCGTGTCTGCTCAGCTCTTTGAGTATTGCCTCCTGTGGTCCCTGTTGGGGCGCCACCTGCCGGGGACCAGCCCCAGCTGATCCAGGGTATTCGAAGGAGAGATGGCCTAGGCGACTATTTATATGCTCATCAGAGATATCAGGAAGAATAGTATGAGGATAGCTCAGTAGGAGAATTCGGTGGAGAAAAGAGACTGAGTAGCTTGGTTTACGCGGGAGACCAATAAAACTTCAAGACAAGAAGTTTGCACCACTTACGTAGGCCGCAGGCGCCCTCTCGAAGAGCGGAAGGTGCCTCACCCTAGACACCTCCTCGAGTGGGTCTTAGCAGTCCAGGCATAATTAGGAAGCATGGTGGGTTCCTCACTCCAGATGGAGACTCGGCTGTAAGTTACAGGTAAGAATGACAAGGAACTTTATGAATTGGAGCTGTAAGTTAACTCTTTGACAGAGAGAGCCAGATGGTGGAGGGGGACAGCCCCCAGTGAAACCAGAGGTGAGTGCACAAAGCAATAAAGTAGGCAGACTCTGGTTATTTTGGGGGGGAGATGCTCGAGAATATCCGGGTGGACTCCTGAGGCTCGGTCCCGCATTTGCGTATGCCGAGCCTCCTTCCTCATGACCTTTATCCAGAGTGGAATGCCTCACCGGCTCCGGGCACATGGTCAGTGCATGTTCAGTCCCGATATCAGTGCATGATCAGCCACGTGATCACTGACTGCACAGTCACGTGATCAGCGCCTCTGAGTCACCTGATCACCGTATGATAAACACGTGATCAGTGATCGATCAGCCACGTGATCACTGCATGCGCCGTCAGGTGGTCAGTTCCTGATCAGCCACGGGATCAGTGCGTGCACAGTCCCATGATCAGCGCCTGTCAGTCCCTGATCACTGCCTGATAAACACGTGATCAGTGCTTGATGAGCCACGTGATCAGTGCCCGACCAGCCACGACATCAGTGCATGCGCAGTCACGTGATCAATGCATGCTCAGTCACGTGATCTGTACTTGATCAGCCTCGTGATCAGTGCCTGCAGAGTCACGTGATCAGGGCCTGCTGAGCTGCGTGATTCCTGTCAGCTCAACTGCTTGACAATTGCCAGCTGAGCTGCGTGATTCCTGCCTGGTCACCTGCTTCATTATTGCTAGTTGAGCAGCATGATTCGTCACTGCTCAGCTCCCTGCTTATAGCCTGCTGATTGCGTGATTCGTGTCTGCTCAGCTCTTTGAGTATTGCCTCCTGAGGTCCCTGTTCCGGCGCCACCTGCCGGGGACCAGCCCCAGCTGATCCAGTGTATTCGAAGGAGAGATGGCCTAGGCGATTATTTATATGCTCATCAGAGATATCAAGAAGAATAGTATGAGGATAGCTCAGTAGGAAAATTCGGTGGAGAAAAGAGACTGAGTAGCTTGGTTTACGCGGGAGACCAATCAAACTTCAAGACAAGAAGTTTGCACCACTTACGTAGGCCGCAGGCGCCCTCTCGAAGAGCGGAAGGTGCCTCACTCTAGACAACTTCTCGAGTGGGTCTTAGCAGTCCAGACATAATTAGGAAGCGTGGTGGGTTCCGCGCTTCAGATGGAGACTCGGCTGGAAGTTACAGGGAAGAATGACAGGGAACTTTATGAATTGGAGCTGTAAGTTAACTCTTTGAGAGAGAGAGCGAGATGGTGGTGGGGGACAGCCCCCAGTGAAATCAGAGGTGAGAGCACAAAGCAATAAAGTAGGCAGACTCTTGTTATTTTGGGGGGGAGATGCTCGAGAATATCCGGGGGGACTCCAGAGGCTCGGTCCCGCATTTGCCTATGCCGAGCCTCCTTCCTCATGACCTTTGTCCAGAGTGGAATGCCTCACCGGCTCCGGGCACATGGTCAGTGCATGCTCAGTCCCGATATCAGTGCATGATCAGCCACGTGATCACTGACTGCACAGTCAGGTGATCAGCGCCTCTCAGTCACGTGATCACCGTATGATAAACATGTGATCAGTGAACGATCAGCCACGTGATCAGTGCATGCGCCGTCAGGTGGTCAGTTCCTGATCAGCCACGGGATCAGTGCGTGCACAGTCCCATGATCAGCGCCTGTCAGTCCCTGATCACTGCCTGATAAACACGTGATCAGTGCATGATGAGCCACGTGATCTGTGCCCGATCAGCCACGTCATCAGTGCATGCACAGTCACCTGATCAGTGCATGCTCAGTCACGTGATCTGTACTTGATCAGCCGCATGATCAGTGCCTGCAGAGTCACGTGATCAGGGCCTGGTGAGCTGCGTGATTCCTGTCGGCTCATCTGCTTGACAATTTCCAGCTGAGCTTCGTGATTCCTGCCTGGTCACCTGCTTGATTATTGCCAGTTGAGCAGCATGATTCGTCACTGCTGAGGTCCCTGCTTATAGCCTGCTGATTTCCTGGTTCGTGTCTGCTCAGCTCTTTGAGTATTGCCTCCTGAGGTCCCTGATCGGGCGCCACCTGCCGGGCACAAGCCCCAGCTGATCCAGGGTATTCTAAGGAGAGATGGCCTAGGCGACTATTTATATGCTCATCAAAGGTATCAAGAAGAATAGTATGAGGATAGCTCAGTAGAAAAATTCGGTGGAGAAAAGAGACTGAGTAGCTTGGTTTACGCGGGAGACCAATAAAACTTCAAGACAAGAAGTTTGCACCACTTACGTAGGCCGCAGGCGCCCTCTCGAAGAGCGGAAGATGCCTCACCCTAGACACCTCCTTGAGTGGGTCTTAGCAGTCCAGGCATAATTAGGAAGCGTTGTGGGTTCCTCTCTCCAGATGGAGACTCGCCTGGAAGTTACAGGTAAGAATGACAAGGAACTTTATGAATAGGAGCTGTAAGTTAACTCTTTGACAGAGAGAGCCAGATGGTGGTGGGGGACAGCCCCCAGTGAAATCAGAGGTGAGAGCACAAAGCAATAAAGTAGGCAGACTCTGGTTATTTTGGGGGGAAGATGCTAGAGAATATCCGGGTGGACTCCTGAGGCTCGGTCCCGCATTTGCGTATGCCGAGCCCCCTTCCTCATGACCTTTGTCCAGAATGGAATGCCTCACCGGCTCCGGGCACATGGTCAGTGCATGCTCAGTCACGATATCAGTGCATGATCAGCCACGTGATCACTGACTGCACAGTCACGTGATCAGCGCCTCTCAGTCACGTGATCACCGTATGATAAACACGTGATCAGTGAACGATCAGCCACGTGATCACTGCATGCGCCGTCAGGTGGTCAGTTCCTGATCAGCCACGGGATCAGTGCGTGCACAGTCCCATGATCAGCGCCTGTCAGTCCCTGATCACTTCCTGATAAACACGTGATCAGTGCCCGATCAGCCACGTCATCAGTGCATGTGCAGTCACCTGATCAGTGCATGCTCAGTCACGTGATCTGTACTTGATCAGCCACGTGATCAGTGCCTGCAGAGTCACGTGATCAGGGCCTGCTGAGCTGCGTGATTCCTGTCGGCTCATCTGCTTGACAATTGCCAGCTGAGCTGCGTGATTCCTGCCTGGTCACCTGCTTCATTATTGCTAGTTGCGCAGCATGATTCGTCGCTGCTCAGCTTCCTACTTATAGCCTGCTGATTGCGTGGTTCGTGTCTGCTCAGCTCTTTGAGTATTGCGTCCTGAGGTCCCTGTTCGGACGCCACCTGCCGGGCACAAGCCCCAGCTGATCCAGGGTATTCTAAGGAGAGATGGCCTAGGCGACTATTTATATGCTCATCAAAGGTATCAAGAAGAATAGTATGAGGATAGCTCAGTAGGAAAATTCGGTGGAGAAAAGAGACTGAGTAGCTTGGTTTACGCGGGAGACCAATAAAACTTCAAGACAAGAAGTTTGCACCACTTACGTAGGCCGCAGGCGCCCTCTCGAAGAGCGGAATGTGCCTCACCCTAGACACCTTCTTGAGTGGGTCTTAGCAGCCCAGGCATAATTAGGAAGCGTGGTGGGTTCTGCACTCCAGATGGAGACTTGGCTGGAAGTTACAGGGAAGAATGACAAGGAACTTCATGAATTGGATCTGTAAGTTAACTCTTTGACAGAGAGAGCGAGATGGTGGTGGGGGACAGCCCCCAGTGAAATCAGAGGTGAGAGCACAAAGCAATAAAGTAGGTAGACTCTGGTTATTTTGGGGGGGAGATGCTGGAGAATATCCGGGTGGACTCCTGAGGCTCGGTCCCGCATTTGCCTATGCCGAGCCTCCTTCCTCATGACTTTTGTCCAGAGTGCAATGCCTCACCGGCTCCGGGCACATGGTCAGTGCATGCTCAGTCCCGATATCAGTGCATGATCAGCCACGTGATCACTGACTGCACAGTCAGGTGATCAGCGCCTCTCAGTCACGTGATCACCGTATGATAAACACGTGATCAGTGAACGATCAGCCACGTGATCACTGCAAGCGAACTCAGGTGGTAAGTTCCTGATCAGCCACGGGTTCAGTGCCTGCACAGTCCCTTGATCAGTGCCTGTCAGTCACTGATCACTGCCTGATAAACACGTGATCAGTGCATGATGAGCCACGTGATCAGGGCCGATCGGCCACGTCATCAGTGCATGCGCAGTCACCTGATCAGTGCATGCTCAGTCACGTGATCTGTACTTGATCAGCCACGTGATCAGTGCCTGCTGAGCTGCGTGATTCCTGTCGGCTCATCTGCTTGGCAATTGCAAGCTGAGCTGCGTGATTCCTGCCTGGTCACCTGCTTGATTATTGCCAGTTGAGCAGCATGATTCGTCACTGCTCATCTCCCTGCTTATAGCCTGCTGATTGCCTGGTTCGTGTCTGCTCAGCTCTTTGAGTATTGCCTCCTGAGGTCCCTGTTCGGGCGCCACCTGCCGGGCACCAGCCCCAGCTGATCCAGGGTATTCGAAGGAGAGATGGCCTAGGCGACTATTTATATGCTCATCAGAGGTATCAAGAAGAATAGTATGAGGATAGCTCAGTAGGAAAATTGGGTGGAGAAAAGAGACTGAGTAGCTTGGTTTACGCGAGAGACCAATCAAACTTCAAGACAAGAAGTTTGCACCACTTACGTAGGCCGCAGGCGCCCTCTCGAAGAGCGGAATGTGCCTCACCCTAGACACCTTCTTGAGTGGGTCTTAGCAGCCCAGGCATAATTAGGAAGCGTGGTGGGTTCTGCACTCCAGATGGAGACTTGGCTGGAAGTTACAGGGAAGAATGACAAGGAACTTCATGAATTGGAGCTGTAAGTTAACTCTTTGACAGAGAGAGCGAGATGGTGGTGGGGGACAGCCCCCAGTGAAATCAGAGGTGAGAGCACAAAGCAATAAAGTAGGTAGACTCTGGTTATTTTGGGGGGGAGATGCTGGAGAATATCCGGGTGGACTCCTGAGGCTCGGTCCCGCATTTGCGTATGCCGAGCCTCCTTCCTCATGACTTTTGTCCAGAGTGCAATGCCTCACCGGCTCCGGGCACATGGTCAGTGCATGCTCAGTCCCGATATCAGTGCATGATCAGCCACGTGATCACTGACTGCACAGTCAGGTGATCAGCGCCTCTCAGTCACGTGATCACCGTATGATAAACACGTGATCAGTGAACGATCAGCCACGTGATCACTGCAAGCGAACTCAGGTGGTAAGTTCCTGATCAGCCACGGGATCAGTGCCTGCACAGTCCCTTGATCAGCGCCTGTCAGTCACTGATCACTGCCTGATAAACACGTGATCAGTGCATGATGAGCCACGTGATCAGGGCCGATCGGCCACGTCATCAGTGCATGCGCAGTCACCTGATCAGTGCATGCTCAGTCACGTGATCTGTACTTGATCAGCCACGTGATCAGTGCCTGCTGAGCTGCGTGATTCCTGTCGGCTCATCTGCTTGGCAATTGCAAGCTGAGCTGCGTGATTCCTGCCTGGTCACCTGCTTGATTATTGCCAGTTGAGCAGCATGATTCGTCACTGCTCATCTCCCTGCTTATAGCCTGCTGATTGCCTGGTTCGTGTCTGCTCAGCTCTTTGAGTATTGCCTCCTGAGGTCCCTGTTCGGGCGCCACCTGCCGGGGACCAGCCCCAGCTGATCCAGGGTATTCGAAGGAGAGATGGCCTAGGCGACTATTTATATGCTCATCAAAGGTATCAAGAAGAATAGTATGAGGATAGCTCAGTAGGAAAATTGGGTGGAGAAAAGAGACTGAGTAGCTTGGTTTACGCGAGAGACCAATCAAACCTCAAAGCAAGAAGTTTGCACCACTTACGTAGGCCGCAGGTGCCCTCTCGAAGAGCGGAAGGTGCCTCACCCTAGACAACTTCTCGAGTGGGTCTTAGCAGTCCAGGCATAATTAGGAAGCGTGGTGGGTTCCTCGCTCCAGATGGAGACTCGGCTGGAAGTTACAGGGAAGAATGACAAGGAACTTTATGAATTGGAGCTGTAAGTTAACTCTTTGACAGAGAGAGCGAGATGGTGGTTGGGGACAGCCCCCAGTGAAATCAGAGGTGAGAGCACAAAGCAATAAAGTAGGCAGACTCTGGTTATTTTGGGGGGGAGATGCTCGAGAATATCCCGGTGGACTCCTGAGGCTCGGTCCCGCATTTTCCTATGCCGAGCCTCCTTCCTCAAGACCTTTGTCCAGAGTGGAATGCCTCACCGGCTCCGGGCACATGGTCAGTGCATGCTCAGTCCCGATATCAGTGCATGATCAGCCACGTGATCACTGACTGCACAGTCAGGTGATCAGTGCCTCTCAGTCACGTGATCACCGTATGATAAACACGTGAACAGTGAACGATCAGCCACGTGATCACTGCATGCGAACTCAGGTGGTCAGTTCCTGATCAGCCACGGGATCAGTGCGTGCACAGTCCCTTGATCAGCGCCTGTCAGTCACTGATCACTGCCTGATAAACACGTGATCAGTGCATGATGAGCCACGTGATCAGGGCCGATCGGCCACGTCATCAGTGCATGCGCAGTCACCTGATCAGTGCATGCTCAGTCACGTGATCTGTACTTGATCAGCCACGTGATCAGTGCCTGCTGAGCTGCGTAATTCCTGTCGGCTCATCTGCTTGGCAATTGCAAGCTGAGCTGCGTGATTCCTGCCTGGTCACCTGCTTGATTATTGCCAGTTGACCAGCATGATTGGTCGCTGCTCAGCTCCCTGCTTATAGCCTGCTGATTGCGTGGTTCGTGTCTGCTCAGCTCTTTGAGTATTGCCTCCTGAGGTCCCTGTTCGGGCGCCACCTGCCGGGGACCAGCCCCAGCTGATCCAGGGTATTCGAAGGAGAGATGGCCTTGGTGACTATTTATATGCTCATCAGAGATATCAAGAAGAATAGTATGGGGATAGCTCAGTAGGAAACTTCGGTGGAGAAAAGAGACTGAATAACTTGGTTTACGCAGGAGACCAATCAAACATGAAGACAAGAAGTTTGCACCACTTACGTAGGCCGCAGGCACCCTCTCGAAGAGCTGAAGGTGCCTCACCATAGACACCTTCTCGAGTGGCTCTTAGCAGCCAAGGCATAATTAGGAAGCGTGGTGGGTTCCACGTTCCTGATGGAGACTCGGCTGGAAGTTACAGGAAAGAATGACAAGGAACTTTATGAATTGGAGCTGTAAGTTAACTCTTTGACAGAGAGAGCCAGATGGTGGTGGGGGACAGCCCCCAGTGAAATCAGAGGTGAGAGCACAAAGCAATAAAGTAGGCAGACTCTGGTTATTTTGGGGGGGAGATGCTCGAGAATATCCGGGTGGACTCCTGAGGCTCGGTCCCGCATTTGCCTATGCCGAGCCTCCTTCCTCATGACCTTTGTCCAGAGTGGAATGCCTCACCGGCTCCGGGCACATGGTCAGTGCATGCTCAGTCCCGATATCAGTGCATGATCAGCCACGTGATCACTGACTGCACAGTCACGTGATCAGCGCCTTTCAGTCACGTGATCACCGTATGATAAACACGTGATCAGTGAACGATCAGCCACGTGATCACTGCATGCGAACTCAGGTGGTCAGTTCCTGATCAGCCACGGGATCAGTCCGTGCACAGTCCCATGATCAGCGCCTGTCAGTCCCTGATCACTGCCTGATAAACACGTGATCAGTGCATGATGAGCCACGTGATCAGTGCCCGATCGGCCACGTCATCAGTGCATGCCCAGTCACCTGATCAGTGCATGCTCAGTCACGTGATCTGTACTTGATCAGCCACGTGATCAGTGCCTGCAGAATCACGTGATCAGGGCCTGCTGAGCTGCGTGATTCCTGTCAGCTCAACTGCTTGACAATTGCCAGCTGAGCTGCGTGATTCCTGCCTGATCACCTGCTTCATTATTGCTAGTTGAGCAGCATGATTCGTCACTGCTCAGCTCACTGCTTATAGCCTGCTGATTGCGTGATTCGTGTCTGCTCAGCTCTTTGAGTATTGCCTCCTGAGGTCCCTGTTCCGGCGCCACCTGCCGGGGACCAGCCCCAGCTGATCCAGGGTATTCGAAGGAGAGATGGCCTAGGCGATTATTTATATGCTCATCAGAGATATCAGGAAGAATAGTATGAGGATAGCTCAGTAAGAAAATTCGGTGGAGAAAAGAGACTGAGTAGTTTGGTTTACGCGGGAGACCAATCAAACTTCAAGACAAGAAATTTGCACCACTTACGTAGGCCGCAGGCGCCCTCTCGAAGAGCGGAAGGTGCCTCACCCTAGACACCTTCTCCAGTGAGTCTTAGCAGTCCAGGCATAATTAGGAAGCGTGGTGGGTTACTCGCTCCAGATGGAGACTCGGCTGGAATTTACAGGGAAGAATGACAGGGAACTTTATGAATTGGAGCTGTAAGTTAACTCTTTGACAGAGAGAGCGAGATGGTGGTTGGGGACAGCCCCCAGTGAAATCAGAGGTGAGAGCACAAAGCAATAAAGTAGGCAGACTCTGGTTATTTTGGGGGGGAGATGCTCGAGAATAACCGGGTGGACTCCTGAGGCTCGGTCCCGCATTTGCCTATGCCGAGCCTCCTTCCTCATGACCTTTGTCCAGAGTGGAATGCCTCACCGGCTCCGGGCACATGGTCAGTGCATGCTCAGTCCCAATATCAGTGCATGATCAGCCACGTGATCACTGACTGCACAGTCAGGTGATCAGCGCATCTCAGTCACGTGATCACCGTATGATAAACACGTGAACAGTGAACGATCAGCCACGTGATCACTGCATGCGAACTCAGGTGGTAAGTTCCTGATCAGCCACAGGATCAGTGCGTGCACAGTCCCTTGATCAGCGCCTGTCAGTCACTGATCACTGCCTGATAAACACGTGATCAGTTCATGATGAGCCACGTGATCAGGGCCGATCGGCCACGTCATCAGTGCATGCGCAGTCACCTAATCAGTGCATGCTCAGTCACGTGATCTGTACTTGATCAGCCACGTTATCAGTGCCTGCTGAGCTGCGTGATTCCTGTCGGCTCATCTGCTTGGCAATTGCAAGCTGAGCTGCGTGATTCCTGCCTGGTCACCTGCTTGATTATTGCCAGTTGAGCAGCATGATTGGTCGCTGCTCAGCTCCCTGCTTATAGCCTGCTGATTGCGTGGTTCGTGTCTGCTCAGCTCTTTGAGTATTGGCTCCTGAGGTCCCTGTTCGGGCGCCACCTGCCGGGGACCAGCCCCAGCTGATCCAGGGTATTCGAAGGAGAGATGGCCTAGGTGACTATTTATATGCTCATCAGAGATATCAAGAAGAATAGTATGGGGATAGCTCAGTAGGAAACTTCGGTGGAGAAAAGAGACTGAGTAACTTGGTTTACGCAGGAGACCAATCAAACATGAAGACAAGAAGTTTGCACCACTTACGTAGGCCGCAGGCACCCTCTCGAAGAGCTGAAGGTGCCTCACCATAGACACCTTCTCGAGTGGCTCTTAGCAGCCCAGGCATAATTAGGAAGCGTGGTGGGTTCCACGTTCCTGATGGAGACTCGGCTGGAAGTTACAGGGAAGAATGACAAGGAACTTTATGAATTGGAGGTGTAAGTTAACTCTTTGACAGAGAGAGCCAGATGGTGGTGGGGGACAGCCCCCAGTGAAATCAGAGGTGAGAGCACAAAGCAATAAAGTAGGCAGACTCTGGTTATTTTGGGGGGGAGATGCTCGAGAATATCCGGGTGGATTCCTGAGGCTCGGTCCCGCATTTGCCTATGCCGAGCCTCCTTCCTCATGACCTTTGTCCAGAGTGGAATGCCTCACCGGCTCCGGGCACATGGTCAGTGCATGCTCAGTCCCGATATCAGTGCATGATCAGCCACGTGATCACTGATTGCACAGTCACGTGATCATCGCCTCTCAGTCACGTGATCACCGTATGATAAACACGTGATCAGTGAACGATCAGCCACGTGATCACTGCATACGCGGTCAGGTGGTCAGTTCCTGATCAGCCACGGGATCAGTGCGTGCACAGTCCCATGATCAGCGCCTGTCAGTCCCTGATCACTGCCTGATAAACACGTGATCAGTGCATGATGAGCCACGTGATCAGTGCCCGATCAGCCACGTCATCAGTGCATGCGCAGTCACCTGATCAGTGCATGCTCAGTCACGTGATCTGTACTTGATCAGCCACGTGATCAGTGCCTGCAGAATCACGTGATCAGGGCCTGCTGAGCTGCGTGATTCCTGTCAGCTCAACTGCTTGACAATTGCCAGCTGAGCTGCGTGATTCCTGCCTGGTCACCTGCTTCATTATTGCTAGTTGAGCAGCATGATTCGTCACTGCTCAGCTCCCTGCTTATAGCCTGCTGATTGCGTGATTCGTGTCTGCTCAGCTCTTTGAGTATTGCCTCTTGAGGTCCCTGTTCCGGCGCCACCTGCCGGGGACCAGCCCCAGCTGATCCAGTGTATTCGAAGGAGAGATGGCCTAGGCGATTATTTATATGCTCATCAGAGATATCAAGAAGAATAGTATGAGGATAGCTCAGTAGGAAAATTCGGTGGAGAAAAGAGACTGAGTAGCTTGGTTTACGGGGGAGACCAATCAAACTTCAAGACAAGAAGTTTGCACCACTTACGTAGGCCGCAGGCGCCCTCTCGAAGAGCGGAAGGTGCCTCACTCTAGACAACTTCTCGAGTGGGTCTTAGCAGTCCAGGCATAATTAGGAAGCGTGGTGGGTTCCGCGCTCCAGATGGAGACTCGGCTGGAAGTTACAGGGAAGAATGACAGGGAACTTTATGAATTGGAGCTGTAAGTTAACTCTTTGAGAGAGAGAGCGAGATGGTGGTGGGGGACAGCCCCCAGTGAAATCAGAGGTGAGAGCACAAAGCAATAAAGTAGGCAGACTCTGGTTATTTTGGGGGGGAGATGCTCGAGAATATCCGGGGGGACTCCAGAGGCTCGGTCCCGCATTTGCCTATGCCGAGCCTCCTTCCTCAAGACCTTTGTCCAGAGTGGAATGCCTCACCCGCTCCGGGCACATGGTCAGTGCATGCTCAGTCCCGATATCAGTGCATGATCAGCCACGTGATCACTGACTGCACAGTCACGTGATCAGCGCCTCTCAGTCACGTGATCACCGTATGATAAACATGTGATCAGTGAACGATCAGCCACGTGATCAGTGCATGCGCCGTCAGGTGGTCAGTTCCTGATCAGCCACGGGATCAGTGCGTGCACAGTCCCATGATCAGCGCCTGTCAGTCACTGATCACTGCCTAATAAACACGGGATCAGTGCGTGAGGAGCCACGTGATCAGTGCCCGATCAGCCACGTCATCAGTGCATGCACAGTCACCTGATCAGTGCATGCTCAGTCACGTGATCTGTACTTGATCAGCCACGTGATCAGTGCCTGCAGAGTCACGTGATCAGGGCCTGCTGAGCTGTGTGATTCCTGTCGGCACATCTGCTTGGCAATTGCCGGGTGAGCTGCGTGATTCCTGCCTGGTCACCTGCTTGATTATTGCCAGTTGAGCAGCATGATTCGTCGCTGCTCAGCTCCCTGCTTATAGCCTGCTGATTGCGTGGTTTGTGTCTGCTCAGCTCTTTGAGTATTGCCTCCTGAGGTCCCTGTTCGGGCACCACCTGCCGGGGACCAGCCCCAGCTGATCCAGGGTATTCGAAGGAGAGATGGCCTAGGTGACTATTTATATGCTCATCAGAGATATCAAGAAGAATAGTATGAGGATAGCTCAGTAGGAAAATTCGGTGGAGAAAAGAGACTGAGTAACTTGGTTTGCGCAGGAGACCAATAAAACTTCAAGACAAGAAGTTTGCACCACTTACGTAGGCCGCAGGCACCCTCTCGAAGAGCTGAAGGTGCCTCACCATAGACACCTTCTCGAGTGGGTCTTAGCAGGCCAGGCATAAGTAGGAAGCGTGGTGGGTTCCTCGCTCCAGATGGAGACTCGGCTGGAAGTTACAGGGAAGAATGACAAGGAACTTTATGAATTGGAGGTGTAAGTTAACACTTTGACAGAGAGAGCGAGATGGTGGTGGGGGACAGCCCCCAGTGAAATCAGAGGTGAGAGCACAAAGCAATAAAGTAGGCAGAATCTGGTTATTTTGGGGGGGAGATGCTCGAGAATAACCGAGTGGACTCCTGAGGCTCGGTCCCGCATTTGCCTATGCCGAGCCTCCTTCCTCATGACCTTTGTCCAGAGTGGAATGCCTCACCGGCTCCAGGCACATGGTCAGTGCATGTTCAGTCACTATATCAGTACACGATCAGCCACATGATCACTGACTGCACAGTCACGTGATCAGCGCCTCTCAGTCACGTGATCACCGTATGATAAACACGTGATCAGTGAACGATCAGCCACGTGATCACTGCATGCGCCGTCAGGTGGTCAGTTCCTGATCAGCCACGGGATCAGTGCGTGCACAGTCCCATGATCAGCGCCTGTCAGTCACTGATCACTGCCTAATAAACACGGGATCAGTGCTTGAGGAGCCACGTGATCAGTGCCCGATCAGCCACGTCATCAGTGCATGCGCAGTCACCTGATCAGTGCATGCTCAGTCACGTGATCTGTACTTGATCAGCCACGTGATCAGTGCCTGCAGAATCACGTGATCAGGGCCTGCTGAGCTGCGTGATTCCTGTCAGCTCAACTGCTTGACAATTGCCAGCTGAGCTGCGTGATTCCTGCCTGGTCACCTGCTTCATTATTGCTAGTTGAGCAGCATGATTCGTCACTGCTCAGCTCCCTGCTTATAGCCTGCTGATTGCGTGATTCGTGTCTGCTCAGCTCTTTGAGTATTGCCTCTTGAGGTCCCTGTTCCGGCGCCACCTGCCGGGGACCAGCCCCAGCTGATCCAGTGTATTCGAAGGAGAGATGGCCTAGGCGATTATTTATATGCTCATCAGAGATATCAAGAAGAATAGTATGAGGATAGCTCAGTTGGAAAATTCGGTGGAGAAAAGAGACTGAGTAGCTTGGTTTACGCGGGAGACCAATCAAACTTCAAGACAAGAAGTTTGCACCACTTACGTAGGCCGCAGGCGCCCTCTCGAAGAGCGGAAGGTGCCTCACTCTAGACAACTTCTCGAGTGGGTCTTAGCAGTCCAGGCATAATTAGGAAGCGTGGTGTGTTCCGCGCTCCAGATGGAGACTCGGCTGGAAGTTACAGGGAAGAATGACAAGGAACTTTATGAATTGGAGCTGTAAGTTAACTCTTTGACAGAGAGAGCCAGATGGTGGTGGGGGACAGCCCCCAGTGAAATCAGAGGTGAGAGCACAAAGCAATAAAGTAGGCAGACTCTGGTTATTTTGGGGGGGAGATGCTCGAGAATATCCGGGGGGACTCCAGAGGCTCGGTCCCGCATTTGCCTATGCCGAGCCTCCTTCCTCAAGACCTTTGTCCAGAGTGGAATGCCTCACCGGCTCCGGGCACATGGTCAGTGCATGCTCAGTCCCGATATCAGTGCATGATCAGCCACGTGATCACTGACTGCACAGTCACGTGATCAGCGCCTCTCAGTCACGTGATCACCGTATGATAAACATGTGATCAGTGAACGATCAGCCACGTGATCAGTGCATGCGCCGTCAGGTGGTCAGTTCCTGATCAGCCACGGGATCAGTGCGTGCACAGTCCCATGATCAGCGCCTGTCAGTCACTGATCACTGCCTAATAAACACGGGATCAGTGCGTGAGGAGCCACGTGATCAGTGCCCGATCAGCCACGTCATCAGTGCATGCGCAGTCACCTGATCAGTGCATGCTCAGTCACGTGATCTGTACTTGATCAGCCACGTGATCAGTGCCTGCAGAGTCACGTGATCAGGGCCTGCTGAGCTGTGTGATTCCTGTCGGCACATCTGCTTGGCAATTGCCGGGTGAGCTGCGTGATTCCTGCCTGGTCACCTGCTTGATTATTGCCAGTTGAGCAGCATGATTCGTCGCTGTTCAGCTCCCTGCTTATAGCCTGCTGATTGCCTGGTTTGTGTCTGCTCAGCTCTTTGAGTATTGCCTCCTGAGGTCCCTGTTCGGGCGACACCTGCCGGGGACCAGCCCCAGCTGATCCAGGGTATTCAAAGGAGAGATGGCCTAGGTGACTATTTATATGCTCATCAGAGATATCAAGAAGAATAGTATGAGGATAGCTCAGTAGGAAAATTCGGTGGAGAAAAGAGACTGAGTAACTTGGTTTGCGCAGGAGACCAATAAAACTTCAAGACAAGAAGTTTGCACCACTTACGTAGGCCGCAGGCACCCTCTCGAAGAGCTGAAGGTGCCTCACCATAGACACCTTCTCGAGTGGGTCTTAGCAGGCCAGGCATAAGTAGGAAGCGTGGTGGGTTCCTCGCTCCAGATGGAGACTCGGCTGGAAGTTACAGGGAAGAATGACAAGGAACTTTATGAATTGGAGGTGTAAGTTAACTCTTTGACAGAGAGAGCGAGATGGTGGTGGGGGACAGCCCCCAGTGAAATCAGAGGTGAGAGCACAAAGCAATAAAGTAGGCAGACTCTGGTTATTTTGGGGGGGAGATGCTCGAAAATATCCGGCTGGACTCCTGAGGCTCGGTCCCGCATTTGCGTATGCCGAGCCTCCTTCCTCATGACCTTTGTCCAGAGTGGAATGCCTCACCGGCTCCAGGCACATGGTCAGTGCATGTTCAGTCACGATATCAGTGCACGATCAGCCACATGATCACTGACTGCACAGTCACGTGATCAGCGCCTCTCAGTCACGTGATCACCGTATGATAAACACGTGATCAGTGAACGATCAGCCACGTGATCACTGCATGCGAACTCAGGTGGTCAGTTCCTGATCAGCCACGGGATCAGTGCGTGCACAGTCCCATGATCAGCGCCTGTCAGTCCCTGATCACTGCCTGATAAACACGTGATCAGTGCATGATAAGCCACGTGATCAGTGCCCGATCAGCCACGTCATCAGTGCATGCGCAGTCACCTGATCAGTGCATGCTCAGTCACGTGATCTGTACTTGATCAGCCGCGTGATCAGTGCCTGCAGAGTCACGTGATCAGGGCCTGCTGAGCTGCGTGATTCCTGTCGGCTCATCTGCTTGACAATTTCCAGCTGAGCTGTGTGATTCCTGCCTGGTCACCTGCTTGATTATTGCCAGTTGAGCAGCATGATTCGTCACTGCTAAGGTCCCTGCTTATAGCCTGCTGATTGCGTGGTTCGTGTCTGCTCAGCTCTTTGAGTATTGCCTCCTGAGGTCCCTGTTCGGGCACCACCTGCCGGGGATCAGCCCCAGTTGATTCAGGGTATTCTAAGGAGAGATGGCCTAGGCGACTACTTATATGCTCATCAGAGATATCAAGAAGAAAAGTATGAGGATAGCTCAGTAGGAAAATTCGGTGGAGAAAAGAGACTGAGTATCTTGGTTTACGCGGGAGACCAATAAAACTTCAAGACAAGAAGTTTGCACCACTTACGTAGGCCGCAGGCGCCCTCTCGAAGAGCGGAAGGTGCCTCACCCTAGACACCTTCTTGAGTGGGTCTTAGCAGCCTAGGCATAATTAGGAAGCGTGGTGGGTTCTGCACTCCAGATGGAGACTTGGCTGGAAGTAACAGGGAAGAATGACAAGGAACTTTATGAATTGGAGGTGTAAGTAAACTCTTTGACAGAGAGAGCGAGATGGTGGTTGGGGACAGCCCCCAGTGAAATCAGAGGTGAGAGCACAAAGCAATAAAGTAGGCAGACTCTGGTTATTTTGGGGGGGAGATGCTCGAGAATATCCGGTGGGACTCCTGAGGCTCGGTCCCGCATTTGCCTATGCCGAGCCTACTTCCTCAAGACCTTTGTCCAGAGTGGAATGCCTCACCGGCTCCGGGCACATGGTCAGTGCATGTTCAGTCACGATATCAGTACACGATCAGCCACGTAATCACTGACTGCACAGTCACGTGATCAGCGCCTCTCAGTCACGTGATCACCGTATGATAAACACGTGATCAGTGAACGATAAGCCACGTGATCACGGCATGCGAACTCAGGTGGTCAGTTCCTGATCAGCCACGGGATCAGTGCGTGCACAGTCCCATGATCAGCGCCTGTCAGTCCCTGATCACTGCCTGATAAACACGTGATCAGTGCATGATGAGCCACGTGATCAGTGCCCGATCAGCCACGTCATCAGTGCATGCGCAGTCACCTGATCAGTGCATGCTCAGTCACGTGATCTGTACTTGATCAGCCGCGTGATCAGTGCCTGCAGAGTCACGTGATCAGGGCCTGCTGAGCTGCATGATTCCTGTCGGCTCATCTGCTTGACAATTTCCAGCTGAGCTGTGTGATTCCTGCCTGGTCACCTGCTTGATTATTGCCAGTTGAGCAGCATGATTCGTCACTGCTAAGGTCCCTGCTTATAGCCTGCTGATTGCGTGGTTCGTGTCTGCTCAGCTCTTTGAGTATTGCCTGCTGAGGTCCCTGATCGGGCGCCACCTGCCGGGCACAAGCCCCAGCTGATCCAGGGTATTCTAAGGAGAGATGGCCTAGGCGACTATTTATATGCTTTTCAAAGGTATCAAGAAGAATAGTATGAGGATAGCTCAGTAGGAAAATTCGGTGGAGAAAAGAGACTGAGTAGCTTGGTTTACGCGGGAGACCAATAAAACTTCAAGACAAGAATTTTGCACCACTTACGTAGGCCGCAGGCGCCGTCTCGAAGAGCGGAAGGTGCCTCACCCTAGACACCTCCTCGAGTGGGTCTTAGCAGTCCAGGCATAATTAGGAAGCGTTGTGGGTTCCTCGCTCCAGATGGAGACTCGGCTGGAAGTTACAGGGAAGTATGACAAGGAACTTTATGAATTGGAGGTGTAAGTTAACTCTTTGACAGAGAGAGCGAGATGGTGGTGGGGGACAGCCCCCAGTGAAATCAGAGGTGAGAGCACAAAGCAATAAAGTAGGCAGACCCTGGTTATTTTGGGGGGGAGATGCTCGAGAATATCCGGGGGACTCCTGAGGCTCAGTCCCGCATTTGCGTATGCCGAGCCTCCTTCCTCATGACCTTTGTCCAGAGTGGAATGCCTCACTGGCTCCGGGCACATGGTCAGTGCATGTTCAGTCACGATATCAGTGCACGATCAGCCACGTAAACACTGACATCACAGTCACGTGATCAGCGCCTCTCAGTCACGTGATCACCGTATGATAAACACGTGAGCAGTGAACGATCAGCCACGTGATCACTGCATGCGAACTCAGGTGGTCAGTTCCTGATCAGCCACGGGATCAGTGCGTGCACAGTCCCTTGATCAGCGCCTGTCAGTCACTGATCACTGCCTGATAAACACGTGATCAGTGCATGATGAGCCACGTGATCAGGGCCGATCGGCCACGTCATCAGTGCATGCGCAGTCACCTGATCAGTGCATGCTCAGTCACGTGATCTGTACTTGATCAGCCACGTGATCAGTGCCTGCTGAGCTGCGTGATTCCTGTCGGCTCATCTGCTTGGCAATTGCAAGCTGAGCTGCGTGATTCCTGCCTGGTCACCTGCTTGATTATTGCCAGTTGAGCAGCATGATTGGTCGCTGCTCAGCTCCCTGCTTATAGCCTGCTGATTGCGTGGTTCGTGTCTGCTCAGCTCTTTGAGTATTGGCTCCTGAGGTCCCTGTTCGGGCGCCACCTGCCGGGGACCAGCCCCAGCTGATCCAGGGTATTCGAAGGAGAGATGGCCTAGGTGACTATTTATATGCTCATCAGAGATATCAAGAAGAATAGTATGAGGATAGCTCAGTAGGAAAATTCGGTGGAGAAAAGAGACTGAGTAACTTGGTTTGCGCAGGAGACCAATAAAACTTCAAGACAAGAAGTTTGCACCACTTACGTAGGCCGCAGGCACCCTCTCGAAGAGCTGAAGGTGCCTCACCATAGACACCTTCTCGAGTGGGTCTTAGCAGGCCAGGCATAAGTAGGAAGCGTGGTGGGTTCCTCGCTCCAGATGGAGACTCGGCTGGAAGTTACAGGGAAGAATGACAAGGAACTTTATGAATTGGAGGTGTAAGTTAACACTTTGACAGAGAGAGCGAGATGGTGGTGGGGGACAGCCCCCAGTGAAATCAGAGGTGAGAGCACAAAGCAATAAAGTAGGCAGACTCTGGTTATTTTGGGGGGGAGATGCTCGAGAATAACCGAGTGGACTCCTGAGGCTCGGTCCCGCATTTGCCTATGCCGAGCCTCCTTCCTCATGACCTTTGTCCAGAGTGGAATGCCTCACCGGCTCCAGGCACATGGTCAGTGCATGTTCAGTCACTATATCAGTACACGATCAGCCACATGATCACTGACTGCACAGTCACGTGATCAGCGCCTCTCAGTCACGTGATCACCGTATGATAAACACGTGATCAGTGAACGATCAGCCACGTGATCACTGCATGCGCCGTCAGGTGGTCAGTTCCTGATCAGCCACGGGATCAGTGCGTGCACAGTCCCATGATCAGCGCCTGTCAGTCACTGATCACTGCCTAATAAACACGGGATCAGTGCTTGAGGAGCCACGTGATCAGTGCCCGATCAGCCACGTCATCAGTGCATGCGCAGTCACCTGATCAGTGCATGCTCAGTCACGTGATCTGTACTTGATCAGCCACGTGATCAGTGCCTGCAGAATCACGTGATCAGGGCCTGCTGAGCTGCGTGATTCCTGTCAGCTCAACTGCTTGACAATTGCCAGCTGAGCTGCGTGATTCCTGCCTGGTCACCTGCTTCATTATTGCTAGTTGAGCAGCATGATTCGTCACTGCTCAGCTCCCTGCTTATAGCCTGCTGATTGCGTGATTCGTGTCTGCTCAGCTCTTTGAGTATTGCCTCTTGAGGTCCCTGTTCCGGCGCCACCTGCCGGGGACCAGCCCCAGCTGATCCAGTGTATTCGAAGGAGAGATGGCCTAGGCGATTATTTATATGCTCATCAGAGATATCAAGAAGAATAGTATGAGGATAGCTCAGTTGGAAAATTCGGTGGAGAAAAGAGACTGAGTAGCTTGGTTTACGCGGGAGACCAATCAAACTTCAAGACAAGAAGTTTGCACCACTTACGTAGGCCGCAGGCGCCCTCTCGAAGAGCGGAAGGTGCCTCACTCTAGACAACTTCTCGAGTGGGTCTTAGCAGTCCAGGCATAATTAGGAAGCGTGGTGTGTTCCGCGCTCCAGATGGAGACTCGGCTGGAAGTTACAGGGAAGAATGACAAGGAACTTTATGAATTGGAGCTGTAAGTTAACTCTTTGACAGAGAGAGCCAGATGGTGGTGGGGGACAGCCCCCAGTGAAATCAGAGGTGAGAGCACAAAGCAATAAAGTAGGCAGACTCTGGTTATTTTGGGGGGGAGATGCTCGAGAATATCCGGGGGGACTCCAGAGGCTCGGTCCCGCATTTGCCTATGCCGAGCCTCCTTCCTCAAGACCTTTGTCCAGAGTGGAATGCCTCACCGGCTCCGGGCACATGGTCAGTGCATGCTCAGTCCCGATATCAGTGCATGATCAGCCACGTGATCACTGACTGCACAGTCACGTGATCAGCGCCTCTCAGTCACGTGATCACCGTATGATAAACATGTGATCAGTGAACGATCAGCCACGTGATCAGTGCATGCGCCGTCAGGTGGTCAGTTCCTGATCAGCCACGGGATCAGTGCGTGCACAGTCCCATGATCAGCGCCTGTCAGTCACTGATCACTGCCTAATAAACACGGGATCAGTGCGTGAGGAGCCACGTGATCAGTGCCCGATCAGCCACGTCATCAGTGCATGCGCAGTCACCTGATCAGTGCATGCTCAGTCACGTGATCTGTACTTGATCAGCCACGTGATCAGTGCCTGCAGAGTCACGTGATCAGGGCCTGCTGAGCTGTGTGATTCCTGTCGGCACATCTGCTTGGCAATTGCCGGGTGAGCTGCGTGATTCCTGCCTGGTCACCTGCTTGATTATTGCCAGTTGAGCAGCATGATTCGTCGCTGTTCAGTTCCCTGCTTATAGCCTGCTGATTGCCTGGTTTGTGTCTGCTCAGCTCTTTGAGTATTGCCTCCTGAGGTCCCTGTTCGGGCGCCACCTGCCGGGGACCAGCCCCAGCTGATCCAGGGTATTCAAAGGAGAGATGGCCTAGGTGACTATTTATATGCTCATCAGAGATATCAAGAAGAATAGTATGAGGATAGCTCAGTAGGAAAATTCGGTGGAGAAAAGAGACTGAGTAACTTGGTTTGCGCAGGAGACCAATAAAACTTCAAGACAAGAAGTTTGCACCACTTACGTAGGCCGCAGGCACCCTCTCGAAGAGCTGAAGGTGCCTCACCATAGACACCTTCTCGAGTGGGTCTTAGCAGGCCAGGCATAAGTAGGAAGCGTGGTGGGTTCCTCGCTCCAGATGGAGACTCGGCTGGAAGTTACAGGGAAGAATGACAAGGAACTTTATGAATTGGAGGTGTAAGTTAACTCTTTGACAGAGAGAGCGAGATGGTGGTGGGGGACAGCCCCCAGTGAAATCAGAGGTGAGAGCACAAAGCAATAAAGTAGGCAGACTCTGGTTATTTTGGGGGGGAGATGCTCGAGAATATCCGGCTGGACTCCTGAGGCTCGGTCCCGCATTTGCGTATGCCGAGCCTCCTTCCTCATGACCTTTGTCCAGAGTGGAATGCCTCACCGGCTCCAGGCACATGGTCAGTGCATGTTCAGTCACGATATCAGTGCACGATCAGCCACATGATCACTGACTGCACAGTCACGTGATCAGCGCCTCTCAGTCACGTGATCACCGTATGATAAACACGTGATCAGTGAACGATCAGCCACGTGATCACTGCATGCGAACTCAGGTGGTCAGTTCCTGATCAGCCACGGGATCAGTGCGTGCACAGTCCCATGATCAGCGCCTGTCAGTCCCTGATCACTGCCTGATAAACACGTGATCAGTGCATGATAAGCCACGTGATCAGTGCCCGATCAGCCACGTCATCAGTGCATGCGCAGTCACCTGATCAGTGCATGCTCAGTCACGTGATCTGTACTTGATCAGCCGCGTGATCAGTGCCTGCAGAGTCACGTGATCAGGGCCTGCTGAGCTGCGTGATTCCTGTCGGCTCATCTGCTTGACAATTTCCAGCTGAGCTGTGTGATTCCTGCCTGGTCACCTGCTTGATTATTGCCAGTTGAGCAGCATGATTCGTCACTGCTAAGGTCCCTGCTTATAGCCTGCTGATTGCGTGGTTCGTGTCTGCTCAGCTCTTTGAGTATTGCCTCCTGAGGTCCCTGTTCGGGCACCACCTGCCGGGGATCAGCCCCAGTTGATTCAGGGTATTCTAAGGAGAGATGGCCTAGGCGACTACTTATATGCTCATCAGAGATATCAAGAAGAAAAGTATGAGGATAGCTCAGTAGGAAAATTCGGTGGAGAAAAGAGACTGAGTATCTTGGTTTACGCGGGAGACCAATAAAACTTCAAGACAAGAAGTTTGCACCACTTACGTAGGCCGCAGGCGCCCTCTCGAAGAGCGGAAGGTGCCTCACCCTAGACACCTTCTTGAGTGGGTCTTAGCAGCCTAGGCATAATTAGGAAGCGTGGTGGGTTCTGCACTCCAGATGGAGACTTGGCTGGAAGTAACAGGGAAGAATGACAAGGAACTTTATGAATTGGAGGTGTAAGTAAACTCTTTGACAGAGAGAGCGAGATGGTGGTTGGGGACAGCCCCCAGTGAAATCAGAGGTGAGAGCACAAAGCAATAAAGTAGGCAGACTCTGGTTATTTTGGGGGGGAGATGCTCGAGAATATCCGGTCGGACTCCTGAGGCTCGGTCCCGCATTTGCCTATGCCGAGCCTACTTCCTCAAGACCTTTGTCCAGAGTGGAATGCCTCACCGGCTCCGGGCACATGGTCAGTGCATGTTCAGTCACGATATCAGTACACGATCAGCCACGTAATCACTGACTGCACAGTCACGTGATCAGCGCCTCTCAGTCACGTGATCACCGTATGATAAACACGTGATCAGTGAACGATAAGCCACGTGATCACGGCATGCGAACTCAGGTGGTCAGTTCCTGATCAGCCACGGGATCAGTGCGTGCACAGTCCCATGATCAGCGCCTGTCAGTCCCTGATCACTGCCTGATAAACACGTGATCAGTGCATGATGAGCCACGTGATCAGTGCCCGATCAGCCACGTCATCAGTGCATGCGCAGTCACCTGATCAGTGCATGCTCAGTCACGTGATCTGTACTTGATCAGCCGCGTGATCAGTGCCTGCAGAGTCACGTGATCAGGGCCTGCTGAGCTGCATGATTCCTGTCGGCTCATCTGCTTGACAATTTCCAGCTGAGCTGTGTGATTCCTGCCTGGTCACCTGCTTGATTATTGCCAGTTGAGCAGCATGATTCGTCACTGCTAAGGTCCCTGCTTATAGCCTGCTGATTGCGTGGTTCGTGTCTGCTCAGCTCTTTGAGTATTGCCTGCTGAGGTCCCTGATCGGGCGCCACCTGCCGGGCACAAGCCCCAGCTGATCCAGGGTATTCTAAGGAGAGATGGCCTAGGCGACTATTTATATGCTTTTCAAAGGTATCAAGAAGAATAGTATGAGGATAGCTCAGTAGGAAAATTCGGTGGAGAAAAGAGACTGAGTAGCTTGGTTTACGCGGGAGACCAATAAAACTTCAAGACAAGAATTTTGCACCACTTACGTAGGCCGCAGGCGCCGTCTCGAAGAGCGGAAGGTGCCTCACCCTAGACACCTCCTCGAGTGGGTCTTAGCAGTCCAGGCATAATTAGGAAGCGTTGTGGGTTCCTCGCTCCAGATGGAGACTCGGCTGGAAGTTACAGGGAAGTATGACAAGGAACTTTATGAATTGGAGGTGTAAGTTAACTCTTTGACAGAGAGAGCGAGATGGTGGTGGGGGACAGCCCCCAGTGAAATCAGAGGTGAGAGCACAAAGCAATAAAGTAGGCAGACCCTGGTTATTTTGGGGGGGAGATGCTCGAGAATATCCGGGGGACTCCTGAGGCTCAGTCCCGCATTTGCGTATGCCGAGCCTCCTTCCTCATGACCTTTGTCCAGAGTGGAATGCCTCACTGGCTCCGGGCACATGGTCAGTGCATGTTCAGTCACGATATCAGTGCACGATCAGCCACGTAAACACTGACATCACAGTCACGTGATCAGCGCCTCTCAGTCACGTGATCACCGTATGATAAACACGTGAGCAGTGAACGATCAGCCACGTGATCACTGCATGCGAACTCAGGTGGTCAGTTCCTGATCAGCCACGGGATCAGTGCGTGCACAGTCCCTTGATCAGCGCCTGTCAGTCACTGATCACTGCCTGATAAACACGTGATCAGTGCATGATGAGCCACGTGATCAGGGCCGATCGGCCACGTCATCAGTGCATGCGCAGTCACCTGATCAGTGCATGCTCAGTCACGTGATCTGTACTTGATCAGCCACGTGATCAGTGCCTGCTGAGCTGCGTGATTCCTGTCGGCTCATCTGCTTGGCAATTGCAAGCTGAGCTGCGTGATTCCTGCCTGGTCACCTGCTTGATTATTGCCAGTTGAGCAGCATGATTGGTCGCTGCTCAGCTCCCTGCTTATAGCCTGCTGATTGCGTGGTTCGTGTCTGCTCAGCTCTTTGAGTATTGGCTCCTGAGGTCCCTGTTCGGGCGCCACCTGCCGGGGACCAGCCCCAGCTGATCCAGGGTATTCGAAGGAGAGATGGCCTAGGTGACTATTTATATGCTCATCAGAGATATCAAGAAGAATAGTATGAGGATAGCTCAGTAGGAAAATTCGGTGGAGAAAAGAGACTGAGTAACTTGGTTTACGCAGGAGACCAATCAAACTTGAAGACAAGAAGTTTGCACCACTTACGTAGGCCGCAGGCACCCTCTCGAAGAGCTGAAGGTGCCTCACCATAGACACCTTCTCGAGTGGGTCTTAGCAGCCCAGGCATAATTAGGAAGCGTGGTGTGTTCCGCGCTCCAGATGGAGACTCGGCTGGAACTTACAGGGAAGAATGACAGGGAACTTTATGAATTGGAGGTGTAAGTTAACTCTTTGACAGAGAGAGCGAGATGGTGGTGGGGGACAGCCCCCAGTGAAATCAGAGGTGAGAGCACAAAGCAATAAAGTAGGCAGACTCTGGTTATTTTGGGGGGGAGATGCTCGAGAATATCCGGGGGGACTCCTGAGGCTCGGTCCCGCATTTGCCTATGCCGAGCCTCCTTCCTCAAGACCTTTGTCCAGAGTGGAATGCCTCACCGGCTCCGGGCACATGGTCAGTGCATGCTCAGTCCCGATATCAGTGCATGATCAGCCACGTGATCACTGACTGCACAGTCACGTGATCAGTGTCTCTCAGTAACGTGATCACCATATGATAAACACGTGATCAGTGAACGATCAGCCACGTGATCACTGCATGCGCCGTCAGGTGGTCAGTTCCTTATCAGCCACGGGATCAGTGCGTGCACAGTCCCATGATCAGCGCCTGTCAGTCACTGATCACTGCCTAATAAACACGGGATCAGTGCGTGATGAGCCACGTGATCAGTGCCCGATCAGCCACGTCATCAGTGCATGCGCAGTCACCTGATCAGTGCATGCTCAGTCACGTGATCTGTACTTGATCAGCCACGTGATCAGTGCCTGCAGAGTCACGTGATCAGGGCCTGCTGAGCTGTGTGATTCCTGTCGGCACATCTGCTTGGGAATTGCCGGGTGAGCTGCGTGATTCCTGCCTGGTCACCTGCTTGATTATTGCCAGTTGAGCAGCATGATTCGTCACTGCTCAGCTCCGTGCTTATAGCCTGCTGATTTCGTGGTTCGTGTCTGCTCAGCTCTTTGAGTATTGCCTCCTGAGGTCCCTGTTCGGGGGCCACCTGCCGGGGACCAGCCCCAGCTGATCCAGGGTATTCGAAGGAGAGATGGCCTAGGTGACTATTTATATGCTCATCAGAGATATCAAGAAGAATAGTATGAGGATAGCTCAGTAGGAAAATTCGGTGGACAAAAGAGACTGAGTAACTTGGTTTACGCCGGAGACCAATAAAACTTCAAGACAAGAAGTTTGCACCACTTACGTAGGCCGCAGGCGCCCTCTCGAAGAGCTGAAGGTGCCTCACCATAGACACCTTCTCGAGTGGGTCTTAGCAGCCCAGGCATAATTAGGAAGCGTGGTGGGTTCCTCGCTCCAGATGGAGACTCGGCTGGAAGTTACAGGGAAGAATGACAAGGAACTTTATGAATTGGAGGTGTAAGTTAACTCTTTGACAGAGAGAGCGAGATGGTGGTGGGGGACAGCCCCCAGTGAAATCAGAGGTGAGAGCACAAAGCAATAAAGTAGGCAGACTCTGGTTATTTTGGGGGGGAGATGCTCGAGAATATCCGGGGGTACTCCTGAGGCTCGGTCCCGCATTTGCGTATGCCGAGCCTCCTTCCTCATGACCTTTGTCAGAGTGGAATGCCTCACTGGCTCCGAGCACATGGTCAGTGCATGCTCAGTCACGATATCAGTGCACGATCAGCCACGTGATCACTGACATCACAGTCACCTCATCAGCGCCTCTCAGTCACGTGATCACCGTATGATAAACACGTGATCAGTGAATGATCAGCCACGTGATCACTGTGTGCGCAGTCAGGTGGTCAGTTCCTGATCAGCCACGAGATCAGTGCGTGCACAGTCCCATGATCAGCGCCTGTCAGTCACTGATCACTGCCTGATAAACAGGTGATCAGTGCGTGATGAGCCACGTGATCAGTGCCCAATCAGCCACGTCATCAGTGCATGCGCAGTCACCTGATCAGTGCATGCTCAGTCACGTGATCTGTACTTGATCAACCACGTGATCAGTGCCTGCAGAGTCACGTGATCAGGGCCTGCTGAGCTGCGTGATTCCTGTCGGCTCATCTGCTTGGCAATTGCCCGATGAGCTTCGTGATTCCTGCCTGGTCACCTGCTTGATTATTGCCAGTTGAGCAGCATGATTCATCGCTGCTCAGCTCCCTGCTTATAGCCTGCTGATTGCGTGGTTCATGTCTGTTCAGCTCTTTGAGTATTGCCTCCTGAGGTCCCTGTTCGGGGGCCACCTGCCGGGGACCAGCCCCAGCTGATCCAGGGTATTCGAAGGAGAGATGGCCTAGGTGACTATTTATATGCTCATCAGAGATATCAAGAAGAATAGTATGAGGATAGCTCAGTAGGAAAATTCGGTGGAGAAAAGAGACTGAGTAACTTGCTTTACGCCGGAGACCAATAAAACTTCAAGACAAGAAGTTTGCACCACTTACGTAGGCCGCAGGCACCCTCTCGAAGAGCTGAAGGTGCCTCACCATAGACACCTTCTCGAGTGGGTCTTAGCAGCCCAGGCATAATTAGGAAGCGTGGTGGGTTCCTCGCTCCAGATGGAGACTCGGCTGGAAGTTACAGGGAAGAATGACAAGGAACTTTATGAATTGGAGGTGTAAGTTAACTCTTTGACAGAGAGAGCGAGATGTTGGTGGGGGACAGCCCCCAGTGAAATCAGAGGTGAGAGCACAAAGCAATAAAGTAGGCAGACCCTGGTTATTTTGGGGGGGAGATGCTCGAGAATATCCGGGGGGACTCCTGAGGCTCGGTCCCGCATTTGCGTATGCCAAGCCTCCTTCCTCATGACCTTTGTCCAGATTGGAATGCCTCACCGGCTCCAGGCACATGGTCAGTGCATGTTCAGTCACGATATCAGTACACGATCAGCCACATGATCACTGACTGCACAGTCACGTGATCAGCGCCTCTCAATCACGTGATCACCGTATGATAAACACGTGATCAGTGAACGATCAGCCACCTGATCACTGCATGCGAACTCAGGTGGTCAGTTCCTGATCAGCCACGGGATCAGTGCGTGCACAGTCCCATGATCAGCGCCTGTCAGTCACTGATCACTGCCTGATAAACAGGTGATCAGTGCGTGATGAGCCACGTGATCAGTGCCCAATCAGCCACGTCATCAGTGCATGCGCAGTCACCTGATCAGTGTATGCTCAGTCACGTGATCTGTACTTGATCAGCCACGTGATCAGTGCCTGCAGAGTCACGTGATCAGGGCCTGCTGAGCTGTGTGATTCCTGTCGGCACATCTGCTTGGGAATTGCCGGGTGAGCTGCGTGATTCCTGCCTGGTCACCTGCTTGATTATTGCCAGTTGAGCAGCATGATTCGTCACTGCTCAGCTCCGTGCTTATAGCCTGCTGATTTCGTGGTTCGTGTCTGCTCAGCTCTTTGAGTATTGCCTCCTGAGGTCCCTGTTCGGGGGCCACCTGCCGGGGACCAGCCCCAGCTGATCCAGGGTATTCGAAGGAGAGATGGCCTAGGTGACTATTTATATGCTCATCAGAGATATCAAGAAGAATAGTATGAGGATAGCTCAGTAGGAAAATTCGGTGGACAAAAGAGACTGAGTAACTTGGTTTACGCCGGAGACCAATAAAACTTCAAGACAAGAAGTTTGCACCACTTACGTAGGCCGCAGGCGCCCTCTCGAAGAGCTGAAGGTGCCTCACCATAGACACCTTCTCGAGTGGGTCTTAGCAGCCCAGGCATAATTAGGAAGCGTGGTGGGTTCCTCGCTCCAGATGGAGACTCGGCTGGAAGTTACAGGGAAGAATGACAAGGAACTTTATGAATTGGAGCTGTAAGTTAACTCTTTGACAGAGAGAGCCAGATGGTGGTGGGGGACAGCCCCCAGTGAAATCAGAGGTGAGAGCACAAAGCAATAAAGTAGGCAGACTCTGGTTATTTTGGGGGGCAGATGCTCGAGAATATCCGGGGGGACTCCTGAGGCTCGGTCCCGCATTTGCGTATGCCGAGCCTCCTTCCTCATGACCTTTGTCCAGAGTGGAATGCCTCACCGGCTCCGGGCACATGGTCAGTGCATGCTGAGTCACGATATCAGTGCACGATCAGCCACGTGATCACTGACTGCACAGTCACGTGATCAGCGGCTCTCAGTCACGTGATCACCGTATGATAAACACGTGATCAGTGAACGATCAGCCACGTGATCACTGCATGCCCAGTCAGGTGGTCAGTTCCTGATGAGCCACAGGATCAGTGCGTGCACAGTCCCATGATCAGCGCCTGTCAGTCACTGATCACTGCCTGATAAACACGTGATCAGTGCATGATGAGCCACGTGATCAGTGCCCGATCAGCCACGTCATCAGTGCATGCGCAGTCACCTGATCAGTGCATGTTCAGTCACGTGATCTGTACTTGATCAGCCACGTGATCAGTGCCTGCAGTGTCACGTGATCAGGGCCTGCTGAGCTGTGTGATTCCTGTCAGCACATCTGCTTGGCAATTGCCGGGTGAGCTGCGTGATTCCTGCCTGGTCACCTGCTTGATTATTGCCAGTTGAGCAGCATGATTCGTCACTGCTCAGCTCCATGCTTGTAGCCTGCTGATTGAGTTGTTCGTGTCTGCTTAGCTCTTTGAGTATTGGCTCCTCAGGTCCCTGTTCGGGGGCCACCTGCCGGGGACCAGGCCCAGCTGATCCAGAGTATTCCAAGGAGAGATGGCCTAGGCGACTACTTATATGCTCATCAGAGATATCAAGAATAATACTATGAGGATAGCTCAGTAGGAAAATTCGGTGGAGAAAAGAGACTGAGTAGCTTGGTTTACGCGGGAGACCAATCAAACTTCAAGACAAGAAGTTTGCACCACTTACGTAGGCCGCAGGCGCCCTCTCGAAGAGCGGAAGGTGCCTCACCCTAGACACCTTCTCGAGTGGGTCTTAGCAGCCCAGGTATAATTAGGAAGCGTGGTGGGTTCCTCTCTCCAGATGGAGACTCGGCTGGAAGTTGCAGGGAAGAATGATAGGGAACTTTATGAATTGGAGCTGTAAGTTAACTCTTTGACAGAGAGAGCGAGATGGTGGTGGGGGACAGCCCCGAGTGAAATCAGAGGTGAGAGCACAAAGCAATAAAGTAGGCCGACTCTGGTTATTTTGGGGGGGGAGATGCTCGAGAATATCCGGGTGGACTCCTGAGGCTCGGTTCCGCATTTGCGTATGCCGAGCCTCCTTCCTCATGACCTTTGTCCAGAGTGGAAAGCCTCACCGGCTCCAGGCACATGGTCAGTGCATGTTCAGTCACGATATCAGTGCACCATCAGCCACGTGATCACTGACATCACAGTCACGTGATCAGCGCCTCTCAGTCACGTGATCACCGTATGATAAACACGTGATCAGTGAACGATCAGCCACGTGATCACTGCATGCGAACTCAGGTGGTCAGTTCCTGATCAGCCACGGGATCAGTGCGTGCACAGTCCCTTGATCAGCGCCTGTCAGTCACTGATCACGGCCTGATAAACACGTGATCAGTGCATGATGAGCCACGTGATCAGTGCCCGATCAGCCACGTCATCAGTGCATGCGCAGTCACCTGATCAGTGCATGCTCAGTCACGTGATCTGTACTTGATCAGCCACGTGATCAGTGCATGCGCAGTCAGGTGATCAGTTCCTGATCAGCGACGGGATCAGTGCGTGCACAGTCCCATGATCAGCGCCTGTTAGTCACTGATCACTGCCTGATAAACATGTGATCAGTGCATGATGAGCCACGTGATCAGTGCCCGATCAGCCACGTCATCAGTGCATGCGCAGTCACCTGATCAGTGCATGTTCAGTCACGTGATCTGTACTTGATCAGCCACGTGATCAGTGCCTGCAGAGTCACGTGATCAGGGCCTGCTGAGCTGTGTGATTCCTGTCGCACATCTGCTTGGCAATTGCCGGGGAGCTGCGTGATTCCTGCCTGGTCACCTGCTTGATTATTGCCAGTTGAGCAGCATGATTCGTCACTGCTCAGCTCCATGCTTATAGCCTGCTGATTGCGTGGTTCGTGTCTGCTCAGCTCTTTGAGTATTGGCTCCTCAGGTCCCTGTTCGGGCGCCACCTGCCGGGGACCAGGTCCAGCTGATGCAGGGTATTCCAAGGAGAGATGGCCTAGGCGACTATTTATATGCTCATCAGAGATATCAAGAATAATAGTATGAGGATAGCTCAGTAGGAAAATTCGGTGGAAAAAAGAGACTGAGTAGCTTGGTTTACGCGGGAGACCAATCAAACTTCAAGACAAGAAGTTTGCACCACTTACGTAGGCCGCAGGCGCCCTCTCGAAGAGCGGAAGGTGCCTCACCCTAGACACCTTCTCGAGTGGGTCTTAGCAGCCCAGGCATAATTAGGAAGCGTGGTGGCTTCCGCGCTCCAGATGGAGACTCGGCTGGAAGTTGCAGGGAAGAATGACAGGGAACTTTATGAATTGGAGCTGTAAGTTATCTCTTTGACAGAGAGAGCGAGATGGTGGTGGGGGACAGCCCCCAGTGAAATCAGAGGTGAGAGCACAAAGCAATAAAGTAGGCCGACTCTGGTTATTTTGGGGGGGAGATGCTCGAGATTAACCGGGTGGACTCCTGAGGCTCGGTTCCGCATTTGCGTATGCCGAGCCTCCTTCCTCATGACCTTTGTCCAGAGTGGAATGCCTCACCGGCTCCGGGCACTTGGTCAGTGCATGTTCAGTCACGATATCAGTGCACCATCAGCCACGTGATCACTGACATCACAGTCACGTGATCAGCGCCTCTCAGTCACGTGATCACCGTATGATAAACACGTGATCAGTGAACGATCAGCCACGTGATCACTGCATGCGAACTCAGGTGGTCAGTTCCTGATCAGCCACGGGTCAGTGCGTGCACAGTCCCTTGATCAGCGCCTGTCAGTCACTGATCACTGCCTGATAAACACGTGATCAGTGCATGATGAGCCACGTGATCAGGGCCGATCAGCCACGTCATCAGTGCATGCGCAGTCACCTGATCAGTGCATGCTCAGTCACGTGATCTGTACTTGATCAGCCACGTGATCAGTGCCTGCAGAGTCACGTGATCAGGGCCTGCTGAGCTGCGTGATTCCTGTCGGCTCATCTGCTTGACAATTGCCAGCTGAGCTGCGTGATTCCTGCCTGGTCACCTGCTTGATTATTGCCAGTTGAGCAGCATGATTCGTCACTGCTCAGCTCCCTGCTTATAGCCTGCTGATTGCGTGGTTCATGTCTGCCCAGCTCTTTGAGTATTGCCTCCTGAGGTCCCTGTTCGGGCGCCACCTGCCGGGGACCAGCCCCAGCTGATCCAGGGTATTCCAAGGAGAGATGGCCTAGATGGCCTAGGCGACTATTTATATGTTCATCAGAGATATCAAGAATAATAGTATGAGGATAGCTCAGTAGGGAAATTCGGTGGAGAAAAGAGACTGAGTAGCTTGGTTTACGCGGGAGACCAATAAAACTTCAAGACAAGAAGTTTGCACCACTTACGTAGGCCGCAGGCGCCCTCTCGAAGAGCGGAAGGTGCCTCACCCTAGACACCTTCTCGAGTGGGTCTTAGCAGCCCAGGCATAATTAGGAAGCGTGGTGGGTTCCGCGCTCCAGATGGAGACTCGGCTGGAAGTTACAGGGAAGAATGACAGGGAACTTTATGAATTGGAGCTGTAAGTTAACTCTTTGACAGAGAGAGCGAGATGGTTGTGGGGGACAGCCCCCAGTGAAATCAGAGGTGAGAGCACAAAGCAATAAAGTAGGCAGACTCTGGTTATTTTGGGGGGCAGATGCTCGAGAATATCCGGGGGGATTCCTGAGGCTCGGTCCCGCATTTGCGTATGCCGAGCCTCCTTCCTCATGACCTTTGTCCAGAGTGGAATGCCTCACCGGCTCCGGGCACATGGTCAGTGCATGCTGAGTCACGATATCAGTGCACGATCAGCCACGTGATCACTGACTGCACAGTCACGTGATCAGCGGCTCTCAGTCACGTGATCACCGTATGATAAACACGTGATCAGTGAACGATCAGCCACGTGATCACTGCATGCCCAGTCAGGTGGTCAGTTCCTGATGAGCCACAGGATCAGTGCGTGCACAGTCCCATGATCAGCGCCTGTCAGTCACTGATCACTGCCTGATAAACACGTGATCAGTGCATGATGAGCCACGTGATCAGTGCCCGATCAGCCACGTCATCAGTGCATGCGCAGTCACCTGATCAGTGCATGTTCAGTCACGTGATCTGTACTTGATCAGCCACGTGATCAGTGCCTGCAGTGTCACGTGATCAGGGCCTGCTGAGCTGTGTGATTCCTGTCGGCACATCTGCTTGGCAATTGCCGGGTGAGCTGCGTGATTCCTGCCTGGTCACCTGCTTGATTATTGCCAGTTGAGCAGCATGATTCGTCACTGCTCAGCTCCATGCTTGTAGCCTGCTGATTGCGTGGTTCGTGTCTGCTCAGCTCTTTGAGTATTGGCTCCTCAGGTCCCTGTTCGGGCGCCACCTGCCGGGGACCAGGCCCAGCTGATGCAGGGTATTCCAAGGAGAGATGGCCTAGGCGACTATTTATATGCTCATCAGAGATATCAAGAATAATAGTATGAGGATAGCTCAGTAGGAAAATTCGGTGGAAAAAAGAGACTGAGTAGCTTGGTTTACGCGGGAGACCAATCAAACTTCAAGACAAGAAGTTTGCACCACTTACGTAGGCCGCAGGCGCCCTCTCGAAGAGCGGAAGGTGCCTCACCCTAGACACCTTCTCGAGTGGGTCTTAGCAGCCCAGGCATAATTAGGAAGCGTGGTGGCTTCCGCGCTCCAGATGGAGACTCGGCTGGAAGTTGCAGGGAAGAATGACAGGGAACTTTATGAATTGGAGCTGTAAGTTATCTCTTTGACAGAGAGAGCGAGATGGTGGTGGGGGACAGCCCCCAGTGAAATCAGAGGTGAGAGCACAAAGCAATAAAGTAGGCCGACTCTGGTTATTTTGGGGGGGAGATGCTCGAGATTAACCGGGTGGACTCCTGAGGCTCGGTTCCGCATTTGCGTATGCCGAGCCTCCTTCCTCATGACCTTTGTCCAGAGTGGAATGCCTCACCGGCTCCGGGCACTTGGTCAGTGCATGTTCAGTCACGATATCAGTGCACCATCAGCCACGTGATCACTGACATCACAGTCACGTGATCAGCGCCTCTCAGTCACGTGATCACCGTATGATAAACACGTGATCAGTGAACGATCAGCCACGTGATCACTGCATGCGAACTCAGGTGGTCAGTTCCTGATCAGCCACGGGTCAGTGCGTGCACAGTCCCTTGATCAGCGCCTGTCAGTCACTGATCACTGCCTGATAAACACGTGATCAGTGCATGATGAGCCACGTGATCAGGGCCGATCAGCCACGTCATCAGTGCATGCGCAGTCACCTGATCAGTGCATGCTCAGTCACGTGATCTGTACTTGATCAGCCACGTGATCAGTGCCTGCAGAGTCACGTGATCAGGGCCTGCTGAGCTGCGTGATTCCTGTCGGCTCATCTGCTTGACAATTGCCAGCTGAGCTGCGTGATTCCTGCCTGGTCACCTGCTTGATTATTGTCAGTTGAGCAGCATGATTCGTCACTGCTCAGCTCCCTGCTTATAGCCTGCTGATTGCGTGGTTCATGTCTGCCCAGCTCTTTGAGTATTGCCTCCTGAGGTCCCTGTTCGGGCGCCACCTGCCGGGGACCAGCCCCAGCTGATCCAGGGTATTCCAAGGAGAGATGGCCTAGATGGCCTAGGCGACTATTTATATGTTCATCAGAGATATCAAGAATAATAGTATGAGGATAGCTCAGTAGGGAAATTCGGTGGAGAAAAGAGACTGAGTAGCTTGGTTTACGCGGGAGACCAATAAAACTTCAAGACAAGAAGTTTGCACCACTTACGTAGGCCGCAGGCGCCCTCTCGAAGAGCGGAAGGTGCCTCACCCTAGACACCTTCTCGAGTGGGTCTTAGCAGCCCAGGCATAATTAGGAAGCGTGGTGGGTTCCGCGCTCCAGATGGAGACTCGGCTGGAAGTTACAGGGAAGAATGACAGGGAACTTTATGAATTGGAGCTGTAAGTTAACTCTTTGACAGAGAGAGCGAGATGGTTGTGGGGGACAGCCCCCAGTGAAATCAGAGGTGAGAGCACAAAGCAATAAAGTAGGCAGACTCTGGTTATTTTGGGGGGCAGATGCTCGAGAATATCCGGGGGGATTCCTGAGGCTCGGTCCCGCATTTGCGTATGCCGAGCCTCCTTCCTCATGACCTTTGTCCAGAGTGGAATGCCTCACCGGCTCCGGGCACATGGTCAGTGCATGCTGAGTCACGATATCAGTGCACGATCAGCCACGTGATCACTGACTGCACAGTCACGTGATCAGCGGCTCTCAGTCACGTGATCACCGTATGATAAACACGTGATCAGTGAACGATCAGCCACGTGATCACTGCATGCCCAGTCAGGTGGTCAGTTCCTGATGAGCCACAGGATCAGTGCGTGCACAGTCCCATGATCAGCGCCTGTCAGTCACTGATCACTGCCTGATAAACACGTGATCAGTGCATGATGAGCCACGTGATCAGTGCCCGATCAGCCACGTCATCAGTGCATGCGCAGTCACCTGATCAGTGCATGTTCAGTCACGTGATCTGTACTTGATCAGCCACGTGATCAGTGCCTGCAGTGTCACGTGATCAGGGCCTGCTGAGCTGTGTGATTCCTGTCGGCACATCTGCTTGGCAATTGCCGGGTGAGCTGCGTGATTCCTGCCTGGTCACCTGCTTGATTATTGCCAGTTGAGCAGCATGATTCGTCACTGCTCAGCTCCATGCTTGTAGCCTGCTGATTGAGTTGTTCGTGTCTGCTTAGCTCTTTGAGTATTGGCTCCTCAGGTCCCTGTTCGGGGGCCACCTGCCGGGGACCAGGCCCAGCTGATCCAGAGTATTCCAAGGAGAGATGGCCTAGGCGACTACTTATATGCTCATCAGAGATATCAAGAATAATACTATGAGGATAGCTCAGTAGGAAAATTCGGTGGAGAAAAGAGACTGAGTAGCTTGGTTTACGCGGGAGACCAATCAAACTTCAAGACAAGAAGTTTGCACCACTTACGTAGGCCGCAGGCGCCCTCTCGAAGAGCGGAAGGTGGCTCACCCTAGACACCTTCTCGAGTGGGTCTTAGCAGCCCAGGTATAATTAGGAAGCGTGGTGGGTTCCGCACTCCAGATGGAGACTCGGCTGGAAGTTGCAGGGAAGAATGATAGGGAACTTTATGAATTGGAGCTGTAAGTTAACTCTTTGACAGAGAGAGCGAGATGGTGGTGGGGGACAGCCCCGAGTGAAATCAGAGGTGAGAGCACAAAGCAATAAAGTAGGCCGACTCTGGTTATTTTGGGGGGGGAGATGCTCGAGAATATCCGGGTGGACTCCTGAGGCTCGGTCCCGCATTTGCGTATGCCGAGCCTCCTTCCTCATGACCTTTGTCCAGAGTGGAATGCCTCACCGGCTCCGGGCACATGGTCAGTGCATGCTCAGTCACGATATCAGTGCACGATCAGCCACGTGATCACTGACTGCACAGTCAGGTGGTCAGTTCCTGATGAGCCACAGGATCAGTGCGTGCACAGTCCCATGATCAGCGCCTGTCAGTCACTGATCACGGCCTGATAAACACGTGATCAGTGCATGATGAGCCACGTGATCAGTGCCCGATCAGCCACGTCATCAGTGCATGCGCAGTCACCTGATCAGTGCATGCTCAGTTACGTGATCTGTACTTGATCAGCCACGTGATCAGTGCATGCGCAGTCAGGTGATCAGTTCCTGATCAGCGACGGGATCAGTGAGTGCACAGTCCCATGATCAGCGCCTGTTAGTCACTGATCACTGCCTGAAAAACACGTGATCAGTGCATGATGAGCCACGTGATCAGTGCCCGATCAGCCACGTCATCAGTGCATGCGCAGTCACCTGATCAGTGCATGCTCAGTCACGTGATCTGTACTTGATCAGCCACGTGATCAGTGCCTGCAGAGTCACGTGATCAGGGCCTGCTGAGCTGTGTGATTCCTGTCGCACATCTGCTTGGCAATTGCCGGGGAGCTGCGTGATTCCTGCCTGGTCACCTGCTTGATTATTGCCAGTTGAGCAGCATGATTCGTCACTGCTCAGCTCCATGCTTATAGCCTGCTGATTGCGTGGTTCGTGTCTGCTCAGCTCTTTGAGTATTGCCTCCTGAGGTCCCTGTTCGGGCGCCACCTGCCGGGGACCAGCCCCAGCTGATCCAGGGTATTCGAAGGAGAGATGGCCTAGGTGACTATTTATATGCTCATCAGAGATATCAAGAAGAATAGTATGAGGATAGCTCAGTAGGAAAATTCGGTGGAGAAAAGAGACTGAGTAACTTGGTTTACGCCGGAGACCAATCAAACTTCAAGACAAGAAGTTTGCACCACTTACGTAGGCCGCAGGCACCCTCTCGAAGAGCTGAAGGTGCCTCACCATAGACACCTTCTCGAGTGGGTCTTAGCAGCCCAGGCATAATTAGGAAGTGTGGTGGGTTCCTCGCTCCAGGTGGAGACTCGGCTGGAAGTTACAGGGAAGAATGACAAGGAACTTTATGAATTGGAGGTGTAAGTTAACTCTTTGACAGAGAGAGCGAGATGTTGGTGGGGACAGCCCCCAGTGAAATCAGAGGTGAGAGCACAAAGCAATAAAGTAGGCAGACCCTGGTTATTTTGGGGGGGAGATGCTCGAGAATATCCGGGGGGACTCCTGAGGCTCGGTCCCGCATTTGCGTATGCCAAGCCTCCTTCCTCATGACCTTTGTCCAGATTGGAATGCCTCACCGGCTCCAGGCACATGGTCAGTGCATGTTCAGTCACGATATCAGTGCACGATCAGCCACATGATCACTGACTGCACAGTCACGTGATCAGCGCCTCTCAGTCACGTGATCACCGTATGATAAACACGTGATCAGTGAACGATCAGCCACGTGATCACTGCATCGAACTCAGGTGGTCAGTTCCTGATCAGCCACGGGATCAGTGCGTGCACAGTCCCATGATCAGCGCCTGTCAGTCACTGATCACTGCCTGATAAACAGGTGATCAGTGCGTGATGAGCCACGTGATCAGTGCCCAATCAGCCACGTCATCAGTGCATGCGCAGTCACCTGATCAGTGCATGCTCAGTCACGTGATCTGTACTTGATCAGCCACGTGATCAGTGCCTGCAGAGTCACGTGATCAGGGCCTGCTGAGCTGCGTGATTCCTGTCGGCTCATCTGCTTGGCAATTGCCCGCTGAGCTTCGTGATTCCTGCCTGGTCACCTGCTTGATTATTTCCAGTTGAGCAGCATGATTCGTCACTGCTCAGCTCCCTGCTTATAGCCTGCTGATTGCGTGGTTCATGTCTGTTCAGCTCTTTGAGTATTGCCTCCTGAGGTCCCTGTTCGGGCGCCACCTGCCGGGGACCAGCCCCAGCTGATCCAGGGTATTCAAAGGAGAGATGGCCTAGATGGCCTAGGCGACTATTTATATGTTCATCAGAGATATCAAGAATAATAGTATGAGGATAGCTCAGTAGGGAATTTCGGTGGAGAAAAGAGACTGAGTAGCTTGGTTTACGCGGGAGACCTATCAAACTTCAAGACAAGAAGTTTGCACCACTTACGTAGGCCGCAGGCGCCCTCTCGAAGAGCGGAAGGTGCCTCACCCTAGACACCTTCTCGAGTGGGTCTTAGCAGCCCAGGCATAATTAGGAAGCGTGGTGGGTTCCGCGCTCCAGATGGAGACTCGGCTGGAACTTACAGGGAAGAATGACAGGGAACTTTATGAATTGGAGGTGTAAGTTAACTCTTGGACAGAGAGAGCGAGATGGTGGTGGGAGACAGCCCCCAGTGAAATCAGAGGTGAGAGCACAAAGCAATAAAGTAGGCAGACTCTGGTTATTTTGGGGGGGAGATGCTCGAGAATATCCGGGTGGACTCCTGAGGCTCGGTTTCGCATTTGCGTATGCCGAGCCTCCTTCCTCATGACCTTTGTCCAGAGTGGAAAGCCTCACCGGCTCCAGGCACATGGTCAGTGCATGTTCAGTCTCGATATCAGTGCACCATCAGCCACGTGATCACTGACATCACAGTCACGTGATCAGCGACTCTCAGTCACGTGATCACCGTATGATAAACACGTGATCAGTGAACGATCAGCCACGTAATCCCTGCATGCGAAGTCAGGTGGTCAGTTCCTGATCAGCCATGGGATCAGTGCGTGCACAGTCCCATGATCAGCGCCTGTCAGTCACTGATCACTGCCTGATAAACACGTGATCAGTGCATGATGAGCCACGTGATCAGGGCCGATCAGCCACGTCATCAGTGCATGCGCAGTCACCTGATCAGTGCATGCTCAGTCACGTGATCTTTACTTGATCAGCCACGTGATCAGTGCCTGCAGAGTCACGTGATCAGGGCCTGCTGCGCTGCGTGATTCCGGTCGGCTCATCTGCTTGGCAATTGCCAGCTGAGCTGCGTGATTCCTGCCTGGTCACCTGCTTGATTATTGCCGGTTGAGCAGCATGATTCGTCACTGCTCATCTCCATGCTTATAGCCTGCTGATTGCGTGGTTCGTGTCTGCTCAGCTCTTTGAGTATTGCCTCCTGAGGTCCCTGTTCGGGCGCCACCTGCCCGGGACCAGCCCCAGCTGATCCAGGGTATTCGAAGGAGAGATGGCCTTGGTGACTATTTATATGCTCATCAGGGGTATCAAGAAGAATAGTATGAGGATAGCTCAGTAGGAAAATTCGGTGGAGAAAAGAGACTGAGTAACTTGGTTTACGCAGGAGACCAATCAAACGTCAAGACAAGAAGTTTGCACCACTTACGTAGGCCGCAGGCGCCCTCTCGAAGAGCTGAAGGTGCCTCACCCTAGACACCTTCTCGAGTGGGTCTTAGCAGCCCAGGCATAATTAGTAAGTGTGGTGGGTTCCGGGCTCCAGATGGAGACTCGGCTGGAAGTTACAGGGAAGAATGACAAGGAACTTTATGAATTGGAGGTGTAAGTTAACTCTTTGACAGAGAGAGCGAGTTGGTGGTGGGGGAAAGCCCACAGTGAAATCAGAGGTGAGAGCACAAAGCAATAAAGTAGGCAGACTCTGGTTATTTGGGGGGGGAGATGCTCGAGAATATCCGGGTGGATTCCTGAGGCTTGGTCCCATATTTTCGTATGCCGAGCCTCCTTCCTCATGACCTTTGTCCATAGTGGAATGCCTCACAGGCTCCGGGCACATGGTCAGTGCATGCTCAGTCATGATATCAGTGCACGATCAGCCACGAGATCACTGACTGCACAGTCACGTGATCAGCGCCTCTCAGTCACGTGATCACCGTATGATAAACACGTGATCAGTGAACGATCAGCCACGTGATCCCTGCATGCGCAGTCAGGTGGTCAGTTCCTGATCAGACACGGGATCAGTGCGTGCACAGTCCCATGATCAGCGCCTGTCAGTCACTGATCACTCTCTTGTAAACACGTGATCAGTGCATGATGAGCCACGTGATCAGTCCCCGATCAGCCACGTCATCAGTGCATGCGCAGTCACCTGATCAGTGCATGCTCAGTCACGGGATCTGTACTTGATCAGCCACGTGATCAGTGCATGCGCAGTCAGGGGGTCAGTTCCTGATTAGCCACGGGATCAGTGCGTGCACAGTCCCATGATCAGCGCCTGTCAGTCACTGATCACTGCCTGATAAACACGTGATCAGTGCATGATGAGCCACGTGATCAGTGCCCGATCAGCCACGTCATCAGTGCATGCGCAGTCACCTGATCAGTGCATGCTCAGTCACGTGATCTGTACTTGATGAGCCACGTGATCAGTGCCTGCAGTGTCACGTGATCAGGGCCTGCTGAGCTGTGTGATTCCTGTCGCACATCTGCTTGGCAATTGCCGGGGAGCTGCGTGATTCCTGCCTGGTCACCTGCTTGATTATTGCCAGTTGAGCAGCATGATTCGTCACTGCTCAGCTCCATGCTTATAGCCTGCTGATTGCGTGGTTCGTGTCTGCTCAGCTCTTTGAGTATTGCCTCCTGAGGTCCCTGTTCGGGCGCCACCTGCCGGGGACCAGCCCCAGCTGATCCAGGGTATTCGAAGGAGAGATGGCCTAGGTGACTATTTATATGCTCATCAGAGATATCAAGAAGAATAGTATGAGGATAGCTCAGTAGGAAAATTCGGTGGAGAAAAGAGACTGAGTAACTTGGTTTACGCCGGAGACCAATCAAACTTCAAGACAAGAAGTTTGCACCACTTACGTACGCCGCAGGCACCCTCTCGAAGAGCTGAAGGTGCCTCACCATAGACACCTTCTCGAGTGGGTCTTAGCAGCCCAGGCATAATTAGGAAGCGTGGTGGGTTCCTCGCTCCAGGTGGAGACTCGGCTGGAAGTTACAGGGAAGAATGACAAGGAACTTTATGAATTGGAGGTGTAAGTTAACTCTTTGACAGAGAGAGCGAGATGTTGGTGGGGACAGCCCCCAGTGAAATCAGAGGTGAGAGCACAAAGCAATAAAGTAGGCAGACCCTGGTTATTTTGGGGGGGAGATGCTCGAGAATATCCGGGGGGACTCCTGAGGCTCGGTCCCGCATTTGCGTATGCCAAGCCTCCTTCCTCATGACCTTTGTCCAGATTGGAATGCCTCACCGGCTCCAGGCACATGGTCAGTGCATGTTCAGTCACGATATCAGTGCACGATCAGCCACATGATCACTGACTGCACAGTCACGTGATCAGCGCCTCTCAGTCACGTGATCACCGTATGATAAACACGTGATCAGTGAACGATCAGCCACGTGATCACTGCATCGAACTCAGGTGGTCAGTTCCTGATCAGCCACGGGATCAGTGCGTGCACAGTCCCATGATCAGCGCCTGTCAGTCACTGATCACTGCCTGATAAACAGGTGATCAGTGCGTGATGAGCCACGTGATCAGTGCCCAATCAGCCACGTCATCAGTGCATGCGCAGTCACCTGATCAGTGCATGCTCAGTCACGTGATCTGTACTTGATCAGCCACGTGATCAGTGCCTGCAGAGTCACGTGATCAGGGCCTGCTGAGCTGCGTGATTCCTGTCGGCTCATCTGCTTGGCAATTGCCCGCTGAGCTTCGTGATTCCTGCCTGGTCACCTGCTTGATTATTTCCAGTTGAGCAGCATGATTCGTCACTGCTCAGCTCCCTGCTTATAGCCTGCTGATTGCGTGGTTCATGTCTGTTCAGCTCTTTGAGTATTGCCTCCTGAGGTCCCTGTTCGGGCGCCACCTGCCGGGGACCAGCCCCAGCTGATCCAGGGTATTCAAAGGAGAGATGGCCTAGATGGCCTAGGCGACTATTTATATGTTCATCAGAGATATCAAGAATAATAGTATGAGGATAGCTCAGTAGGGAATTTCGGTGGAGAAAAGAGACTGAGTAGCTTGGTTTACGCGGGAGACCTATCAAACTTCAAGACAAGAAGTTTGCACCACTTACGTAGGCCGCAGGCGCCCTATCGAAGAGCGGAAGGTGCCTCACCCTAGACACCTTCTCGAGTGGGTCTTAGCAGCCCAGGCATAATTAGGAAGCGTGGTGGGTTCCGCGCTCCAGATGGAGACTCGGCTGGAACTTACAGGGAAGAATGACAGGGAACTTTATGAATTGGAGGTGTAAGTTAACTCTTGGACAGAGAGAGCGAGATGGTGGTGGGAGACAGCCCCCAGTGAAATCAGAGGTGAGAGCACAAAGCAATAAAGTAGGCAGACTCTGGTTATTTTGGGGGGGAGATGCTCGAGAATATCCGGGTGGACTCCTGAGGCTCGGTTTCGCATTTGCGTATGCCGAGCCTCCTTCCTCATGACCTTTGTCCAGAGTGGAAAGCCTCACCGGCTCCAGGCACATGGTCAGTGCATGTTCAGTCTCGATATCAGTGCACCATCAGCCACGTGATCACTGACATCACAGTCACGTGATCAGCGACTCTCAGTCACGTGATCACCGTATGATAAACACGTGATCAGTGAACGATCAGCCACGTAATCCCTGCATGCGAAGTCAGGTGGTCAGTTCCTGATCAGCCATGGGATCAGTGCGTGCACAGTCCCATGATCAGCGCCTGTCAGTCACTGATCACTGCCTGATAAACACGTGATCAGTGCATGATGAGCCACGTGATCAGGGCCGATCAGCCACGTCATCAGTGCATGCGCAGTCACCTGATCAGTGCATGCTCAGTCACGTGATCTTTACTTGATCAGCCACGTGATCAGTGCCTGCAGAGTCACGTGATCAGGGCCTGCTGCGCTGCGTGATTCCGGTCGGCTCATCTGCTTGGCAATTGCCAGCTGAGCTGCGTGATTCCTGCCTGGTCACCTGCTTGATTATTGCCGGTTGAGCAGCATGATTCGTCACTGCTCATCTCCATGCTTATAGCCTGCTGATTGCGTGGTTCGTGTCTGCTCAGCTCTTTGAGTATTGCCTCCTGAGGTCCCTGTTCGGGCGCCACCTGCCCGGGACCAGCCCCAGCTGATCCAGGGTATTCGAAGGAGAGATGGCCTTGGTGACTATTTATATGCTCATCAGGGGTATCAAGAAGAATAGTATGAGGATAGCTCAGTAGGAAAATTCGGTGGAGAAAAGAGACTGAGTAACTTGGTTTACGCAGGAGACCAATCAAACGTCAAGACAAGAAGTTTGCACCACTTACGTAGGCCGCAGGCGCCCTCTCGAAGAGCTGAAGGTGCCTCACCCTAGACACCTTCTCGAGTGGGTCTTAGCAGCCCAGGCATAATTAGTAAGTGTGGTGGGTTCCGGGCTCCAGATGGAGACTCGGCTGGAAGTTACAGGGAAGAATGACAAGGAACTTTATGAATTGGAGGTGTAAGTTAACTCTTTGACAGAGAGAGCGAGTTGGTGGTGGGGGAAAGCCCACAGTGAAATCAGAGGTGAGAGCACAAAGCAATAAAGTAGGCAGACTCTGGTTATTTGGGGGGGGAGATGCTCGAGAATATCCGGGTGGATTCCTGAGGCTTGGTCCCATATTTTCGTATGCCGAGCCTCCTTCCTCATGACCTTTGTCCATAGTGGAATGCCTCACAGGCTCCGGGCACATGGTCAGTGCATGCTCAGTCATGATATCAGTGCACGATCAGCCACGAGATCACTGACTGCACAGTCACGTGATCAGCGCCTCTCAGTCACGTGATCACCGTATGATAAACACGTGATCAGTGAACGATCAGCCACGTGATCCCTGCATGCGCAGTCAGGTGGTCAGTTCCTGATCAGACACGGGATCAGTGCGTGCACAGTCCCATGATCAGCGCCTGTCAGTCACTGATCACTCTCTTGTAAACACGTGATCAGTGCATGATGAGCCACGTGATCAGTCCCCGATCAGCCACGTCATCAGTGCATGCGCAGTCACCTGATCAGTGCATGCTCAGTCACGGGATCTGTACTTGATCAGCCACGTGATCAGTGCATGCGCAGTCAGGGGGTCAGTTCCTGATTAGCCACGGGATCAGTGCGTGCACAGTCCCATGATCAGCGCCTGTCAGTCACTGATCACTGCCTGATAAACACGTGATCAGTGCATGATGAGCCACGTGATCAGTGCCCGATCAGCCACGTCATCAGTGCATGCGCAGTCACCTGATCAGTGCATGCTCAGTCACGTGATCTGTACTTGATGAGCCACGTGATCAGTGCCTGCAGTGTCACGTGATCAGGGCCTGCTGAGCTGTGTGATTCCTGTCGCACATCTGCTTGGCAATTGCCGGGGAGCTGCGTGATTCCTGCCTGGTCACCTGCTTGATTATTGCCAGTTGAGCAGCATGATTCGTCACTGCTCAGCTCCATGCTTATAGCCTGCTGATTGCGTGGTTCGTGTCTGCTCAGCTCTTTGAGTATTGCCTCCTGAGGTCCCTGTTCGGGCGCCACCTGCCGGGGACCAGCCCCAGCTGATCCAGGGTATTCGAAGGAGAGATGGCCTAGGTGACTATTTATATGCTCATCAGAGATATCAAGAAGAATAGTATGAGGATAGCTCAGTAGGAAAATTCGGTGGAGAAAAGAGACTGAGTAACTTGGTTTACGCCGGAGACCAATCAAACTTCAAGACAAGAAGTTTGCACCACTTACGTACGCCGCAGGCACCCTCTCGAAGAGCTGAAGGTGCCTCACCATAGACACCTTCTCGAGTGGGTCTTAGCAGCCCAGGCATAATTAGGAAGCGTGGTGGGTTCCTCGCTCCAGATGGAGACTCGGCTGGAAGTTACAGGGAAGAATGACAAGGAACTTTATGAATTGGAGGTGTAAGTTAACTCTTTAACAGAGAGAGCGAGATGTTGTTGGGGGACAGCCCCCAGTGAAATCAGAGGTGAGAGCACAAAGCAATAAAGTAGGCAGACCCTGGTTATTTTGGGGGGGAGATGCTCGAGAATATCCGGGGGGACTCCTGAGGCTCGGTCCCGCATTTGCGTATGCCAAGCCTCCTTCCTCATGACCTTTGTCCAGATTGGAATGCCTCACCGGCTCCAGGCACATGGTCAGTGCATGTTCAGTCACGATATCAGTACACGATCAGCCACATGATCACTGACTGCACAGTCACGTGATCAGCGCCTCTCAGTCACGTGATCACCGTATGATAAACACGTGATCAGTGAACGATCAGCCACGTGATCACTGCATGCGAACTCAGGTGGTCAGTTCCTGATCAGCCACGGGATCAGTGCGTGCACAGTCCCTTGATCAGCGCCTGTCAGTCACTGATCACTGCCTGATAATCAGGTGATCAGTGCATGATGAGCCACGTGATCAGGGCCGATCAGCCAGCTCATGAGTGCATTCCCAGTCACCTGATCAGTGCATGCTCAGTCACGTGATCTGTACTTGATCAGCCACGTGATCAGTGCCTGCAGAGTCACGTGATCAGGGCCTGCTGAGCTGCGTGATTCCTGTCGGCTCCTCTGCTTGGCAATTGCCGGGGAGCTGCGTGATTCCTGCCTGGTCACCTGCTTGATTATTGCCAGTTGAGCAGCATGATTCGTCGCTGCTCATCTCCCTGCTTATAGCCTGCTGATTGCGTGGTTCGTGTCTGCTCAGCTCTTTGAGTATTGCCTCCTGAGGTCCCTGTTCGGGCGCCACCTGCCGGGGACCAGCCCCAGCTGATCCAGGGTATTCGAAGGAGAGATGGCCTAGGTGACTATTTATATGCTCATCAGAGATATCAAGAAGAATAGTATGGGGATAGCTCAGTAGGAAAATTCGGTGGAGAAAAGAGACTGAGTAACTTGGTTTACGCAGGAGACCAATCAAACTTGAAGACAAGAAGCTTGCACCACGTACGTAGGCCGAAGGCACCCTCTCGAGGAGCTGAAGGTGCCTCACCATAGACACCTTCTCGAGTGGGTCTTAGCAGCCCAGGCATAATTAGGAAGCGTGGTGGGTTCCTCCCTCCAGATGGAGACTCGGCTGAAAGTTACAGGGAAGAATGACAAGGAACTTTATGAATTGGAGCTGTAAGTTAACACTTTGACAGAGAGAGCGAGATGGTGGTGGGGACAGCCCCCAGTGAAATCAGAGGTGAGAGCACAAAGCAATAAAGTAGGCAGACTCTGGTTATTTTGGGGGGGAGATGTTCGAGAATATCCGGGGGTACTCCTGAGGCTCGGTCCCGCATTTGCGTATGCCGAGCCTCCTTCCTCATGACATTTGTCCAGAGGGGAATGCCTCACTGGCTCCGAGCACATGGTCAGTGCATGCTCAGTCACGATATCAGTGCACGATCAGCCACGTGATCACTGACATCACAGTCACCTCATCAGCGCCTTTCAGTCACGTGATCACCGTATGATAAACACGTGATCAGTGAATGATCAGCCACGTGATCACTGCGTGCGCAGTCAGGTGGTCAGTTCCTGATCAGCCACGGGATCAGTGCGTGCACAGTCCCATGATCAGCGCCTGTCAGTCACTGATCACTGCCTGATAAACAGGTGATCAGTGCGTGATGAGCCACGTGATCAGTGCCCAATCAGCCACGTCATCAGTGCATGCGCAGTCACCTGATCAGTGCATGCTCAGTCACGTGATCTGTACTTGATCAGCCACGTGATCAGTGCCTGCAGAGTCACGTGATCAGGGCCTGCTGAGCTGCGTGATTCCTGTCGGCTCATCTGCTTGGCAATTGCCCGCTGAGCTTCGTGATTCCTGCCTGGTCACCTGCTTGATTATTTCCAGTTGAGCAGCATGATTCGTCGCTGCTCAGCTCCCTGCTTATAGCCTGCTGATTGCGTGGTTCATGTCTGTTCAGCTCTTTGAGTATTGCCTCCTGAGGTCCCTGTTCGGGCGCCACCTGCCGGGGACCAGCCCCAGCTGATCCAGGGTATTCAAAGGAGAGATGGCCTAGATGGCCTAGGCGACTATTTATATGTTCATCAGAGATATCAAGAATAATAGTATGAGGATAGCTCAGTAGGGAATTTCGGTGGAGAAAAGAGACTGAGTAGCTTGGTTTACGCTGGAGACCTATCTAACTTCAAGACAAGAAGTTTGCACCAGTTACGTAGGCCGCAGGCGCCCTCTCGAAGAGCTGAAGGTGCCTCACCCTAGACACCTTCTCGAGTGGGTCTTAGCAGCCCAGGCATAATTAGGAAGCGTGGTGGGTTCCGCGCTCCAGATGGAGACTCGGCTGGAACTTACAGGGAAGAATGACAGGGAACTTTATGAATTGGAGGTGTAAGTTAACTCTTGGACAGAGAGAGCGAGATGGTGGTGGGGGAGAGCCCCCAGTGAAATCAGAGGTGAGAGCACAAAGCAATAAAGTAGGCAGACTCTGGTTATTTTGGGGGGGAGATGCTCGAGAATATCCGGGTGGACTCCTGAGGCTCGGTTCCGCATTTGCGTATGCCGAGCCTCCTTCCTCATGACCTTTGTCCAGAGTGGAAAGCCTCACCGGCTCCAGGCACATGGTCAGTGCATGTTCAGTCTCGATATCAGTGCACCATCAGCCACGTGATCACTGACATCACAGTCACGTGATCAGCGCCTCTCAGTCACGTGATCACCGTATGATAAACACGTGATCAGTGAACGATCAGCCACGTGATCACTGCATGCGAACTCAGGTGGTCAGTTCCTGATCAGCCACGGGATCAGTGCGTGCACAGTCCCATGATCAGCGCCTGTCAGTCACTGATCACTGCCTGATAAACACGTGATCAGTGCATGATGAGCCACGTGATCAGGGCCGATCAGCCACGTCATCAGTGCATGCGCAGTCACCTGATCAGTGCATGCTCAGTCACGTGATCTGTACTTGATCAGCCACGTGATCAGTGCCTGCAGAGTCACGTGATCAGGGCCTGCTGCGCTGCGTGATTCCGGTCGGCTCATCTGCTTGGCAATTGCCAGCTGAGCTGCGTGATTCCTGCCTGGTCACCTGCTTGATTATTGCCGGTTGAGCAGCATGATTCGTCACTGCTCATCTCCATGCTTATAGCCTGCTGATTGCGTGGTTCGTGTCTGCTCAGCTCTTTGAGTATTGCCTCCTGAGCTCCCTGTTCGGGCGCCACCTGCCCGGGACCAGCCCCAGCTGATCCAGGGTATTCGAAGGAGAGATGGCCTAGGTGACTATTTATATGCTCATCAGGGGTATCAAGATGAATAGTATGAGGATAGCTCAGTAGGAAAATTCGGTGGAGAAAAGAGACTGAGTAACTTGGTTTACGCAGGAGACCAATCAAACGTCAAGACAAGAAGTTTGCACCACTTACGTAGGCCGCAGGCGCCCTCTCGAAGAGCTGAAGGTGCCTCACCCTAGACACCTTCTCGAGTGGGTCTTAGCAGCCCAGGCATAATTAGGAAGTGTGGTGGGTTCCGGGCTCCAGATGGAGACTCGGCTGGAAGTTACAGGGAAGAATGACAAGGAACTTTATGAATTGGAGGTGTAAGTTAACTCTTTGACAGAGAGAGCGAGTTGGTGGTGGGGGAAAGCCCACAGTGAAATCAGAGGTGAGAGCACAAAGCAATAAAGTAGGCAGACTCTGGGTATTTGGGGGGGGGAGATGCTCGAGAATATCCGGGTGGATTCCTGAGGCTCGGTCCCACATTTTCGTATGCCGAGCCTCCTTCCTCATGACCTTTGTCCATAGTGGAATGCCTCACAGGCTTCGGGCACATGGTCAGTGCATGCTCAGTCACGATATCAGTGCACGATCTGCCACGTGATCACTGACTGCACAGTCACGTGATCAGTGCCTCTCAGTCACGTGATCACCGTATGATAAACACGTGATCAGTGAACGATCAGCCTCGTGATCACTGACTGCAGATTCACCTGATCAGCGCCTCTCAGTATCGTGATCACCGTATGATAAACACGTGATCAGTGAACGATCAGCCACGTGATCACTGCGTGCGCAGTCAGGTGGTCAGTTCCTGATCAGCCACGGGTTCAGTGCGTGCACAGTCCCATGATCAGCGCCTGTCAGTCACTGATCACTGCCTGATAAACATGAGATCAGTGCATGATCAGCCACGTGATCAGTGCCCGGTCAGCCACGTCATCAGTGCATGCGCAGTCACCTGATCAGTGCATGCTCAGTCACGTGATCTGTACTTGATCAGCCACGTGATCAGTGCCTGCAGAGTCACGTGATCAGGGCCTGCTGCGCTGCGTGATTCCTGTCGGCTCATCTGCTTGGCAATTGCCAGATGAGCTGCGTGATTCCTGCCTGGTCACCTGCTTGATTATTGCCGGTTGAGCAGCATGATTCGTCACTGCTCAGCTCCCTGCTTATAGCCTGATGATTGCGTGATTCGTGACTGCTCAGCTCTTTGAGTATTGCCTCCTGAGGTCCCTGTTCGGGCGCCACCTGCCGGGGACCAGCCCCAGCTGATCCAGGGTATTCGAAGGAGAGATGGCCTAGGTGACTATTTATATGCTCATCAGAGATATCAAGAAGAATAGTATGAGGATAGCTCAGTAGGAAAATTCGGTGGAGAAAAGAGACTGAGTAACTTGGTTTACGCAGGAGACCAATCAATCTTGAAGACAAGAAGTTTTCACCACTTACGTAGGCCGCAGGCACCCTCTCGAAGAGCTGAAGGTGCCTCACCATAGACACCTTCTCGAGTGGGTCTTAGCAGCCCAGGCATAATTAGGAAGCGTGGTGGGTTCCTCGCTCCAGATGGAGACTCGGCAGGAAGTTACAGGGAAGAATGACAAGGAACTTTATGAATTGGAGGTGTAAGTTAACTCTTTGACAGAGAGAGCGAGATGGTGGTGGGGGACAGCCCCCAGTGAAATCAGAGGTGAGAGCACAAAGCAATAAAGTAGGCAGACTCTGGTTATTTTGGGGGGGAGATGCTGGAGAATATCCGGGGGTACACCTGAGGCTCGGTCCCGCATTTGCGTATGCCGAGCCTCCTTCCTCATGACCTTTGTCCAGAGTGGAATGCCTCACTGGCTCCGAGCACATGGTCAGTGCATGCTCAGTCACGATATCAGTGCACCATCAGCCACGTGATCACTGACATCACAGTCACCTCATCAGCGCCTCTCAGTCACGTGATCACCGTATGATAAACACGTGATCAGTGAATGATCAGCCACGTGATCACTGTGTGCGCAGTCAGGTGGTCAGTTCCTGATCAGCCACAGGATCAGTGCGTGCACAGTCCCATGATCAGCGCCTGTCAGTCACTGATCACGGCCTGATAAACAGGTGATCAGTGCGTGATGAGCCACGTGATCAGTGCCCAATCAGCCACGTCGTCAGTGCATGCGCAGTCACCTGATCAGTGCATGCTCAGTCACGTGATCTGTACTTGATTAGCCACGTGATCAGTGCCTGCAGAGTCACGTGATCAGGGCCTGCTGAGCTGCGTGATTCCTGTCGGCTCATCTGCTTGGCAATTGCCCGCTGAGCTTCGTGATTCCTGCCTGGTCACCTGCTTGATTATTTCCAGTTGAGCAGCATGATTCGTCGCTGCTCAGCTCCCTGCTTATAGCCTGCTGATTGCGTGGTTCATGTCTGTTCAGCTCTTTGAGTATTGCCTCCTGAGGTCCCTGTTCGGGCGCCACCTGCAGGGGACCAGCCCCAGCTGATCCAGGGTGTTCAAAGGAGAGATGGCCTAGATGGCCTAGGCGACTATTTATATGTTCATCAGAGATATCAAGAATAATATTATGAGGATAGCTCAGTAGGGCATTTCGGTGGAGAAAAGAGACTGAGTAGCTTGGTTTACGCGGGAGACCAATCAAACTTCAAGACAAGAAGTTTGCACCACTTACGTAGGCCGCAGGCGCCCTCTCGAAGAGCGGAAGTTGCCTCACCCTAGACACCTTCTCGAGTGGGTCTTAGCAGCCCAGGCATAATTAGGAAGCGTGGTGGGTTCCGCGCTCCAGATGGAGACTCGGCTGGAACTTACAGGGAAGAATGACAGGGAACTTTATGAATTGGAGGTGTAAGTTAACTCTTGGACAGAGAGAGCGAGATGGTGGTGGGGGAGAGCCCCCAGTGAAATCAGAGGTGAGAGCACAAAGCAATAAAGTAGGCAGACTCTGGTTATTTTGGGGGGGAGATGCTCGAGAATATCCGGGTGGACTCCTGAGGCTCGGTTCCGCATTTGCGTATGCCGAGCCTCCTTCCTCATGACCTTTGTCCAGAGTGGAATGCCTCACCGGCTCCAGGCACATGGTCAGTGCATGTTCAGTCACGATATCAGTGCACCATCAGCCACGTGATCACTGACATCACAGTCACGTGATCAGCGCCTCTCAGTCACGTCATCACCGTATGATAAACACGTGATCAGTGAACGATCAGCCACGTGATCACTGCATGCGAACTCAGGTGGTCAGTTCCTGATCAGCCTCGGGATCAGTGCGTGCACAGTCCCATGATCAGCGCCTGTCAGTCACTGATCACTGCCTGATAAACACGTGATCAGTGCATGATGAGCCACGTGATCAGGGCCGATCAGCCACGTCATCAGTGCATGCGCAGTCACCTGATCAGTGCATGCTCAGTCACGTGATCTGTACTTGATCAGCCACGTGATCAGTGCCTGCAGAGTCACGTGATCAGGGCCTGCTGCGCTGCGTGATTCCGGTCCGCTCATCTGCTTGGCAATTGCCAGCTGAGCTGCGTGATTCCTGCCTGGTCACCTGCTTGATTATTGCCGGTTGAGCAGCATGATTCGTCACTGCTCATCTCCATGCTTATAGCCTGCTGATTGCGTGGTTCGTGTCTGCTCAGCTCTTTGAGTATTGCCTCCTGAGGTTCCTGTTCGGGCGCCACCTGCCCGGGACCAGCCCCAGCTGATCCAGGGTATTCGAAGGAGAGATGGCCTTGGTGACTATTTATATGCTCATCAGGGGTATCAAGAAGAATAGTATGAGGATAGCTCAGTAGGAAAATTCGGTGGAGAAAAGAGACTGAGTAACTTGGTTTACGCAGGAGACCAATCAAACGTCAAGACAAGAAGTTTGCACCACTTACGTAGGCCGCAGGCGCCCTCTCGAAGAGCTGAAGGTGCCTCACCCTAGACACCTTCTCGAGTGGGTCTTAGCAGCCCAGGCATAATTAGGAAGTGTGGTGGGTTCCGGGCTCCAGATGGAGACTCGGCTGGAAGTTACAGGGAAGAATGACAAGGAACTTTATGAATTGGAGGTGTAAGTTAACTCTTTGACAGAGAGAGCGAGTTGGTGTTGGGGGAAAGCCCACAGTGAAATCAGAGGTGAGAGCACAAAGCAATAAAGTAGGCAGACTCTGGTTATTTGGGGGGGGAGATGCTCGAGAATATCCGGGTGGATTCCTGAGGCTCGGTCCCACATTTTCGTATGCCGAGCCTCCTTCCTCATGACCTTTGTCCATAGTGGAATGCCTCACAGGCTCCGGGCACATGGTCAGTGCATGCTCAGTCACGATATCAGTGCACGATCAGCCACGTGATCACTGACTGCACAGTCACGTGATCAGCGCCTCTCAGTCACGTGATCACCGTATGATAAACACGTGATCAGTGAACGATCAGCCACGTGATCCCTGCATGCGCAGTCAGGTGGTCAGTTCCTGATCAGACACGGGATCAGTTCGTGCCAGTCCCATGATCAGCGCCTGTCAGTCACTGATCACTGTCTTGTAAACACGTGATCAGTGCATGATGAGCCACGTGATCAGTGCCCGATCAGCCACGTCATCAGTGCATGCGCAGTCACCTGATCAGTGCATGTTCAGTCACGTGATCTGTACTTGATCAGCCTCGTGATCAGTGCATGCGCAGTCAGGTGGTCAGTTCCTGATGAGCCACAGGAAAAGTGCGTGCACAGTCCCATGATCAGTGCCTGTCAGTCACTGATCACTGCCTGATAAACACGTGATCAGTGCATAATGAGCCACGTGATCAGTGCCAGATCAGCCACGTCATCAGTGCATGCGCAGTCACCTGATCAGTGCATGCTCAGTCACGGGATCTGTACTTGATCAGCCACGTGATCAGTGCATGCGCAGTCAGGGGGTCAGTTCCTGATTAGCCACGGGATCAGTGCGTGCACAGTCCCATGATCAGCGCCTGTCAGTCACTGATCACTGCCTGATAAACACGTGATCAGTGCATGATGAGCCACGTGATCAGTGCCCGATCAGCCACGTCATCAGTGCATGCGCAGTCACCTGATCAGTGCATGCTCAGTCACGTGATCTGTACTTGATCAGCCACGTGATCAGTGCCTGCAGTGTCACGTGATCAGGGCCTGCTGAGCTGCGTGATTCCTGTCGGCACATCTGCTTGGCAATTGCCGGGTGAGCTGCGTGATTCCTGCCTGGTCACCTGCTTGATTATTGCCGGTTGAGCAGCATGATTCGTCACTGCTCAGATCCATGCTTGTAGCCTGCTGATTGCGTGGTTCGTGTCTGCTCAGCTCTTTGAGTATTGCCTCCTCAGGTCCCTGTTCGGGCGCCACCTGCAGGGGACCAGCCCCAGCTGATCCAGGGTATTCCATGGAGAGATGTCCTAGGCGATTATTTATATGCTCATCAGAGATATCAAGAATAATAGTATGAGGATAGCTCAGTAGGAAAATTCGGTGGAGAAAAGAGACTGAGTAGCTTGGTTTACGCGGGAGACCAATCAAACTTCAAGACAAGAAGTTTGCACCACTTACGTAGGCCGCAGGCGCCCTCTCGAAGAGCGGAAGGTGCCTCACCCTAGACACCTTCTCGAGTGGGTCTTAGCAGCCCAGGCATAATTAGGAAGCGTGGTGGGTTCCGCGCTCCAGATGGAGACTCGGCTGGAAGTTACAGGGAAGAATGACAGGGAACTTTATGAATTGGAGCTGTAAGTTAACTCTTTGACAGAGAGAGCGAGATGGTGGTGGGGGACAGCCCCCAGTGAAATCAGAGGTGAGAGCACAAAGCAATAAAGTAGGCAGACTCTGGTTATTTTGGGGGGGGAGATGCTCGAGAATATCCGGGTGGACTCCTGAGGCTTGGTCCCGCATTTGCGTATGCCGAGCCTCCTTCCTCATGACCTTTGTCCAGAGTGGAATGCCTCACCGGCTCCGGGCACATGGTCAGTGCATGCTCAGTCCCGATATCAGTGCATGATCAGCCACGTGATCACTGACTGCACAGTCACGTGATCAGCGCCTCTCAGTGACGTGATCACCGTATGATAAACACGTGATCAGTGAAGGATCAGCCACGTGATCACTGCATGCGCCGTCAGGTGGTCAGTTCCTGATCAGCCACGGGATCAGTGCGTGCACAGTCCCATGATCAGCGCCTGTCAGTCCCTGATCACTGCCTGATAAACACGTGATCAGTGCATGATGAGCCATGTGATCAGTGCCCGATCAGACACGTCATCAGTGCATGCGCAGTCACCTGATCAGTGCATGCTCAGTCACGTGATCTGTACTTGATCAGCCACGTGATCAGTGCCTGCAGAGTCACGTGATCAGGGCCTGCTGAGCTGCGTGATTCCTGTCGGCTCATCTGCTTGACAATTGCCAGATGAGCTGCGTGATTCCTGCCTGGTCACCTGCTTCATTATTGCTAGTTGAGCAGCATGATTCGTCACTGCTCAGCTCCCTCCTTATAGCCTGATGATTGCGTGATTCGTGTCTGCTCAGCTCTTTGAGTATTGCCTCCTGAGGTCCCAGTTCCGGTGCCACCTGCCGGGGACCAGCCCCAGCTGATCCAGGGTATTCGAAGGAGAGAAGGCCTAGGCGATTATTTATATGCTCATCAGAGATATCAAGAAGAATAGTATGAGGATAGCTCAGTAGGAAAATTCGGTGGAGAAAAGAGACTGAGTAGCTTGGTTTACGCGGGAGACCAATCAAACTTCAAGACAAGAAGTTTGCACCACTTACGTAGGCCGCAGGCGCCCTCTCGAAGAGCGGAAGGTGCCTCACCCTAGACAACTTCTCGAGTGGGTCTTAGCAGTCCAGGCATAATTAGGAAGCGTGGTGGGTTCCGCGCTCCAGATGGAGACTCAGCTGGAAGTTACAGGGAAGAATGACAGGGAACTTTATGAATTGGAGCTGTAAGTTAACTCTTTGACAGAGAGAGCGAGATGGTGGTGGGGACAGCCCCCAGTGAAATCAGAGGTGAGAGCACAAAGCAATAAAGTAGGCCGACTCTGGTTATTTTGGGGGGGAGATGCTCGAGAATATCCGGGTGGACTCCTGAGGCTCGGTCCCGCATTTGCGTATGCCGAGCCTCCTTCCTCATGACCTTTGTCCAGAGTGTAATGCCTCACCGGCTCCAGGCACATGGTCAGTGCATGTTCAGTCACGATATAAGTGCACGATCAGCCACGTGATCACTGACTGCACAGTCACGTGATCAGCGCCTCTCAGTCACGTGATCACCGTATGATAAACACGTGATCAGTGAACGATCAGCCACGTGATCACTGCATGCGAACTCAGGTGGTCAGTTCCTGATCAGCCACGGGATCAGTGCGTGCACAGTCCCTTGATCAGCGCCTGTCAGACACTGATCACTGCCTGATAAACACGTGATCAGTGCATGATGAACCACGTGATCAGGGCCAATCAGCCACGTCATCAGTGCATGCGCCGTCACCTGATCAGTGCATGCTCAGTCACGGGATCTGTACTTGATCAGCCACGTGATCAGTGCCTGCAGAGTCACGTGATCAGGGCCTGCTGAGCTGCGTGATTCCTGTCGGCTCACCTGCTTGGCAATTGCCCGCTGAGCTTCGTGATTCCTGCCTGGTCACCTGCTTGATTATTGCCAGTTGAGCAGCATGATTCGTCGCTGCTCAGCTCCCTGCTTATAGCCTGCTGATTGCGTGGTTCGTGTCTGCTCAGCTCTTTGAGTATTGCCTCCTGAGGTCCCTGTTCGGGCGCCACCTGCCGGGGACCAGCCCCAGCTGATCCAGGGTATTCCAAGGAGAGATGGCCTAGGTGACTATTTATATGCTCATCAGAGATATCAAGAAGAATAGTATGAGGATAGCTCAGTAGGAAAATTCGGTGGAGAAAAGAGACTGAGTAACATGGTTTACGCAGGAGACCAATCAAACTTGAAGACAAGAAGTTTGCACCACTTACGTAGGCCGCAGGCACCCTCTCGAAGAGCTGAAAGTGCCTCACCATAGACACCTTCTCGAGTGGGTCTTAGCAGCCCAGGCATAATTAGGAAGCGTGGTGGGTTCCTCACTCCAGATGGAGACTCGGCTGGAAGTTACAGGGAAGAATGACAAGGAACTTTATGAATTGGAGGTGTAAGTTAACTCTTTGAAAGAGAGAGCGAGATGGTGGTGGGGACAGCCCCCAGTGAAATCAGAGGTGAGAGCACAAAGCAATAAAGTAGGCAGACTCTGGTTATTTTGGGGGGGAGATGCTCGAGAATATCCGGGTGGACTCCTGGGGCTCGGTCCCGAATTTGCGTATGCCGAGCCTCCTTCCTCATGACCTTTGTCCAGAGTGGAATGCCTCACCGGCTCCGGGCACATGGTCAGTGCATGCTCAGTCACGATATCAGTGCACGATCAGCCACGTGATCACTGATTGCACAGTCACGTGATCACCGTATGATAAACACGTGATCAGTGCATGATGAGCCACGTGATCAGGGCCGATCAGCCACGTCATCAGTGCATGCGCAGTCACCTGATCAGTGCATGCTCAGTCACGTGATCTGTACTTGATCAGCCACGTGATCAGTGCCTGCAGAGTCACGTGATCAGGGCCTGCTGAGCTGCGTGATTCCTGTCGGCTCATCTGCTTGACAATTGCCAGCTGAGCTGCGTGATTCCTGCCTGGTCACCTGCTTCATTATTGCTAGTTGAGCAGCATGATTCGTCACTGCTCAGCTCCCTGCTTATAGCCTGATGATTGCGTGATTCGTGTCTGCTCAGCTCTTTGAGTATTGCCTCCTGAGGTCCCTGTTCGGGCGCCACCTGCCGGGGACCAGCCCCAGCTGATCCAGGGTATTCGAAGGAGAGATGGCCTAGGTGACTATTTATATGCTCATCAGAGATATCAAGAAGAAAATATGAGGATAGCTCAGTAGGAAAATTCGGTGGAGAAAAAAGACTGAGTAACTTGGTTTACGCAGGAGACCAATCAAACTTGAAGACAAGAAGTTTGCACCACTTACGTAGGCCGCAGGCACCCTCTCGAAGAGCTGAAGGTGCCTCACCATAGACACCTTCTCGAGTGGGTCTTAGCAGCCCAGGCATAATTAGGAAGCGTGGTGGGTTCCTCGCTCCAGATGGAGACTCGGCAGGAAGTTACAGGGAAGAATGACAAAGAACTTTATGAATTGCAGGTGTAAGTTAACTCTTTGACAGAGAGAGCGAGATGGTGGTGGGGGACAGCCCCCAGTGAAATCGGAGGTGAGAGCACAAAGCAATAAAGTAGGCAGACTCTGGTTATTTTGGGGGGGAGATGCTCGAGAATATCCGGGGGTACTCCTGAGCCTCGGTCCCGCATTTGCGTATGCCGAGCCTCCTTCCTCATGACCTTTGTCCAGAGTGGAATGCCTCACTGGCTCCGAGCACATGGTCAGTGCATGCTCAGTCACGATATCAGTGCACGATCACCCACGTGATCACTGACATCACAGTCACCTCATCAGCGCCTCTCAGTCACGTGATCACCGTATGATAAACACGTGATCAGTGAATGATCAGCCACGTGATCACTGCGTGCGCAGTCAAGTGGTCAGTTCCTGATTAGCCACGGGATCAGTGCGTGCACAGTCCCATGATCAGCGCCTGTCAGTCACTGATCACTGCCTGATAAACAGGTGATCAGTGCGTGATGAGCCACGTGATCAGTGCCCAATCAGCCACATCATCAGTGCATGCGCAGTCACCTAATCAGTGCATGCTCAGTCACGTGATCTGTACTTGATCAGCCACGTGATCAGTGCCTGCAGAGTCACGTGATCAGGGTCTGCTGAGCTGCGTGATTCCTGTCGGCTCCTCTGCTTGGCAATTGCCCGCTGAGCTTCGTGATTCCTGCCTGGTCACCTGCTTGATTATTTCCAGTTGAGCAGCATGATTCGTCGCTGCTCAGCTCCCTGCTTATAGCCTGCTGATTGCGTGGTTCATGTCTGTTCAGCTCTTTGAGTATTGCCTCCTGAGGTCCCTGTTCGGGCGCCACCTGCCGGGGACCAGCCCCAGCTGATCCAGGGTATTCCAAGGAGAGATGGCCTAGATGGCCTAGGCGACTATTTATATGTTCATCAGAGATATCAAGAATAATAGTATGAGGATAGCTCAGTAGGGAATTTCGGTGGAGAAAAGAGACTGAGTAGCTTGGTTTACGCGGGAGACCAATCAAATTTCAAGACAAGAAGTTTGCACCACTTACGTAGGCCGCAGGCGCCCTCTCGAAGAGCGGAAGGTGCCTCACCCTAGACACCTTCTCGAGTGGGTCTTAGCAGCCCAGGCATAATTAGGAAGCGTGGTGGGTTCCGCGCTCCAGATTTAGACTCGGCTGGAACTTACAGGGAAGAATGACAGGGAACTTTATGAATTGGAGGTGTAAGTTAACTCTTTGACAGAGAGAGCGAGATGGTGGTGGGGGACAGCCCCCAGTGAAATCAGAGGTGAGAGCACAAAGCAATAAAGTAGGCAGACTCTGGTTACTTTGGGCGGGAGATGCTCGAGAATATCCGGGCGGACTCCTGAGGCTCGGTCCCGCATTTGCGTATGCCGAGCCTCCTTCCACATGACCTTTGTCCAGAGTGGAATGCCTCACCGGCTCCGGGCACATGGTCAGTGCATGCTCAGTCACGATATCAGTGCACCATCAGCCACGTGATCACTGACATCACAGTCACCTCATCAGCGCCTCTCAGTCACGTGATCACCGTATGATAAACACGTGATCAGTGAACGATCAGCCACGTGATCACTGCGTGCGCATTCAGGTGGTCAGTTCCTGATCAGCCACGGGATCAGTGCCTGCACAGTCCCATGATCAGCGCCTCTCAGTCACTGATCACTGCCTGATAAACAGGTGATCAGTTCGTGATGAGCCACGTGATCAGTGCCCAATCAGCCACGTCATCAGTGCATGCGCAGTCACCTGATCAGTGCATGCTCAGTCACGTGACCTGTACTTGATCAGCCAAGTGATCAGTGCCTGCAGAGTCACGTGATCAGGGCCTGCTGAGCTGCGTGATTCCTGTCGGCTCATCTGCTTGGCAATTGCCCGCTGAGCTTTGTGATTCCTGCCGGGTCACCTGCTTGATTATTGCCAGTTGAGCAGCATGATTCGTCACTGCTCAGCTCCCTGCTTATAGCCTGCTGATTGCGTGGTTCATGTCTGTTCAGCTCTTTGAGTATTGCCTCCTGAGGTCCCTGTTCGGGCGCCACCTGCCGGGGACCAGCCCCAGCTGATCCAGGGTATTCCAAGGAGAGATGGCCTAGGTGGCCTAGGCGACTATTTATATGTTCATCAGAGATATCCAGAATAATAGTATGAGGATAGCTCAGTAGGGAAATTCGGTGGAGAAAAGAGACTGAGTAGCTTGGTTTACTCGGGAGACCAATAAAATTCAAGACAAGAAGTTTGCACCACTTACGTAGGCCGCAGGCGCCCTCTCGAAGAGCTGAAGGTGCCTCACCCTAGACACCTTCTCGAGTGGGTCTTAGCAGCCCAGGCATAATTAGGAAGTGTGGTGGGTTCCGGGCTCCAGATGGAGACTCGGCTGGAAGTTACAGGGAAGAATGACAAGGAACTTTATGAATTGGAGGTGTAAGTTAACTCTTTGACAGAGAGAGCGAGTTGGTGGTGGGGGAAAGCCCACAGTGAAATCAGAGGTGAGAGCACAAAGCAATAAAGTAGGCAGACTCTGGGTATTTGGGTGGGGGAGATGCTCGAGAATATCCGGGTGGATTCCTGAGGCTCGGTCCCACATTTTCGTATGCCGAGCCTCCTTCCTCATGACCTTTGTCCATAGTGGAATGCCTCACAGGCTCCGGGCACATGGTCAGTGCATGCTCAGTCACGATATCAGTGCACGATCAGCCACGTGATCACTGACTGCACAGTCACGTGATCAGCGCCTCTCAGTGACGTGATCACCGTATGATAAACACGTGATCAGTGAACGATCAGCCACGTGATCACTGACTGCAGATTCACCTGATCAGCGCCTCTCAGTATCGTGATCACCGTATGATAAACACGTGATCAGTGAACGATCAGCCACGTGATCACTGCGTGCGCAGTCAGGTGGTCAGTTCCTGATCAGCCACGGGTTCAGTGCGTGCACAGTCCCATGATCAGCGCCTGTCAGTCACTGATCACTGCCTGATAAACATGAGATCAGTGCATGATCAGCCACGTGATCAGTGCCCGATCAGCCACGTCATCAGTGCATGCGCAGTCACCTGATCAGTGCATGCTCAGTCACGTGACCTGTACTTGATCAGCCACGTGATCAGTGCCTGCAGAGTCACGTGATCAGGGCCTGCTGAGCTGCGTGATTCCTGTCGGCTCATCTGCTTGGCAATTGCCCGCTGAGCTGCGTGATTCCTGCCTGGTCACCTGCTTGATTATTGCCGGTTGAGCAGCATGATTCGTCACTGCTCAGCTCCCTGCTTATAGCCTGATGATTGCGTGATTCGTGTCTGCTCAGCTCTTTGAGTATTGCCTCCTGAGGTCCCTGTTCGGGCGCCACCTGCCGGGGACCAGCCCCAGCTGATCCAGGGTATTCGAAGGACAGATGGCCTAGGTGACTATTTATATGCTCATCAGAGATATCAAGAAGAATAGTATGAGGATAGCTCAGTAGGAAAATTCGGTGGAGAAAAGAGACTGAGTAACTTGGTTTACGCAGGAGACCAATCAAACTTGAAGACAAGAAGTTTTCACCACTTACGTAGGCCGCAGGCACCCTCTCGAAGAGCTGAAGGTGCCTCACCATAGACACCTTCTCGAGTGGGTCTTAGCAGCCCAGCCATAATTAGGAAGCGTGGTGGGTTCCTCGCTCCAGATGGAGACTCGGCAGGAAGTTACAGGGAAGAATGACAAGGAACTTTATGAATTGGAGGTGTAAGTTAACTCTTTGACAGAGAGAGCGAGATGGTGCTGGGGGACAGCCCCCAGTGAAATCAGAGGTGAGAGCACAAAGCAATAAAGTAGGCAGACTCTGGTTATTTTGGGGGGGAGATGCTCGAGAATATCCGGGGGTACACCTGAGGCTCGGTCCCGCATTTGCGTATGCCGAGCCTCCTTCCTCATGACCTTTGTCCAGAGTGGAATGCCTCACTGGCTCCGAGCACATGGTCAGTGCATGCTCAGTCACGATATCAGTGCACGATCAGCCACGTGATCACTGACATCACAGTCACCTCATCAGCGCCTCTCAGTCACGTGATCACCGTATGATAAACACGTGATCAGTGAATGATCAGCCAGGTGATCACTGTGTGCGCAGTCAGGTGGTCAGTTCCTGATCAGCCACAGGATCAGTGCGTGCACAGTCCCATGATCAGCGCCTGTCAGTCACTGATCACTGCCTGATAAACAGGTGATCAGTGCGTGATGAGCCACGTGATCAGTGCCCAATCAGCCACGTCATCAGTGCATGCGCAGTCACCTGATCAGTGCATGCTCAGTCACGTGATCTGTACTTGATTAGCCACGTGATCAGTGCCTGCAGAGTCACGTGATCAGGGCCTGCTGAGCTGCGTGATTCCTGTCGGCTCATCTGCTTGGCAATTGCCCGCTGAGCTTCGTGATTCCTGCCTGGTCACCTGCTTGATTATTGCCAGTTGAGCAGCATGATTCGTCGCTGCTCAGCTCCCTGCTTATAGCCTGCTGATTGCGTGGTTCATGTCTGTTCAGCTCTTTGAGTATTGCCTCCTGAGGTCCCTGTTCGGGCGCCACCTGCAGGGGACCAGCCCCAGCTGATCCAGGGTGTTCAAAGGAGAGATGGCCTAGATGGCCTAGGCGACTATTTATATGTTCATCAGAGATATCAAGAATAATATTATGAGGATAGCTCAGTAGGGAATTTCGGTGGAGAAAAGAGACTGAGTAGCTTGGTTTACGCGGGAGACCAATCAAACTTCAAGACAAGAAGTTTGCACCACTTACGTAGGCCGCAGGCGCCCTCTCGAAGAGCAGAAGGTGCCTCACCCTAGACACCTTCTCAAGTGGGTCTTAGCAGCCCAGGCATAATTAGGAAGCGTGGTGGGTTCCGCGCTCCAGATGGAGACTCGGCTGGAACTTACAGGGAAGAATGACAGGGAACTTTATGAATTGGAGGTGTAAGTTAACTCTTGGACAGAGAGAGCGAGATGGTGGTGGGGGAGAGCCCCCAGTGAAATCAGAGGTGAGAGCACAAAGCAATAAAGTAGGCAGACTCTGGTTATTTTGGGGGGGAGATGCTGGAGAATATCCGGGTGGACTCCTGAGGCTCGGTTCCGCATTTGCGTATGCCGAGCCTCCTTCCTCATGACCTTTGTCCAGAGTGGAATGCCTCACCGGCTCCAGGCACATGGTCAGTGCATGTTCAGTCACGATATCAGTGCACCATCAGCCACGTGATCACTGACATCACAGTCACGTGATCAGCGCCTCTCAGTCACGTGATCACCGTATGATAAACACGTGACCAGTGAACGATCAGCCACGTGATCACTGCATGGGAACTCAGGTGGTCAGTTCCTGATCAGCCACGGGATCAGTGCGTGCACAGTCCCATGATCAGCGCCTGTCAGTCACTGATCACTGCCTGATAAACACGTGATCAGTGCATGATGAGCCACGTGATCAGGGCCGATCAGCCACGTCATCAGTGCATGCGCAGTCACTTGATCAGTGCATGCTCAGTCACGTGATCTGTACTTGATCAGCCACGTGATCAGTGCCTGCAGTGTCACGTGATCAGGGCCTGCTGAGCTGTGTGATTCCTGTCGGCACATCTGCTTGGCAATTGCCGGGTGAGCTGCGTGATTCCTGCCTGGTCACCTGCTTGATTATTGCCAGTTGAGCAGCATGATTCGTCACTGCTCAGATCCATGCTTGTAGCCTGCTGATTGCGTGGTTCGTGTCTGCTCAGCTCTTTGAGTATTGGCTCCTCAGGTCCCTGTTCGGGCGCCACCTGCAGGGGACCAGCCCCAGCTGATCCAGGGTATTCCAAGGAGAGATGGCCTAGGCGACTATTTATATGCTCATCAGAGATATCAAGAATAATAGTATGAGGATAGCTCAGTAGGAAAATTCGGTGGAGAAAAGAGACTGAGTAGCTTGGTTTACGCGGGAGACCAATCAAACTTCAAGACAAGAAGTTTGCACCACTTACGTAGGCCGCAGGCGCCCTCTCGAAGAGCGGAAGGTGCCTCACCCTAGACACCTTCTCGAGTGGGTCTTAGCAGCCCAGGCATAATTAGGAAGCGTGGTGGGTTCCGCGCTCCAGATGGAGACTCGGCTGGAAGTTGCAGGGAAGAATGACAGGGAACTTTATGAATTGGAGCTGTAAGTTAACTCTTTGACAGAGAGAGCGAGATGGTGGTGGGGGACAGCCCCCAGTGAAATCAGAGGTGAGAGCACAAAGCAATAAAGTAGGCAGACTCTGGTTATTTTGGGGGGGGAGATGCTCGAGAATATCCGGGTGGACTCCTGAGGCTTGGTCCCGCATTTGCGTATGCCGAGCCTCCTTCCTCATGACCTTTGTCCAGAGTGGAATGCCTCACCGGCTCCGGGCACATGGTCAGTGCATGCTCAGTCCCGATATCAGTGCATGATCAGCCACGTGATCACTGACTGCACAGTCACGTGATCAGCGCCTCTCAGTGACGTGATCACCGTATGATAAACACGTGATCAGTGAAGGATCAGCCACGTGATCACTGCATGCGCCGTCAGGTGGTCAGTTCCTGATCAGCCACGGGATCAGTGCGTGCACAGTCCCATGATCAGCGCCTGTCAGTCCCTGATCACTGCCTGATAAACACGTGATCAGTGCATGATGAGCCACGTGATCAGTGCCCGATCAGCCACGTCATCAGTGCATGCGCAGTCACCTGATCAGTGCATGCTCAGTCACGTGATCTGTACTTGATCAGCCACGTGATCAGTGCCTGCAGAGTCACGTGATCAGGGCCTGCTGAGCTGCGTGATTCCTGTCGGCTCATCTGCTTGACAATTGCCAGATGAGCTGCGTGATTCCTGCCTGGTCACCTGCTTCATTATTGCTAGTTGAGCAGCATGATTCGTCACTGCTCAGCTCCCTCCTTATAGCCTGATGATTGCGTGATTCGTGTCTGCTCAGCTCTTTGAGTATTGCCTCCTGAGGTCCCAGTTCCGGTGCCACCTGCCGGGGACCAGCCCCAGCTGATCCAGGGTATTCGAAGGAGAGAAGGCCTAGGCGATTATTTATATGCTCATCAGAGATATCAAGAAGAATAGTATGAGGATAGCTCAGTAGGAAAATTCGGTGGAGAAAAGAGACTGAGTAGCTTGGTTTACGCGGGAGACCAATCAAACTTCAAGACAAGAAGTTTGCACCACTTATGTAGGTCGCAGGCGCCCTCTCGAAGAGCGGAAGGTGCCTCACCCTAGACAACTTCTCGAGTGGGTCTTAGCAGTCCAGGCATAATTAGGAAGCGTGGTGGGTTCCGCGCTCCAGAAGGAGACTCGGCTGGAAGTTACAGGGAATAATGACAGGGAACTTTATGAATTGGAGCTGTAAGTTAACTCTTTGACAGAGAGAGCGAGATGGTGGTGGGGACAGCCCCCAGTGAAATCAGAGGTGAGAGCACAAAGCAATAAAGTAGGCCGACTCTGGTTATTTTGGGGGGGAGATGCTCGAGAATATCCGGGTGGACTCCTGAGGCTCGGTCCCGCATTTGCGTATGCCGAGCCTCCTTCCTCATGACCTTTGTCCAGAGTGGAATGCCTCACCGGCTCCAGGCACATGGTCAGTGCATGTTCAGTCACGATATAAGTGCACGATCAGCCACGTGATCACTGACTGCCCAGTCACGTGATCAGCGGCTCTCAGTCACGTGATCACCGTATGATAAACACGTGATCAGTGAACGATCAGCCACGTGATCACTGCATGCGAACTCAGGTGGTCAGTTCCTGATCAGCCACGGGATCAGTGCGTGCACAGTCCCTTGATCAGCGCCTGTCAGACACTGATCACTGCCTGATAAACACGTGATCAGTGCATGATGAGCCACGTGATCAGGGCCAATCAGCCACGTCATCAGTGCATGCGCAGTCACCTGATCAGTGCATGCTCAGTCACGTGATCTGTACTTCATCAGCCACGTGATCAGTGCCTGCAGAGTCACGTGATCAGGGCCTGCTGAGCTGCGTGATTCCTGTCGGCTCACCTGCTTGGCAATTGCCCGCTGAGCTTCGTGATTCCTGCCTGGTCACCTGCTTGATTATTGCCAGTTGAGCAGCATGATTCGTCGCTGCTCAGCTCCCTGCTTATAGCCTGCTGATTGCGTGGTTCGTGTCTGCTCAGCTCTTTGAGTATTGCCTCCTGAGGTCCCTGTTCGGGCGCCACCTGCCGGGGACCAGCCCCAGCTGATCCAGGTTATTCCAAGGAGAGATGGCCTAGGTGACTATTTATATGCTCATCAGAGATATCAAGAAGAATAGTATGAGGATAGCTCAGTAGGAAAATTCGGTGGAGAAAAGAGACTGAGTAACATGGTTTACGCAGGAGACCAATCAAACTTGAAGACAAGAAGTTTGCACCACTTACGTAGGCCGCAGGCACCCTCTCGAAGAGCTGAAAGTGCCTCACCATAGACACCTTCTCGAGTGGGTCTTAGCAGCCCAGGCATAATTAGGAAGCGTGGTGGGTTCCTCACTCCAGATGGAGACTCGGCTGGAAGTTACAGGGAAGAATGACAAGGAACTTTATGAATTGGAGGTGTAAGTTAACTCTTTGAAAGAGAGAGCGAGATGGTGGTGGGGACAGCCCCCAGTGAAATCAGAGGTGAGAGCACAAAGCAATAAAGTAGGCAGACTCTGGTTATTTTGGGGGGGAGATGCTCGAGAATATCCGGGTGGACTCCTGAGGCTCGGTCCCGAATTTGCGTATGCCGAGCCTCCTTCCTCATGACCTTTGTCCAGAGTGGAATGCCTCACCGGCTCCGGGCACATGGTCAGTGCATGCTCAGTCACGATATCAGTGCACGATCAGCCACGTGATCACTGATTGCACAGTCACGTGATCACCGTATGATAAACACGTGATCAGTGCATGATGAGCCACGTGATCAGGGCCGATCAGCCACGTCATCAGTGCATGCGCAGTCACCTGATCAGTGCATGCTCAGTTACGTGATCTGTACTTGATCAGCCACGTGATCAGTGCCTGCAGAGTCACGTGATCAGGGCCTGCTGAGCTGCGTGATTCCTGTCGGCTCATCTGCTTGACAATTGCCAGCTGAGCTGCGTGATTCCTGCCTGGTCACCTGCTTCATTATTGCTAGTTGAGCAGCATGATTCGTCACTGCTCAGCTCCCTGCTTATAGCCTGATGATTGCGTGGTTCGTGTCTGCTCAGCTCTTTGAGTATTGCCTCCTGAGGTCCTGTTCGGGCGCCACCTGCCGGGGACCAGCCCCAGCTGATCCAGGGTATTCGAAGGAGAGATGGCCTAGGTGACTATTTATATGCTCATCAGAGATATCAAGAAGAAAATATGAGGATAGCTCAGTAGGAAAATTCGGTGGAGAAAAGAGACTGAGTAACTTGGTTTACGCAGGAGACCAATCAAACTTGAAGACAAGAAGTTTGCACCACTTACGTAGGCCGCAGGCACCCTCTCGAAGAGCTGAAGGTGCCTCACCATAGACACCTTCTCGAGTGGGTCTTAGCAGCCCAGGCATAATTAGGAAGCGTGGTGTGTTCCGCGCTCCAGATGGAGACTCGGCAGGAAGTTACAGGGAAGAATGACAAGGAACTTTATGAATTGCAGGTGTAAGTTAACTCTTTGACAGAGAGAGCGAGATGGTGGTGGGGGACAGCCCCCAGTGAAATCAGAGGTGAGAGCACAAAGCAATAAAGAGGGCAGACTCTGGTTATTTTGGGGGGGAGATGCTCGAGAATATCCGGGGGTACTCCTGAGCCTCGGTCCCGCATTTGCGTATGCCGAGCCTCCTTCCTCATGACCTTTGTCCAGAGTGGAATGCCTCACTGGCTCCGAGCACATGGTCAGTGCATGCTCAGTCACGATATCAGTGCACGATCACCCACGTGATCACTGACATCACAGTCACCTCATCAGCGCCTCTCAGTCACGTGATCACCGTATGATAAACACGTGATCAGTGAATGATCAGCCACGTGATCACTGCGTGCGCAGTCAAGTGGTCAGTTCCTGATTAGCCACGGGATCAGTGCGTGCACAGTCCCATGATCAGCGCCTGTCAGTCACTGATCACTGCCTGATAAACAGGTGATCAGTGCGTGATGAGCCACGTGATCAGTGCCCAATCAGCCACATCATCAGTGCATGCGCAGTCACCTAATCAGTGCATGCTCAGTCACGTGATCTGTACTTGATCAGCCACGTGATCAGTGCCTGCAGAGTCACGTGATCAGGGCCTGCTGAGCTGCGTGATTCCTGTCGGCTCCTCTGCTTGGCAATTGCCCGCTGAGCTTCGTGATTCCTGCCTGGTCACCTGCTTGATTATTTCCAGTTGAGCAGCATGATTCGTCGCTGCTCAGCTCCCTGCTTATAGCCTGCTGATTGCGTGGTTCATGTCTGTTCAGCTCTTTGAGTATTGCCTCCTGAGGTCCCTGTTCGGGCGCCACCTGCCGGGGACCAGCCCCATCTGATCCAGGGTATTCCAAGGAGAGATGGCCTAGATGGCCTAGGCGACTATTTATATGTTCATCAGAGATATCAAGAATAATAGTATGAGGATAGCTCAGTAGGGAATTTCGGTGGAGAAAAGAGACTGAGTAGCTTGGTTTACGCGGGAGACCAATCAAACTTCAAGACAAGAAGTTTGCACCACTTACGTAGGCCGCAGGCGCCCTCTCGAAGAGCGGAAGGTGCCTCACCCTAGACACCTTCTCGAGTGGGTCTTAGCAGCCCAGGCATAATTAGGAAGCGTGGTGGGTTCCGCGCTCCAGATGGAGACTCGGCTGGAACTTACAGGGAAGAATGACAGGGAACTTTATGAATTGGAGGTGTAAGTTAACTCTTTGACAGAGAGAGCGAGATGGTGGTGGGGGACAGCCCCCAGTGAAATCAGAGGTGAGAGCACAAAGCAATAAAGTAGGCAGACTCTGGTTACTTTGGGCGGGAGATGCTCGAGAATATCCGGGCGGACTCCTGAGGCTCGGTCCCGCATTTGCGTATGCCGAGCCTCCTTCCTCATGACCTTTGTCCAGAGTGGAATGCCTCACCGGCTCCGGGCACATGGTCAGTGCATGCTCAGTCACGATATCAGTGCACTATCAGCCACGTGATCACTGACATCACAGTCACCTCATCAGCGCCTCTCAGTCACGTGATCACCGTATGATAAACACGTGATCAGTGAACGATCAGCCACGTGATCACTGCGTGCGCATTCAGGTGGTCAGTTCCTGATCAGCCACGGGATCAGTGCCTGCACAGTCCCATGATCAGCGCCTCTCAGTCACTGATCACTGCCTGATAAACAGGTGATCAGTTCGTGATGAGCCACGTGATCAGTGCCCAATCAGCCACGTCATCAGTGCATGCGCAGTCACCTGATCAGTGCATGCTGAGTCACGTGACCTGTACTTGATCAGCCAAGTGATCAGTGCCTGCAGAGTCACGTGATCAGGGCCTGCTGAGCTGCGTGATTCCTGTCGGCTCATCTGCTTGGCAATTGCCCGCTGAGCTTTGTGATTCCTGCCGGGTCACCTGCTTGATTATTGCCAGTTGAGCAGCATGATTCGTCACTGCTCAGCTCCCTGCTTATAGCCTGCTGATTGCGTGGTTCATGTCTGTTCAGCTCTTTGAGTATTGCCTCCTGAGGTCCCTGTTCGGGCGCCACCTGCCGGGGACCAGCCCCAGCTGATCCAGGGTATTCCAAGGAGAGATGGCCTAGATGGCCTAGGCGACTATTTATATGTTCATCAGAGATATCCAGAATAATAGTATGAGGATAGCTCAGTAGGGAAATTCGGTGGAGAAAAGAGACTGAGTAGCTTGGTTTACGCGGGAGACCAATAAAATTCAAGACAAGAAGTTTGCACCACTTACGTAGGCCGCAGGCGCCCTCTCGAAGAGCGGAAGGTGCCTCACCCTAGACACCTTCTCGAGTGGGTCTTAGCAGCCCAGGCATAATTAGGAAGCGTGGTGGGTTCCGCGCTCCAGATGGAGACTCGGCTGGAAGTTGCAGGGAAGAATGATAGGGAACTTTATGAATTGGAGCTGTAAGTTAACTCTTTGACAGAGAGAGCGAGATGGTGGTGGGGGACAGCCCCCAGTGAAATCAGAGGTGAGAGCACAAAGCAATAAAGTAGGCAGACTCTGGTTATTTTGGGGGGGAGATGCTCGAGAATATCCGGGTGGACTCCTGAGGCTCGGTCCCGCATTTGCGTATGCCGAGCCTCCTTCCTCATGACCTTTGTCCAGAGTGGAATGCCTCACCGGCTCCGGGCACATGGTCAGTGCATGCTGAGTCACGATATCAGTGCACGATCAGCCACGTGATCACTGACTGCAGAGTCACGTGATCAGCGTATGATAAACACGTGATCAGTGAACGATCAGCCACGTGATCACTGCATGCCCAGTCAGGTGGTCAGTTCCTGATGAGCCACAGGATCAGTGCGTGCACAGTCCTATGATCAGCGCCTGTCAGTCACTGATCACTGCCTGATAAACACGTGATCAGTGCATGATGAGCCACGTGATCAGTGCACATTAGCCACGTCATCAGTGCATGCACAGTCACCTGATCAGTGCATGTTCAGTCACGTGATCTGTACTTGATCAGCCACGTGATCAGTGACTGCAGTGTCACGTGATCAGGGCCTGCTGAGCTGTGTGATTCCTGTCGGCACATCTGCTTGGCAATTGCCGGGTGAGCTGCGTGATTCCTGCCTGGTCACCTGCTTGATTATTGCCAGTTGAGCAGCATGATTCGTCACTGTTCATCTCCATGCTTGTAGCTTGCTGATTGAATTGTTCGTGTCTGCTTAGCTCTTTGAGTATTGGCTCCTCAGGTCCCTGTTCGGGGGCCACCTGCCGGGGACCAGGCCCAGCTGATCCAGAGTATTCCAAGGAGAGATGGCCTAGGCGACTATTTGTATGCTCATCAGAGATATCAAGAATAATACTATGAGGATAGCTCAGTAGGAAAATTCGGTGGAGAAAAGAGACTGAGTAGCTTGGTTTACGCGGGAGACCAATCAAACTTCAAGACAAGAAGTTTGCACCACTTACGTAGGCCGCAGGCGCCCTCTCGAAGAGCGGAAGGTGGCTCACCCTAGACACCTTCTCGAGTGGGTCTTAGCAGCCCAGGTATAATTAGGAAGCGTGGTGGGTTCCGCACTCCAGATGGAGACTCGGCTGGAAGTTGCAGGGAAGAATGATAGGGAACTTTATGAATTGGAGCTGTAAGTTAAATCTTTGACAGAGAGAGCGAGATGGTGGTGGGGGACAGCCCCGAGTGAAATCAGAGGTGAGAGCACAAAGCAATAAAGTAGGCCGACTCTGGTTATTTTGGGGGGGGAGATGCTCGAGAATATCCGGGTGGACTCCTGAGGCTCGGTTCCGCATTTGCGTATGCCGAGCCTCCTTCCTCATGACCTTTGTCCAGAGTGGAATGCCTCACCGGCTCCGGGCACATGGTCAGTGCATGCTGAGTCACGATATCAGTGCACGATCAGCCACGTGATCACTGACTGCACAGTCAGGTGGTCAGTTCCTGATGAGCCACAGGATCAGTGCGTGCACAGTCCCATGATCAGCGCCTGTCAGTCACTGATCACGGCCTGATAAACACGTGATCAGTGCATGATGAGCCACGTGATCAGTGCCCGATCAGCCACGTCATCAGTGCATGCGCAGTCACCTGATCAGTGCATGCTCAGTCACGTGATCTGTACTTGATCAGCCACGTGATCAGTGCCTGCAGAGTCACGTGATCAGGGCCTGCTGAGCTGTGTGATTCCTGTCGCACATCTGCTTGGCAATTGCCGGGGAGCTGCGTGATTCCTGCCTGGTCACCTGCTTGATTATTGCCAGTTGAGCAGCATGATTCGTCAATGCTCAGCTCCATGCTTATAGCCTGCTGATTGCGTGGTTCGTGTCTGCTCAGCTCTTTGAGTATTGGCTCCTCAGGTCCCTGTTCGGGCGCCACCTGCCGGGGACCAGGCCCAGCTGATCCAGGGTATTCCAAGGAGAGATGGCCTAGGCGACTATTTGTATGCTCATCAGAGATATCAAGAAGAATAGTATGAGGATAGCTCAGTAGGAAAATTCGGTGGAGAAAAGAGACTGAGTAGCTTGGTTTACGCGGGAGACCAATCAAACTTCAAGACAAGAAGTTTGAACCACTTAGGTAGGCCGCAGGCGCCCTCTCGAAGAGCGGAAGGTGCCTCACCCTAGACACCTTCTCGAGTGGGTCTTAGCAGCCCAGGCATAATTAGGAAGCGTGGTGGCTTCCGAGCTCCAGATGCAGACTCGGCTGGAAGTTGCAGGGAAGAATGACAGGGAACTTTATGAATTGGAGCTGTAAGTTAACTCTTTGACAGAGAGAGCGAGATGGTGGTGGGGGACAGCCCCCAGTGAAATCAGAGGTGAGAGCACAAAGCAATAAAGTAGGCAGACTCTGGTTACTTTGGGCGGGAGATGCTCGAGAATATCCGGGCGGACTCCTGAGGCTCGGTCCCGCATTTGCTTATGCCGAGCCTCCTTCCTCATGACCTTTGTCCAGAGTGGAATGCCTCACCGGCTCCGGGCACATGGTCAGTGCATGCTGAGTCACGATATCAGTGCACGATCAGCCACGTGATCACTGACATCACAGTCACCTCATCAGCGCCTCTCAGTCACGTGATCACCGTATGATAAACACGTGATCAGTGAACGATCAGCCACGTGATCACTGCGTGCGCATTCAGGTGGTCAGTTCCTGATCAGCCACGGGATCAGTGCCTGCACAGTCCCATGATCAGCGCCTCTCAGTCACTGATCACTGCCTGATAAACAGGTGATCAGTTCGTGATGAGCCACGTGATCAGTGCCCAATCAGCCACGTCATCAGTGCATGCGCAGTCACCTGATCAGTGCATGCTGAGTCACGTGACCTGTACTTGATCAGCCAAGTGATCAGTGCCTGCAGAGTCACGTGATCAGGGCCTGCTGAGCTGCGTGATTCCTGTCGGCTCATCTGCTTGGCAATTGCCCGCTGAGCTTTGTGATTCCTGCCGGGTCACCTGCTTGATTATTGCCAGTTGAGCAGCATGATTCGTCACTGCTCAGCTCCCTGCTTATAGCCTGCTGATTGCGTGGTTCATGTCTGTTCAGCTCTTTGAGTATTGCCTCCTGAGGTCCCTGTTCGGGCGCCACCTGCCGGGGACCAGCCCCAGCTGATCCAGGGTATTCCAAGGAGAGATGGCCTAGATGGCCTAGGCGACTATTTATATGTTCATCAGAGATATCCAGAATAATAGTATGAGGATAGCTCAGTAGGGAAATTCGGTGGAGAAAAGAGACTGAGTAGCTTGGTTTACGCGGGAGACCAATAAAATTCAAGACAAGAAGTTTGCACCACTTACGTAGGCCGCAGGCGCCCTCTCGAAGAGCGGAAGGTGCCTCACCCTAGACACCTTCTCGAGTGGGTCTTAGCAGCCCAGGCATAATTAGGAAGCGTGGTGGGTTCCGCGCTCCAGATGGAGACTCGGCTGGAAGTTGCAGGGAAGAATGATAGGGAACTTTATGAATTGGAGCTGTAAGTTAACTCTTTGACAGAGAGAGCGAGATGGTGGTGGGGGACAGCCCCCAGTGAAATCAGAGGTGAGAGCACAAAGCAATAAAGTAGGCAGACTCTGGTTATTTTGGGGGGGAGATGCTCGAGAATATCCGGGTGGACTCCTGAGGCTCGGTCCCGCATTTGCGTATGCCGAGCCTCCTTCCTCATGACCTTTGTCCAGAGTGGAATGCCTCACCGGCTCCGGGCACATGGTCAGTGCATGCTGAGTCACGATATCAGTGCACGATCAGCCACGTGATCACTGACTGCAGAGTCACGTGATCAGCGTATGATAAACACGTGATCAGTGAACGATCAGCCACGTGATCACTGCATGCCCAGTCAGGTGGTCAGTTCCTGATGAGCCACAGGATCAGTGCGTGCACAGTCCTATGATCAGCGCCTGTCAGTCACTGATCACTGCCTGATAAACACGTGATCAGTGCATGATGAGCCACGTGATCAGTGCACATTAGCCACGTCATCAGTGCATGCGCAGTCACCTGATCAGTGCATGTTCAGTCACGTGATCTGTACTTGATCAGCCACGTGATCAGTGACTGCAGTGTCACGTGATCAGGGCCTGCTGAGCTGTGTGATTCCTGTCGGCACATCTGCTTGGCAATTGCCGGGTGAGCTGCGTGATTCCTGCCTGGTCACCTGCTTGATTATTGCCAGTTGAGCAGCATGATTCGTCACTGTTCATCTCCATGCTTGTAGCTTGCTGATTGAATTGTTCGTGTCTGCTTAGCTCTTTGAGTATTGGCTCCTCAGGTCCCTGTTCGTGGGCCACCTGCCGGGGACCAGGCCCAGCTGATCCAGAGTATTCCAAGGAGAGATGGCCTAGGCGACTATTTGTATGCTCATCAGAGATATCAAGAATAATACTATGAGGATAGCTCAGTAGGAAAATTCGGTGGAGAAAAGAGACTGAGTAGCTTGGTTTACGCGGGAGACCAATCAAACTTCAAGACAAGAAGTTTGCACCACTTACGTAGGCCGCAGGCGCCCTCTCGAAGAGCGGAAGGTGGCTCACCCTAGACACCTTCTCGAGTGGGTCTTAGCAGCCCAGGTATAATTAGGAAGCGTGGTGGGTTCCGCACTCCAGATGGAGACTCGGCTGGAAGTTGCAGGGAAGAATGATAGGGAACTTTATGAATTGGAGCTGTAAGTTAAATCTTTGACAGAGAGAGCGAGATGGTGGTGGGGGACAGCCCCGAGTGAAATCAGAGGTGAGAGCACAAAGCAATAAAGTAGGCCGACTCTGGTTATTTTGGGGGGGGAGATGCTCGAGAATATCCGGGTGGACTCCTGAGGCTCGGTTCCGCATTTGCGTATGCCGAGCCTCCTTCCTCATGACCTTTGTCCAGAGTGGAATGCCTCACCGGCTCCGGGCACATGGTCAGTGCATGCTGAGTCACGATATCAGTGCACGATCAGCCACGTGATCACTGACTGCACAGTCAGGTGGTCAGTTCCTGATGAGCCACAGGATCAGTGCGTGCACAGTCCCATGATCAGCGCCTGTCAGTCACTGATCACGGCCTGATAAACACGTGATCAGTGCATGATGAGCCACGTGATCAGTGCCCGATCAGCCACGTCATCAGTGCATGCGCAGTCACCTGATCAGTGCATGCTCAGTCACGTGATCTGTACTTGATCAGCCACGTGATCAGTGCCTGCAGAGTCACGTGATCAGGGCCTGCTGAGCTGTGTGATTCCTGTCGCACATCTGCTTGGCAATTGCCGGGGAGCTGCGTGATTCCTGCCTGGTCACCTGCTTGATTATTGCCAGTTGAGCAGCATGATTCGTCAATGCTCAGCTCCATGCTTATAGCCTGCTGATTGCGTGGTTCGTGTCTGCTCAGCTCTTTGAGTATTGGCTCCTCAGGTCCCTGTTCGGGCGCCACCTGCCGGGGACCAGGCCCAGCTGATCCAGGGTATTCCAAGGAGAGATGGCCTAGGCGACTATTTATATGCTCATCAGAGATATCAAGAAGAATAGTATGAGGATAGCTCAGTAGGAAAATTCGGTGGAGAAAAGAGACTGAGTAGCTTGGTTTACGCGGGAGACCAATCAAACTTCAAGACAAGAAGTTTGAACCACTTAGGTAGGCCGCAGGCGCCCTCTCGAAGAGCGGAAGGTGCCTCACCCTAGACACCTTCTCGAGTGGGTCTTAGCAGCCCAGGCATAATTAGGAAGCGTGGTGGCTTCCGAGCTCCAGATGCAGACTCGGCTGGAAGTTGCAGGGAAGAATGACAGGGAACTTTATGAATTGGAGCTGTAAGTTAACTCTTTGACAGAGAGAGCGAGATGGTGGTGGGGGACAGCCCCCAGTGAAATCAGAGGTGAGAGCACAAAGCAATAAAGTAGGCAGACTCTGGTTACTTTGGGCGGGAGATGCTCGAGAATATCCGGGCGGACTCCTGAGGCTCGGTCCCGCATTTGCGTATGCCGAGCCTCCTTCCTCATGACCTTTGTCCAGAGTGGAATGCCTCACCGGCTCCGGGCACATGGTCAGTGCATGCTGAGTCACGATATCAGTGCACGATCAGCCACGTGATCACTGACATCACAGTCACCTCATCAGCGCCTCTCAGTCACGTGATCACCGTATGATAAACACGTGATCAGTGAACGATCAGCCACGTGATCACTGCGTGCGCATTCAGGTGGTCAGTTCCTGATCAGCCACGGGATCAGTGCCTGCACAGTCCCATGATCAGCGCCTCTCAGTCACTGATCACTGCCTGATAAACAGGTGATCAGTTCGTGATGAGCCACGTGATCAGTGCCCAATCAGCCACGTCATCAGTGCATGCGCAGTCACCTGATCAGTGCATGCTGAGTCACGTGACCTGTACTTGATCAGCCAAGTGATCAGTGCCTGCAGAGTCACGTGATCAGGGCCTGCTGAGCTGCGTGATTCCTGTCGGCTCATCTGCTTGGCAATTGCCCGCTGAGCTTTGTGATTCCTGCCGGGTCACCTGCTTGATTATTGCCAGTTGAGCAGCATGATTCGTCACTGCTCAGCTCCCTGCTTATAGCCTGCTGATTGCGTGGTTCATGTCTGTTCAGCTCTTTGAGTATTGCCTCCTGAGGTCCCTGTTCGGGCGCCACCTGCCGGGGACCAGCCCCAGCTGATCCAGGGTATTCCAAGGAGAGATGGCCTAGATGGCCTAGGCGACTATTTATATGTTTATCAGAGATATCCAGAATAATAGTATGAGGATAGCTCAGTAGGGAAATTCGGTGGAGAAAAGAGACTGAGTAGCTTGGTTTACGCGGGAGACCAATAAAATTCAAGACAAGAAGTTTGCACCACTTACGTAGGCCGCAGGCGCCCTCTCGAAGAGCGGAAGGTGCCTCACCCTAGACACCTTCTCGAGTGGGTCTTAGCAGCCCAGGCATAATTAGGAAGCGTGGTGGGTTCCGCGCTCCAGATGGAGACTCGGCTGGAAGTTGCAGGGAAGAATGATAGGGAACTTTATGAATTGGAGCTGTAAGTTAACTCTTTGACAGAGAGAGCGAGATGGTGGTGGGGGACAGCCCCCAGTGAAATCAGAGGTGAGAGCACAAAGCAATAAAGTAGGCAGACTCTGGTTATTTTGGGGGGGAGATGCTCGAGAATATCCGGGTGGACTCCTGAGGCTCGGTCCCGCATTTGCGTATGCCGAGCCTCCTTCCTCATGACCTTTGTCCAGAGTGGAATGCCTCACCGGCTCCGGGCACATGGTCAGTGCATGCTGAGTCACGATATCAGTGCACGATCAGCCACGTGATCACTGACTGCAGAGTCACGTGATCAGCGTATGATAAACACGTGATCAGTGAACGATCAGCCACGTGATCACTGCATGCCCAGTCAGGTGGTCAGTTCCTGATGAGCCACAGGATCAGTGCGTGCACAGTCCTATGATCAGCGCCTGTCAGTCACTGATCACTGCCTGATAAACACGTGATCAGTGCATGATGAGCCACGTGATCAGTGCACATTAGCCACGTCATCAGTGCATGCGCAGTCACCTGATCAGTGCATGTTCAGTCACGTGATCTGTACTTGATCAGCCACGTGATCAGTGACTGCAGTGTCACGTGATCAGGGCCTGCTGAGCTGTGTGATTCCTGTCGGCACATCTGCTTGGCAATTGCCGGGTGAGCTGCGTGATTCCTGCCTGGTCACCTGCTTGATTATTGCCAGTTGAGCAGCATGATTCGTCACTGTTCATCTCCATGCTTGTAGCTTGCTGATTGAATTGTTCGTGTCTGCTTAGCTCTTTGAGTATTGGCTCCTCAGGTCCCTGTTCGTGGGCCACCTACCGGGGACCAGGCCCAGCTGATCCAGAGTATTCCAAGGAGAGATGGCCTAGGCGACTATTTGTATGCTCATCAGAGATATCAAGAATAATACTATGAGGATAGCTCAGTAGGAAAATTCGGTGGAGAAAAGAGACTGAGTAGCTTGGTTTACGCGGGAGACCAATCAAACTTCAAGACAAGAAGTTTGCACCACTTACGTAGGCCGCAGGCGCCCTCTCGAAGAGCGGAAGGTGGCTCACCCTAGACACCTTCTCGAGTGGGTCTTAGCAGCCCAGGTATAATTAGGAAGCGTGGTGGGTTCCGCACTCCAGATGGAGACTCGGCTGGAAGTTGCAGGGAAGAATGATAGGGAACTTTATGAATTGGAGCTGTAAGTTAAATCTTTGACAGAGAGAGCGAGATGGTGGTGGGGGACAGCCCCGAGTGAAATCAGAGGTGAGAGCACAAAGCAATAAAGTAGGCCGACTCTGGTTATTTTGGGGGGGGAGATGCTCGAGAATATCCGGGTGGACTCCTGAGGCTCGGTTCCGCATTTGCGTATGCCGAGCCTCCTTCCTCATGACCTTTGTCCAGAGTGGAATGCCTCACCGGCTCCGGGCACATGGTCAGTGCATGCTGAGTCACGATATCAGTGCACGATCAGCCACGTGATCACTGACTGCACAGTCAGGTGGTCAGTTCCTGATGAGCCACAGGATCAGTGCGTGCACAGTCCCATGATCAGCGCCTGTCAGTCACTGATCACGGCCTGATAAACACGTGATCAGTGCATGATGAGCCACGTGATCAGTGCCCGATCAGCCACGTCATCAGTGCATGCGCAGTCACCTGATCAGTGCATGCTCAGTCACGTGATCTGTACTTGATCAGCCACGTGATCAGTGCCTGCAGAGTCACGTGATCAGGGCCTGCTGAGCTGTGTGATTCCTGTCGCACATCTGCTTGGCAATTGCCGGGGAGCTGCGTGATTCCTGCCTGGTCACCTGCTTGATTATTGCCAGTTGAGCAGCATGATTCGTCAATGCTCAGCTCCATGCTTATAGCCTGCTGATTGCGTGGTTCGTGTCTGCTCAGCTCTTTGAGTATTGGCTCCTCAGGTCCCTGTTCAGGCGCCACCTGCCGGGGACCAGGCCCAGCTGATCCAGGGTATTCCAAGGAGAGATGGCCTAGGCGACTATTTATATGCTCATCAGAGATATCAAGAAGAATAGTATGAGGATAGCTCAGTAGGAAAATTCGGTGGAGAAAAGAGACTGAGTAGCTTGGTTTACGCGGGAGACCAATCAAACTTCAAGACAAGAAGTTTGAACCACTTAGGTAGGCCGCAGGCGCCCTCTCGAAGAGCGGAAGGTGCCTCACCCTAGACACCTTCTCGAGTGGGTCTTAGCAGCCCAGGCATAATTAGGAAGCGTGGTGGCTTCCGAGCTCCAGATGCAGACTCGGCTGGAAGTTGCAGGGAAGAATGACAGGGAACTTTATGAATTGGAGCTGTAAGTTAACTCTTTGACAGAGAGAGCGAGATGGTGGTGGGGGACAGCCCCCAGTGAAATCAGAGGTGAGAGCACAAAGCAATAAAGTAGGCAGACTCTGGTTACTTTGGGCGGGAGATGCTCGAGAATATCCGGGCGGACTCCTGAGGCTCGGTCCCGCATTTGCTTATGCCGAGCCTCCTTCCTCATGACCTTTGTCCAGAGTGGAATGCCTCACCGGCTCCGGGCACATGGTCAGTGCATGCTCAGTCACGATATCAGTGCACGATCAGCCACGTGATCACTGACATCACAGTCACCTCATCAGCGCCTCTCAGTCACGTGATCACCGTATGATAAACACGTGATCAGTGAACGATCAGCCACGTGATCACTGCGTGCGCATTCAGGTGGTCAGTTCCTGATCAGCCACGGGATCAGTGCCTGCACAGTCCCATGATCAGCGCCTCTCAGTCACTGATCACTGCCTGATAAACAGGTGATCAGTTCGTGATGAGCCACGTGATCAGTGCCCAATCAGCCACGTCATCAGTGCATGCGCAGTCACCTGATCAGTGCATGCTGAGTCACGTGACCTGTACTTGATCAGCCAAGTGATCAGTGCCTGCAGAGTCACGTGATCAGGGCCTGCTGAGCTGCGTGATTCCTGTCGGCTCATCTGCTTGGCAATTGCCCGCTGAGCTTTGTGATTCCTGCCGGGTCACCTGCTTGATTATTGCCAGTTGAGCAGCATGATTCGTCACTGCTCAGCTCCCTGCTTATAGCCTGCTGATTGCGTGGTTCATGTCTGTTCAGCTCTTTGAGTATTGCCTCCTGAGGTCCCTGTTCGGGCGCCACCTGCCGGGGACCAGCCCCAGCTGATCCAGGGTATTCCAAGGAGAGATGGCCTAGATGGCCTAGGCGACTATTTATATGTTCATCAGAGATATCCAGAATAATAGTATGAGGATAGCTCAGTAGGGAAATTCGGTGGAGAAAAGAGACTGAGTAGCTTGGTTTACGCGGGAGACCAATAAAATTCAAGACAAGAAGTTTGCACCACTTACGTAGGCCGCAGGCGCCCTCTCGAAGAGCGGAAGGTGCCTCACCCTAGACACCTTCTCGAGTGGGTCTTAGCAGCCCAGGCATAATTAGGAAGCGTGGTGGGTTCCGCGCTCCAGATGGAGACTCGGCTGGAAGTTGCAGGGAAGAATGATAGGGAACTTTATGAATTGGAGCTGTAAGTTAACTCTTTGACAGAGAGAGCGAGATGGTGGTGGGGGACAGCCCCCAGTGAAATCAGAGGTGAGAGCACAAAGCAATAAAGTAGGCAGACTCTGGTTATTTTGGGGGGGAGATGCTCGAGAATATCCGGGTGGACTCCTGAGGCTCGGTCCCGCATTTGCGTATGCCGAGCCTCCTTCCTCATGACCTTTGTCCAGAGTGGAATGCCTCACCGGCTCCGGGCACATGGTCAGTGCATGCTGAGTCACGATATCAGTGCACGATCAGCCACGTGATCACTGACTGCAGAGTCACGTGATCAGCGTATGATAAACACGTGATCAGTGAACGATCAGCCACGTGATCACTGCATGCCCAGTCAGGTGGTCAGTTCCTGATGAGCCACAGGATCAGTGCGTGCACAGTCCTATGATCAGCGCCTGTCAGTCACTGATCACTGCCTGATAAACACGTGATCAGTGCATGATGAGCCACGTGATCAGTGCACATTAGCCACGTCATCAGTGCATGCGCAGTCACCTGATTAGTGCATGTTCAGTCACGTGATCTGTACTTGATCAGCCACGTGATCAGTGACTGCAGTGTCACGTGATCAGGGCCTGCTGAGCTGTGTGATTCCTGTCGGCACATCTGCTTGGCAATTGCCGGGTGAGCTGCGTGATTCCTGCCTGGTCACCTGCTTGATTATTGCCAGTTGAGCAGCATGATTCGTCACTGTTCATCTCCATGCTTGTAGCTTGCTGATTGAATTGTTCGTGTCTGCTTAGCTCTTTGAGTATTGGCTCCTCAGGTCCCTGTTCGGGGGCCACCTGCCGGGGACCAGGCCCAGCTGATCCAGAGTATTCCAAGGAGAGATGGCCTAGGCGACTATTTGTATGCTCATCAGAGATATCAAGAATAATACTATGAGGATAGCTCAGTAGGAAAATTCGGTGGAGAAAAGAGACTGAGTAGCTTGGTTTACGCGGGAGACCAATCAAACTTCAAGACAAGAAGTTTGCACCACTTACGTAGGCCGCAGGCGCCCTCTCGAAGAGCGGAAGGTGGCTCACCCTAGACACCTTCTCGAGTGGGTCTTAGCAGCCCAGGTATAATTAGGAAGCGTGGTGGGTTCCGCACTCCAGATGGAGACTCGGCTGGAAGTTGCAGGGAAGAATGATAGGGAACTTTATGAATTGGAGCTGTAAGTTAAATCTTTGACAGAGAGAGCGAGATGGTGGTGGGGGACAGCCCCGAGTGAAATCAGAGGTGAGAGCACAAAGCAATAAAGTAGGCCGACTCTGGTTATTTTGGGGGGGGAGATGCTCGAGAATATCCGGGTGGACTCCTGAGGCTCGGTTCCGCATTTGCGTATGCCGAGCCTCCTTCCTCATGACCTTTGTCCAGAGTGGAATGCCTCACCGGCTCCGGGCACATGGTCAGTGCATGCTGAGTCACGATATCAGTGCACGATCAGCCACGTGATCACTGACTGCACAGTCAGGTGGTCAGTTCCTGATGAGCCACAGGATCAGTGCGTGCACAGTCCCATGATCAGCGCCTGTCAGTCACTGATCACGGCCTGATAAACACGTGATCAGTGCATGATGAGCCACGTGATCAGTGCCCGATCAGCCACGTCATCAGTGCATGCGCAGTCACCTGATCAGTGCATGCTCAGTCACGTGATCTGTACTTGATCAGCCACGTGATCAGTGCCTGCAGAGTCACGTGATCAGGGCCTGCTGAGCTGTGTGATTCCTGTCGCACATCTGCTTGGCAATTGCCGGGGAGCTGCGTGATTCCTGCCTGGTCACCTGCTTGATTATTGCCAGTTGAGCAGCATGATTCGTCAATGCTCAGCTCCATGCTTATAGCCTGCTGATTGCGTGGTTCGTGTCTGCTCAGCTCTTTGAGTATTGGCTCCTCAGGTCCCTGTTCGGGCGCCACCTGCCGGGGACCAGGCCCAGCTGATCCAGGGTATTCCAAGGAGAGATGGCCTAGGCGACTATTTATATGCTCATCAGAGATATCAAGAAGAATAGTATGAGGATAGCTCAGTAGGAAAATTCGGTGGAGAAAAGAGACTGAGTAGCTTGGTTTACGCGGGAGACCAATCAAACTTCAAGACAAGAAGTTTGAACCACTTAGGTAGGCCGCAGGCGCCCTCTCGAAGAGCGGAAGGTGCCTCACCCTAGACACCTTCTCGAGTGGGTCTTAGCAGCCCAGGCATAATTAGGAAGCGTGGTGGCTTCCGAGCTCCAGATGCAGACTCGGCTGGAAGTTGCAGGGAAGAATGACAGGGAACTTTATGAATTGGAGCTGTAAGTTAACTCTTTGACAGAGAGAGCGAGATGGTGGTGGGGGACAGCCCCCAGTGAAATCAGAGGTGAGAGCACAAAGCAATAAAGTAGGCAGACTCTGGTTACTTTGGGCGGGAGATGCTCGAGAATATCCGGGCGGACTCCTGAGGCTCGGTCCCGCATTTGCTTATGCCGAGCCTCCTTCCTCATGACCTTTGTCCAGAGTGGAATGCCTCACCGGCTCCGGGCACATGGTCAGTGCATGCTCAGTCACGATATCAGTGCACGATCAGCCACGTGATCACTGACATCACAGTCACCTCATCAGCGCCTCTCAGTCACGTGATCACCGTATGATAAACACGTGATCAGTGAACGATCAGCCACGTGATCACTGCGTGCGCATTCAGGTGGTCAGTTCCTGATCAGCCACGGGATCAGTGCCTGCACAGTCCCATGATCAGCGCCTCTCAGTCACTGATCACTGCCTGATAAACAGGTGATCAGTTCGTGATGAGCCACGTGATCAGTGCCCAATCAGCCACGTCATCAGTGCATGCGCAGTCACCTGATCAGTGCATGCTGAGTCACGTGACCTGTACTTGATCAGCCAAGTGATCAGTGCCTGCAGAGTCACGTGATCAGGGCCTGCTGAGCTGCGTGATTCCTGTCGGCTCATCTGCTTGGCAATTGCCCGCTGAGCTTTGTGATTCCTGCCGGGTCACCTGCTTGATTATTGCCAGTTGAGCAGCATGATTCGTCACTGCTCAGCTCCCTGCTTATAGCCTGCTGATTGCGTGGTTCATGTCTGTTCAGCTCTTTGAGTATTGCCTCCTGAGGTCCCTGTTCGGGCGCCACCTGCCGGGGACCAGCCCCAGCTGATCCAGGGTATTCCAAGGAGAGATGGCCTAGATGGCCTAGGCGACTATTTATATGTTCATCAGAGATATCCAGAATAATAGTATGAGGATAGCTCAGTAGGGAAATTCGGTGGAGAAAAGAGACTGAGTAGCTTGGTTTACGCGGGAGACCAATAAAATTCAAGACAAGAAGTTTGCACCACTTACGTAGGCCGCAGGCGCCCTCTCGAAGAGCGGAAGGTGCCTCACCCTAGACACCTTCTCGAGTGGGTCTTAGCAGCCCAGGCATAATTAGGAAGCGTGGTGGGTTCCGCGCTCCAGATGGAGACTCGGCTGGAAGTTGCAGGGAAGAATGATAGGGAACTTTATGAATTGGAGCTGTAAGTTAACTCTTTGACAGAGAGAGCGAGATGGTGGTGGGGGACAGCCCCCAGTGAAATCAGAGGTGAGAGCACAAAGCAATAAAGTAGGCAGACTCTGGTTATTTTGGGGGGGAGATGCTCGAGAATATCCGGGTGGACTCCTGAGGCTCGGTCCCGCATTTGCGTATGCCGAGCCTCCTTCCTCATGACCTTTGTCCAGAGTGGAATGCCTCACCGGCTCCGGGCACATGGTCAGTGCATGCTGAGTCACGATATCAGTGCACGATCAGCCACGTGATCACTGACTGCAGAGTCACGTGATCAGCGTATGATAAACACGTGATCAGTGAACGATCAGCCACGTGATCACTGCATGCCCAGTCAGGTGGTCAGTTCCTGATGAGCCACAGGATCAGTGCGTGCACAGTCCTATGATCAGCGCCTGTCAGTCACTGATCACTGCCTGATAAACACGTGATCAGTGCATGATGAGCCACGTGATCAGTGCACATTAGCCACGTCATCAGTGCATGCGCAGTCACCTGATTAGTGCATGTTCAGTCACGTGATCTGTACTTGATCAGCCACGTGATCAGTGACTGCAGTGTCACGTGATCAGGGCCTGCTGAGCTGTGTGATTCCTGTCGGCACATCTGCTTGGCAATTGCCGGGTGAGCTGCGTGATTCCTGCCTGGTCACCTGCTTGATTATTGCCAGTTGAGCAGCATGATTCGTCACTGTTCATCTCCATGCTTGTAGCTTGCTGATTGAATTGTTCGTGTCTGCTTAGCTCTTTGAGTATTGGCTCCTCAGGTCCCTGTTCGGGGGCCACCTGCCGGGGACCAGGCCCAGCTGATCCAGAGTATTCCAAGGAGAGATGGCCTAGGCGACTATTTGTATGCTCATCAGAGATATCAAGAATAATACTATGAGGATAGCTCAGTAGGAAAATTCGGTGGAGAAAAGAGACTGAGTAGCTTGGTTTACGCGGGAGACCAATCAAACTTCAAGACAAGAAGTTTGCACCACTTACGTAGGCCGCAGGCGCCCTCTCGAAGAGCGGAAGGTGGCTCACCCTAGACACCTTCTCGAGTGGGTCTTAGCAGCCCAGGTATAATTAGGAAGCGTGGTGGGTTCCGCACTCCAGATGGAGACTCGGCTGGAAGTTGCAGGGAAGAATGATAGGGAACTTTATGAATTGGAGCTGTAAGTTAAATCTTTGACAGAGAGAGCGAGATGGTGGTGGGGGACAGCCCCGAGTGAAATCAGAGGTGAGAGCACAAAGCAATAAAGTAGGCCGACTCTGGTTATTTTGGGGGGGGAGATGCTCGAGAATATCCGGGTGGACTCCTGAGGCTCGGTTCCGCATTTGCGTATGCCGAGCCTCCTTCCTCATGACCTTTGTCCAGAGTGGAATGCCTCACCGGCTCCGGGCACATGGTCAGTGCATGCTGAGTCACGATATCAGTGCACGATCAGCCACGTGATCACTGACTGCACAGTCAGGTGGTCAGTTCCTGATGAGCCACAGGATCAGTGCGTGCACAGTCCCATGATCAGCGCCTGTCAGTCACTGATCACGGCCTGATAAACACGTGATCAGTGCATGATGAGCCACGTGATCAGTGCCCGATCAGCCACGTCATCAGTGCATGCGCAGTCACCTGATCAGTGCATGCTCAGTCACGTGATCTGTACTTGATCAGCCACGTGATCAGTGCCTGCAGAGTCACGTGATCAGGGCCTGCTGAGCTGTGTGATTCCTGTCGCACATCTGCTTGGCAATTGCCGGGGAGCTGCGTGATTCCTGCCTGGTCACCTGCTTGATTATTGCCAGTTGAGCAGCATGATTCGTCAATGCTCAGCTCCATGCTTATAGCCTGCTGATTGCGTGGTTCGTGTCTGCTCAGCTCTTTGAGTATTGGCTCCTCAGGTCCCTGTTCGGGCGCCACCTGCCGGGGACCAGGCCCAGCTGATCCAGGGTATTCCAAGGAGAGATGGCCTAGGCGACTATTTATATGCTCATCAGAGATATCAAGAAGAATAGTATGAGGATAGCTCAGTAGGAAAATTCGGTGGAGAAAAGAGACTGAGTAGCTTGGTTTACGCGGGAGACCAATCAAACTTCAAGACAAGAAGTTTGAACCACTTAGGTAGGCCGCAGGCGCCCTCTCGAAGAGCGGAAGGTGCCTCACCCTAGACACCTTCTCGAGTGGGTCTTAGCAGCCCAGGCATAATTAGGAAGCGTGGTGGCTTCCGAGCTCCAGATGCAGACTCGGCTGGAAGTTGCAGGGAAGAATGACAGGGAACTTTATGAATTGGAGCTGTAAGTTAACTCTTTGACAGAGAGAGCGAGATGGTGGTGGGGGACAGCCCCCAGTGAAATCAGAGGTGAGAGCACAAAGCAATAAAGTAGGCAGACTCTGGTTACTTTGGGCGGGAGATGCTCGAGAATATCCGGGCGGACTCCTGAGGCTCGGTCCCGCATTTGCGTATGCCGAGCCTCCTTCCTCATGACCTTTGTCCAGAGTGGAATGCCTCACCGGCTCCGGGCACATGGTCAGTGCATGCTCAGTCACGTTATCAGTGCACGATCAGCCACGTGATCACTGACATCACAGTCACCTCATCAGCGCCTCTCAGTCACGTGATCACCGTATGATAAACACGTGATCAGTGAACGATCAGCCACGTGATCACTGCGTGCGCATTCAGGTGGTCAGTTCCTGATCAGCCACGGGATCAGTGCCTGCACAGTCCCATGATCAGCGCCTCTCAGTCACTGATCACTGCCTGATAAACAGGTGATCAGTTCGTGATGAGCCACGTGATCAGTGCCCAATCAGCCACGTCATCAGTGCATGCGCAGTCACCTGATCAGTGCATGCTGAGTCACGTGACCTGTACTTGATCAGCCAAGTGATCAGTGCCTGCAGAGTCACGTGATCAGGGCCTGCTGAGCTGCGTGATTCCTGTCGGCTCATCTGCTTGGCAATTGCCCGCTGAGCTTTGTGATTCCTGCCGGGTCACCTGCTTGATTATTGCCAGTTGAGCAGCATGATTCGTCACTGCTCAGCTCCCTGCTTATAGCCTGCTGATTGCGTGGTTCATGTCTGTTCAGCTCTTTGAGTATTGCCTCCTGAGGTCCCTGTTCGGGCGCCACCTGCCGGGGACCAGCCCCAGCTGATCCAGGGTATTCCAAGGAGAGATGGCCTAGATGGCCTAGGCGACTATTTATATGTTCATCAGAGATATCCAGAATAATAGTATGAGGATAGCTCAGTAGGGAAATTCGGTGGAGAAAAGAGACTGAGTAGCTTGGTTTACGCGGGAGACCAATAAAATTCAAGACAAGAAGTTTGCACCACTTACGTAGGCCGCAGGCGCCCTCTCGAAGAGCGGAAGGTGCCTCACCCTAGACACCTTCTCGAGTGGGTCTTAGCAGCCCAGGCATAATTAGGAAGCGTGGTGGGTTCCGCGCTCCAGATGGAGACTCGGCTGGAAGTTGCAGGGAAGAATGATAGGGAACTTTATGAATTGGAGCTGTAAGTTAACTCTTTGACAGAGAGAGCGAGATGGTGGTGGGGGACAGCCCCCAGTGAAATCAGAGGTGAGAGCACAAAGCAATAAAGTAGGCAGACTCTGGTTATTTTGGGGGGGAGATGCTCGAGAATATCCGGGTGGACTCCTGAGGCTCGGTCCCGCATTTGCGTATGCCGAGCCTCCTTCCTCATGACCTTTGTCCAGAGTGGAATGCCTCACCGGCTCCGGGCACATGGTCAGTGCATGCTGAGTCACGATATCAGTGCACGATCAGCCACGTGATCACTGACTGCAGAGTCACGTGATCAGCGTATGATAAACACGTGATCAGTGAACGATCAGCCACGTGATCACTGCATGCCCAGTCAGGTGGTCAGTTCCTGATGAGCCACAGGATCAGTGCGTGCACAGTCCTATGATCAGCGCCTGTCAGTCACTGATCACTGCCTGATAAACACGTGATCAGTGCATGATGAGCCACGTGATCAGTGCACATTAGCCACGTCATCAGTGCATGCGCAGTCACCTGATCAGTGCATGTTCAGTCACGTGATCTGTACTTGATCAGCCACGTGATCAGTGACTGCAGTGTCACGTGATCAGGGCCTGCTGAGCTGTGTGATTCCTGTCGGCACATCTGCTTGGCAATTGCCGGGTGAGCTGCGTGATTCCTGCCTGGTCACCTGCTTGATTATTGCCAGTTGAGCAGCATGATTCGTCACTGTTCATCTCCATGCTTGTAGCTTGCTGATTGAATTGTTCGTGTCTGCTTAGCTCTTTGAGTATTGGCTCCTCAGGTCCCTGTTCGTGGGCCACCTGCCGGGGACCAGGCCCAGCTGATCCAGAGTATTCCAAGGAGAGATGGCCTAGGCGACTATTTGTATGCTCATCAGAGATATCAAGAATAATACTATGAGGATAGCTCAGTAGGAAAATTCGGTGGAGAAAAGAGACTGAGTAGCTTGGTTTACGCGGGAGACCAATCAAACTTCAAGACAAGAAGTTTGCACCACTTACGTAGGCCGCAGGCGCCCTCTCGAAGAGCGGAAGGTGGCTCACCCTAGACACCTTCTCGAGTGGGTCTTAGCAGCCCAGGTATAATTAGGAAGCGTGGTGGGTTCCGCACTCCAGATGGAGACTCGGCTGGAAGTTGCAGGGAAGAATGATAGGGAACTTTATGAATTGGAGCTGTAAGTTAAATCTTTGACAGAGAGAGCGAGATGGTGGTGGGGGACAGCCCCGAGTGAAATCAGAGGTGAGAGCACAAAGCAATAAAGTAGGCCGACTCTGGTTATTTTGGGGGGGGAGATGCTCGAGAATATCCGGGTGGACTCCTGAGGCTCGGTTCCGCATTTGCGTATGCCGAGCCTCCTTCCTCATGACCTTTGTCCAGAGTGGAATGCCTCACCGGCTCCGGGCACATGGTCAGTGCATGCTGAGTCACGATATCAGTGCACGATCAGCCACGTGATCACTGACTGCACAGTCAGGTGGTCAGTTCCTGATGAGCCACAGGATCAGTGCGTGCACAGTCCCATGATCAGCGCCTGTCAGTCACTGATCACGGCCTGATAAACACGTGATCAGTGCATGATGAGCCACGTGATCAGTGCCCGATCAGCCACGTCATCAGTGCATGCGCAGTCACCTGATCAGTGCATGCTCAGTCACGTGATCTGTACTTGATCAGCCACGTGATCAGTGCCTGCAGAGTCACGTGATCAGGGCCTGCTGAGCTGTGTGATTCCTGTCGCACATCTGCTTGGCAATTGCCGGGGAGCTGCGTGATTCCTGCCTGGTCACCTGCTTGATTATTGCCAGTTGAGCAGCATGATTCGTCACTGCTCAGCTCCATGCTTATAGCCTGCTGATTGCGTGGTTCGTGTCTGCTCAGCTCTTTGAGTATTGGCTCCTCCGGTCCCTGTTCGGGCGCCACCTGCCGGGGACCAGGCCCAGCTGATCCAGGGTATTCCAAGGAGAGATGGCCTAGGCGACTATTTATATGCTCATCAGAGATATCAGGAATAATAGTATGAGGATAGCTCAGTAGGAAAATTCGGTGGAGAAAAGAGACTGAGTAGCTTGGTTTACGCGGGAGACCAATCAAACTTCAAGACAAGAAGTTTGCACCACTTACGTAGGCCGCAGGCGCCCTCTCGAAGAGCGGAAGGTGCCTCACCCTAGACACCTTCTCGAGTGGGTCTTAGCAGCCCAGGCATAATTAGGAAGCGTGGTGGCTTCCGAGCTCCAGATGCAGACTCGGCTGGAAGTTGCAGGGAAGAATGACAGGGAACTTTATGAATTGGAGCTGTAAGTTAACTCTTTGACAGAGAGAGCGAGATGGTGGTGGGGGACACCCCCCAGTGAAATCAGAGGTGAGAGCACAAAGCAATAAAGTAGGCCGACTCTGGTTATTTTGGGGGGGAGATGCTCGAGAATATCCGGGTGGACTCCTGAGGCTCGGTCCCGCATTTGCGTATGCCGAGCCTCCTTCCTCATGACCTTTGTCCAGAGTGGAATGCCTCACCGGCTCCGGGCACATGGTCAGTGCCTGCTCAGTCACGATATCAGTGCACGATCAGCCACGTGATCACTGACTGCACAGTCACGTGATCAGCGCCTCTCAGTCACGTGATCACCGTATGATAAACACGTGATCAGTGAACGATCAGCCACGTGATCCCTGCATGTGCAGTCAGGTGGTCAGTTCCTGATCAGCCACGGGATCAGTGCGTGCACAGTCCCATGATCAGCGCCTGTCAGTCACTGATCACTGCCTGATAAACACGTGATCAGTGCATGATGAGCCACGTGATCAGTGCCCGATCAGCCACGTCATCAGTGCATGCGCAGTCACCTGATCAGTGCATGCTCAGTCACGGGATCTGTACTTGATCAGCCACGTGATCAGTGCATGCGCAGTCAGGTGGTCAGTTCCTGATCAGCCACGGGATCAGTGCGTGCACAGTCCCATGATCAGCGCCTGTCAGTCCCTGATCACTGCCTGATAAACACGTGATCAGTGCATGATGAGCCACGTGATCAGTGCCCGATCAGCCAAGTCATCAGTGCATGCGCAGTCACCTGATCAGTGCATGCTCAGTCACGTGATCTGTACTTGATCAGCCACGTGATCAGTGCCTGCAGAGTCACGTGATCAGGGCCTGCTGAGCTGCGTGATTCCTGTCGGCACATCTGCTTGTCAATTGCCGGGTGAGCTGCGTGATTCCTGCCTGGTCACCTGCTTGATTATTGCCAGTTGAGCAGCATGATTCGTCACTGCTCAGATCCATGCTTGTAGCCTGCTGATTGCGTGGTTCGTGTCTGCTCAGCTCTTTGAGTATTGGCTCCTCAGGTCCCTGTTCGGGCGCCACCTGCAGGGGACCAGCCCCAGCTGATCCAGGGTATTCCAAGGAGAGATGGCCTAGGCGACTATTTATATGCTCATCAGAGATATCAAGAATAATAGTATGAGGATAGCTCAGTAGGAAAATTCGGTGGAGAAAAGAGACTGAGTAGCTTGGTTTACGCGGGAGACCAATCAAACTTCAAGACAAGAAGTTTGCACCACTTACGTAGGCCGCAGGCACCCTCTCGAAGAGCGGAAGGTGCCTCACCCTAGACACCTTCTCGAGTGGGTCTTAGCAGCCCAGGCATAATTAGGAAGCGTGGTGGGTTCCGCGCTCCAGATGGAGACTCGGCTGGAAGTTGCAGGGAAGAATGACAGGGAACTTTATGAATTGGAGCTGTAAGTTAACTCTTTGACAGAGAGAGCGAGATGGTGGTGGGGGACAGCCCCCAGTGAAATCAGAGGTGAGAGCACAAAGCAATAAAGTAGGCAGACTCTGGTTATTTTGGGGGGGAGATGCTCGAGAATATCCGGGTGGACTCCTGAGGCTCGTTCCCGCATTTGCGTATGCCGAGCCTCCTTCCTCATGACCTTTGTCCAGAGTGGAATGCCTCACCGGCTCCGGGCACATGGTCAGTGCATGCTCAGTCCCGATATCAGTGCATGATCAGCCACGTGATCACTGACTGCACAGTCACGTGATAAGCGCCTCTCAGTCACGTGATCACCGTATGATGAACACGTGATCAGTGAAGGATCAGCCACGTGATCACTGCATGCGCAGTCAGCTGGTCAGTTCCTGATCAGCCACGGGATCATTGCGTGCACAGTCCCATGATCAGCGCCTGTCAGTCCCTGATCACTGCCTGATAAACACGTGATCAGTGCATGATGAGCCACGTGATCAGTGCCCGATCAGCCACGTCATCAGTGCATGCGCAGTCACCTGATCAGTGCATGCTCAGTCACGTGATCTGTACTTGATCAGCCGCGTGATCAGTGCCTGCTGAGCTGCGTGATCAGGGCCTGCTGAGCTGCGTGATTCCTGTCGGCTCATCTGCTTGGCAATTGCCCGCTGAGCTTCGTGATTCCTGCCTGGTCACCTGCTTGATTATTGCCAGTTGAGCAGCATGATTCCTCGCTGCTCAGCTCCCTGCTTATAGCCTGCTGATTGCGTGGTTCGTGTCTGCTCAGCTCTTTGAGTATTGCCTCCTGAGGTCCCTGTTCGGGCGCCACCTGCCGGGGACCAGCCCCAGCTGATCCAGGGTATTCGAAGGAGAGATGGCCTAGGTGACTACTTATATGCTCATCAGAGATATCAAGAAGAATAGTATGAGGATAGCTCAGTAGGAAAATTCGGTGGAGAAAAAAGACTGAGTAACTTGGTTTACGCAGGAGACCAATCAAACTTGAAGACAAGAAGCTTGCACCACTTACGTAGGCCGAAGGCACCCTCTCGAAGAGCTGAAAGTGCCTCACCATAGACACCTTCTCGAGTGGGTCTTAGCAACCCAGGCATAATTAGGAAGCGAGGTGGGTTCCGCGCTCCAGATGGAGACTCGGCTGGAACTTACAGGGAAGAATGACAGGGAACTTTAGGAATTGGAGCTGTAAGTTAACTCTTTGACAGAGAGAGCGAGATGGTTGTGGGGGACAGCCCCCAGTGAAATCAGAGGTGAGAGCACAAAGCAATAAAGTAGGCCGACTCTGGTTATTTTGGGGGGGAGATGCTCGAGAATATCCGGGTGGACTCCTGAGGCTCGGTCCCGCATTTGCGTATGCCGAGCCTCCTTCCTCATGACCTTTGTCCAGAGTGGAATGCCTCACCGGCTCCGGGCACATGGTCAGTGCATGCTGAGTCACGATATCAGTGCACGATCAGCCACGTGATCACTGACTGCAGAGTCACGTGATCAGCGGCTCTCAGTCACGTGATCACCGTATGATAAACACGTGATCAGTGACCGATCAGCCACGTGATCACTGCATGCCCAGTCAGGTGGTCAGTTCCTGATGAGCCACAGGATCAGTGCGTGCACAGTCCCATGATCAGCGCCTGTCAGTCACTGATCACTGCCTGATAAACACGTGATCAGTGCATGATGAGCCACGTGATCAGTGCCCGATCAGCCACGTCATCAGTGCATGCGCAGTCACCTGATCAGTGCATGCTCAGTCACGTGATCTGTACTTGATCAGCCACGTGATCAGTGCCTGCAGTGTCACGTGATCAGGGCCTGCTGAGCTGTGTGATTCCTGTCGGCACATCTGCTTGGCAATTGCCGGGTGAGCTGCGTGATTCCTGCCTGGTCACCTGCTTGATTATTGCCAGTTGAGCAGCATGATTCGTCACTGCTCAGCTCCATGCTTGTAGCCTGCTGATTGAGTTGTTCGTGTCTGCTTAGCTCTTTGAGTATTGGCTCCTCAGGTCCCTGTTCGGGGGCCACCTGCCGGGGACCAGGCCCAGCTGATCCAGAGTATTCCAAGGAGAGATGGCCTAGGCGACTATTTATATGCTCATCAGAGATATCAAGAATAATACTATGAGGATAGCTCAGTAGGAAAATTCGGTGGAGAAAAGAGACTGAGTAGCTTGGTTTACGCGGGAGACCAATCAAACTTCAAGACAAGAAGTTTGCACAACTTACGTAGGCCTCAGGCGCCCTCTCGAAGAGCGGAAGGTGGCTCACCCTAGACACCTTCTCGAGTGGGTCTTAGCAGCCCAGGCATAATTAGGAAGCGTGGTGGGTTCCGCACTCCAGATGGAGACTCGGCTGGAAGTTGCAGGGAAGAATGATAGGGAACTTTATGAATTGGAGCTGTAAGTTAACTCTTTGACAGAGAGAGCGAGATGGTGGTGGGGGACAGCCCCGAGTGAAATCAGAGGTGAGAGCACAAAGCAATAAAGTAGGCCGACTCTGGTTATTTTGGGGGGGAGATGCTCGAGAATATCCGGGTGGACTCCTGAGGCTCGTTCCCGCATTTGCGTATGCCGAGCCTCCTTCCTCATGACCTTTGTCCAGAGTGGAATGCCTCACCGGCTCCGGGCACATGGTCAGTGCCTGCTCAGTCACGATATCAGTGCACGATCAGCCACGTGATCACTGACTGCACAGTCAGGTGGTCAGTTCCTGATGAGCCACAGGATCAGTGCGTGCACAGACCCATGATCAGCGCCTGTCAGTCACTGATCACGGCCTGATAAACACGTGATCAGTGCATGATGAGCCACGTGATCAGTGCCCGATCAGCCACGTCATCAGTGCATGCGCAGTCACCTGATCAGTGCATGCTCAGTCACGTGATCTGTACTTGATCAACCACGTGATCAGTGCATGCGCAGTCAGGTGGTCAGTTCCTGATCAGCGACGGGATCAGTGCGTGCACAGTCCCATGATCAGCGCCTGTTAGTCACTGATCACTGCCTGATAAACACGTGATCAGTGCATGATGAGCCACGTGATCAGTGCCCGATCAGCCACGTCATCAGAGCATGCGCAGTCACCTGATCAGTGCATGCTCAGTCACGTGATCTGTACTTGATCAGCCACGTGATCAGTGCCTGCAGAGTCACGTGATCAGGGCCTGCTGAGCTGTGTGATTCCTGTCGCACATCTGCTTGGCAATTGCCGGGTGAGCTGCGTGATTCCTGCCTGGTCACCTGCTTGATTATTGCCAGTTGAGCAGCATGATTCGTCACTGCTCAGCTCCATTCTTATAGCCTGCTGATTGCGTGGTTCGTGTCTGCTCAGCTCTTTGAGTATTGGCTCCTCAGGACCCTGTTCGGGCGCCACCTGCCGGGGACCAGGCCCAGCTGATCCAGGGTATTCCAAGGAGAGATGGCCTAGGCGACTATTTATATGCTCATCAGAGATATCAAGAAGAATAGTATGAGGATAGCTCAGTAGGAAAATTCGGTGGAGAAAAGAGACTGAGTAGCTTGGTTTACGCGGGAGACCAATCAAACTTCAAGACAAGAAGTTTGCACCAATTACGTAGGCCGCAGGCGCCCTCTCGAAGAGCGGAAGGTGCCTCACCCTAGACACCTTCTCGAGTGGGTCTTAGCAGCCCAGGCATAATTAGGAAGCGTGGTGGGTTCCGCGCTCCAGATGGAGACTCGGCTGGAAGTTGCAGGGAAGAATGACAGGGAACTTTATGAATTGGAGCTGTAAGTTAACTCTTTGACAGAGAGAGCGAGATGGTGGTGGGGGACAGCCCCCAGTGAAATCAGAGGTGAGAGCACAAAGCAATAAAGTAGGCCGACTCTGGTTATTTTGGGGGGGAGATGCTCGAGAATATCCGGGTGGACTCCTGAGGCTCGTTCCCGCATTTGCGTATGCCGAGCCTCCTTCCTCATGACCTTTGTCCAGAGTGGAATGCCTCACCGGCTCCGGGCACATGGTCAGTGCATGCTCAGTCCCGATATCAGTGCATGATCAGCCACGTGATCACTGACTGCACAGTCACGTGATCAGCGCCTCTCAGTCACGTGATCACCGTATGATAAACACGTGATCAGTGAAGGATCAGCCAGGTGATCACTGCATGCGCCGTCAGCTGGTCAGTTCCTGATCAGCCACGGGATCAGTGCGTGCACAGTCCCATGATCAGCGCCTGTCAGTCCCTGATCACTGCCTGATAAACACGTGATCAGTGCATGATGAGCCACGTGATCAGTGCCCGATCAGCCACGTCATCAGTGCATGCGCAGTCACCTGATCAGTGCATGCTCAGTCACGTGATCTGTACTTGATCAGCCGCGTGATCAGTGCCTGCTGAGCTGCGTGATCAGGGCCTGCTGAGCTGCGTGATTCCTGTCGGCTCATCTGCTTGGCAATTGCCTGCTGAGCTTCGTGATTCCTGCCTGGTCACCTGCTTGATTATTGCCAGTTGAGCAGCATGATTCCTCGCTGCTCAGCTCCCTGCTTATAGCCTGCTGATTGCGTGGTTCGTGTCTGCTCAGCTCTTTGAGTATTGCCTCCTGAGGTCCCTGTTCGGGCGCCACCTGCCGGGGACCAGCCCCAGCTGATCCAGGGTATTCGAAGGAGAGATGGCCTAGGTGACTACTTATATGCTCATCAGAGATATCAAGAAGAATAGTATGAGGATAGCTCAGTAGGAAAATTCGGTGGAGAAAAGAGACTGAGTAACTTGGTTTACGCAGGAGACCAATCAAACTTGAAGACAAGAAGCTTGCACCACTTACGTAGGCCGCAGGCACCCTCTCGAAGAGCTGAAAGTGCCTCACCATAGACACCTTCTCGAGTGGGTCTTAGCAACCGAGGCATAATTAGGAAGCGAGGTGGGTTCCGCGCTCCAGATGGAGACTCGGCTGGAACTTACAGGGAAGAATGACAGGGAACTTTATGAATTGGAGGTGTAAGTTAACTCTTTGACAGAGAGAGCGAGATGGTTGTGGGGGACAGCCCCCAGTGAAATCAGAGGTGAGAGCACAAAGCAATAAAGTAGGCCGACTCTGGTTATTTTGGGGGGGAGATGCTCGAGAATATCCGGGTGGACTCCTGAGGCTCGGTCCCGCATTTGCGTATGCCGAGCCTCCTTCCTCATGACCTTTGTCCAGAGTGGAATGCCTCACCGGCTCCGGGCACATGGTCAGTGCATGCTGAGTCACGATATCAGTGCACGATCAGCCACGTGATCACTGACTGCAGAGTCACGTGATCAGCGGCTCTCAGTCACGTGATCACCGTATGATAAACACGTGATCAGTGAACGATCAGCCACGTGATCACTGCATGCCCAGTCAGGTGGTCAGTTCCTGATGAGCCACAGGATCAGTGCGTGCACAGTCCCATGATCAGCGCCTGTCAGTCACTGATCACTGCCTGATAAACACGTGATCAGTGCATGATGAGCCACGTGATCAGTGCCCGATCAGCCACGTCATCAGTGCATGCGCAGTCACCTGATCAGTGCATGCTCAGTCACGTGATCTGTACTTGATCAGCCACGTGATCAGTGCCTGCAGTGTCACGTGATCAGGGCATGCTGAGCTGTGTGATTCCTGTCGGCACATCTGCTTGGCAATTGCCGGGTGAGCTGCGTGATTCCTGCCTGGTCACCTGCTTGATTATTGCCAGTTGAGCAGCATGATTCGTCACTGCTCAGCTCCATGCTTGTAGCCTGCTGATTGAGTTGTTCGTGTCTGCTTAGCTCTTTGAGTATTGGCTCCTCAGGTCCCTGTTCGGGGGCCACCTGCCGGGGACCAGGCCCAGCTGATCCAGAGTATTCCAAGGAGAAATGGCCTAGGCGACTATTTATATGCTCATCAGAGATATCAAGAATAATACTATGAGGATAGCTCAGTAGGAAAATTCGGTGGAGAAAAGAGACTGAGTAGCTTGGTTTACGCGGGAGACCAATCAAACTTCAAGACAAGAAGTTTGCACAACTTACGTAGGCCGCAGGCGCCCTCTCGAAGAGCGGAAGGTGGCTCACCCTAGACACCTTCTCGAGTGGGTCTTAGCAGCCCAGGCATAATTAGAAAGCGTGGTGGGTTCCGCACTCCAGATGGAGACTCGGCTGGAAGTTGCAGGGAAGAATGATAGGGAACTTTATGAATTGGAGCTGTAAGTTAACTCTTTGACAGAGAGAGCGAGATGGTGGTGGGGGACAGCCCCCAGTGAAATCAGAGGTGAGAGCACAAAGCAATAAAGTAGGCCGACTCTGGTTATTTTGGGGGGGAGATGCTCGAGAATATCCGGGTGGACTCCTGAGGCTCGTTCCCGCATTTGCGTATGCCGAGCCTCCTTCCTCATGACCTTTGTCCAGAGTGGAATGCCTCACCGGCTCCGGGCACATGGTCAGTGCCTGCTCAGTCACGATATCAGTGCACGATCAGCCACGTGATCACTGACTGCACAGTCAGGTGGTCAGTTCCTGATGAGCCAAAGGATCAGTGCGTGCACAGACCCATGATCAGCGCCTGTCAGTCACTGATCACGGCCTGATAAACACGTGATCAGTGCATGATGAGCCACGTGATCAGTGCCCGATCAGCCACGTCATCAGTGCATGCGCAGTCACCTGATCAGTGCATGCTCAGTCACGTGATCTGTACTTGATCAGCCACGTGATCAGTGCCTGCAGTGTCACGTGATCAGGGCCTGCTGAGCTGCGTGATTCCTGTCGGCACATCTGCTTGACAATTGCCAGCTGAGCTGCGTGATTCCTGCCTGGTCAACTGCTTGATTATTGCCAGTTGAGCAGCATGATTCGTCACTGCTCAGATCCATGCTTGTAGCCTGCTGATTGCGTGGTTCGTGTCTGCTCAGCTCTTTGAGTATTGGCTCCTCAGGTCCCTGTTCGGGCGCCACCTGCCGGGGACCAGGCCCAGCTGATCCACGGTATTCGAAGGAGAGATGGCCTAGGCGATTATTTATATGCTCATCAGAGATATCAAGAATAATAGTATGAGGATAGCTCAGTAGGAAAATTCGGTGGAGAAAAGAGACTGAGTAGCTTGGTTTACGCCGGAGACCAATCAAACTTCAAGACAAAAAGTTTGCACCACTTACGTAGGCCGCAGGCGCCCTCTCGAAGAGCGGAAGGTGCCTCACCCTAGACACCTTCTCGAGTGGGTCTTAGCAGCCCAGGCATAATTAGGAAGCGTGGTGGGTTCCGCGCTCCAGATGGAGACTCGTCTGGAAGTTGCAGGGAAGAATGACAGGGTACTTTATGAATTGGAGCTGTAAGTTAACTCTTTGACAGAGAGAGCGAGATGGTGGTGGGGGACAGCCCCGAGTGAAATCAGAGGTGAGAGCACAAAGCAATAAAGTAGGCAGACTCTGGTTATTTTGGGGGGGAGATGCTCGAGAATATCCGGGTGGACTCCTGAGGCTCGGTCCCGCATTTGCGTATGCCGAGCCTCCTTCCTCATGACCTTTGTCCAGAGTGGAATGCCTCAGCGGCTCCGGGCACATGATCAGTGCATGCTCAGTCACGATATCAGTGCACGATCAGCCACGTGATCACTGACTGCACAGTCACGTGATCAGCGCCTCTCAGTCACGTGATCACTGTATGATAAACACGAAATCAGTGAACGATCAGCCACGTGATCACTGCATGCCCAGTCAGGTGGTCAGTTCCTGATGAGCCTCAGGATCAGTGTGTGCACAGTCCCATGATCAGCGCCTGTCAGTCACTGATCACTGCCTGATAAACACGTGATCAGTGCATGATGAGCCACGTGATCAGTGCCCGATCAGCCACGTCATCAATGCATGCGCAGTCACCTGATCAGTGCATGCTCAGTCACGGGATCTGTACTTGATCAGCCAGGTGATCAGTGCATGCGCAGTCAGGTGGTCAGTTCCTGATCAGCCACGGGATCAGTGCGTGCACAGTCCCATGATCAGCGCCTGTCAGTCACTGATCACTGCCTGATAAACACGTGATCAGTGCATGATGAGCCACGTGATCAGTGCCCGATCAGCCACGTCATCAGTGCATGCGCAATCACCTGATCAGTGCATGCTCAGTCACGTGATCTGTACTTGATCAGCCACGCGATCAGTGCCTGCAGTGTCACGTGATCAGGGCCTGCTGAGCTGTGTGATTCCTGTCGGCACATCTGCTTGGCAATTGCCGGGTGAGCTGCGTGATTCCTGCCTGGTCACCTGCTTGATTATTGCCAGTTGAGCAGCATGATTCGTCACTGCTCAGCTCCATGCTTGTAGCCTGCTGATTGCGTGGTTCGTGTCTGCTCAGCTCTTTGAGTATTGGCTCCTCAGTTCCCTGTTCGGGCGCCACCTGCCGGGGACCAGGCCCAGCTGATCCAGGGTATTCCAAAGAGAGATGGCCTAGGCGACTATTTATATGCTCATCAGAGATATCAAGAATAATAGTATGAGCATAGCTCAGTAGGAAAATTCGGTGGAGAAAAGAGACTGAGTAGCTTGGTTTACGCGGGAGACCAATCAAACTTCAAGACAAGAAGTTTGCACCACTTACGTAGGCCGCAGGCCCCCTCTCGAAGAGCGGAAGGTGCCTCACACTAGACACCTTCTCGAGTGGGTCTTAGCAGCCCAGGCATAATTAGGAAGCGTGGTGGGTTCCGCCCTCCAGATGGAGACTCGGCTGGAAGTTGCAGGGAAGAATGACAGGGAACTTTATGAATTGGAGCTGTAAGTTAACTCTTTGACAGAGAGAGCGAGATGGTGGTGGGGGACAGCCCCCAGTGAAATCAGAGGTGAGAGCACAAAGCAATAAAGTAGGCCGACTCTGGTTATTTTGGGGGGGAGATGCTCGAGAATATCCGGGTGGACTCCTGAGGCTCGGTCCCGCATTTGGGTACGCCGAGCCTCCTTCCTCATGACCTTTGTCCAGAGTGGAATGCCTCACCGCCTCCGGGCACATGATCAGTGCATGCTCAGTCACGATATCAGTGCACGATCAGCCACGTGATCACTGACTGCACAGTCACGTGATCAGCGCCTCTCAGTCACGTGATCAGAGTATGATAAACACGTGATCAGTGAACGATCAGCCACGTGATCACTGCATGCCCAGTCAGGTGGTCAGTTCCTGATCAGCCACGGGATCAGTGCGTGCACAGTCCCATGATCAGCGCCTGTCAGTCACTGATCACTGCCTGATAAACACGTGATCAGTGCATGATGAGCCACGTGATCAGTGCCCGATCAGCCACGTCATCAGTGCATGCGCAGTCACCTGATCAGTGCATGCTCAGTCACGTGATCTGTACTTGATCAGCCACGTGATCAGTGCCTGCAATGTCACGTGATCAGGGCCTGCTGAGCTGTGTGATTCCTGTCGGCACATCTGCTTGGCAATTGCCGGGTGAGCTGCGTGATTCCTGCCTGGTCAACTGCTTGATTATTGCCAGTTGAGCAGCATGATTCGTCACTGCTCAGATCCATGCTTGTAGCCTGCTGATTGCGTGGTTCGTGTCTGCTCAGCTCTTTGAGTATTGCCTCCTGAGGTCCCTGTTCGGGCGCCACCTGCCGGGGACCAGGCCCAGCTGATCCAGGGTATTCCAAGGAGAGATGGCCTAAGCGACTATTTATATGCTCATCAGAGATATCAAGAATAATAGTATGAGGATAGCTCAGTAGGAAAATTCGGTGGAGAAAAGAGACTGAGTAGCTTGGTTTACGCGGGAAACCAATCAAACTTCAAGACAAGAAGTTTGCACCACTTACGTAGGCCGCAGGCGCCCTCTCGAAGAGCGGAAGGTGCCTCACCCTAGACACCTTCTCGAGTGGGTCTTAGCAGCCCAGGCATAATTAGGAAGCGTGGGGGGTTCCGCGCTCCAGATGGAGACTCGGCTGGAAGTCGCAGGGAAGAATGACAGGGAACTTTATGAATTGGAGCTGTAAGTTAAGTCTTTGACAGAGAGAGCGAGATGGTGGTGGGGGACAGCCCCCAGTGAAATCAGAGGTGAGAGCACAAAGCAATAAAGTAGGCAGACTCTGGTTATTTTGGGGGGGAGATGCTCGAGAATATCCGGGTGGACTCCTGAGGCTCGTTCCCGCATTTGCGTATGCCGAGCCTCCTTCCTCATGACCTTTGTCCAGAGTGGAATGCCTCAGCGGCTCCGGGCACATGATCAGTGCATGCTGAGTCACGATATCAGTGCACGATCAGCCACGTGATCACTGACTGCACAGTCACGTGATCAGCGCCTCTCAGTCACGTGATCACTGTATGATAAACACGAAATCAGTGAACGATCAGCCACGTGATCACTGCATGCCCAGTCAGGTGGTCAGTTCCTGATGAGCCTCAGGATCAGTGTGTGCACAGTCCCATGATCAGCGCCTGTCAGTCACTGATCACTGCCTGATAAACACGTGATCAGTGCATGATGAGCCACGTGATCAGTGCCCGATCAGCCACGTCATCAGTGCATGCGCAGTCACCTGATCAGTGCATGCTGAGTCACGTGACCTGTACTTGATCAGCCAAGTGATCAGTGCCTGCAGAGTCACGTGATCAGGGCCTGCTGAGCTGCGTGATTCCTGTCGGCTCATCTGCTTGGCAATTGCCCGCTGAGCTTTGTGATTCCTGCCGGGTCACCTGCTTGATTATTGCCAGTTGAGCAACATGATTCGTCACTGCTCAGCTCCCTGCTTATAGCCTGCTGATTGCGTGGTTCATGTCTGTTCAGCTCTTTGAGTATTGCCTCCTGAGGTCCCTGTTCGGGCGCCACCTGCCGGGGACCAGCCCCAGCTGATCCAGGGTATTCCAAGGAGAGATGGCCTAGATGGCCTAGGCGACTATTTATATGTTCATCAGAGATATCCAGAATAATAGTATGAGGATAGCTCAGTAGGGAAATTCGGTGGAGAAAAGAGACTGAGTAGCTTGGTTTACGCGGGAGACCAATAAAATTCAAGACAAGAAGTTTGCACCACTTACGTAGGCCGCAGGCGCCCTCTCGAAGAGCGGAAGGTGCCTCACCCTAGACACCTTCTCGAGTGGGTCTTAGCAGCCCAGGCATAATTAGGAAGCGTGGTGGGTTCCGCGCTCCAGATGGAGACTCGGCTGGAAGTTGCAGGGAAGAATGATAGGGAACTTTATGAATTGGAGCTGTAAGTTAACTCTTTGACAGAGAGAGCGAGATGGTGGTGGGGGACAGCCCCCAGTGAAATCAGAGGTGAGAGCACAAAGCAATAAAGTAGGCAGACTCTGGTTATTTTGGGGGGGAGATGCTCGAGAATATCCGGGTGGACTCCTGAGGCTCGGTCCCGCATTTGCGTATGCCGAGCCTCCTTCCTCATGACCTTTGTCCAGAGTGGAATGCCTCACCGGCTCCGGGCACATGGTCAGTGCATGCTGAGTCACGATATCAGTGCACGATCAGCCACGTGATCACTGACTGCAGAGTCACGTGATCAGCGTATGATAAACACGTGATCAGTGAACGATCAGCCACGTGATCACTGCATGCCCAGTCAGGTGGTCAGTTCCTGATGAGCCACAGGATCAGTGCGTGCACAGTCCTATGATCAGCGCCTGTCAGTCACTGATCACTGCCTGATAAACACGTGATCAGTGCATGATGAGCCACGGGATCAGTGCACATTAGCCACGTCATCAGTGCATGCGCAGTCACCTGATCAGTGCATGTTCAGTCACGTGATCTGTACTTGATCAGCCACGTGATCAGTGACTGCAGTGTCACGTGATCAGGGCCTGCTGAGCTGTGTGATTCCTGTCGGCACATCTGCTTGGCAATTGCCGGGTGAGCTGCGTGATTCCTGCCTGGTCACCTGCTTGATTATTGCCAGTTGAGCAGCATGATTCGTCACTGTTCATCTCCATGCTTGTAGCTTGCTGATTGAATTGTTCGTGTCTGCTTAGCTCTTTGAGTATTGGCTCCTCAGGTCCCTGTTCGTGGGCCACCTGCCGGGGACCAGGCCCAGCTGATCCAGAGTATTCCAAGGAGAGATGGCCTAGGCGAATATTTGTATGCTCATCAGAGATATCAAGAATAATACTATGAGGATAGCTCAGTAGGAAAATTCGGTGGAGAAAAGAGACTGAGTAGCTTGGTTTACGCGGGAGACCAATCAAACTTCAAGACAAGAAGTTTGCACCACTTACGTAGGCCGCAGGCGCCCTCTCGAAGAGCGGAAGGTGGCTCACCCTAGACACCTTCTCGAGTGGGTCTTAGCAGCCCAGGTATAATTAGGAAGCGTGGTGGGTTCCGCACTCCAGATGGAGACTCGGCTGGAAGTTGCAGGGAAGAATGATAGGGAACTTTATGAATTGGAGCTGTAAGTTAAATCTTTGACAGAGAGAGCGAGATGGTGGTGGGGGACAGCCCCCAGTGAAATCAGAGGTGAGAGCACAAAGCAATAAAGTAGGCCGACTCTGGTTATTTTGGGGGGGGAGATGCTCGAGAATATCCGGGTGGACTCCTGAGGCTCGGTTCCGCATTTGCGTATGCCGAGCCTCCTTCCTCATGACCTTTGTCCAGAGTGGAATGCCTCACCGGCTCCGGGCACATGGTCAGTGCATGCTGAGTCACGATATCAGTGCACGATCAGCCACGTGATCACTGACTGCACAGTCAGGTGGTCAGTTCCTGATGAGCCACAGGATCAGTGCGTGCACAGTCCCATGATCAGCGCCTGTCAGTCACTGATCACGGCCTGATAAACACGTGATCAGTGCATGATGAGCCACGTGATCAGTGCCCGATCAGCCACGTCATCAGTGCATGCGCAGTCACCTGATCAGTGCATGCTCAGTCACGTGATCTGTACTTGATCAGCCACGTGATCAGTGCCTGCAGAGTCACGTGATCAGGGCCTGCTGAGCTGTGTGATTCCTGTCGCACATCTGCTTGGCAATTGCCGGGGAGCTGCGTGATTCCTGCCTGGTCACCTGCTTGATTATTGCCAGTTGAGCAGCATGATTCGTCACTGCTCAGCTCCATGCTTATAGCCTGCTGATTGCGTGATTCGTGTCTGCTCAGCTCTTTGAGTATTGGCTCCTCCGGTCCCTGTTCGGGCGCCACCTGCCGGGGACCAGGCCCAGCTGATCCAGGGTATTCGAAGGAGAGATGGCCTAGGCGACTATTTATATGCTCATCAGAGATATCAGGAATAATAGTATGAGGATAGCTCAGTAGGAAAATTCGGTGGAGAAAAGAGACTGAGTAGCTTGGTTTACGCGGGAGACCAATCAAACTTCAAGACAAGAAGTTTGCACCACTTACGTAGGCCGCAGGCGCCCTCTCGAAGAGCGGAAGGTGCCTCACCCTAGACACCTTCTCGAGTGGGTCTTAGCAGCCCAGGCATAATTAGGAAGCGTGGTGGCTTCCGAGCTCCAGATGCAGACTCGGCTGGAAGTTGCAGGGAAGAATGACAGGGAACTTTATGAATTGGAGCTGTAAGTTAACTCTTTGACAGAGAGAGCGAGATGGTGGTGGGGGACAGCCCCCAGTGAAATCAGAGGTGAGAGCACAAAGCAATAAAGTAGGCCGACTCTGGTTATTTTGGGGGGGAGATGCTCGAGAATATCCGGGTGGACTCCTGAGGCTCGGTCCCGCATTTGCGTATGCCGAGCCTCCTTCCTCATGACCTTTGTCCAGAGTGGAATGCCTCACCGGCTCCGGGCACATGGTCAGTGCCTGCTCAGTCACGATATCAGTGCACGATCAGCCACGTGATCACTGACTGCACAGTCACGTGATCAGCGCCTCTCAGTCACGTGATCACCGTATGATAAACACGTGATCAGTGAACGATCAGCCACGTGATCCCTGCATGTGCAGTCAGGTGGTCAGTTCCTGATCAGCCACGGGATCAGTGCGTGCACAGTCCCATGATCAGCGCCTGTCAGTCACTGATCACTGCCTGATAAACACGTGATCAGTGCATGATGAGCCACGTGATCAGTGCCCGATCAGCCACGTCATCAGTGCATGCGCAGTCACCTGATCAGTGCATGCTCAGTCACGGGATCTGTACTTGATCAGCCACGTGATCAGTGCATGCGCAGTCAGGTGGTCAGTTCCTGATCAGCCACGGGATCAGTGCGTGCACAGTCCCATGATCAGCGCCTGTCAGTCCCTGATCACTGCCTGATAAACACGTGATCAGTGCATGATGAGCCACGTGATCAGTGCCCGATCAGCCAAGTCATCAGTGCATGCGCAGTCACCTGATCAGTGCATGCTCAGTCACGTGATCTGTACTTGATCAGCCACGTGATCAGTGCCTGCAGAGTCACGTGATCAGGGCCTGCTGAGCTGCGTGATTCCTGTCGGCACATCTGCTTGTCAATTGCCGGGTGAGCTGCGTGATTCCTGCCTGGTCACCTGCTTGATTATTGCCAGTTGAGCAGCATGATTCGTCACTGCTCAGATCCATGCTTGTAGCCTGCTGATTGCGTGGTTCGTGTCTGCTCAGCTCTTTGAGTATTGGCTCCTCAGGTCCCTGTTCGGGCGCCACCTGCAGGGGACCAGCCCCAGCTGATCCAGGGTATTCCAAGGAGAGATGGCCTAGGCGACTATTTATATGCTCATCAGAGATATCAAGAATAATAGTATGAGGATAGCTCAGTAGGAAAATTCGGTGGAGAAAAGAGACTGAGTAGCTTGGTTTACGCGGGAGACCAATCAAACTTCAAGACAAGAAGTTTGCACCACTTACGTAGGCCGCAGGCGCCCTCTCGAAGAGCGGAAGGTGCCTCACCCTAGACACCTTCTCGAGTGGGTCTTAGCAGCCCAGGCATAATTAGGAAGCGTGGTGGGTTCCGCGCTCCAGATGGAGACTCGGCTGGAAGTTGCAGGGAAGAATGACAGGGAACTTTATGAATTGGAGCTGTAAGTTAACTCTTTGACAGAGAGAGCGAGATGGTGGTGGGGGACAGCCCCCAGTGAAATCAGAGGTGAGAGCACAAAGCAATAAAGTAGGCAGACTCTGGTTATTTTGGGGGGGAGATGCTCGAGAATATCCGGGTGGACTCCTGAGGCTCGTTCCCGCATTTGCGTATGCCGAGCCTCCTTCCTCATGACCTTTGTCCAGAGTGGAATGCCTCACCGGCTCCGGGCACATGGTCAGTGCATGCTCAGTCCCGATATCAGTGCATGATCAGCCACGTGATCACTGACTGCACAGTCACGTGATCAGCGCCTCTCAGTCACGTGATCACCGTATGATGAACACGTGATCAGTGAAGGATCAGCCACGTGATCACTGCATGCGCAGTCAGCTGGTCAGTTCCTGATCAGCCACGGGATCATTGCGTGCACAGTCCCATGATCAGCGCCTGTCAGTCCCTGATCACTGCCTGATAAACACGTGATCAGTGCATGATGAGCCACGTGATCAGTGCCCGATCAGCCACGTCATCAGTGCATGCGCAGTCACCTGATCAGTGCATGCTCAGTCACGTGATCTGTACTTGATCAGCCGCGTGATCAGTGCCTGCTGAGCTGCGTGATCAGGGCCTGCTGAGCTGCGTGATTCCTGTCGGCTCATCTGCTTGGCAATTGCCCGCTGAGCTTCGTGATTCCTGCCTGGTCACCTGCTTGATTATTGCCAGTTGAGCAGCATGATTCCTCGCTGCTCAGCTCCCTGCTTATAGCCTGCTGATTGCGTGGTTCGTGTCTGCTCAGCTCTTTGAGTATTGCCTCCTGAGGTCCCTGTTCGGGCGCCACCTGCCGGGGACCAGCCCCAGCTGATCCAGGGTATTCGAAGGAGAGATGGCCTAGGTGACTACTTATATGCTCATCAGAGATATCAAGAAGAATAGTATGAGGATAGCTCAGTAGGAAAATTCGGTGGAGAAAAAAGACTGAGTAACTTGGTTTACGCAGGAGACCAATCAAACTTGAAGACAAGAAGCTTGCACCACTTACGTAGGCCGAAGGCACCCTCTCGAAGAGCTGAAAGTGCCTCACCATAGACACCTTCTCGAGTGGGTCTTAGCAACCCAGGCATAATTAGGAAGCGAGGTGGGTTCCACGCTCCAGATGGAGACTCGGCTGGAACTTACAGGGAAGAATGACAGGGAACTTTAGGAATTGGAGCTGTAAGTTAACTCTTTGACAGAGAGAGCGAGATGGTTGTGGGGGACAGCCCCCAGTGAAATCAGAGGTGAGAGCACAAAGCAATAAAGTAGGCCGACTCTGGTTATTTTGGGGGGGAGATGCTCGAGAATATCCGGGTGGACTCCTGAGGCTCGGTCCCGCATTTGCGTATGCCGAGCCTCCTTCCTCATGACCTTTGTCCAGAGTGGAATGCCTCACCGGCTCCGGGCACATGGTCAGTGCATGCTGAGTCACGATATCAGTGCACGATCAGCCACGTGATCACTGACTGCAGAGTCACGTGATCAGCGGCTCTCAGTCACGTGATCACCATATGATAAACACGTGATCAGTGACCGATCAGCCACGTGATCACTGCATGCCCAGTCAGGTGGTCAGTTCCTGATGAGCCACAGGATCAGTGCGTGCACAGTCCCATGATCAGCGCCTGTCAGTCACTGATCACTGCCTGATAAACACGTGATCAGTGCATGATGAGCCACGTGATCAGTGCCCGATCAGCCACGTCATCAGTGCATGCGCAGTCACCTGATCAGTGCATGCTCAGTCACGTGATCTGTACTTGATCAGCCACGTGATCAGTGCCTGCAGTGTCACGTGATCAGGGCCTGCTGAGCTGTGTGATTCCTGTCGGCACATCTGCTTGGCAATTGCCGGGTGAGCTGCGTGATTCCTGCCTGGTCACCTGCTTGATTATTGCCAGTTGAGCAGCATGATTCGTCACTGCTCAGCTCCATGCTTGTAGCCTGCTGATTGAGTTGTTCGTGTCTGCTTAGCTCTTTGAGTATTGGCTCCTCAGGTCCCTGTTCGGGGGCCACCTGCCGGGGACCAGGCCCAGCTGATCCAGAGTATTCCAAGGAGAGATGGCCTAGGCGACTATTTATATGCTCATCAGAGATATCAAGAATAATACTATGAGGATAGCTCAGTAGGAAAATTCGGTGGAGAAAAGAGACTGAGTAGCTTGGTTTACGCGGGAGACCAATCAAACTTCAAGACAAGAAGTTTGCACAACTTACGTAGGCCTCAGGCGCCCTCTCGAAGAGCGGAAGGTGGCTCACCCTAGACACCTTCTCGAGTGGGTCTTAGCAGCCCAGGCATAATTAGGAAGCGTGGTGGGTTCCGCACTCCAGATGGAGACTCGGCTGGAAGTTGCAGGGAAGAATGATAGGGAACTTTATGAATTGGAGCTGTAAGTTAACTCTTTGACAGAGAGAGCGAGATGGTGGTGGGGGACAGCCCCGAGTGAAATCAGAGGTGAGAGCACAAAGCAATAAAGTAGGCCGACTCTGGTTATTTTGGGGGGGAGATGCTCGAGAATATCCGGGTGGACTCCTGAGGCTCGTTCCCGCATTTGCGTATGCCGAGCCTCCTTCCTCATGACCTTTGTCCAGAGTGGAATGCCTCACCGGCTCCGGGCACATGGTCAGTGCCTGCTCAGTCACGATATCAGTGCACGATCAGCCACGTGATCACTGACTGCACAGTCAGGTGGTCAGTTCCTGATGAGCCACAGGATCAGTGCGTGCACAGACCCATGATCAGCGCCTGTCAGTCACTGATCACGGCCTGATAAACACGTGATCAGTGCATGATGAGCCACGTGATCAGTGCCCGATCAGCCACGTCATCAGTGCATGCGCAGTCACCTGATCAGTGCATGCTCAGTCACGTGATCTGTACTTGATCAACCACGTGATCAGTGCATGCGCAGTCAGGTGGTCAGTTCCTGATCAGCGACGGGATCAGTGCGTGCACAGTCCCATGATCAGCGCCTGTTAGTCACTGATCACTGCCTGATAAACACGTGATCAGTGCATGATGAGCCACGTGATCAGTGCCCGATCAGCCACGTCATCAGTGCATGCGCAGTCACCTGATCAGTGCATGCTCAGTCACGTGATCTGTACTTGATCAGCCACGTGATCAGTGCCTGCAGAGTCACGTGATCAGGGCCTGCTGAGCTGTGTGATTCCTGTCGCACATCTGCTTGGCAATTGCCGGGTGAGCTGCGTGATTCCTGCCTGGTCACCTGCTTGATTATTGCCAGTTGAGCAGCATGATTCGTCACTGCTCAGCTCCATTCTTATAGCCTGCTGATTGCGTGGTTCGTGTCTGCTCAGCTCTTTGAGTATTGGCTCCTCAGGACCCTGTTCGGGCGCCACCTGCCGGGGACCAGGCCCAGCTGATCCAGGGTATTCCAAGGAGAGATGGCCTAGGCGACTATTTATATGCTCATCAGAGATATCAAGAAGAATAGTATGAGGATAGCTCAGTAGGAAAATTCGGTGGAGAAAAGAGACTGAGTAGCTTGGTTTACGCGGGAGACCAATCAAACTTCAAGACAAGAAGTTTGCACCAATTACGTAGGCCGCAGGCGCCCTCTCGAAGAGCGGAAGGTGCCTCACCCTAGACACCTTCTCGAGTGGGTCTTAGCAGCCCAGGCATAATTAGGAAGCGTGGTGGGTTCCGCGCTCCAGATGGAGACTCGGCTGGAAGTTGCAGGGAAGAATGACAGGGAACTTTATGAATTGGAGCTGTAAGTTAACTCTTTGACAGAGAGAGCGAGATGGTGGTGGGGGACAGCCCCCAGTGAAATCAGAGGTGAGAGCACAAAGCAATAAAGTAGGCCGACTCTGGTTATTTTGGGGGGGAGATGCTCGAGAATATCCGGGTGGACTCCTGAGGCTCGTTCCCGCATTTGCGTATGCCGAGCCTCCTTCCTCATGACCTTTGTCCAGAGTGGAATGCCTCACCGGCTCCGGGCACATGGTCAGTGCATGCTCAGTCCCGATATCAGTGCATGATCAGCCACGTGATCACTGACTGCACAGTCACGTGATCAGCGCCTCTCAGTCACGTGATCACCGTATGATAAACACGTGATCAGTGAAGGATCAGCCAGGTGATCACTGCATGCGCCGTCAGCTGGTCAGTTCCTGATCAGCCACGGGATCAGTGCGTGCACAGTCCCATGATCAGCGCCTGTCAGTCCCTGATCACTGCCTGATAAACACGTGATCAGTGCATGATGAGCCACGTGATCAGTGCCCGATCAGCCACGTCATCAGTGCATGCGCAGTCACCTGATCAGTGCATGCTCAGTCACGTGATCTGTACTTGATCAGCCGCGTGATCAGTGCCTGCTGAGCTGTGTGATCAGGGCCTGCTGAGCTGCGTGATTCCTGTCGGCTCATCTGCTTGGCAATTGCCCGCTGAGCTTCGTGATTCCTGCCTGGTCACCTGCTTGATTATTGCCAGTTGAGCAGCATGATTCCTCGCTGCTCAGCTCCCTGCTTATAGCCTGCTGATTGCGTGGTTCGTGTCTGCTCAGCTCTTTGAGTATTGCCTCCTGAGGTCCCTGTTCGGGCGCCACCTGCCGGGGACCAGCCCCAGCTGATCCAGGGTATTCGAAGGAGAGATGGCCTAGGTGACTACTTATATGCTCATCAGAGATATCAAGAAGAATAGTATGAGGATAGCTCAGTAGGAATTTTCGGTGGAGAAAAGAGACTGAGTAACTTGGTTTACGCAGGAGACCAATCAAACTTGAAGACAAGAAGCTTGCACCACTTACGTAGGCCGCAGGCACCCTCTCGAAGAGCTGAAAGTGCCTCACCATAGACACCTTCTCGAGTGGGTCTTAGCAACCGAGGCATAATTAGGAAGCGAGGTGGGTTCCGCGCTCCAGATGGAGACTCGGCTGGAACTTACAGGGAAGAATGACAGGGAACTTTAGGAATTGGAGCTGTAAGTTAACTCTTTGACAGAGAGAGCGAGATGGTTGTGGGGGACAGCCCCCAGTGAAATCAGAGGTGAGAGCACAAAGCAATAAAGTAGGCCGACTCTGGTTATTTTGGGGGGGAGATGCTCGAGAATATCCGGGTGGACTCCTGAGGCTCGGTCCCGCATTTGCGTATGCCGAGCCTCCTTCCTCATGACCTTTGTCCAGAGTGGAATGCCTCACCGGCTCCGGGCACATGGTCAGTGCATGCTGAGTCACGATATCAGTGCACGATCAGCCACGTGATCACTGACTGCAGAGTCACGTGATCAGCGGCTCTCAGTCACGTGATCACCGTATGATAAACACGTGATCAGTGAACGATCAGCCACGTGATCACTGCATGCCCAGTCAGGTGGTCAGTTCCTGATGAGCCACAGGATCAGTGCGTGCACAGTCCCATGATCAGCGCCTGTCAGTCACTGATCACTGCCTGATAAACACGTGATCAGTGCATGATGAGCCACGTGATCAGTGCCCGATCAGCCACGTCATCAGTGCATGCGCAGTCACCTGATCAGTGCATGCTCAGTCACGTGATCTGTACTTGATCAGCCACGTGATCAGTGCCTGCAGTGTCACGTGATCAGGGCATGCTGAGCTGTGTGATTCCTGTCGGCACATCTGCTTGGCAATTGCCGGGTGAGCTGCGTGATTCCTGCCTGGTCACCTGCTTGATTATTGCCAGTTGAGCAGCATGATTCGTCACTGCTCAGCTCCATGCTTGTAGCCTGCTGATTGAGTTGTTCGTGTCTGCTTAGCTCTTTGAGTATTGGCTCCTCAGGTCCCTGTTCGGGGGCCACCTGCCGGGGACCAGGCCCAGCTGATCCAGAGTATTCCAAGGAGAAATGGCCTAGGCGACTATTTATATGCTCATCAGAGATATCAAGAATAATACTATGAGGATAGCTCAGTAGGAAAATTCGGTGGAGAAAAGAGACTGAGTAGCTTGGTTTACGCGGGAGACCAATCAAACTTCAAGACAAGAAGTTTGCACAACTTACGTAGGCCGCAGGCGCCCTCTCGAAGAGCGGAAGGTGGCTCACCCTAGACACCTTCTCGAGTGGGTCTTAGCAGCCCAGGCATAATTAGAAAGCGTGGTGGGTTCCGCACTCCAGATGGAGACTCGGCTGGAAGTTGCAGGGAAGAATGATAGGGAACTTTATGAATTGGAGCTGTAAGTTAACTCTTTGACAGAGAGAGCGAGATGGTGGTGGGGGACAGCCCCCAGTGAAATCAGAGGTGAGAGCACAAAGCAATAAAGTAGGCCGACTCTGGTTATTTTGGGGGGGAGATGCTCGAGAATATCCGGGTGGACTCCTGAGGCTCGTTCCCGCATTTGCGTATGCCGAGCCTCCTTCCTCATGACCTTTGTCCAGAGTGGAATGCCTCACCGGCTCCGGGCACATGGTCAGTGCCTGCTCAGTCACGATATCAGTGCACGATCAGCCACGTGATCACTGACTGCACAGTCAGGTGGTCAGTTCCTGATGAGCCAAAGGATCAGTGCGTGCACAGACCCATGATCAGCGCCTGTCAGTCACTGATCACGGCCTGATAAACACGTGATCAGTGCATGATGAGCCACGTGATCAGTGCCCGATCAGCCACGTCATCAGTGCATGCGCAGTCACCTGATCAGTGCATGCTCAGTCACGTGATCTGTACTTGATCAGCCACGTGATCAGTGCATGCGCAGTCAGGTGGTCAGTTCCTGATCAGCGACGGGATCAGTGCGTGCACAGTCCCATGATCAGCGCCTGTTAGTCACTGATCACTGCCTGATAAACACGTGATCAGTGCATGATGAGCCACGTGATCAGTGCCCGATCAGCCACGTCATCAGTGCATGCGCAGTCACCTGATCAGTGCATGCTCAGTCACGTGATCTGTACTTGATCAGCCACGTGATCAGTGCCTGCAGAGTCACGTGATCAGGGCCTGCTGAGCTGTGTGATTCCTGTCGCACATCTGCTTGGCAATTGCCGGGGAGCTGCGTGATTCCTGCCTGGTCACCTGCTTGATTATTGCCAGTTGAGCAGCATGATTCGTCACTGCTCAGCTCCATTCTTATAGCCTGCTGATTGCGTGGTTCGTGTCTGCTCAGCTCTTTGAGTATTGGCTCCTCAGGACCCTGTTCGGGTGCCACCTTCGGGGGACCAGGCCCAGCTGATCCAGGGTATTCCAAGGAGAGATGGCCTAGGCGACTATTTATATGCTCATCAGAGATATCAAGAAGAATAGTATGAGGATAGCTCAGTAGGAAAATTCGGTGGAGAAAAGAGACTGAGTAGCTTGGTTTACGCGGGAGACCAATCAAACTTCAAGACAAGAAGTTTGCACCACTTACGTAGGCCGCAGGCGCCCTCTCGAAGAGCGGAAGGTGCCTCACCCTAGACACCTTCTCGAGTGGGTCTTAGCAGCCCAGGCATAATTAGGAAGCGTGGTGGGTTCCTCGCTCCAGATGGAGACTCGGCTGGAAGTTGCAGGGAAGAATGACAGGGAACTTTATGAATTGGAGCTGTAAGTTAACTCTTTGACAGAGAGAGCGAGATGGTGGTGGGGGACAGCCCCCAGTGAAATCAGAGGTGAGAGCACAAAGCAATAAAGTAGGCAGACTCTGGTTATTTTGGGGGGTTATGCTCGAGAATATCCGGGTGGACTCCTGAGGCTCGGTCCCCCATTTGCGTATGCCGAGCCTCCTTCCTCATGACCTTTGTCCAGAGTGGAATGCCTCACCAGCTCCGGGCACATGGTCAGTGCATGCTCAGTCCCGATATCAGTGCATGATCAGCCACGTGATCACTGACTGCACAGTCACGTGATCAGCGCCTCTCAGTCACGTGATCACCGTATGATAAACACGTGATCAGTGAAGGATCAGCCACGTGATCACTGCATGCGCCGTCAGGTGGTCAGTTCCTGATCAGCCCCGGGATCAGTGCGTGCACAGTCCCATGATCAGCGCCTGTCAGTCACTGATCACTGCCTGATAAACACGTGATCAGTGCATGATGAGCCACGTGATCAGTGCCCGATCAGCCACGTCATCAGTGCATGCGCAGTCACCTGATCAGTGCATGCTCAGTCACGTGATCTGTACTTGATCAGCCACGTGATCAGTGCCTGCAGTGTCACGTGATCAGGGCCTGCTGAGCTGCGTGATTCCTGTCGGCACATCTGCTTGACAATTGCCAGCTGAGCTGCGTGATTCCTGCCTGGTCAACTGCTTGATTATTGCCAGTTGAGCAGCATGATTCGTCACTGCTCAGATCCATGCTTGTAGCCTGCTGATTGCGTGGTTCATGTCTGCTCAGCTCTTTGAGTATTGGCTCCTCAGGTCCCTGTTCGGGCGCCACCTGCCGGGGACCAGGCCCAGCTGATCCAGGGTATTCGAAGGAGAGATGGCCTAGGCGATTATTTATATGCTCATCAGAGATATCAAGAATAATAGTATGAGGATAGCTCAGTAGGAAAATTCGGTGGAGAAAAGAGACTGAGTAGCTTGGTTTACGCCGGAGACCAATCAAACTTCAAGACAAAAAGTTTGCACCACTTACGTAGGCCGCAGGCGCCCTCTCGAAGAGCGGAAGGTGCCTCACCCTAGACACCTTCTCGAGTGGGTCTTAGCAGCCCAGGCATAATTAGGAAGCGTGGTGGGTTCCGCGCTCCAGATGGAGACTCGTCTGGAAGTTGCAGGGAAGAATGACAGGGTACTTTATGAATTGGAGCTGTAAGTTAACTCTTTGACAGAGAGAGCGAGATGGTGGTGGGGGACAGCCCCGAGTGAAATCAGAGGTGAGAGCACAAAGCAATAAAGTAGGCAGACTCTGGTTATTTTGGGGGGGAGATGCTCGAGAATATCCGGGTGGACTCCTGAGGCTCGGTCCCGCATTTGCGTATGCCGAGCCTCCTTCCTCATGACCTTTGTCCAGAGTGGAATGCCTCAGCGGCTCCGGGCACATGATCAGTGCATGCTCAGTCACGATATCAGTGCACGATCAGCCACGTGATCACTGACTGCACAGTCACGTGATCAGCGCCTCTCAGTCACGTGATCACTGTATGATAAACACGAAATCAGTGAACGATCAGCCACGTGATCACTGCATGCCCAGTCAGGTGGTCAGTTCCTGATGAGCCTCAGGATCAGTGTGTGCACAGTCCCATGATCAGCGCCTGTCAGTCACTGATCACTGCCTGATAAACACGTGATCAGTGCATGATGAGCCACGTGATCAGTGCCCGATCAGCCACGTCATCAATGCATGCGCAGTCACCTGATCAGTGCATGCTCAGTCACGGGATCTGTACTTGATCAGCCAGGTGATCAGTGCATGCGCAGTCAGGTGGTCAGTTCCTGATCAGCCACGGGATCAGTGCGTGCACAGTCCCATGATCAGCGCCTGTCAGTCACTGATCACTGCCTGATAAACACGTGATCAGTGCATGATGAGCCACGTGATCAGTGCCCGATCAGCCACGTCATCAGTGCATGCGCAATCACCTGATCAGTGCATGCTCAGTCACGTGATCTGTACTTGATCAGCCACGCGATCAGTGCCTGCAGTGTCACGTGATCAGGGCCTGCTGAGCTGTGTGATTCCTGTCGGCACATCTGCTTGGCAATTGCCGGGTGAGCTGCGTGATTCCTGCCTGGTCACCTGCTTGATTATTGCCAGTTGAGCAGCATGATTCGTCACTGCTCAGCTCCATGCTTGTAGCCTGCTGATTGCGTGGTTCGTGTCTGCTCAGCTCTTTGAGTATTGGCTCCTCAGTTCCCTGTTCGGGCGCCACCTGCCGGGGACCAGGCCCAGCTGATCCAGGGTATTCCAAAGAGCGATGGCCTAGGCGACTATTTATATGCTCATCAGAGATATCAAGAATAATAGTATGAGCATAGCTCAGTAGGAAAATTCGGTGGAGAAAAGAGACTGAGTAGCTTGGTTTACGCGGGAGACCAATCAAACTTCAAGACAAGAAGTTTGCACCACTTACGTAGGCCGCAGGCCCCCTCTCGAAGAGCGGAAGGTGCCTCACACTAGACACCTTCTCGAGTGGGTCTTAGCAGCCCAGGCATAATTAGGAAGCGTGGTGGGTTCCGCCCTCCAGATGGAGACTCGGCTGGAAGTTGCAGGGAAGAATGACAGGGAACTTTATGAATTGGAGCTGTAAGTTAACTCTTTGACAGAGAGAGCGAGATGGTGGTGGGGGACAGCCCCCAGTGAAATCAGAGGTGAGAGCACAAAGCAATAAAGTAGGCCGACTCTGGTTATTTTGGGGGGGAGATGCTCGAGAATATCCGGGTGGACTCCTGAGGCTCGGTCCCGCATTTGGGTACGCCGAGCCTCCTTCCTCATGACCTTTGTCCAGAGTGGAATGCCTCACCGCCTCCGGGCACATGATCAGTGCATGCTCAGTCACGATATCAGTGCACGATCAGCCACGTGATCACTGACTGCACAGTCACGTGATCAGCGCCTCTCAGTCACGTGATCAGAGTATGATAAACACGTGATCAGTGAACGATCAGCCACGTGATCACTGCATGCCCAGTCAGGTGGTCAGTTCCTGATCAGCCACGGGATCAGTGCGTGCACAGTCCCATGATCAGCGCCTGTCAGTCACTGATCACTGCCTGATAAACACGTGATCAGTGCATGATGAGCCACGTGATCAGTGCCCGATCAGCCACGTCATCAGTGCATGCGCAGTCACCTGATCAGTGCATGCTCAGTCACGTGATCTGTACTTGATCAGCCACGTGATCAGTGCCTGCAATGTCACGTGATCAGGGCCTGCTGAGCTGTGTGATTCCTGTCGGCACATCTGCTTGGCAATTGCCGGGTGAGCTGCGTGATTCCTGCCTGGTCACCTGCTTGATTATTGCCAGTTGAGCAGCATGATTCGTCACTGCTCAGATCCATGCTTGTAGCCTGCTGATTGCGTGGTTCGTGTCTGCTCAGCTCTTTGAGTATTGCCTCCTGAGGTCCCTGTTCGGGCGCCACCTGCCGGGGACCAGGCCCAGCTGATCCAGGGTATTCCAAGGAGAGATGGCCTAAGCGACTATTTATATGCTCATCAGAGATATCAAGAATAATAGTATGAGGATAGCTCAGTAGGAAAATTCGGTGGAGAAAAGAGACTGAGTAGCTTGGTTTACGCGGGAAACCAATCAAACTTCAAGACAAGAAGTTTGCACCACTTACGTAGGCCGCAGGGGCCCTCTCGAAGAGCGGAAGGTGCCTCACCCTAGACACCTTCTCGAGTGGGTCTTAGCAGCCCAGGCATAATTAGGAAGCGTGGGGGGTTCCGCGCTCCAGATGGAGACTCGGCTGGAAGTCGCAGGGAAGAATGACAGGGAACTTTATGAATTGGAGCTGTAAGTTAAGTCTTTGACAGAGAGAGCGAGATGGTGGTGGGGGACAGCCCCCAGTGAAATCAGAGGTGAGAGCACAAAGCAATAAAGTAGGCAGACTCTGGTTATTTTGGGGGGGAGATGCTCGAGAATATCCGGGTGGACTCCTGAGGCTCGTTCCCGCATTTGCGTATGCCGAGCCTCCTTCCTCATGACCTTTGTCCAGAGTGGAATGCCTCAGCGGCTCCGGGCACATGATCAGTGCATGCTCAGTCACGATATCAGTGCACGATCAGCCACGTGATCACTGACTGCACAGTCACGTGATCAGCGCCTCTCAGTCACGTGATCACTGTATGATAAACACGAAATCAGTGAACGATCAGCCACGTGATCACTGCATGCCCAGTCAGGTGGTCAGTTCCTGATGAGCCTCAGGATCAGTGTGTGCACAGTCCCATGATCAGCGCCTGTCAGTCACTGATCACTGCCTGATAAACACGTGATCAGTGCATGATGAGCCACGTGATCAGTGCCCGATCAGCCACGTCATCAGTGCATGCGCAGTCACCTGATCAGTGCATGCTCAGTCACGGGATCTGTACTTGATCAGCCACGTGATCAGTGCCTGCAGAGTCACGTGACCAGGGCCTGCTGAGCTGCGTGATTCCTGTCGGCTCATCTGCTTGGCAATTGCCCGCTGAGCTGCATGATTCCTGCCTGGTCACCTGCTTGATTATTGACAGTTGAGCAGCATGAATCGTCACTACTCAGCTCCATGCTTATAGTCTGCTGATTGCGTGGTTCGTGTCTGCTCAGGTCTTTGTGTATTGCCTCCTGAGGTCCCTGTATGGGCGCCACCTGCCGGGGAGCAGCCCCAGCTGATCCAGCGTATTCCAAAGAGAGATGGCCTAGGCGACTATTTATATGCTCATCAGAGATATCAAGAAGAATAGTATGAGGATAGCTCAGTAGGAAAATTCGGTGGAGAAAAGAGACTGAGTAGCTTGGTTTACGAGGGAGACCAATCAAACTTCAAGACAAGAAGTTTGCACCACTTACGTAGGCCGCAGGCGCCCTCTCGAAGAGCGGAAGGTGCCTCACCCTAGACACCTTCTCGAGTGGGTCTTAGCAGCCCAGGCATAATTAGGAACCGTGGTGGGTTCCGCGCTCCAGATGGAGACTCGGCTGGAAGTGACAGGGAAGAATGACAGGGAACTTTATGAATTGGAGCTGTAAGTTAACTCTTTGACAGAGAGAGCGAGATGGTGGTGGGGACAGCCCCCAGTGAAATCAGAGATGAGAGCACAAAGCAATAAAGTAGGCCGACTCTGGTTATTTTGGGGGGGAGATGCTCGAGAATATCCGGGTGGACTCCTGAGGCTCGGTCCCGCATTTGCCTATGCCGATCCTCCTTCCTCATGACCTTTGTCCAGAGTGGAATGCCTCACCGGCTCCAGGCACATGGTCAGTGCATGTTCAGTCACGATATTAGTGCACGATCAGCCACATGATCACTGACTGCACAGTCACGTGATCAGCGCCTCTCAGTCACGTGATCACCGTATGATAAACACGTGATCAGTGAACCATCAGCCACGTGATCACTGCATGCGAACTCAGGTGGTCAGTTCCTGATCAGCCACGGGATCAGTGCGTGCACAGTCCCTTGATCAGCGCCTGTCAGTCACTGATCACTGCCTGATAAACACGTGATCAGTGCATGATGAGCCACGTGATCAGGGCCGATCAGGCACGTCATCAGTGCATGCGCAGTCACCTGATCAGTGCATGCTCAGTCACGTGATCTGTACTTGATCAGCCACGTGATCAGTGCCTGCAGAGTCACGTGATCAGGGCCTGCTGAGCTGCGTGATTCCGGTCGGCTCATCTGCTTGGCAATTGCCAGCTGAGCTGCGTGATTCCTGCCTGGTCACCTGCTTGATTATTGCCGGTTGAGCAGCATGATTAGACACTGCTCATCTCCATGCTTATAGCCTGCTGATTGCGTTGTTCGTGTCCGCTCAGCTCTTTGAGTATTGCCTCCTGTGGTCCCTGTTCGGGCGCCACCTGCCGGGGACCAGCCCCAGCTGATCCAGGGTATTTGAAGGAGAGATGGCCTTGGTGACTATTTATATGCTCATCAGGGGTATCAAGAAGAATAGTATGGGGATAGCTCAGTAGGAAAATTCGGTGGAGAAAAGAGACTGAGTAACTTGGTTTACACAGGAGACCAATCAAACTTGAAGACAAGAAGTTTGCACCACTTACGTAGGCCGCAGGCACCCTCTCGAAGAGCTGAAGGTGCCTCACCCTAGACACCTTCTCGAGTGGGTCTTAGCAGCCCAGGCATAATTAGGAAGTGTGGTGGGTTCCGGGCTCCAGATGGAGACTCGGCTGGAAGTTACAGGGAAGAATGACAAGGAACTTTATGAATTGGAGGTGTAAGTTAACTCTTTGACAGAGAGAGCGAGTTGGTGGTGGGGGACAGCCCCCCGTGAAATCAGAGGTGAGAGCACAAAGCAATAAAGTAGGCAGACTCTGGTTATTTGGGTGGGGGAGATGCTCGAGAATATCCGGGTGGATTCCTGAGGCTCGGTCCCACATTTTCGTATGCCGAGCCTCCTTCCTCATGACCTTTGTCCATAGTGGAATGCCTCACAGGCTCCGGGCACATGGTCAGTGCCTGCTCAGTCACGATATCAGTGCACGATCAGCCACGTGATCACTGACTGCACAGTCACGTAATCAGTGCCTCTCAGTCACGTGATCACCGTATGATAAACACGTGATCAGTGAACGATCAGCCACGTGATCACTGACTGCACAGTCACGTGATCAGCGCCTCTCAGTCACGTGATCACCGTATGATAAACACGTGATCAGTGAACGATCAGCCACGTGATCCCTGCATGCGCAGTCAGGTGGTCAGTTCCTGATCAGCCACGGGATCAGTGCGTGCACAGTCCCATGATCAGCGCCTGTCAGTCACTGATCACTGCCTGATAAACACGTGATCAGTGCATGATGAGCCACGTGATCAGTGCCCTATCAGCCACGTCATCAGTGCATGCGCAGTCACCTGATCAGTGCATGCTCAGTCACGGGATCTGTACTTGATCAGCCACGTGATCAGTGCATGCGCAGTCAGGTGGTCAGTTCCTGATGAGCCACAGGAAAAGTGCGTGCACAGTCCCATGATCAGTGCCTGTCAGTCACTGATCACTGCCTGATAAACACGTGATCAGTGCATGATGAGCCACGTGATCAGTGCCCGATCAGCCACGTCATCAGTGCATGCGCAGTCACCTGATCAGTGCATGCTCAGTCACGGGATCTGTACTTGATCAGCCACGTGATCAGTGCATACGCAGTCAGTTGGTCAGTTCCTGATCAGCCCCGGGATCAGTGCGTGCACAGTCCCATGATCAGCGCCTGTCAGTCACTGATCACTGCCTGATAAACACGTGATCAGTGCATGATGAGCCACGTGATCAGTGCCCGATCAGCCACGTCATCAGTGCATGCGCAGTCACCTGATCAGTGCATGCTCAGTCACGTGATCTGTACTTGATCAGCCACGTGATCATTGCCTGCAGTGTCACGTGATCAGGGCCTGCTGAGCTGCGTGATTCCTGTCAGCACATCTGCTTGGCAATTGCCGGGTGAGCTGCGTGATTCCTGCCTGGTCAACTGCTTGATTATTGCCAGTTGACCAGCATGATTCGTCACTGCTCAGATCCATGCTTGTAGCCTGCTGATTGCGTGGTTCGTGTCTGCTCAGCTCTTTGAGTATTGGCTCCTCAGGTCCCTGTTCGGGCGCCACCTGCCGGGGACCAGGCCCAGCTGATCCAGGGTATTCCAAGGAGAGATGGCCTAGGCGACTATTTATATGCTCATCAGAGATATCAAGAATAATAGTATGAGGATAGCTCAGTAGGAAAATTCGGTGGAGAAAAGAGACTGAGTAGCTTGGTTTACGCCGGAGACCAATCAAACTTCAAGACAAAAAGTTTGCACCACTTACGTAGGCCGCAGGCGCCCTCTCGAAGAGCGGAAGGTGCCTCACCCTAGACACCTTCTCGAGTGGGTCTTAGCAGCCCAGGCATAATTAGGAAGCGTGGTGGGTTCCGCGCTCCAGATGGAGACTCGGCTGGAAGTTGCAGGGAAGAATGACAGGGTACTTTATGAATTGGAGCTGTAAGTTAACTCTTTGACAGAGAGAGCGAGATGGTGGTGGGGGACAGCCCCGAGTGAAATCAGAGGTGAGAGCACAAAGCAATAAAGTAGGCAGACTCTGGTTATTTTGGGGGGGAGATGCTCGAGAATATCCGGGTGGACTCCTGAGGCTCGTTCCCGCATTTGCCTATGCCGAGCCTCCTTCCTCATGACCTTTGTCCATAGTGGAATGCCTCAGCGGCTCCGGGCACATGATCAGTGCATGCTCAGTCACGATATCAGTGCACGATCAGCCACGTGATCACTGACTGCACAGTCACGTGATCAGCGCCTCTCAGTCACGTGATCAGAGTATGATAAACCCGTGATCAGTGAACGATCAGCCACGTGATCACTGCATGCGCCGTCAGGTGGTCAGTTCCTGATCAGCCACGGGATCAGTGCGTGCAGAGTCCCATGATCAGCGCCTGTTAGTCACTGATCACTGCCTGATAAACACGTGATCAGTGAACGATCAGCCACGTGATCACTGCATGCCCAGTCAGGTGGTCAGTTCCTGATCAGCCACGGGATCAGTACGTGCACAGTCCCATGATCAGCGCCTGTCAGTCACTGATCACTGCCTGATAAACACGTGATCAGTGCATGATGAGCCACGTGATCAGTGCCCTATCAGCCACGTCATCAGTGCATGTGCAGTCACCTGATCAGTGCATGCTCAGTCACGTGATCTGTACTTGATCAGCCACGTGATCAGTGCCTGCAGAGTCACGTGATCAGGGCCTGCTGAGCTGTGTGATTCCTGTCGGCACATCTGCTTGGCAATTGCGGGGGAGCTGCGTGATTCCTGCCTGGTCACCTGCTTGATTATTGCCAGTTGAGCAGCATGATTCGTCACTGCTCAGCTCCATGCTTATAGCCTGCTGACTGCGTGGTTCCTGTCTGCTCAGCTCTTTGAGTATTGGCTCCTCAGGTCCCTGTTCGGGCGCCACCTGCCGGGGACCAGGCCCAGCTGATCCAGGGTATTCCAAGGAGAGATGGCCTAGGCGACTATTTATATGCTCATCAGAGATATCAAGAATAATAGTATGAGGATAGCTCAGTAGGAAAATTCGGTGGAGAAAAGAGACTGAGTAGCTTGGTTTACGCGGGAGACCAATCAAACTTCAAGACAAGAAGTTTGCACCATTTACGTAGGCCGCAGGCGCCCTCTCGAAGAGCGGAAGGTGCCTCACCCTAGACACCTTCTCGAGTGGGTCTTAGCAGCCCAGGCATAATTAGGAACCGTGGTGGGTTCCGCGCTCCAGATGGAGACTCGGCTGGAAGTTGCAGGGAAGAATGACAGGGAACTTTATGAATTGGAGCTGTAAGTTAACACTTTGACAGAGAGAGCGAGATGGTGGTGGGGGACAGCCCCCAGTGAAATCAGAGGTGAGAGCACAAAGCAATAAAGTAGGCCGACTCTGGTTATTTTGGGGGGGAGATGCTCGAGAATATCCAGGGGGACTCCTGAGGCTCGGTCCCGCATTTGCGTATGCCGAGCCTCCTTCCTCATGACCTTTGTCGAGAGTGGAATGCCTCACCGGCTCCGGGCACATGGTCAGTGCCTGCTCAGTCACGATATCAGTGCACGAACAGCCACGTGATCACTGACTGCAGAGTCACGTGATCAGCGCCTCTCAGTCACGTGATCACCGTATGATAAACACGTGATCAGTGAACGATCAGCCACGTGATCCCTGCATGCGCAGTCAGGTGGTCAGTTCCTGATCAGCCACGGGATCAGTGCGTGCACAGTCCCATGATCAGCGCCTGTCAGTCACTGATCACTGCCTGATAAACACGTGATCAGTGCATGATGAGCCACGTGATCAGTGCCCGATCAGCCACGTCATCAGTGCATGTGCAGTCACCTGATCAGTGCATGTTCAGTCACGTGATCTGTACTTGATCAGCCACGTGATCAGTGCATGCGCAGTCAGGTGGTCAGTTCCTGATGAGCCACAGGAAAAGTGCGTGCACAGTCCCATGATCAGTGCCTGTCAGTCACTGATCACTGCCTGATAAACACGTGATCAGTGCATGATGAGCCACGTGATCAGTGCCCGATCAGCCACGTCATCAGTGCATGCACAGTCACCTGATCAGTGCATGCTCAGTCACGGGATCTGTACTTGATCAGTCACGTGATCAGTGCATGCGCAGTCAGTTGGTCAGTTCCTGATCAGCCACGGGATCAGTGCGTGCACAGTCCCATGATCAGCGCCTGTCAGTCACTGATCACTGCCTGATAAACACGTGATCAGTGCATGATGAGCCACGTGATCAGTGCCCGATCAGCCACGTCATCAGTGCATGCGCAGTCACCTGATCAGTGCATGCTCAGTCACGTGATCTGTACTTGATCAGCCACGTGATCAGTGCCTGCAGTGTCACGTGATCAGGGCCTGCTGAGCTGCGTGATTCCTGTCGGCACATCTGCTTGGCAATTGCCGGGTGAGCTGCGTGATTCCTGCCTGGTCAACTGCTTGATTATTGCCAGTTGAGCAGCATGATTCGTCACTGCTCAGATCCATGCTTGTAGCCTGCTCATTGCGTGGTTCGTGTCTGCTCAGCTCTTTGAGTATTGGCTCCTCAGGTCCCTGTTCGGGCGCCACCTGCCGGGGACCAGGCCCAGCTGATCCAGGGTATTCCAAGGAGAGATGGCCTAGGCGACTATTTATATGCTCATCAGAGATATCAAGAATAATAGTATGAGGATAGCTCAGTAGGAAAATTCGTGGAGAAAAGAGACTGAGTAGCTTGGTTTACGCGGGAAACCAATCAAACTTCAAGACAAGAAGTTTGCACCACTTACGTAGGCCACAGGCGCCCTCTCGAAGAGCGGAAGGTGCCTCACCCTAGACACCTTCTCGAGTGGGTCTTAGCAGCCCAGGCATAATTAGGAAGCGTGGTGGGTTCCGCGCTCCAGATGGAGACTCGGCTGGAAGTTGCAGGGAAGAATGACAGGGAACTTTATGAATTGGAGCTGTAAGTTAACTCTTTGACAGAGAGAGCGAGATGGTGGTGGGGGACAGCCCCGAGTGAAATCAGAGGTGAGAGCACAAAGCAATAAAGTAGGCAGACTCTGGTTATTTTGGGGGGGAGATGCTCGAGAATATCCGGGTGGACTCCTGAGGCTCGGTCCCGCATTTGCGTATGCCGAGCCTCCTTCCTCATGACCTTTGTCCAGAGTGGAATGCCTCAGCGGCTCCGGGCACATGATCAGTGCATGCTCAGTCACGATATCAGTGCACGATCAGCCACGTGATCACTGACTGCAAAGTCACGTGATCAGCGGCTCTCAGTCACGTGATCACTGTATGATAAACACGAAATCAGTGAACGATCAGCCACGTGATCACTGCATGCCCAGTCAGGTGGTCAGTTCCTGATGAGCCTCAGGATCAGTGTGTGCACTGTCCCATGATCAGCGCCTGTCAGTCACTGATCACTGCCTGATAAACACGTGATCAGTGCATGATGAGCCACGTGATCAGTGCCCGATCAGCCACGTCATCAGTGCATGCGCAGTCACCTGATCAGTGCATGCTCAGTCACGTGATCTGTACTTGATCAGCCACGTGATCAGTGCCTGCAGAGTCACGTGACCAGGGCCTGCTGAGCTGCGTGATTCCTGTCGGCTCATCTGCTTGGCAATTGCCCGCTGAGCTGCATGATTCCTGCCTGGTCACCTGCTTGATTATTGACAGTTGAGCAGCATGAATCGTCACTACTCAGCTCCATGCTTATAGTCTGCTGATTGCGTGGTTCGTGTCTGCTCAGGTCTTTGTGTATTGCCTCCTGAGGTCCCTGTATGGGCGCCACCTGCCGGGGAGCAGCCCCAGCTGATCCAGCATATTCCAAAGAGAGATGGCCTAGGCGACTATTTATATGCTCATCAGAGATATCAAGAAGAATAGTATGAGGATAGCTCAGTAGGAAAATTCGGTGGAGAAAAGAGACTGAGTAGCTTGGTTTACGAGGGAGACCAATCAAACTTCAAGACAAGAAGTTTGCACCACTTACGTAGGCCGCAGGCGCCCTCTCGAAGAGCGGAAGTTGCCTCACCCTAGACACCTTCTCGAGTGGGTCTTAGCAGCCCAGGCATAATTAGGAACCGTGGTGGGTTCCGCGCTCCAGATGGAGACTCGGCTGGAAGTGACAGGGAAGAATGACAGGGAACTTTATGAATTGGAGCTGTAAGTTAACTCTTTGACAGAGAGAGCGAGATGGTGGTGGGGACAGCCCCCAGTGAAATCAGAGATGAGAGCACAAAGCAATAAAGTAGGCCGACTCTGGTTATTTTGGGGGGGAGATGTTCGAGAATATCCGGGTGGACTCCTGAGGCTCGGTCCCGCATTTGCGTATGCCGATCCTCCTTCCTCATGACCTTTGTCCAGAGTGGAATGCCTCACCGGCTCCAGGCACATGGTCAGTGCATGTTCAGTCACGATATTAGTGCACGATCAGCCACATGATCACTGACTGCACAGTCACGTGATCAGCGCCTCTCAGTCACGTGATCACCGTATGATAAACACGTGATCAGTGAACCATCAGCCACGTGATCACTGCATGCGAACTCAGGTGGTCAGTTCCTGATCAGCCACGGGATCAGTGCGTGCACAGTCCCTTGATCAGCGCCTGTCAGTCACTGATCACTGCCTGATAAACACGTGATCAGTGCATGATGAGCCACGTGATCAGGGCCGATCAGGCACGTCATCAGTGCATGCGCAGTCACCTGATCAGTGCATGCTCAGTCACGTGATCTGTACTTGATCAGCCACGTGATCAGTGCCTGCAGAGTCACGTGATCAGGGCCTGCTGAGCTGCGTGATTCCGGTCGGCTCATCTGCTTGGCAATTGCCAGCTGAGCTGCGTGATTCCTGCCTGGTCACCTGCTTGATTATTGCCGGTTGAGCAGCATGATTAGTCACTGCTCATCTCCATGCTTATAGCCTGCTGATTGCGTTGTTCGTGTCCGCTCAGCTCTTTGAGTATTGCCTCCTGTGGTCCCTGTTCGGGCGCCACCTGCCGGGGACCAGCCCCAGCTGATCCAGGGTATTTGAAGGAGAGATGGCCTAGGTGACTATTTATATGCTCATCAGGGGTATCAAGAAGAATAGTATGGGGATAGCTCAGTAGGAAAATTCGGTGGAGAAAAGAGACTGAGTAACTTGGTTTACACAGGAGACCAATCAAACTTGAAGACAAGAAGTTTGCACCACTTACGTAGGCCGCAGGCACCCTCTCGAAGAGCTGAAGGTGCCTCACCCTAGACACCTTCTCGAGTGGGTCTTAGCAGCCCAGGCATAATTAGGAAGTGTGGTGGGTTCCGCGCTCCAGATGGAGACTCGGCTGGAATTTACAGGAAAGAATGACAAGGAACTTTATGAATTGGAGGTGTAAGTTAACTCTTTGACAGAGAGAGCGAGTTGGTGGTGGGGGACAGCCCCCCGTGAAATCAGAGGTGAGAGCACAAAGCAATAAAGTAGGCAGACTCTGGTTATTTGGGTGGGGGAGATGCTCGAGAATATCCGGGTGGATTCCTGAGGCTCGGTCCCACATTTTCGTATGCCGAGCCTCCTTCCTCATGACCTTTGTCCATAGTGGAATGCCTCACAGGCTCCGGGCACATGGTCAGTGCCTGCTCAGTCACGATATCAGTGCACGATCAGCCACGTGATCACTGACTGCACAGTCACGTAATCAGTGCCTCTCAGTCACGTGATCACCGTATGATAAACACGTGATCAGTGAACGATCAGCCACGTGATCACTGACTGCACAGTCACGTGATCAGCGCCTCTCAGTCACGTGATCACCGTATGATAAACACGTGATCAGTGAACGATCAGCCACGTGATCCCTGCATGCGCAGTCAGGTGGTCAGTTCCTGATCAGCCACGGGATCAGTGCGTGCACAGTCCCATGATCAGCCTCTGTCAGTCACTGATCACTGCCTGATAAACACGTGATCAGTGCATGATGAGCCACGTGATCAGTGCCCGATCAGCCACGTCATCAGTGCATGCGCAGTCACCTGATCAGTGCATGCTCAGTCACGGGATCTGTACTTGATCAGCCACGTGATCAGTGCATGCGCAGTCAGGTGGTCAGTTCCTGATGAGCCACAGGAAAAGTGCGTGCACAGTCCCATGATCAGTGCCTGTCAGTCACTGATCACTGCCTGATAAACACGTGATCAGTGCATGATGAGCCACGTGATCAGTGCCCGATCAGCCACGTCATCAGTGCATGCGCAGTCACCTGATCAGTGCATGCTCAGTCACGGGATCTGTACTTGATCAGCCACGTGATCAGTGCATGCGCAGTCAGGTGGTCAGTTCCTGATGAGCCACAGGAAAAGTGCGTGCACAGTCCCATGATCAGTGCCTGTCAGTCACTGATCACTGCCTGATAAACACGTGATCAGTGCATGATGAGCCACGTGATCAGTGCCCGATCAGCCACGTCATCAGTGCATGCGCAATCACCTGATCAGTGCTTGCTCAGTCACGTGATCTGTACTTGATCAGCCACGCGATCAGTGCCTGCAGTGTCACGTGATCAGGGCCTGCTGAGCTGTGTGATTCCTGTCGGCACATCTGCTTGGCAATTGCCGGGTGAGCTGCGTGATTCCTGCCTGGTCACCTGCTTGATTATTGCCAGTTGAGCAGCATGATTCGTCACTGCTCAGCTCCATGCTTGTAGCCTGCTGATTGCGTGGTTCGTGTCTGCTCAGCTCTTTGAGTATTGGCTCCTCAGTTCCCTGTTCGGGCGCCACCTGCCGGGGACCAGGCCCAGCTGATCCAGGGTATTCCAAAGAGAGATGGCCTAGGCGACTATTTATATGCTCATCAGAGATATCAAGAATAATAGTATGAGCATAGCTCAGTAGGAAAATTCGGTGGAGAAAAGAGACTGAGTAGCTTGGTTTACGCGGGAGACCAATCAAACTTCAAGACAAGAAGTTTGCACCACTTACGTAGGCCGCAGGCCCCCTCTCGAAGAGCGGAAGGTGCCTCACACTAGACACCTTCTCGAGTGGGTCTTAGCAGCCCAGGCATAATTAGGAAGCGTGGTGGGTTACGCCCTCCAGATGGAGACTCGGCTGGAAGTTGCAGGGAAGAATGACAGGGAACTTTATGAATTGGAGCTGTAAGTTAACTCTTTGACAGAGAGAGCGAGATGGTGGTGGGGGACAGCCCCCAGTGAAATCAGAGGTGAGAGCACAAAGCAATAAAGTAGGCCGACTCTGGTTATTTTGGGGGGGAGATGCTCGAGAATATCCGGGTGGACTCCTGAGGCTCGGTCCTGCATTTGGGTACGCCGAGCCTCCTTCCTCATGACCTTTGTCCAGAGTGGAATGCCTCACCGGCTCCGGGCACATGATCAGTGCATGCTCAGTCACGATATCAGTGCACGATCAGCCACGTGATCACTGACTGCACAGTCACGTGATCAGCGCCTCTCAGTCACGTGATCAGAGTATGATAAACACGTGATCAGTGAACGATCAGCCACGTGATCACTGCATGCCCAGTCAGGTGGTCAGTTCCTGATCAGCCACGGGATCAGTGCGTGCACAGTCCCATGATCAGCGCCTGTCAGTCACTGATCACTGCCTGATAAACACGTGATCAGTGCATGATGAGCCACGTGATCAGTGCCCGATCAGCCACGTCATCAGTGCATGCGCAGTCACCTGATCAGTGCATGCTCAGTCACGTGATCTGTACTTGATCAGCCACGTGATCAGTGCCTGCAATGTCACGTGATCAGGGCCTGCTGAGCTGTGTGATTCCTGTCGGCACATCTGATTGGCAATTGCCGGGTGAGCTGCGTGATTCCTGCCTGGTCACCTGCTTGATTATTGCCAGTTGAGCAGCATGATTCGTCACTGCTCAGATCCATGCTTGTAGCCTGCTGATTGCGTGGTTCGTGTCTGCTCAGCTCTTTGAGTATTGCCTCCTGAGGTCCCTGTTCGGGCGCCACCTGCCGGGGACCAGGCCCAGCTGATCCAGGGTATTCCAAGGAGAGATGGCCTAAGCGACTATTTATATGCTCATCAGAGATATCAAGAATAATAGTATGAGGATAGCTCAGTAGGAAAATTCGGTGGAGAAAAGAGACTGAGTAGCTTGGTTTACGCGGGAAACCAATCAAACTTCAAGACAAGAAGTTTGCACCACTTACGTAGGCCGCAGGCGCCCTCTCGAAGAGCGGAAGGTGCCTCACCCTAGACACCTTCTCGAGTGGGTCTTAGCAGCCCAGGCATAATTAGGAAGCGTGGTGGGTTCCGACCTCCAGATGGAGACTCGGCTGGAAGTCGCAGGGAAGAATGACAGGGAACTTTATGAATTGGAGCTGTAAGTTAAGTCTTTGACAGAGAGAGCGAGATGGTGGTGGGGGACAGCCCCCAGTGAAATCAGAGGTGAGAGCACAAAGCAATAAAGTAGGCAGACTCTGGTTATTTTGGGGGGGAGATGCTCGAGAATATCCGGGTGGACTCCTGAGGCTCGTTCCCGCATTTGCGTATGCCGAGCCTCCTTCCTCATGACCTTTGTCCAGAGTGGAATGCCTCAGCGGCTCCGGGCACATGATCAGTGCATGCTCAGTCACGATATCAGTGCACGATCAGCCACGTGATCACTGACTGCACAGTCACGTGATCAGCGCCTCTCAGTCACGTGATCACTGTATGATAAACACGAAATCAGTGAACGATCAGCCACGTGATCACTGCATGCCCAGTCAGGTGGTCAGTTCCTGATGAGCCTCAGGATCAGTGTGTGCACAGTCCCATGATCAGCGCCTGTCAGTCACTGATCACTGCCTGATAAACACGTGATCAGTGCATGATGAGCCACGTGATCAGTGCCCGATCAGCCACGTCATCAGTGCATGCGCAGTCACCTGATCAGTGCATGCTCAGTCACGGGATCTGTACTTGATCAGCCACGTGATCAGTGCCTGCAGAGTCACGTGACCAGGGCCTGCTGAGCTGCGTGATTCCTGTCGGCTCATCTGCTTGGCAATTGCCCGCTGAGCTGCATGATTCCTGCCTGGTCACCTGCTTGATTATTGACAGTTGAGCAGCATGAATCGTCACTACTCAGCTCCATGCTTATAGTCTGCTGATTGCGTGGTTCGTGTCTGCTCAGGTCTTTGTGTATTGCCTCCTGAGGTCCCTGTATGGGCGCCACCTGCCGGGGAGCAGCCCCAGCTGATCCAGCGTATTCCAAAGAGAGATGGCCTAGGCGACTATTTATATGCTCATCAGAGATATCAAGAAGAATAGTATGAGGATAGCTCAGTAGGAAAATTCGGTGGAGAAAAGAGACTGAGTAGCTTGGTTTACGAGGGAGACCAATCAAACTTCAAGACAAGAAGTTTGCACCACTTACGTAGGCCGCAGGCGCCCTCTCGAAGAGCGGAAGGTGCCTCACCCTAGACACCTTCTCGAGTGGGTCTTAGCAGCCCAGGCATAATTAGGAACCGTGGTGGGTTCCGCGCTCCAGATGGAGACTCGGCTGGAAGTGACAGGGAAGAATGACAGGGAACTTTATGAATTGGAGCTGTAAGTTAACTCTTTGACAGAGAGAGCGAGATGGTGGTGGGGACAGCCCCCAGTGAAATCAGAGATGAGAGCACAAAGCAATAAAGTAGGCCGACTCTGGTTATTTTGGGGGGGAGATGCTCGAGAATATCCGGGTGGACTCCTGAGGCTCGGTCCCGCATTTGCGTATGCCGATCCTCCTTCCTCATGACCTTTGTCCAGAGTGGAATGCCTCACCGGCTCCAGGCACATGGTCAGTGCATGTTCAGTCACGATATTAGTGCACGATCAGCCACATGATCACTGACTGCACAGTCACGTGATCAGCGCCTCTCAGTCACGTGATCACCGTATGATAAACACGTGATCAGTGAACCATCAGCCACGTGATCACTGCATGCGAACTCAGGTGGTCAGTTCCTGATCAGCCACGGGATCAGTGCGTGCACAGTCCCTTGATCAGCGCCTGTCAGTCACTGATCACTGCCTGATAAACACATGATCAGTGCATGATGAGCCACGTGATCAGGGCCGATCAGGCACGTCATCAGTGCATGCGCAGTCACCTGATCAGTGCATGCTCAGTCACGTGATCTGTACTTGATCAGCCACGTGATCAGTGCCTGCAGAGTCACGTGATCAGGGCCTGCTGAGCTGCGTGATTCCGGTCGGCTCATCTGCTTGGCAATTGCCAGCTGAGCTGCGTGATTCCTGCCTGGTCACCTGCTTGATTATTGCCGGTTGAGCAGCATGATTAGTCACTGCTCATCTCCATGCTTATAGCCTGCTGATTGCGTTGTTCGTGTCCGCTCAGCTCTTTGAGTATTGCCTCCTGTGGTCCCTGTTCGGGCGCCACCTGCCGGGGACCAGCCCCAGCTGATCCAGGGTATTTGAAGGAGAGATGGCCTTGGTGACTATTTATATGCTCATCAGGGGTATCAAGAAGAATAGTATGGGGATAGCTCAGTAGGAAAATTCGGTGGAGAAAAGAGACTGAGTAACTTGGTTTACACAGGAGACCAATCAAACTTGAAGACAAGAAGTTTGCACCACTTACGTAGGCCGCAGGCACCCTCTCGAAGAGCTAAAGGTGCCTCACCCTAGACACCTTCTCGAGTGGGTCTTAGCAGCCCAGGCATAATTAGGAAGTGTGGTGGGTTCCGGGCTCCAGATGGAGACTCGGCTGGAAGTTACAGGGAAGAATGACAAGGAACTTTATGAATTGGAGGTGTAAGTTAACTCTTTGACAGAGAGAGCGAGTTGGTGGTGGGGGACAGCCCCCCGTGAAATCAGAGGTGAGAGCACAAAGCAATAAAGTAGGCAGACTCTGGTTATTTGGGTGGGGGAGATGCTCGAGAATATCCGGGTGGATTCCTGAGGCTCGGTCCCACATTTTCGTATGCCGAGCCTCCTTCCTCATGACCTTTGTCCATAGTGGAATGCCTCACAGGCTCCGGGCACATGGTCAGTGCCTGCTCAGTCACGATATCAGTGCACGATCAGCCACGTGATCACTGACTGCACAGTCACGTGATCAGCGCCTCTCAGTCACGTGATCACTGTATGATAAACACGTGATCAGTGAACGATCAGCCACGTGATCCCTGCATGCGCAGTCAGGTGGTCAGTTCCTGATCAGCCACGGGATCAGTGCGTGCACAGTCCCATGATCAGCGCCTGTCAGTCACTGATCACTGCCTGATAAACACGTGATCAGTGCATGATGAGCCACGTGATCAGTGCCCGATCAGCCACGTCATCAGTGCATGCGCAGTCACCTGATCAGTGCATGCTCAGTCACGGGATCTGTACTTGATCAGCCACGTGATCAGTGCATGCGCAGTCAGGTGGTCAGTTCCTGATGAGCCACAGGAAAAGTGCGTGCACAGTCCCATGATCAGTGCCTGTCAGTCACTGATCACTGCCTGATAAACACGTGATCAGTGCATGATGAGCCACGTGATCAGTGCCCGATCAGCCACGTCATCAGTGCATGCGCAGTCACCTGATCAGTGCATGCTCAGTCACGGGATCTGTACTTGATCAGCCACGTGATCAGTGCATACGCAGTCAGTTGGTCAGTTCCTGATCAGCCCCGGGATCAGTGCGTGCACAGTCCCATGATCAGCGCCTGTCAGTCACTGATCACTGCCTGATAAACACGTGATCAGTGCATGATGAGCCACGTGATCAGTGCCCGATCAGCCACGTCATCAGTGCATGCGCAGTCACCTGATCAGTGCATGCTCAGTCACGTGATCTGTACTTGATCAGCCACGTGATCAGTGCCTGCAGTGTCACGTGATCAGGGCCTGCTGAGCTGCGTGATTCCTGTCAGCACATCTGCTTGGCAATTGCCGGGTGAGCTGCGTGATTCCTGCCTGGTCAACTGCTTGATTATTGCCAGTTGACCAGCATGATTCGTCACTGCTCAGATCCATGCTTGTAGCCTGCTGATTGCGTGGTTTGTGTCTGCTCAGCTCTTTGAGTATTGGCTCCTCAGGTCCCTGTTCGGGCGCCACCTGCCGGGGACCAGGCCCAGCTGATCCAGGGTATTCCAAGGAGAGATGGCCTAGGCGACTATTTATATGCTCATCAGAGATATCAAGAATAATAGTATGAGGATAGCTCAGTAGGAAAATTCGTTGGAGAAAAGAGACTGAGTAGCTTGGTTTACGCCGGAGACCAATCAAACTTCAAGACAAAAAGTTTGCACCACTTACGTAGGCCGCAGGCGCCCTCTCGAAGAGCGGAAGGTGCCTCACCCTAGACACCTTCTCGAGTGGGTCTTAGCAGCCCAGGCATAATTAGGAAGCGTGGTGGGTTCCGCGCTCCAGATGGAGACTCGGCTGGAAGTTGCAGGGAAGAATGACAGGGTACTTTATGAATTGGAGCTGTAAGTTAACTCTTTGACAGAGAGAGCGAGATGGTGGTGGGGGACAGCCCCGAGTGAAATCAGAGGTGAGAGCACAAAGCAATAAAGTAGGCAGACTCTGGTTATTTTGGGGGGGAGATGCTCGAGAATATCCGGGTGGACTCCTGAGGCTCGTTCCCGCATTTGCCTATGCCGAGCCTCCTTCCTCATGACCTTTGTCCAGAGTGGAATGCCTCAGCGGCTCCGGGCACATGATCAGTGCATGCTCAGTCACGATATCAGTGCACGATCAGCCACGTGATCACTGACTGCACAGTCACGTGATCAGCGCCTCTCAGTCACGTGATCACTGTATGATAAACACGAAATCAGTGAACGATCAGCCACGTGATCACTGCATGCCCAGTCAGGTGGTCAGTTCCTGATGAGCCTCAGGATCAGTGTGTGCACAGTCCCATGATCAGCGCCTGTCAGTCACTGATCACTGCCTGATAAACACGTGATCAGTGCATGATGAGCCACGTGATCAGTGCCCGATCAGCCACGTCATCAGTGCATGCGCAGTCACCTGATCAGTGCATGCTCAGTCACGGGATCTGTACTTGATCAGCCAGGTGATCAGTGCATGCGCAGTCAGGTGGTCAGTTCCTGATCAGCCACGGGATCAGTGCGTGCACAGTCCCATGATCAGCGTCTGTCAGTCACTGATCACTGCCTGATAAACACGTGATCAGTGCATGATGAGCCACGTGATCAGTGCCCGATCAGCCACGTCATCAGTGCATGCGCAGTCACCTGATCAGTGCATGCTCAGTCACGGGATCTGTACTTGATCAGCCACGTGATCAGTGCATGCGCAGTCAGGTGGTCAGTTCCTGATGAGCCACAGGAAAAGTGCGTGCACAGTCCCATGATCAGTGCCTGTCAGTCACTGATCACTGCCTGATAAACACGTGATCAGTGCATGATGAGCCACGTGATCAGTGCCCGATCAGCCACGTCATCAGTGCATGCGCAGTCACCTGATCAGTGCATGCTCAGTCACGTGATCTGTACTTGATCAGCCACGTGATCAGTGCCTGCAATGTCACGTGATCAGGGCCTGCTGAGCTGTGTGATTCCTGTCGGCACATCTGCTTGGCAATTGCCGGGTGAGCTGCGTGATTCCTGCCTGGTCACCTGCTTGATTATTGCCAGTTGAGCAGCATGATTCGTCACTGCTCAGATCCATGCTTGTAGCCTGCTGATTGCGTGGTTCGTGTCTGCTCAGCTCTTTGAGTATTGCCTCCTGAGGTCCCTGTTCGGGCGCCACCTGCCGGGGACCAGGCCCAGCTGATCCAGGGTATTCCAAGGAGAGATGGCCTAAGCGACTATTTATATGCTCATCAGAGATATCAAGAATAATAGTATGAGGATAGCTCAGTAGGAAATTTCGTGGAGAAAAGAGACTGAGTAGCTTGGTTTACGCGGGAGACCAATCAAACTTCAAGACAAGAAGTTTGCACCACTTACGTAGGCCGCAGGCGCCCTCTCGAAGAGCGGAAGGTGCCTCACCCTAGACACCTTCTCGAGTGGGTCTTAGCAGCCCAGGCATAATTAGGAAGCGTGGTGGGTTCCGCGCTCCAGATGGAGACTCGGCTGGAAGTCGCAGGGAAGAATGACAGGGAACTTTATGAATTGGAGCTGTAAGTTAAGTCTTTGACAGAGAGAGCGAGATGGTGGTGGGGGACAGCCCCCAGTGAAATCAGAGGTGAGAGCACAAAGCAATAAAGTAGGCAGACTCTGGTTATTTTGGGGGGGAGATGCTCGAGAATATCCGGGTGGACTCCTGAGGCTCGGTCCCGCATTTGCGTATGCCGAGCCTCCTTCCTCATGACATTTGTCCAGAGTGGAATGCCTCACCGGCTCCGGGCACATGATCAGTGCATGCTCAGTCACGATATCAGTGCAGGATCAGCCACGTGATCACTGACTGCACAGTCACGTGATCAGCGCCTCTCAGTCACGTGATCAGAGTATGATAAACCCGTGATCAGTGAACGATCAGCCACGTGATCACTGCATGCGCAGTCAGGTGGTCAGTTCCTGATCAGCCACGGGATCAGTGCGTGCAGAGTCCCATGATCAGCGCCTGTTAGTCACTGATCACTGCCTGATAAACACGTGATCAGTGAACGATCAGCCACGTGATCACTGCATGCCCAGTCAGGTGGTCAGTTCCTGATCAGCCACAGGATCAGTACGTGCACAGTCCCATGATCAGCGCCTGTCAGTCACTGATCACTGCCTGATAAACACGTGATCAGTGCATGATGAGCCACGTGATCAGTGCCCGATCAGCCACGTCATCAGTGCATGTGCAGTCACCTGATCTGTGCATGCTCAGTCACGTGATCTGTACTTGATCAGCCACGTGATCAGTGCCTGCAGAGTCACGTGATCAGGGCCTGCTGAGCTGTGTGATTCCTGTCGGCACATCTGCTTGGCAATTGCGGGGGAGCTGCGTGATTCCTGCCTGGTCACCTGCTTGATTATTGCCAGTTGAGCAGCATGATTCGTCACTGCTCAGCTCCATGCTATAGCCTGCTGACTGCGTGGTTCCTGTCTGCTCAGCTCTTTGAGTATTGGCTCCTCAGGTCCCTGTTCGGGCGCCACCTGCCGGGGACCAGGCCCAGCTGATCCAGGGTATTCCAAGGAGAGATGGCCTAGGCGACTATTTATATGCTCATCAGAGATATCAAGAATAATAGTATGAGGATAGCTCAGTAGGAAAATTCGGTGGAGAAAAGAGACTGAGTAGCTTGGTTTACGCGGGAGACCAATCAAACTTCAAGACAAGAAGTTTGCACCATTTACGTAGGCCGCAGGCGCCCTCTCGAAGAGCGGAAGGTGCCTCACCCTAGACACCTTCTCGAGTGGGTCTTAGCAGCCCAGGCATAATTAGGAACCGTGGTGGGTTCCGCGCTCCAGATGGAGACTCGGCTGGAAGTTGCAGGGAAGAATGACAGGGAACTTTATGAATTGGAGCTGTAAGTTAACACTTTGACAGAGAGAGCGAGATGGTGGTGGGGGACAGCCCCCAGTGAAATCAGAGGTGAGAGCACAAAGCAATAAAGTAGGCCGACTCTGGTTATTTTGGGGGGGAGATGCTCGAGAATATCCAGGGGGACTCCTGAGGCTCGGTCCCGCATTTGCGTATGCCGAGCCTCCTTCCTCATGACCTTTGTCGAGAGTGGAATGCCTCACCGGCTCCGGGCACATGGTCAGTGCCTGCTCAGTCACGATATCAGTGCACGAACAGCCACGTGATCACTGACTGCAGAGTCACGTGATCAGCGCCTCTCAGTCACGTGATCACCGTATGATAAACACGTGATCAGTGAACGATCAGCCACTTGATCCCTGCATGCGCAGTCAGGTGGTCAGTTCCTGATCAGCCACGGGATCAGTGCGTGCACAGTCCCATGATCAGCGCCTGTCAGTCACTGATCACTGCCTGATAAACACGTGATCAGTGCATGATGAGCCACGTGATCAGTGCCCGATCAGCCACGTCATCAGTGCATGTGCAGTCACCTGATCAGTGCATGTTCAGTCACGTGATCTGTACTTGATCAGCCACGTGATCAGTGCATGCGCAGTCAGGTGGTCAGTTCCTGATGAGCCACAGGAAAAGTGCGTGCACAGTCCCATGATCAGTGCCTGTCAGTCACTGATCACTGCCTGATAAACACGTGATCAGTGCATGATGAGCCACGTGATCAGTGCCCGATCAGCCACGTCATCAGTGCATGCACAGTCACCTGATCAGTGCATGCTCAGTCACGGGATCTGTACTTGATCAGTCACGTGATCAGTGCATGCGCAGTCAGTTGGTCAGTTCCTGATCAGCCACGGGATCAGTGCGTGCACAGTCCCATGATCAGCGCCTGTCAGTCACTGATCACTGCCTGATAAACACGTGATCAGTGCATGATGAGCCACGTGATCAGTGCCCGATCAGCCACGTCATCAGTGCATGCGCAGTCACCTGATCAGTGCATGCTCAGTCACGTGATCTGTACTTGATCAGCCACGTGATCAGTGCCTGCAGTGTCACGTGATCAGGGCCTGCTGAGCTGCGTGATTCCTGTCGGCACATCTGCTTGGCAATTGCCGGGTGAGCTGCGTGATTCCTGCCTGGTCAACTGCTTGATTATTGCCAGTTGAGCAGCATGATTCGTCACTGCTCAGATCCATGCTTGTAGCCTGCTCATTGCGTGGTTCGTGTCTGCTCAGCTCTTTGAGTATTGGCTCCTCAGGTCCCTGTTCGGGCGCCACCTGCCGGGGACCAGGCCCAGCTGATCCAGGGTATTCCAAGGAGAGATGGCCTAGGCGACTATTTATATGCTCATCAGAGATATCAAGAATAATAGTATGAGGATAGCTCAGTAGGAAAATTCGTGGAGAAAAGAGACTGAGTAGCTTGGTTTACGCGGGAAACCAATCAAACTTCAAGACAAGAAGTTTGCACCACTTACGTAGGCCACAGGCGCCCTCTCGAAGAGCGGAAGGTGCCTCACCCTAGACACCTTCTCGAGTGGGTCTTAGCAGCCCAGGCATAATTAGGAAGCGTGGTGGGTTCCGCGCTCCAGATGGAGACTCGGCTGGAAGTTGCAGGGAAGAATGACAGGGAACTTTATGAATTGGAGCTGTAAGTTAACTCTTTGACAGAGAGAGCGAGATGGTGGTGGGGGACAGCCCCGAGTGAAATCAGAGGTGAGAGCACAAAGCAATAAAGTAGGCAGACTCTGGTTATTTTGGGGGGGAGATGCTCGAGAATATCCGGGTGGACTCCTGAGGCTCGGTCCCGCATTTGCGTATGCCGAGCCTCCTTCCTCATGACCTTTGTCCAGAGTGGAATGCCTCAGCGGCTCCGGGCACATGATCAGTGCATGCTCAGTCACGATATCAGTGCACGATCAGCCACGTGATCACTGACTGCACAGTCACGTGATCAGCGGCTCTCAGTCACGTGATCACTGTATGATAAACACGAAATCAGTGAACGATCAGCCACGTGATCACTGCATGCCCAGTCAGGTGGTCAGTTCCTGATGAGCCTCAGGATCAGTGTGTGCACAGTCCCATGATCAGCGCCTGTCAGTCACTGATCACTGCCTGATAAACACGTGATCAGTGCATGATGAGCCACGTGATCAGTGCCCGATCAGCCACGTCATCAGTGCATGCGCAGTCACCTGATCAGTGCATGCTCAGTCACGTGATCTGTACTTGATCAGCCACGTGATCAGTGCCTGCAGAGTCACGTGACCAGGGCCTGCTGAGCTGCGTGATTCCTGTCGGCTCATCTGCTTGGCAATTGCCCGCTGAGCTGCATGATTCCTGCCTGGTCACCTGCTTGATTATTGACAGTTGAGCAGCATGAATCGTCACTACTCAGCTCCATGCTTATAGTCTGCTGATTGCGTGGTTCGTGTCTGCTCAGGTCTTTGTGTATTGCCTCCTGAGGTCCCTGTATGGGTGCCACCTGCCGGGGAGCAGCCCCAGCTGATCCAGCGTATTCCAAAGAGAGATGGCCTAGGCGACTATTTATATGCTCATCAGAGATATCAAGAAGAATAGTATGAGGATAGCTCAGTAGGAAAATTCGGTGGAGAAAAGAGACTGAGTAGCTTGGTTTACGAGGGAGACCAATCAAACTTCAAGACAAGAAGTTTGCACCACTTACGTAGGCCGCAGGCGCCCTCTCGAAGAGCGGAAGGTGCCTCACCCTAGACACCTTCTCGAGTGGGTCTTAGCAGCCCAGGCATAATTAGGAACCGTGGTGGGTTCCGCGCTCCAGATGGAGACTCGGCTGGAAGTGACAGGGAAGAATGACAGGGAACTTTATGAATTGGAGCTGTAAGTTAACTCTTTGACAGAGAGAGCGAGATGGTGGTGGGGACAGCCCCCAGTGAAATCAGAGATGAGAGCACAAAGCAATAAAGTAGGCCGACTCTGGTTATTTTGGGGGGGAGATGCTCGAGAATATCCGGGTGGACTCCTGAGGCTCGGTCCCGCATTTGCGTATGCCGATCCTCCTTCCTCATGACCTTTGTCCAGAGTGGAATGCCTCACCGGCTCCAGGCACATGGTCAGTGCATGTTCAGTCACGATATTAGTGCACGATCAGCCACATGATCACTGACTGCACAGTCACGTGATCAGCGCCTCTCAGTCACGTGATCACCGTATGATAAACACGTGATCAGTGAACCATCAGCCACGTGATCACTGCATGCGAACTCAGGTGGTCAGTTCCTGATCAGCCACGGGATCAGTGCGTGCACAGTCCCTTGATCAGCGCCTGTCAGTCACTGATCACTGCCTGATAAACACGTGATCAGTGCATGATGAGCCACGTGATCAGGGCCGATCAGGCACGTCATCAGTGCATGCGCAGTCACCTGATCAGTGCATGCTCAGTCACGTGATCTGTACTTGATCAGCCACGTGATCAGTGCCTGCAGAGTCACGTGATCAGGGCCTGCTGAGCTGCGTGATTCCGGTCGGCTCATCTGCTTGGCAATTGCCAGCTGAGCTGCGTGATTCCTGCCTGGTCACCTGCTTGATTATTGCCGGTTGAGCAGCATGATTAGTCACTGCTCATCTCCATGCTTATAGCCTGCTGATTGCGTTGTTCGTGTCCGCTCAGCTCTTTGAGTATTGCCTCCTGTGGTCCCTGTTCGGGCGCCACCTGCCGGGGACCAGCCCCAGCTGATCCAGGGTATTTGAAGGAGAGATGGCCTTGGTGACTATTTATATGCTCATCAGGGGTATCAAGAAGAATAGTATGGGGATAGCTCAGTAGGAAAATTCAGTGGAGAAAAGAGACTGAGTAACTTGGTTTACACAGGAGACCAATCAAACTTGAAGACAAGAAGTTTGCACCACTTACGTAGGCCGCAGGCACCCTCTCGAAGAGCTGAAGGTGCCTCACCCTAGACACCTTCTCGAGTGGGTCTTAGCAGCCCAGGCATAATTAGGAAGTGTGGTGGGTTCCGGGCTCCAGATGGAGACTCGGCTGGAAGTTACAGGGAAGAATGACAAGGAACTTTATGAATTGGAGGTGTAAGTTAACTCTTTGACAGAGAGAGCGAGTTGGTGGTGGGGGACAGCCCCCCGTGAAATCAGAGGTGAGAGCACAAAGCAATAAAGTAGGCAGACTCTGGTTATTTGGGTGGGGGAGATGCTCGAGAATATCCGGGTGGATTCCTGAGGCTCGGTCCCACATTTTCGTATGCCGAGCCTCCTTCCTCATGACCTTTGTCCATAGTGGAATGCCTCACAGGCTCCGGGCACATGGTCAGTGCCTGCTCAGTCACGATATCAGTGCACGATCAGCCACGTGATCACTGACTGCACAGTCACGTAATCAGTGCCTCTCAGTCACGTGATCACCGTATGATAAACACGTGATCAGTGAACGATCAGCCACGTGATCACTGACTGCACAGTCACGTGATCAGCGCCTCTCAGTCACGTGATCACCGTATGATAAACACGTGATCAGTGAACGATCAGCCACGTGATCCCTGCATGCGCAGTCAGGTGGTCAGTTCCTGATCAGCCACGGGATCAGTGCGTGCACAGTCCCATGATCAGCGCCTGTCAGTCACTGATCACTGCCTGATAAACACGTGATCAGTGCATGATGAGCCACGTGATCAGTGCCCGATCAGCCACGTCATCAGTGCATGCGCAGTCACCTGATCAGTGCATGCTCAGTCACGGGATCTGTACTTGATCAGCCACGTGATCAGTGCATGCGCAGTCAGGTGGTCAGTTCCTGATGAGCCACAGGAAAAGTGCGTGCACAGTCCCATGATCAGTGCCTGTCAGTCACTGATCACTGCCTGATAAACACGTGATCAGTGCATGATGAGCCACGTGATCAGTGCCCGATCAGCCACGTCATCAGTGCATGCGCAGTCACCTGATCAGTGCATGCTCAGTCACGGGATCTGTACTTGATCAGCCACGTGATCAGTGCATACGCAGTCAGTTGGTCAGTTCCTGATCAGCCCCGGGATCAGTGCGTGCACAGTCCCATGATCAGCGCCTGTCAGTCACTGATCACTGCCTGATAAACACGTGATCAGTGCATGATGAGCCACGTGATCAGTGCCCGATCAGCCACGTCATCAGTGCATGCGCAGTCACCTGATCAGCGCATGCTCAGTCACGTGATCTGTACTTGATCAGCCACGTGATCAGTGCCTGCAGTGTCACGTGATCAGGGCCTGCTGAGCTGCGTGATTCCTGTCAGCACATCTGCTTGGCAATTGCCGGGTGAGCTGCGTGATTCCTGCCTGGTCAACTGCTTGATTATTGCCAGTTGACCAGCATGATTCGTCACTGCTCAGATCCATGCTTGTAGCCTGCTGATTGCGTGGTTCGTGTCTGCTCAGCTCTTTGAGTATTGGCTCCTCAGGTCCCTGTTCGGGCGCCACCTGCCGGGGACCAGGCCCAGCTGATCCAGGGTATTCCAAGGAGAGATGGCCTAGGCGACTATTTATATGCTCATCAGAGATATCAAGAATAATAATATGAGGATAGCTCAGTAGGAAAATTCGGTGGAGAAAAGAGACTGAGTAGCTTGGTTTACGCCGGAGACCAATCAAACTTCAAGACAAAAAGTTTGCACCACTTACGTAGGCCGCAGGCGCCCTCTCGAAGAGCGGAAGGTGCCTCACCCTAGACACCTTCTCGAGTGGGTCTTAGCAGCCCAGGCATAATTAGGAAGCGTGGTGGGTTCCGCGCTCCAGATGGAGACTCGGCTGGAAGTTGCAGGGAAGAATGACAGGGTACTTTATGAATTGGAGCTGTAAGTTAACTCTTTGACAGAGAGAGCGAGATGGTGGTGGGGGACAGCCCCGAGTGAAATCAGAGGTGAGAGCACAAAGCAATAAAGTAGGCAGACTCTGGTTATTTTGGGGGGGAGATGCTCGAGAATATCCGGGTGGACTCCTGAGGCTCGTTCCCGCATTTGCCTATGCCGAGCCTCCTTCCTCATGACCTTTGTCCAGAGTGGAATGCCTCAGCGGCTCCGGGCACATGATCAGTGCATGCTCAGTCACGATATCAGTGCACGATCAGCCACGTGATCACTGACTGCACAGTCACGTGATCAGCGCCTCTCAGTCACGTGATCACCGTATGATAAACACGTGATCAGTGAACGATCAGCCACGTGATCACTGCATACGCCGTCAGGTGGTCAGTTCCTGATCAGCCACGGGATGAGTGCGTGCACAGTCCCATGATCAGCGCCTGTCAGTCCCTGATCACTGCCTGATAAACACGTGATCAGTGCATGATGAGCCACGTGATCAGTGCCCGATCAGCCACGTCATCAGTGCATGCGCAGGCACCTGATCAGTGCATGCTCAGTCACGTGATCTGTACTTGATCAGCCACGTGATCAGTGCCTGCAGAGTCACGTGATCAGGGCCTGCTGAGCTGCGTGATTCCTGTCAGCTCATCTGCTTGACAATTTCCAGCTGAGCTGCGTGATTCCTGCCTGGTCACCTGCTTGATTATTGCCAGTTGAGCAGCATGATTCGTCACTGCTGAGGTCCCTGCTTATAGCCTGCTGATTGCCTGGTTCGTGTCTGCTCAGCTCTTTGAGTATTGCCTCCTGAGGTCCCTGATCGGGCGCCACCTGCCGGGCACAAGCCCCAGCTGATCCAGGGTATTCTAAGGAGAGATGGCCTAGGCGACTATTTATATGCTCATCAAAGGTATCAAGAAGAATAGTATGAGGATAGCTCAGTAGGAAAATTCGGTGGAGAAAAGAGACTGAGTAGCTTGGTTTACGCGGGAGACCAATAAAACTTCAAGACAAGAAGTTTGCACCACTTACGTAGGCCGCAGGCGCCCTCTCGAAGAGCGGAAGATGCCTCACCCTAGACACCTCCTCGAGTGGGTCTTAGCAGTCCAGGCATAATTAGGAAGCGTTGTGGGTTCCTCTCTCCAGATGGAGACTCGCCTGGAAGTTACAGGTAAGAATGACAAGGAACTTCATGAATTGGAGCTGTAAGTTAACTCTTTGACAGAGAGAGCGAGATGGTGGTGGGGGACAGCCCCCAGTGAAATCAGAGGTGAGAGCACAAAGCAATAAAGTAGGCAGACTCTGGTTATTTTGGGTGGAGATGCTCGAGAATATCCAGGGGGACTCCTGAGGCTCGGTCCCACATTTGCCTATGCCGAGCCTCCTTCCTCAAGACCTTTGTCCAGAGTGGAATGCCTCACCGGCTCCGGGCACATGGTCAGTGCATGTTCAGTCCCGATATCAGTGCATGATCAGCCACGTGATCACTGACTGCACAGTCACGTGATCAGCGCCTCTCAGTCACGTGATCACAGTATGATAAACTCGTGATCAGTGAACGATCAGCAACGTGATCACTGCATGCGCCGTCAGGTGGTCCGTTCCTGATCAGCCATAGGATCAGTGCGTGCACAGTTCCATGATCAGCGCCTGTCAGTCCCTGATCACTGCCTGATAAACACGTGATCAGTGCATGATGAGCCACGTGATCAGTGCCCGATCAGCCACGTCATCAGTGCATGCGCAGTCACCTGATCATTGCATGCTCAGTCACGTGATCTGTACTTGATCAGCCACGTGATCAGTGCCTGCAGAGTCACGTGATAAGGGCCTGCTGAGCTGCGTGATTCCTGTCGGCTCATCTGCTTGACAATTGCCAGCTGAGCTGCGTGATTCCTGCCTGGTCACCTGCTTGATTATTGCCAGTTGAGCAGCATGATTCGTCACTGCTCATCTCCCTGCTTATAGCCTGCTGATTGCGTGGTTCGTGTCTGCTCAGCTCTTTGAGTATTGCCTCCTGTGGTCCCTGTTCGGGCGCCACCTGCCGGGGACCAGCCCCAGCTGATCCAGGGTATTCGAAGGAGAGATGGCCTAGGCGACTATTTATATGCTCATCAGAGATATCAGGAAGAATAGTATGAGGATAGCTCAGTAGGAGAATTCGGTGGAGAAAAGAGACTGAGTAGCTTGGTTTACGCGGGAGACCAATAAAACTTCAAGACAAGAAGTTTGCACCACTTACGTAGGCCGCAGGCGCCCTCTCGAAGAGCGGAAGGTGCCTCACCCTAGACACCTTCTCGAGTGGGTCTTAGCAGCCCAGGCATAATTAGGAAGCGTGGTGGGTTCTGCACTCCAGATGGAGACTCGGCTGGAAGTTACAGGGAAGAACGACAAGGAACTTTATGAATTGGAGCTGTAAGTTAACTCTTTGACAGAGAGAGCGAGATGGAGGTGGGGGACAGCCCCCAGTGAAATCAGAGGTGAGAGCACAAAGCAATAAAGTAGGCAGACTCTGGTTATTTTGGGGGGGAGATGCTCGAGAATATCCGGGTGGACTCCTGAGGCTCAGTCCCGCATTTGCGTATGCCGAGCCCCCTTCCTCATGACCTTTGTCCAGAATGGAATGCCTCACCGGCTCCGGGCACATGGTCAGTGCATGCTCAGTCACGATATCAGTGCATGATCACCCACGTGATCACTGACTGCACAGTCACGTGATCATCGCCTCTCAGTCACGTGATCACCGTATGATAAACACGTGATCAGTGAACGATCAGCCGCGTGATCACTGCATGCGCCGTCAGGTGGTCAGTTCCTGATCAGCCACGGGATCAGTGCGTGCACAGTCCCATGATCAGCGCCTGTCAGTCCCTGATCACTGCCTGATAAACACGTGATCAGTGCATGATGAGCCACGTGATCTGTGCCCGATCAGCCACGTCATCAGTGCATGCGCAGTCACCTGATCAGTGCATGCTCAGTCACGTGATCTGTACTTGATCAGCCGTGTGATCAGTGCCTGCAGAGTCACGTGATCAGGGCCTGGTGAGCTGCGGGATTCCTGTCGGCTCATCTGCTTGACAATTGCCAGCAGAGCTGCGTGATTCCTGCCTGGTCACCTGCTTGATTATTGCCAGTTGAGCAGCATGATTCGTCACTGCTGAGGTCCCTGCTTATAGCCTGCTGATTGCCTGGTTCGTGTCTGCTCAGCCCTTTGAGTATTGCCTCCTGAGGTCCCTGATCGGGCGCCACCTGCCGGGCACAAGCCCCAGCTGATCCAGGGTATTCTAAGGAGAGATGGCCTAGGCCACTATTTATATGCTCATCAAAGGTATCAAGAAGAATAGTATGAGGATAGCTCAGTAGGAAAATTCGGTGGAGAAAAGAGACTGAGTAGCTTGGTTTACGCGGGAGACCAATCAAACTTGAAGACAAGAAGTTTGCACCACTTACGTAGGCCGCAGGCGCCCTCTCGAAGAGCGGAAGATGCCTCACCCTAGACACCTCCTCGAGTGGGTCTTAGCAGTCCAGGCATAATTAGGAAGCGTGGTGGGTTCTGCACTCCAGATCGAGACTTGGCTGGAAGTTACAGGGAAGAATGACAAGGAACTTTATGAATTGGAGCTGTAAGTTAACTCTTTGACAGAGAGAGCGAGATGGTGGTGGGGGACAGCCCCCAGTGAAATCAGAGGTGAGAGCACAAAGCAATAAAGTAGGTAGACTCTGGTTATTTTGGGGGGGAGATGCTCGAGAATATCCGGGTAGACTCCTGAGGCTCAGTCCCGCATTTGCGTATGCCGAGCCTCCTTCCTCATGACCTTTGTCCAGAGTGGAATGCCTCACCGGCTCCGGGCACATGGTCAGTGCATGCTCAGTCCGGATATCAGTGCATGATCAGCCACGTGATCACTGACTGCACAGTCAGGTGATCAGCGCCTCTCAGTCACGTGATCACCGTATGATAAACACGTGATCAGTGAACGATCAGCCACGTGATCACTGCATGCGCCGTCAGGTAGTCAGTTCCTGATCAGCCACGGGATCAGTGCGTGCACAGTCCCATGATCAGCGCCTGTCAGTCCCTGATAACTGCTTGATAAACACGTGATCAGTGCATGATGAGCCACGTGATCAGTGCCCGATCAGCCGCGTCATCAGTGCATGCGCAGTCACCTGATCAGTGCATGCTCAGTCACCAGATCTGTACTTGATCAGCCGCGTGATCAGTGCCTGCAGAGTCACGTGATCAGGGCCTGGTGAGCTGCGTGATTCCTGTCGGCTCATCTGCTTGACAATTTCCAGCAGAGCTGCGTGATTCCTGCCTGGTCACCTGCTTGATTATTGCCAGTTGAGCAGCATGATTCGTCACTGCTGAGGTGCCTGCTTATAGCCTGCTGATTGCCTGGTTCGTGTCTGCTCAGCTCTTTGAGTATTGCCTCCTGAGGTCCCTGATTGGGCGCCACCTGCCGGGCACAAGCCCCAGCTGATCCAGGGTATTCTAAGGAGAGATGGCCTAGGCGACTATTTATATGCTCATCAAAGGTATCAAGAAGAATAGTATGAGGATAGCTCAGTAGGAAAATTGGGTGGAGAAAAGAGACTGAGTAGCTTGGTTTACGCGGGAGACCAATCAAACTTCAAGACAAGAATTTTGCACCACATACGTACGCCGCAGGCGCCCTCTGGAAGAACGGAAGGTGCCTCACCCTAGACACCTTCTCGAATGGGTCTTAGCAGCCCAGGCATAATTAGGAAGCGTGGTGGGTTCTGCACTCCAGATGGAGATTCGGCTGGAAGTTACAGGGAAGAATGACAAGGAACTTCATGAATTGGAGCTGTAAGTTAACTCTTTGACAGAGAGAGCGAGATGGTGGTGGGGGACAGCCCCCAGTGAAATCAGAGGTGAGAGCACAAAGCAATAAAGTAGGCAGACTCTGGTTATTTTGGGTGGAGATGCTCGAGAATATCCAGGGGGACTCCTGAGGCTCAGTCCCACATTTGCCTATGCCGAGCCTCCTTCCTCAAGACCTTTGTCCAGAATGGAATGCCTCACCGGCTCCGGGCACATGGTCAGTGCATGTTCAGTCCCGATATCAGTGCATGATCAGCCACGTGATCACTGATTGCACAGTCACGTGATCAGCGCCTCTCAGTCACGTGATCACCGTATGATAAACACGTGATCAGTGAACGATCAACCAGGTGATCACTGCATGCGTCGTCAGGTGGTCAGTTCCTTATCAGCCACGGGATCAGTGCGTGCACAGTCCCATGATCAGCGTCTGTCAGTCACTGATCACAGCCTGATAAACACGTGATCAGTGCATGATGAGCCACGTGATCAGTGCCCGATCAGCCACGTCATCAGTGCATGCACAGTCACCTGATCAGTGCATGCTCAGTCATGTGATCTGTACTTGATCAGCCGAGTGATCAGTGCCTGCAGAGTCACGTGATCAGGGCCTGCTGAGCTGTGTGATACCTTTCGGCTCATCTGCTTGACAATTGCAAGCTGAGCTGCGTGATTCCTGCCTGGTCACCTGCTTGTTTATTGCCAGTTGAGCAGCATGATTTGTCACGGCTCAGGTCCCTGCTTATAGCCTGCTGATTGCATGGTTCCTGTCTGCTCAGCTCTTTGAGTATTGCCTCCTGAGGTCCCTGTTCGGGCGCCACCTGCCGGGCACAAGCCCCAGCTGATCCAGGGTATTCTAAGGAGAGATGGCCTAGGCGACTATTTATATTCTCATCAAAGGTATCAAGAAGAATAGTATGAGGATAGCTCAGTAGGAAAATTCGGTGGAGAAAAGAGACTGAGTAGCTTGGTTTACGCGGGAGACCAATAAAACTTCAAGACAAGAAGTTTGAACCACTTACGTAGGCCGCAGGCGCCCTCTCGAAGAGCGGAAGATGCCTCACCCTAGACACCTCCTCGAGTGGGTCTTAGCAGTCCAGGCATAATTAGGAAGCATGGTGGGTTCCTCACTCCAGATGGAGACTCGGCTGTAAGTTACAGGTAAGAATGACAAGGAACTTTATGAATTGGAGCTGTAAGTTAACTCTTTGACAGAGAGAGCCAGATGGTGGAGGGGGACAGCCCCCAGTGAAACCAGAGGTGAGTGCACAAAGCAATAAAGTAGGCAGACTCTGGTTATTTTGGGGGGGAGATGCTCGAGAATATCCGGGTGGACTCCTGAGGCTCGGTCCCGCATTTGCGTATGCCGAGCCTCCTTCCTCATGACCTTTATCCAGAGTGGAATGCCTCACCGGCTCCGGGCACATGGTCAGTGCATGTTCAGTCCCGATATCAGTGCATGATCAGCCACGTGATCACTGACTGCACAGTCACGTGATCAGCGCCTCTGAGTCACCTGATCACCGTATGATAAACACGTGATCAGTGATCGATCAGCCACGTGATCACTGCATGCGCCGTCAGGTGGTCAGTTCCTGATCAGCCACGGGATCAGTCCGTGCACAGTCCCATGATCAGCGCCTGTCAGTCCCTGATCACTGCCTGATAAACACGTGATCAGTGCTTGATGAGCCACGTGATCAGTGCCCGACCAGCCACGACATCAGTGCATGCGCAGTCACGTGATCAATGCATGCTCAGTCACGTGATCTGTACTTGAACAGCCTCGTGATCAGTGCCTGCAGAGTCACGTGATCAGGGCCTGCTGAGCTGCGTGATTCCTGTCAGCTCAACTGCTTGACAATTGCCAGCTGAGCTGCGTGATTCCTGCCTGGTCACCTGCTTCATTATTGCTAGTTGAGCAGCATGATTCGTCACTGCTCAGCTCCCTGCTTATAGCCTGCTGATTGCGTGATTCGTGTCTGCTCAGCTCTTTGAGTATTGCCTCCTGAGGTCCCTGTTCCGGCGCCACCTGCCGGGGACCAGCCCCAGCTGATCCAGTGTATTCGAAGGAGAGATGGCCTAGGCGATTATTTATATGCTCATCAGAGATATCAAGAAGAATAGTATGAGGATAGCTCAGTAGGAAAATTCGGTGGAGAAAAGAGACTGAGTAGCTTGGTTTACGCGGGAGACCAATCAAACTTCAAGACAAGAAGTTTGCACCACTTACGTAGGCCGCAGGCGCCCTCTCGAAGAGCGGAAGGTGCCTCACTCTAGACAACTTCTCGAGTGGGTCTTAGCAGTCCAGACATAATTAGGAAGCGTGGTGGGTTCCGCGCTTCAGATGGAGACTCGGCTGGAAGTTACAGGGAAGAATGACAGGGAACTTTATGAATTGGAGCTGTAAGTTAACTCTTTGAGAGAGAGAGCGAGATGGTGGTGGGGGACAGCCCCCAGTGAAATCAGAGGTGAGAGCACAAAGCAATAAAGTAGGCAGACTCTTGTTATTTTGGGGGGGAGATGCTCGAGAATATCCGGGGGGACTCCAGAGGCTCGGTCCCGCATTTGCCTATGCCGAGCCTCCTTCCTCATGACCTTTGTCCAGAGTGGAATGCCTCACCGGCTCCGGGCACATGGTCAGTGCATGCTCAGTCCCGATATCAGTGCATGATCAGCCACGTGATCACTGACTGCACAGTCAGGTGATCAGCGCCTCTCAGTCACGTGATCACCGTATGATAAACATGTGATCAGTGAACGATCAGCCACGTGATCAGTGCATGCGCCGTCAGGTGGTCAGTTCCTGATCAGCCACGGGATCAGTGCGTGCACAGTCCCATGATCAGCGCCTGTCAGTCCCTGATCACTGCCTGATAAACACGTGATCAGTGCATGATGAGCCACGTGATCTGTGCCCGATCAGCCACGTCATCCGTGCATGCACAGTCACCTGATCAGTGCATGCTCAGTCACGTGATCTGTACTTGATCAGCCGCATGATCAGTGCCTGCAGAGTCACGTGATCAGGGCCTGGTGAGCTGCGTGATTCCTGTCGGCTCATCTGCTTGACAATTTCCAGCTGAGCTTCGTGATTCCTGCCTGGTCACCTGCTTGATTATTGCCAGTTGAGCAGCATGATTCGTCACTGCTGAGGTCCCTGCTTATAGCCTGCTGATTTCCTGGTTCGTGTCTGCTCAGCTCTTTGAGTATTGCCTCCTGAGGTCCCTGATCGGGCGCCACCTGCCGGGCACAAGCCCCAGCTGATCCAGGGTATTCTAAGGAGAGATGGCCTAGGCGACTATTTATATGCTCATCAAAGGTATCAAGAAGAATAGTATGAGGATAGCTCAGTAGGAAAATTCGGTGGAGAAAAGAGACTGAGTAGCTTGGTTTACGCGGGAGACCAATAAAACTTCAAGACAAGAAGTTTGCACCACTTACGTAGGCCGCAGGCGCCCTCTCGAAGAGCGGAAGATGCCTCACCCTACACACCTCCTTGAGTGGGTCTTAGCAGTCCAGGCATAATTAGGAAGCGTTGTGGGTTCCTCTCTCCAGATGGAGACTCGCCTGGAAGTTACAGGTAAGAATGACAAGGAACTTTATGAATAGGAGCTGTAAGTTAACTCTTTGACAGAGAGAGCCAGATGGTGGTGGGGGACAGCCCCCAGTGAAATCAGAGGTGAGAGCACAAAGCAATAAAGTAGGCAGACTCTGGTTATTTTGGGGGGAAGATGCTAGAGAATATCCGGGTGGACTCCTGAGGCTCGGTCCCGCATTTGCGTATGCCGAGCCCCCTTCCTCATGACCTTTGTCCAGAATGGAATGCCTCACCGGCTCCGGGCACATGGTCAGTGCATGCTCAGTCACGATATCAGTGCATGATCAGCCACGTGATCACTGACTGCACAGTCACGTGATCAGCGCCTCTCAGTCACGTGATCACCGTATGATAAACACGTGATCAGTGAACGATCAGCCACGTGATCACTGCATGCGCCGTCAGGTGGTCAGTTCCTGATCAGCCACGGGATCAGTGCGTGCACAGTCCCATGATCAGCGCCTGTCAGTCCCTGATCACTTCCTGATAAACACGTGATCAGTGCCCGATCAGCCACGTCATCAGTGCATGTGCAGTCACCTGATCAGTGCATGCTCAGTCACGTGATCTGTACTTGATCAGCCACGTGATCAGTGCCTGCAGAGTCACGTGATCAGGGCCTGCTGAGCTGCGTGATTCCTGTCGGCTCATCTGCTTGACAATTGCCAGCTGAGCTGCGTGATTCCTGCCTGGTCACCTGCTTCATTATTGCTAGTTGCGCAGCATGATTCGTCGCTGCTCAGCTTCCTACTTATAGCCTGCTGATTGCGTGGTTCGTGTCTGCTCAGCTCTTTGAGTATTGCGTCCTGAGGTCCCTGTTCGGACGCCACCTGCCGGGCACAAGCCCCAGCTGATCCAGGGTATTCTAAGGAGAGATGGCCTAGGCGACTATTTATATGCTCATCAAAGGTATCAAGAAGAATAGTATGAGGATAGCTCAGTAGGAAAATTCGGTGGAGAAAAGAGACTGAGTAGCTTGGTTTACGCGGGAGACCAATAAAACTTCAAGACAAGAAGTTTGCACCACTTACGTAGGCCGCAGGCGCCCTCTCGAAGAGCGGAAGGTGCCTCACCCTAGACACCTTCTTGAGTGGGTCTTAGCAGCCCAGGCATAATTAGGAAGCGTGGTGGGTTCTGCACTCCAGATGGAGACTTGGCTGGAAGTTACAGGGAAGAATGACAAGGAACTTCATGAATTGGATCTGTAAGTTAACTCTTTGACAGAGAGAGCGAGATGGTGGTGGGGGACAGCCCCCAGTGAAATCAGAGGTGAGAGCACAAAGCAATAAAGTAGGTAGACTCTGGTTATTTTGGGGGGGAGATGCTGGAGAATATCCGGGTGGACTCCTGAGGCTCGGTCCCGCATTTGCCTATGCCGAGCCTCCTTCCTCATGACTTTTGTCCAGAGTGCAATGCCTCACCGGCTCCGGGCACATGGTCAGTGCATGCTCAGTCCCGATATCAGTGCATGATCAGCCACGTGATCACTGACTGCACAGTCAGGTGATCAGCGCCTCTCAGTCACGTGATCACCGTATGATAAACACGTGATCAGTGAACGATCAGCCACGTGATCACTGCAAGCGAACTCAGGTGGTAAGTTCCTGATCAGCCACGGGATCAGTGCCTGCACAGTCCCTTGATCAGTGCCTGTCAGTCACTGATCACTGCCTGATAAACACGTGATCAGTGCATGATGAGCCACGTGATCAGGGCCGATCGGCCACGTCATCAGTGCATGCGCAGTCACCTGATCAGTGCATGCTCAGTCACGTGATCTGTACTTGATCAGCCACGTGATCAGTGCCTGCTGAGCTGCGTGATTCCTGTCGGCTCATCTGCTTGGCAATTGCAAGCTGAGCTGCGTGATTCCTGCCTGGTCACCTGCTTGATTATTGCCAGTTGAGCAGCATGATTCGTCACTGCTCATCTCCCTGCTTATAGCCTGCTGATTGCCTGGTTCGTGTCTGCTCAGCTCTTTGAGTATTGCCTCCTGAGGTCCCTGTTCGGGCGCCACCTGCCGGGCACCAGCCCCAGCTGATCCAGGGTATTCGAAGGAGAGATGGCCTAGGCGACTATTTATATGCTCATCAGAGGTATCAAGAAGAATAGTATGAGGATAGCTCAGTAGGAAAATTGGGTGGAGAAAAGAGACTGAGTAGCTTGGTTTACGCGAGAGACCAATCAAACTTCAAGACAAGAAGTTTGCACCACTTACGTAGGCCGCAGGCGCCCTCTCGAAGAGCGGAATGTGCCTCACCCTAGACACCTTCTTGAGTGGGTCTTAGCAGCCCAGGCATAATTAGGAAGCGTGGTGGGTTCTGCACTCCAGATGGAGACTTGGCTGGAAGTTACAGGGAAGAATGACAAGGAACTTCATGAATTGGAGCTGTAAGTTAACTCTTTGACAGAGAGAGCGAGATGGTGGTGGGGGACAGCCCCCAGTGAAATCAGAGGTGAGAGCACAAAGCAATAAAGTAGGTAGACTCTGGTTATTTTGGGGGGGAGATGCTGGAGAATATCCGGGTGGACTCCTGAGGCTCGGTCCCGCATTTGCGTATGCCGAGCCTCCTTCCTCATGACTTTTGTCCAGAGTGCAATGCCTCACCGGCTCCGGGCACATGGTCAGTGCATGCTCAGTCCCGATATCAGTGCATGATCAGCCACGTGATCACTGACTGCACAGTCAGGTGATCAGCGCCTCTCAGTCACGTGATCACCGTATGATAAACACGTGATCAGTGAACGATCAGCCACGTGATCACTGCAAGCGAACTCAGGTGGTAAGTTCCTGATCAGCCACGGGATCAGTGCCTGCACAGTCCCTTGATCAGCGCCTGTCAGTCACTGATCACTGCCTGATAAACACGTGATCAGTGCATGATGAGCCACGTGATCAGGGCCGATCGGCCACGTCATCAGTGCATGCGCAGTCACCTGATCAGTGCATGCTCAGTCACGTGATCTGTACTTGATCAGCCACGTGATCAGTGCCTGCTGAGCTGCGTGATTCCTGTCGGCTCATCTGCTTGGCAATTGCAAGCTGAGCTGCGTGATTCCTGCCTGGTCACCTGCTTGATTATTGCCAGTTGAGCAGCATGATTCGTCACTGCTCATCTCCCTGCTTATAGCCTGCTGATTGCCTGGTTCGTGTCTGCTCAGCTCTTTGAGTATTGCCTCCTGAGGTCCCTGTTCGGGCGCCACCTGCCGGGGACCAGCCCCAGCTGATCCAGGGTATTCGAAGGAGAGATGGCCTAGGCGACTATTTATATGCTCATCAAAGGTATCAAGAAGAATAGTATGAGGATAGCTCAGTAGGAAAATTGGGTGGAGAAAAGAGACTGAGTAGCTTGGTTTACGCGAGAGACCAATCAAACCTCAAAGCAAGAAGTTTGCACCACTTACGTAGGCCGCAGGTGCCCTCTCGAAGAGCGGAAGGTGCCTCACCCTAGACAACTTCTCGAGTGGGTCTTAGCAGTCCAGGCATAATTAGGAAGCGTGGTGGGTTCCGCGCTCCAGATGGAGACTCGGCTGGAAGTTACAGGGAAGAATGACAAGGAACTTTATGAATTGGAGCTGTAAGTTAACTCTTTGACAGAGAGAGCGAGATGGTGGTTGGGGACAGCCCCCAGTGAAATCAGAGGTGAGAGCACAAAGCAATAAAGTAGGCAGACTCTGGTTATTTTGGGGGGGAGATGCTCGAGAATATCCCGGTGGACTCCTGAGGCTCGGTCCCGCATTTTCCTATGCCGAGCCTCCTTCCTCAAGACCTTTGTCCAGAGTGGAATGCCTCACCGGCTCCGGGCACATGGTCAGTGCATGCTCAGTCCCGATATCAGTGCATGATCAGCCACGTGATCACTGACTGCACAGTCAGGTGATCAGTGCCTCTCAGTCACGTGATCACCGTATGATAAACACGTGAACAGTGAACGATCAGCCACGTGATCACTGCATGCGAACTCAGGTGGTCAGTTCCTGATCAGCCACGGGATCAGTGCGTGCACAGTCCCTTGATCAGCGCCTGTCAGTCACTGATCACTGCCTGATAAACACGTGATCAGTGCATGATGAGCCACGTGATCAGGGCCGATCGGCCACGTCATCAGTGCATGCGCAGTCACCTGATCAGTGCATGCTCAGTCACGTGATCTGTACTTGATCAGCCACGTGATCAGTGCCTGCTGAGCTGCGTAATTCCTTTCGGCTCATCTGCTTGGCAATTGCAAGCTGAGCTGCGTGATTCCTGCCTGGTCACCTGCTTGATTATTGCCAGTTGACCAGCATGATTGGTCGCTGCTCAGCTCCCTGCTTATAGCCTGCTGATTGCGTGGTTCGTGTCTGCTCAGCTCTTTGAGTATTGCCTCCTGAGGTCCCTGTTCGGGCGCCACCTGCCGGGGACCAGCCCCAGCTGATCCAGGGTATTCGAAGGAGAGATGGCCTTGGTGACTATTTATATGCTCATCAGAGATATCAAGAAGAATAGTATGGGGATAGCTCAGTAGGAAACTTCGGTGGAGAAAAGAGACTGAATAACTTGGTTTACGCAGGAGACCAATCAAACATGAAGACAAGAAGTTTGCACCACTTACGTAGGCCGCAGGCACCCTCTCGAAGAGCTGAAGGTGCCTCACCATAGACACCTTCTCGAGTGGCTCTTAGCAGCCAAGGCATAATTAGGAAGCGTGGTGGGTTCCACGTTCCTGATGGAGACTCGGCTGGAAGTTACAGGAAAGAATGACAAGGAACTTTATGAATTGGAGCTGTAAGTTAACTCTTTGACAGAGAGAGCCAGATGGTGGTGGGGGACAGCCCCCAGTGAAATCAGAGGTGAGAGCACAAAGCAATAAAGTAGGCAGACTCTGGTTATTTTGGGGGGGAGATGCTCGAGAATATCCGGGTGGACTCCTGAGGCTCGGTCCCGCATTTGCCTATGCCGAGCCTCCTTCCTCATGACCTTTGTCCAGAGTGGAATGCCTCACCGGCTCCGGGCACATGGTCAGTGCATGCTCAGTCCCGATATCAGTGCATGATCAGCCACGTGATCACTGACTGCACAGTCACGTGATCAGCGCCTTTCAGTCACGTGATCACCGTATGATAAACACGTGATCAGTGAACGATCAGCCACGTGATCACTGCATGCGAACTCAGGTGGTCAGTTCCTGATCAGCCACGGGATCAGTCCGTGCACAGTCCCATGATCAGCGCCTGTCAGTCCCTGATCACTGCCTGATAAACACGTGATCAGTGCATGATGAGCCACGTGATCAGTGCCCGATCGGCCACGTCATCAGTGCATGCCCAGTCACCTGATCAGTGCATGCTCAGTCACGTGATCTGTACTTGATCAGCCACGTGATCAGTGCCTGCAGAATCACGTGATCAGGGCCTGCTGAGCTGCGTGATTCCTGTCAGCTCAACTGCTTGACAATTGCCAGCTGAGCTGCGTGATTCCTGCCTGATCACCTGCTTCATTATTGCTAGTTGAGCAGCATGATTCGTCACTGCTCAGCTCACTGCTTATAGCCTGCTGATTGCGTGATTCGTGTCTGCTCAGCTCTTTGAGTATTGCCTCCTGAGGTCCCTGTTCCGGCGCCACCTGCCGGGGACCAGCCCCAGCTGATCCAGGGTATTCGAAGGAGAGATGGCCTAGGCGATTATTTATATGCTCATCAGAGATATCAGGAAGAATAGTATGAGGATAGCTCAGTAAGAAAATTCGGTGGAGAAAAGAGACTGAGTAGTTTGGTTTACGCGGGAGACCAATCAAACTTCAAGACAAGAAATTTGCACCACTTACGTAGGCCGCAGGCGCCCTCTCGAAGAGCGGAAGGTGCCTCACCCTAGACACCTTCTCCAGTGAGTCTTAGCAGTCCAGGCATAATTAGGAAGCGTGGTGGGTTACTCGCTCCAGATGGAGACTCGGCTGGAATTTACAGGGAAGAATGACAGGGAACTTTATGAATTGGAGCTGTAAGTTAACTCTTTGACAGAGAGAGCGAGATGGTGGTTGGGGACAGCCCCCAGTGAAATCAGAGGTGAGAGCACAAAGCAATAAAGTAGGCAGACTCTGGTTATTTTGGGGGGGAGATGCTCGAGAATAACCGGGTGGACTCCTGAGGCTCGGTCCCGCATTTGCCTATGCCGAGCCTCCTTCCTCATGACCTTTGTCCAGAGTGGAATGCCTCACCGGCTCCGGGCACATGGTCAGTGCATGCTCAGTCCCAATATCAGTGCATGATCAGCCACGTGATCACTGACTGCACAGTCAGGTGATCAGCGCATCTCAGTCACGTGATCACCGTATGATAAACACGTGAACAGTGAACGATCAGCCACGTGATCACTGCATGCGAACTCAGGTGGTAAGTTCCTGATCAGCCACAGGATCAGTGCGTGCACAGTCCCTTGATCAGCGCCTGTCAGTCACTGATCACTGCCTGATAAACACGTGATCAGTTCATGATGAGCCACGTGATCAGGGCCGATCGGCCACGTCATCAGTGCATGCGCAGTCACCTAATCAGTGCATGCTCAGTCACGTGATCTGTACTTGATCAGCCACGTTATCAGTGCCTGCTGAGCTGCGTGATTCCTGTCGGCTCATCTGCTTGGCAATTGCAAGCTGAGCTGCGTGATTCCTGCCTGGTCACCTGCTTGATTATTGCCAGTTGAGCAGCATGATTGGTCGCTGCTCAGCTCCCTGCTTATAGCCTGCTGATTGCGTGGTTCGTGTCTGCTCAGCTCTTTGAGTATTGGCTCCTGAGGTCCCTGTTCGGGCGCCACCTGCCGGGGACCAGCCCCAGCTGATCCAGGGTATTCGAAGGAGAGATGGCCTAGGTGACTATTTATATGCTCATCAGAGATATCAAGAAGAATAGTATGGGGATAGCTCAGTAGGAAACTTCGGTGGAGAAAAGAGACTGAGTAACTTGGTTTACGCAGGAGACCAATCAAACATGAAGACAAGAAGTTTGCACCACTTACGTAGGCCGCAGGCACCCTCTCGAAGAGCTGAAGGTGCCTCACCATAGACACCTTCTCGAGTGGCTCTTAGCAGCCCAGGCATAATTAGGAAGCGTGGTGGGTTCCACGTTCCTGATGGAGACTCGGCTGGAAGTTACAGGGAAGAATGACAAGGAACTTTATGAATTGGAGGTGTAAGTTAACTCTTTGACAGAGAGAGCCAGATGGTGGTGGGGGACAGCCCCCAGTGAAATCAGAGGTGAGAGCACAAAGCAATAAAGTAGGCAGACTCTGGTTATTTTGGGGGGGAGATGCTCGAGAATATCCGGGTGGATTCCTGAGGCTCGGTCCCGCATTTGCCTATGCCGAGCCTCCTTCCTCATGACCTTTGTCCAGAGTGGAATGCCTCACCGGCTCCGGGCACATGGTCAGTGCATGCTCAGTCCCGATATCAGTGCATGATCAGCCACGTGATCACTGATTGCACAGTCACGTGATCATCGCCTCTCAGTCACGTGATCACCGTATGATAAACACGTGATCAGTGAACGATCAGCCACGTGATCACTGCATACGCGGTCAGGTGGTCAGTTCCTGATCAGCCACGGGATCAGTGCGTGCACAGTCCCATGATCAGCGCCTGTCAGTCCCTGATCACTGCCTGATAAACACGTGATCAGTGCATGATGAGCCACGTGATCAGTGCCCGATCAGCCACGTCATCAGTGCATGCGCAGTCACCTGATCAGTGCATGCTCAGTCACGTGATCTGTACTTGATCAGCCACGTGATCAGTGCCTGCAGAATCACGTGATCAGGGCCTGCTGAGCTGCGTGATTCCTGTCAGCTCAACTGCTTGACAATTGCCAGCTGAGCTGCGTGATTCCTGCCTGGTCACCTGCTTCATTATTGCTAGTTGAGCAGCATGATTCGTCACTGCTCAGCTCCCTGCTTATAGCCTGCTGATTGCGTGATTCGTGTCTGCTCAGCTCTTTGAGTATTGCCTCTTGAGGTCCCTGTTCCGGCGCCACCTGCCGGGGACCAGCCCCAGCTGATCCAGTGTATTCGAAGGAGAGATGGCCTAGGCGATTATTTATATGCTCATCAGAGATATCAAGAAGAATAGTATGAGGATAGCTCAGTAGGAAAATTCGGTGGAGAAAAGAGACTGAGTAGCTTGGTTTACGGGGGAGACCAATCAAACTTCAAGACAAGAAGTTTGCACCACTTACGTAGGCCGCAGGCGCCCTCTCGAAGAGCGGAAGGTGCCTCACTCTAGACAACTTCTCGAGTGGGTCTTAGCAGTCCAGGCATAATTAGGAAGCGTGGTGGGTTCCGCGCTCCAGATGGAGACTCGGCTGGAAGTTACAGGGAAGAATGACAGGGAACTTTATGAATTGGAGCTGTAAGTTAACTCTTTGAGAGAGAGAGCGAGATGGTGGTGGGGGACAGCCCCCAGTGAAATCAGAGGTGAGAGCACAAAGCAATAAAGTAGGCAGACTCTGGTTATTTTGGGGGGGAGATGCTCGAGAATATCCGGGGGGACTCCAGAGGCTCGGTCCCGCATTTGCCTATGCCGAGCCTCCTTCCTCAAGACCTTTGTCCAGAGTGGAATGCCTCACCCGCTCCGGGCACATGGTCAGTGCATGCTCAGTCCCGATATCAGTGCATGATCAGCCACGTGATCACTGACTGCACAGTCATGTGATCAGCGCCTCTCAGTCACGTGATCACCGTATGATAAACATGTGATCAGTGAACGATCAGCCACGTGATCAGTGCATGCGCCGTCAGGTGGTCAGTTCCTGATCAGCCACGGGATCAGTGCGTGCACAGTCCCATGATCAGCGCCTGTCAGTCACTGATCACTGCCTAATAAACACGGGATCAGTGCGTGAGGAGCCACGTGATCAGTGCCCGATCAGCCACGTCATCAGTGCATGCACAGTCACCTGATCAGTGCATGCTCAGTCACGTGATCTGTACTTGATCAGCCACGTGATCAGTGCCTGCAGAGTCACGTGATCAGGGCCTGCTGAGCTGTGTGATTCCTGTCGGCACATCTGCTTGGCAATTGCCGGGTGAGCTGCGTGATTCCTGCCTGGTCACCTGCTTGATTATTGCCAGTTGAGCAGCATGATTCGTCGCTGCTCAGCTCCCTGCTTATAGCCTGCTGATTGCGTGGTTTGTGTCTGCTCAGCTCTTTGAGTATTGCCTCCTGAGGTCCCTGTTCGGGCACCACCTGCCGGGGACCAGCCCCAGCTGATCCAGGGTATTCGAAGGAGAGATGGCCTAGGTGACTATTTATATGCTCATCAGAGATATCAAGAAGAATAGTATGAGGATAGCTCAGTAGGAAAATTCGGTGGAGAAAAGAGACTGAGTAACTTGGTTTGCGCAGGAGACCAATAAAACTTCAAGACAAGAAGTTTGCACCACTTACGTAGGCCGCAGGCACCCTCTCGAAGAGCTGAAGGTGCCTCACCATAGACACCTTCTCGAGTGGGTCTTAGCAGGCCAGGCATAAGTAGGAAGCGTGGTGGGTTCCTCGCTCCAGATGGAGACTCGGCTGGAAGTTACAGGGAAGAATGACAAGGAACTTTATGAATTGGAGGTGTAAGTTAACACTTTGACAGAGAGAGCGAGATGGTGGTGGGGGACAGCCCCCAGTGAAATCAGAGGTGAGAGCACAAAGCAATAAAGTAGGCACAATCTGGTTATTTTGGGGGGGAGATGCTCGAGAATAACCGAGTGGACTCCTGAGGCTCGGTCCCGCATTTGCCTATGCCGAGCCTCCTTCCTCATGACCTTTGTCCAGAGTGGAATGCCTCACCGGCTCCAGGCACATGGTCAGTGCATGTTCAGTCACTATATCAGTACACGATCAGCCACATGATCACTGACTGCACAGTCACGTGATCAGCGGCTCTCAGTCACGTGATCACCGTATGATAAACACGTGATCAGTGAACGATCAGCCACGTGATCACTGCATGCGCCGTCAGGTGGTCAGTTCCTGATCAGCCACGGGATCAGTGCGTGCACAGTCCCATGATCAGCGCCTGTCAGTCACTGATCACTGCCTAATAAACACGGGATCAGTGCTTGAGGAGCCACGTGATCAGTGCCCGATCAGCCACGTCATCAGTGCATGCGCAGTCACCTGATCAGTGCATGCTCAGTCACGTGATCTGTACTTGATCAGCCACGTGATCAGTGCCTGCAGAATCACGTGATCAGGGCCTGCTGAGCTGCGTGATTCCTGTCAGCTCAACTGCTTGACAATTGCCAGCTGAGCTGCGTGATTCCTGCCTGGTCACCTGCTTCATTATTGCTAGTTGAGCAGCATGATTCGTCACTGCTCAGCTCCCTGCTTATAGCCTGCTGATTGCGTGATTCGTGTCTGCTCAGCTCTTTGAGTATTGCCTCTTGAGGTCCCTGTTCCGGCGCCACCTGCCGGGGACCAGCCCCAGCTGATCCAGTGTATTCGAAGGAGAGATGGCCTAGGCGATTATTTATATGCTCATCAGAGATATCAAGAAGAATAGTATGAGGATAGCTCAGTTGGAAAATTCGGTGGAGAAAAGAGACTGAGTAGCTTGGTTTACGCGGGAGACCAATCAAACTTCAAGACAAGAAGTTTGCACCACTTACGTAGGCCGCAGGCGCCCTCTCGAAGAGCGGAAGGTGCCTCACTCTAGACAACTTCTCGAGTGGGTCTTAGCAGTCCAGGCATAATTAGGAAGCGTGGTGTGTTCCGCGCTCCAGATGGAGACTCGGCTGGAAGTTACAGGGAAGAATGACAAGGAACTTTATGAATTGGAGCTGTAAGTTAACTCTTTGACAGAGAGAGCCAGATGGTGGTGGGGGACAGCCCCCAGTGAAATCAGAGGTGAGAGCACAAAGCAATAAAGTAGGCAGACTCTGGTTATTTTGGGGGGGAGATGCTCGAGAATATCCGGGGGGACTCCAGAGGCTCGGTCCCGCATTTGCCTATGCCGAGCCTCCTTCCTCAAGACCTTTGTCCAGAGTGGAATGCCTCACCGGCTCCGGGCACATGGTCAGTGCATGCTCAGTCCCGATATCAGTGCATGATCAGCCACGTGATCACTGACTGCACAGTCACGTGATCAGCGCCTCTCAGTCACGTGATCACCGTATGATAAACATGTGATCAGTGAACGATCAGCCACGTGATCAGTGCATGCGCCGTCAGGTGGTCAGTTCCTGATCAGCCACGGGATCAGTGCGTGCACAGTCCCATGATCAGCGCCTGTCAGTCACTGATCACTGCCTAATAAACACGGGATCAGTGCGTGAGGAGCCACGTGATCAGTGCCCGATCAGCCACGTCATCAGTGCATGCGCAGTCACCTGATCAGTGCATGCTCAGTCACGTGATCTGTACTTGATCAGCCACGTGATCAGTGCCTGCAGAGTCACGTGATCAGGGCCTGCTGAGCTGTGTGATTCCTGTCGGCACATCTGCTTGGCAATTGCCGGGTGAGCTGCGTGATTCCTGCCTGGTCACCTGCTTGATTATTGCCAGTTGAGCAGCATGATTCGTCGCTGTTCAGCTCCCTGCTTATAGCCTGCTGATTGCCTGGTTTGTGTCTGCTCAGCTCTTTGAGTATTGCCTCCTGAGGTCCCTGTTCGGGCGCCACCTGCCGGGGACCAGCCCCAGCTGATCCAGGGTATTCAAAGGAGAGATGGCCTAGGTGACTATTTATATGCTCATCAGAGATATCAAGAAGAATAGTATGAGGATAGCTCAGTAGGAAAATTCGGTGGAGAAAAGAGACTGAGTAACTTGGTTTGCGCAGGAGACCAATAAAACTTCAAGACAAGAAGTTTGCACCACTTACGTAGGCCGCAGGCACCCTCTCGAAGAGCTGAAGGTGCCTCACCATAGACACCTTCTCGAGTGGGTCTTAGCAGGCCAGGCATAAGTAGGAAGCGTGGTGGGTTCCTCGCTCCAGATGGAGACTCGGCTGGAAGTTACAGGGAAGAATGACAAGGAACTTTATGAATTGGAGGTGTAAGTTAACTCTTTGACAGAGAGAGCGAGATGGTGGTGGGGGACAGCCCCCAGTGAAATCAGAGGTGAGAGCACAAAGCAATAAAGTAGGCAGACTCTGGTTATTTTGGGGGGGAGATGCTCGAGAATATCCGGCTGGACTCCTGAGGCTCGGTCCCGCATTTGCGTATGCCGAGCCTCCTTCCTCATGACCTTTGTCCAGAGTGGAATGCCTCACCGGCTCCAGGCACATGGTCAGTGCATGTTCAGTCACGATATCAGTGCACGATCAGCCACATGATCACTGACTGCACAGTCACGTGATCAGCGCCTCTCAGTCACGTGATCACCGTATGATAAACACGTGATCAGTGAACGATCAGCCACGTGATCACTGCATGCGAACTCAGGTGGTCAGTTCCTGATCAGCCACGGGATCAGTGCGTGCACAGTCCCATGATCAGCGCCTGTCAGTCCCTGATCACTGCCTGATAAACACGTGATCAGTGCATGATAAGCCACGTGATCAGTGCCCGATCAGCCACGTCATCAGTGCATGCGCAGTCACCTGATCAGTGCATGCTCAGTCACGTGATCTGTACTTGATCAGCCGCGTGATCAGTGCCTGCAGAGTCACGTGATCAGGGCCTGCTGAGCTGCGTGATTCCTGTCGGCTCATCTGCTTGACAATTTCCAGCTGAGCTGTGTGATTCCTGCCTGGTCACCTGCTTGATTATTGCCAGTTGAGCAGCATGATTCGTCACTGCTAAGGTCCCTGCTTATAGCCTGCTGATTGCGTGGTTCGTGTCTGCTCAGCTCTTTGAGTATTGCCTCCTGAGGTCCCTGTTCGGGCACCACCTGCCGGGGATCAGCCCCAGTTGATTCAGGGTATTCTAAGGAGAGATGGCCTAGGCGACTACTTATATGCTCATCAGAGATATCAAGAAGAAAAGTATGAGGATAGCTCAGTAGGAAAATTCGGTGGAGAAAAGAGACTGAGTATCTTGGTTTACGCGGGAGACCAATAAAACTTCAAGACAAGAAGTTTGCACCACTTACGTAGGCCGCAGGCGCCCTCTCGAAGAGCGGAAGGTGCCTCACCCTAGACACCTTCTTGAGTGGGTCTTAGCAGCCTAGGCATAATTAGGAAGCGTGGTGGGTTCTGCACTCCAGATGGAGACTTGGCTGGAAGTAACAGGGAAGAATGACAAGGAACTTTATGAATTGGAGGTGTAAGTAAACTCTTTGACAGAGAGAGCGAGATGGTGGTTGGGGACAGCCCCCAGTGAAATCAGAGGTGAGAGCACAAAGCAATAAAGTAGGCAGACTCTGGTTATTTTGGGGGGGAGATGCTCGAGAATATCCGGTGGGACTCCTGAGGCTCGGTCCCGCATTTGCCTATGCCGAGCCTACTTCCTCAAGACCTTTGTCCAGAGTGGAATGCCTCACCGGCTCCGGGCACATGGTCAGTGCATGTTCAGTCACGATATCAGTACACGATCAGCCACGTAATCACTGACTGCACAGTCACGTGATCAGCGCCTCTCAGTCACGTGATCACCGTATGATAAACACGTGATCAGTGAACGATAAGCCACGTGATCACGGCATGCGAACTCAGGTGGTCAGTTCCTGATCAGCCACGGGATCAGTGCGTGCACAGTCCCATGATCAGCGCCTGTCAGTCCCTGATCACTGCCTGATAAACACGTGATCAGTGCATGATGAGCCACGTGATCAGTGCCCGATCAGCCACGTCATCAGTGCATGCGCAGTCACCTGATCAGTGCATGCTCAGTCACGTGATCTGTACTTGATCAGCCGCGTGATCAGTGCCTGCAGAGTCACGTGATCAGGGCCTGCTGAGCTGCATGATTCCTGTCGGCTCATCTGCTTGACAATTTCCAGCTGAGCTGTGTGATTCCTGCCTGGTCACCTGCTTGATTATTGCCAGTTGAGCAGCATGATTCGTCACTGCTAAGGTCCCTGCTTATAGCCTGCTGATTGCGTGGTTCGTGTCTGCTCAGCTCTTTGAGTATTGCCTGCTGAGGTCCCTGATCGGGCGCCACCTGCCGGGCACAAGCCCCAGCTGATCCAGGGTATTCTAAGGAGAGATGGCCTAGGCGACTATTTATATGCTTTTCAAAGGTATCAAGAAGAATAGTATGAGGATAGCTCAGTAGGAAAATTCGGTGGAGAAAAGAGACTGAGTAGCTTGGTTTACGCGGGAGACCAATAAAACTTCAAGACAAGAATTTTGCACCACTTACGTAGGCCGCAGGCGCCGTCTCGAAGAGCGGAAGGTGCCTCACCCTAGACACCTCCTCGAGTGGGTCTTAGCAGTCCAGGCATAATTAGGAAGCGTTGTGGGTTCCTCGCTCCAGATGGAGACTCGGCTGGAAGTTACAGGGAAGTATGACAAGGAACTTTATGAATTGGAGGTGTAAGTTAACTCTTTGACAGAGAGAGCGAGATGGTGGTGGGGGACAGCCCCCAGTGAAATCAGAGGTGAGAGCACAAAGCAATAAAGTAGGCAGACCCTGGTTATTTTGGGGGGGAGATGCTCGAGAATATCCGGGGGACTCCTGAGGCTCAGTCCCGCATTTGCGTATGCCGAGCCTCCTTCCTCATGACCTTTGTCCAGAGTGGAATGCCTCACTGGCTCCGGGCACATGGTCAGTGCATGTTCAGTCACGATATCAGTGCACGATCAGCCACGTAAACACTGACATCACAGTCACGTGATCAGCGCCTCTCAGTCACGTGATCACCGTATGATAAACACGTGAGCAGTGAACGATCAGCCACGTGATCACTGCATGCGAACTCAGGTGGTCAGTTCCTGATCAGCCACGGGATCAGTGCGTGCACAGTCCCTTGATCAGCGCCTGTCAGTCACTGATCACTGCCTGATAAACACGTGATCAGTGCATGATGAGCCACGTGATCAGGGCCGTTCGGCCACGTCATCAGTGCATGCGCAGTCACCTGATCAGTGCATGCTCAGTCACGTGATCTGTACTTGATCAGCCACGTGATCAGTGCCTGCTGAGCTGCGTGATTCCTGTCGGCTCATCTGCTTGGCAATTGCAAGCTGAGCTGCGTGATTCCTGCCTGGTCACCTGCTTGATTATTGCCAGTTGAGCAGCATGATTGGTCGCTGCTCAGCTCCCTGCTTATAGCCTGCTGATTGCGTGGTTCGTGTCTGCTCAGCTCTTTGAGTATTGGCTCCTGAGGTCCCTGTTCGGGCGCCACCTGCCGGGGACCAGCCCCAGCTGATCCAGGGTATTCGAAGGAGAGATGGCCTAGGTGACTATTTATATGCTCATCAGAGATATCAAGAAGAATAGTATGAGGATAGCTCAGTAGGAAAATTCGGTGGAGAAAAGAGACTGAGTAACTTGGTTTGCGCAGGAGACCAATAAAACTTCAAGACAAGAAGTTTGCACCACTTACGTAGGCCGCAGGCACCCTCTCGAAGAGCTGAAGGTGCCTCACCATAGACACCTTCTCGAGTGGGTCTTAGCAGGCCAGGCATAAGTAGGAAGCGTGGTGGGTTCCTCGCTCCAGATGGAGACTCGGCTGGAAGTTACAGGGAAGAATGACAAGGAACTTTATGAATTGGAGGTGTAAGTTAACACTTTGACAGAGAGAGCGAGATGGTGGTGGGGGACAGCCCCCAGTGAAATCAGAGGTGAGAGCACAAAGCAATAAAGTAGGCAGACTCTGGTTATTTTGGGGGGGAGATGCTCGAGAATAACCGAGTGGACTCCTGAGGCTCGGTCCCGCATTTGCCTATGCCGAGCCTCCTTCCTCATGACCTTTGTCCAGAGTGGAATGCCTCACCGGCTCCAGGCACATGGTCAGTGCATGTTCAGTCACTATATCAGTACACGATCAGCCACATGATCACTGACTGCACAGTCACGTGATCAGCGCCTCTCAGTCACGTGATCACCGTATGATAAACACGTGATCAGTGAACGATCAGCCACGTGATCACTGCATGCGCCGTCAGGTGGTCAGTTCCTGATCAGCCACGGGATCAGTGCGTGCACAGTCCCATGATCAGCGCCTGTCAGTCACTGATCACTGCCTAATAAACACGGGATCAGTGCTTGAGGAGCCACGTGATCAGTGCCCGATCAGCCACGTCATCAGTGCATGCGCAGTCACCTGATCAGTGCATGCTCAGTCACGTGATCTGTACTTGATCAGCCACGTGATCAGTGCCTGCAGAATCACGTGATCAGGGCCTGCTGAGCTGCGTGATTCCTGTCAGCTCAACTGCTTGACAATTGCCAGCTGAGCTGCGTGATTCCTGCCTGGTCACCTGCTTCATTATTGCTAGTTGAGCAGCATGATTCGTCACTGCTCAGCTCCCTGCTTATAGCCTGCTGATTGCGTGATTCGTGTCTGCTCAGCTCTTTGAGTATTGCCTCTTGAGGTCCCTGTTCCGGCGCCACCTGCCGGGGACCAGCCCCAGCTGATCCAGTGTATTCGAAGGAGAGATGGCCTAGGCGATTATTTATATGCTCATCAGAGATATCAAGAAGAATAGTATGAGGATAGCTCAGTTGGAAAATTCGGTGGAGAAAAGAGACTGAGTAGCTTGGTTTACGCGGGAGACCAATCAAACTTCAAGACAAGAAGTTTGCACCACTTACGTAGGCCGCAGGCGCCCTCTCGAAGAGCGGAAGGTGCCTCACTCTAGACAACTTCTCGAGTGGGTCTTAGCAGTCCAGGCATAATTAGGAAGCGTGGTGTGTTCCGCGCTCCAGATGGAGACTCGTCTGGAAGTTACAGGGAAGAATGACAAGGAACTTTATGAATTGGAGCTGTAAGTTAACTCTTTGACAGAGAGAGCCAGATGGTGGTGGGGGACAGCCCCCAGTGAAATCAGAGGTGAGAGCACAAAGCAATAAAGTAGGCAGACTCTGGTTATTTTGGGGGGGAGATGCTCGAGAATATCCGGGGGGACTCCAGAGGCTCGGTCCCGCATTTGCCTATGCCGAGCCTCCTTCCTCAAGACCTTTGTCCAGAGTGGAATGCCTCACCGGCTCCGGGCACATGGTCAGTGCATGCTCAGTCCCGATATCAGTGCATGATCAGCCACGTGATCACTGACTGCACAGTCACGTGATCAGCGCCTCTCAGTCACGTGATCACCGTATGATAAACATGTGATCAGTGAACGATCAGCCACGTGATCAGTGCATGCGCCGTCAGGTGGTCAGTTCCTGATCAGCCACGGGATCAGTGCGTGCACAGTCCCATGATCAGCGCCTGTCAGTCACTGATCACTGCCTAATAAACACGGGATCAGTGCGTGAGGAGCCACGTGATCAGTGCCCGATCAGCCACGTCATCAGTGCATGCGCAGTCACCTGATCAGTGCATGCTCAGTCACGTGATCTGTACTTGATCAGCCACGTGATCAGTGCCTGCAGAGTCACGTGATCAGGGCCTGCTGAGCTGTGTGATTCCTGTCGGCACATCTGCTTGGCAATTGCCGGGTGAGCTGCGTGATTCCTGCCTGGTCACCTGCTTGATTATTGCCAGTTGAGCAGCATGATTCGTCGCTGTTCAGCTCCCTGCTTATAGCCTGCTGATTGCCTGGTTTGTGTCTGCTCAGCTCTTTGAGTATTGCCTCCTGAGGTCCCTGTTCGGGCGCCACCTGCCGGGGACCAGCCCCAGCTGATCCAGGGTATTCAAAGGAGAGATGGCCTAGGTGACTATTTATATGCTCATCAGAGATATCAAGAAGAATAGTATGAGGATAGCTCAGTAGGAAAATTCGGTGGAGAAAAGAGACTGAGTAACTTGGTTTGCGCAGGAGACCAATAAAACTTCAAGACAAGAAGTTTGCACCACTTACGTAGGCCGCAGGCACCCTCTCGAAGAGCTGAAGGTGCCTCACCATAGACACCTTCTCGAGTGGGTCTTAGCAGGCCAGGCATAAGTAGGAAGCGTGGTGGGTTCCTCGCTCCAGATGGAGACTCGGCTGGAAGTTACAGGGAAGAATGACAAGGAACTTTATGAATTGGAGGTGTAAGTTAACTCTTTGACAGAGAGAGCGAGATGGTGGTGGGGGACAGCCCCCAGTGAAATCAGAGGTGAGAGCACAAAGCAATAAAGTAGGCAGACTCTGGTTATTTTGGGGGGGAGATGCTCGAGAATATCCGGCTGGACTCCTGAGGCTCGGTCCCGCATTTGCGTATGCCGAGCCTCCTTCCTCATGACCTTTGTCCAGAGTGGAATGCCTCACCGGCTCCAGGCACATGGTCAGTGCATGTTCAGTCACGATATCAGTGCACGATCAGCCACATGATCACTGACTGCACAGTCACGTGATCAGCGCCTCTCAGTCACGTGATCACCGTATGATAAACACGTGATCAGTGAACGATCAGCCACGTGATCACTGCATGCGAACTCAGGTGGTCAGTTCCTGATCAGCCACGGGATCAGTGCGTGCACAGTCCCATGATCAGCGCCTGTCAGTCCCTGATCACTGCCTGATAAACACGTGATCAGTGCATGATAAGCCACGTGATCAGTGCCCGATCAGCCACGTCATCAGTGCATGCGCAGTCACCTGATCAGTGCATGCTCAGTCACGTGATCTGTACTTGATCAGCCGCGTGATCAGTGCCTGCAGAGTCACGTGATCAGGGCCTGCTGAGCTGCGTGATTCCTGTCGGCTCATCTGCTTGACAATTTCCAGCTGAGCTGTGTGATTCCTGCCTGGTCACCTGCTTGATTATTGCCAGTTGAGCAGCATGATTCGTCACTGCTAAGGTCCCTGCTTATAGCCTGCTGATTGCGTGGTTCGTGTCTGCTCAGCTCTTTGAGTATTGCCTCCTGAGGTCCCTGTTCGGGCACCACCTGCCGGGGATCAGCCCCAGTTGATTCAGGGTATTCTAAGGAGAGATGGCCTAGGCGACTACTTATATGCTCATCAGAGATATCAAGAAGAAAAGTATGAGGATAGCTCAGTAGGAAAATTCGGTGGAGAAAAGAGACTGAGTATCTTGGTTTACGCGGGAGACCAATAAAACTTCAAGACAAGAAGTTTGCACCACTTACGTAGGCCGCAGGCGCCCTCTCGAAGAGCGGAAGGTGCCTCACCCTAGACACCTTCTTGAGTGGGTCTTAGCAGCCTAGGCATAATTAGGAAGCGTGGTGGGTTCTGCACTCCAGATGGAGACTTGGCTGGAAGTAACAGGGAAGAATGACAAGGAACTTTATGAATTGGAGGTGTAAGTAAACTCTTTGACAGAGAGAGCGAGATGGTGGTTGGGGACAGCCCCCAGTGAAATCAGAGGTGAGAGCACAAAGCAATAAAGTAGGCAGACTCTGGTTATTTTGGGGGGGAGATGCTCGAGAATATCCGGTGGGACTCCTGAGGCTCGGTCCCGCATTTGCCTATGCCGAGCCTACTTCCTCAAGACCTTTGTCCAGAGTGGAATGCCTCACCGGCTCCGGGCACATGGTCAGTGCATGTTCAGTCACGATATCAGTACACGATCAGCCACGTAATCACTGACTGCACAGTCACGTGATCAGCGCCACTCAGTCACGTGATCACCGTATGATAAACACGTGATCAGTGAACGATAAGCCACGTGATCACGGCATGCGAACTCAGGTGGTCAGTTCCTGATCAGCCACGGGATCAGTGCGTGCACAGTCCCATGATCAGCGCCTGTCAGTCCCTGATCACTGCCTGATAAACACGTGATCAGTGCATGATGAGCCACGTGATCAGTGCCCGATCAGCCACGTCATCAGTGCATGCGCAGTCACCTGATCAGTGCATGCTCAGTCACGTGATCTGTACTTGATCAGCCGCGTGATCAGTGCCTGCAGAGTCACGTGATCAGGGCCTGCTGAGCTGCATGATTCCTGTCGGCTCATCTGCTTGACAATTTCCAGCTGAGCTGTGTGATTCCTGCCTGGTCACCTGCTTGATTATTGCCAGTTGAGCAGCATGATTCGTCACTGCTAAGGTCCCTGCTTATAGCCTGCTGATTGCGTGGTTCGTGTCTGCTCAGCTCTTTGAGTATTGCCTGCTGAGGTCCCTGATCGGGCGCCACCTGCCGGGCACAAGCCCCAGCTGATCCAGGGTATTCTAAGGAGAGATGGCCTAGGCGACTATTTATATGCTTTTCAAAGGTATCAAGAAGAATAGTATGAGGATAGCTCAGTAGGAAAATTCGGTAGAGAAAAGAGACTGAGTAGCTTGGTTTACGCGGGAGACCAATAAAACTTCAAGACAAGAATTTTGCACCACTTACGTAGGCCGCAGGCGCCATCTCGAAGAGCGGAAGGTGCCTCACCCTAGACACCTCCTCGAGTGGGTCTTAGCAGTCCAGGCATAATTAGGAAGCGTTGTGGGTTCCTCGCTCCAGATGGAGACTCGGCTGGAAGTTACAGGGAAGTATGACAAGGAACTTTATGAATTGGAGGTGTAAGTTAACTCTTTGACAGAGAGAGCGAGATGGTGGTGGGGGACAGCCCCCAGTGAAATCAGAGGTGAGAGCACAAAGCAATAAAGTAGGCAGACCCTGGTTATTTTGGGGGGGAGATGCTCGAGAATATCCGGGGGACTCCTGAGGCTCAGTCCCGCATTTGCGTATGCCGAGCCTCCTTCCTCATGACCTTTGTCCAGAGTGGAATGCCTCACTGGCTCCGGGCACATGGTCAGTGCATGTTCAGTCACGATATCAGTGCACGATCAGCCACGTAAACACTGACATCACAGTCACGTGATCAGCGCCTCTCAGTCACGTGATCACCGTATGATAAACACGTGAGCAGTGAACGATCAGCCACGTGATCACTGCATGCGAACTCAGGTGGTCAGTTCCTGATCAGCCACGGGATCAGTGCGTGCACAGTCCCTTGATCAGCGCCTGTCAGTCACTGATCACTGCCTGATAAACACGTGATCAGTGCATGATGAGCCACGTGATCAGGGCCGATCGGCCACGTCATCAGTGCATGCGCAGTCACCTGATCAGTGCATGCTCAGTCACGTGATCTGTACTTGATCAGCCACGTGATCAGTGCCTGCTGAGCTGCGTGATTCCTGTCGGCTCATCTGCTTGGCAATTGCAAGCTGAGCTGCGTGATTCCTGCCTGGTCACCTGCTTGATTATTGCCAGTTGAGCAGCATGATTGGTCGCTGCTCAGCTCCCTGCTTATAGCCTGCTGATTGCGTGGTTCGTGTCTGCTCAGCTCTTTGAGTATTGGCTCCTGAGGTCCCTGTTCGGGCGCCACCTGCCGGGGACCAGCCCCAGCTGATCCAGGGTATTCGAAGGAGAGATGGCCTAGGTGACTATTTATATGCTCATCAGAGATATCAAGAAGAATAGTATGAGGATAGCTCAGTAGGAAAATTCGGTGGAGAAAAGAGACTGAGTAACTTGGTTTACGCAGGAGACCAATCAAACTTGAAGACAAGAAGTTTGCACCACTTACGTAGGCCGCAGGCACCCTCTCGAAGAGCTGAAGGTGCCTCACCATAGACACCTTCTCGAGTGGGTCTTAGCAGCCCAGGCATAATTAGGAAGCGTGGTGTGTTCCGCGCTCCAGATGGAGACTCGGCTGGAACTTACAGGGAAGAATGACAGGGAACTTTATGAATTGGAGGTGTAAGTTAACTCTTTGACAGAGAGAGCGAGATGGTGGTGGGGGACAGCCCCCAGTGAAATCAGAGGTGAGAGCACAAAGCAATAAAGTAGGCAGACTCTGGTTATTTTGGGGGGGAGATGCTCGAGAATATCCGGGGGGACTCCTGAGGCTCGGTCCCGCATTTGCCTATGCCGAGCCTCCTTCCTCAAGACCTTTGTCCAGAGTGGAATGCCTCACCGGCTCCGGGCACATGGTCAGTGCATGCTCAGTCCCGATATCAGTGCATGATCAGCCACGTGATCACTGACTGCACAGTCACGTGATCAGTGTCTCTCAGTAACGTGATCACCATATGATAAACACGTGATCAGTGAACGATCAGCCACGTGATCACTGCATGCGCCGTCAGGTGGTCAGTTCCTTATCAGCCACGGGATCAGTGCGTGCACAGTCCCATGATCAGCGCCTGTCAGTCACTGATCACTGCCTAATAAACACGGGATCAGTGCGTGATGAGCCACGTGATCAGTGCCCGATCAGCCACGTCATCAGTGCATGCGCAGTCACCTGATCAGTGCATGCTCAGTCACGTGATCTGTACTTGATCAGCCACGTGATCAGTGCCTGCAGAGTCACGTGATCAGGGCCTGCTGAGCTGTGTGATTCCTGTCGGCACATCTGCTTGGGAATTGCCGGGTGAGCTGCGTGATTCCTGCCTGGTCACCTGCTTGATTATTGCCAGTTGAGCAGCATGATTCGTCACTGCTCAGCTCCGTGCTTATAGCCTGCTGATTTCGTGGTTCGTGTCTGCTCAGCTCTTTGAGTATTGCCTCCTGAGGTCCCTGTTCGGGGGCCACCTGCCGGGGACCAGCCCCAGCTGATCCAGGGTATTCGAAGGAGAGATGGCCTAGGTGACTATTTATATGCTCATCAGAGATATCAAGAAGAATAGTATGAGGATAGCTCAGTAGGAAAATTCGGTGGACAAAAGAGACTGAGTAACTTGGTTTACGCCGGAGACCAATAAAATTTCAAGACAAGAAGTTTGCACCACTTACGTAGGCCGCAGGCGCCCTCTCGAAGAGCTGAAGGTGCCTCACCATAGACACCTTCTCGAGTGGGTCTTAGCAGCCCAGGCATAATTAGGAAGCGTGGTGGGTTCCTCGCTCCAGATGGAGACTCGGCTGGAAGTTACAGGGAAGAATGACAAGGAACTTTATGAATTGGAGGTGTAAGTTAACTCTTTGACAGAGAGAGCGAGATGGTGGTGGGGGACAGCCCCCAGTGAAATCAGAGGTGAGAGCACAAAGCAATAAAGTAGGCAGACTCTGGTTATTTTGGGGGGGAGATGCTCGAGAATATCCGGGGGTACTCCTGAGGCTTGGTCCCGCATTTGCGTATGCCGAGCCTCCTTCCTCATGACCTCTGTCAGAGTGGAATGCCTCACTGGCTCCGAGCACATGGTCAGTGCATGCTCAGTCACGATATCAGTGCACGATCAGCCACGTGATCACTGACATCACAGTCACCTCATCAGCGCCTCTCAGTCACGTGATCACCGTATGATAAACACGTGATCAGTGAATGATCAGCCACGTGATCACTGTGTGCGCAGTCAGGTGGTCAGTTCCTGATCAGCCACGAGATCAGTGCGTGCACAGTCCCATGATCAGCGCCTGTCAGTCACTGATCACTGCCTGATAAACAGGTGATCAGTGCGTGATGAGCCACGTGATCAGTGCCCAATCAGCCACGTCATCAGTGCATGCGCAGTCACCTGATCAGTGCATGCTCAGTCACGTGATCTGTACTTGATCAACCACGTGATCAGTGCCTGCAGAGTCACGTGATCAGGGCCTGCTGAGCTGCGTGATTCCTGTCGGCTCATCTGCTTGGCAATTGCCCGATGAGCTTCGTGATTCCTGCCTGGTCACCTGCTTGATTATTGCCAGTTGAGCAGCATGATTCATCGCTGCTCAGCTCCCTGCTTATAGCCTGCTGATTGCGTGGTTCATGTCTGTTCAGCTCTTTGAGTATTGCCTCCTGAGGTCCCTGTTCGGGGGCCACCTGCCGGGGACCAGCCCCAGCTGATCCAGGGTATTCGAAGGAGAGATGGCCTAGGTGACTATTTATATGCTCATCAGAGATATCAAGAAGAATAGTATGAGGATAGCTCAGTAGGAAAATTCGGTGGAGAAAAGAGACTGAGTAACTTGCTTTACGCCGGAGACCAATAAAACTTCAAGACAAGAAGTTTGCACCACTTACGTAGGCCGCAGGCACCCTCTCGAAGAGCTGAAGGTGCCTCACCATAGACACCTTCTCGAGTGGGTCTTAGCAGCCCAGGCATAATTAGGAAGCGTGGTGGGTTCCTCGCTCCAGATGGAGACTCGGCTGGAAGTTACAGGGAAGAATGACAAGGAACTTTATGAATTGGAGGTGTAAGTTAACTCTTTGACAGAGAGAGCGAGATGTTGGTGGGGGACAGCCCCCAGTGAAATCAGAGGTGAGAGCACAAAGCAATAAAGTAGGCAGACCCTGGTTATTTTGGGGGGGAGATGCTCGAGAATATCCGGGGGGACTCCTGAGGCTCGGTCCCGCATTTGCGTATGCCAAGCCTCCTTCCTCATGACCTTTGTCCAGATTGGAATGCCTCACCGGCTCCAGGCACATGGTCAGTGCATGTTCAGTCACGATATCAGTACACGATCAGCCACATGATCACTGACTGCACAGTCACGTGATCAGCGCCTCTCAGTCACGTGATCACCGTATGATAAACACGTGATCAGTGAACGATCAGCCACCTGATCACTGCATGCGAACTCAGGTGGTCAGTTCCTGATCAGCCACGGGATCAGTGCGTGCACAGTCCCATGATCAGCGCCTGTCAGTCACTGATCACTGCCTGATAAACAGGTGATCAGTGCGTGATGAGCCACGTGATCAGTGCCCAATCAGCCACGTCATCAGTGCATGCGCAGTCACCTGATCAGTGTATGCTCAGTCACGTGATCTGTACTTGATCAGCCACGTGATCAGTGCCTGCAGAGTCACGTGATCAGGGCCTGCTGAGCTGTGTGATTCCTGTCGGCACATCTGCTTGGGAATTGCCGGGTGAGCTGCGTGATTCCTGCCTGGTCACCTGCTTGATTATTGCCAGTTGAGCAGCATGATTCGTCACTGCTCAGCTCCGTGCTTATAGCCTGCTGATTTCGTGGTTCGTGTCTGCTCAGCTCTTTGAGTATTGCCTCCTGAGGTCCCTGTTCGGGGTCCACCTGCCGGGGACCAGCCCCAGCTGATCCAGGGTATTCGAAGGAGAGATGGCCTAGGTGACTATTTATATGCTCATCAGAGATATCAAGAAGAATAGTATGAGGATAGCTCAGTAGGAAAATTCGGTGGACAAAAGAGACTGAGTAACTTGGTTTACGCCGGAGACCAATAAAACTTCAAGACAAGAAGTTTGCACCACTTACGTAGGCCGCAGGCGCCCTCTCGAAGAGCTGAAGGTGCCTCACCATAGACACCTTCTCGAGTGGGTCTTAGCAGCCCAGGCATAATTAGGAAGCGTGGTGGGTTCCTCGCTCCAGATGGAGACTCGGCTGGAAGTTACAGGGAAGAATGACAAGGAACTTTATGAATTGGAGGTGTAAGTTAACTCTTTGACAGAGAGAGCGAGATGGTGGTGGGGGACAGCCCCCAGTGAAATCAGAGGTGAGAGCACAAAGCAATAAAGTAGGCAGACTCTGGTTATTTTGGGGGGCAGATGCTCGAGAATATCCGGGGGGACTCCTGAGGCTCGGTCCCGCATTTGCGTATGCCGAGCCTCCTTCCTCATGACCTTTGTCCAGAGTGGAATGCCTCACCGGCTCCGGGCACATGGTCAGTGCATGCTGAGTCACGATATCAGTGCACGATCAGCCACGTGATCACTGACTGCACAGTCACGTGATCAGCGGCTCTCAGTCACGTGATCACCGTATGATAAACACGTGATCAGTGAACGATCAGCCACGTGATCACTGCATGCCCAGTCAGGTGGTCAGTTCCTGATGAGCCACAGGATCAGTGCGTGCACAGTCCCATGATCAGCGCCTGTCAGTCACTGATCACTGCCTGATAAACACGTGATCAGTGCATGATGAGCCACGTGATCAGTGCCCGATCAGCCACGTCATCAGTGCATGCGCAGTCACCTGATCAGTGCATGTTCAGTCACGTGATCTGTACTTGATCAGCCACGTGATCAGTGCCTGCAGTGTCACGTGATCAGGGCCTGCTGAGCTGTGTGATTCCTGTCAGCACATCTGCTTGGCAATTGCCGGGTGAGCTGCGTGATTCCTGCCTGGTCACCTGCTTGATTATTGCCAGTTGAGCAGCATGATTCGTCACTGCTCAGCTCCATGCTTGTAGCCTGCTGATTGAGTTGTTCGTGTCTGCTTAGCTCTTTGAGTATTGGCTCCTCAGGTCCCTGTTCGGGGGCCACCTGCCGGGGACCAGGCCCAGCTGATCCAGAGTATTCCAAGGAGAGATGGCCTAGGCGACTACTTATATGCTCATCAGAGATATCAAGAATAATACTATGAGGATAGCTCAGTAGGAAAATTCGGTGGAGAAAAGAGACTGAGTAGCTTGGTTTACGCGGGAGACCAATCAAACTTCAAGACAAGAAGTTTGCACCACTTACGTAGGCCGCAGGCGCCCTCTCGAAGAGCGGAAGGTGCCTCACCCTAGACACCTTCTCGAGTGGGTCTTAGCAGCCCAGGTATAATTAGGAAGCGTGGTGGGTTCCTCTCTCCAGATGGAGACTCGGCTGGAAGTTGCAGGGAAGAATGATAGGGAACTTTATGAATTGGAGCTGTAAGTTAACTCTTTGACAGAGAGAGCGAGATGGTGGTGGGGGACAGCCCCGAGTGAAATCAGAGGTGAGAGCACAAAGCAATAAAGTAGGCCGACTCTGGTTATTTTGGGGGGGGAGATGCTCGAGAATATCCGGGTGGACTCCTGAGGCTCGGTTCCGCATTTGCGTATGCCGAGCCTCCTTCCTCATGACCTTTGTCCAGAGTGGAAAGCCTCACCGGCTCCAGGCACATGGTCAGTGCATGTTCAGTCACGATATCAGTGCACCATCAGCCACGTGATCACTGACATCACAGTCACGTGATCAGCGCCTCTCAGTCACGTGATCACCGTATGATAAACACGTGATCAGTGAACGATCAGCCACGTGATCACTGCATGCGAACTCAGGTGGTCAGTTCCTGATCAGCCACGGGATCAGTGCGTGCACAGTCCCTTGATCAGCGCCTGTCAGTCACTGATCACGGCCTGATAAACACGTGATCAGTGCATGATGAGCCACGTGATCAGTGCCCGATCAGCCACGTCATCAGTGCATGCGCAGTCACCTGATCAGTGCATGCTCAGTCACGTGATCTGTACTTGATCAGCCACGTGATCAGTGCATGCGCAGTCAGGTGATCAGTTCCTGATCAGCGACGGGATCAGTGCGTGCACAGTCCCATGATCAGCGCCTGTTAGTCACTGATCACTGCCTGATAAACATGTGATCAGTGCATGATGAGCCACGTGATCAGTGCCCGATCAGCCACGTCATCAGTGCATGCGCAGTCACCTGATCAGTGCATGTTCAGTCACGTGATCTGTACTTGATCAGCCACGTGATCAGTGCCTGCAGAGTCACGTGATCAGGGCCTGCTGAGCTGTGTGATTCCTGTCGCACATCTGCTTGGCAATTGCCGGGGAGCTGCGTGATTCCTGCCTGGTCACCTGCTTGATTATTGCCAGTTGAGCAGCATGATTCGTCACTGCTCAGCTCCATGCTTATAGCCTGCTGATTGCGTGGTTCGTGTCTGCTCAGCTCTTTGAGTATTGGCTCCTCAGGTCCCTGTTCGGGCGCCACCTGCCGGGGACCAGGCCCAGCTGATGCAGGGTATTCCAAGGAGAGATGGCCTAGGCGACTATTTATATGCTCATCAGAGATATCAAGAATAATAGTATGAGGATAGCTCAGTAGGAAAATTCGGTGGAAAAAAGAGACTGAGTAGCTTGGTTTACGCGGGAGACCAATCAAACTTCAAGACAAGAAGTTTGCACCACTTACGTAGGCCGCAGGCGCCCTCTCGAAGAGCGGAAGGTGCCTCACCCTAGACACCTTCTCGAGTGGGTCTTAGCAGCCCAGGCATAATTAGGAAGCGTGGTGGCTTCCGCGCTCCAGATGGAGACTCGGCTGGAAGTTGCAGGGAAGAATGACAGGGAACTTTATGAATTGGAGCTGTAAGTTATCTCTTTGACAGAGAGAGCGAGATGGTGGTGGGGGACAGCCCCCAGTGAAATCAGAGGTGAGAGCACAAAGCAATAAAGTAGGCCGACTCTGGTTATTTTGGGGGGGAGATGCTCGAGATTAACCGGGTGGACTCCTGAGGCTCGGTTCCGCATTTGCGTATGCCGAGCCTCCTTCCTCATGACCTTTGTCCAGAGTGGAATGCCTCACCGGCTCCGGGCACTTGGTCAGTGCATGTTCAGTCACGATATCAGTGCACCATCAGCCACGTGATCACTGACATCACAGTCACGTGATCAGCGCCTCTCAGTCACGTGATCACCGTATGATAAACACGTGATCAGTGAACGATCAGCCACGTGATCACTGCATGCGAACTCAGGTGGTCAGTTCCTGATCAGCCACGGGTCAGTGCGTGCACAGTCCCTTGATCAGCGCCTGTCAGTCACTGATCACTGCCTGATAAACACGTGATCAGTGCATGATGAGCCACGTGATCAGGGCCGATCAGCCACGTCATCAGTGCATGCGCAGTCACCTGATCAGTGCATGCTCAGTCACGTGATCTGTACTTGATCAGCCACGTGATCAGTGCCTGCAGAGTCACGTGATCAGGGCCTGCTGAGCTGCGTGATTCCTGTCGGCTCATCTGCTTGACAATTGCCAGCTGAGCTGCGTGATTCCTGCCTGGTCACCTGCTTGATTATTGCCAGTTGAGCAGCATGATTCGTCACTGCTCAGCTCCCTGCTTATAGCCTGCTGATTGCGTGGTTCATGTCTGCCCAGCTCTTTGAGTATTGCCTCCTGAGGTCCCTGTTCGGGCGCCACCTGCCGGGGACCAGCCCCAGCTGATCCAGGGTATTCCAAGGAGAGATGGCCTAGATGGCCTAGGCGACTATTTATATGTTCATCAGAGATATCAAGAATAATAGTATGAGGATAGCTCAGTAGGGAAATTCGGTGGAGAAAAGAGACTGAGTAGCTTGGTTTACGCGGGAGACCAATAAAACTTCAAGACAAGAAGTTTGCACCACTTACGTAGGCCGCAGGCGCCCTCTCGAAGAGCGGAAGGTGCCTCACCCTAGACACCTTCTCGAGTGGGTCTTAGCAGCCCAGGCATAATTAGGAAGCGTGGTGGGTTCCGCGCTCCAGATGGAGACTCGGCTGGAAGTTACAGGGAAGAATGACAGGGAACTTTATGAATTGGAGCTGTAAGTTAACTCTTTGACAGAGAGAGCGAGATGGTTGTGGGGGACAGCCCCCAGTGAAATCAGAGGTGAGAGCACAAAGCAATAAAGTAGGCAGACTCTGGTTATTTTGGGGGGCAGATGCTCGAGAATATCCGGGGGGACTCCTGAGGCTCGGTCCCGCATTTGCGTATGCCGAGCCTCCTTCCTCATGACCTTTGTCCAGAGTGGAATGCCTCACCGGCTCCGGGCACATGGTCAGTGCATGCTGAGTCACGATATCAGTGCACGATCAGCCACGTGATCACTGACTGCACAGTCACGTGATCAGCGGCTCTCAGTCACGTGATCACCGTATGATAAACACGTGATCAGTGAACGATCAGCCACGTGATCACTGCATGCCCAGTCAGGTGGTCAGTTCCTGATGAGCCACAGGATCAGTGCGTGCACAGTCCCATGATCAGCGCCTGTCAGTCACTGATCACTGCCTGATAAACACGTGATCAGTGCATGATGAGCCACGTGATCAGTGCCCGATCAGCCACGTCATCAGTGCATGCGCAGTCACCTGATCAGTGCATGTTCAGTCACGTGATCTGTACTTGATCAGCCACGTGATCAGTGCCTGCAGTGTCACGTGATCAGGGCCTGCTGAGCTGTGTGATTCCTGTCGGCACATCTGCTTGGCAATTGCCGGGTGAGCTGCGTGATTCCTGCCTGGTCACCTGCTTGATTATTGCCAGTTGAGCAGCATGATTCGTCACTGCTCAGCTCCATGCTTGTAGCCTGCTGATTGCGTGGTTCGTGTCTGCTCAGCTCTTTGAGTATTGGCTCCTCAGGTCCCTGTTCGGGCGCCACCTGCCGGGGACCAGGCCCAGCTGATGCAGGGTATTCCAAGGAGAGATGGCCTAGGCGACTACTTATATGCTCATCAGAGATATCAAGAATAATAGTATGAGGATAGCTCAGTAGGAAAATTCGGTGGAAAAAAGAGACTGAGTAGCTTGGTTTACGCGGGAGACCAATCAAACTTCAAGACAAGAAGTTTGCACCACTTACGTAGGCCGCAGGCGCCCTCTCGAAGAGCGGAAGGTGGCTCACCCTAGACACCTTCTCGAGTGGGTCTTAGCAGCCCAGGTATAATTAGGAAGCGTGGTGGGTTCCGCACTCCAGATGGAGACTCGGCTGGAAGTTGCAGGGAAGAATGATAGGGAACTTTATGAATTGGAGCTGTAAGTTAACTCTTTGACAGAGAGAGCGAGATGGTGGTGGGGGACAGCCCCGAGTGAAATCAGAGGTGAGAGCACAAAGCAATAAAGTAGGCCGACTCTGGTTATTTTGGGGGGGGAGATGCTCGAGAATATCCGGGTGGACTCCTGAGGCTCGGTCCCGCATTTGCGTATGCCGAGCCTCCTTCCTCATGACCTTTGTCCAGAGTGGAATGCCTCACCGGCTCCGGGCACATGGTCAGTGCATGCTCAGTCACGATATCAGTGCACGATCAGCCACGTGATCACTGACTGCACAGTCAGGTGGTCAGTTCCTGATGAGCCACAGGATCAGTGCGTGCACAGTCCCATGATCAGCGCCTGTCAGTCACTGATCACGGCCTGATAAACACGTGATCAGTGCATGATGAGCCACGTGATCAGTGCCCGATCAGCCACGTCATCAGTGCATGCGCAGTCACCTGATCAGTGCATGCTCAGTTACGTGATCTGTACTTGATCAGCCACGTGATCAGTGCATGCGCAGTCAGGTGATCAGTTCCTGATCAGCGACGGGATCAGTGAGTGCACAGTCCCATGATCAGCGCCTGTTAGTCACTGATCACTGCCTGAAAAACACGTGATCAGTGCATGATGAGCCACGTGATCAGTGCCCGATCAGCCACGTCATCAGTGCATGCGCAGTCACCTGATCAGTGCATGCTCAGTCACGTGATCTGTACTTGATCAGCCACGTGATCAGTGCCTGCAGAGTCACGTGATCAGGGCCTGCTGAGCTGTGTGATTCCTGTCGCACATCTGCTTGGCAATTGCCGGGGAGCTGCGTGATTCCTGCCTGGTCACCTGCTTGATTATTGCCAGTTGAGCAGCATGATTCGTCACTGCTCAGCTCCATGCTTATAGCCTGCTGATTGCGTGGTTCGTGTCTGCTCAGCTCTTTGAGTATTGCCTCCTGAGGTCCCTGTTCGGGCGCCACCTGCCGGGGACCAGCCCCAGCTGATCCAGGGTATTCGAAGGAGAGATGGCCTAGGTGACTATTTATATGCTCATCAGAGATATCAAGAAGAATAGTATGAGGATAGCTCAGTAGGAAAATTCGGTGGAGAAAAGAGACTGAGTAACTTGGTTTACGCCGGAGACCAATCAAACTTCAAGACAAGAAGATTGCACCACTTACGTAGGCCGCAGGCACCCTCTCGAAGAGCTGAAGGTGCCTCACCATAGACACCTTCTCGAGTGGGTCTTAGCAGCCCAGGCATAATTAGGAAGCGTGGTGGGTTCCTCGCTCCAGGTGGAGACTCGGCTGGAAGTTACAGGGAAGAATGACAAGGAACTTTATGAATTGGAGGTGTAAGTTAACTCTTTGACAGAGAGAGCGAGATGTTGGTGGGGACAGCCCCCAGTGAAATCAGAGGTGAGAGCACAAAGCAATAAAGTAGGCAGACCCTGGTTATTTTGGGGGGGAGATGCTCGAGAATATCCGGGGGGACTCCTGAGGCTCGGTCCCGCATTTGCGTATGCCAAGCCTCCTTCCTCATGACCTTTGTCCAGATTGGAATGCCTCACCGGCTCCAGGCACATGGTCAGTGCATGTTCAGTCACGATATCAGTACACGATCAGCCACATGATCACTGACTGCACAGTCACGTGATCAGCGCCTCTCAGTCACGTGATCACCGTATGATAAACACGTGATCAGTGAACGATCAGCCACGTGATCACTGCATCGAACTCAGGTGGTCAGTTCCTGATCAGCCACGGGATCAGTGCGTGCACAGTCCCATGATCAGCGCCTGTCAGTCACTGATCACTGCCTGATAAACAGGTGATCAGTGCGTGATGAGCCACGTGATCAGTGCCCAATCAGCCACGTCATCAGTGCATGCGCAGTCACCTGATCAGTGCATGCTCAGTCACGTGATCTGTACTTGATCAGCCACGTGATCAGTGCCTGCAGAGTCACGTGATCAGGGCCTGCTGAGCTGCGTGATTCCTGTCGGCTCATCTGCTTGGCAATTGCCCGCTGAGCTTCGTGATTCCTGCCTGGTCACCTGCTTGATTATTTCCAGTTGAGCAGCATGATTCGTCACTGCTCAGCTCCCTGCTTATAGCCTGCTGATTGCGTGGTTCATGTCTGTTCAGCTCTTTGAGTATTGCCTCCTGAGGTCCCTGTTCGGGCGCCACCTGCCGGGGACCAGCCCCAGCTGATCCAGGGTATTCAAAGGAGAGATGGCCTAGATGGCCTAGGCGACTATTTATATGTTCATCAGAGATATCAAGAATAATAGTATGAGGATAGCTCAGTAGGGAATTTCGGTGGAGAAAAGAGACTGAGTAGCTTGGTTTACGCGGGAGACCTATCAAACTTCAAGACAAGAAGTTTGCACCACTTACGTAGGCCGCAGGCGCCCTCTCGAAGAGCGGAAGGTGCCTCACCCTAGACACCTTCTCGAGTGGGTCTTAGCAGCCCAGGCATAATTAGGAAGCGTGGTGGGTTCCGCACTCCAGATGGAGACTCGGCTGGAAGTTGCAGGGAAGAATGATAGGGAACTTTATGAATTGGAGCTGTAAGTTAACTCTTTGACAGAGAGAGCGAGATGGTGGTGGGGGACAGCCCCGAGTGAAATCAGAGGTGAGAGCACAAAGCAATAAAGTAGGCCGACTCTGGTTATTTTGGGGGGGGAGATGCTCGAGAATATCCGGGTGGACTCCTGAGGCTCGGTCCCGCATTTGCGTATGCCGAGCCTCCTTCCTCATGACCTTTGTCCAGAGTGGAATGCCTCACCGGCTCCGGGCACATGGTCAGTGCATGCTCAGTCACGATATCAGTGCACGATCAGCCACGTGATCACTGACTGCACAGTCAGGTGGTCAGTTCCTGATGAGCCACAGGATCAGTGCGTGCACAGTCCCATGATCAGCGCCTGTCAGTCACTGATCACGGCCTGATAAACACGTGATCAGTGCATGATGAGCCACGTGATCAGTGCCCGATCAGCCACGTCATCAGTGCATGCGCAGTCACCTGATCAGTGCATGCTCAGTTACGTGATCTGTACTTGATCAGCCACGTGATCAGTGCATGCGCAGTCAGGTGATCAGTTCCTGATCAGCGACGGGATCAGTGAGTGCACAGTCCCATGATCAGCGCCTGTTAGTCACTGATCACTGCCTGAAAAACACGTGATCAGTGCATGATGAGCCACGTGATCAGTGCCCGATCAGCCACGTCATCAGTGCATGCGCAGTCACCTGATCAGTGCATGCTCAGTCACGTGATCTGTACTTGATCAGCCACGTGATCAGTGCCTGCAGAGTCACGTGATCAGGGCCTGCTGAGCTGTGTGATTCCTGTCGGCACATCTGCTTGGCAATTGCCGGGTGAGCTGCGTGATTCCTGCCTGGTCACCTGCTTGATTATTGCCAGTTGAGCAGCATGATTCGTCACTGCTCAGCTCCATGCTTGTAGCCTGCTGATTGAGTTGTTCGTGTCTGCTTAGCTCTTTGAGTATTGGCTCCTCAGGTCCCTGTTCGGGGGCCACCTGCCGGGGACCAGGCCCAGCTGATCCAGAGTATTCCAAGGAGAGATGGCCTAGGCGACTACTTATATGCTCATCAGAGATATCAAGAATAATACTATGAGGATAGCTCAGTAGGAAAATTCGGTGGAGAAAAGAGACTGAGTAGCTTGGTTTACGCGGGAGACCAATCAAACTTCAAGACAAGAAGTTTGCACCACTTACGTAGGCCGCAGGCGCCCTCTCGAAGAGCGGAAGGTGGCTCACCCTAGACACCTTCTCGAGTGGGTCTTAGCAGCCCAGGTATAATTAGGAAGCGTGGTGGGTTCCGCACTCCAGATGGAGACTCGGCTGGAAGTTGCAGGGAAGAATGATAGGGAACTTTATGAATTGGAGCTGTAAGTTAACTCTTTGACAGAGAGAGCGAGATGGTGGTGGGGGACAGCCCCGAGTGAAATCAGAGGTGAGAGCACAAAGCAATAAAGTAGGCCGACTCTGGTTATTTTGGGGGGGGAGATGCTCGAGAATATCCGGGTGGACTCCTGAGGCTCGGTCCCGCATTTGCGTATGCCGAGCCTCCTTCCTCATGACCTTTGTCCAGAGTGGAATGCCTCACCGGCTCCGGGCACATGGTCAGTGCATGCTCAGTCACGATATCAGTGCACGATCAGCCACGTGATCACTGACTGCACAGTCAGGTGGTCAGTTCCTGATGAGCCACAGGATCAGTGCGTGCACAGTCCCATGATCAGCGCCTGTCAGTCACTGATCACGGCCTGATAAACACGTGATCAGTGCATGATGAGCCACGTGATCAGTGCCCGATCAGCCACGTCATCAGTGCATGCGCAGTCACCTGATCAGTGCATGCTCAGTTACGTGATCTGTACTTGATCAGCCACGTGATCAGTGCATGCGCAGTCAGGTGATCAGTTCCTGATCAGCGACGGGATCAGTGAGTGCACAGTCCCATGATCAGCGCCTGTTAGTCACTGATCACTGCCTGAAAAACACGTGATCAGTGCATGATGAGCCACGTGATCAGTGCCCGATCAGCCACGTCATCAGTGCATGCGCAGTCACCTGATCAGTGCATGCTCAGTCACGTGATCTGTACTTGATCAGCCACGTGATCAGTGCCTGCAGTGTCACGTGATCAGGGCCTGCTGAGCTGTGTGATTCCTGTCGCACATCTGCTTGGCAATTGCCGGGGAGCTGCGTGATTCCTGCCTGGTCACCTGCTTGATTATTGCCAGTTGAGCAGCATGATTCGTCACTGCTCAGATCCATGCTTGTAGCCTGCTCATTGCGTGGTTCGTGTCTGCTCAGCTCTTTGAGTATTGCCTCCTGAGGTCCCTGTTCGGGCGCCACCTGCCGGGGACCAGCCCCAGCTGATCCAGGGTATTCGAAGGAGAGATGGCCTAGGTGACTATTTATATGCTCATCAGAGATATCAAGAAGAATAGTATGAGGATAGCTCAGTAGGAAAATTCGGTGGAGAAAAGAGACTGAGTAACTTGGTTTACGCCGGAGACCAATCAAACTTCAAGACAAGAAGTTTGCACCACTTACGTAGGCCGCAGGCACCCTCTCGAAGAGCTGAAGGTGCCTCACCATAGACACCTTCTCGAGTGGGTCTTAGCAGCCCAGGCATAATTAGGAAGCGTGGTGGGTTCCTCGCTCCAGGTGGAGACTCGGCTGGAAGTTACAGGGAAGAATGACAAGGAACTTTATGAATTGGAGGTGTAAGTTAACTCTTTGACAGAGAGAGCGAGATGTTGGTGGGGACAGCCCCCAGTGAAATCAGAGGTGAGAGCACAAAGCAATAAAGTAGGCAGACCCTGGTTATTTTGGGGGGGAGATGCTCGAGAATATCCGGGGGGACTCCTGAGGCTCGGTCCCGCATTTGCGTATGCCAAGCCTCCTTCCTCATGACCTTTGTCCAGATTGGAATGCCTCACCGGCTCCAGGCACATGGTCAGTGCATGTTCAGTCACGATATCAGTACACGATCAGCCACATGATCACTGACTGCACAGTCACGTGATCAGCGCCTCTCAGTCACGTGATCACCGTATGATAAACACGTGATCAGTGAACGATCAGCCACGTGATCACTGCATCGAACTCAGGTGGTCAGTTCCTGATCAGCCACGGGATCAGTGCGTGCACAGTCCCATGATCAGCGCCTGTCAGTCACTGATCACTGCCTGATAAACAGGTGATCAGTGCGTGATGAGCCACGTGATCAGTGCCCAATCAGCCACGTCATCAGTGCATGCGCAGTCACCTGATCAGTGCATGCTCAGTCACGTGATCTGTACTTGATCAGCCACGTGATCAGTGCCTGCAGAGTCACGTGATCAGGGCCTGCTGAGCTGCGTGATTCCTGTCGGCTCATCTGCTTGGCAATTGCCCGCTGAGCTTCGTGATTCCTGCCTGGTCACCTGCTTGATTATTTCCAGTTGAGCAGCATGATTCGTCACTGCTCAGCTCCCTGCTTATAGCCTGCTGATTGCGTGGTTCATGTCTGTTCAGCTCTTTGAGTATTGCCTCCTGAGGTCCCTGTTCGGGCGCCACCTGCCGGGGACCAGCCCCAGCTGATCCAGGGTATTCAAAGGAGAGATGGCCTAGATGGCCTAGGCGACTATTTATATGTTCATCAGAGATATCAAGAATAATAGTATGAGGATAGCTCAGTAGGGAATTTCGGTGGAGAAAAGAGACTGAGTAGCTTGGTTTACGCGGGAGACCTATCAAACTTCAAGACAAGAAGTTTGCACCACTTACGTAGGCCGCAGGCGCCCTCTCGAAGAGCGGAAGGTGCCTCACCCTAGACACCTTCTCGAGTGGGTCTTAGCAGCCCAGGCATAATTAGGAAGCGTGGTGGGTTCCGCGCTCCAGATGGAGACTCGGCTGGAACTTACAGGGAAGAATGACAGGGAACTTTATGAATTGGAGGTGTAAGTTAACTCTTGGACAGAGAGAGCGAGATGGTGGTGGGAGACAGCCCCCAGTGAAATCAGAGGTGAGAGCACAAAGCAATAAAGTAGGCAGACTCTGGTTATTTTGGGGGGGAGATGCTCGAGAATATCCGGGTGGACTCCTGAGGCTCGGTTTCGCATTTGCGTATGCCGAGCCTCCTTCCTCATGACCTTTGTCCAGAGTGGAAAGCCTCACCGGCTCCAGGCACATGGTCAGTGCATGTTCAGTCACGATATCAGTGCACCATCAGCCACGTGATCACTGACATCACAGTCACGTGATCAGCGACTCTCAGTCACGTGATCACCGTATGATAAACACGTGATCAGTGAACGATCAGCCACGTAATCCCTGCATGCGAAGTCAGGTGGTCAGTTCCTGATCAGCCATGGGATCAGTGCGTGCACAGTCCCATGATCAGCGCCTGTCAGTCACTGATCACTGCCTGATAAACACGTGATCAGTGCATGATGAGCCACGTGATCAGGGCCGATCAGCCACGTCATCAGTGCATGCGCAGTCACCTGATCAGTGCATGCTCAGTCACGTGATCTTTACTTGATCAGCCACGTGATCAGTGCCTGCAGAGTCACGTGATCAGGGCCTGCTGCGCTGCGTGATTCCGGTCGGCTCATCTGCTTGGCAATTGCCAGCTGAGCTGCGTGATTCCTGCCTGGTCACCTGCTTGATTATTGCCGGTTGAGCAGCATGATTCGTCACTGCTCATCTCCATGCTTATAGCCTGCTGATTGCGTGGTTCGTGTCTGCTCAGCTCTTTGAGTATTGCCTCCTGAGGTCCCTGTTCGGGCGCCACCTGCCCGGGACCAGCCCCAGCTGATCCAGGGTATTCGAAGGAGAGATGGCCTTGGTGACTATTTATATGCTCATCAGGGGTATCAAGAAGAATAGTATGAGGATAGCTCAGTAGGAAAATTCGGTGGAGAAAAGAGACTGAGTAACTTGGTTTACGCAGGAGACCAATCAAACGTCAAGACAAGAAGTTTGCACCACTTACGTAGGCCGCAGGCGCCCTCTCGAAGAGCTGAAGGTGCCTCACCCTAGACACCTTCTCGAGTGGGTCTTAGCAGCCCAGGCATAATTAGTAAGTGTGGTGGGTTCCGGGCTCCAGATGGAGACTCGGCTGGAAGTTACAGGGAAGAATGACAAGGAACTTTATGAATTGGAGGTGTAAGTTAACTCTTTGACAGAGAGAGCGAGTTGGTGGTGGGGGAAAGCCCACAGTGAAATCAGAGGTGAGAGCACAAAGCAATAAAGTAGGCAGACTCTGGTTATTTGGGGGGGGAGATGCTCGAGAATATCCGGGTGGATTCCTGAGGCTCGGTCCCATATTTTCGTATGCCGAGCCTCCTTCCTCATGACCTTTGTCCATAGTGGAATGCCTCACAGGCTCCGGGCACATGGTCAGTGCATGCTCAGTCATGATATCAGTGCACGATCAGCCACGAGATCACTGACTGCACAGTCACGTGATCAGCGCCTCTCAGTCACGTGATCACCGTATGATAAACACGTGATCAGTGAACGATCAGCCACGTGATCCCTGCATGCGCAGTCAGGTGGTCAGTTCCTGATCAGACACGGGATCAGTGCGTGCACAGTCCCATGATCAGCGCCTGTCAGTCACTGATCACTCTCTTGTAAACACGTGATCAGTGCATGATGAGCCACGTGATCAGTCCCCGATCAGCCACGTCATCAGTGCATGCGCAGTCACCTGATCAGTGCATGCTCAGTCACGGGATCTGTACTTGATCAGCCACGTGATCAGTGCATGCGCAGTCAGGGGGTCAGTTCCTGATTAGCCACGGGATCAGTGCGTGCACAGTCCCATGATCAGCGCCTGTCAGTCACTGATCACTGCCTGATAAACACGTGATCAGTGCATGATGAGCCACGTGATCAGTGCCCGATCAGCCACGTCATCAGTGCATGCGCAGTCACCTGATCAGTGCATGCTCAGTCACGTGATCTGTACTTGATGAGCCACGTGATCAGTGCCTGCAGTGTCACGTGATCAGGGCCTGCTGAGCTGTGTGATTCCTGTCGCACATCTGCTTGGCAATTGCCGGGGAGCTGCGTGATTCCTGCCTGGTCACCTGCTTGATTATTGCCAGTTGAGCAGCATGATTCGTCACTGCTCAGCTCCATGCTTATAGCCTGCTGATTGCGTGGTTCGTGTCTGCTCAGCTCTTTGAGTATTGCCTCCTGAGGTCCCTGTTCGGGCGCCACCTGCCGGGGACCAGCCCCAGCTGATCCAGGGTATTCGAAGGAGAGATGGCCTAGGTGACTATTTATATGCTCATCAGAGATATCAAGAAGAATAGTATGAGGATAGCTCAGTAGGAAAATTCGGTGGAGAAAAGAGACTGAGTAACTTGGTTTACGCCGGAGACCAATCAAACTTCAAGACAAGAAGTTTGCACCACTTACGTACGCCGCAGGCACCCTCTCGAAGAGCTGAAGGTGCCTCACCATAGACACCTTCTCGAGTGGGTCTTAGCAGCCCAGGCATAATTAGGAAGCGTGGTGGGTTCCTCGCTCCAGATGGAGACTCGGCTGGAAGTTACAGGGAAGAATGACAAGGAACTTTATGAATTGGAGGTGTAAGTTAACTCTTTAACAGAGAGAGCGAGATGTTGTTGGGGGACAGCCCCCAGTGAAATCAGAGGTGAGAGCACAAAGCAATAAAGTAGGCAGACCCTGGTTATTTTGGGGGGGAGATGCTCGAGAATATCCGGGGGGACTCCTGAGGCTCGGTCCCGCATTTGCGTATGCCAAGCCTCCTTCCTCATGACCTTTGTCCAGATTGGAATGCCTCACCGGCTCCAGGCACATGGTCAGTGCATGTTCAGTCACGATATCAGTACACGATCAGCCACATGATCACTGACTGCACAGTCACGTGATCAGCGCCTCTCAGTCACGTGATCACCGTATGATAAACACGTGATCAGTGAACGATCAGCCACGTGATCACTGCATGCGAACTCAGGTGGTCAGTTCCTGATCAGCCACGGGATCAGTGCGTGCACAGTCCCTTGATCAGCGCCTGTCAGTCACTGATCACTGCCTGATAATCAGGTGATCAGTGCATGATGAGCCACGTGATCAGGGCCGATCAGCCAGCTCATGAGTGCATTCCCAGTCACCTGATCAGTGCATGCTCAGTCACGTGATCTGTACTTGATCAGCCACGTGATCAGTGCCTGCAGAGTCACGTGATCAGGGCCTGCTGAGCTGCGTGATTCCTGTCGGCTCCTCTGCTTGGCAATTGCCGGGGAGCTGCGTGATTCCTGCCTGGTCACCTGCTTGATTATTGCCAGTTGAGCAGCATGATTCGTCGCTGCTCATCTCCCTGCTTATAGCCTGCTGATTGCGTGGTTCGTGTCTGCTCAGCTCTTTGAGTATTGCCTCCTGAGGTCCCTGTTCGGGCGCCACCTGCCGGGGACCAGCCCCAGCTGATCCAGGGTATTCGAAGGAGAGATGGCCTAGGTGACTATTTATATGCTCATCAGAGATATCAAGAAGAATAGTATGGGGATAGCTCAGTAGGAAAATTCGGTGGAGAAAAGAGACTGAGTAACTTGGTTTACGCAGGAGACCAATCAAACTTGAAGACAAGAAGCTTGCACCACGTACGTAGGCCGAAGGCACCCTCTCGAGGAGCTGAAGGTGCCTCACCATAGACACCTTCTCGAGTGGGTCTTAGCAGCCCAGGCATAATTAGGAAGCGTGGTGGGTTCCTCGCTCCAGATGGAGACTCGGCTGAAAGTTACAGGGAAGAATGACAAGGAACTTTATGAATTGGAGCTGTAAGTTAACACTTTGACAGAGAGAGCGAGATGGTGGTGGGGACAGCCCCCAGTGAAATCAGAGGTGAGAGCACAAAGCAATAAAGTAGGCAGACTCTGGTTATTTTGGGGGGGAGATGTTCGAGAATATCCGGGGGTACTCCTGAGGCTCGGTCCCGCATTTGCGTATGCCGAGCCTCCTTCCTCATGACATTTGTCCAGAGGGGAATGCCTCACTGGCTCCGAGCACATGGTCAGTGCATGCTCAGTCACGATATCAGTGCACGATCAGCCACGTGATCACTGACATCACAGTCACCTCATCAGCGCCTCTCAGTCACGTGATCACCGTATGATAAACACGTGATCAGTGAATGATCAGCCACGTGATCACTGCGTGCGCAGTCAGGTGGTCAGTTCCTGATCAGCCACGGGATCAGTGCGTGCACAGTCCCATGATCAGCGCCTGTCAGTCACTGATCACTGCCTGATAAACAGGTGATCAGTGCGTGATGAGCCACGTGATCAGTGCCCAATCAGCCACGTCATCAGTGCATGCGCAGTCACCTGATCAGTGCATGCTCAGTCACGTGATCTGTACTTGATCAGCCACGTGATCAGTGCCTGCAGAGTCACGTGATCAGGGCCTGCTGAGCTGCGTGATTCCTGTCGGCTCATCTGCTTGGCAATTGCCCGCTGAGCTTCGTGATTCCTGCCTGGTCACCTGCTTGATTATTTCCAGTTGAGCAGCATGATTCGTCGCTGCTCAGCTCCCTGCTTATAGCCTGCTGATTGCGTGGTTCATGTCTGTTCAGCTCTTTGAGTATTGCCTCCTGAGGTCCCTGTTCGGGCGCCACCTGCCGGGGACCAGCCCCAGCTGATCCAGGGTATTCAAAGGAGAGATGGCCTAGATGGCCTAGGCGACTATTTATATGTTCATCAGAGATATCAAGAATAATAGTATGAGGATAGCTCAGTAGGGAATTTCGGTGGAGAAAAGAGACTGAGTAGCTTGGTTTACGCTGGAGACCTATCTAACTTCAAGACAAGAAGTTTGCACCAGTTACGTAGGCCGCAGGCGCCCTCTCGAAGAGCTGAAGGTGCCTCACCCTAGACACCTTCTCGAGTGGGTCTTAGCAGCCCAGGCATAATTAGGAAGCGTGGTGGGTTCCGCGCTCCAGATGGAGACTCGGCTGGAACTTACAGGGAAGAATGACAGGGAACTTTATGAATTGGAGGTGTAAGTTAACTCTTGGACAGAGAGAGCGAGATGGTGGTGGGGGAGAGCCCCCAGTGAAATCAGAGGTGAGAGCACAAAGCAATAAAGTAGGCAGACTCTGGTTATTTTGGGGGGGAGATGCTCGAGAATATCCGGGTGGACTCCTGAGGCTCGGTTCCGCATTTGCGTATGCCGAGCCTCCTTCCTCATGACCTTTGTCCAGAGTGGAAAGCCTCACCGGCTCCAGGCACATGGTCAGTGCATGTTCAGTCTCGATATCAGTGCACCATCAGCCACGTGATCACTGACATCACAGTCACGTGATCAGCGCCTCTCAGTCACGTGATCACCGTATGATAAACACGTGATCAGTGAACGATCAGCCACGTGATCACTGCATGCGAACTCAGGTGGTCAGTTCCTGATCAGCCACGGGATCAGTGCGTGCACAGTCCCATGATCAGCGCCTGTCAGTCACTGATCACTGCCTGATAAACACGTGATCAGTGCATGATGAGCCACGTGATCAGGGCCGATCAGCCACGTCATCAGTGCATGCGCAGTCACCTGATCAGTGCATGCTCAGTCACGTGATCTGTACTTGATCAGCCACGTGATCAGTGCCTGCAGAGTCACGTGATCAGGGCCTGCTGCGCTGCGTGATTCCGGTCGGCTCATCTGCTTGGCAATTGCCAGCTGAGCTGCGTGATTCCTGCCTGGTCACCTGCTTGATTATTGCCGGTTGAGCAGCATGATTCGTCACTGCTCATCTCCATGCTTATAGCCTGCTGATTGCGTGGTTCGTGTCTGCTCAGCTCTTTGAGTATTGCCTCCTGAGCTCCCTGTTCGGGCGCCACCTGCCCGGGACCAGCCCCAGCTGATCCAGGGTATTCGAAGGAGAGATGGCCTAGGTGACTATTTATATGCTCATCAGGGGTATCAAGATGAATAGTATGAGGATAGCTCAGTAGGAAAATTCGGTGGAGAAAAGAGACTGAGTAACTTGGTTTACGCAGGAGACCAATCAAACGTCAAGACAAGAAGTTTGCACCACTTACGTAGGCCGCAGGCGCCCTCTCGAAGAGCTGAAGGTGCCTCACCCTAGACACCTTCTCGAGTGGGTCTTAGCAGCCCAGGCATAATTAGGAAGTGTGGTGGGTTCCGGGCTCCAGATGGAGACTCGGCTGGAAGTTACAGGGAAGAATGACAAGGAACTTTATGAATTGGAGGTGTAAGTTAACTCTTTGACAGAGAGAGCGAGTTGGTGGTGGGGGAAAGCCCACAGTGAAATCAGAGGTGAGAGCACAAAGCAATAAAGTAGGCAGACTCTGGGTATTTGGGGGGGGGAGATGCTCGAGAATATCCGGGTGGATTCCTGAGGCTCGGTCCCACATTTTCGTATGCCGAGCCTCCTTCCTCATGACCTTTGTCCATAGTGGAATGCCTCACAGGCTTCGGGCACATGGTCAGTGCATGCTCAGTCACGATATCAGTGCACGATCTGCCACGTGATCACTGACTGCACAGTCACGTGATCAGTGCCTCTCAGTCACGTGATCACCGTATGATAAACACGTGATCAGTGAACGATCAGCCTCGTGATCACTGACTGCAGATTCACCTGATCAGCGCCTCTCAGTATCGTGATCACCGTATGATAAACACGTGATCAGTGAACGATCAGCCACGTGATCACTGCGTGCGCAGTCAGGTGGTCAGTTCCTGATCAGCCACGGGTTCAGTGCGTGCACAGTCCCATGATCAGCGCCTGTCAGTCACTGATCACTGCCTGATAAACATGAGATCAGTGCATGATCAGCCACGTGATCAGTGCCCGGTCAGCCACGTCATCAGTGCATGCGCAGTCACCTGATCAGTGCATGCTCAGTCACGTGATCTGTACTTGATCAGCCACGTGATCAGTGCCTGCAGAGTCACGTGATCAGGGCCTGCTGCGCTGCGTGATTCCTGTCGGCTCATCTGCTTGGCAATTGCCAGATGAGCTGCGTGATTCCTGCCTGGTCACCTGCTTGATTATTGCCGGTTGAGCAGCATGATTCGTCACTGCTCAGCTCCCTGCTTATAGCCTGATGATTGCGTGATTCGTGACTGCTCAGCTCTTTGAGTATTGCCTCCTGAGGTCCCTGTTCGGGCGCCACCTGCCGGGGACCAGCCCCAGCTGATCCAGGGTATTCGAAGGAGAGATGGCCTAGGTGACTATTTATATGCTCATCAGAGATATCAAGAAGAATAGTATGAGGATAGCTCAGTAGGAAAATTCGGTGGAGAAAAGAGACTGAGTAACTTGGTTTACGCAGGAGACCAATCAAACTTGAAGACAAGAAGTTTTCACCACTTACGTAGGCCGCAGGCACCCTCTCGAAGAGCTGAAGGTGCCTCACCATAGACACCTTCTCGAGTGGGTCTTAGCAGCCCAGGCATAATTAGGAAGCGTGGTGGGTTCCTCGCTCCAGATGGAGACTCGGCAGGAAGTTACAGGGAAGAATGACAAGGAACTTTATGAATTGGAGGTGTAAGTTAACTCTTTGACAGAGAGAGCGAGATGGTGGTGGGGGACAGCCCCCAGTGAAATCAGAGGTGAGAGCACAAAGCAATAAAGTAGGCAGACTCTGGTTATTTTGGGGGGGAGATGCTGGAGAATATCCGGGGGTACACCTGAGGCTCGGTCCCGCATTTGCGTATGCCGAGCCTCCTTCCTCATGACCTTTGTCCAGAGTGGAATGCCTCACTGGCTCCGAGCACATGGTCAGTGCATGCTCAGTCACGATATCAGTGCACCATCAGCCACGTGATCACTGACATCACAGTCACCTCATCAGCGCCTCTCAGTCACGTGATCACCGTATGATAAACACGTGATCAGTGAATGATCAGCCACGTGATCACTGTGTGCGCAGTCAGGTGGTCAGTTCCTGATCAGCCACAGGATCAGTGCGTGCACAGTCCCATGATCAGCGCCTGTCAGTCACTGATCACGGCCTGATAAACAGGTGATCAGTGCGTGATGAGCCACGTGATCAGTGCCCAATCAGCCACGTCGTCAGTGCATGCGCAGTCACCTGATCAGTGCATGCTCAGTCACGTGATCTGTACTTGATTAGCCACGTGATCAGTGCCTGCAGAGTCACGTGATCAGGGCCTGCTGAGCTGCGTGATTCCTGTCGGCTCATCTGCTTGGCAATTGCCCGCTGAGCTTCGTGATTCCTGCCTGGTCACCTGCTTGATTATTTCCAGTTGAGCAGCATGATTCGTCGCTGCTCAGCTCCCTGCTTATAGCCTGCTGATTGCGTGGTTCATGTCTGTTCAGCTCTTTGAGTATTGCCTCCTGAGGTCCCTGTTCGGGCGCCACCTGCAGGGGACCAGCCCCAGCTGATCCAGGGTGTTCAAAGGAGAGATGGCCTAGATGGCCTAGGCGACTATTTATATGTTCATCAGAGATATCAAGAATAATATTATGAGGATAGCTCAGTAGGGCATTTCGGTGGAGAAAAGAGACTGAGTAGCTTGGTTTACGCGGGAGACCAATCAAACTTCAAGACAAGAAGTTTGCACCACTTACGTAGGCCGCAGGCGCCCTCTCGAAGAGCGGAAGTTGCCTCACCCTAGACACCTTCTCGAGTGGGTCTTAGCAGCCCAGGCATAATTAGGAAGCGTGGTGGGTTCCGCGCTCCAGATGGAGACTCGGCTGGAACTTACAGGGAAGAATGACAGGGAACTTTATGAATTGGAGGTGTAAGTTAACTCTTGGACAGAGAGAGCGAGATGGTGGTGGGGGAGAGCCCCCAGTGAAATCAGAGGTGAGAGCACAAAGCAATAAAGTAGGCAGACTCTGGTTATTTTGGGGGGGAGATGCTCGAGAATATCCGGGTGGACTCCTGAGGCTCGGTTCCGCATTTGCGTATGCCGAGCCTCCTTCCTCATGACCTTTGTCCAGAGTGGAATGCCTCACCGGCTCCAGGCACATGGTCAGTGCATGTTCAGTCACGATATCAGTGCACCATCAGCCACGTGATCACTGACATCACAGTCACGTGATCAGCGCCTCTCAGTCACGTGATCACCGTATGATAAACACGTGATCAGTGAACGATCAGCCACGTGATCACTGCATGCGAACTCAGGTGGTCAGTTCCTGATCAGCCTCGGGATCAGTGCGTGCACAGTCCCATGATCAGCGCCTGTCAGTCACTGATCACTGCCTGATAAACACGTGATCAGTGCATGATGAGCCACGTGATCAGGGCCGATCAGCCACGTCATCAGTGCATGCGCAGTCACCTGATCAGTGCATGCTCAGTCACGTGATCTGTACTTGATCAGCCACGTGATCAGTGCCTGCAGAGTCACGTGATCAGGGCCTGCTGCGCTGCGTGATTCCGGTCCGCTCATCTGCTTGGCAATTGCCAGCTGAGCTGCGTGATTCCTGCCTGGTCACCTGCTTGATTATTGCCGGTTGAGCAGCATGATTCCTCACTGCTCATCTCCATGCTTATAGCCTGCTGATTGCGTGGTTCGTGTCTGCTCAGCTCTTTGAGTATTGCCTCCTGAGGTTCCTGTTCGGGCGCCACCTGCCCGGGACCAGCCCCAGCTGATCCAGGGTATTCGAAGGAGAGATGGCCTTGGTGACTATTTATATGCTCATCAGGGGTATCAAGAAGAATAGTATGAGGATAGCTCAGTAGGAAAATTCGGTGGAGAAAAGAGACTGAGTAACTTGGTTTACGCAGGAGACCAATCAAACGTCAAGACAAGAAGTTTGCACCACTTACGTAGGCCGCAGGCGCCCTCTCGAAGAGCTGAAGGTGCCTCACCCTAGACACCTTCTCGAGTGGGTCTTAGCAGCCCAGGCATAATTAGGAAGTGTGGTGGGTTCCGGGCTCCAGATGGAGACTCGGCTGGAAGTTACAGGGAAGAATGACAAGGAACTTTATGAATTGGAGGTGTAAGTTAACTCTTTGACAGAGAGAGCGAGTTGGTGGTGGGGGAAAGCCCACAGTGAAATCAGAGGTGAGAGCACAAAGCAATAAAGTAGGCAGACTCTGGTTATTTGGGGGGGGAGATGCTCGAGAATATCCGGGTGGATTCCTGAGGCTCGGTCCCACATTTTCGTATGCCGAGCCTCCTTCCTCATGACCTTTGTCCATAGTGGAATGCCTCACAGGCTCCGGGCACATGGTCAGTGCATGCTCAGTCACGATATCAGTGCACGATCAGCCACGTGATCACTGACTGCACAGTCACGTGATCAGCGCCTCTCAGTCACGTGATCACCGTATGATAAACACGTGATCAGTGAACGATCAGCCACGTGATCCCTGCATGCGCAGTCAGGTGGTCAGTTCCTGATCAGACACGGGATCAGTTCGTGCCAGTCCCATGATCAGCGCCTGTCAGTCACTGATCACTGCCTTGTAAACACGTGATCAGTGCATGATGAGCCACGTGATCAGTGCCCGATCAGCCACGTCATCAGTGCATGCGCAGTCACCTGATCAGTGCATGTTCAGTCACGTGATCTGTACTTGATCAGCCTCGTGATCAGTGCATGCGCAGTCAGGTGGTCAGTTCCTGATGAGCCACAGGAAAAGTGCGTGCACAGTCCCATGATCAGTGCCTGTCAGTCACTGATCACTGCCTGATAAACACGTGATCAGTGCATAATGAGCCACGTGATCAGTGCCAGATCAGCCACGTCATCAGTGCATGCGCAGTCACCTGATCAGTGCATGCTCAGTCACGGGATCTGTACTTGATCAGCCACGTGATCAGTGCATGCGCAGTCAGGGGGTCAGTTCCTGATTAGCCACGGGATCAGTGCGTGCACAGTCCCATGATCAGCGCCTGTCAGTCACTGATCACTGCCTGATAAACACGTGATCAGTGCATGATGAGCCACGTGATCAGTGCCCGATCAGCCACGTCATCAGTGCATGCGCAGTCACCTGATCAGTGCATGCTCAGTCACGTGATCTGTACTTGATCAGCCACGTGATCAGTGCCTGCAGTGTCACGTGATCAGGGCCTGCTGAGCTGCGTGATTCCTGTCGGCACATCTGCTTGGCAATTGCCGGGTGAGCTGCGTGATTCCTGCCTGGTCACCTGCTTGATTATTGCCGGTTGAGCAGCATGATTCGTCACTGCTCAGATCCATGCTTGTAGCCTGCTGATTGCGTGGTTCGTGTCTGCTCAGCTCTTTGAGTATTGCCTCCTCAGGTCCCTGTTCGGGCGCCACCTGCAGGGGACCAGCCCCAGTTGATCCAGGGTATTCCATGGAGAGATGTCCTAGGCGATTATTTATATGCTCATCAGAGATATCAAGAATAATAGTATGAGGATAGCTCAGTAGGAAAATTCGGTGGAGAAAAGAGACTGAGTAGCTTGGTTTACGCGGGAGACCAATCAAACTTCAAGACAAGAAGTTTGCACCACTTACGTAGGCCGCAGGCGCCCTCTCGAAGAGCGGAAGGTGCCTCACCCTAGACACCTTCTCGAGTGGGTCTTAGCAGCCCAGGCATAATTAGGAAGCGTGGTGGGTTCCGCGCTCCAGATGGAGACTCGGCTGGAAGTTGCAGGGAAGAATGACAGGGAACTTTATGAATTGGAGCTGTAAGTTAACTCTTTGACAGAGAGAGCGAGATGGTGGTGGGGGACAGCCCCCAGTGAAATCAGAGGTGAGAGCACAAAGCAATAAAGTAGGCAGACTCTGGTTATTTTGGGGGGGGAGATGCTCGAGAATATCCGGGTGGACTCCTGAGGCTTGGTCCCGCATTTGCGTATGCCGAGCCTCCTTCCTCATGACCTTTGTCCAGAGTGGAATGCCTCACCGGCTCCGGGCACATGGTCAGTGCATGCTCAGTCCCGATATCAGTGCATGATCAGCCACGTGATCACTGACTGCACAGTCACGTGATCAGCGCCTCTCAGTGACGTGATCACCGTATGATAAACACGTGATCAGTGAAGGATCAGCCACGTGATCACTGCATGCGCCGTCAGGTGGTCAGTTCCTGATCAGCCACGGGATCAGTGCGTGCACAGTCCCATGATCAGCGCCTGTCAGTCCCTGATCACTGCCTGATAAACACGTGATCAGTGCATGATGAGCCACGTGATCAGTGCCCGATCAGCCACGTCATCAGTGCATGCGCAGTCACCTGATCAGTGCATGCTCAGTCACGTGATCTGTACTTGATCAGCCACGTGATCAGTGCCTGCAGAGTCACGTGATCAGGGCCTGCTGAGCTGCGTGATTCCTGTCGGCTCATCTGCTTGACAATTGCCAGATGAGCTGCGTGATTCCTGCCTGGTCACCTGCTTCATTATTGCTAGTTGAGCAGCATGATTCGTCACTGCTCAGCTCCCTCCTTATAGCCTGATGATTGCGTGATTCGTGTCTGCTCAGCTCTTTGAGTATTGCCTCCTGAGGTCCCAGTTCCGGTGCCACCTGCCGGGGACCAGCCCCAGCTGATCCAGGGTATTCGAAGGAGAGAAGGCCTAGGCGATTATTTATATGCTCATCAGAGATATCAAGAAGAATAGTATGAGGATAGCTCAGTAGGAAAATTCGGTGGAGAAAAGAGACTGAGTAGCTTGGTTTACGCGGGAGACCAATCAAACTTCAAGACAAGAAGTTTGCACCACTTACGTAGGCCGCAGGCGCCCTCTCGAAGAGCGGAAGGTGCCTCACCCTAGACAACTTCTCGAGTGGGTCTTAGCAGTCCAGGCATAATTAGGAAGCGTGGTGGGTTCCGCGCTCCAGATGGAGACTCAGCTGGAAGTTACAGGGAAGAATGACAGGGAACTTTATGAATTGGAGCTGTAAGTTAACTCTTTGACAGAGAGAGCGAGATGGTGGTGGGGACAGCCCCCAGTGAAATCAGAGGTGAGAGCACAAAGCAATAAAGTAGGCCGACTCTGGTTATTTTGGGGGGGAGATGCTCGAGAATATCCGGGTGGACTCCTGAGGCTCGGTCCCGCATTTGCGTATGCCGAGCCTCCTTCCTCATGACCTTTGTCCAGAGTGTAATGCCTCACCGGCTCCAGGCACATGGTCAGTGCATGTTCAGTCACGATATAAGTGCACGATCAGCCACGTGATCACTGACTGCACAGTCACGTGATCAGCGCCTCTCAGTCACGTGATCACCGTATGATAAACACGTGATCAGTGAACGATCAGCCACGTGATCACTGCATGCGAACTCAGGTGGTCAGTTCCTGATCAGCCACGGGATCAGTGCGTGCACAGTCCCTTGATCAGCGCCTGTCAGACACTGATCACTGCCTGATAAACACGTGATCAGTGCATGATGAACCACGTGATCAGGGCCAATCAGCCACGTCATCAGTGCATGCGCCGTCACCTGATCAGTGCATGCTCAGTCACGGGATCTGTACTTGATCAGCCACGTGATCAGTGCCTGCAGAGTCACGTGATCAGGGCCTGCTGAGCTGCGTGATTCCTGTCGGCTCACCTGCTTGGCAATTGCCCGCTGAGCTTCGTGATTCCTGCCTGGTCACCTGCTTGATTATTGCCAGTTGAGCAGCATGATTCGTCGCTGCTCAGCTCCCTGCTTATAGCCTGCTGATTGCGTGGTTCGTGTCTGCTCAGCTCTTTGAGTATTGCCTCCTGAGGTCCCTGTTCGGGCGCCACCTGCCGGGGACCAGCCCCAGCTGATCCAGGGTATTCCAAGGAGAGATGGCCTAGGTGACTATTTATATGCTCATCAGAGATATCAAGAAGAATAGTATGAGGATAGCTCAGTAGGAAAATTCGGTGGAGAAAAGAGACTGAGTAACATGGTTTACGCAGGAGACCAATCAAACTTGAAGACAAGAAGTTTGCACCACTTACGTAGGCCGCAGGCACCCTCTCGAAGAGCTGAAAGTGCCTCACCATAGACACCTTCTCGAGTGGGTCTTAGCAGCCCAGGCATAATTAGGAAGCGTGGTGGGTTCCTCACTCCAGATGGAGACTCGGCTGGAAGTTACAGGGAAGAATGACAAGGAACTTTATGAATTGGAGGTGTAAGTTAACTCTTTGAAAGAGAGAGCGAGATGGTGGTGGGGACAGCCCCCAGTGAAATCAGAAGTGAGAGCACAAAGCAATAAAGTAGGCAGACTCTGGTTATTTTGGGGGGGAGATGCTCGAGAATATCCGGGTGGACTCCTGGGGCTCGGTCCCGAATTTGCGTATGCCGAGCCTCCTTCCTCATGACCTTTGTCCAGAGTGGAATGCCTCACCGGCTCCGGGCACATGGTCAGTGCATGCTCAGTCACGATATCAGTGCACGATCAGCCACGTGATCACTGATTGCACAGTCACGTGATCACCGTATGATAAACACGTGATCAGTGCATGATGAGCCACGTGATCAGGGCCGATCAGCCACGTCATCAGTGCATGCGCAGTCACCTGATCAGTGCATGCTCAGTCACGTGATCTGTACTTGATCAGCCACGTGATCAGTGCCTGCAGAGTCACGTGATCAGGGCCTGCTGAGCTGCGTGATTCCTGTCGGCTCATCTGCTTGACAATTGCCAGCTGAGCTGCGTGATTCCTGCCTGGTCACCTGCTTCATTATTGCTAGTTGAGCAGCATGATTCGTCACTGCTCAGCTCCCTGCTTATAGCCTGATGATTGCGTGGTTCGTGTCTGCTCAGCTCTTTGAGTATTGCCTCCTGAGGTCCTGTTCGGGCGCCACCTGCCGGGGACCAGCCCCAGCTGATCCAGGGTATTCGAAGGAGAGATGGCCTAGGTGACTATTTATATGCTCATCAGAGATATCAAGAAGAAAATATGAGGATAGCTCAGTAGGAAAATTCGGTGGAGAAAAGAGACTGAGTAACTTGGTTTACGCAGGAGACCAATCAAACTTGAAGACAAGAAGTTTGCACCACTTACGTAGGCCGCAGGCACCCTCTCGAAGAGCTGAAGGTGCCTCACCATAGACACCTTCTCGAGTGGGTCTTAGCAGCCCAGGCATAATTAGGAAGCGTGGTGTGTTCCGCGCTCCAGATGGAGACTCGGCAGGAAGTTACAGGGAAGAATGACAAGGAACTTTATGAATTGCAGGTGTAAGTTAACTCTTTGACAGAGAGAGCGAGATGGTGGTGGGGGACAGCCCCCAGTGAAATCAGAGGTGAGAGCACAAAGCAATAAAGAGGGCAGACTCTGGTTATTTTGGGGGGGAGATGCTCGAGAATATCCGGGGGTACTCCTGAGCCTCGGTCCCGCATTTGCGTATGCCGAGCCTCCTTCCTCATGACCTTTGTCCAGAGTGGAATGCCTCACTGGCTCCGAGCACATGGTCAGTGCATGCTCAGTCACGATATCAGTGCACGATCACCCACGTGATCACTGACATCACAGTCACCTCATCAGCGCCTCTCAGTCACGTGATCACCGTATGATAAACACGTGATCAGTGAATGATCAGCCACGTGATCACTGCGTGCGCAGTCAAGTGGTCAGTTCCTGATTAGCCACGGGATCAGTGCGTGCACAGTCCCATGATCAGCGCCTGTCAGTCACTGATCACTGCCTGATAAACAGGTGATCAGTGCGTGATGAGCCACGTGATCAGTGCCCAATCAGCCACATCATCAGTGCATGCGCAGTCACCTAATCAGTGCATGCTCAGTCACGTGATCTGTACTTGATCAGCCACGTGATCAGTGCCTGCAGAGTCACGTGATCAGGGCCTGCTGAGCTGCGTGATTCCTGTCGGCTCCTCTGCTTGGCAATTGCCCGCTGAGCTTCGTGATTCCTGCCTGGTCACCTGCTTGATTATTTCCAGTTGAGCAGCATGATTCGTCGCTGCTCAGCTCCCTGCTTATAGCCTGCTGATTGCGTGGTTCATGTCTGTTCAGCTCTTTGAGTATTGCCTCCTGAGGTCCCTGTTCGGGCGCCACCTGCCGGGGACCAGCCCCATCTGATCCAGGGTATTCCAAGGAGAGATGGCCTAGATGGCCTAGGCGACTATTTATATGTTCATCAGAGATATCAAGAATAATAGTATGAGGATAGCTCAGTAGGGAATTTCGGTGGAGAAAAGAGACTGAGTAGCTTGGTTTACGCGGGAGACCAATCAAACTTCAAGACAAGAAGTTTGCACCACTTACGTAGGCCGCAGGCGCCCTCTCGAAGAGCGGAAGGTGCCTCACCCTAGACACCTTCTCGAGTGGGTCTTAGCAGCCCAGGCATAATTAGGAAGCGTGGTGTGTTCCGCGCTCCAGATGGAGACTCGGCTGGAACTTACAGGGAAGAATGACAGGGAACTTTATGAATTGGAGGTGTAAGTTAACTCTTTGACAGAGAGAGCGAGATGGTGGTGGGGGACAGCCCCCAGTGAAATCAGAGGTGAGAGCACAAAGCAATAAAGTAGGCAGACTCTGGTTACTTTGGGCGGGAGATGCTCGAGAATATCCGGGCGGACTCCTGAGGCTCGGTCCCGCATTTGCGTATGCCGAGCCTCCTTCCTCATGACCTTTGTCCAGAGTGGAATGCCTCACCGGCTCCGGGCACATGGTCAGTGCATGCTCAGTCACGATATCAGTGCACTATCAGCCACGTGATCACTGACATCACAGTCACCTCATCAGCGCCTCTCAGTCACGTGATCACCGTATGATAAACACGTGATCAGTGAACGATCAGCCACGTGATCACTGCGTGCGCATTCAGGTGGTCAGTTCCTGATCAGCCACGGGATCAGTGCCTGCACAGTCCCATGATCAGCGCCTCTCAGTCACTGATCACTGCCTGATAAACAGGTGATCAGTTCGTGATGAGCCACGTGATCAGTGCCCAATCAGCCACGTCATCAGTGCATGCGCAGTCACCTGATCAGTGCATGCTCAGTCACGTGACCTGTACTTGATCAGCCAAGTGATCAGTGCCTGCAGAGTCACGTGATCAGGGCCTGCTGAGCTGCGTGATTCCTGTCGGCTCATCTGCTTGGCAATTGCCCGCTGAGCTTTGTGATTCCTGCCGGGTCACCTGCTTGATTATTGCCAGTTGAGCAGCATGATTCGTCACTGCTCAGCTCCCTGCTTATAGCCTGCTGATTGCGTGGTTCATGTCTGTTCAGCTCTTTGAGTATTGCCTCCTGAGGTCCCTGTTCGGGCGCCACCTGCCGGGGACCAGCCCCAGCTGATCCAGGGTATTCCAAGGAGAGATGGCCTAGATGGCCTAGGCGACTATTTATATGTTCATCAGAGATATCCAGAATAATAGTATGAGGATAGCTCAGTAGGGAAATTCGGTGGAGAAAAGAGACTGAGTAGCTTGGTTTACGCGGGAGACCAATAAAATTCAAGACAAGAAGTTTGCACCACTTACGTAGGCCGCAGGCGCCCTCTCGAAGAGCGGAAGGTGCCTCACCCTAGACACCTTCTCGAGTGGGTCTTAGCAGCCCAGGCATAATTAGGAAGCGTGGTGGGTTCCGCGCTCCAGATGGAGACTCGGCTGGAAGTTGCAGGGAAGAATGATAGGGAACTTTATGAATTGGAGCTGTAAGTTAACTCTTTGAAAGAGAGAGCGAGATGGTGGTGGGGGACAGCCCCCAGTGAAATCAGAGGTGAGAGCACAAAGCAATAAAGTAGGCAGACTCTGGTTATTTTGGGGGGGAGATGCTCGAGAATATCCGGGTGGACTCCTGAGGCTCGGTCCCGCATTTGCGTATGCCGAGCCTCCTTCCTCATGACCTTTGTCCAGAGTGGAATGCCTCACCGGCTCCGGGCACATGGTCAGTGCATGCTGAGTCACGATATCAGTGCACGATCAGCCACGTGATCACTGACTGCAGAGTCACGTGATCAGCGTATGATAAACACGTGATCAGTGAACGATCAGCCACGTGATCACTGCATGCCCAGTCAGGTGGTCAGTTCCTGATGAGCCACAGGATCAGTGCGTGCACAGTCCTATGATCAGCGCCTGTCAGTCACTGATCACTGCCTGATAAACACGTGATCAGTGCATGATGAGCCACGTGATCAGTGCACATTAGCCACGTCATCAGTGCATGCACAGTCACCTGATCAGTGCATGTTCAGTCACGTGATCTGTACTTGATCAGCCACGTGATCAGTGACTGCAGTGTCACGTGATCAGGGCCTGCTGAGCTGTGTGATTCCTGTCGGCACATCTGCTTGGCAATTGCCGGGTGAGCTGCGTGATTCCTGCCTGGTCACCTGCTTGATTATTGCCAGTTGAGCAGCATGATTCGTCACTGTTCATCTCCATGCTTGTAGCTTGCTGATTGAATTGTTCGTGTCTGCTTAGCTCTTTGAGTATTGGCTCCTCAGGTCCCTGTTCGGGGGCCACCTGCCGGGGACCAGGCCCAGCTGATCCAGAGTATTCCAAGGAGAGATGGCCTAGGCGACTATTTGTATGCTCATCAGAGATATCAAGAATAATACTATGAGGATAGCTCAGTAGGAAAATTCGGTGGAGAAAAGAGACTGAGTAGCTTGGTTTACGCGGGAGACCAATCAAACTTCAAGACAAGAAGTTTGCACCACTTACGTAGGCCGCAGGCGCCCTCTCGAAGAGCGGAAGGTGGCTCACCCTAGACACCTTCTCGAGTGGGTCTTAGCAGCCCAGGTATAATTAGGAAGCGTGGTGGGTTCCGCACTCCAGATGGAGACTCGGCTGGAAGTTGCAGGGAAGAATGATAGGGAACTTTATGAATTGGAGCTGTAAGTTAAATCTTTGACAGAGAGAGCGAGATGGTGGTGGGGGACAGCCCCGAGTGAAATCAGAGGTGAGAGCACAAAGCAATAAAGTAGGCCGACTCTGGTTATTTTGGGGGGGGAGATGCTCGAGAATATCCGGGTGGACTCCTGAGGCTCGGTTCCGCATTTGCGTATGCCGAGCCTCCTTCCTCATGACCTTTGTCCAGAGTGGAATGCCTCACCGGCTCCGGGCACATGGTCAGTGCATGCTGAGTCACGATATCAGTGCACGATCAGCCACGTGATCACTGACTGCACAGTCAGGTGGTCAGTTCCTGATGAGCCACAGGATCAGTGCGTGCACAGTCCCATGATCAGCGCCTGTCAGTCACTGATCACGGCCTGATAAACACGTGATCAGTGCATGATGAGCCACGTGATCAGTGCCCGATCAGCCACGTCATCAGTGCATGCGCAGTCACCTGATCAGTGCATGCTCAGTCACGTGATCTGTACTTGATCAGCCACGTGATCAGTGCCTGCAGAGTCACGTGATCAGGGCCTGCTGAGCTGTGTGATTCCTGTCGCACATCTGCTTGGCAATTGCCGGGGAGCTGCGTGATTCCTGCCTGGTCACCTGCTTGATTATTGCCAGTTGAGCAGCATGATTCGTCAATGCTCAGCTCCATGCTTATAGCCTGCTGATTGCGTGGTTCGTGTCTGCTCAGCTCTTTGAGTATTGGCTCCTCAGGTCCCTGTTCGGGCGCCACCTGCCGGGGACCAGGCCCAGCTGATCCAGGGTATTCCAAGGAGAGATGGCCTAGGCGACTATTTGTATGCTCATCAGAGATATCAAGAAGAATAGTATGAGGATAGCTCAGTAGGAAAATTCGGTGGAGAAAAGAGACTGAGTAGCTTGGTTTACGCGGGAGACCAATCAAACTTCAAGACAAGAAGTTTGAACCACTTAGGTAGGCCGCAGGCGCCCTCTCGAAGAGCGGAAGGTGCCTCACCCTAGACACCTTCTCGAGTGGGTCTTAGCAGCCCAGGCATAATTAGGAAGCGTGGTGGCTTCCGAGCTCCAGATGCAGACTCGGCTGGAAGTTGCAGGGAAGAATGACAGGGAACTTTATGAATTGGAGCTGTAAGTTAACTCTTTGACAGAGAGAGCGAGATGGTGGTGGGGGACAGCCCCCAGTGAAATCAGAGGTGAGAGCACAAAGCAATAAAGTAGGCAGACTCTGGTTACTTTGGGCGGGAGATGCTCGAGAATATCCGGGCGGACTCCTGAGGCTCGGTCCCGCATTTGCTTATGCCGAGCCTCCTTCCTCATGACCTTTGTCCAGAGTGGAATGCCTCACCGGCTCCGGGCACATGGTCAGTGCATGCTGAGTCACGATATCAGTGCACGATCAGCCACGTGATCACTGACATCACAGTCACCTCATCAGCGCCTCTCAGTCACGTGATCACCGTATGATAAACACGTGATCAGTGAACGATCAGCCACGTGATCACTGCGTGCGCATTCAGGTGGTCAGTTCCTGATCAGCCACGGGATCAGTGCCTGCACAGTCCCATGATCAGCGCCTCTCAGTCACTGATCACTGCCTGATAAACAGGTGATCAGTTCGTGATGAGCCACGTGATCAGTGCCCAATCAGCCACGTCATCAGTGCATGCGCAGTCACCTGATCAGTGCATGCTGAGTCACGTGACCTGTACTTGATCAGCCAAGTGATCAGTGCCTGCAGAGTCACGTGATCAGGGCCTGCTGAGCTGCGTGATTCCTGTCGGCTCATCTGCTTGGCAATTGCCCGCTGAGCTTTGTGATTCCTGCCGGGTCACCTGCTTGATTATTGCCAGTTGAGCAGCATGATTCGTCACTGCTCAGCTCCCTGCTTATAGCCTGCTGATTGCGTGGTTCATGTCTGTTCAGCTCTTTGAGTATTGCCTCCTGAGGTCCCTGTTCGGGCGCCACCTGCCGGGGACCAGCCCCAGCTGATCCAGGGTATTCCAAGGAGAGATGGCCTAGATGGCCTAGGCGACTATTTATATGTTCATCAGAGATATCCAGAATAATAGTATGAGGATAGCTCAGTAGGGAAATTCGGTGGAGAAAAGAGACTGAGTAGCTTGGTTTACGCGGGAGACCAATAAAATTCAAGACAAGAAGTTTGCACCACTTACGTAGGCCGCAGGCGCCCTCTCGAAGAGCGGAAGGTGCCTCACCCTAGACACCTTCTCGAGTGGGTCTTAGCAGCCCAGGCATAATTAGGAAGCGTGGTGGGTTCCGCGCTCCAGATGGAGACTCGGCTGGAAGTTGCAGGGAAGAATGATAGGGAACTTTATGAATTGGAGCTGTAAGTTAACTCTTTGACAGAGAGAGCGAGATGGTGGTGGGGGACAGCCCCCAGTGAAATCAGAGGTGAGAGCACAAAGCAATAAAGTAGGCAGACTCTGGTTATTTTGGGGGGGAGATGCTCGAGAATATCCGGGTGGACTCCTGAGGCTCGGTCCCGCATTTGCGTATGCCGAGCCTCCTTCCTCATGACCTTTGTCCAGAGTGGAATGCCTCACCGGCTCCGGGCACATGGTCAGTGCATGCTGAGTCACGATATCAGTGCACGATCAGCCACGTGATCACTGACTGCAGAGTCACGTGATCAGCGTATGATAAACACGTGATCAGTGAACGATCAGCCACGTGATCACTGCATGCCCAGTCAGGTGGTCAGTTCCTGATGAGCCACAGGATCAGTGCGTGCACAGTCCTATGATCAGCGCCTGTCAGTCACTGATCACTGCCTGATAAACACGTGATCAGTGCATGATGAGCCACGTGATCAGTGCACATTAGCCACGTCATCAGTGCATGCGCAGTCACCTGATCAGTGCATGTTCAGTCACGTGATCTGTACTTGATCAGCCACGTGATCAGTGACTGCAGTGTCACGTGATCAGGGCCTGCTGAGCTGTGTGATTCCTGTCGGCACATCTGCTTGGCAATTGCCGGGTGAGCTGCGTGATTCCTGCCTGGTCACCTGCTTGATTATTGCCAGTTGAGCAGCATGATTCGTCACTGTTCATCTCCATGCTTGTAGCTTGCTGATTGAATTGTTCGTGTCTGCTTAGCTCTTTGAGTATTGGCTCCTCAGGTCCCTGTTCGTGGGCCACCTGCCGGGGACCAGGCCCAGCTGATCCAGAGTATTCCAAGGAGAGATGGCCTAGGCGACTATTTGTATGCTCATCAGAGATATCAAGAATAATACTATGAGGATAGCTCAGTAGGAAAATTCGGTGGAGAAAAGAGACTGAGTAGCTTGGTTTACGCGGGAGACCAATCAAACTTCAAGACAAGAAGTTTGCACCACTTACGTAGGCCGCAGGCGCCCTCTCGAAGAGCGGAAGGTGGCTCACCCTAGACACCTTCTCGAGTGGGTCTTAGCAGCCCAGGTATAATTAGGAAGCGTGGTGGGTTCCGCACTCCAGATGGAGACTCGGCTGGAAGTTGCAGGGAAGAATGATAGGGAACTTTATGAATTGGAGCTGTAAGTTAAATCTTTGACAGAGAGAGCGAGATGGTGGTGGGGGACAGCCCCGAGTGAAATCAGAGGTGAGAGCACAAAGCAATAAAGTAGGCCGACTCTGGTTATTTTGGGGGGGGAGATGCTCGAGAATATCCGGGTGGACTCCTGAGGCTCGGTTCCGCATTTGCGTATGCCGAGCCTCCTTCCTCATGACCTTTGTCCAGAGTGGAATGCCTCACCGGCTCCGGGCACATGGTCAGTGCATGCTGAGTCACGATATCAGTGCACGATCAGCCACGTGATCACTGACTGCACAGTCAGGTGGTCAGTTCCTGATGAGCCACAGGATCAGTGCGTGCACAGTCCCATGATCAGCGCCTGTCAGTCACTGATCACGGCCTGATAAACACGTGATCAGTGCATGATGAGCCACGTGATCAGTGCCCGATCAGCCACGTCATCAGTGCATGCGCAGTCACCTGATCAGTGCATGCTCAGTCACGTGATCTGTACTTGATCAGCCACGTGATCAGTGCCTGCAGAGTCACGTGATCAGGGCCTGCTGAGCTGTGTGATTCCTGTCGCACATCTGCTTGGCAATTGCCGGGGAGCTGCGTGATTCCTGCCTGGTCACCTGCTTGATTATTGCCAGTTGAGCAGCATGATTCGTCAATGCTCAGCTCCATGCTTATAGCCTGCTGATTGCGTGGTTCGTGTCTGCTCAGCTCTTTGAGTATTGGCTCCTCAGGTCCCTGTTCGGGCGCCACCTGCCGGGGACCAGGCCCAGCTGATCCAGGGTATTCCAAGGAGAGATGGCCTAGGCGACTATTTATATGCTCATCAGAGATATCAAGAAGAATAGTATGAGGATAGCTCAGTAGGAAAATTCGGTGGAGAAAAGAGACTGAGTAGCTTGGTTTACGCGGGAGACCAATCAAACTTCAAGACAAGAAGTTTGAACCACTTAGGTAGGCCGCAGGCGCCCTCTCGAAGAGCGGAAGGTGCCTCACCCTAGACACCTTCTCGAGTGGGTCTTAGCAGCCCAGGCATAATTAGGAAGCGTGGTGGCTTCCGAGCTCCAGATGCAGACTCGGCTGGAAGTTGCAGGGAAGAATGACAGGGAACTTTATGAATTGGAGCTGTAAGTTAACTCTTTGACAGAGAGAGCGAGATGGTGGTGGGGGACAGCCCCCAGTGAAATCAGAGGTGAGAGCACAAAGCAATAAAGTAGGCAGACTCTGGTTACTTTGGGCGGGAGATGCTCGAGAATATCCGGGCGGACTCCTGAGGCTCGGTCCCGCATTTGCGTATGCCGAGCCTCCTTCCTCATGACCTTTGTCCAGAGTGGAATGCCTCACCGGCTCCAGGCACATGGTCAGTGCATGTTCAGTCACGATATAAGTGCACGATCAGCCACGTGATCACTGACTGCCCAGTCACGTGATCAGCGGCTCTCAGTCACGTGATCACCGTATGATAAACACGTGATCAGTGAACGATCAGCCACGTGATCACTGCATGCGAACTCAGGTGGTCAGTTCCTGATCAGCCACGGGATCAGTGCGTGCACAGTCCCTTGATCAGCGCCTGTCAGACACTGATCACTGCCTGATAAACACGTGATCAGTGCATGATGAGCCACGTGATCAGGGCCAATCAGCCACGTCATCAGTGCATGCGCAGTCACCTGATCAGTGCATGCTCAGTCACGTGATCTGTACTTCATCAGCCACGTGATCAGTGCCTGCAGAGTCACGTGATCAGGGCCTGCTGAGCTGCGTGATTCCTGTCGGCTCACCTGCTTGGCAATTGCCCGCTGAGCTTCGTGATTCCTGCCTGGTCACCTGCTTGATTATTGCCAGTTGAGCAGCATGATTCGTCGCTGCTCAGCTCCCTGCTTATAGCCTGCTGATTGCGTGGTTCGTGTCTGCTCAGCTCTTTGAGTATTGCCTCCTGAGGTCCCTGTTCGGGCGCCACCTGCCGGGGACCAGCCCCAGCTGATCCAGGTTATTCCAAGGAGAGATGGCCTAGGTGACTATTTATATGCTCATCAGAGATATCAAGAAGAATAGTATGAGGATAGCTCAGTAGGAAAATTCGGTGGAGAAAAGAGACTGAGTAACATGGTTTACGCAGGAGACCAATCAAACTTGAAGACAAGAAGTTTGCACCACTTACGTAGGCCGCAGGCACCCTCTCGAAGAGCTGAAAGTGCCTCACCATAGACACCTTCTCGAGTGGGTCTTAGCAGCCCAGGCATAATTAGGAAGCGTGGTGGGTTCCTCACTCCAGATGGAGACTCGGCTGGAAGTTACAGGGAAGAATGACAAGGAACTTTATGAATTGGAGGTGTAAGTTAACTCTTTGAAAGAGAGAGCGAGATGGTGGTGGGGACAGCCCCCAGTGAAATCAGAGGTGAGAGCACAAAGCAATAAAGTAGGCAGACTCTGGTTATTTTGGGGGGGAGATGCTCGAGAATATCCGGGTGGACTCCTGAGGCTCGGTCCCGAATTTGCGTATGCCGAGCCTCCTTCCTCATGACCTTTGTCCAGAGTGGAATGCCTCACCGGCTCCGGGCACATGGTCAGTGCATGCTCAGTCACGATATCAGTGCACGATCAGCCACGTGATCACTGATTGCACAGTCACGTGATCACCGTATGATAAACACGTGATCAGTGCATGATGAGCCACGTGATCAGGGCCGATCAGCCACGTCATCAGTGCATGCGCAGTCACCTGATCAGTGCATGCTCAGTTACGTGATCTGTACTTGATCAGCCACGTGATCAGTGCCTGCAGAGTCACGTGATCAGGGCCTGCTGAGCTGCGTGATTCCTGTCGGCTCATCTGCTTGACAATTGCCAGCTGAGCTGCGTGATTCCTGCCTGGTCACCTGCTTCATTATTGCTAGTTGAGCAGCATGATTCGTCACTGCTCAGCTCCCTGCTTATAGCCTGATGATTGCGTGGTTCGTGTCTGCTCAGCTCTTTGAGTATTGCCTCCTGAGGTCCTGTTCGGGCGCCACCTGCCGGGGACCAGCCCCAGCTGATCCAGGGTATTCGAAGGAGAGATGGCCTAGGTGACTATTTATATGCTCATCAGAGATATCAAGAAGAAAATATGAGGATAGCTCAGTAGGAAAATTCGGTGGAGAAAAGAGACTGAGTAACTTGGTTTACGCAGGAGACCAATCAAACTTGAAGACAAGAAGTTTGCACCACTTACGTAGGCCGCAGGCACCCTCTCGAAGAGCTGAAGGTGCCTCACCATAGACACCTTCTCGAGTGGGTCTTAGCAGCCCAGGCATAATTAGGAAGCGTGGTGTGTTCCGCGCTCCAGATGGAGACTCGGCAGGAAGTTACAGGGAAGAATGACAAGGAACTTTATGAATTGCAGGTGTAAGTTAACTCTTTGACAGAGAGAGCGAGATGGTGGTGGGGGACAGCCCCCAGTGAAATCAGAGGTGAGAGCACAAAGCAATAAAGAGGGCAGACTCTGGTTATTTTGGGGGGGAGATGCTCGAGAATATCCGGGGGTACTCCTGAGCCTCGGTCCCGCATTTGCGTATGCCGAGCCTCCTTCCTCATGACCTTTGTCCAGAGTGGAATGCCTCACTGGCTCCGAGCACATGGTCAGTGCATGCTCAGTCACGATATCAGTGCACGATCACCCACGTGATCACTGACATCACAGTCACCTCATCAGCGCCTCTCAGTCACGTGATCACCGTATGATAAACACGTGATCAGTGAATGATCAGCCACGTGATCACTGCGTGCGCAGTCAAGTGGTCAGTTCCTGATTAGCCACGGGATCAGTGCGTGCACAGTCCCATGATCAGCGCCTGTCAGTCACTGATCACTGCCTGATAAACAGGTGATCAGTGCGTGATGAGCCACGTGATCAGTGCCCAATCAGCCACATCATCAGTGCATGCGCAGTCACCTAATCAGTGCATGCTCAGTCACGTGATCTGTACTTGATCAGCCACGTGATCAGTGCCTGCAGAGTCACGTGATCAGGGCCTGCTGAGCTGCGTGATTCCTGTCGGCTCCTCTGCTTGGCAATTGCCCGCTGAGCTTCGTGATTCCTGCCTGGTCACCTGCTTGATTATTTCCAGTTGAGCAGCATGATTCGTCGCTGCTCAGCTCCCTGCTTATAGCCTGCTGATTGCGTGGTTCATGTCTGTTCAGCTCTTTGAGTATTGCCTCCTGAGGTCCCTGTTCGGGCGCCACCTGCCGGGGACCAGCCCCATCTGATCCAGGGTATTCCAAGGAGAGATGGCCTAGATGGCCTAGGCGACTATTTATATGTTCATCAGAGATATCAAGAATAATAGTATGAGGATAGCTCAGTAGGGAATTTCGGTGGAGAAAAGAGACTGAGTAGCTTGGTTTACGCGGGAGACCAATCAAACTTCAAGACAAGAAGTTTGCACCACTTACGTAGGCCGCAGGCGCCCTCTCGAAGAGCGGAAGGTGCCTCACCCTAGACACCTTCTCGAGTGGGTCTTAGCAGCCCAGGCATAATTAGGAAGCGTGGTGTGTTCCGCGCTCCAGATGGAGACTCGGCTGGAACTTACAGGGAAGAATGACAGGGAACTTTATGAATTGGAGGTGTAAGTTAACTCTTTGACAGAGAGAGCGAGATGGTGGTGGGGGACAGCCCCCAGTGAAATCAGAGGTGAGAGCACAAAGCAATAAAGTAGGCAGACTCTGGTTACTTTGGGCGGGAGATGCTCGAGAATATCCGGGCGGACTCCTGAGGCTCGGTCCCGCATTTGCGTATGCCGAGCCTCCTTCCTCATGACCTTTGTCCAGAGTGGAATGCCTCACCGGCTCCGGGCACATGGTCAGTGCATGCTCAGTCACGATATCAGTGCACTATCAGCCACGTGATCACTGACATCACAGTCACCTCATCAGCGCCTCTCAGTCACGTGATCACCGTATGATAAACACGTGATCAGTGAACGATCAGCCACGTGATCACTGCGTGCGCATTCAGGTGGTCAGTTCCTGATCAGCCACGGGATCAGTGCCTGCACAGTCCCATGATCAGCGCCTCTCAGTCACTGATCACTGCCTGATAAACAGGTGATCAGTTCGTGATGAGCCACGTGATCAGTGCCCAATCAGCCACGTCATCAGTGCATGCGCAGTCACCTGATCAGTGCATGCTGAGTCACGTGACCTGTACTTGATCAGCCAAGTGATCAGTGCCTGCAGAGTCACGTGATCAGGGCCTGCTGAGCTGCGTGATTCCTGTCGGCTCATCTGCTTGGCAATTGCCCGCTGAGCTTTGTGATTCCTGCCGGGTCACCTGCTTGATTATTGCCAGTTGAGCAGCATGATTCGTCACTGCTCAGCTCCCTGCTTATAGCCTGCTGATTGCGTGGTTCATGTCTGTTCAGCTCTTTGAGTATTGCCTCCTGAGGTCCCTGTTCGGGCGCCACCTGCCGGGGACCAGCCCCAGCTGATCCAGGGTATTCCAAGGAGAGATGGCCTAGATGGCCTAGGCGACTATTTATATGTTCATCAGAGATATCCAGAATAATAGTATGAGGATAGCTCAGTAGGGAAATTCGGTGGAGAAAAGAGACTGAGTAGCTTGGTTTACGCGGGAGACCAATAAAATTCAAGACAAGAAGTTTGCACCACTTACGTAGGCCGCAGGCGCCCTCTCGAAGAGCGGAAGGTGCCTCACCCTAGACACCTTCTCGAGTGGGTCTTAGCAGCCCAGGCATAATTAGGAAGCGTGGTGGGTTCCGCGCTCCAGATGGAGACTCGGCTGGAAGTTGCAGGGAAGAATGATAGGGAACTTTATGAATTGGAGCTGTAAGTTAACTCTTTGACAGAGAGAGCGAGATGGTGGTGGGGGACAGCCCCCAGTGAAATCAGAGGTGAGAGCACAAAGCAATAAAGTAGGCAGACTCTGGTTATTTTGGGGGGGAGATGCTCGAGAATATCCGGGTGGACTCCTGAGGCTCGGTCCCGCATTTGCGTATGCCGAGCCTCCTTCCTCATGACCTTTGTCCAGAGTGGAATGCCTCACCGGCTCCGGGCACATGGTCAGTGCATGCTGAGTCACGATATCAGTGCACGATCAGCCACGTGATCACTGACTGCAGAGTCACGTGATCAGCGTATGATAAACACGTGATCAGTGAACGATCAGCCACGTGATCACTGCATGCCCAGTCAGGTGGTCAGTTCCTGATGAGCCACAGGATCAGTGCGTGCACAGTCCTATGATCAGCGCCTGTCAGTCACTGATCACTGCCTGATAAACACGTGATCAGTGCATGATGAGCCACGTGATCAGTGCACATTAGCCACGTCATCAGTGCATGCACAGTCACCTGATCAGTGCATGTTCAGTCACGTGATCTGTACTTGATCAGCCACGTGATCAGTGACTGCAGTGTCACGTGATCAGGGCCTGCTGAGCTGTGTGATTCCTGTCGGCACATCTGCTTGGCAATTGCCGGGTGAGCTGCGTGATTCCTGCCTGGTCACCTGCTTGATTATTGCCAGTTGAGCAGCATGATTCGTCACTGTTCATCTCCATGCTTGTAGCTTGCTGATTGAATTGTTCGTGTCTGCTTAGCTCTTTGAGTATTGGCTCCTCAGGTCCCTGTTCGGGGGCCACCTGCCGGGGACCAGGCCCAGCTGATCCAGAGTATTCCAAGGAGAGATGGCCTAGGCGACTATTTGTATGCTCATCAGAGATATCAAGAATAATACTATGAGGATAGCTCAGTAGGAAAATTCGGTGGAGAAAAGAGACTGAGTAGCTTGGTTTACGCGGGAGACCAATCAAACTTCAAGACAAGAAGTTTGCACCACTTACGTAGGCCGCAGGCGCCCTCTCGAAGAGCGGAAGGTGGCTCACCCTAGACACCTTCTCGAGTGGGTCTTAGCAGCCCAGGTATAATTAGGAAGCGTGGTGGGTTCCGCACTCCAGATGGAGACTCGGCTGGAAGTTGCAGGGAAGAATGATAGGGAACTTTATGAATTGGAGCTGTAAGTTAAATCTTTGACAGAGAGAGCGAGATGGTGGTGGGGGACAGCCCCGAGTGAAATCAGAGGTGAGAGCACAAAGCAATAAAGTAGGCCGACTCTGGTTATTTTGGGGGGGGAGATGCTCGAGAATATCCGGGTGGACTCCTGAGGCTCGGTTCCGCATTTGCGTATGCCGAGCCTCCTTCCTCATGACCTTTGTCCAGAGTGGAATGCCTCACCGGCTCCGGGCACATGGTCAGTGCATGCTGAGTCACGATATCAGTGCACGATCAGCCACGTGATCACTGACTGCACAGTCAGGTGGTCAGTTCCTGATGAGCCACAGGATCAGTGCGTGCACAGTCCCATGATCAGCGCCTGTCAGTCACTGATCACGGCCTGATAAACACGTGATCAGTGCATGATGAGCCACGTGATCAGTGCCCGATCAGCCACGTCATCAGTGCATGCGCAGTCACCTGATCAGTGCATGCTCAGTCACGTGATCTGTACTTGATCAGCCACGTGATCAGTGCCTGCAGAGTCACGTGATCAGGGCCTGCTGAGCTGTGTGATTCCTGTCGCACATCTGCTTGGCAATTGCCGGGGAGCTGCGTGATTCCTGCCTGGTCACCTGCTTGATTATTGCCAGTTGAGCAGCATGATTCGTCAATGCTCAGCTCCATGCTTATAGCCTGCTGATTGCGTGGTTCGTGTCTGCTCAGCTCTTTGAGTATTGGCTCCTCAGGTCCCTGTTCGGGCGCCACCTGCCGGGGACCAGGCCCAGCTGATCCAGGGTATTCCAAGGAGAGATGGCCTAGGCGACTATTTGTATGCTCATCAGAGATATCAAGAAGAATAGTATGAGGATAGCTCAGTAGGAAAATTCGGTGGAGAAAAGAGACTGAGTAGCTTGGTTTACGCGGGAGACCAATCAAACTTCAAGACAAGAAGTTTGAACCACTTAGGTAGGCCGCAGGCGCCCTCTCGAAGAGCGGAAGGTGCCTCACCCTAGACACCTTCTCGAGTGGGTCTTAGCAGCCCAGGCATAATTAGGAAGCGTGGTGGCTTCCGAGCTCCAGATGCAGACTCGGCTGGAAGTTGCAGGGAAGAATGACAGGGAACTTTATGAATTGGAGCTGTAAGTTAACTCTTTGACAGAGAGAGCGAGATGGTGGTGGGGGACAGCCCCCAGTGAAATCAGAGGTGAGAGCACAAAGCAATAAAGTAGGCAGACTCTGGTTACTTTGGGCGGGAGATGCTCGAGAATATCCGGGCGGACTCCTGAGGCTCGGTCCCGCATTTGCTTATGCCGAGCCTCCTTCCTCATGACCTTTGTCCAGAGTGGAATGCCTCACCGGCTCCGGGCACATGGTCAGTGCATGCTGAGTCACGATATCAGTGCACGATCAGCCACGTGATCACTGACATCACAGTCACCTCATCAGCGCCTCTCAGTCACGTGATCACCGTATGATAAACACGTGATCAGTGAACGATCAGCCACGTGATCACTGCGTGCGCATTCAGGTGGTCAGTTCCTGATCAGCCACGGGATCAGTGCCTGCACAGTCCCATGATCAGCGCCTCTCAGTCACTGATCACTGCCTGATAAACAGGTGATCAGTTCGTGATGAGCCACGTGATCAGTGCCCAATCAGCCACGTCATCAGTGCATGCGCAGTCACCTGATCAGTGCATGCTGAGTCACGTGACCTGTACTTGATCAGCCAAGTGATCAGTGCCTGCAGAGTCACGTGATCAGGGCCTGCTGAGCTGCGTGATTCCTGTCGGCTCATCTGCTTGGCAATTGCCCGCTGAGCTTTGTGATTCCTGCCGGGTCACCTGCTTGATTATTGCCAGTTGAGCAGCATGATTCGTCACTGCTCAGCTCCCTGCTTATAGCCTGCTGATTGCGTGGTTCATGTCTGTTCAGCTCTTTGAGTATTGCCTCCTGAGGTCCCTGTTCGGGCGCCACCTGCCGGGGACCAGCCCCAGCTGATCCAGGGTATTCCAAGGAGAGATGGCCTAGATGGCCTAGGCGACTATTTATATGTTCATCAGAGATATCCAGAATAATAGTATGAGGATAGCTCAGTAGGGAAATTCGGTGGAGAAAAGAGACTGAGTAGCTTGGTTTACGCGGGAGACCAATAAAATTCAAGACAAGAAGTTTGCACCACTTACGTAGGCCGCAGGCGCCCTCTCGAAGAGCGGAAGGTGCCTCACCCTAGACACCTTCTCGAGTGGGTCTTAGCAGCCCAGGCATAATTAGGAAGCGTGGTGGGTTCCGCGCTCCAGATGGAGACTCGGCTGGAAGTTGCAGGGAAGAATGATAGGGAACTTTATGAATTGGAGCTGTAAGTTAACTCTTTGACAGAGAGAGCGAGATGGTGGTGGGGGACAGCCCCCAGTGAAATCAGAGGTGAGAGCACAAAGCAATAAAGTAGGCAGACTCTGGTTATTTTGGGGGGGAGATGCTCGAGAATATCCGGGTGGACTCCTGAGGCTCGGTCCCGCATTTGCGTATGCCGAGCCTCCTTCCTCATGACCTTTGTCCAGAGTGGAATGCCTCACCGGCTCCGGGCACATGGTCAGTGCATGCTGAGTCACGATATCAGTGCACGATCAGCCACGTGATCACTGACTGCAGAGTCACGTGATCAGCGTATGATAAACACGTGATCAGTGAACGATCAGCCACGTGATCACTGCATGCCCAGTCAGGTGGTCAGTTCCTGATGAGCCACAGGATCAGTGCGTGCACAGTCCTATGATCAGCGCCTGTCAGTCACTGATCACTGCCTGATAAACACGTGATCAGTGCATGATGAGCCACGTGATCAGTGCACATTAGCCACGTCATCAGTGCATGCGCAGTCACCTGATCAGTGCATGTTCAGTCACGTGATCTGTACTTGATCAGCCACGTGATCAGTGACTGCAGTGTCACGTGATCAGGGCCTGCTGAGCTGTGTGATTCCTGTCGGCACATCTGCTTGGCAATTGCCGGGTGAGCTGCGTGATTCCTGCCTGGTCACCTGCTTGATTATTGCCAGTTGAGCAGCATGATTCGTCACTGTTCATCTCCATGCTTGTAGCTTGCTGATTGAATTGTTCGTGTCTGCTTAGCTCTTTGAGTATTGGCTCCTCAGGTCCCTGTTCGTGGGCCACCTGCCGGGGACCAGGCCCAGCTGATCCAGAGTATTCCAAGGAGAGATGGCCTAGGCGACTATTTGTATGCTCATCAGAGATATCAAGAATAATACTATGAGGATAGCTCAGTAGGAAAATTCGGTGGAGAAAAGAGACTGAGTAGCTTGGTTTACGCGGGAGACCAATCAAACTTCAAGACAAGAAGTTTGCACCACTTACGTAGGCCGCAGGCGCCCTCTCGAAGAGCGGAAGGTGGCTCACCCTAGACACCTTCTCGAGTGGGTCTTAGCAGCCCAGGTATAATTAGGAAGCGTGGTGGGTTCCGCACTCCAGATGGAGACTCGGCTGGAAGTTGCAGGGAAGAATGATAGGGAACTTTATGAATTGGAGCTGTAAGTTAAATCTTTGACAGAGAGAGCGAGATGGTGGTGGGGGACAGCCCCGAGTGAAATCAGAGGTGAGAGCACAAAGCAATAAAGTAGGCCGACTCTGGTTATTTTGGGGGGGGAGATGCTCGAGAATATCCGGGTGGACTCCTGAGGCTCGGTTCCGCATTTGCGTATGCCGAGCCTCCTTCCTCATGACCTTTGTCCAGAGTGGAATGCCTCACCGGCTCCGGGCACATGGTCAGTGCATGCTGAGTCACGATATCAGTGCACGATCAGCCACGTGATCACTGACTGCACAGTCAGGTGGTCAGTTCCTGATGAGCCACAGGATCAGTGCGTGCACAGTCCCATGATCAGCGCCTGTCAGTCACTGATCACGGCCTGATAAACACGTGATCAGTGCATGATGAGCCACGTGATCAGTGCCCGATCAGCCACGTCATCAGTGCATGCGCAGTCACCTGATCAGTGCATGCTCAGTCACGTGATCTGTACTTGATCAGCCACGTGATCAGTGCCTGCAGAGTCACGTGATCAGGGCCTGCTGAGCTGTGTGATTCCTGTCGCACATCTGCTTGGCAATTGCCGGGGAGCTGCGTGATTCCTGCCTGGTCACCTGCTTGATTATTGCCAGTTGAGCAGCATGATTCGTCAATGCTCAGCTCCATGCTTATAGCCTGCTGATTGCGTGGTTCGTGTCTGCTCAGCTCTTTGAGTATTGGCTCCTCAGGTCCCTGTTCGGGCGCCACCTGCCGGGGACCAGGCCCAGCTGATCCAGGGTATTCCAAGGAGAGATGGCCTAGGCGACTATTTATATGCTCATCAGAGATATCAAGAAGAATAGTATGAGGATAGCTCAGTAGGAAAATTCGGTGGAGAAAAGAGACTGAGTAGCTTGGTTTACGCGGGAGACCAATCAAACTTCAAGACAAGAAGTTTGAACCACTTAGGTAGGCCGCAGGCGCCCTCTCGAAGAGCGGAAGGTGCCTCACCCTAGACACCTTCTCGAGTGGGTCTTAGCAGCCCAGGCATAATTAGGAAGCGTGGTGGCTTCCGAGCTCCAGATGCAGACTCGGCTGGAAGTTGCAGGGAAGAATGACAGGGAACTTTATGAATTGGAGCTGTAAGTTAACTCTTTGACAGAGAGAGCGAGATGGTGGTGGGGGACAGCCCCCAGTGAAATCAGAGGTGAGAGCACAAAGCAATAAAGTAGGCAGACTCTGGTTACTTTGGGCGGGAGATGCTCGAGAATATCCGGGCGGACTCCTGAGGCTCGGTCCCGCATTTGCGTATGCCGAGCCTCCTTCCTCATGACCTTTGTCCAGAGTGGAATGCCTCACCGGCTCCGGGCACATGGTCAGTGCATGCTGAGTCACGATATCAGTGCACGATCAGCCACGTGATCACTGACATCACAGTCACCTCATCAGCGCCTCTCAGTCACGTGATCACCGTATGATAAACACGTGATCAGTGAACGATCAGCCACGTGATCACTGCGTGCGCATTCAGGTGGTCAGTTCCTGATCAGCCACGGGATCAGTGCCTGCACAGTCCCATGATCAGCGCCTCTCAGTCACTGATCACTGCCTGATAAACAGGTGATCAGTTCGTGATGAGCCACGTGATCAGTGCCCAATCAGCCACGTCATCAGTGCATGCGCAGTCACCTGATCAGTGCATGCTGAGTCACGTGACCTGTACTTGATCAGCCAAGTGATCAGTGCCTGCAGAGTCACGTGATCAGGGCCTGCTGAGCTGCGTGATTCCTGTCGGCTCATCTGCTTGGCAATTGCCCGCTGAGCTTTGTGATTCCTGCCGGGTCACCTGCTTGATTATTGCCAGTTGAGCAGCATGATTCGTCACTGCTCAGCTCCCTGCTTATAGCCTGCTGATTGCGTGGTTCATGTCTGTTCAGCTCTTTGAGTATTGCCTCCTGAGGTCCCTGTTCGGGCGCCACCTGCCGGGGACCAGCCCCAGCTGATCCAGGGTATTCCAAGGAGAGATGGCCTAGATGGCCTAGGCGACTATTTATATGTTCATCAGAGATATCCAGAATAATAGTATGAGGATAGCTCAGTAGGGAAATTCGGTGGAGAAAAGAGACTGAGTAGCTTGGTTTACGCGGGAGACCAATAAAATTCAAGACAAGAAGTTTGCACCACTTACGTAGGCCGCAGGCGCCCTCTCGAAGAGCGGAAGGTGCCTCACCCTAGACACCTTCTCGAGTGGGTCTTAGCAGCCCAGGCATAATTAGGAAGCGTGGTGGGTTCCGCGCTCCAGATGGAGACTCGGCTGGAAGTTGCAGGGAAGAATGATAGGGAACTTTATGAATTGGAGCTGTAAGTTAACTCTTTGACAGAGAGAGCGAGATGGTGGTGGGGGACAGCCCCCAGTGAAATCAGAGGTGAGAGCACAAAGCAATAAAGTAGGCAGACTCTGGTTATTTTGGGGGGGAGATGCTCGAGAATATCCGGGTGGACTCCTGAGGCTCGGTCCCGCATTTGCGTATGCCGAGCCTCCTTCCTCATGACCTTTGTCCAGAGTGGAATGCCTCACCGGCTCCGGGCACATGGTCAGTGCATGCTGAGTCACGATATCAGTGCACGATCAGCCACGTGATCACTGACTGCAGAGTCACGTGATCAGCGTATGATAAACACGTGATCAGTGAACGATCAGCCACGTGATCACTGCATGCCCAGTCAGGTGGTCAGTTCCTGATGAGCCACAGGATCAGTGCGTGCACAGTCCTATGATCAGCGCCTGTCAGTCACTGATCACTGCCTGATAAACACGTGATCAGTGCATGATGAGCCACGTGATCAGTGCACATTAGCCACGTCATCAGTGCATGCGCAGTCACCTGATCAGTGCATGTTCAGTCACGTGATCTGTACTTGATCAGCCACGTGATCAGTGACTGCAGTGTCACGTGATCAGGGCCTGCTGAGCTGTGTGATTCCTGTCGGCACATCTGCTTGGCAATTGCCGGGTGAGCTGCGTGATTCCTGCCTGGTCACCTGCTTGATTATTGCCAGTTGAGCAGCATGATTCGTCACTGTTCATCTCCATGCTTGTAGCTTGCTGATTGAATTGTTCGTGTCTGCTTAGCTCTTTGAGTATTGGCTCCTCAGGTCCCTGTTCGTGGGCCACCTGCCGGGGACCAGGCCCAGCTGATCCAGAGTATTCCAAGGAGAGATGGCCTAGGCGACTATTTGTATGCTCATCAGAGATATCAAGAATAATACTATGAGGATAGCTCAGTAGGAAAATTCGGTGGAGAAAAGAGACTGAGTAGCTTGGTTTACGCGGGAGACCAATCAAACTTCAAGACAAGAAGTTTGCACCACTTACGTAGGCCGCAGGCGCCCTCTCGAAGAGCGGAAGGTGGCTCACCCTAGACACCTTCTCGAGTGGGTCTTAGCAGCCCAGGTATAATTAGGAAGCGTGGTGGGTTCCGCACTCCAGATGGAGACTCGGCTGGAAGTTGCAGGGAAGAATGATAGGGAACTTTATGAATTGGAGCTGTAAGTTAAATCTTTGACAGAGAGAGCGAGATGGTGGTGGGGGACAGCCCCGAGTGAAATCAGAGGTGAGAGCACAAAGCAATAAAGTAGGCCGACTCTGGTTATTTTGGGGGGGGAGATGCTCGAGAATATCCGGGTGGACTCCTGAGGCTCGGTTCCGCATTTGCGTATGCCGAGCCTCCTTCCTCATGACCTTTGTCCAGAGTGGAATGCCTCACCGGCTCCGGGCACATGGTCAGTGCATGCTGAGTCACGATATCAGTGCACGATCAGCCACGTGATCACTGACTGCACAGTCAGGTGGTCAGTTCCTGATGAGCCACAGGATCAGTGCGTGCACAGTCCCATGATCAGCGCCTGTCAGTCACTGATCACGGCCTGATAAACACGTGATCAGTGCATGATGAGCCACGTGATCAGTGCCCGATCAGCCACGTCATCAGTGCATGCGCAGTCACCTGATCAGTGCATGCTCAGTCACGTGATCTGTACTTGATCAGCCACGTGATCAGTGCCTGCAGAGTCACGTGATCAGGGCCTGCTGAGCTGTGTGATTCCTGTCGCACATCTGCTTGGCAATTGCCGGGGAGCTGCGTGATTCCTGCCTGGTCACCTGCTTGATTATTGCCAGTTGAGCAGCATGATTCGTCAATGCTCAGCTCCATGCTTATAGCCTGCTGATTGCGTGGTTCGTGTCTGCTCAGCTCTTTGAGTATTGGCTCCTCAGGTCCCTGTTCGGGCGCCACCTGCCGGGGACCAGGCCCAGCTGATCCAGGGTATTCCAAGGAGAGATGGCCTAGGCGACTATTTATATGCTCATCAGAGATATCAAGAAGAATAGTATGAGGATAGCTCAGTAGGAAAATTCGGTGGAGAAAAGAGACTGAGTAGCTTGGTTTACGCGGGAGACCAATCAAACTTCAAGACAAGAAGTTTGAACCACTTAGGTAGGCCGCAGGCGCCCTCTCGAAGAGCGGAAGGTGCCTCACCCTAGACACCTTCTCGAGTGGGTCTTAGCAGCCCAGGCATAATTAGGAAGCGTGGTGGCTTCCGAGCTCCAGATGCAGACTCGGCTGGAAGTTGCAGGGAAGAATGACAGGGAACTTTATGAATTGGAGCTGTAAGTTAACTCTTTGACAGAGAGAGCGAGATGGTGGTGGGGGACAGCCCCCAGTGAAATCAGAGGTGAGAGCACAAAGCAATAAAGTAGGCAGACTCTGGTTACTTTGGGCGGGAGATGCTCGAGAATATCCGGGCGGACTCCTGAGGCTCGGTCCCGCATTTGCTTATGCCGAGCCTCCTTCCTCATGACCTTTGTCCAGAGTGGAATGCCTCACCGGCTCCGGGCACATGGTCAGTGCATGCTCAGTCACGATATCAGTGCACGATCAGCCACGTGATCACTGACATCACAGTCACCTCATCAGCGCCTCTCAGTCACGTGATCACCGTATGATAAACACGTGATCAGTGAACGATCAGCCACGTGATCACTGCGTGCGCATTCAGGTGGTCAGTTCCTGATCAGCCACGGGATCAGTGCCTGCACAGTCCCATGATCAGCGCCTCTCAGTCACTGATCACTGCCTGATAAACAGGTGATCAGTTCGTGATGAGCCACGTGATCAGTGCCCAATCAGCCACGTCATCAGTGCATGCGCAGTCACCTGATCAGTGCATGCTGAGTCACGTGACCTGTACTTGATCAGCCAAGTGATCAGTGCCTGCAGAGTCACGTGATCAGGGCCTGCTGAGCTGCGTGATTCCTGTCGGCTCATCTGCTTGGCAATTGCCCGCTGAGCTTTGTGATTCCTGCCGGGTCACCTGCTTGATTATTGCCAGTTGAGCAGCATGATTCGTCACTGCTCAGCTCCCTGCTTATAGCCTGCTGATTGCGTGGTTCATGTCTGTTCAGCTCTTTGAGTATTGCCTCCTGAGGTCCCTGTTCGGGCGCCACCTGCCGGGGACCAGCCCCAGCTGATCCAGGGTATTCCAAGGAGAGATGGCCTAGATGGCCTAGGCGACTATTTATATGTTCATCAGAGATATCCAGAATAATAGTATGAGGATAGCTCAGTAGGGAAATTCGGTGGAGAAAAGAGACTGAGTAGCTTGGTTTACGCGGGAGACCAATAAAATTCAAGACAAGAAGTTTGCACCACTTACGTAGGCCGCAGGCGCCCTCTCGAAGAGCGGAAGGTGCCTCACCCTAGACACCTTCTCGAGTGGGTCTTAGCAGCCCAGGCATAATTAGGAAGCGTGGTGGGTTCCGCGCTCCAGATGGAGACTCGGCTGGAAGTTGCAGGGAAGAATGATAGGGAACTTTATGAATTGGAGCTGTAAGTTAACTCTTTGACAGAGAGAGCGAGATGGTGGTGGGGGACAGCCCCCAGTGAAATCAGAGGTGAGAGCACAAAGCAATAAAGTAGGCAGACTCTGGTTATTTTGGGGGGGAGATGCTCGAGAATATCCGGGTGGACTCCTGAGGCTCGGTCCCGCATTTGCGTATGCCGAGCCTCCTTCCTCATGACCTTTGTCCAGAGTGGAATGCCTCACCGGCTCCGGGCACATGGTCAGTGCATGCTGAGTCACGATATCAGTGCACGATCAGCCACGTGATCACTGACTGCAGAGTCACGTGATCAGCGTATGATAAACACGTGATCAGTGAACGATCAGCCACGTGATCACTGCATGCCCAGTCAGGTGGTCAGTTCCTGATGAGCCACAGGATCAGTGCGTGCACAGTCCTATGATCAGCGCCTGTCAGTCACTGATCACTGCCTGATAAACACGTGATCAGTGCATGATGAGCCACGTGATCAGTGCACATTAGCCACGTCATCAGTGCATGCGCAGTCACCTGATTAGTGCATGTTCAGTCACGTGATCTGTACTTGATCAGCCACGTGATCAGTGACTGCAGTGTCACGTGATCAGGGCCTGCTGAGCTGTGTGATTCCTGTTGGCACATCTGCTTGGCAATTGCCGGGTGAGCTGCGTGATTCCTGCCTGGTCACCTGCTTGATTATTGCCAGTTGAGCAGCATGATTCGTCACTGTTCATCTCCATGCTTGTAGCTTGCTGATTGAATTGTTCGTGTCTGCTTAGCTCTTTGAGTATTGGCTCCTCAGGTCCCTGTTCGGGGGCCACCTGCCGGGGACCAGGCCCAGCTGATCCAGAGTATTCCAAGGAGAGATGGCCTAGGCGACTATTTGTATGCTCATCAGAGATATCAAGAATAATACTATGAGGATAGCTCAGTAGGAAAATTCGGTGGAGAAAAGAGACTGAGTAGCTTGGTTTACGCGGGAGACCAATCAAACTTCAAGACAAGAAGTTTGCACCACTTACGTAGGCCGCAGGCGCCCTCTCGAAGAGCGGAAGGTGGCTCACCCTAGACACCTTCTCGAGTGGGTCTTAGCAGCCCAGGTATAATTAGGAAGCGTGGTGGGTTCCGCACTCCAGATGGAGACTCGGCTGGAAGTTGCAGGGAAGAATGATAGGGAACTTTATGAATTGGAGCTGTAAGTTAAATCTTTGACAGAGAGAGCGAGATGGTGGTGGGGGACAGCCCCGAGTGAAATCAGAGGTGAGAGCACAAAGCAATAAAGTAGGCCGACTCTGGTTATTTTGGGGGGGGAGATGCTCGAGAATATCCGGGTGGACTCCTGAGGCTCGGTTCCGCATTTGCGTATGCCGAGCCTCCTTCCTCATGACCTTTGTCCAGAGTGGAATGCCTCACCGGCTCCGGGCACATGGTCAGTGCATGCTGAGTCACGATATCAGTGCACGATCAGCCACGTGATCACTGACTGCACAGTCAGGTGGTCAGTTCCTGATGAGCCACAGGATCAGTGCGTGCACAGTCCCATGATCAGCGCCTGTCAGTCACTGATCACGGCCTGATAAACACGTGATCAGTGCATGATGAGCCACGTGATCAGTGCCCGATCAGCCACGTCATCAGTGCATGCGCAGTCACCTGATCAGTGCATGCTCAGTCACGTGATCTGTACTTGATCAGCCACGTGATCAGTGCCTGCAGAGTCACGTGATCAGGGCCTGCTGAGCTGTGTGATTCCTGTCGCACATCTGCTTGGCAATTGCCGGGGAGCTGCGTGATTCCTGCCTGGTCACCTGCTTGATTATTGCCAGTTGAGCAGCATGATTCGTCAATGCTCAGCTCCATGCTTATAGCCTGCTGATTGCGTGGTTCGTGTCTGCTCAGCTCTTTGAGTATTGGCTCCTCAGGTCCCTGTTCGGGCGCCACCTGCCGGGGACCAGGCCCAGCTGATCCAGGGTATTCCAAGGAGAGATGGCCTAGGCGACTATTTATATGCTCATCAGAGATATCAAGAAGAATAGTATGAGGATAGCTCAGTAGGAAAATTCGGTGGAGAAAAGAGACTGAGTAGCTTGGTTTACGCGGGAGACCAATCAAACTTCAAGACAAGAAGTTTGAACCACTTAGGTAGGCCGCAGGCGCCCTCTCGAAGAGCGGAAGGTGCCTCACCCTAGACACCTTCTCGAGTGGGTCTTAGCAGCCCAGGCATAATTAGGAAGCGTGGTGGCTTCCGAGCTCCAGATGCAGACTCGGCTGGAAGTTGCAGGGAAGAATGACAGGGAACTTTATGAATTGGAGCTGTAAGTTAACTCTTTGACAGAGAGAGCGAGATGGTGGTGGGGGACAGCCCCCAGTGAAATCAGAGGTGAGAGCACAAAGCAATAAAGTAGGCAGACTCTGGTTACTTTGGGCGGGAGATGCTCGAGAATATCCGGGCGGACTCCTGAGGCTCGGTCCCGCATTTGCTTATGCCGAGCCTCCTTCCTCATGACCTTTGTCCAGAGTGGAATGCCTCACCGGCTCCGGGCACATGGTCAGTGCATGCTCAGTCACGATATCAGTGCACGATCAGCCACGTGATCACTGACATCACAGTCACCTCATCAGCGCCTCTCAGTCACGTGATCACCGTATGATAAACACGTGATCAGTGAACGATCAGCCACGTGATCACTGCGTGCGCATTCAGGTGGTCAGTTCCTGATCAGCCACGGGATCAGTGCCTGCACAGTCCCATGATCAGCGCCTCTCAGTCACTGATCACTGCCTGATAAACAGGTGATCAGTTCGTGATGAGCCACGTGATCAGTGCCCAATCAGCCACGTCATCAGTGCATGCGCAGTCACCTGATCAGTGCATGCTGAGTCACGTGACCTGTACTTGATCAGCCAAGTGATCAGTGCCTGCAGAGTCACGTGATCAGGGCCTGCTGAGCTGCGTGATTCCTGTCGGCTCATCTGCTTGGCAATTGCCCGCTGAGCTTTGTGATTCCTGCCGGGTCACCTGCTTGATTATTGCCAGTTGAGCAGCATGATTCGTCACTGCTCAGCTCCCTGCTTATAGCCTGCTGATTGCGTGGTTCATGTCTGTTCAGCTCTTTGAGTATTGCCTCCTGAGGTCCCTGTTCGGGCGCCACCTGCCGGGGACCAGCCCCAGCTGATCCAGGGTATTCCAAGGAGAGATGGCCTAGATGGCCTAGGCGACTATTTATATGTTCATCAGAGATATCCAGAATAATAGTATGAGGATAGCTCAGTAGGGAAATTCGGTGGAGAAAAGAGACTGAGTAGCTTGGTTTACGCGGGAGACCAATAAAATTCAAGACAAGAAGTTTGCACCACTTACGTAGGCCGCAGGCGCCCTCTCGAAGAGCGGAAGGTGCCTCACCCTAGACACCTTCTCGAGTGGGTCTTAGCAGCCCAGGCATAATTAGGAAGCGTGGTGGGTTCCGCGCTCCAGATGGAGACTCGGCTGGAAGTTGCAGGGAAGAATGATAGGGAACTTTATGAATTGGAGCTGTAAGTTAACTCTTTGACAGAGAGAGCGAGATGGTGGTGGGGGACAGCCCCCAGTGAAATCAGAGGTGAGAGCACAAAGCAATAAAGTAGGCAGACTCTGGTTATTTTGGGGGGGAGATGCTCGAGAATATCCGGGTGGACTCCTGAGGCTCGGTCCCGCATTTGCGTATGCCGAGCCTCCTTCCTCATGACCTTTGTCCAGAGTGGAATGCCTCACCGGCTCCGGGCACATGGTCAGTGCATGCTGAGTCACGATATCAGTGCACGATCAGCCACGTGATCACTGACTGCAGAGTCACGTGATCAGCGTATGATAAACACGTGATCAGTGAACGATCAGCCACGTGATCACTGCATGCCCAGTCAGGTGGTCAGTTCCTGATGAGCCACAGGATCAGTGCGTGCACAGTCCTATGATCAGCGCCTGTCAGTCACTGATCACTGCCTGATAAACACGTGATCAGTGCATGATGAGCCACGTGATCAGTGCACATTAGCCACGTCATCAGTGCATGCGCAGTCACCTGATTAGTGCATGTTCAGTCACGTGATCTGTACTTGATCAGCCACGTGATCAGTGACTGCAGTGTCACGTGATCAGGGCCTGCTGAGCTGTGTGATTCCTGTCGGCACATCTGCTTGGCAATTGCCGGGTGAGCTGCGTGATTCCTGCCTGGTCACCTGCTTGATTATTGCCAGTTGAGCAGCATGATTCGTCACTGTTCATCTCCATGCTTGTAGCTTGCTGATTGAATTGTTCGTGTCTGCTTAGCTCTTTGAGTATTGGCTCCTCAGGTCCCTGTTCGGGGGCCACCTGCCGGGGACCAGGCCCAGCTGATCCAGAGTATTCCAAGGAGAGATGGCCTAGGCGACTATTTGTATGCTCATCAGAGATATCAAGAATAATACTATGAGGATAGCTCAGTAGGAAAATTCGGTGGAGAAAAGAGACTGAGTAGCTTGGTTTACGCGGGAGACCAATCAAACTTCAAGACAAGAAGTTTGCACCACTTACGTAGGCCGCAGGCGCCCTCTCGAAGAGCGGAAGGTGGCTCACCCTAGACACCTTCTCGAGTGGGTCTTAGCAGCCCAGGTATAATTAGGAAGCGTGGTGGGTTCCGCACTCCAGATGGAGACTCGGCTGGAAGTTGCAGGGAAGAATGATAGGGAACTTTATGAATTGGAGCTGTAAGTTAAATCTTTGACAGAGAGAGCGAGATGGTGGTGGGGGACAGCCCCGAGTGAAATCAGAGGTGAGAGCACAAAGCAATAAAGTAGGCCGACTCTGGTTATTTTGGGGGGGGAGATGCTCGAGAATATCCGGGTGGACTCCTGAGGCTCGGTTCCGCATTTGCGTATGCCGAGCCTCCTTCCTCATGACCTTTGTCCAGAGTGGAATGCCTCACCGGCTCCGGGCACATGGTCAGTGCATGCTGAGTCACGATATCAGTGCACGATCAGCCACGTGATCACTGACTGCACAGTCAGGTGGTCAGTTCCTGATGAGCCACAGGATCAGTGCGTGCACAGTCCCATGATCAGCGCCTGTCAGTCACTGATCACGGCCTGATAAACACGTGATCAGTGCATGATGAGCCACGTGATCAGTGCCCGATCAGCCACGTCATCAGTGCATGCGCAGTCACCTGATCAGTGCATGCTCAGTCACGTGATCTGTACTTGATCAGCCACGTGATCAGTGCCTGCAGAGTCACGTGATCAGGGCCTGCTGAGCTGTGTGATTCCTGTCGCACATCTGCTTGGCAATTGCCGGGGAGCTGCGTGATTCCTGCCTGGTCACCTGCTTGATTATTGCCAGTTGAGCAGCATGATTCGTCAATGCTCAGCTCCATGCTTATAGCCTGCTGATTGCGTGGTTCGTGTCTGCTCAGCTCTTTGAGTATTGGCTCCTCAGGTCCCTGTTCGGGCGCCACCTGCCGGGGACCAGGCCCAGCTGATCCAGGGTATTCCAAGGAGAGATGGCCTAGGCGACTATTTATATGCTCATCAGAGATATCAAGAAGAATAGTATGAGGATAGCTCAGTAGGAAAATTCGGTGGAGAAAAGAGACTGAGTAGCTTGGTTTACGCGGGAGACCAATCAAACTTCAAGACAAGAAGTTTGAACCACTTAGGTAGGCCGCAGGCGCCCTCTCGAAGAGCGGAAGGTGCCTCACCCTAGACACCTTCTCGAGTGGGTCTTAGCAGCCCAGGCATAATTAGGAAGCGTGGTGGCTTCCGAGCTCCAGATGCAGACTCGGCTGGAAGTTGCAGGGAAGAATGACAGGGAACTTTATGAATTGGAGCTGTAAGTTAACTCTTTGACAGAGAGAGCGAGATGGTGGTGGGGGACAGCCCCCAGTGAAATCAGAGGTGAGAGCACAAAGCAATAAAGTAGGCAGACTCTGGTTACTTTGGGCGGGAGATGCTCGAGAATATCCGGGCGGACTCCTGAGGCTCGGTCCCGCATTTGCGTATGCCGAGCCTCCTTCCTCATGACCTTTGTCCAGAGTGGAATGCCTCACCGGCTCCGGGCACATGGTCAGTGCATGCTCAGTCACGTTATCAGTGCACGATCAGCCACGTGATCACTGACATCACAGTCACCTCATCAGCGCCTCTCAGTCACGTGATCACCGTATGATAAACACGTGATCAGTGAACGATCAGCCACGTGATCACTGCGTGCGCATTCAGGTGGTCAGTTCCTGATCAGCCACGGGATCAGTGCCTGCACAGTCCCATGATCAGCGCCTCTCAGTCACTGATCACTGCCTGATAAACAGGTGATCAGTTCGTGATGAGCCACGTGATCAGTGCCCAATCAGCCACGTCATCAGTGCATGCGCAGTCACCTGATCAGTGCATGCTGAGTCACGTGACCTGTACTTGATCAGCCAAGTGATCAGTGCCTGCAGAGTCACGTGATCAGGGCCTGCTGAGCTGCGTGATTCCTGTCGGCTCATCTGCTTGGCAATTGCCCGCTGAGCTTTGTGATTCCTGCCGGGTCACCTGCTTGATTATTGCCAGTTGAGCAGCATGATTCGTCACTGCTCAGCTCCCTGCTTATAGCCTGCTGATTGCGTGGTTCATGTCTGTTCAGCTCTTTGAGTATTGCCTCCTGAGGTCCCTGTTCGGGCGCCACCTGCCGGGGACCAGCCCCAGCTGATCCAGGGTATTCCAAGGAGAGATGGCCTAGATGGCCTAGGCGACTATTTATATGTTCATCAGAGATATCCAGAATAATAGTATGAGGATAGCTCAGTAGGGAAATTCGGTGGAGAAAAGAGACTGAGTAGCTTGGTTTACGCGGGAGACCAATAAAATTCAAGACAAGAAGTTTGCACCACTTACGTAGGCCGCAGGCGCCCTCTCGAAGAGCGGAAGGTGCCTCACCCTAGACACCTTCTCGAGTGGGTCTTAGCAGCCCAGGCATAATTAGGAAGCGTGGTGGGTTCCGCGCTCCAGATGGAGACTCGGCTGGAAGTTGCAGGGAAGAATGATAGGGAACTTTATGAATTGGAGCTGTAAGTTAACTCTTTGACAGAGAGAGCGAGATGGTGGTGGGGGACAGCCCCCAGTGAAATCAGAGGTGAGAGCACAAAGCAATAAAGTAGGCAGACTCTGGTTATTTTGGGGGGGAGATGCTCGAGAATATCCGGGTGGACTCCTGAGGCTCGGTCCCGCATTTGCGTATGCCGAGCCTCCTTCCTCATGACCTTTGTCCAGAGTGGAATGCCTCACCGGCTCCGGGCACATGGTCAGTGCATGCTGAGTCACGATATCAGTGCACGATCAGCCACGTGATCACTGACTGCAGAGTCACGTGATCAGCGTATGATAAACACGTGATCAGTGAACGATCAGCCACGTGATCACTGCATGCCCAGTCAGGTGGTCAGTTCCTGATGAGCCACAGGATCAGTGCGTGCACAGTCCTATGATCAGCGCCTGTCAGTCACTGATCACTGCCTGATAAACACGTGATCAGTGCATGATGAGCCACGTGATCAGTGCACATTAGCCACGTCATCAGTGCATGCGCAGTCACCTGATCAGTGCATGTTCAGTCACGTGATCTGTACTTGATCAGCCACGTGATCAGTGACTGCAGTGTCACGTGATCAGGGCCTGCTGAGCTGTGTGATTCCTGTCGGCACATCTGCTTGGCAATTGCCGGGTGAGCTGCGTGATTCCTGCCTGGTCACCTGCTTGATTATTGCCAGTTGAGCAGCATGATTCGTCACTGTTCATCTCCATGCTTGTAGCTTGCTGATTGAATTGTTCGTGTCTGCTTAGCTCTTTGAGTATTGGCTCCTCAGGTCCCTGTTCGTGGGCCACCTGCCGGGGACCAGGCCCAGCTGATCCAGAGTATTCCAAGGAGAGATGGCCTAGGCGACTATTTGTATGCTCATCAGAGATATCAAGAATAATACTATGAGGATAGCTCAGTAGGAAAATTCGGTGGAGAAAAGAGACTGAGTAGCTTGGTTTACGCGGGAGACCAATCAAACTTCAAGACAAGAAGTTTGCACCACTTACGTAGGCCGCAGGCGCCCTCTCGAAGAGCGGAAGGTGGCTCACCCTAGACACCTTCTCGAGTGGGTCTTAGCAGCCCAGGTATAATTAGGAAGCGTGGTGGGTTCCGCACTCCAGATGGAGACTCGGCTGGAAGTTGCAGGGAAGAATGATAGGGAACTTTATGAATTGGAGCTGTAAGTTAAATCTTTGACAGAGAGAGCGAGATGGTGGTGGGGGACAGCCCCGAGTGAAATCAGAGGTGAGAGCACAAAGCAATAAAGTAGGCCGACTCTGGTTATTTTGGGGGGGGAGATGCTCGAGAATATCCGGGTGGACTCCTGAGGCTCGGTTCCGCATTTGCGTATGCCGAGCCTCCTTCCTCATGACCTTTGTCCAGAGTGGAATGCCTCACCGGCTCCGGGCACATGGTCAGTGCATGCTGAGTCACGATATCAGTGCACGATCAGCCACGTGATCACTGACTGCACAGTCAGGTGGTCAGTTCCTGATGAGCCACAGGATCAGTGCGTGCACAGTCCCATGATCAGCGCCTGTCAGTCACTGATCACGGCCTGATAAACACGTGATCAGTGCATGATGAGCCACGTGATCAGTGCCCGATCAGCCACGTCATCAGTGCATGCGCAGTCACCTGATCAGTGCATGCTCAGTCACGTGATCTGTACTTGATCAGCCACGTGATCAGTGCCTGCAGAGTCACGTGATCAGGGCCTGCTGAGCTGTGTGATTCCTGTCGCACATCTGCTTGGCAATTGCCGGGGAGCTGCGTGATTCCTGCCTGGTCACCTGCTTGATTATTGCCAGTTGAGCAGCATGATTCGTCACTGCTCAGCTCCATGCTTATAGCCTGCTGATTGCGTGGTTCGTGTCTGCTCAGCTCTTTGAGTATTGGCTCCTCCGGTCCCTGTTCGGGCGCCACCTGCCGGGGACCAGGCCCAGCTGATCCAGGGTATTCCAAGGAGAGATGGCCTAGGCGACTATTTATATGCTCATCAGAGATATCAGGAATAATAGTATGAGGATAGCTCAGTAGGAAAATTCGGTGGAGAAAAGAGACTGAGTAGCTTGGTTTACGCGGGAGACCAATCAAACTTCAAGACAAGAAGTTTGCACCACTTACGTAGGCCGCAGGCGCCCTCTCGAAGAGCGGAAGGTGCCTCACCCTAGACACCTTCTCGAGTGGGTCTTAGCAGCCCAGGCATAATTAGGAAGCGTGGTGGCTTCCGAGCTCCAGATGCAGACTCGGCTGGAAGTTGCAGGGAAGAATGACAGGGAACTTTATGAATTGGAGCTGTAAGTTAACTCTTTGACAGAGAGAGCGAGATGGTGGTGGGGGACAGCCCCCAGTGAAATCAGAGGTGAGAGCACAAAGCAATAAAGTAGGCCGACTCTGGTTATTTTGGGGGGGAGATGCTCGAGAATATCCGGGTGGACTCCTGAGGCTCGGTCCCGCATTTGCGTATGCCGAGCCTCCTTCCTCATGACCTTTGTCCAGAGTGGAATGCCTCACCGGCTCCGGGCACATGGTCAGTGCCTGCTCAGTCACGATATCAGTGCACGATCAGCCACGTGATCACTGACTGCACAGTCACGTGATCAGCGCCTCTCAGTCACGTGATCACCGTATGATAAACACGTGATCAGTGAACGATCAGCCACGTGATCCCTGCATGTGCAGTCAGGTGGTCAGTTCCTGATCAGCCACGGGATCAGTGCGTGCACAGTCCCATGATCAGCGCCTGTCAGTCACTGATCACTGCCTGATAAACACGTGATCAGTGCATGATGAGCCACGTGATCAGTGCCCGATCAGCCACGTCATCAGTGCATGCGCAGTCACCTGATCAGTGCATGCTCAGTCACGGGATCTGTACTTGATCAGCCACGTGATCAGTGCATGCGCAGTCAGGTGGTCAGTTCCTGATCAGCCACGGGATCAGTGCGTGCACAGTCCCTTGATCAGCGCCTGTCAGTCCCTGATCACTGCCTGATAAACACGTGATCAGTGCATGATGAGCCACGTGATCAGTGCCCGATCAGCCAAGTCATCAGTGCATGCGCAGTCACCTGATCAGTGCATGCTCAGTCACGTGATCTGTACTTGATCAGCCACGTGATCAGTGCCTGCAGAGTCACGTGATCAGGGCCTGCTGAGCTGCGTGATTCCTGTCGGCACATCTGCTTGTCAATTGCCGGGTGAGCTGCGTGATTCCTGCCTGGTCACCTGCTTGATTATTGCCAGTTGAGCAGCATGATTCGTCACTGCTCAGCTCCATGCTTGTAGCCTGCTGATTGCGTGGTTCGTGTCTGCTCAGCTCTTTGAGTATTGGCTCCTCAGGTCCCTGTTCGGGCGCCACCTGCAGGGGACCAGCCCCAGCTGATCCAGGGTATTCCAAGGAGAGATGGCCTAGGCGACTATTTATATGCTCATCAGAGATATCAAGAATAATAGTATGAGGATAGCTCAGTAGGAAAATTCGGTGGAGAAAAGAGACTGAGTAGCTTGGTTTACGCGGGAGACCAATCAAACTTCAAGACAAGAAGTTTGCACCACTTACGTAGGCCGCAGGCGCCCTCTCGAAGAGCGGAAGGTGCCTCACCCTAGACACCTTCTCGAGTGGGTCTTAGCAGCCCAGGCATAATTAGGAAGCGTGGTGGGTTCCGCGCTCCAGATGGAGACTCGGCTGGAAGTTGCAGGGAAGAATGACAGGGAACTTTATGAATTGGAGCTGTAAGTTAACTCTTTGACAGAGAGAGCGAGATGGTGGTGGGGGACAGCCCCCAGTGAAATCAGAGGTGAGAGCACAAAGCAATAAAGTAGGCAGACTCTGGTTATTTTGGGGGGGAGATGCTCGAGAATATCCGGGTGGACTCCTGAGGCTCGTTCCCGCATTTGCGTATGCCGAGCCTCCTTCCTCATGACCTTTGTCCAGAGTGGAATGCCTCACCGGCTCCGGGCACATGGTCAGTGCATGCTCAGTCCCGATATCAGTGCATGATCAGCCACGTGATCACTGACTGCACAGTCACGTGATAAGCGCCTCTCAGTCACGTGATCACCGTATGATGAACACGTGATCAGTGAAGGATCAGCCACGTGATCACTGCATGCGCAGTCAGCTGGTCAGTTCCTGATCAGCCACGGGATCATTGCGTGCACAGTCCCATGATCAGCGCCTGTCAGTCCCTGATCACTGCCTGATAAACACGTGATCAGTGCATGATGAGCCACGTGATCAGTGCCCGATCAGCCACGTCATCAGTGCATGCGCAGTCACCTGATCAGTGCATGCTCAGTCACGTGATCTGTACTTGATCAGCCGCGTGATCAGTGCCTGCTGAGCTGCGTGATCAGGGCCTGCTGAGCTGCGTGATTCCTGTCGGCTCATCTGCTTGGCAATTGCCCGCTGAGCTTCGTGATTCCTGCCTGGTCACCTGCTTGATTATTGCCAGTTGAGCAGCATGATTCCTCGCTGCTCAGCTCCCTGCTTATAGCCTGCTGATTGCGTGGTTCGTGTCTGCTCAGCTCTTTGAGTATTGCCTCCTGAGGTCCCTGTTCGGGCGCCACCTGCCGGGGACCAGCCCCAGCTGATCCAGGGTATTCGAAGGAGAGATGGCCTAGGTGACTACTTATATGCTCATCAGAGATATCAAGAAGAATAGTATGAGGATAGCTCAGTAGGAAAATTCGGTGGAGAAAAAAGACTGAGTAACTTGGTTTACGCAGGAGACCAATCAAACTTGAAGACAAGAAGCTTGCACCACTTACGTAGGCCGAAGGCACCCTCTCGAAGAGCTGAAAGTGCCTCACCATAGACACCTTCTCGAGTGGGTCTTAGCAACCCAGGCATAATTAGGAAGCGAGGTGGGTTCCGCGCTCCAGATGGAGACTCGGCTGGAACTTACAGGGAAGAATGACAGGGAACTTTAGGAATTGGAGCTGTAAGTTAACTCTTTGACAGAGAGAGCGAGATGGTTGTGGGGGACAGCCCCCAGTGAAATCAGAGGTGAGAGCACAAAGCAATAAAGTAGGCCGACTCTGGTTATTTTGGGGGGGAGATGCTCGAGAATATCCGGGTGGACTCCTGAGGCTCGGTCCCGCATTTGCGTATGCCGAGCCTCCTTCCTCATGACCTTTGTCCAGAGTGGAATGCCTCACCGGCTCCGGGCACATGGTCAGTGCATGCTGAGTCACGATATCAGTGCACGATCAGCCACGTGATCACTGACTGCAGAGTCACGTGATCAGCGGCTCTCAGTCACGTGATCACCGTATGATAAACACGTGATCAGTGACCGATCAGCCACGTGATCACTGCATGCCCAGTCAGGTGGTCAGTTCCTGATGAGCCACAGGATCAGTGCGTGCACAGTCCCATGATCAGCGCCTGTCAGTCACTGATCACTGCCTGATAAACACGTGATCAGTGCATGATGAGCCACGTGATCAGTGCCCGATCAGCCACGTCATCAGTGCATGCGCAGTCACCTGATCAGTGCATGCTCAGTCACGTGATCTGTACTTGATCAGCCACGTGATCAGTGCCTGCAGTGTCACGTGATCAGGGCCTGCTGAGCTGTGTGATTCCTGTCGGCACATCTGCTTGGCAATTGCCGGGTGAGCTGCGTGATTCCTGCCTGGTCACCTGCTTGATTATTGCCAGTTGAGCAGCATGATTCGTCACTGCTCAGCTCCATGCTTGTAGCCTGCTGATTGAGTTGTTCGTGTCTGCTTAGCTCTTTGAGTATTGGCTCCTCAGGTCCCTGTTCGGGGGCCACCTGCCGGGGACCAGGCCCAGCTGATCCAGAGTATTCCAAGGAGAGATGGCCTAGGCGACTATTTATATGCTCATCAGAGATATCAAGAATAATACTATGAGGATAGCTCAGTAGGAAAATTCGGTGGAGAAAAGAGACTGAGTAGCTTGGTTTACGCGGGAGACCAATCAAACTTCAAGACAAGAAGTTTGCACAACTTACGTAGGCCTCAGGCGCCCTCTCGAAGAGCGGAAGGTGGCTCACCCTAGACACCTTCTCGAGTGGGTCTTAGCAGCCCAGGCATAATTAGGAAGCGTGGTGGGTTCCGTACTCCAGATGGAGACTCGGCTGGAAGTTGCAGGGAAGAATGATAGGGAACTTTATGAATTGGAGCTGTAAGTTAACTCTTTGACAGAGAGAGCGAGATGGTGGTGGGGGACAGCCCCGAGTGAAATCAGAGGTGAGAGCACAAAGCAATAAAGTAGGCCGACTCTGGTTATTTTGGGGGGGAGATGCTCGAGAATATCCGGGTGGACTCCTGAGGCTCGTTCCCGCATTTGCGTATGCCGAGCCTCCTTCCTCATGACCTTTGTCCAGAGTGGAATGCCTCACCGGCTCCGGGCACATGGTCAGTGCCTGCTCAGTCACGATATCAGTGCACGATCAGCCACGTGATCACTGACTGCACAGTCACGTGATCAGCGCCTCTCAGTCACGTGATCACCGTATGATAAACACGTGATCAGTGAACGATCAGCCACGTGATCCCTGCATGTGCAGTCAGGTGGTCAGTTCCTGATCAGCCACGGGATCAGTGCGTGCACAGTCCCATGATCAGCGCCTGTCAGTCACTGATCACTGCCTGATAAACACGTGATCAGTGCATGATGAGCCACGTGATCAGTGCCCGATCAGCCACGTCATCAGTGCATGCGCAGTCACCTGATCAGTGCATGCTCAGTCACGGGATCTGTACTTGATCAGCCACGTGATCAGTGCATGCGCAGTCAGGTGGTCAGTTCCTGATCAGCCACGGGATCAGTGCGTGCACAGTCCCTTGATCAGCGCCTGTCAGTCCCTGATCACTGCCTGATAAACACGTGATCAGTGCATGATGAGCCACGTGATCAGTGCCCGATCAGCCAAGTCATCAGTGCATGCGCAGTCACCTGATCAGTGCATGCTCAGTCACGTGATCTGTACTTGATCAGCCACGTGATCAGTGCCTGCAGAGTCACGTGATCAGGGCCTGCTGAGCTGCGTGATTCCTGTCGGCACATCTGCTTGTCAATTGCCGGGTGAGCTGCGTGATTCCTGCCTGGTCACCTGCTTGATTATTGCCAGTTGAGCAGCATGATTCGTCACTGCTCAGCTCCATGCTTGTAGCCTGCTGATTGCGTGGTTCGTGTCTGCTCAGCTCTTTGAGTATTGGCTCCTCAGGTCCCTGTTCGGGCGCCACCTGCAGGGGACCAGCCCCAGCTGATCCAGGGTATTCCAAGGAGAGATGGCCTAGGCGACTATTTATATGCTCATCAGAGATATCAAGAATAATAGTATGAGGATAGCTCAGTAGGAAAATTCGGTGGAGAAAAGAGACTGAGTAGCTTGGTTTACGCGGGAGACCAATCAAACTTCAAGACAAGAAGTTTGCACCACTTACGTAGGCCGCAGGCGCCCTCTCGAAGAGCGGAAGGTGCCTCACCCTAGACACCTTCTCGAGTGGGTCTTAGCAGCCCAGGCATAATTAGGAAGCGTGGTGGGTTCCGCGCTCCAGATGGAGACTCGGCTGGAAGTTGCAGGGAAGAATGACAGGGAACTTTATGAATTGGAGCTGTAAGTTAACTCTTTGACAGAGAGAGCGAGATGGTGGTGGGGGACAGCCCCCAGTGAAATCAGAGGTGAGAGCACAAAGCAATAAAGTAGGCAGACTCTGGTTATTTTGGGGGGGAGATGCTCGAGAATATCCGGGTGGACTCCTGAGGCTCGTTCCCGCATTTGCGTATGCCGAGCCTCCTTCCTCATGACCTTTGTCCAGAGTGGAATGCCTCACCGGCTCCGGGCACATGGTCAGTGCATGCTCAGTCCCGATATCAGTGCATGATCAGCCACGTGATCACTGACTGCACAGTCACGTGATAAGCGCCTCTCAGTCACGTGATCACCGTATGATGAACACGTGATCAGTGAAGGATCAGCCACGTGATCACTGCATGCGCAGTCAGCTGGTCAGTTCCTGATCAGCCACGGGATCATTGCGTGCACAGTCCCATGATCAGCGCCTGTCAGTCCCTGATCACTGCCTGATAAACACGTGATCAGTGCATGATGAGCCACGTGATCAGTGCCCGATCAGCCACGTCATCAGTGCATGCGCAGTCACCTGATCAGTGCATGCTCAGTCACGTGATCTGTACTTGATCAGCCGCGTGATCAGTGCCTGCTGAGCTGCGTGATCAGGGCCTGCTGAGCTGCGTGATTCCTGTCGGCTCATCTGCTTGGCAATTGCCCGCTGAGCTTCGTGATTCCTGCCTGGTCACCTGCTTGATTATTGCCAGTTGAGCAGCATGATTCCTCGCTGCTCAGCTCCCTGCTTATAGCCTGCTGATTGCGTGGTTCGTGTCTGCTCAGCTCTTTGAGTATTGCCTCCTGAGGTCCCTGTTCGGGCGCCACCTGCCGGGGACCAGCCCCAGCTGATCCAGGGTATTCGAAGGAGAGATGGCCTAGGTGACTACTTATATGCTCATCAGAGATATCAAGAAGAATAGTATGAGGATAGCTCAGTAGGAAAATTCGGTGGAGAAAAAAGACTGAGTAACTTGGTTTACGCAGGAGACCAATCAAACTTGAAGACAAGAAGCTTGCACCACTTACGTAGGCCGAAGGCACCCTCTCGAAGAGCTGAAAGTGCCTCACCATAGACACCTTCTCGAGTGGGTCTTAGCAACCCAGGCATAATTAGGAAGCGAGGTGGGTTCCGCGCTCCAGATGGAGACTCGGCTGGAACTTACAGGGAAGAATGACAGGGAACTTTAGGAATTGGAGCTGTAAGTTAACTCTTTGACAGAGAGAGCGAGATGGTTGTGGGGGACAGCCCCCAGTGAAATCAGAGGTGAGAGCACAAAGCAATAAAGTAGGCCGACTCTGGTTATTTTGGGGGGGAGATGCTCGAGAATATCCGGGTGGACTCCTGAGGCTCGGTCCCGCATTTGCGTATGCCGAGCCTCCTTCCTCATGACCTTTGTCCAGAGTGGAATGCCTCACCGGCTCCGGGCACATGGTCAGTGCATGCTGAGTCACGATATCAGTGCACGATCAGCCACGTGATCACTGACTGCAGAGTCACGTGATCAGCGGCTCTCAGTCACGTGATCACCGTATGATAAACACGTGATCAGTGACCGATCAGCCACGTGATCACTGCATGCCCAGTCAGGTGGTCAGTTCCTGATGAGCCACAGGATCAGTGCGTGCACAGTCCCATGATCAGCGCCTGTCAGTCACTGATCACTGCCTGATAAACACGTGATCAGTGCATGATGAGCCACGTGATCAGTGCCCGATCAGCCACGTCATCAGTGCATGCGCAGTCACCTGATCAGTGCATGCTCAGTCACGTGATCTGTACTTGATCAGCCACGTGATCAGTGCCTGCAGTGTCACGTGATCAGGGCCTGCTGAGCTGTGTGATTCCTGTCGGCACATCTGCTTGGCAATTGCCGGGTGAGCTGCGTGATTCCTGCCTGGTCACCTGCTTGATTATTGCCAGTTGAGCAGCATGATTCGTCACTGCTCAGCTCCATGCTTGTAGCCTGCTGATTGAGTTGTTCGTGTCTGCTTAGCTCTTTGAGTATTGGCTCCTCAGGTCCCTGTTCGGGGGCCACCTGCCGGGGACCAGGCCCAGCTGATCCAGAGTATTCCAAGGAGAGATGGCCTAGGCGACTATTTATATGCTCATCAGAGATATCAAGAATAATACTATGAGGATAGCTCAGTAGGAAAATTCGGTGGAGAAAAGAGACTGAGTAGCTTGGTTTACGCGGGAGACCAATCAAACTTCAAGACAAGAAGTTTGCACAACTTACGTAGGCCTCAGGCGCCCTCTCGAAGAGCGGAAGGTGGCTCACCCTAGACACCTTCTCGAGTGGGTCTTAGCAGCCCAGGCATAATTAGGAAGCGTGGTGGGTTCCGTACTCCAGATGGAGACTCGGCTGGAAGTTGCAGGGAAGAATGATAGGGAACTTTATGAATTGGAGCTGTAAGTTAACTCTTTGACAGAGAGAGCGAGATGGTGGTGGGGGACAGCCCCGAGTGAAATCAGAGGTGAGAGCACAAAGCAATAAAGTAGGCCGACTCTGGTTATTTTGGGGGGGAGATGCTCGAGAATATCCGGGTGGACTCCTGAGGCTCGTTCCCGCATTTGCGTATGCCGAGCCTCCTTCCTCATGACCTTTGTCCAGAGTGGAATGCCTCACCGGCTCCGGGCACATGGTCAGTGCCTGCTCAGTCACGATATCAGTGCACGATCAGCCACGTGATCACTGACTGCACAGTCAGGTGGTCAGTTCCTGATGAGCCACAGGATCAGTGCGTGCACAGACCCATGATCAGCGCCTGTCAGTCACTGATCACGGCCTGATAAACACGTGATCAGTGCATGATGAGCCACGTGATCAGTGCCCGATCAGCCACGTCATCAGTGCATGCGCAGTCACCTGATCAGTGCATGCTCAGTCACGTGATCTGTACTTGATCAACCACGTGATCAGTGCATGCGCAGTCAGGTGGTCAGTTCCTGATCAGCGACGGGATCAGTGCGTGCACAGTCCCATGATCAGCGCCTGTTAGTCACTGATCACTGCCTGATAAACACGTGATCAGTGCATGATGAGCCACGTGATCAGTGCCCGATCAGCCACGTCATCAGAGCATGCGCAGTCACCTGATCAGTGCATGCTCAGTCACGTGATCTGTACTTGATCAGCCACGTGATCAGTGCCTGCAGAGTCACGTGATCAGGGCCTGCTGAGCTGTGTGATTCCTGTCGCACATCTGCTTGGCAATTGCCGGGTGAGCTGCGTGATTCCTGCCTGGTCACCTGCTTGATTATTGCCAGTTGAGCAGCATGATTCGTCACTGCTCAGCTCCATTCTTATAGCCTGCTGATTGCGTGGTTCGTGTCTGCTCAGCTCTTTGAGTATTGGCTCCTCAGGACCCTGTTCGGGCGCCACCTGCCGGGGACCAGGCCCAGCTGATCCAGGGTATTCCAAGGAGAGATGGCCTAGGCGACTATTTATATGCTCATCAGAGATATCAAGAAGAATAGTATGAGGATAGCTCAGTAGGAAAATTCGGTGGAGAAAAGAGACTGAGTAGCTTGGTTTACGCGGGAGACCAATCAAACTTCAAGACAAGAAGTTTGCACCAATTACGTAGGCCGCAGGCGCCCTCTCGAAGAGCGGAAGGTGCCTCACCCTAGACACCTTCTCGAGTGGGTCTTAGCAGCCCAGGCATAATTAGGAAGCGTGGTGGGTTCCGCGCTCCAGATGGAGACTCGGCTGGAAGTTGCAGGGAAGAATGACAGGGAACTTTATGAATTGGAGCTGTAAGTTAACTCTTTGACAGAGAGAGCGAGATGGTGGTGGGGGACAGCCCCCAGTGAAATCAGAGGTGAGAGCACAAAGCAATAAAGTAGGCCGACTCTGGTTATTTTGGGGGGGAGATGCTCGAGAATATCCGGGTGGACTCCTGAGGCTCGTTCCCGCATTTGCGTATGCCGAGCCTCCTTCCTCATGACCTTTGTCCAGAGTGGAATGCCTCACCGGCTCCGGGCACATGGTCAGTGCATGCTCAGTCCCGATATCAGTGCATGATCAGCCACGTGATCACTGACTGCACAGTCACGTGATCAGCGCCTCTCAGTCACGTGATCACCGTATGATAAACACGTGATCAGTGAAGGATCAGCCAGGTGATCACTGCATGCGCCGTCAGCTGGTCAGTTCCTGATCAGCCACGGGATCAGTGCGTGCACAGTCCCATGATCAGCGCCTGTCAGTCCCTGATCACTGCCTGATAAACACGTGATCAGTGCATGATGAGCCACGTGATCAGTGCCCGATCAGCCACGTCATCAGTGCATGCGCAGTCACCTGATCAGTGCATGCTCAGTCACGTGATCTGTACTTGATCAGCCGCGTGATCAGTGCCTGCTGAGCTGCGTGATCAGGGCCTGCTGAGCTGCGTGATTCCTGTCGGCTCATCTGCTTGGCAATTGCCTGCTGAGCTTCGTGATTCCTGCCTGGTCACCTGCTTGATTATTGCCAGTTGAGCAGCATGATTCCTCGCTGCTCAGCTCCCTGCTTATAGCCTGCTGATTGCGTGGTTCGTGTCTGCTCAGCTCTTTGAGTATTGCCTCCTGAGGTCCCTGTTCGGGCGCCACCTGCCGGGGACCAGCCCCAGCTGATCCAGGGTATTCGAAGGAGAGATGGCCTAGGTGACTACTTATATGCTCATCAGAGATATCAAGAAGAATAGTATGAGGATAGCTCAGTAGGAAAATTCGGTGGAGAAAAGAGACTGAGTAACTTGGTTTACGCAGGAGACCAATCAAACTTGAAGACAAGAAGCTTGCACCACTTACGTAGGCCGCAGGCACCCTCTCGAAGAGCTGAAAGTGCCTCACCATAGACACCTTCTCGAGTGGGTCTTAGCAACCGAGGCATAATTAGGAAGCGAGGTGGGTTCCGCGCTCCAGATGGAGACTCGGCTGGAACTTACAGGGAAGAATGACAGGGAACTTTATGAATTGGAGGTGTAAGTTAACTCTTTGACAGAGAGAGCGAGATGGTTGTGGGGGACAGCCCCCAGTGAAATCAGAGGTGAGAGCACAAAGCAATAAAGTAGGCCGACTCTGGTTATTTTGGGGGGGAGATGCTCGAGAATATCCGGGTGGACTCCTGAGGCTCGGTCCCGCATTTGCGTATGCCGAGCCTCCTTCCTCATGACCTTTGTCCAGAGTGGAATGCCTCACCGGCTCCGGGCACATGGTCAGTGCATGCTGAGTCACGATATCAGTGCACGATCAGCCACGTGATCACTGACTGCAGAGTCACGTGATCAGCGGCTCTCAGTCACGTGATCACCGTATGATAAACACGTGATCAGTGAACGATCAGCCACGTGATCACTGCATGCCCAGTCAGGTGGTCAGTTCCTGATGAGCCACAGGATCAGTGCGTGCACAGTCCCATGATCAGCGCCTGTCAGTCACTGATCACTGCCTGATAAACACGTGATCAGTGCATGATGAGCCACGTGATCAGTGCCCGATCAGCCACGTCATCAGTGCATGCGCAGTCACCTGATCAGTGCATGCTCAGTCACGTGATCTGTACTTGATCAGCCACGTGATCAGTGCCTGCAGTGTCACGTGATCAGGGCATGCTGAGCTGTGTGATTCCTGTCGGCACATCTGCTTGGCAATTGCCGGGTGAGCTGCGTGATTCCTGCCTGGTCACCTGCTTGATTATTGCCAGTTGAGCAGCATGATTCGTCACTGCTCAGCTCCATGCTTGTAGCCTGCTGATTGAGTTGTTCGTGTCTGCTTAGCTCTTTGAGTATTGGCTCCTCAGGTCCCTGTTCGGGGGCCACCTGCCGGGGACCAGGCCCAGCTGATCCAGAGTATTCCAAGGAGAAATGGCCTAGGCGACTATTTATATGCTCATCAGAGATATCAAGAATAATACTATGAGGATAGCTCAGTAGGAAAATTCGGTGGAGAAAAGAGACTGAGTAGCTTGGTTTACGCGGGAGACCAATCAAACTTCAAGACAAGAAGTTTGCACAACTTACGTAGGCCGCAGGCGCCCTCTCGAAGAGCGGAAGGTGGCTCACCCTAGACACCTTCTCGAGTGGGTCTTAGCAGCCCAGGCATAATTAGAAAGCGTGGTGGGTTCCGCACTCCAGATGGAGACTCGGCTGGAAGTTGCAGGGAAGAATGATAGGGAACTTTATGAATTGGAGCTGTAAGTTAACTCTTTGACAGAGAGAGCGAGATGGTGGTGGGGGACAGCCCCCAGTGAAATCAGAGGTGAGAGCACAAAGCAATAAAGTAGGCCGACTCTGGTTATTTTGGGGGGGAGATGCTCGAGAATATCCGGGTGGACTCCTGAGGCTCGTTCCCGCATTTGCGTATGCCGAGCCTCCTTCCTCATGACCTTTGTCCAGAGTGGAATGCCTCACCGGCTCCGGGCACATGGTCAGTGCCTGCTCAGTCACGATATCAGTGCACGATCAGCCACGTGATCACTGACTGCACAGTCAGGTGGTCAGTTCCTGATGAGCCAAAGGATCAGTGCGTGCACAGACCCATGATCAGCGCCTGTCAGTCACTGATCACGGCCTGATAAACACGTGATCAGTGCATGATGAGCCACGTGATCAGTGCCCGATCAGCCACGTCATCAGTGCATGCGCAGTCACCTGATCAGTGCATGCTCAGTCACGTGATCTGTACTTGATCAGCCACGTGATCAGTGCCTGCAGTGTCACGTGATCAGGGCCTGCTGAGCTGCGTGATTCCTGTCGGCACATCTGCTTGACAATTGCCAGCTGAGCTGCGTGATTCCTGCCTGGTCAACTGCTTGATTATTGCCAGTTGAGCAGCATGATTCGTCACTGCTCAGATCCATGCTTGTAGCCTGCTGATTGCGTGGTTCGTGTCTGCTCAGCTCTTTGAGTATTGGCTCCTCAGGTCCCTGTTCGGGCGCCACCTGCCGGGGACCAGGCCCAGCTGATCCAGGGTATTCGAAGGAGAGATGGCCTAGGCGATTATTTATATGCTCATCAGAGATATCAAGAATAATAGTATGAGGATAGCTCAGTAGGAAAATTCGGTGGAGAAAAGAGACTGAGTAGCTTGGTTTACGCCGGAGACCAATCAAACTTCAAGACAAAAAGTTTGCACCACTTACGTAGGCCGCAGGCGCCCTCTCGAAGAGCGGAAGGTGCCTCACCCTAGACACCTTCTCGAGTGGGTCTTAGCAGCCCAGGCATAATTAGGAAGCGTGGTGGGTTCCGCGCTCCAGATGGAGACTCGTCTGGAAGTTGCAGGGAAGAATGACAGGGTACTTTATGAATTGGAGCTGTAAGTTAACTCTTTGACAGAGAGAGCGAGATGGTGGTGGGGGACAGCCCCGAGTGAAATCAGAGGTGAGAGCACAAAGCAATAAAGTAGGCAGACTCTGGTTATTTTGGGGGGGAGATGCTCGAGAATATCCGGGTGGACTCCTGAGGCTCGGTCCCGCATTTGCGTATGCCGAGCCTCCTTCCTCATGACCTTTGTCCAGAGTGGAATGCCTCAGCGGCTCCGGGCACATGATCAGTGCATGCTCAGTCACGATATCAGTGCACGATCAGCCACGTGATCACTGACTGCACAGTCACGTGATCAGCGCCTCTCAGTCACGTGATCACTGTATGATAAACACGAAATCAGTGAACGATCAGCCACGTGATCACTGCATGCCCAGTCAGGTGGTCAGTTCCTGATGAGCCTCAGGATCAGTGTGTGCACAGTCCCATGATCAGCGCCTGTCAGTCACTGATCACTGCCTGATAAACACGTGATCAGTGCATGATGAGCCACGTGATCAGTGCCCGATCAGCCACGTCATCAATGCATGCGCAGTCACCTGATCAGTGCATGCTCAGTCACGGGATCTGTACTTGATCAGCCAGGTGATCAGTGCATGCGCAGTCAGGTGGTCAGTTCCTGATCAGCCACGGGATCAGTGCGTGCACAGTCCCATGATCAGCGCCTGTCAGTCACTGATCACTGCCTGATAAACACGTGATCAGTGCATGATGAGCCACGTGATCAGTGCCCGATCAGCCACGTCATCAGTGCATGCGCAATCACCTGATCAGTGCATGCTCAGTCACGTGATCTGTACTTGATCAGCCACGCGATCAGTGCCTGCAGTGTCACGTGATCAGGGCCTGCTGAGCTGTGTGATTCCTGTCGGCACATCTGCTTGGCAATTGCCGGGTGAGCTGCGTGATTCCTGCCTGGTCACCTGCTTGATTATTGCCAGTTGAGCAGCATGATTCGTCACTGCTCAGCTCCATGCTTGTAGCCTGCTGATTGCGTGGTTCGTGTCTGCTCAGCTCTTTGAGTATTGGCTCCTCAGTTCCCTGTTCGGGCGCCACCTGCCGGGGACCAGGCCCAGCTGATCCAGGGTATTCCAAAGAGAGATGGCCTAGGCGACTATTTATATGCTCATCAGAGATATCAAGAATAATAGTATGAGCATAGCTCAGTAGGAAAATTCGGTGGAGAAAAGAGACTGAGTAGCTTGGTTTACGCGGGAGACCAATCAAACTTCAAGACAAGAAGTTTGCACCACTTACGTAGGCCGCAGGCGCCCTCTCGAAGAGCGGAAGGTGCCTCACACTAGACACCTTCTCGAGTGGGTCTTAGCAGCCCAGGCATAATTAGGAAGCGTGGTGGGTTCCGCCCTCCAGATGGAGACTCGGCTGGAAGTTGCAGGGAAGAATGACAGGGAACTTTATGAATTGGAGCTGTAAGTTAAGTCTTTGACAGAGAGAGCGAGATGGTGGTGGGGGACAGCCCCCAGTGAAATCAGAGGTGAGAGCACAAAGCAATAAAGTAGGCCGACTCTGGTTATTTTGGGGGGGAGATGCTCGAGAATATCCGGGTGGACTCCTGAGGCTCGGTCCCGCATTTGGGTACGCCGAGCCTCCTTCCTCATGACCTTTGTCCAGAGTGGAATGCCTCACCGCCTCCGGGCACATGATCAGTGCATGCTCAGTCACGATATCAGTGCACGATCAGCCACGTGATCACTGACTGCACAGTCACGTGATCAGCGCCTCTCAGTCACGTGATCAGAGTATGATAAACACGTGATCAGTGAACGATCAGCCACGTGATCACTGCATGCCCAGTCAGGTGGTCAGTTCCTGATCAGCCACGGGATCAGTGCGTGCACAGTCCCATGATCAGCGCCTGTCAGTCACTGATCACTGCCTGATAAACACGGGATCAGTGCATGATGAGCCACGTGATCAGTGCCCGATCAGCCACGTCATCAGTGCATGCGCAGTCACCTGATCAGTGCATGCTCAGTCACGTGATCTGTACTTGATCAGCCACGTGATCAGTGCCTGCAATGTCACGTGATCAGGGCCTGCTGAGCTGTGTGATTCCTGTCGGCACATCTGCTTGGCAATTGCCGGGTGAGCTGCGTGATTCCTGCCTGGTCACCTGCTTGATTATTGCCAGTTGAGCAGCATGATTCGTCACTGCTCAGATCCATGCTTGTAGCCTGCTGATTGCGTGGTTCGTGTCTGCTCAGCTCTTTGAGTATTGCCTCCTGAGGTCCCTGTTCGGGCGCCACCTGCCGGGGACCAGGCCCAGCTGATCCAGGGTATTCCAAGGAGAGATGGCCTAAGCGACTATTTATATGCTCATCAGAGATATCAAGAATAATAGTATGAGGATAGCTCAGTAGGAAAATTCGGTGGAGAAAAGAGACTGAGTAGCTTGGTTTACGCGGGAAACCAATCAAACTTCAAGACAAGAAGTTTGCACCACTTACGTAGGCCGCAGGCGCCCTCTCGAAGAGCGGAAGGTGCCTCACCCTAGACACCTTCTCGAGTGGGTCTTAGCAGCCCAGGCATAATTAGGAAGCGTGGGGGGTTCCGCGCTCCAGATGGAGACTCGGCTGGAAGTCGCAGGGAAGAATGACAGGGAACTTTATGAATTGGAGCTGTAAGTTAAGTCTTTGACAGAGAGAGCGAGATGGTGGTGGGGGACAGCCCCCAGTGAAATCAGAGGTGAGAGCACAAAGCAATAAAGTAGGCAGACTCTGGTTATTTTGGGGGGGAGATGCTCGAGAATATCCGGGTGGACTCCTGAGGCTCGTTCCCGCATTTGCGTATGCCGAGCCTCCTTCCTCATGACCTTTGTCCAGAGTGGAATGCCTCAGCGGCTCCGGGCACATGATCAGTGCATGCTCAGTCACGATATCAGTGCACGATCAGCCACGTGATCACTGACTGCACAGTCACGTGATCAGCGCCTCTCAGTCACGTGATCACTGTATGATAAACACGAAATCAGTGAACGATCAGCCACGTGATCACTGCATGCCCAGTCAGGTGGTCAGTTCCTGATGAGCCTCAGGATCAGTGTGTGCACAGTCCCATGATCAGCGCCTGTCAGTCACTGATCACTGCCTGATAAACACGTGATCAGTGCATGATGAGCCACGTGATCAGTGCCCGATCAGCCACGTCATCAGTGCATGCGCAGTCACCTGATCAGTGCATGCTGAGTCACGTGACCTGTACTTGATCAGCCAAGTGATCAGTGCCTGCAGAGTCACGTGATCAGGGCCTGCTGAGCTGCGTGATTCCTGTCGGCTCATCTGCTTGGCAATTGCCCGCTGAGCTTTGTGATTCCTGCCGGGTCACCTGCTTGATTATTGCCAGTTGAGCAACATGATTCGTCACTGCTCAGCTCCCTGCTTATAGCCTGCTGATTGCGTGGTTCATGTCTGTTCAGCTCTTTGAGTATTGCCTCCTGAGGTCCCTGTTCGGGCGCCACCTGCCGGGGACCAGCCCCAGCTGATCCAGGGTATTCCAAGGAGAGATGGCCTAGATGGCCTAGGCGACTATTTATATGTTCATCAGAGATATCCAGAATAATAGTATGAGGATAGCTCAGTAGGGAAATTCGGTGGAGAAAAGAGACTGAGTAGCTTGGTTTACGCGGGAGACCAATAAAATTCAAGACAAGAAGTTTGCACCACTTACGTAGGCCGCAGGCGCCCTCTCGAAGAGCGGAAGGTGCCTCACCCTAGACACCTTCTCGAGTGGGTCTTAGCAGCCCAGGCATAATTAGGAAGCGTGGTGGGTTCCGCGCTCCAGATGGAGACTCGGCTGGAAGTTGCAGGGAAGAATGATAGGGAACTTTATGAATTGGAGCTGTAAGTTAACTCTTTGACAGAGAGAGCGAGATGGTGGTGGGGGACAGCCCCCAGTGAAATCAGAGGTGAGAGCACAAAGCAATAAAGTAGGCAGACTCTGGTTATTTTGGGGGGGAGATGCTCGAGAATATCCGGGTGGACTCCTGAGGCTCGGTCCCGCATTTGCGTATGCCGAGCCTCCTTCCTCATGACCTTTGTCCAGAGTGGAATGCCTCACCGGCTCCGGGCACATGGTCAGTGCATGCTGAGTCACGATATCAGTGCACGATCAGCCACGTGATCACTGACTGCAGAGTCACGTGATCAGCGTATGATAAACACGTGATCAGTGAACGATCAGCCACGTGATCACTGCATGCCCAGTCAGGTGGTCAGTTCCTGATGAGCCACAGGATCAGTGCGTGCACAGTCCTATGATCAGCGCCTGTCAGTCACTGATCACTGCCTGATAAACACGTGATCAGTGCATGATGAGCCACGTGATCAGTGCACATTAGCCACGTCATCAGTGCATGCGCAGTCACCTGATCAGTGCATGTTCAGTCACGTGATCTGTACTTGATCAGCCACGTGATCAGTGACTGCAGTGTCACGTGATCAGGGCCTGCTGAGCTGTGTGATTCCTGTCGGCACATCTGCTTGGCAATTGCCGGGTGAGCTGCGTGATTCCTGCCTGGTCACCTGCTTGATTATTGCCAGTTGAGCAGCATGATTCGTCACTGTTCATCTCCATGCTTGTAGCTTGCTGATTGAATTGTTCGTGTCTGCTTAGCTCTTTGAGTATTGGCTCCTCAGGTCCCTGTTCGTGGGCCACCTGCCGGGGACCAGGCCCAGCTGATCCAGAGTATTCCAAGGAGAGATGGCCTAGGCGACTATTTGTATGCTCATCAGAGATATCAAGAATAATACTATGAGGATAGCTCAGTAGGAAAATTCGGTGGAGAAAAGAGACTGAGTAGCTTGGTTTACGCGGGAGACCAATCAAACTTCAAGACAAGAAGTTTGCACCACTTACGTAGGCCGCAGGCGCCCTCTCGAAGAGCGGAAGGTGGCTCACCCTAGACACCTTCTCGAGTGGGTCTTAGCAGCCCAGGTATAATTAGGAAGCGTGGTGGGTTCCGCACTCCAGATGGAGACTCGGCTGGAAGTTGCAGGGAAGAATGATAGGGAACTTTATGAATTGGAGCTGTAAGTTAAATCTTTGACAGAGAGAGCGAGATGGTGGTGGGGGACAGCCCCCAGTGAAATCAGAGGTGAGAGCACAAAGCAATAAAGTAGGCCGACTCTGGTTATTTTGGGGGGGGAGATGCTCGAGAATATCCGGGTGGACTCCTGAGGCTCGGTTCCGCATTTGCGTATGCCGAGCCTCCTTCCTCATGACCTTTGTCCAGAGTGGAATGCCTCACCGGCTCCGGGCACATGGTCAGTGCATGCTGAGTCACGATATCAGTGCACGATCAGCCACGTGATCACTGACTGCACAGTCAGGTGGTCAGTTCCTGATGAGCCACAGGATCAGTGCGTGCACAGTCCCATGATCAGCGCCTGTCAGTCACTGATCACGGCCTGATAAACACGTGATCAGTGCATGATGAGCCACGTGATCAGTGCCCGATCAGCCACGTCATCAGTGCATGCGCAGTCACCTGATCAGTGCATGCTCAGTCACGTGATCTGTACTTGATCAACCACGTGATCAGTGCATGCGCAGTCAGGTGGTCAGTTCCTGATCAGCGACGGGATCAGTGCGTGCACAGTCCCATGATCAGCGCCTGTTAGTCACTGATCACTGCCTGATAAACACGTGATCAGTGCATGATGAGCCACGTGATCAGTGCCCGATCAGCCACGTCATCAGTGCATGCGCAGTCACCTGATCAGTGCATGCTCAGTCACGTGATCTGTACTTGATCAGCCACGTGATCAGTGCCTGCAGAGTCACGTGATCAGGGCCTGCTGAGCTGTGTGATTCCTGTCGCACATCTGCTTGGCAATTGCCGGGTGAGCTGCGTGATTCCTGCCTGGTCACCTGCTTGATTATTGCCAGTTGAGCAGCATGATTCGTCACTGCTCAGCTCCATTCTTATAGCCTGCTGATTGCGTGGTTCGTGTCTGCTCAGCTCTTTGAGTATTGGCTCCTCAGGACCCTGTTCGGGCGCCACCTGCCGGGGACCAGGCCCAGCTGATCCAGGGTATTCCAAGGAGAGATGGCCTAGGCGACTATTTATATGCTCATCAGAGATATCAAGAAGAATAGTATGAGGATAGCTCAGTAGGAAAATTCGGTGGAGAAAAGAGACTGAGTAGCTTGGTTTACGCGGGAGACCAATCAAACTTCAAGACAAGAAGTTTGCACCAATTACGTAGGCCGCAGGCGCCCTCTCGAAGAGCGGAAGGTGCCTCACCCTAGACACCTTCTCGAGTGGGTCTTAGCAGCCCAGGCATAATTAGGAAGCGTGGTGGGTTCCGCGCTCCAGATGGAGACTCGGCTGGAAGTTGCAGGGAAGAATGACAGGGAACTTTATGAATTGGAGCTGTAAGTTAACTCTTTGACAGAGAGAGCGAGATGGTGGTGGGGGACAGCCCCCAGTGAAATCAGAGGTGAGAGCACAAAGCAATAAAGTAGGCCGACTCTGGTTATTTTGGGGGGGAGATGCTCGAGAATATCCGGGTGGACTCCTGAGGCTCGTTCCCGCATTTGCGTATGCCGAGCCTCCTTCCTCATGACCTTTGTCCAGAGTGGAATGCCTCACCGGCTCCGGGCACATGGTCAGTGCATGCTCAGTCCCGATATCAGTGCATGATCAGCCACGTGATCACTGACTGCACAGTCACGTGATCAGCGCCTCTCAGTCACGTGATCACCGTATGATAAACACGTGATCAGTGAAGGATCAGCCAGGTGATCACTGCATGCGCCGTCAGCTGGTCAGTTCCTGATCAGCCACGGGATCAGTGCGTGCACAGTCCCATGATCAGCGCCTGTCAGTCCCTGATCACTGCCTGATAAACACGTGATCAGTGCATGATGAGCCACGTGATCAGTGCCCGATCAGCCACGTCATCAGTGCATGCGCAGTCACCTGATCAGTGCATGCTCAGTCACGTGATCTGTACTTGATCAGCCGCGTGATCAGTGCCTGCTGAGCTGTGTGATCAGGGCCTGCTGAGCTGCATGATTCCTGTCGGCTCATCTGCTTGGCAATTGCCCGCTGAGCTTCGTGATTCCTGCCTGGTCACCTGCTTGATTATTGCCAGTTGAGCAGCATGATTCCTCGCTGCTCAGCTCCCTGCTTATAGCCTGCTGATTGCGTGGTTCGTGTCTGCTCAGCTCTTTGAGTATTGCCTCCTGAGGTCCCTGTTCGGGCGCCACCTGCCGGGGACCAGCCCCAGCTGATCCAGGGTATTCGAAGGAGAGATGGCCTAGGTGACTACTTATATGCTCATCAGAGATATCAAGAAGAATAGTATGAGGATAGCTCAGTAGGAATTTTCGGTGGAGAAAAGAGACTGAGTAACTTGGTTTACGCAGGAGACCAATCAAACTTGAAGACAAGAAGCTTGCACCACTTACGTAGGCCGCAGGCACCCTCTCGAAGAGCTGAAAGTGCCTCACCATAGACACCTTCTCGAGTGGGTCTTAGCAACCGAGGCATAATTAGGAAGCGAGGTGGGTTCCGCGCTCCAGATGGAGACTCGGCTGGAACTTACAGGGAAGAATGACAGGGAACTTTAGGAATTGGAGCTGTAAGTTAACTCTTTGACAGAGAGAGCGAGATGGTTGTGGGGGACAGCCCCCAGTGAAATCAGAGGTGAGAGCACAAAGCAATAAAGTAGGCCGACTCTGGTTATTTTGGGGGGGAGATGCTCGAGAATATCCGGGTGGACTCCTGAGGCTCGGTCCCGCATTTGCGTATGCCGAGCCTCCTTCCTCATGACCTTTGTCCAGAGTGGAATGCCTCACCGGCTCCGGGCACATGGTCAGTGCATGCTGAGTCACGATATCAGTGCACGATCAGCCACGTGATCACTGACTGCAGAGTCACGTGATCAGCGGCTCTCAGTCACGTGATCACCGTATGATAAACACGTGATCAGTGAACGATCAGCCACGTGATCACTGCATGCCCAGTCAGGTGGTCAGTTCCTGATGAGCCACAGGATCAGTGCGTGCACAGTCCCATGATCAGCGCCTGTCAGTCACTGATCACTGCCTGATAAACACGTGATCAGTGCATGATGAGCCACGTGATCAGTGCCCGATCAGCCACGTCATCAGTGCATGCGCAGTCACCTGATCAGTGCATGCTCAGTCACGTGATCTGTACTTGATCAGCCACGTGATCAGTGCCTGCAGTGTCACGTGATCAGGGCATGCTGAGCTGTGTGATTCCTGTCGGCACATCTGCTTGGCAATTGCCGGGTGAGCTGCGTGATTCCTGCCTGGTCACCTGCTTGATTATTGCCAGTTGAGCAGCATGATTCGTCACTGCTCAGCTCCATGCTTGTAGCCTGCTGATTGAGTTGTTCGTGTCTGCTTAGCTCTTTGAGTATTGGCTCCTCAGGTCCCTGTTCGGGGGCCACCTGCCGGGGACCAGGCCCAGCTGATCCAGAGTATTCCAAGGAGAAATGGCCTAGGCGACTATTTATATGCTCATCAGAGATATCAAGAATAATACTATGAGGATAGCTCAGTAGGAAAATTCGGTGGAGAAAAGAGACTGAGTAGCTTGGTTTACGCGGGAGACCAATCAAACTTCAAGACAAGAAGTTTGCACAACTTACGTAGGCCGCAGGCGCCCTCTCGAAGAGCGGAAGGTGGCTCACCCTAGACACCTTCTCGAGTGGGTCTTAGCAGCCCAGGCATAATTAGAAAGCGTGGTGGGTTCCGCACTCCAGATGGAGACTCGGCTGGAAGTTGCAGGGAAGAATGATAGGGAACTTTAGGAATTGGAGCTGTAAGTTAACTCTTTGACAGAGAGAGCGAGATGGTGGTGGGGGACAGCCCCCAGTGAAATCAGAGGTGAGAGCACAAAGCAATAAAGTAGGCCGACTCTGGTTATTTTGGGGGGGAGATGCTCGAGAATATCCGGGTGGACTCCTGAGGCTCGTTCCCGCATTTGCGTATGCCGAGCCTCCTTCCTCATGACCTTTGTCCAGAGTGGAATGCCTCACCGGCTCCGGGCACATGGTCAGTGCCTGCTCAGTCACGATATCAGTGCACGATCAGCCACGTGATCACTGACTGCACAGTCAGGTGGTCAGTTCCTGATGAGCCAAAGGATCAGTGCGTGCACAGACCCATGATCAGCGCCTGTCAGTCACTGATCACGGCCTGATAAACACGTGATCAGTGCATGATGAGCCACGTGATCAGTGCCCGATCAGCCACGTCATCAGTGCATGCGCAGTCACCTGATCAGTGCATGCTCAGTCACGTGATCTGTACTTGATCAGCCACGTGATCAGTGCATGCGCAGTCAGGTGGTCAGTTCCTGATCAGCGACGGGATCAGTGCGTGCACAGTCCCATGATCAGCGCCTGTTAGTCACTGATCACTGCCTGATAAACACGTGATCAGTGCATGATGAGCCACGTGATCAGTGCCCGATCAGCCACGTCATCAGTGCATGCGCAGTCACCTGATCAGTGCATGCTCAGTCACGTGATCTGTACTTGATCAGCCACGTGATCAGTGCCTGCAGAGTCACGTGATCAGGGCCTGCTGAGCTGTGTGATTCCTGTCGCACATCTGCTTGGCAATTGCCGGGGAGCTGCGTGATTCCTGCCTGGTCACCTGCTTGATTATTGCCAGTTGAGCAGCATGATTCGTCACTGCTCAGCTCCATTCTTATAGCCTGCTGATTGCGTGGTTCGTGTCTGCTCAGCTCTTTGAGTATTGGCTCCTCAGGACCCTGTTCGGGTGCCACCTGCGGGGGACCAGGCCCAGCTGATCCAGGGTATTCCAAGGAGAGATGGCCTAGGCGACTATTTATATGCTCATCAGAGATATCAAGAAGAATAGTATGAGGATAGCTCAGTAGGAAAATTCGGTGGAGAAAAGAGACTGAGTAGCTTGGTTTACGCGGGAGACCAATCAAACTTCAAGACAAGAAGTTTGCACCACTTACGTAGGCCGCAGGCGCCCTCTCGAAGAGCGGAAGGTGCCTCACCCTAGACACCTTCTCGAGTGGGTCTTAGCAGCCCAGGCATAATTAGGAAGCGTGGTGGGTTCCTCGCTCCAGATGGAGACTCGGCTGGAAGTTGCAGGGAAGAATGACAGGGAACTTTATGAATTGGAGCTGTAAGTTAACTCTTTGACAGAGAGAGCGAGATGGTGGTGGGGGACAGCCCCCAGTGAAATCAGAGGTGAGAGCACAAAGCAATAAAGTAGGCAGACTCTGGTTATTTTGGGGGGTTATGCTCGAGAATATCCGGGTGGACTCCTGAGGCTCGGTCCCCCATTTGCGTATGCCGAGCCTCCTTCCTCATGACCTTTGTCCAGAGTGGAATGCCTCACCAGCTCCGGGCACATGGTCAGTGCATGCTCAGTCCCGATATCAGTGCATGATCAGCCACGTGATCACTGACTGCACAGTCACGTGATCAGCGCCTCTCAGTCACGTGATCACCGTATGATAAACACGTGATCAGTGAAGGATCAGCCACGTGATCACTGCATGCGCCGTCAGGTGGTCAGTTCCTGATCAGCCCCGGGATCAGTGCGTGCACAGTCCCATGATCAGCGCCTGTCAGTCACTGATCACTGCCTGATAAACACGTGATCAGTGCATGATGAGCCACGTGATCAGTGCCCGATCAGCCACGTCATCAGTGCATGCGCAGTCACCTGATCAGTGCATGCTCAGTCACGTGATCTGTACTTGATCAGCCACGTGATCAGTGCCTGCAGTGTCACGTGATCAGGGCCTGCTGAGCTGCGTGATTCCTGTCGGCACATCTGCTTGACAATTGCCAGCTGAGCTGCGTGATTCCTGCCTGGTCAACTGCTTGATTATTGCCAGTTGAGCAGCATGATTCGTCACTGCTCAGATCCATGCTTGTAGCCTGCTGATTGCGTGGTTCGTGTCTGCTCAGCTCTTTGAGTATTGGCTCCTCAGGTCCCTGTTCGGGCGCCACCTGCCGGGGACCAGGCCCAGCTGATCCAGGGTATTCGAAGGAGAGATGGCCTAGGCGATTATTTATATGCTCATCAGAGATATCAAGAATAATAGTATGAGGATAGCTCAGTAGGAAAATTCGGTGGAGAAAAGAGACTGAGTAGCTTGGTTTACGCCGGAGACCAATCAAACTTCAAGACAAAAAGTTTGCACCACTTACGTAGGCCGCAGGCGCCCTCTCGAAGAGCGGAAGGTGCCTCACCCTAGACACCTTCTCGAGTGGGTCTTAGCAGCCCAGGCATAATTAGGAAGCGTGGTGGGTTCCGCGCTCCAGATGGAGACTCGTCTGGAAGTTGCAGGGAAGAATGACAGGGTACTTTATGAATTGGAGCTGTAAGTTAACTCTTTGACAGAGAGAGCGAGATGGTGGTGGGGGACAGCCCCGAGTGAAATCAGAGGTGAGAGCACAAAGCAATAAAGTAGGCAGACTCTGGTTATTTTGGGGGGGAGATGCTCGAGAATATCCGGGTGGACTCCTGAGGCTCGGTCCCGCATTTGCGTATGCCGAGCCTCCTTCCTCATGACCTTTGTCCAGAGTGGAATGCCTCAGCGGCTCCGGGCACATGATCAGTGCATGCTCAGTCACGATATCAGTGCACGATCAGCCACGTGATCACTGACTGCACAGTCACGTGATCAGCGCCTCTCAGTCACGTGATCACTGTATGATAAACACGAAATCAGTGAACGATCAGCCACGTGATCACTGCATGCCCAGTCAGGTGGTCAGTTCCTGATGAGCCTCAGGATCAGTGTGTGCACAGTCCCATGATCAGCGCCTGTCAGTCACTGATCACTGCCTGATAAACACGTGATCAGTGCATGATGAGCCACGTGATCAGTGCCCGATCAGCCACGTCATCAATGCATGCGCAGTCACCTGATCAGTGCATGCTCAGTCACGGGATCTGTACTTGATCAGCCAGGTGATCAGTGCATGCGCAGTCAGGTGGTCAGTTCCTGATCAGCCACGGGATCAGTGCGTGCACAGTCCCATGATCAGCGCCTGTCAGTCACTGATCACTGCCTGATAAACACGTGATCAGTGCATGATGAGCCACGTGATCAGTGCCCGATCAGCCTCGTCATCAGTGCATGCGCAATCACCTGATCAGTGCATGCTCAGTCACGTGATCTGTACTTGATCAGCCACGCGATCAGTGCCTGCAGTGTCACGTGATCAGGGCCTGCTGAGCTGTGTGATTCCTGTCGGCACATCTGCTTGGCAATTGCCGGGTGAGCTGCGTGATTCCTGCCTGGTCACCTGCTTGATTATTGCCAGTTGAGCAGCATGATTCGTCACTGCTCAGCTCCATGCTTGTAGCCTGCTGATTGCGTGGTTCGTGTCTGCTCAGCTCTTTGAGTATTGGCTCCTCAGTTCCCTGTTCGGGCGCCACCTGCCGGGGACCAGGCCCAGCTGATCCAGGGTATTCCAAAGAGCGATGGCCTAGGCGACTATTTATATGCTCATCAGAGATATCAAGAATAATAGTATGAGCATAGCTCAGTAGGAAAATTCGGTGGAGAAAAGAGACTGAGTAGCTTGGTTTACGCGGGAGACCAATCAAACTTCAAGACAAGAAGTTTGCACCACTTACGTAGGCCGCAGGCCCCCTCTCGAAGAGCGGAAGGTGCCTCACACTAGACACCTTCTCGAGTGGGTCTTAGCAGCCCAGGCATAATTAGGAAGCGTGGTGGGTTCCGCCCTCCAGATGGAGACTCGGCTGGAAGTTGCAGGGAAGAATGACAGGGAACTTTATGAATTGGAGCTGTAAGTTAACTCTTTGACAGAGAGAGCGAGATGGTGGTGGGGGACAGCCCCCAGTGAAATCAGAGGTGAGAGCACAAAGCAATAAAGTAGGCCGACTCTGGTTATTTTGGGGGGGAGATGCTCGAGAATATCCGGGTGGATTCCTGAGGCTCGGTCCCGCATTTGGGTACGCCGAGCCTCCTTCCTCATGACCTTTGTCCAGAGTGGAATGCCTCACCGCCTCCGGGCACATGATCAGTGCATGCTCAGTCACGATATCAGTGCACGATCAGCCACGTGATCACTGACTGCACAGTCACGTGATCAGCGCCTCTCAGTCACGTGATCAGAGTATGATAAACACGTGATCAGTGAACGATCAGCCACGTGATCACTGCATGCCCAGTCAGGTGGTCAGTTCCTGATCAGCCACGGGATCAGTGCGTGCACAGTCCCATGATCAGCGCCTGTCAGTCACTGATCACTGCCTGATAAACACGTGATCAGTGCATGATGAGCCACGTGATCAGTGCCCGATCAGCCACGTCATCAGTGCATGCGCAGTCACCTGATCAGTGCATGCTCAGTCACGTGATCTGTACTTGATCAGCCACGTGATCAGTGCCTGCAATGTCACGTGATCAGGGCCTGCTGAGCTGTGTGATTCCTGTCGGCACATCTGCTTGGCAATTGCCGGGTGAGCTGCGTGATTCCTGCCTGGTCACCTGCTTGATTATTGCCAGTTGAGCAGCATGATTCGTCACTGCTCAGATCCATGCTTGTAGCCTGCTGATTGCGTGGTTCGTGTCTGCTCAGCTCTTTGAGTATTGCCTCCTGAGGTCCCTGTTCGGGCGCCACCTGCCGGGGACCAGGCCCAGCTGATCCAGGGTATTCCAAGGAGAGATGGCCTAAGCGACTATTTATATGCTCATCAGAGATATCAAGAATAATAGTATGAGGATAGCTCAGTAGGAAAATTCGGTGGAGAAAAGAGACTGAGTAGCTTGGTTTACGCGGGAAACCAATCAAACTTCAAGACAAGAAGTTTGCACCACTTACGTAGGCCGCAGGCGCCCTCTCGAAGAGCGGAAGGTGCCTCACCCTAGACACCTTCTCGAGTGGGTCTTAGCAGCCCAGGCATAATTAGGAAGCGTGGTGGGTTCCGCCCTCCAGATGGAGACTCGGCTGGAAGTTGCAGGGAAGAATGACAGGGAACTTTATGAATTGGAGCTGTAAGTTAAGTCTTTGACAGAGAGAGCGAGATGGTGGTGGGGGACAGCCCCCAGTGAAATCAGAGGTGAGAGCACAAAGCAATAAAGTAGGCAGACTCTGGTTATTTTGGGGGGGAGATGCTCGAGAATATCCGGGTGGACTCCTGAGGCTCGTTCCCGCATTTGCGTATGCCGAGCCTCCTTCCTCATGACCTTTGTCCAGAGTGGAATGCCTCAGCGGCTCCGGGCACATGATCAGTGCATGCTCAGTCACGATATCAGTGCACGATCAGCCACGTGATCACTGACTGCACAGTCACGTGATCAGCGCCTCTCAGTCACGTGATCACTGTATGATAAACACGAAATCAGTGAACGATCAGCCACGTGATCACTGCATGCCCAGTCAGGTGGTCAGTTCCTGATGAGCCTCAGGATCAGTGTGTGCACAGTCCCATGATCAGCGCCTGTCAGTCACTGATCACTGCCTGATAAACACGTGATCAGTGCATGATGAGCCACGTGATCAGTGCCCGATCAGCCACGTCATCAGTGCATGCGCAGTCACCTGATCAGTGCATGCTCAGTCACGGGATCTGTACTTGATCAGCCACGTGATCAGTGCCTGCAGAGTCACGTGACCAGGGCCTGCTGAGCTGCGTGATTCCTGTCGGCTCATCTGCTTGGCAATTGCCCGCTGAGCTGCATGATTCCTGCCTGGTCACCTGCTTGATTATTGACAGTTGAGCAGCATGAATCGTCACTACTCAGCTCCATGCTTATAGTCTGCTGATTGCGTGGTTCGTGTCTGCTCAGGTCTTTGTGTATTGCCTCCTGAGGTCCCTGTATGGGCGCCACCTGCCGGGGAGCAGCCCCAGCTGATCCAGCGTATTCCAAAGAGAGATGGCCTAGGCGACTATTTATATGCTCATCAGAGATATCAAGAAGAATAGTATGAGGATAGCTCAGTAGGAAAATTCGGTGGAGAAAAGAGACTGAGTAGCTTGGTTTACGAGGGAGACCAATCAAACTTCAAGACAAGAAGTTTGCACCACTTACGTAGGCCGCAGGCGCCCTCTCGAAGAGCGGAAGGTGCCTCACCCTAGACACCTTCTCGAGTGGGTCTTAGCAGCCCAGGCATAATTAGGAACCGTGGTGGGTTCCGCGCTCCAGATGGAGACTCGGCTGGAAGTGACAGGGAAGAATGACAGGGAACTTTATGAATTGGAGCTGTAAGTTAACTCTTTGACAGAGAGAGCGAGATGGTGGTGGGGACAGCCCCCAGTGAAATCAGAGATGAGAGCACAAAGCAATAAAGTAGGCCGACTCTGGTTATTTTGGGGGGGAGATGCTCGAGAATATCCGGGTGGACTCCTGAGGCTCGGTCCCGCATTTGCGTATGCCGATCCTCCTTCCTCATGACCTTTGTCCAGAGTGGAATGCCTCACCGGCTCCAGGCACATGGTCAGTGCATGTTCAGTCACGATATTAGTGCACGATCAGCCACATGATCACTGACTGCACAGTCACGTGATCAGCGCCTCTCAGTCACGTGATCACCGTATGATAAACACGTGATCAGTGAACCATCAGCCACGTGATCACTGCATGCGAACTCAGGTGGTCAGTTCCTGATCAGCCACGGGATCAGTGCGTGCACAGTCCCTTGATCAGCGCCTGTCAGTCACTGATCACTGCCTGATAAACACGTGATCAGTGCATGATGAGCCACGTGATCAGGGCCGATCAGGCACGTCATCAGTGCATGCGCAGTCACCTGATCAGTGCATGCTCAGTCACGTGATCTGTACTTGATCAGCCACGTGATCAGTGCCTGCAGAGTCACGTGATCAGGGCCTGCTGAGCTGCGTGATTCCGGTCGGCTCATCTGCTTGGCAATTGCCAGCTGAGCTGCGTGATTCCTGCCTGGTCACCTGCTTGATTATTGCCGGTTGAGCAGCATGATTAGTCACTGCTCATCTCCATGCTTATAGCCTGCTGATTGCGTTGTTCGTGTCCGCTCAGCTCTTTGAGTATTGCCTCCTGTGGTCCCTGTTCGGGCGCCACCTGCCGGGGACCAGCCCCAGCTGATCCAGGGTATTTGAAGGAGAGATGGCCTTGGTGACTATTTATATGCTCATCAGGGGTATCAAGAAGAATAGTATGGGGATAGCTCAGTAGGAAAATTCGGTGGAGAAAAGAGACTGAGTAACTTGGTTTACACAGGAGACCAATCAAACTTGAAGACAAGAAGTTTGCACCACTTACGTAGGCCGCAGGCACCCTCTCGAAGAGCTGAAGGTGCCTCACCCTAGACACCTTCTCGAGTGGGTCTTAGCAGCCCAGGCATAATTAGGAAGTGTGGTGGGTTCCGGGCTCCAGATGGAGACTCGGCTGGAAGTTACAGGGAAGAATGACAAGGAACTTTATGAATTGGAGGTGTAAGTTAACTCTTTGACAGAGAGAGCGAGTTGGTGGTGGGGGACAGCCCCCCGTGAAATCAGAGGTGAGAGCACAAAGCAATAAAGTAGGCAGACTCTGGTTATTTGGGTGGGGGAGATGCTCGAGAATATCCGGGTGGATTCCTGAGGCTCGGTCCCACATTTTCGTATGCCGAGCCTCCTTCCTCATGACCTTTGTCCATAGTGGAATGCCTCACAGGCTCCGGGCACATGGTCAGTGCCTGCTCAGTCACGATATCAGTGCACGATCAGCCACGTGATCACTGACTGCACAGTCACGTAATCAGTGCCTCTCAGTCACGTGATCACCGTATGATAAACACGTGATCAGTGAACGATCAGCCACGTGATCACTGACTGCACAGTCACGTGATCAGCGCCTCTCAGTCACGTGATCACCGTATGATAAACACGTGATCAGTGAACGATCAGCCACGTGATCCCTGCATGCGCAGTCAGGTGGTCAGTTCCTGATCAGCCACGGGATCAGTGCGTGCACAGTCCCATGATCAGCGCCTGTCAGTCACTGATCACTGCCTGATAAACACGTGATCAGTGCATGATGAGCCACGTGATCAGTGCCCGATCAGCCACGTCATCAGTGCATGCGCAGTCACCTGATCAGTGCATGCTCAGTCACGGGATCTGTACTTGATCAGCCACGTGATCAGTGCATGCGCAGTCAGGTGGTCAGTTCCTGATGAGCCACAGGAAAAGTGCGTGCACAGTCCCATGATCAGTGCCTGTCAGTCACTGATCACTGCCTGATAAACACGTGATCAGTGCATGATGAGCCACGTGATCAGTGCCCGATCAGCCACGTCATCAGTGCATGCGCAGTCACCTGATCAGTGCATGCTCAGTCACGGGATCTGTACTTGATCAGCCACGTGATCAGTGCATACGCAGTCAGTTGGTCAGTTCCTGATCAGCCCCGGGATCAGTGCGTGCACAGTCCCATGATCAGCGCCTGTCAGTCACTGATCACTGCCTGATAAACACGTGATCAGTGCATGATGAGCCACGTGATCAGTGCCCGATCAGCCACGTCATCAGTGCATGCGCAGTCACCTGATCAGTGCATGCTCAGTCACGTGATCTGTACTTGATCAGCCACGTGATCATTGCCTGCAGTGTCACGTGATCAGGGCCTGCTGAGCTGCGTGATTCCTGTCAGCACATCTGCTTGGCAATTGCCGGGTGAGCTGCGTGATTCCTGCCTGGTCAACTGCTTGATTATTGCCAGTTGACCAGCATGATTCGTCACTGCTCAGATCCATGCTTGTAGCCTGCTGATTGCGTGGTTCGTGTCTGCTCAGCTCTTTGAGTATTGGCTCCTCAGGTCCCTGTTCGGGCGCCACCTGCCGGGGACCAGGCCCAGCTGATCCAGGGTATTCCAAGGAGAGATGGCCTAGGCGACGATTTATATGCTCATCAGAGATATCAAGAATAATAGTATGAGGATAGCTCAGTAGGAAAATTCGGTGGAGAAAAGAGACTGAGTAGCTTGGTTTACGCCGGAGACCAATCAAACTTCAAGACAAAAAGTTTGCACCACTTACGTAGGCCGCAGGCGCCCTCTCGAAGAGCGGAAGGTGCCTCACCCTAGACACCTTCTCGAGTGGGTCTTAGCAGCCCAGGCATAATTAGGAAGCGTGGTGGGTTCCGCGCTCCAGATGGAGACTCGGCTGGAAGTTGCAGGGAAGAATGACAGGGTACTTTATGAATTGGAGCTGTAAGTTAACTCTTTGACAGAGAGAGCGAGATGGTGGTGGGGGACAGCCCCGAGTGAAATCAGAGGTGAGAGCACAAAGCAATAAAGTAGGCAGACTCTGGTTATTTTGGGGGGGAGATGCTCGAGAATATCCGGGTGGACTCCTGAGGCTCGTTCCCGCATTTGCCTATGCCGAGCCTCCTTCCTCATGACCTTTGTCCATAGTGGAATGCCTCAGCGGCTCCGGGCACATGATCAGTGCATGCTCAGTCACGATATCAGTGCACGATCAGCCACGTGATCACTGACTGCACAGTCACGTGATCAGCGCCTCTCAGTCACGTGATCAGAGTATGATAAACCCGTGATCAGTGAACGATCAGCCACGTGATCACTGCATGCGCAGTCAGGTGGTCAGTTCCTGATCAGCCACGGGATCAGTGCGTGCAGAGTCCCATGATCAGCGCCTGTTAGTCACTGATCACTGCCTGATAAACACGTGATCAGTGAACGATCAGCCACGTGATCACTGCATGCCCAGTCAGGTGGTCAGTTCCTGATCAGCCACGGGATCAGTACGTGCACAGTCCCATGATCAGCGCCTGTCAGTCACTGATCACTGCCTGATAAACACGTGATCAGTGCATGATGAGCCACGTGATCAGTGCCCGATCAGCCACGTCATCAGTGCATGTGCAGTCACCTGATCAGTGCATGCTCAGTCACGTGATCTGTACTTGATCAGCCACGTGATCAGTGCCTGCAGAGTCACGTGATCAGGGCCTGCTGAGCTGTGTGATTCCTGTCGGCACATCTGCTTGGCAATTGCGGGGGAGCTGCGTGATTCCTGCCTGGTCACCTGCTTGATTATTGCCAGTTGAGCAGCATGATTCGTCACTGCTCAGCTCCATGCTTATAGCCTGCTGACTGCGTGGTTCCTGTCTGCTCAGCTCTTTGAGTATTGGCTCCTCAGGTCCCTGTTCGGGCGCCACCTGCCGGGGACCAGGCCCAGCTGATCCAGGGTATTCCAAGGAGAGATGGCCTAGGCGACTATTTATATGCTCATCAGAGATATCAAGAATAATAGTATGAGGATAGCTCAGTAGGAAAATTCGGTGGAGAAAAGAGACTGAGTAGCTTGGTTTACGCGGGAGACCAATCAAACTTCAAGACAAGAAGTTTGCACCATTTACGTAGGCCGCAGGCGCCCTCTCGAAGAGCGGAAGGTGCCTCACCCTAGACACCTTCTCGAGTGGGTCTTAGCAGCCCAGGCATAATTAGGAACCGTGGTGGGTTCCGCGCTCCAGATGGAGACTCGGCTGGAAGTTGCAGGGAAGAATGACAGGGAACTTTATGAATTGGAGCTGTAAGTTAACACTTTGACAGAGAGAGCGAGATGGTGGTGGGGGACAGCCCCCAGTGAAATCAGAGGTGAGAGCACAAAGCAATAAAGTAGGCCGACTCTGGTTATTTTGGGGGGGAGATGCTCGAGAATATCCAGGGGGACTCCTGAGGCTCGGTCCCGCATTTGCGTATGCCGAGCCTCCTTCCTCATGACCTTTGTCGAGAGTGGAATGCCTCACCGGCTCCGGGCACATGGTCAGTGCCTGCTCAGTCACGATATCAGTGCACGAACAGCCACGTGATCACTGACTGCAGAGTCACGTGATCAGCGCCTCTCAGTCACGTGATCACCGTATGATAAACACGTGATCAGTGAACGATCAGCCACGTGATCCCTGCATGCGCAGTCAGGTGGTCAGTTCCTGATCAGCCACGGGATCAGTGCGTGCACAGTCCCATGATCAGCGCCTGTCAGTCACTGATCACTGCCTGATAAACACGTGATCAGTGCATGATGAGCCACGTGATCAGTGCCCGATCAGCCACGTCATCAGTGCATGTGCAGTCACCTGATCAGTGCATGTTCAGTCACGTGATCTGTACTTGATCAGCCACGTGATCAGTGCATGCGCAGTCAGGTGGTCAGTTCCTGATGAGCCACAGGAAAAGTGCGTGCACAGTCCCATGATCAGTGCCTGTCAGTCACTGATCACTGCCTGATAAACACGTGATCAGTGCATGATGAGCCACGTGATCAGTGCCCGATCAGCCACGTCATCAGTGCATGCACAGTCACCTGATCAGTGCATGCTCAGTCACGGGATCTGTACTTGATCAGTCACGTGATCAGTGCATGCGCAGTCAGTTGGTCAGTTCCTGATCAGCCACGGGATCAGTGCGTGCACAGTCCCATGATCAGCGCCTGTCAGTCACTGATCACTGCCTGATAAACACGTGATCAGTGCATGATGAGCCACGTGATCAGTGCCCGATCAGCCACGTCATCAGTGCATGCGCAGTCACCTGATCAGTGCATGCTCAGTCACGTGATCTGTACTTGATCAGCCACGTGATCAGTGCCTGCAGTGTCACGTGATCAGGGCCTGCTGAGCTGCGTGATTCCTGTCGGCACATCTGCTTGGCAATTGCCGGGTGAGCTGCGTGATTCCTGCCTGGTCAACTGCTTGATTATTGCCAGTTGACCAGCATGATTCGTCACTGCTCAGATCCATGCTTGTAGCCTGCTCATTGCGTGGTTCGTGTCTGCTCAGCTCTTTGAGTATTGGCTCCTCAGGTCCCTGTTCGGGCGCCACCTGCCGGGGACCAGGCCCAGCTGATCCAGGGTATTCCAAGGAGAGATGGCCTAGGCGACTATTTATATGCTCATCAGAGATATCAAGAATAATACTATGAGGATAGCTCAGTAGGAAAATTCGTGGAGAAAAGAGACTGAGTAGCTTGGTTTACGCGGGAAACCAATCAAACTTCAAGACAAGAAGTTTGCACCACTTACGTAGGCCACAGGCGCCCTCTCGAAGAGCGGAAGGTGCCTCACCCTAGACACCTTCTCGAGTGGGTCTTAGCAGCCCAGGCATAATTAGGAAGCGTGGTGGGTTCCGCGCTCCAGATGGAGACTCGGCTGGAAGTTGCAGGGAAGAATGACAGGGAACTTTATGAATTGGAGCTGTAAGTTAACTCTTTGACAGAGAGAGCGAGATGGTGGTGGGGGACAGCCCCCAGTGAAATCAGAGGTGAGAGCACAAAGCAATAAAGTAGGCAGACTCTGGTTATTTTGGGGGGGAGATGCTCGAGAATATCCGGGTGGACTCCTGAGGCTCGGTCCCGCATTTGCGTATGCCGAGCCTCCTTCCTCATGACCTTTGTCCAGAGTGGAATGCCTCAGCGGCTCCGGGCACATGATCAGTGCATGCTCAGTCACGATATCAGTGCACGATCAGCCACGTGATCACTGACTGCAAAGTCACGTGATCAGCGGCTCTCAGTCACGTGATCACTGTATGATAAACACGAAATCAGTGAACGATCAGCCACGTGATCACTGCATGCCCAGTCAGGTGGTCAGTTCCTGATGAGCCTCAGGATCAGTGTGTGCACAGTCCCATGATCAGCGCCTGTCAGTCACTGATCACTGCCTGATAAACACGTGATCAGTGCATGATGAGCCACGTGATCAGTGCCCGATCAGCCACGTCATCAGTGCATGCGCAGTCACCTGATCAGTGCATGCTCAGTCACGTGATCTGTACTTGATCAGCCACGTGATCAGTGCCTGCAGAGTCACGTGACCAGGGCCTGCTGAGCTGCGTGATTCCTGTCGGCTCATCTGCTTGGCAATTGCCCGCTGAGCTGCATGATTCCTGCCTGGTCACCTGCTTGATTATTGACAGTTGAGCAGCATGAATCGTCACTACTCAGCTCCATGCTTATAGTCTGCTGATTGCGTGGTTCGTGTCTGCTCAGGTCTTTGTGTATTGCCTCCTGAGGTCCCTGTATGGGCGCCACCTGCCGGGGAGCAGCCCCAGCTGATCCAGCATATTCCAAAGAGAGATGGCCTAGGCGACTATTTATATGCTCATCAGAGATATCAAGAAGAATAGTATGAGGATAGCTCAGTAGGAAAATTCGGTGGAGAAAAGAGACTGAGTAGCTTGGTTTACGAGGGAGACCAATCAAACTTCAAGACAAGAAGTTTGCACCACTTACGTAGGCCGCAGGCGCCCTCTCGAAGAGCGGAAGTTGCCTCACCCTAGACACCTTCTCGAGTGGGTCTTAGCAGCCCAGGCATAATTAGGAACCGTGGTGGGTTCCGCGCTCCAGATGGAGACTCGGCTGGAAGTGACAGGGAAGAATGACAGGGAACTTTATGAATTGGAGCTGTAAGTTAACTCTTTGACAGAGAGAGCGAGATGGTGGTGGGGACAGCCCCCAGTGAAATCAGAGATGAGAGCACAAAGCAATAAAGTAGGCCGACTCTGGTTATTTTGGGGGGGAGATGTTCGAGAATATCCGGGTGGACTCCTGAGGCTCGGTCCCGCATTTGCGTATGCCGATCCTCCTTCCTCATGACCTTTGTCCAGAGTGGAATGCCTCACCGGCTCCAGGCACATGGTCAGTGCATGTTCAGTCACGATATTAGTGCACGATCAGCCACATGATCACTGACTGCACAGTCACGTGATCAGCGCCTCTCAGTCACGTGATCACCGTATGATAAACACGTGATCAGTGAACCATCAGCCACGTGATCACTGCATGCGAACTCAGCTGGTCAGTTCCTGATCAGCCACGGGATCAGTGCGTGCACAGTCCCTTGATCAGCGCCTGTCAGTCACTGATCACTGCCTGATAAACACGTGATCAGTGCATGATGAGCCACGTGATCAGGGCCGATCAGGCACGTCATCAGTGCATGCGCAGTCACCTGATCAGTGCATGCTCAGTCACGTGATCTGTACTTGATCAGCCACGTGATCAGTGCCTGCAGAGTCACGTGATCAGGGCCTGCTGAGCTGCGTGATTCCTGTCGGCTCATCTGCTTGGCAATTGCCAGCTGAGCTGCGTGATTCCTGCCTGGTCACCTGCTTGATTATTGCCGGTTGAGCAGCATGATTAGTCACTGCTCATCTCCATGCTTATAGCCTGCTGATTGCGTTGTTCGTGTCCGCTCAGCTCTTTGAGTATTGCCTCCTGTGGTCCCTGTTCGGGCGCCACCTGCCGGGGACCAGCCCCAGCTGATCCAGGGTATTTGAAGGAGAGATGGCCTAGGTGACTATTTATATGCTCATCAGGGGTATCAAGAAGAATAATATGGGGATAGCTCAGTAGGAAAATTCGGTGGAGAAAAGAGACTGAGTAACTTGGTTTACACAGGAGACCAATCAAACTTGAAGACAAGAAGTTTGCACCACTTACGTAGGCCGCAGGCACCCTCTCGAAGAGCTGAAGGTGCCTCACCCTAGACACCTTCTCGAGTGGGTCTTAGCAGCCCAGGCATAATTAGGAAGTGTGGTGGGTTCCGCGCTCCAGATGGAGACTCGGCTGGAATTTACAGGAAAGAATGACAAGGAACTTTATGAATTGGAGGTGTAAGTTAACTCTTTGACAGAGAGAGCGAGTTGGTGGTGGGGGACAGCCCCCCGTGAAATCAGAGGTGAGAGCACAAAGCAATAAAGTAGGCAGACTCTGGTTATTTGGGTGGGGGAGATGCTCGAGAATATCCGGGTGGATTCCTGAGGCTCGGTCCCACATTTTCGTATGCCGAGCCTCCTTCCTCATGACCTTTGTCCATAGTGGAATGCCTCACAGGCTCCGGGCACATGGTCAGTGCCTGCTCAGTCACGATATCAGTGCACGATCAGCCACGTGATCACTGACTGCACAGTCACGTAATCAGTGCCTCTCAGTCACGTGATCACCGTATGATAAACACGTGATCAGTGAACGATCAGCCACGTGATCACTGACTGCACAGTCACGTGATCAGCGCCTCTCAGTCACGTGATCACCGTATGATAAACACGTGATCAGTGAACGATCAGCCACGTGATCCCTGCATGCGCAGTCAGGTGGTCAGTTCCTGATCAGCCACGGGATCAGTGCGTGCACAGTCCCATGATCAGCCTCTGTCAGTCACTGATCACTGCCTGATAAACACGTGATCAGTGCATGATGAGCCACGTGATCAGTGCCCGATCAGCCACGTCATCAGTGCATGCGCAGTCACCTGATCAGTGCATGCTCAGTCACGGGATCTGTACTTGATCAGCCACGTGATCAGTGCATGCGCAGTCAGGTGGTCAGTTCCTGATGAGCCACAGGAAAAGTGCGTGCACAGTCCCATGATCAGTGCCTGTCAGTCACTGATCACTGCCTGATAAACACGTGATCAGTGCATGATGAGCCACGTGATCAGTGCCCGATCAGCCACGTCATCAGTGCATGCGCAGTCACCTGATCAGTGCATGCTCAGTCACGGGATCTGTACTTGATCAGCCACGTGATCAGTGCATGCGCAGTCAGGTGGTCAGTTCCTGATGAGCCACAGGAAAAGTGCGTGCACAGTCCCATGATCAGTGCCTGTCAGTCACTGATCACTGCCTGATAAACACGTGATCAGTGCATGATGAGCCACGTGATCAGTGCCCGATCAGCCACGTCATCAGTGCATGCGCAATCACCTGATCAGTGCTTGCTCAGTCACGTGATCTGTACTTGATCAGCCACGCGATCAGTGCCTGCAGTGTCACGTGATCAGGGCCTGCTGAGCTGTGTGATTCCTGTCGGCACATCTGCTTGGCAATTGCCGGGTGAGCTGCGTGATTCCTGCCTGGTCACCTGCTTGATTATTGCCAGTTGAGCAGCATGATTCGTCACTGCTCAGCTCCATGCTTGTAGCCTGCTGATTGCGTGGTTCGTGTCTGCTCAGCTCTTTGAGTATTGGCTCCTCAGTTCCCTGTTCGGGCGCCACCTGCCGGGGACCAGGCCCAGCTGATCCAGGGTATTCCAAAGAGAGATGGCCTAGGCGACTATTTATATGCTCATCAGAGATATCAAGAATAATAGTATGAGCATAGCTCAGTAGGAAAATTCGGTGGAGAAAAGAGACTGAGTAGCTTGGTTTACGCGGGAGACCAATCAAACTTCAAGACAAGAAGTTTGCACCACTTACGTAGGCCGCAGGCCCCCTCTCGAAGAGCGGAAGGTGCCTCACACTAGACACCTTCTCGAGTGGGTCTTAGCAGCCCAGGCATAATTAGGAAGCGTGGTGGGTTACGCCCTCCAGATGGAGACTCGGCTGGAAGTTGCAGGGAAGAATGACAGGGAACTTTATGAATTGGAGCTGTAAGTTAACTCTTTGACAGAGAGAGCGAGATGGTGGTGGGGGACAGCCCCCAGTGAAATCAGAGGTGAGAGCACAAAGCAATAAAGTAGGCCGACTCTGGTTATTTTGGGGGGGAGATGCTCGAGAATATCCGGGTGGACTCCTGAGGCTCGGTCCCGCATTTGGGTACGCCGAGCCTCCTTCCTCATGACCTTTGTCCAGAGTGGAATGCCTCACCGGCTCCGGGCACATGATCAGTGCATGCTCAGTCACGATATCAGTGCACGATCAGCCACGTGATCACTGACTGCACAGTCACGTGATCAGCGCCTCTCAGTCACGTGATCAGAGTATGATAAACACGTGATCAGTGAACGATCAGCCACGTGATCACTGCATGCCCAGTCAGGTGGTCAGTTCCTGATCAGCCACGGGATCAGTGCGTGCACAGTCCCATGATCAGCGCCTGTCAGTCACTGATCACTGCCTGATAAACACGTGATCAGTGCATGATGAGCCACGTGATCAGTGCCCGATCAGCCACGTCATCAGTGCATGCGCAGTCACCTGATCAGTGCATGCTCAGTCACGTGATCTGTACTTGATCAGCCACGTGATCAGTGCCTGCAATGTCACGTGATCAGGGCCTGCTGAGCTGTGTGATTCCTGTCGGCACATCTGATTGGCAATTGCCGGGTGAGCTGCGTGATTCCTGCCTGGTCACCTGCTTGATTATTGCCAGTTGAGCAGCATGATTCGTCACTGCTCAGATCCATGCTTGTAGCCTGCTGATTGCGTGGTTCGTGTCTGCTCAGCTCTTTGAGTATTGCCTCCTGAGGTCCCTGTTCGGGCGCCACCTGCCGGGGACCAGGCCCAGCTGATCCAGGGTATTCCAAGGAGAGATGGCCTAAGCGACTATTTATATGCTCATCAGAGATATCAAGAATAATAGTATGAGGATAGCTCAGTAGGAAAATTCGGTGGAGAAAAGAGACTGAGTAGCTTGGTTTACGCGGGAAACCAATCAAACTTCAAGACAAGAAGTTTGCACCACTTACGTAGGCCGCAGGCGCCCTCTCGAAGAGCGGAAGGTGCCTCACCCTAGACACCTTCTCGAGTGGGTCTTAGCAGCCCAGGCATAATTAGGAAGCGTGGTGGGTTCCGACCTCCAGATGGAGACTCGGCTGGAAGTCGCAGGGAAGAATGACAGGGAACTTTATGAATTGGAGCTGTAAGTTAAGTCTTTGACAGAGAGAGCGAGATGGTGGTGGGGGACAGCCCCCAGTGAAATCAGAGGTGAGAGCACAAAGCAATAAAGTAGGCAGACTCTGGTTATTTTGGGGGGGAGATGCTCGAGAATATCCGGGTGGACTCCTGAGGCTCGTTCCCGCATTTGCGTATGCCGAGCCTCCTTCCTCATGACCTTTGTCCAGAGTGGAATGCCTCAGCGGCTCCGGGCACATGATCAGTGCATGCTCAGTCACGATATCAGTGCACGATCAGCCACGTGATCACTGACTGCACAGTCACGTGATCAGCGCCTCTCAGTCACGTGATCACTGTATGATAAACACGAAATCAGTGAACGATCAGCCACGTGATCACTGCATGCCCAGTCAGGTGGTCAGTTCCTGATGAGCCTCAGGATCAGTGTGTGCACAGTCCCATGATCAGCGCCTGTCAGTCACTGATCACTGCCTGATAAACACGTGATCAGTGCATGATGAGCCACGTGATCAGTGCCCGATCAGCCACGTCATCAGTGCATGCGCAGTCACCTGATCAGTGCATGCTCAGTCACGGGATCTGTACTTGATCAGCCACGTGATCAGTGCCTGCAGAGTCACGTGACCAGGGCCTGCTGAGCTGCGTGATTCCTGTCGGCTCATCTGCTTGGCAATTGCCCGCTGAGCTGCATGATTCCTGCCTGGTCACCTGCTTGATTATTGACAGTTGAGCAGCATGAATCGTCACTACTCAGCTCCATGCTTATAGTCTGCTGATTGCGTGGTTCGTGTCTGCTCAGGTCTTTGTGTATTGCCTCCTGAGGTCCCTGTATGGGCGCCACCTGCCGGGGAGCAGCCCCAGCTGATCCAGCGTATTCCAAAGAGAGATGGCCTAGGCGACTATTTATATGCTCATCAGAGATATCAAGAAGAATAGTATGAGGATAGCTCAGTAGGAAAATTCGGTGGAGAAAAGAGACTGAGTAGCTTGGTTTACGAGGGAGACCAATCAAACTTCAAGACAAGAAGTTTGCACCACTTACGTAGGCCGCAGGCGCCCTCTCGAAGAGCGGAAGGTGCCTCACCCTAGACACCTTCTCGAGTGGGTCTTAGCAGCCCAGGCATAATTAGGAACCGTGGTGGGTTCCGCGCTCCAGATGGAGACTCGGCTGGAAGTGACAGGGAAGAATGACAGGGAACTTTATGAATTGGAGCTGTAAGTTAACTCTTTGACAGAGAGAGCGAGATGGTGGTGGGGACAGCCCCCAGTGAAATCAGAGATGAGAGCACAAAGCAATAAAGTAGGCCGACTCTGGTTATTTTGGGGGGGAGATGCTCGAGAATATCCGGGTGGACTCCTGAGGCTCGGTCCCGCATTTGCGTATGCCGATCCTCCTTCCTCATGACCTTTGTCCAGAGTGGAATGCCTCACCGGCTCCAGGCACATGGTCAGTGCATGTTCAGTCACGATATTAGTGCACGATCAGCCACATGATCACTGACTGCACAGTCACGTGATCAGCGCCTCTCAGTCACGTGATCACCGTATGATAAACACGTGATCAGTGAACCATCAGCCACGTGATCACTGCATGCGAACTCAGGTGGTCAGTTCCTGATCAGCCACGGGATCAGTGCGTGCACAGTCCCTTGATCAGCGCCTGTCAGTCACTGATCACTGCCTGATAAACACATGATCAGTGCATGATGAGCCACGTGATCAGGGCCGATCAGGCACGTCATCAGTGCATGCGCAGTCACCTGATCAGTGCATGCTCAGTCACGTGATCTGTACTTGATCAGCCACGTGATCAGTGCCTGCAGAGTCACGTGATCAGGGCCTGCTGAGCTGCGTGATTCCGGTCGGCTCATCTGCTTGGCAATTGCCAGCTGAGCTGCGTGATTCCTGCCTGGTCACCTGCTTGATTATTGCCGGTTGAGCAGCATGATTAGTCACTGCTCATCTCCATGCTTATAGCCTGCTGATTGCGTTGTTCGTGTCCGCTCAGCTCTTTGAGTATTGCCTCCTGTGGTCCCTGTTCGGGCGCCACCTGCCGGGGACCAGCCCCAGCTGATCCAGGGTATTTGAAGGAGAGATGGCCTTGGTGACTATTTATATGCTCATCAGGGGTATCAAGAAGAATAGTATGGGGATAGCTCAGTAGGAAAATTCGGTGGAGAAAAGAGACTGAGTAACTTGGTTTACACAGGAGACCAATCAAACTTGAAGACAAGAAGTTTGCACCACTTACGTAGGCCGCAGGCACCCTCTCGAAGAGCTGAAGGTGCCTCACCCTAGACACCTTCTCGAGTGGGTCTTAGCAGCCCAGGCATAATTAGGAAGTGTGGTGGGTTCCGGGCTCCAGATGGAGACTCGGCTGGAAGTTACAGGGAAGAATGACAAGGAACTTTATGAATTGGAGGTGTAAGTTAACTCTTTGACAGAGAGAGCGAGTTGGTGGTGGGGGACAGCCCCCCGTGAAATCAGAGGTGAGAGCACAAAGCAATAAAGTAGGCAGACTCTGGTTATTTGGGTGGGGGAGATGCTCGAGAATATCCGGGTGGATTCCTGAGGCTCGGTCCCACATTTTCGTATGCCGAGCCTCCTTCCTCATGACCTTTGTCCATAGTGGAATGCCTCACAGGCTCCGGGCACATGGTCAGTGCCTGCTCAGTCACGATATCAGTGCACGATCAGCCACGTGATCACTGACTGCACAGTCACGTGATCAGCGCCTCTCAGTCACGTGATCACCGTATGATAAACACGTGATCAGTGAACGATCAGCCACGTGATCCCTGCATGCGCAGTCAGGTGGTCAGTTCCTGATCAGCCACGGGATCAGTGCGTGCACAGTCCCATGATCAGCGCCTGTCAGTCACTGATCACTGCCTGATAAACACGTGATCAGTGCATGATGAGCCACGTGATCAGTGCCCGATCAGCCACGTCATCAGTGCATGCGCAGTCACCTGATCAGTGCATGCTCAGTCACGGGATCTGTACTTGATCAGCCACGTGATCAGTGCATGCGCAGTCAGGTGGTCAGTTCCTGATGAGCCACAGGAAAAGTGCGTGCACAGTCCCATGATCAGTGCCTGTCAGTCACTGATCACTGCCTGATAAACACGTGATCAGTGCATGATGAGCCACGTGATCAGTGCCCGATCAGCCACGTCATCAGTGCATGCGCAGTCACCTGATCAGTGCATGCTCAGTCACGGGATCTGTACTTGATCAGCCACGTGATCAGTGCATACGCAGTCAGTTGGTCAGTTCCTGATCAGCCCCGGGATCAGTGCGTGCACAGTCCCATGATCAGCGCCTGTCAGTCACTGATCACTGCCTGATAAACACGTGATCAGTGCATGATGAGCCACGTGATCAGTGCCCGATCAGCCACGTCATCAGTGCATGCGCAGTCACCTGATCAGTGCATGCTCAGTCACGTGATCTGTACTTGATCAGCCACGTGATCAGTGCCTGCAGTGTCACGTGATCAGGGCCTGCTGAGCTGCGTGATTCCTGTCAGCACATCTGCTTGGCAATTGCCGGGTGAGCTGCGTGATTCCTGCCTGGTCAACTGCTTGATTATTGCCAGTTGACCAGCATGATTCGTCACTGCTCAGATCCATGCTTGTAGCCTGCTGATTGCGTGGTTCGTGTCTGCTCAGCTCTTTGAGTATTGGCTCCTCAGGTCCCTGTTCGGGCGCCACCTGCCGGGGACCAGGCCCAGCTGATCCAGGGTATTCCAAGGAGAGATGGCCTAGGCGACTATTTATATGCTCATCAGAGATATCAAGAATAATAGTATGAGGATAGCTCAGTAGGAAAATTCGTTGGAGAAAAGAGACTGAGTAGCTTGGTTTACGCCGGAGACCAATCAAACTTCAAGACAAAAAGTTTGCACCACTTACGTAGGCCGCAGGCGCCCTCTCGAAGAGCGGAAGGTGCCTCACCCTAGACACCTTCTCGAGTGGGTCTTAGCAGCCCAGGCATAATTAGGAAGCGTGGTGGGTTCCGCGCTCCAGATGGAGACTCGGCTGGAAGTTGCAGGGAAGAATGACAGGGTACTTTATGAATTGGAGCTGTAAGTTAACTCTTTGACAGAGAGAGCGAGATGGTGGTGGGGGACAGCCCCGAGTGAAATCAGAGGTGAGAGCACAAAGCAATAAAGTAGGCAGACTCTGGTTATTTTGGGGGGGAGATGCTCGAGAATATCCGGGTGGACTCCTGAGGCTCGTTCCCGCATTTGCCTATGCCGAGCCTCCTTCCTCATGACCTTTGTCCAGAGTGGAATGCCTCAGCGGCTCCGGGCACATGATCAGTGCATGCTCAGTCACGATATCAGTGCACGATCAGCCACGTGATCACTGACTGCACAGTCACGTGATCAGCGCCTCTCAGTCACGTGATCACTGTATGATAAACACGAAATCAGTGAACGATCAGCCACGTGATCACTGCATGCCCAGTCAGGTGGTCAGTTCCTGATGAGCCTCAGGATCAGTGTGTGCACAGTCCCATGATCAGCGCCTGTCAGTCACTGATCACTGCCTGATAAACACGTGATCAGTGCATGATGAGCCACGTGATCAGTGCCCGATCAGCCACGTCATCAGTGCATGCGCAGTCACCTGATCAGTGCATGCTCAGTCACGGGATCTGTACTTGATCAGCCAGGTGATCAGTGCATGCGCAGTCAGGTGGTCAGTTCCTGATCAGCCACGGGATCAGTGCGTGCACAGTCCCATGATCAGCGTCTGTCAGTCACTGATCACTGCCTGATAAACACGTGATCAGTGCATGATGAGCCACGTGATCAGTGCCCGATCAGCCACGTCATCAGTGCATGCGCAATCACCTGATCAGTGCATGCTCAGTCACGTGATCTGTACTTGATCAGCCACGCGATCAGTGCCTGCAGTGTCACGTGATCAGGGCCTGCTGAGCTGTGTGATTCCTGTCGGCACATCTGCTTGGCAATTGCCGGGTGAGCTGCGTGATTCCTGCCTGGTCACCTGCTTGATTATTGCCAGTTGAGCAGCATGATTCGTCACTGCTCAACTCCATGCTTGTAGCCTGCTGATTGCGTGGTTCGTGTCTGCTCAGCTCTTTGAGTATTGGCTCCTCAGTTCCCTGTTCGGGCGCCACCTGCCGGGGACCAGGCCCAGCTGATCCAGGGTATTCCAAAGAGAGATGGCCTAGGCGACTATTTATATGCTCATCAGAGATATCAAGAATAATAGTATGAGCATAGCTCAGTAGGAAAATTCGGTGGAGAAAAGAGACTGAGTAGCTTGGTTTACGCGGGAGACCAATCAAACTTCAAGACAAGAAGTTTGCACCACTTACGTAGGCCGCAGGCGCCCTCTCGAAGAGCGGAAGGTGCCTCACCCTAGACACCTTCTCGAGTGGGTCTTAGCAGCCCAGGCATAATTAGGAAGCGTGGTGGGTTCCGCGCTCCAGATGGAGACTCGGCTGGAAGTTGCAGGGAAGAATGACAGGGAACTTTATGAATTGGAGCTGTAAGTTAACTCTTTGACAGAGAGAGCGAGATGGTGGTGGGGGACAGCCCCCAGTGAAATCAGAGGTGAGAGCACAAAGCAATAAAGTAGGCCGACTCTGGTTATTTTGGGGGGGAGATGCTCGAGAATATCCGGGTGGACTCCTGAGGCTCGGTCCCGCATTTGGGTACGCCGAGCCTCCTTCCTCATGACCTTTGTCCAGAGTGGAATGCCTCACCGGCTCCGGGCACATGATCAGTGCATGCTCAGTCACGATATCAGTGCACGATCAGCCACGTGATCACTGACTGCACAGTCACATGATCAGCGCCTCTCAGTCACGTGATCAGAGTATAATAAACACGTGATCAGTGAACGATCAGCCACGTGATCACTGCATACCCAGTCAGGTGGTCAGTTCCTGATCAGCCACGGGATCAGTGCGTGCACAGTCCCATGATCAGCGCCTGTCAGTCACTGATCACTGCCTGATAAACACGTGATCAGTGCATGATGAGCCACGTGATCAGTGCCCGATCAGCCACGTCATCAGTGCATGCGCAGTCACCTGATCAGTGCATGCTCAGTCACGTGATCTGTACTTGATCAGCCACGTGATCAGTGCCTGCAATGTCACGTGATCAGGGCCTGCTGAGCTGTGTGATTCCTGTCGGCACATCTGCTTGGCAATTGCCGGGTGAGCTGCGTGATTCCTGCCTGGTCACCTGCTTGATTATTGCCAGTTGAGCAGCATGATTCGTCACTGCTCAGATCCATGCTTGTAGCCTGCTGATTGCGTGGTTCGTGTCTGCTCAGCTCTTTGAGTATTGCCTCCTGAGGTCCCTGTTCGGGCGCCACCTGCCGGGGACCAGGCCCAGCTGATCCAGGGTATTCCAAGGAGAGATGGCCTAAGCGACTATTTATATGCTCATCAGAGATATCAAGAATAATAGTATGAGGATAGCTCAGTAGGAAATTTCGTGGAGAAAAGAGACTGAGTAGCTTGGTTTACGCGGGAGACCAATCAAACTTCAAGACAAGAAGTTTGCACCACTTACGTAGGCCGCAGGCGCCCTCTCGAAGAGCGGAAGGTGCCTCACCCTAGACACCTTCTCGAGTGGGTCTTAGCAGCCCAGGCATAATTAGGAAGCGTGGTGGGTTCCGCGCTCCAGATGGAGACTCGGCTGGAAGTCGCAGGGAAGAATGACAGGGAACTTTATGAATTGGAGCTGTAAGTTAAGTCTTTGACAGAGAGAGCGAGATGGTGGTGGGGGACAGCCCCCAGTGAAATCAGAGGTGAGAGCACAAAGCAATAAAATAGGCAGACTCTGGTTATTTTGGGGGGGAGATGCTCGAGAATATCCGGGTGGACTCCTGAGGCTCGGTCCCGCATTTGCGTATGCCGAGCCTCCTTCCTCATGACATTTGTCCAGAGTGGAATGCCTCACCGGCTCCGGGCACATGATCAGTGCATGCTCAGTCACGATATCAGTGCAGGATCAGCCACGTGATCACTGACTGCACAGTCACGTGATCAGCGCCTCTCAGTCACGTGATCAGAGTATGATAAACCCGTGATCAGTGAACGATCAGCCACGTGATCACTGCATGCGCAGTCAGGTGGTCAGTTCCTGATCAGCCACGGGATCAGTGCGTGCAGAGTCCCATGATCAGCGCCTGTTAGTCACTGATCACTGCCTGATAAACACGTGATCAGTGAACGATCAGCCACGTGATCACTGCATGCCCAGTCAGGTGGTCAGTTCCTGATCAGCCACAGGATCAGTACGTGCACAGTCCCATGATCAGCGCCTGTCAGTCACTGATCACTGCCTGATAAACACGTGATCAGTGCATGATGAGCCACGTGATCAGTGCCCGATCAGCCACGTCATCAGTGCATGTGCAGTCACCTGATCTGTGCATGCTCAGTCACGTGATCTGTACTTGATCAGCCACGTGATCAGTGCCTGCAGAGTCACGTGATCAGGGCCTGCTGAGCTGTGTGATTCCTGTCGGCACATCTGCTTGGCAATTGCGGGGGAGCTGCGTGATTCCTGCCTGGTCACCTGCTTGATTATTGCCAGTTGAGCAGCATGATTCGTCACTGCTCAGCTCCATGCTATAGCCTGCTGACTGCGTGGTTCCTGTCTGCTCAGCTCTTTGAGTATTGGCTCCTCAGGTCCCTGTTCGGGCGCCACCTGCCGGGGACCAGGCCCAGCTGATCCAGGGTATTCCAAGGAGAGATGGCCTAGGCGACTATTTATATGCTCATCAGAGATATCAAGAATAATAGTATGAGGATAGCTCAGTAGGAAAATTCGGTGGAGAAAAGAGACTGAGTAGCTTGGTTTACGCGGGAGACCAATCAAACTTCAAGACAAGAAGTTTGCACCATTTACGTAGGCCGCAGGCGCCCTCTCGAAGAGCGGAAGGTGCCTCACCCTAGACACCTTCTCGAGTGGGTCTTAGCAGCCCAGGCATAATTAGGAAGCGTGGTGGGTTCCGCGCTCCAGATGGAGACTCGGCTGGAAGTTGCAGGGAAGAATGACAGGGAACTTTATGAATTGGAGCTGTAAGTTAACACTTTGACAGAGAGAGCGAGATGGTGGTGGGGGACAGCCCCCAGTGAAATCAGAGGTGAGAGCACAAAGCAATAAAGTAGGCCGACTCTGGTTATTTTGGGGGGGAGATGCTCGAGAATATCCAGGGGGACTCCTGAGGCTCGGTCCCGCATTTGCGTATGCCGAGCCTCCTTCCTCATGACCTTTGTCGAGAGTGGAATGCCTCACCGGCTCCGGGCACATGGTCAGTGCCTGCTCAGTCACGATATCAGTGCACGAACAGCCACGTGATCACTGACTGCAGAGTCACGTGATCAGCGCCTCTCAGTCACGTGATCACCGTATGATAAACACGTGATCAGTGAACGATCAGCCACGTGATCCCTGCATGCGCAGTCAGGTGGTCAGTTCCTGATCAGCCACGGGATCAGTGCGTGCACAGTCCCATGATCAGCGCCTGTCAGTCACTGATCACTGCCTGATAAACACGTGATCAGTGCATGATGAGCCACGTGATCAGTGCCCGATCAGCCACGTCATCAGTGCATGTGCAGTCACCTGATCAGTGCATGTTCAGTCACGTGATCTGTACTTGATCAGCCACGTGATCAGTGCATGCGCAGTCAGGTGGTCAGTTCCTGATGAGCCACAGGAAAAGTGCGTGCACAGTCCCATGATCAGTGCCTGTCAGTCACTGATCACTGCCTGATAAACACGTGATCAGTGCATGATGAGCCACGTGATCAGTGCCCGATCAGCCACGTCATCAGTGCATGCACAGTCACCTGATCAGTGCATGCTCAGTCACGGGATCTGTACTTGATCAGTCACGTGATCAGTGCATGCGCAGTCAGTTGGTCAGTTCCTGATCAGCCACGGGATCAGTGCGTGCACAGTCCCATGATCAGCGCCTGTCAGTCACTGATCACTGCCTGATAAACACGTGATCAGTGCATGATGAGCCACGTGATCAGTGCCCGATCAGCCACGTCATCAGTGCATGCGCAGTCACCTGATCAGTGCATGCTCAGTCACGTGATCTGTACTTGATCAGCCACGTGATCAGTGCCTGCAGTGTCACGTGATCAGGGCCTGCTGAGCTGCGTGATTCCTGTCGGCACATCTGCTTGGCAATTGCCGGGTGAGCTGCGTGATTCCTGCCTGGTCAACTGCTTGATTATTGCCAGTTGAGCAGCATGATTCGTCACTGCTCAGATCCATGCTTGTAGCCTGCTCATTGCGTGGTTCGTGTCTGCTCAGCTCTTTGAGTATTGGCTCCTCAGGTCCCTGTTCGGGCGCCACCTGCCGGGGACCAGGCCCAGCTGATCCAGGGTATTCCAAGGAGAGATGGCCTAGGCGACTATTTATATGCTCATCAGAGATATCAAGAATAATAGTATGAGGATAGCTCAGTAGGAAAATTCGTGGAGAAAAGAGACTGAGTAGCTTGGTTTACGCGGGAAACCAATCAAACTTCAAGACAAGAAGTTTGCACCACTTACGTAGGCCACAGGCGCCCTCTCGAAGAGCGGAAGGTGCCTCACCCTAGACACCTTCTCGAGTGGGTCTTAGCAGCCCAGGCATAATTAGGAAGCGTGGTGGGTTCCGCGCTCCAGATGGAGACTCGGCTGGAAGTTGCAGGGAAGAATGACAGGGAACTTTATGAATTGGAGCTGTAAGTTAACTCTTTGACAGAGAGAGCGAGATGGTGGTGGGGGACAGCCCCGAGTGAAATCAGAGGTGAGAGCACAAAGCAATAAAGTAGGCAGACTCTGGTTATTTTGGGGGGGAGATGCTCGAGAATATCCGGGTGGACTCCTGAGGATCGGTCCCGCATTTGCGTATGCCGAGCCTCCTTCCTCATGACCTTTGTCCAGAGTGGAATGCCTCAGCGGCTCCGGGCACATGATCAGTGCATGCTCAGTCACGATATCAGTGCACGATCAGCCACGTGATCACTGACTGCACAGTCACGTGATCAGCGGCTCTCAGTCACGTGATCACTGTATGATAAACACGAAATCAGTGAACGATCAGCCACGTGATCACTGCATGCCCAGTCAGGTGGTCAGTTCCTGATGAGCCTCAGGATCAGTGTGTGCACAGTCCCATGATCAGCGCCTGTCAGTCACTGATCACTGCCTGATAAACACGTGATCAGTGCATGATGAGCCACGTGATCAGTGCCCGATCAGCCACGTCATCAGTGCATGCGCAGTCACCTGATCAGTGCATGCTCAGTCACGTGATCTGTACTTGATCAGCCACGTGATCAGTGCCTGCAGAGTCACGTGACCAGGGCCTGCTGAGCTGCGTGATTCCTGTCGGCTCATCTGCTTGGCAATTGCCCGCTGAGCTGCATGATTCCTGCCTGGTCACCTGCTTGATTATTGACAGTTGAGCAGCATGAATCGTCACTACTCAGCTCCATGCTTATAGTCTGCTGATTGCGTGGTTCGTGTCTGCTCAGGTCTTTGTGTATTGCCTCCTGAGGTCCCTGTATGGGTGCCACCTGCCGGGGAGCAGCCCCAGCTGATCCAGCGTATTCCAAAGAGAGATGGCCTAGGCGACTATTTATATGCTCATCAGAGATATCAAGAAGAATAGTATGAGGATAGCTCAGTAGGAAAATTCGGTGGAGAAAAGAGACTGAGTAGCTTGGTTTACGAGGGAGACCAATCAAACTTCAAGACAAGAAGTTTGCACCACTTACGTAGGCCGCAGGCGCCCTCTCGAAGAGCGGAAGGTGCCTCACCCTAGACACCTTCTCGAGTGGGTCTTAGCAGCCCAGGCATAATTAGGAACCGTGGTGGGTTCCGCGCTCCAGATGGAGACTCGGCTGGAAGTGACAGGGAAGAATGACAGGGAACTTTATGAATTGGAGCTGTAAGTTAACTCTTTGACAGAGAGAGCGAGATGGTGGTGGGGACAGCCCCCAGTGAAATCAGAGATGAGAGCACAAAGCAATAAAGTAGGCCGACTCTGGTTATTTTGGGGGGGAGATGCTCGAGAATATCCGGGTGGACTCCTGAGGCTCGGTCCCGCATTTGCGTATGCCGATCCTCCTTCCTCATGACCTTTGTCCAGAGTGGAATGCCTCACCGGCTCCAGGCACATGGTCAGTGCATGTTCAGTCACGATATTAGTGCACGATCAGCCACATGATCACTGACTGCACAGTCACGTGATCAGCGCCTCTCAGTCACGTGATCACCGTATGATAAACACGTGATCAGTGAACCATCAGCCACGTGATCACTGCATGCGAACTCAGGTGGTCAGTTCCTGATCAGCCACGGGATCAGTGCGTGCACAGTCCCTTGATCAGCGCCTGTCAGTCACTGATCACTGCCTGATAAACACGTGATCAGTGCATGATGAGCCACGTGATCAGGGCCGATCAGGCACGTCATCAGTGCATGCGCAGTCACCTGATCAGTGCATGCTCAGTCACGTGATCTGTACTTGATCAGCCACGTGATCAGTGCCTGCAGAGTCACGTGATCAGGGCCTGCTGAGCTGCGTGATTCCGGTCGGCTCATCTGCTTGGCAATTGCCAGCTGAGCTGCGTGATTCCTGCCTGGTCACCTGCTTGATTATTGCCGGTTGAGCAGCATGATTAGTCACTGCTCATCTCCATGCTTATAGCCTGCTGATTGCGTTGTTCGTGTCCGCTCAGCTCTTTGAGTATTGCCTCCTGTGGTCCCTGTTCGGGCGCCACCTGCCGGGGACCAGCCCCAGCTGATCCAGGGTATTTGAAGGAGAGATGGCCTTGGTGACTATTTATATGCTCATCAGGGGTATCAAGAAGAATAGTATGGGGATAGCTCAGTAGGAAAATTCGGTGGAGAAAAGAGACTGAGTAACTTGGTTTACACAGGAGACCAATCAAACTTGAAGACAAGAAGTTTGCACCACTTACGTAGGCCGCAGGCACCCTCTCGAAGAGCTGAAGGTGCCTCACCCTAGACACCTTCTCGAGTGGGTCTTAGCAGCCCAGGCATAATTAGGAAGTGTGGTGGGTTCCGGGCTCCAGATGGAGACTCGGCTGGAAGTTACAGGGAAGAATGACAAGGAACTTTATGAATTGGAGGTGTAAGTTAACTCTTTGACAGAGAGAGCGAGTTGGTGGTGGGGGACAGCCCCCCGTGAAATCAGAGGTGAGAGCACAAAGCAATAAAGTAGGCAGACTCTGGTTATTTGGGTGGGGGAGATGCTCGAGAATATCCGGGTGGATTCCTGAGGCTCGGTCCCACATTTTCGTATGCCGAGCCTCCTTCCTCATGACCTTTGTCCATAGTGGAATGCCTCACAGGCTCCGGGCACATGGTCAGTGCCTGCTCAGTCACGATATCAGTGCACGATCAGCCACGTGATCACTGACTGCACAGTCACGTAATCAGTGCCTCTCAGTCACGTGATCACCGTATGATAAACACGTGATCAGTGAACGATCAGCCACGTGATCACTGACTGCACAGTCACGTGATCAGCGCCTCTCAGTCACGTGATCACCGTATGATAAACACGTGATCAGTGAACGATCAGCCACGTGATCCCTGCATGCGCAGTCAGGTGGTCAGTTCCTGATCAGCCACGGGATCAGTGCGTGCACAGTCCCATGATCAGCGCCTGTCAGTCACTGATCACTGCCTGATAAACACGTGATCAGTGCATGATGAGCCACGTGATCAGTGCCCGATCAGCCACGTCATCAGTGCATGCGCAGTCACCTGATCAGTGCATGCTCAGTCACGGGATCTGTACTTGATCAGCCACGTGATCAGTGCATGCGCAGTCAGGTGGTCAGTTCCTGATGAGCCACAGGAAAAGTGCGTGCACAGTCCCATGATCAGTGCCTGTCAGTCACTGATCACTGCCTGATAAACACGTGATCAGTGCATGATGAGCCACGTGATCAGTGCCCGATCAGCCACGTCATCAGTGCATGCGCAGTCACCTGATCAGTGCATGCTCAGTCACGGGATCTGTACTTGATCAGCCACGTGATCAGTGCATACGCAGTCAGTTGGTCAGTTCCTGATCAGCCCCGGGATCAGTGCGTGCACAGTCCCATGATCAGCGCCTGTCAGTCACTGATCACTGCCTGATAAACACGTGATCAGTGCATGATGAGCCACGTGATCAGTGCCCGATCAGCCACGTCATCAGTGCATGCGCAGTCACCTGATCAGTGCATGCTCAGTCACGTGATCTGTACTTGATCAGCCACGTGATCAGTGCCTGCAGTGTCACGTGATCAGGGCCTGCTGAGCTGCGTGATTCCTGTCAGCACATCTGCTTGGCAATTGCCGGGTGAGCTGCGTGATTCCTGCCTGGTCAACTGCTTGATTATTGCCAGTTGACCAGCATGATTCGTCACTGCTCAGATCCATGCTTGTAGCCTGCTGATTGCGTGGTTCGTGTCTGCTCAGCTCTTTGAGTATTGGCTCCTCAGGTCCCTGTTCGGGCGCCACCTGCCGGGGACCAGGCCCAGCTGATCCAGGGTATTCCAAGGAGAGATGGCCTAGGCGACTATTTATATGCTCATCAGAGATATCAAGAATAATAATATGAGGATAGCTCAGTAGGAAAATTCGGTGGAGAAAAGAGACTGAGTAGCTTGGTTTACGCCGGAGACCAATCAAACTTCAAGACAAAAAGTTTGCACCACTTACGTAGGCCGCAGGCGCCCTCTCGAAGAGCGGAAGGTGCCTCACCCTAGACACCTTCTCGAGTGGGTCTTAGCAGCCCAGGCATAATTAGGAAGCGTGGTGGGTTCCGCGCTCCAGATGGAGACTCGGCTGGAAGTTGCAGGGAAGAATGACAGGGTACTTTATGAATTGGAGCTGTAAGTTAACTCTTTGACAGAGAGAGCGAGATGGTGGTGGGGGACAGCCCCGAGTGAAATCAGAGGTGAGAGCACAAAGCAATAAAGTAGGCCGACTCTGGTTATTTTGGGGGGGAGATGCTCGAGAATATCCGGGTGGACTCCTGAGGCTCGGTCCCGCATTTGGGTACGCCGAGCCTCCTTCCTCATGACCTTTGTCCAGAGTGGAATGCCTCACCGGCTCCGGGCACATGATCAGTGCATGCTCAGTCACGATATCAGTGCACGATCAGCCACGTGATCACTGACTGCACAGTCACATGATCAGCGCCTCTCAGTCACGTGATCAGAGTATAATAAACACGTGATCAGTGAACGATCAGCCACGTGATCACTGCATACCCAGTCAGGTGGTCAGTTCCTGATCAGCCACGGGATCAGTGCGTGCACAGTCCCATGATCAGCGCCTGTCAGTCACTGATCACTGCCTGATAAACACGTGATCAGTGCATGATGAGCCACGTGATCAGTGCCCGATCAGCCACGTCATCAGTGCATGCGCAGTCACCTGATCAGTGCATGCTCAGTCACGTGATCTGTACTTGATCAGCCACGTGATCAGTGCCTGCAATGTCACGTGATCAGGGCCTGCTGAGCTGTGTGATTCCTGTCGGCACATCTGCTTGGCAATTGCCGGGTGAGCTGCGTGATTCCTGCCTGGTCACCTGCTTGATTATTGCCAGTTGAGCAGCATGATTCGTCACTGCTCAGATCCATGCTTGTAGCCTGCTGATTGCGTGGTTCGTGTCTGCTCAGCTCTTTGAGTATTGCCTCCTGAGGTCCCTGTTCGGGCGCCACCTGCCGGGGACCAGGCCCAGCTGATCCAGGGTATTCCAAGGAGAGATGGCCTAAGCGACTATTTATATGCTCATCAGAGATATCAAGAATAATAGTATGAGGATAGCTCAGTAGGAAATTTCGTGGAGAAAAGAGACTGAGTAGCTTGGTTTACGCGGGAGACCAATCAAACTTCAAGACAAGAAGTTTGCACCACTTACGTAGGCCGCAGGCGCCCTCTCGAAGAGCGGAAGGTGCCTCACCCTAGACACCTTCTCGAGTGGGTCTTAGCAGCCCAGGCATAATTAGGAAGCGTGGTGGGTTCCGCGCTCCAGATGGAGACTCGGCTGGAAGTCGCAGGGAAGAATGACAGGGAACTTTATGAATTGGAGCTGTAAGTTAAGTCTTTGACAGAGAGAGCGAGATGGTGGTGGGGGACAGCCCCCAGTGAAATCAGAGGTGAGAGCACAAAGCAATAAAGTAGGCAGACTCTGGTTATTTTGGGGGGGAGATGCTCGAGAATATCCGGGTGGACTCCTGAGGCTCGGTCCCGCATTTGCGTATGCCGAGCCTCCTTCCTCATGACATTTGTCCAGAGTGGAATGCCTCACCGGCTCCGGGCACATGATCAGTGCATGCTCAGTCACGATATCAGTGCACGATCAGCCACGTGATCACTGACTGCACAGTCACGTGATCAGCGCCTCTCAGTCACGTGATCAGAGTATGATAAACCCGTGATCAGTGAACGATCAGCCACGTGATCACTGCATGCGCAGTCAGCTGGTCAGTTCCTGATCAGCCACGGGATCAGTGCGTGCAGAGTCCCATGATCAGCGCCTGTTAGTCACTGATCACTGCCTGATAAACACGTGATCAGTGAACGATCAGCCACGTGATCACTGCATGCCCAGTCAGGTGGTCAGTTCCTGATCAGCCACGGGATCAGTACGTGCACAGTCCCATGATCAGCGCCTGTCAGTCACTGATCACTGCCTGATAAACACGTGATCAGTGCATGATGAGCCACGTGATCAGTGCCCGATCAGCCACGTCATCAGTGCATGTGCAGTCACCTGATCAGTGCATGCTCAGTCACGTGATCTGTACTTGATCAGCCACGTGATCAGTGCCTGCAGAGTCACGTGATCAGGGCCTGCTGAGCTGTGTGATTCCTGTCGGCACATCTGCTTGGCAATTGCGGCGGAGCTGCGTGATTCCTGCCTGGTCACCTGCTTGATTATTGCCAGTTGAGCAGCATGATTCGTCACTGCTCAGCTCCATGCTTATAGCCTGCTGACTGCGTGGTTCCTGTCTGCTCAGCTCTTTGAGTATTGGCTCCTCAGGTCCCTGTTCGGGCGCCACCTGCCGGGGACCAGGCCCAGCTGATCCAGGGTATTCCAAGGAGAGATGGCCTAGGCGACTATTTATATGCTCATCAGAGATATCAAGAATAATAGTATGAGGATAGCTCAGTAGGAAAATTCGGTGGAGAAAAGAGACTGAGTAGCTTGGTTTACGCGGGAGACCAATCAAACTTCAAGACAAGAAGTTTGCACCATTTACGTAGGCCGCAGGCGCCCTCTCGAAGAGCGGAAGGTGCCTCACCCTAGACACCTTCTCGAGTGGGTCTTAGCAGCCCAGGCATAATTAGGAACCGTGGTGGGTTCCGCGCTCCAGATGGAGACTCGGCTGGAAGTTGCAGGGAAGAATGACAGGGAACTTTATGAATTGGAGCTGTAAGTTAACACTTTGACAGAGAGAGCGAGATGGTGGTGGGGGACAGCCCCCAGTGAAATCAGAGGTGAGAGCACAAAGCAATAAAGTAGGCCGACTCTGGTTATTTTGGGGGGGAGATGCTCGAGAATATCCAGGGGGACTCCTGAGGCTCGGTCCCGCATTTGCGTATGCCGAGCCTCCTTCCTCATGACCTTTGTCGAGAGTGGAATGCCTCACCGGCTCCGGGCACATGGTCAGTGCCTGCTCAGTCACGATATCAGTGCACGAACAGCCACGTGATCACTGACTGCAGAGTCACGTGATCAGCGCCTCTCAGTCACGTGATCACCGTATGATAAACACGTGATCAGTGAACGATCAGCCACGTGATCCCTGCATGCGCAGTCAGGTGGTCAGTTCCTGATCAGCCACGGGATCAGTGCGTGCACAGTCCCATGATCAGCGCCTGTCAGTCACTGATCACTGCCTGATAAACACGTGATCAGTGCATGATGAGCCACGTGATCAGTGCCCGATCAGCCACGTCATCAGTGCATGTGCAGTCACCTGATCAGTGCATGTTCAGTCACGTGATCTGTACTTGATCAGCCACGTGATCAGTGCATGCGCAGTCAGGTGGTCAGTTCCTGATGAGCCACAGGAAAAGTGCGTGCACAGTCCCATGATCAGTGCCTGTCAGTCACTGATCACTGCCTGATAAACACGTGATCAGTGCATGATGAGCCACGTGATCAGTGCCCGATCAGCCACGTCATCAGTGCATGCACAGTCACCTGATCAGTGCATGCTCAGTCACGGGATCTGTACTTGATCAGTCACGTGATCAGTGCATGCGCAGTCAGTTGGTCAGTTCCTGATCAGCCACGGGATCAGTGCGTGCACAGTCCCATGATCAGCGCCTGTCAGTCACTGATCACTGCCTGATAAACACGTGATCAGTGCATGATGAGCCACGTGATCAGTGCCCGATCAGCCACGTCATCAGTGCATGCGCAGTCACCTGATCAGTGCATGCTCAGTCACGTGATCTGTACTTGATCAGCCACGTGATCAGTGCCTGCAGTGTCACGTGATCAGGGCCTGCTGAGCTGCGTTATTCCTGTCGGCACATCTGCTTGGCAATTGCCGGGTGAGCTGCGTGATTCCTGCCTGGTCAACTGCTTGATTATTGCCAGTTGAGCAGCATGATTCGTCACTGCTCAGATCCATGCTTGTAGCCTGCTCATTGCGTGGTTCGTGTCTGCTCAGCTCTTTGAGTATTGGCTCCTCAGGTCCCTGTTCGGGCGCCACCTGCCGGGGACCAGGCCCAGCTGATCCAGGGTATTCCAAGGAGAGATGGCCTAGGCGACTATTTATATGCTCATCAGAGATATCAAGAATAATAGTATGAGGATAGCTCAGTAGGAAAATTCGTGGAGAAAAGAGACTGAGTAGCTTGGTTTACGCGGGAAACCAATCAAACTTCAAGACAAGAAGTTTGCACCACTTACGTAGGCCACAGGCGCCCTCTCGAAGAGCGGAAGGTGCCTCACCCTAGACACCTTCTCGAGTGGGTCTTAGCAGCCCAGGCATAATTAGGAAGCGTGGTGGGTTCCGCGCTCCAGATGGAGACTCGGCTGGAAGTTGCAGGGAAGAATGACAGGGAACTTTATGAATTGGAGCTGTAAGTTAACTCTTTGACAGAGAGAGCGAGATGGTGGTGGGGGACAGCCCCGAGTGAAATCAGAGGTGAGAGCACAAAGCAATAAAGTAGGCAGACTCTGGTTATTTTGGGGGGGAGATGCTCGAGAATATCCGGGTGGACTCCTGAGGCTCGGTCCCGCATTTGCGTATGCCGAGCCTCCTTCCTCATGACCTTTGTCCAGAGTGGAATGCCTCAGCGGCTCCGGGCACATGATCAGTGCATGCTCAGTCACGATATCAGTGCACGATCAGCCACGTGATCACTGACTGCACAGTCACGTGATCAGCGGCTCTCAGTCACGTGATCACTGTATGATAAACACGAAATCAGTGAACGATCAGCCACGTGATCACTGCATGCCCAGTCAGGTGGTCAGTTCCTGATGAGCCTCAGGATCAGTGTGTGCACAGTCCCATGATCAGCGCCTGTCAGTCACTGATCACTGCCTGATAAACACGTGATCAGTGCATGATGAGCCACGTGATCAGTGCCCGATCAGCCACGTCATCAGTGCATGCGCAGTCACCTGATCAGTGCATGCTCAGTCACGTGATCTGTACTTGATCAGCCACGTGATCAGTGCCTGCAGAGTCACGTGACCAGGGCCTGCTGAGCTGCGTGATTCCTGTCGGCTCATCTGCTTGGCAATTGCCCGCTGAGCTGCATGATTCCTGCCTGGTCACCTGCTTGATTATTGACAGTTGAGCAGCATGAATCGTCACTACTCAGCTCCATGCTTATAGTCTGCTGATTGCGTGGTTCGTGTCTGCTCAGGTCTTTGTGTATTGCCTCCTGAGGTCCCTGTATGGGCGCCACCTGCCGGGGAGCAGCCCCAGCTGATCCAGCGTATTCCAAAGAGAGATGGCCTAGGCGACTATTTATATGCTCATCAGAGATATCAAGAAGAATAGTATGAGGATAGCTCAGTAGGAAAATTCGGTGGAGAAAAGAGACTGAGTAGCTTGGTTTACGAGGGAGACCAATCAAACTTCAAGACAAGAAGTTTGCACCACTTACGTAGGCCGCAGGCGCCCTCTCGAAGAGCGGAAGGTGCCTCACCCTAGACCCCTTCTCGAGTGGGTCTTAGCAGCCCAGGCATAATTAGGAACCGTGGTGGGTTCCGCGCTCCAGATGGAGACTCGGCTGGAAGTGACAGGGAAGAATGACAGGGAACTTTATGAATTGGAGCTGTAAGTTAACTCTTTGACAGAGAGAGCGAGATGGTGGTGGGGACAGCCCCCAGTGAAATCAGAGATGAGAGCACAAAGCAATAAAGTAGGCCGACTCTGGTTATTTTGGGGGGGAGATGCTCGAGAATATCCGGGTGGACTCCTGAGGCTCGGTCCCGCATTTGCGTATGCCGATCCTCCTTCCTCATGACCTTTGTCCAGAGTGGAATGCCTCACCGGCTCCAGGCACATGGTCAGTGCATGTTCAGTCACGATATTAGTGCACGATCAGCCACATGATCACTGACTGCACAGTCACGTGATCAGCGCCTCTCAGTCACGTGATCACCGTATGATAAACACGTGATCAGTGAACCATCAGCCACGTGATCACTGCATGCGAACTCAGGTGGTCAGTTCCTGATCAGCCACGGGATCAGTGCGTGCACAGTCCCTTGATCAGCGCCTGTCAGTCACTGATCACTGCCTGATAAACACATGATCAGTGCATGATGAGCCACGTGATCAGGGCCGATCAGGCACGTCATCAGTGCATGGGCAGTCACCTGATCAGTGCATGCTCAGTCACGTGATCTGTACTTGATCAGCCACGTGATCAGTGCCTGCAGAGTCACGTGATCAGGGCCTGCTGAGCTGCGTGATTCCGGTCGGCTCATCTGCTTGGCAATTGCCAGCTGAGCTGCGTGATTCCTGCCTGGTCACCTGCTTGATTATTGCCGGTTGAGCAGCATGATTAGTCACTGCTCATCTCCATGCTTATAGCCTGCTGATTGCGTTGTTCGTGTCCGCTCAGCTCTTTGAGTATTGCCTCCTGTGGTCCCTGTTCGGGCGCCACCTGCCGGGGACCAGCCCCAGCTGATCCAGGGTATTTGAAGGAGAGATGGCCTAGGTGACTATTTATATGCTCATCAGGGGTATCAAGAAGAATAGTATGGGGATAGCTCAGTAGGAAAATTCGGTGGAGAAAAGAGACTGAGTAACTTGGTTTACACAGGAGACCAATCAAACTTGAAGACAAGAAGTTTGCACCACTTACGTAGGCCGCAGGCACCCTCTCGAAGAGCTGAAGGTGCCTCACCCTAGACACCTTCTCGAGTGGGTCTTAGCAGCCCAGGCATAATTAGGAAGTGTGGTGGGTTCCGCGCTCCAGATGGAGACTCGGCTGGAATTTACAGGAAAGAATGACAAGGAACTTTATGAATTGGAGGTGTAAGTTAACTCTTTGACAGAGAGAGCGAGTTGGTGGTGGGGGACAGCCCCCCGTGAAATCAGAGGTGAGAGCACAAAGCAATAAAGTAGGCAGACTCTGGTTATTTGGGTGGGGGAGATGCTCGAGAATATCCGGGTGGATTCCTGAGGCTCGGTCCCACATTTTCGTATGCCGAGCCTCCTTCCTCATGACCTTTGTCCATAGTGGAATGCCTCACAGGCTCCGGGCACATGGTCAGTGCCTGCTCAGTCACGATATCAGTGCACGATCAGCCACGTGATCACTGACTGCACAGTCACGTAATCAGTGCCTCTCAGTCACGTGATCACCGTATGATAAACACGTGATCAGTGAACGATCAGCCACGTGATCACTGACTGCACAGTCACGTGATCAGCGCCTCTCAGTCACGTGATCACCGTATGATAAACACGTGATCAGTGAACGATCAGCCACGTGATCCCTGCATGCGCAGTCAGGTGGTCAGTTCCTGATCAGCCACGGGATCAGTGCGTGCACAGTCCCATGATCAGCCCCTGTCAGTCACTGATCACTGCCTGATAAACACGTGATCAGTGCATGATGAGCCACGTGATCAGTGCCCGATCAGCCACGTCATCAGTGCATGCGCAGTCACCTGATCAGTGCATGCTCAGTCACGGGATCTGTACTTGATCAGCCACGTGATCAGTGCATGCGCAGTCAGGTGGTCAGTTCCTGATGAGCCACAGGAAAAGTGCGTGCACAGTCCCATGATCAGTGCCTGTCAGTCACTGATCACTGCCTGATAAACACGTGATCAGTGCATGATGAGCCACGTGATCAGTGCCCGATCAGCCACGTCATCAGTGCATGCGCAGTCACCTGATCAGTGCATGCTCAGTCACGGGATCTGTACTTGATCAGCCACGTGATCAGTGCATACGCAGTCAGTTGGTCAGTTCCTGATCAGCCCCGGGATCAGTGCGTGCACAGTCCCATGATCAGCGCCTGTCAGTCACTGATCACTGCCTGATAAACACGTGATCAGTGCATGATGAGCCACGTGATCAGTGCCCGATCAGCCACGTCATCAGTGCATGCGCAGTCACCTGATCAGTGCATGCTCAGTCACGTGATCTGTACTTGATCAGCCACGTGATCAGTGCCTGCAGTGTCACGTGATCAGGGCCTGCTGAGCTGCGTGATTCCTGTCGGCACATCTGCTTGGCAATTGCCGGGTGAGCTGCGTGATTCCTGCCTGGTCAACTGCTTGATTATTGCCAGTTGACCAGCATGATTCGTCACTGCTCAGATCCATGCTTGTAGCCTGCTGATTGCGTGGTTCGTGTCTGCTCAGCTCTTTGAGTATTGGCTCCTCAGGTCCCTGTTCGGGCGCCACCTGCCGGGGACCAGGCCCAGCTGATCCAGGGTATTCCAAGGAGAGATGGCCTAGGCGACTATTTATATGCTCATCAGAGATATCAAGAATAATAGTATGAGGATAGCTCAGTAGGAAAATTCGGTGGAGAAAAGAGACTGAGTAGCTTGGTTTACGCCGGAGACCAATCAAACTTCAAGACAAAAAGTTTGCACCACTTACGTAGGCCGCAGGCGCCCTCTCGAAGAGCGGAAGGTGCCTCACCCTAGACACCTTCTCGAGTGGGTCTTAGCAGCCCAGGCATAATTAGGAAGCGTGGTGGGTTCCGCGCTCCAGATGGAGACTCGGCTGGAAGTTGCAGGGAAGAATGACAGGGTACTTTATGAATTGGAGCTGTAAGTTAACTCTTTGACAGAGAGAGCGAGATGGTGGTGGGGGACAGCCCCGAGTGAAATCAGAGGTGAGAGCACAAAGCAATAAAGTAGGCAGACTCTGGTTATTTTGGGGGGGAGATGCTCGAGAATATCCGGGTGGACTCCTGAGGCTCGTTCCCGCATTTGCCTATGCCGAGCCTCCTTCCTCATGACCTTTGTCCAGAGTGGAATGCCTCAGCGGCTCCGGGCACATGATCAGTGCATGCTCAGTCACGATATCAGTGCACGATCAGCCACGTGATCACTGACTGCACAGTCACGTGATCAGCGCCTCTCAGTCACGTGATCACTGTATGATAAACACGAAATCAGTGAACGATCAGCCACGTGATCACTGCATGCCCAGTCAGGTGGTCAGTTCCTGATGAGCCTCAGGATCAGTGTGTGCACAGTCCCATGATCAGCGCCTGTCAGTCACTGATCACTGCCTGATAAACACGTGATCAGTGCATGATGAGCCACGTGATCAGTGCCCGATCAGCCACGTCATCAGTGCATGCGCAGTCACCTGATCAGTGCATGCTCAGTCACGGGATCTGTACTTGATCAGCCAGGTGATCAGTGCATGCGCAGTCAGGTGGTCAGTTCCTGATCAGCCACGGGATCAGTGCGTGCACAGTCCCATGATCAGCGTCTGTCAGTCACTGATCACTGCCTGATAAACACGTGATCAGTGCATGATGAGCCACGTGATCAGTGCCCGATCAGCCACGTCATCAGTGCATGCGCAATCACCTGATCAGTGCATGCTCAGTCACGTGATCTGTACTTGATCAGCCACGCGATCAGTGCCTGCAGTGTCACGTGATCAGGGCCTGCTGAGCTGTGTGATTCCTGTCGGCACATCTGCTTGGCAATTGCCGGGTGAGCTGCGTGATTCCTGCCTGGTCACCTGCTTGATTATTGCCAGTTGAGCAGCATGATTCGTCACTGCTCAGCTCCATGCTTGTAGCCTGCTGATTGCGTGGTTCGTGTCTGCTCAGCTCTTTGAGTATTGGCTCCTCAGTTCCCTGTTCGGGCGCCACCTGCCGGGGACCAGGCCCAGCTGATCCAGGGTATTCCAAAGAGAGATGGCCTAGGCGACTATTTATATGCTCATCAGAGATATCAAGAATAATAGTATGAGCATAGCTCAGTAGGAAAATTCGGTGGAGAAAAGAGACTGAGTAGCTTGGTTTACGCGGGAGACCAATCAAACTTCAAGACAAGAAGTTTGCACCACTTACGTAGGCCGCAGGCGCCCTCTCGAAGAGCGGAAGGTTCCTCACCCTAGACACCTTCTCGAGTGGGTCTTAGCAGCCCAGGCATAATTAGGAAGCGTGGTGGGTTCCGACCTCCAGATGGAGACTCGGCTGGAAGTTGCAGGGAAGAATGACAGGGAACTTTATGAATTCGAGCTGTAAGTTAACTCTTTGACAGAGAGAGCGAGATGGTGGTGGGGGACAGCCCCCAGTGAAATCAGAGGTGAGAGCACAAAGCAATAAAGTAGGCAGACTCTGGTTATTTTGGGGGGGAGATGCTCGAGAATATCCGGGTGGACTCCTGAGGCTCGGTCCCGCATTTGCGTATGCCGAGCCTCCTTCCTCATGACATTTGTCCAGAGTGGAATGCCTCACCGGCTCCGGGCACATGATCAGTGCATGCTCAGTCACGATATCAGTGCACGATCAGCCACGTGATCACTGACTGCACAGTCACGTGATCAGCGCCTCTCAGTCACGTGATCAGAGTATGATAAACCCGTGATCAGTGAACGATCAACCACGTGATCACTGCATGCGCAGTCAGGTGGTCAGTTCCTGATCAGCCACGGGATCAGTGCGTGCAGAGTCCCATGATCAGCGCCTGTTAGTCACTGATCACTGCCTGATAAACACGTGATCAGTGAACGATCAGCCACGTGATCACTGCATGCCCAGTCAGGTGGTCAGTTCCTGATCAGCCACGGGATCAGTACGTGCACAGTCCCATGATCAGCGCCTGTCAGTCACTGATCACTGCCTGATAAACACGTGATCAGTGCATGATGAGCCACGTGATCAGTGCCCGATCAGCCACGTCATCAGTGCATGCGCAGTCACCTGATCAGTGCATGCTCAGTCACGTGATCTGTACTTGATCAGCCACGTGATCAGTGCCTGCAGAGTCACGTGATCAGGGCCTGCTGAGCTGTGTGATTCCTGTCGGCACATCTGCTTGGCAATTGCCGGGGAGCTGCGTGATTCCTGCCTGGTCACCTGCTTGATTATTGCCAGTTGAGCAGCATGATTCGTCACTGCTCAGCTCCATGCTTATAGCCTGCTGACTGCGTGGTTCCTGTCTGCTCAGCTCTTTGAGTATTGGCTCCTCAGGTCCCTGTTCGGGCGCCACCTGCCGGGGACCAGGCCCAGCTGATCCAGGGTATTCCAAGGAGAGATGGCCTAGGCGACTATTTATATGCTCATCAGAGATATCAAGAATAATAGTATGAGGATAGCTCAGTAGGAAAATTCGGTGGAGAAAAGAGACTGAGTAGCTTGGTTTACGCGGGAGACCAATCAAACTTCAAGACAAGAAGTTTGCACCATTTACGTAGGCCGCAGGCGCCCTCTCGAAGAGCGGAAGGTGCCTCACCCTAGACACCTTCTCGAGTGGGTCTTAGCAGCCCAGGCATAATTAGGAAGCGTGGTGGGTTCCGCGCTCCAGATGGAGACTCGGCTGGAAGTTGCAGGGAAGAATGACAGGGAACTTTATGAATTGGAGCTGTAAGTTAACACTTTGACAGAGAGAGCGAGATGGTGGTGGGGGACAGCCCCCAGTGAAATCAGAGGTGAGAGCACAAAGCAATAAAGTAGGCCGACTCTGGTTATTTTGGGGGGGAGATGCTCGAGAATATCCAGGGGGACTCCTGAGGCTCGGTCCCGCATTTGCGTATGCCGAGCCTCCTTCCTCATGACCTTTGTCGAGAGTGGAATGCCTCACCGGCTCCGGGCACATGGTCAGTGCCTGCTCAGTCACGATATCAGTGCACGAACAGCCACGTGATCACTGACTGCAGAGTCACGTGATCAGCGCCTCTCAGTCACGTGATCACCGTATGATAAACACGTGATCAGTGAACGATCAGCCACGTGATCCCTGCATGCGCAGTCAGGTGGTCAGTTCCTGATCAGCCACGGGATCAGTGCGTGCACAGTCCCATGATCAGCGCCTGTCAGTCACTGATCACTGCCTGATAAACACGTGATCAGTGCATGATGAGCCACGTGATCAGTGCCCGATCAGCCACGTCATCAGTGCATGTGCAGTCACCTGATCAGTGCATGTTCAGTCACGTGATCTGTACTTGATCAGCCACGTGATCAGTGCATGCGCAGTCAGGTGGTCAGTTCCTGATGAGCCACAGGAAAAGTGCGTGCACAGTCCCATGATCAGTGCCTGTCAGTCACTGATCACTGCCTGATAAACACGTGATCAGTGCATGATGAGCCACGTGATCAGTGCCCGATCAGCCACGTCATCAGTGCATGCACAGTCACCTGATCAGTGCATGCTCAGTCACGGGATCTGTACTTGATCAGTCACGTGATCAGTGCATGCGCAGTCAGTTGGTCAGTTCCTGATCAGCCACGGGATCAGTGCGTGCACAGTCCCATGATCAGCGCCTGTCAGTCACTGATCACTGCCTGATAAACACGTGATCAGTGCATGATGAGCCACGTGATCAGTGCCCGATCAGCCACGTCATCAGTGCATGCGCAGTCACCTGATCAGTGCATGCTCAGTCACGTGATCTGTACTTGATCAGCCACGTGATCAGTGCCTGCAGTGTCACGTGATCAGGGCCTGCTGAGCTGCGTGATTCCTGTCGGCACATCTGCTTGGCAATTGCCGGGTGAGCTGCGTGATTCCTGCCTGGTCAACTGCTTGATTATTGCCAGTTGAGCAGCATGATTCGTCACTGCTCAGATCCATGCTTGTAGCCTGCTCATTGCGTGGTTCGTGTCTGCTCAGCTCTTTGAGTATTGGCTCCTCAGGTCCCTGTTCGGGCGCCACCTGCCGGGGACCAGGCCCAGCTGATCCAGGGTATTCCAAGGAGAGATGGCCTAGGCGAATATTTATATGCTCATCAGAGATATCAAGAATAATAGTATGAGGATAGCTCAGTAGGAAAATTCGTGGAGAAAAGAGACTGAGTAGCTTGGTTTACGCGGGAAACCAATCAAACTTCAAGACAAGAAGTTTGCACCACTTACGTAGGCCGCAGGCGCCCTCTCGAAGAGCGGAAGGTGCCTCACCCTAGACACCTTCTCGAGTGGGTCTTAGCAGCCCAGGCATAATTAGGAAGCGTGGTGGGTTCCGCGCTCCAGATGGAGACTCGGCTGGAAGTCGCAGGGAAGAATGACAGGGAACTTTATGAATTGGAGCTGTAAGTTAAGTCTTTGACAGAGAGAGCGAGATGGTGGTGGGGGACAGCCCCCAGTGAAATCAGAGGTGAGAGCACAAAGCAATAAAGTAGGCAGACTCTGGTTATTTTGGGGAGGAGATGCTCGAGAATATCCGGGGGGACTCCTGAGGCTCGGTCCCGCATTTGCGTATGCCGAGCCTCCTTCCTCATGACATTTGTCCAGAGTGGAATGCCTCACCGGCTCCGGGCACATGATCAGTGCATGCTCAGTCACGATATCAGTGCACGATCAGCCACGTGATCACTGACTGCACAGTCACGTGATCAGCGCCTCTCAGTCACGTGATCAGAGTATGATAAACACGTGATCAGTGAACGATCAGCCACGTGATCACTGCATGCCCAGTCAGGTGGTCAGTTCCTGATCAGCCACGGGATCAGTGCGTGCACAGTCCCATGATCAGCGCCTGTCAGTCACTGATCACTGCCTGATAAACACGTGATCAGTGCATGATGAGCCACGTGATCAGTGCCCGATCAGCCACGTCATCAAGGCATGGGCAGTCACCTGATCAGTGCATGCTCAGTCACGTGATCTGTACTTGATCAGCCACGTAATCAGTGCATGCGCAGTCAGGTGGTCAGTTCCTGATCAGCGACGGGATCAGTGCATGCACAGTCCCATGATCAACGTCTGTCAGTCACTGATCACTGCCGGATAAACACGTGATCAGTGCATGATGAGCCACGTGATCAGTGCCCGATCAGCCACGTCATCAGTGCATGCGCAGTCACCTGATCAGTGCATTCTCAGTCACGTGATCTGTACTTGATCAGCCACGTGATCAGTGCCTGCAGAGTCACGTGATCAGGGCCTGCTGAGCTGTGTGATTCCTGTCGGCACATCTGCTTGGCAATTGCCGGGTGAGCTGCGTGATTCCTGCCTGGTCACCTGCTTGATTATTGCCAGTTGAGCAGCATGATTCGTCACTGCTCAGCTCCATCCTTGTAGCCTGCTGATTGCGTGGTTCGTGTCTGCTCAGCTCTTTGAGTATTGGCTCCTCAGGTCCCTGTTCGGGCGCCACCTGCCGGGGACCAGGCCCAGCTGATCCAGGGTATTCCAAGGAGAGATGGCCTAGGCGACTATTTATATGCTCATCAGAGATATCAAGAATAATAGTATGAGGATAGCTCAGTAGGAAAATTCGTTGGAGAAAAGAGACTGAGTAGCTTGGTTTACGCCGGAGACCAATCAAACTTCAAGACAAAAAGTTTGCACCACTTACGTAGGCCGCAGGCGCCCTCTCGAAGAGCGGAAGGTGCCTCACCCTAGACACCTTCTCGAGTGGGTCTTAGCAGCCCAGGCATAATTAGGAAGCGTGGTGGGTTCCGCGCTCCAGATGGAGACTCGGCTGGAAGTTACAGGGAAGAATATCAAGGAACTTTATGAATTGGAGCTGTAAGTTAACTCTTTGACAGAGAGAGCGAGATGGTGGTGGGGGACAGCCCCGAGTGAAATCAGAGGTGAGAGCACAAAGCAATAGAGTAGGCCGATTCTGGTTATTTTGGGGGGGAGATGCTCGAGAATATCCGGGTGGACTCCTGAGGCTCGTTCCCGCATTTGCCTATGCCGAGCCTCCTTCCTCATGACCTTTGTCCAGAGTGGAATGCCTCACCGGCTCCGGGCACATGGTCAGTGCATGCTCAGTCATGATATCAGTGCACGATCAGCCACGTGATCACTGACTGCACAGTCACGTGATCAGCGCCTCTCAGTCACGTGATCACCGTATGATAAACACGAGATCAGTGAACGATCAGCCACGTGATCACTACATGCCCAGTCAGGTGGTCAGTTCCTGATGAGCCACAGGATCAGTGCCTGCACAGTCCCATGATCAGCGCCTGTCAGTCACTGATCACTGCCTGATAAACACGTGATCAGTGCATGATGAGGCACGTGATCAGTGCCCGATCAGCCACGTCATCAAGGCATGGGCAGTCACCTGATCAGTGCATGCTCAGTCACGTGATCTGTACTTGATCAGCCACGTAATCAGTGCATGCGCAGTCAGGTGGTCAGTTCCTGATCAGCGACGGGATCAGTGCATGCACAGTCCCATGATCAACGTCTGTCAGTCACTGATCACTGCCGGATAAACACGTGATCAGTGCATGATGAGCCACGTGATCAGTGCCCGATCAGCCACGTCATCAGTGCATGCGCAGTCACCTGATCAGTGCATGCTCAGTCACGTGATCTGTACTTGATCAGCCACGTGATCAGTGCCTGCAGAGTCACGTGATCAGGGCCTGCTGAGCTGTGTGATTCCTGTCGGCACATCTGCTTGGCAATTGCCGGGTGAGCTGCGTGATTCCTGCCTGGTCACCTGCTTGATTATTGCCAGTTGAGCAGCATGATTCGTCACTGCTCAGCTCCATCCTTGTAGCCTGCTGATTGCGTGGTTCGTGTCTGCTCAGCTCTTTGAGTATTGGCTCCTCAGGTCCCTGTTCGGGCGCCACCTGCCGGGGACCAGGCCCAGCTGATCCAGGGTATTCCAAGGAGAGATGGCCTAGGCGACTATTTATATGCTCATCAGAGATATCAAGAATAATAGTATGAGGATAGCTCAGTAGGAAAATTCGTTGGAGAAAAGAGACTGAGTAGCTTGGTTTACGCCGGAGACCAATCAAACTTCAAGACAAAAAGTTTGCACCACTTACGTAGGCCGCAGGCGCCCTCTCAAAGAGCGGAAGGTGCCTCACCCTAGACACCTTCTCGAGTGGGTCTTAGCAGCCCAGGCATAATTAGGAAGCGTGGTGGGTTCCGACCTCCAGATGGAGACTCGGCTGGAAGTTGCAGGGAAGAATGACAGGGAACTTTATGAATTGGAGCTGTAATTTAACTCTTTGACAGAGAGAGCGAGATGGTGGTGGAGGACAGCCCCCAGTGAAATCAGAGGTGAGAGCACAAAGCAATAAAGTAGGCCGACTCTGGTTATTTTGGGGGGGAGATGCTCGAGAATATCCGGGTGGACTCCTGAGGCTTGGTCCCGCATTTGCGTATGCCGAGCCTCCTTCCTCATGACCTTTGTCCAGAGTGGAATGCCTCACCAGCTCCGGGCACATGATCAGTGCATGCTCAGTCACGATATCAGTGCACGATCAGCCACGTGATCACTGACTGCACAGTCACGTGATCAGCGCCTCTCAGTCACGTGATCAGAGTATGATAAACACGTGATCAGTGAACGATCAGCCACGTGATCACTGCATGCGCAGTCAGGTGGTCAGTTCCTGATCAGCCACGGGATCAGTGCGTGCACAGTCCCACGATCAGCGCCTGTCAGTCACTGATCACTGCCTGATAAACACGTGATCAGTGCATGATGAGCCACGTGATCAGTGCCCGATCAGCCACGTCATCAGTGCATGCGCAGTCACCTGATCAGTGCATGCTCAGTCACGTGATCTGTACTTGATCAGCCATGTGATCAGTGCCTGCAGAGTCACGTGATCAGGGCCTGCTGAGCTGTGTGATTCCTGTCGGCACATCTGCTTGGCAATTGCCGGGTGAGCTGCGTGATTCCTGCCTGGTCACCTGCTTGATTATTGCCAGTTGAGCAGCATGATTCGTCACTGCTCAGCTCCATGCTTGTAGCCTGCTGATTGCGTGGTTCGTGTCTGCTCAGCTCTTTGAGTATTGGCTCCTCAGGTCCCTGTTCGGGCGCCACCTGCCGGGGACCAGGCCCAGCTGATCCAGGGTATTCCAAAGAGAGATGGCCTAGGCGACTATTTATATGCTCATCAGAGATATCAAGAATAATAGTATGAGGATAGCTCAGTAGGAAAATTCGGTGGAGAAAAGAGACTGAGTAGCTTGGTTTACGCGGGAGACCAATCAAACTTTAAGACAAGAAGTTTGCACCACTTACGTAGGCCGCAGGCGCCCTCTCGAAGAGCGGAAGGTGCCTCACCCTAGACACCTTCTCGAGTGGGTCTTAGCAGCCCAGGCATAATTAGGAAGCGTGGTGGGTTCCGACCTCCAGATGGAGACTCGGCTGGAAGTTGCAGGGAAGAATGACAGGGAACTTTATGAATTGGAGCTGTAAGTTAACTCTTTGACAGAGAGAGCGAGATGGTGGTGGGGGACAGCCCCGAGTGAAATCAGAGGTGAGAGCACAAAGCAATAAAGTAGGCCGACTCTGGTTATTTTGGGGGGGAGATGCTCGAGAATATCCGGGTGGACTCCTGAGGCTCGGTCCCGCATTTGCGTATGCCGAGCCTCCTTCCTCATGACCTTTGTCCAGAGTGGAATGCCTCACCGGCTCCGGGCACATGATCAGTGCATGCTCAGTCACGATATCAGTGCACGATCAGCCACGTGATCACTGACTGCAGTCACGTGATCAGCGCCTCTCAGTCACGTGATCACCGTATGATAAACAGGTGATCAGTGAACGATCAGCCACGTGATCACTGCATGCGCAGTCAGGTGGTCAGTTCCTGATCAGCCACGGGATCAGTGCGTGCACAGTCCCACGATCAGCGCCTGTCAGTCACTGATCACTGCCTGATAAACCCGTGATCAGTGCATGATGAGCCACGTGATCAGTGCCCGATCAGCCACGTCATCAGTGCATGCCCAGTCACCTGATCAGTGCATGCTCAGTCACGTGATCTGTACTTGATCAGCCACGTGATCAGTGCATGCGCAGTCAGGTGGTCAGTTCCTTATCAGCCACGGGATCAGTGCGTGCACAGTCCCATGATCAACGCCTGTCAGTCACTGATCACTGCCTGATAAACACGTGATCAGTGCATGATGAGCCACGTGATCAGTGCCCGATCAGCCACGTCATCAGTGCATGCGCAGTCACCTGATTAGTGCATGCTCAATCACGTGATCTGTGCTTGATCAGCCACGTGATCAGTGCCTGCAGAGTCACGTGATCAGGGCCTTCTGAGCTGCGTGATTCCTGCCGGCTCATCTGCATGACAATTGCCAGCTGAGCTGCGTGATTCCTGTCGGCTCAGCTTCTTGATAATTGCCAGCAGAGCTGAGTGATTCGTCCCTGCTAAGCTCCATTATTATTACCTGCTGATTGCATGATTCGTGCCTGCTCAGCTCTTTGATTATTGCCTGCTGAGGCACATGATCAGTGCATGATTGCCACGTGATCAGCGCATGATCAGTCAACGTGAACAACAGCTCTCAGTTACGTGATCACTGCATGATAGCCATGTGATCAGTGCATTCTCAGTCGCGTGATCAATGCATGATCAGACACGTTATCAAAGCCTCTCATTCACGTGATTAGTGCATGATCAGCCACGTGATCAGTGCGTGCTCAGTCATGACAAGCGCCTGCTGAGTTACCGGTTTAAGGCCTGTTCAGCTACTTGATAATTGCCAGCTGAACTGCGTGATTCCTGCCTGCTCAGCTGCTTGATCATTGCCACCTGAGCTGCGTGATTCCTGCCTGCTCATCTACTTGATAATTGCCAGTTTAGCTGCATGATTCCTGCCTGCTCAGCGGCTTGAAAATTGCCAGCTGAGCTGCGTGATTACTGCCTGTTAATCTACTTGACAATTGCCAGCTGAGCTGCGTGATTCATCCCAGCTGAGCTCCATGATTATTGTCTGCTGATTGGGTGATTCGTGCCTGCTCAGCTCTTTATTATTGCCTGCTGAAGCACATGATCAGTGCATGATGGCCACCTGATCAGCGCATGATCTGTCACATGATCAGCCCCTCTCAGTCACGTGATCACTGCATGATAGCCACATGATTAGTGCATGCTCAGTCACGTGATCAGTTCATGATCAGCCACGTGATCAGCACCACTCAGTCCGGTGATCAGGGCATGATCAACCACGTGATCATTGTGTGCCCAGTCACATGATCAGGGTCTTCTGATTTACTGGATTAGCACCTGCTCAGCTGCTTGATAATTGCCAGCTGAGCTGCGTGATTCCTGCCTGCTCAGCTCTTGATAATTGCCAGCTGAGCTACCTGATTTCTGCTGGTTCAGCTGCTTGATAATTGCTGCTGAGCTGCGTGATTCCTGCCGGCTCAGCTGCTTGATAATAACCAGCTGAGCTGCGTGATTCCTGCCTGCTCATCTACTTGATAATTACCTGCTCAGCTGCGTGATTCCTGCCGGCTCAGCTGCTTGATAATTGCCAGCTGAGCTGCGTGATTCCTGCAGGCTCAGTTGCTTGATAATTGCCAGCTGAGCTTCGTGATTCGTCCCTGCTGAGCTCCATGATTATTACCTGCTTATTTCGTGATTCGTGCCTGCTCAATTCTTTGATTATTGCCTGCTGAGGCGAATGATCAGTGCATGATGGCCACGTGATCAGTGCCTGCTCAGTCACGTGTTCAGGGCCTGCTGAGTTACAGGATTAGCGTTTCTCATCTGCTTAATAATTGCCAGCTGAGCTGCGTGATTCCTGCCTGCTCAGCTGCTTGATAATTGCCAGCTCAGCTGAGTGGTACATCCCTGCTCAGCTGCTTCATAATTGCCAGCTGAGCCGAGTGATTTCTGCGTGCTCATCCACTTGATAATTGCCAGCTGAGCTGCATGATTCGTGTCAGCTCAGTCCCGGGTTTAGAGCCTGCTGAGTCACGTGATTAGAGTCTGCTTGGCCACTTCATTACAGTCTGCTCAGCTCCATGGTTATTGCCTGCTGAGCTGCTAGATTCCTGCCTGCTCAGCTCAATGATTACTGCCGCCTGAGCTGCGTGATTCCTGCCTGCTCAACTCCATTATTATTGCCCGCTGAGCTTCGTGATTCCTGCCTGCTCAGCTCCATGATTATTGCCTGCTGAGCTGTGTGATTCCTGCCTGCTCAGCTCCTTGATTATTGCCTGCTAAGCTGCGTGCTTCCTGCTTGCTCAGTTCCTTTATTATTGACAGCTGAGCTGCGTGATTCCTTCCTGCTCATGTCCTTCATTATTTCCTCCTGAGCTGCGTGTTTTGTGCCTGCTCAACTCCTTTAGTATTGCCTTCTGATCTGCGTGACTCCTTTTGATCAATCAGGCATTTAGAGCCTACTGAGTCACGTGTTTAGAGTCTGCTTAGCCACTTCATTACAGTCTGCTCATCTCCTTGATTTTTGCCTGCTTAGCTGCGTGATTCGTGCCTGCTCAGCTCCTTGATTATTGCCAGCTGAGCTGCGTGATTCGTGTCTGCTCAGTCAAGGGTTTAGAGCCTGCTGAGTCACGTGTTTAGAGTCTGCTTAGCCACTTCATTTCAGTCTGCTCAGCTCCATGACTCTTTCCTGCTCCTCTCTGTGATTAGTGCCTGCTTAGCCAAGTGATTAGTGCCTGCTCAGCTCTTTGATTATTGCCTGCTGAGGCACGTGATCAGTGCATGCTAGCCACGTGATCAGGGCCTCTCAATAACGGGATTAGTGCATGATCAGCCACGTGATCATTGCCTGCACATTCACGTGATCTGTGCCTCTCAGTCACGGGATCAGTGCCTGCTCAGTCACGTGATCAGTGCATTATCAGCCATGTGATCAGTGCATGATCAGCCACGTGATCTGTGCCTCTCAGTCACGTAATCAGTGCATGATAGCCAGGTGATCAGTGCCTGCTCAATCACGTGATCAGGGCCTGCTGAGTTACGGGATTAGCGCTTGCTAATCTCCTTGATAATTGCCCTCTGAGCTGCGTGATTCCTGCCTGCTCCACTCCTTAATTAGTGCCTGCTGAGCTGCGAGATTCCTGCCTGCTCAGCTGCTTGATAATTGCCAGCTGAGCTCCGTGATTTCTGCGTGCTCAGCTGCTTTATAATTGTCAGCTGAGTTGCGTGATTCCTGCCTGCTCAACTACTTGATAATTGCCACCTGAGCTGCGTGATTCTTCCTTGCTGAGGTCCATGATTATTGCCTTTTGATTGTGTGATTCGTGCCTTCTCAGCTCTTTGATTATTGCCTGCTGAGGCACATGATCAGTGCATGATAGCCACGTGATCAGCGCATGATCAGTCACGTGATCAGTGCATGATCAGCCACATGATCAGTACCTACACAGTCATGTTATCTGCGCCTCTCTGTCAGGTGATCACTGCATGATAGCCACGTGATCAGTGCATACTCAGTCACTTGATCAGAGCATGATCATCTACGTGATCAATGCCTACGCAGTCATGTGATCTGCGCCTCTCAGTCACGTGATCAGTGCCTGCTCAGTCACGTGATCAGTGCATGATCAGCCACCTGATCAGTGCCTGCTCAGTCACGTGATCTTCGCCTCTCAGTCACATGATCAGTGCATGATCAGCCACTTGATCAGTGCATGATCAGCCACGTAATCACTGCCTGCTCAGTCACGTAATCAGGGCCTGCTGAGTTACCGGATTAGCCCCTGCTCAGCTCCTTGATTATTGCCAGCTGAGCTGCGTGATTCGTGTCTGCTCAGTCACGGGTTTAGAGCCTGCTGAGTCACGTGATTAGAGTCTGCTTAGGCACTTCATTCCAGTCTGCTCAGCTCCATGCTTTTTGCCTGCTGAGCTGCGTGATTTGTTCCTACTCAGCTCCATGATTATTGCCTGCTGAGCTTTGAGATTCCTGCCTGCTCAGCTCAATGATTATTGCCGCCTGAGCTGAGTGATTCCTGCCTGCTCAACTCCATTATTATTGCCCGCTGAGCTTCGTGATTCCTGCCTGCTCAGCTCCATGATTATTGCCTGCTGAGCTGTGTGATTCCTGCCTGCTCAGCTCCTTGATTATTGCCTGCTAAGCTGCGTGCTTCCTGCTTGCTCAGCTCCTTTATTATTGACAGCTGAGCTGCGTGATTCCTTCCTGCTCATGTCCTTCATTATTTCCTCCTGAGCTGCGTGTTTTGTGCCTGCTCAACTCCTTTAGTATTGCCTTCTGATCTGCGTGACTCGTTTTGATCCGTCAGGCGTTTAGAGCCTGCTGAGTCACGTGTTTAGTTTGCTTAGCCACTTCATTACAGTCTGCTCATCTCCTTGATTATTGCCTGCTTAGCTGCGTGATTCCTGCCTGCTCAGCTTCTTGATTATTGCCTGCTGAGCTGCGTGATTCCTGCTTGCTCCGCTCCTTGATTATTGCCTGCTGAGATGCGTGATTCCTGCCTGCTCAGCTCCATGATTATTGCCTGCTGAGCTGCGTGATTCCTGCCTGCTCAGCTCCATGATTATTGCCTGCTGAGCTGCGTGATTCCTGCCTGCTCAGCTCCTTGATTATTGCCTGCTGAGCTGAGTGATTCTTGCCTGCTCAGCTCCTTGATTACTGCTTGCTGAGCTGAGTGATTCCTGACTGCTCAGCTCCATGATTATTGCCTGCTGAGGTGCTTGATTCGTGCCTGCTCAGCTCCATGATTATTGCCAGCTGAGCTGCGTGATTCATGTCTGCTCAGTCACGAGTTTAGAGCCTTCTGAGTCACGTGTTTAGAGTCTGCTTAGCCACTTCATTTCAGTCTGCTCAGCTCCATGACTCTTTCCTGCTCCTCTCCGTGATTAGTGCCTGCTTATCCAAGTGATTAGTGCCTGCTCAGCTCTTTGATTATTGCCTGCTGAGGCACGTGATCAGTGCATGATAGCCACGTGATCAGCACCTCTCAGTCATGTCATCAGTGCATGATAGCCACGTGAACAGTGCCTGCTCAGTCTCGTGATCAGCACCTCTCAGTCACGTGAACAGTGTATGATAGCCACGTGATCAGTGCATGCTCAGTCACGTGTTCAGTGCATGCCCAGCAACGTGATCAGGGCCTGCTCAGTCACGTGATCAGGGCCTGCTGAGTCACGGGTTTAGCGCCTGCTCAGCTGCTTGATAGGGCCTGCTCAGCTCCATGATTATTGCCTGCTGACCTGCGTGAATAGTGCATACTCAGCGGTGTGATTAGTCCCTGCTCAGCTGCATTATTCGTGCCTGCTGAGCTCCTTGATTATTGCTTCCTTAGCTGCGTGATTTGTGCCTGCTCAGCTCCTTGATTATTGCTGACTGAGCTGCGTGATTCAGGCCTGCTCAGCTCCATGATTATTGTCTGCTGATCTGCGTGATTCGGGCCTTCTCAGCTGGTTGATAATTGCCAGCTGAACTGCTCGATTCATCCCTGCTGAGCTACATGATTATTGCCTGCTGATTGCGTGTTTTGTACTTGCTCAGTTCTTTGATTACTGACTGCTGAGGCACATGATCAGTGCATGATGGCCATGTGATCAGCGCATGATCAGCACCTCTCAGTCACCTGATCACTGCATGATAGCCACGTGATCAGTGCATGCTCTGTCTCGTGATCAGTGCATGATCAGCCACGTGATCAGTGCCTGTTCAGTCACATGATCAGGGCCTGCTGAGTTACAGGATTAGCACCTGCTCATCTGCTTGATAATTGCCAGCTGAGTTGTGTGATTCCTGCCCACTCAGATGCTTGATAATTGCCAGCTGAGCTGAGTGATTCCTGCCTGCTCAGCTGCTTGATAATTGCCAGCTGAGCTGCGTGATTCCTGCCTGCTCAGCTCCTTGATTATTGCCAGCTGAGCTGCGTGATTCCTGCCTGCTCAGCTCCTTGATTATTGCCAGCAGAACTGCGTGATTCGTGCCTGCTCAGCTCCTTGATTATTGCCCCCTGAGCTGCGTGATTCATGTCTGCTCAGTCACGGGTTTAGAGCCTTCTGAGTCACGTGTTTAGAGTCTGCTTAGCCACTTCATTTCAGTCTGCTCAGCTCCATGACTCTTTCCTGCTTCTCTCCGTGATTAGTGCCTGCTTAGCCAAGTGATTAGTGCCTGCTCAGCTCTTTGATTATTGCCTGCTGAGGCACGTGATCAGTGCATGATAGCCACGTGATCAGTGCATGCTCAGTCACGTGTTCAGTGCATGTACAGCAACGTGATCAGGGCCTGCTGAGTCACGGGTTTAGCGCCTGCTCAGCTGCTTGATTAGTCCCTGCTCAGGTGCATGATTAGTGCCTGCTCAGCTGTTTGATTAGTCCCTGCTCTGCTGAGTGATTCGGACAAGCCAGGCTCCTTAATTTTGCCTGCTGTGCTGCGTGATTCGTGCCTGCTTAGCTCTTTCCTTATTGCCCATTGAGCTGCGTGATACCTGCCTGCTCAGCTCCTTGATTTCTGCCTGCTGAGCTGCGTGATTTCTGCCTGCTCCGCTCCTTGGTTATTGCCTGCTGAGCTGCGTGATTCGGGCCTGCTCAGCTCCATGATTATTGCCTGCTGAGCAGCATGATTCGTGCCTGCTCAGCTCCATGATTATTGCCTGCTGACCTGCGTGAATAGTGTCTACTCAGCAGTGTGATTAGTCCCTGCTCTGCTGCATTATTCGTGCCTGCTGAGCTCCTTGATTATTGCTTCCTGAGCTGCGTGATTTGTGCCTGCTCAAATCCTTGATTATTGTCTGCTGATCTGCGTGATTTGGGCCTGCTCAGTTCCATGATGATTGCCCGCTGAGCTGCGTGATTTGTGACTGCTCAGCTCCTTGATTATTGCAAGCTGATCTGTGTGATTCGGGCCTAATCAGCTCCATGATTATTGCCTGCTGAGCTGCATGATTCAGGCCTCCTCAGCTCCTTGATTATTGCCTGCTGAGCTGCGTGATTCCTGTCTGCTCAGTCCCGGGTTTATAGCCTGCTGAGTCACGTGATTAGAGTCTGCTTAGCCACTTCATTACAGTCTACTCAGCTCCATGATCATTGCCTGCTGAGCTGCGTGATTAGTGCCTGATCAGTTGTGTGATTAGTCCTTGCTCAGCTGCGTGATTTGTGCCTGCTGAGCTCCTTCATTATTGCCTCCTGAACTGTGTGAATTGTGCCTGCTCAGCTCCTTGATTAGTGCCAGCTGAGCTGCGTGATTCCTGCCTGCTCAGCTCCTTGATTATTGCCTGCTGAGTGGCGTGATTCATGTCTGCTCAGTCACGAGTTTAGAGCCTTCTGAGTCATGGGTTTAGAGCCTGCTTAGCCACTTCATTACAGTCTGCTCAGCTCCATTACTATTTCCTGTTCCTCTCCGTGACTAAGGCCTGCTTAGCCAAGTGATTAGTGCCTGCTCAGCTCTTTGATTATTGCCTGCCAAGGCACATGATCAGTGCATGATAGCCACGTGATCAGCGCCTCTCAGTCACGTGATCAGCTTCTCAGTCACGTGATCAGCGCCTCTCGGTCACGTGATCAGCGCCTCTCAGTCACGTGATCAGTGCATGATAGCCACGTGATCAGTGCCTGCTCAGTCACGTTATCAGTGCATGCTCAGACACGTGATCAGGACCTGCTCAGTCACATGATCAGGGCCTGCTGAGTCACGGGATTAGGGGCCTGCTCAGCTGCTTGATTAGCCCCTGCTCAGCTGCGTGATTAGTGCCTGCTCAGCTGTGTGATTAATCCCTTCTCAGCTGTGTTATTCCTGCCTGCTGAGACGCCTGATTAGTATTTGCTCAGTCACTGGTTTAGAGGCTGCTGAGTCACGTGATAAGAGTCTGCTTAGCCACGTAATTACGTTCTTCTCAGCTCCATTACTATCGACTGTTGAGCTTCATGATTCCTGCCTGCTCAGCTCCTTGATTATTGCCTGCTGAGCTGCGTGATTCCTGCCTGCTCAGCTCCATGATTATTGTCTGCTGATCTGCGTGATTCGGGCCTTCTCAGCTCCATGATTATTGCTTGCTCTTCTGTATGATTTGGGCCTTCTCATGTCCATGATTATTGCCTGCTGAGCTGCATGATTTGTGACTGCTAAGCTGTAGGATTATTGCCTGCGCTTCTCTATGATTAGTGCCTACTTAGCCAAGTGAATAGTGCCTGCTCAGCTCCTTGATTATTGCCTGCTGAGGCACGTGATCAGTGCATGATAGCCATGTGATCAGCGCCTCTCAGTCACGTGATCAGTGCATGCTAAGTCACGTGATCAGTCCCTCTTAGTCACGTAATCAGTGCATGATAGCCAGGTGATCAGCGCCTCTCAGTCACGTGATCAGTGCATGCTCAGTCACGTGATCAGGGCCTGCTTAGTCACGGGATTAGAGCCTGCTCAGCTGTGTGATTAGTCCCTGCTTGCTTCGTGATTAGTGCCTGCTCAGCTATGTGGTTAGTCCCTGCTCAGCTGCGTGATTCGGACTTGCTCAGCTCCTTAATTTTGCCCCCTGAGCTGCGTGATTCCTGCCTGCTCAGCTCCTTGATTTCTGCCTGCTGAGCTGCGTGATTCCTGCCCGCTCACCTCCTTGATTATTGACTGCTGAGCTGCGTGATTCCTGTCTGCTCAGTCACGGGTTTAAAGCCTGCTGAGTCCCATGATTAGAGTCTGCTTAGGCACTTCATTACAGTCTGCTCAGCTCCATGATTATTGCCTGCTGACCTGCGTGAATAGTGTCTACTCAGCAGTGTGATTAGTCCCTGCTCTGCTGCATTATTCGTGCCTGCTGAGCTCCTTGATTATTGCTTCCTGAGCTGCGTGATTTGTGCCTGCTCAAATCCTTGATTATTGTCTGCTGATCTGCGTGATTTGGGCCTGCTCAGTTCCATGATGATTGCCCGCTGAGCTGCGTGATTTGTGACTGCTCAGCTCCTTGATTATTGCAAGCTGATCTGTGTGATTCGGGCCTAATCAGCTCCATGATTATTGCCTGCTGAGCTGCATGATTCAGGCCTCCTCAGCTCCTTGATTATTGCCTGCTGAGCTGCGTGATTCCTGTCTGCTCAGTCCCGGGTTTATAGCCTGCTGAGTCACGTGATTAGAGTCTGCTTAGCCACTTCATTACAGTCTACTCAGCTCCATGATCATTGCCTGCTGAGCTGCGTGATTAGTGCCTGATCAGTTGTGTGATTAGTCCTTGCTCAGCTGCGTGATTTGTGCCTGCTGAGCTCCTTCATTATTGCCTCCTGAACTGTGTGAATTGTGCCTGCTCAGCTCCTTGATTAGTGCCAGCTGAGCTGCGTGATTCCTGCCTGCTCAGCTCCTTGATTATTGCCTGCTGAGTGGCGTGATTCATGTCTGCTCAGTCACGAGTTTAGAGCCTTCTGAGTCATGGGTTTAGAGCCTGCTTAGCCACTTCATTACAGTCTGCTCAGCTCCATTACTATTTCCTGTTCCTCTCCGTGACTAAGGCCTGCTTAGCCAAGTGATTAGTGCCTGCTCAGCTCTTTGATTATTGCCTGCCAAGGCACATGATCAGTGCATGATAGCCACGTGATCAGCGCCTCTCAGTCACGTGATCAGCTTCTCAGTCACGTGATCAGCGCCTCTCGGTCACGTGATCAGCGCCTCTCAGTCACGTGATCAGTGCATGATAGCCACGTGATCAGTGCCTGCTCAGTCACGTTATCAGTGCATGCTCAGACACGTGATCAGGACCTGCTCAGTCACATGATCAGGGCCTGCTGAGTCACGGGATTAGGGGCCTGCTCAGCTGCTTGATTAGCCCCTGCTCAGCTGCGTGATTAGTGCCTGCTCAGCTGTGTGATTAATCCCTTCTCAGCTGTGTTATTCCTGCCTGCTGAGACGCCTGATTAGTATTTGCTCAGTCACTGGTTTAGAGGCTGCTGAGTCACGTGATAAGAGTCTGCTTAGCCACGTAATTACGTTCTTCTCAGCTCCATTACTATCGACTGTTGAGCTTCATGATTCCTGCCTGCTCAGCTCCTTGATTATTGCCTGCTGAGCTGCGTGATTCCTGCCTGCTCAGCTCCATGATTATTGTCTGCTGATCTGCGTGATTCGGGCCTTCTCAGCTCCATGATTATTGCTTGCTCTTCTGTATGATTTGGGCCTTCTCATGTCCATGATTATTGCCTGCTGAGCTGCATGATTTGTGACTGCTAAGCTGTAGGATTATTGCCTGCGCTTCTCTATGATTAGTGCCTACTTAGCCAAGTGAATAGTGCCTGCTCAGCTCCTTGATTATTGCCTGCTGAGGCACGTGATCAGTGCATGATAGCCATGTGATCAGCGCCTCTCAGTCACGTGATCAGTGCATGCTAAGTCACGTGATCAGTCCCTCTTAGTCACGTAATCAGTGCATGATAGCCAGGTGATCAGCGCCTCTCAGTCACGTGATCAGTGCATGCTCAGTCACGTGATCAGGGCCTGCTTAGTCACGGGATTAGAGCCTGCTCAGCTGTGTGATTAGTCCCTGCTTGCTTCGTGATTAGTGCCTGCTCAGCTATGTGGTTAGTCCCTGCTCAGCTGCGTGATTCGGACTTGCTCAGCTCCTTAATTTTGCCCCCTGAGCTGCGTGATTCCTGCCTGCTCAGCTCCTTGATTTCTGCCTGCTGAGCTGCGTGATTCCTGCCCGCTCACCTCCTTGATTATTGACTGCTGAGCTGCGTGATTCCTGTCTGCTCAGTCACGGGTTTAAAGCCTGCTGAGTCCCATGATTAGAGTCTGCTTAGGCACTTCATTACAGTCTGCTCAGCTCCATGATTACTGCCTGCTGAACTGCGTGATTAGTGCTTACTCAGCTGTGTGATTAGTCCCTGCTCAGCTGCGTGATTCATGCCTGCTGAGCTCCTTGATTATTGCCTCCTAAGCTGCGTTATTTGTGCCTGCTCAGCTCCTTGATTATTGCCTGCTGAGCTGGGTGATTCGTGTCTGCTCAGTCACGGGTTTAAAGCCTGCTGAGTCACGTGATTAGAGTCTGCTTAGGCACTTCATTACAGTCTGCTCAGCTCCATGAGTACTGCCTGCTGATCTGCGTGATTCGGGCCTGCTCAGCTCCATGATTATTGCCTGCTGATCTGCGTGATTCGGGCCTGCTCAGCTCCATGATTATTGCCTGCTGATCTGCGTGATTCGGGCCTGCTCAGCTCCATGATTATTGCCTGCTGATCTGCGTGACTCGGGCTTAGTCAGCTCCATGATTGTTGCCTGCTGAGCTGCGGGATTCAGGCCTGCTCAGTCACGGGTTTAGTGCCTGCTGAGTCACGTGAATAGAGTCTTCTTAGCCACGTCATTACAGCCTGCTCTTCTCCATGATTATTGCCTACTGGTCTGTGTGTTTCTTGCCTGCTCAGCTCCATGATTATTGCCTGCTGAGCTGCATGATTAGTGCCTGATCAGCTGCATGATTCCTGCCTGCTCTGCTGTGTAATTAGTCCCTGCTCAGCTGAGTGATTAGTGCCTGCCATCTCTGTGATTACTATCTGATCAGCTTCGTGATTTGTGCCTGCTCCTCTCCATGATTGGTGTCTGCTCTGTCAGGGGTTTAGTGCCTCCTGAGTCACGTGATTAGAGTCTGCTTAGCCAGGTCATTACAGCCTGCTGAGCTCCATGATAATTGCCTGCTGAGCTGCATGATTAGTGCCTGCTTAGCCATGTCATTTGTGCCTCATAAGCTCCTTGATTATTCCCTGCCGAGCTGCGTGATTAGTGTCTGCTCATTCACGGATATAGTGCCTGCTCAGCCAAGTCATTAGTGCCTGGTCAATCTCGGTTTTAGTGCCTGCTGAGTCACGTCATCAGTGCCTGCTCAGTTACGTGATCAGTGCCTGCTGGATCACAGGATTAGTGCCTGCTCAGCTGCTTGATTAGTGCCTTCTCAGCTCCGTGATTAGTGTCTGCTCAGTCACGGGTTTAGTGCCTGCTGAGTCACGTGATTATTGCCTGCTCAGCCAAGTGATTAGTGCCTGTTCAGCTCCGTGATTACTGCCTGCTCAGTCACGGGTTTAGTGCCTGCTGAGTCACGTGATTAGAGTCTGCTTAGCCAGGTCATTACAGCCCGCTCAGCTCCATGATTATTGCCTGCTGAGCTGCGTGATTAGTGCCTGCTTAGCCATGTCATTTGTGCCTGATCAGCTCCTTGATTATTGCCTGCTGAGCTGCGTGATTAGTGTCTGCTCATTCACGGGTATAGTTCCTGCTCAGCCAAGTCATTAGTGCCTGCTGGATCACAGGATTAGTGCCTGCTCAGCTGCTTGATTAGTGCCTTCTCAGCTCCGTGATCAGTGTCTGCTCAGTCACGGGTTTAGTGCCTGCTGAGTCACGTGATTATTGCCTGCTGAGCTGCGTAATTAGTGTCTGCTCAACCAAGTGATTAGTTTATGCTCAGCTCGGTTATTAGAGCCTGCTGTGTCACGTGATCAGTGCCTGCTGAGTCACGTGATCAGTGCATGCTGTCACGTGATCAGTGGCTGATCAGCCACGTGATCAGTTCCTGCTCAATCAAGTGATCAGTGCATGATAGCCACGTGTTCCATGCATGCTCAGTCCCGTGATCAGTGCATGATCAGCCACATGATCAGTGCATGCTCAGTCACGTGATAAGTTCATGATCAGCCACGTGATCAGTGCCTGCTCAGTCATGTGATCAGTGCATGATAGCCACATGATCAGTGCGTGATCTGTCACGTGATCAGTGACTGCTCAGCCACGTCATTAGTGCCTGCTGAGTCACGTGATTAGTGTCTGCATAGCCATGTCATTACAGCCTGCTCAGCTCCATGATTATTGCCTGCTGAGCTGTGTGATTAGTGTCTGCTCAGTCACGGGTTTAGTGCCTGCTTTCCAAGTAATTAGTGCCTGCTCAGCTCCGTGACTTGTGCCTGCTCGGTCACGGGTTTAGTGCCTGCTGTGTCACTTGATCAGTGCCTGCTCAGTCACGTGATCAGTGCCTCTCAGCCACGTGATCAAGACAAGCTCACATTGAAACCAGGGAGAAAGACTCATAGGTCATGCCACATTCTGAAAGACACTGATTTCGCAGTCCACTCAAGATAATTCCCGATTCCCAGGCACCTCTTCGAATGTAACCCTCAGGATGAAGTCAAAACACAAAGGGGAACTGACACACCAGTTGCTTCATCCAGAAATAGCCGCAGGTTCCAAGTAACTCAAAAAGTAGCCTGTCACACCGTGAACAACTATAGAGGCAAGTGGAGTTCCATTCCTCAACACAAGGTGAGGCCTGAATCTCCTGTTCCAACTCTGCAGAGACCCTGCGATGGAAGTCAGAAATGGAGGGGAATGCTGAGTTTGCCCCCACTCCCCGGAGATGAGGCCCTATTCATCCCTGTAAGGATGTGCAAGGAATCCCGAGGTGCTCCTCGAAACGCCAAAGGACATCTGATTTCCCTGAGGAGACACGAGTGGTCGATTGCCCTGTGTTGCATGCAAAGGAATGCCAACATCCCCGATGCACCTCGAGAGGAGGCTGGTATCTACTTGACAGTGGAGGGGAACCTGGGGCCTTGTAACAATTCGAAAGCCAAGTTTTTTCCCATCCACTCAAGATCAGGTCAGATGCCTTGCACCTTTGAGAATGTCAGCCAAGAATCAAGTCACAACACGAAGGGAATTCTGATGCCCCGGTTGCTAATCCGAAAAGAGACCCAGGTCCCAAATTCAACGCGGCTGGAGGCCTGAAACCCAAGACCCAAGTCAGAACAGGAGAGGAACCTTGAATTTCCCACCTCAACTCGAGATGAGACTCTATTCGTCCCTGCAGCGATGTGCGAGGAATCCTGAAGTGACCCTCCCAATGCCAAAAAAGATCAGACTTACCTGAGGAGACACGAGCCGTCCCCCAGGTCGACACACAAGTCGAGAGGAACGCTTAGCCTTCCGCCACAACTCCAGGCAAACTAAGAAATTTTCCCCTGCACGCTCGAGGAGGCCCTTTTACACTGTAGCATTTCCAAAGAAAGCCCACGTTTCCCTTGGAACACTGAAGGGTCCTCGACACGCTTTACTGTACTCCAGAAGTTTCCCGAGATACCAGTCCCCACTCAAGAAGAATGCTGAGTTTCCCGCCACAAGTCAAGAAGAGCCCCGTTTTCCTCGCCTCAAGTTGAGATGAGGGTCCATTGCTCTGCTTTGCGTGGAAAGAAGTGCTGACGTCCCCGTCCCACTTCGAGAAGATGCTGGTATCTACTTGACACTGGAGGGGAACCCGGGGGGGCTTTACACAATTCAAAATCCACGTATTTCCCCATCCACTCGACATCAGGCCTGATTTCCTTGCACCAATTCGAATATAGGTTGAGAATCAACTCACAACACAAAGAGATTTCTGATTCCCTGTTTGGTAATTCAAAAAGAGCCCCAGGTCCCAAATTCAACTCGGCTGGAGGCCTGAAACCCCTTTGACAACTCGAGAGGGAAGCAGAGTTCCATGAGTCCACACATGTCGAGACCTGACTCCCTGTTTGAAACGGCATACACAGTCTGAGACCCATGTGAGAACAGCAGAGGAACCCTGAGGTTCCTGCCTCAACTCGAGATGAGGCCCTCTTCCATTGCACCAAACCCAGTGGAGACCCGAGAGGACATCCCAACTCCACAGTATTCCTGACTTCCCATAGGAACCCTGAGAAGTTCCATGAGGTCACCGTCACAACTTGAGAGGAACCCTATGCTTCCCACCACAACTCAAGGCAAACTATGAAATCTCCCCTGCAGACGTGAGGAGGCCCTTTTACGCTGCAGCATTTCCAAAGAAAGTCCACGTTTCCCTTGGAACTCGAAAGGGTCCTACACATGCTTTACGAAACTCCAGAGGTTTCAAGAGATACCAGACACAACTCGAGAGGAACGCTGAGTTTCCTGCCACAAGTCAAGAAGAGCCCCGTTTTCCCCACCTCAACTCGAAATGAGGACCTCTTCCTTTGCACGGACCCAAGTGGAGTCCCGAGAGGTCCCTCTACCTCCACAATATTCCTGACTTCCCATAAACACCCTGAGAAGCTCCCTGAGGTCACTGTAACATGTTGAGGGAAGCCAGGGTTTCCTGCAGCAACTCCAGAAAGACCTCGATATCTCCCCTTCAATGCAGCTTGAGGCCCGATTCCCCTGCCACAACTCGAGAGCAATGCCATGCTCCCCCTCGCAACTCGAATGGAGGCTCAACTTCCCTGGGGTCACATGAGAGGCTCCCTGAGTTACCCTTCATTACTCGAGAGAAACCCCACACGTCCCACTGCAGCTCAAAAAAAAAACAAAACAAAACCACGAGATTCCCCCGTCATCACGAGATGAGGCCCTTTTTTTCCTGCATGGCCTAGAGAGCATTCCCGAGTCCTCTCTCAAAACTCCACAGGAGGCTTGACTCCCTTTAGGCCACTCAATTGGCTCCAAGACATACGAGTTGCAACTCAACACGAAAGCGGAGTTCTTTGCTTCCACTCGAGACGAGGCCTGACTCCCTGGGTGAGTCTGGAATGCAACCCCGAGATCCCACCACAAGTCATGAAGAGCCCCGTTCTCCCCGTCTCAAATCGAAATGAGGCCCTCTTCCTTTGCTCTGACCCCAGTGGAGTCCCGAGAGGCCCCTCCACCTCCACAATATTCCTGACTTGGCATAAACACCCTGAGAAGCTCCCTGAGGTCACTGTCACATATCGAGGGAAGCCAGGATTTCCTGCTGCAACTCCAGAAAGACCTCAATATTTCCCCTTCAAGGCATCTTGAGGCCCAATTTCCCTGCCACGACTCGAGAGCAACGCCGTGCACCCCCTAGCAACTCGAATGAAATTCCGATTGCCTCTCGAGCTATTCACGGGGTGACAGGCCACTTGTCGAGCTGTATTTGGAGCCTGCAGGTTCTTCCGGCGATGCACTAGGGTGTCAGTGCCCCTTCGTGTTGTGACTTCATCCACAGGGTTGCATTCGAAGAGGTGTCCGGGCATCGGTTTCTTATCAAGAGTGGACTGGGAAATCGGGGTCTTTCGGAATGTGGCACCACCGACGAGGCTATGTCTCGAATTTCTTCATCAGATCGGCCTCATCCTGAGGTGCGATGGGAAGGTCGGGAACCCCTTTCAGACAAAGCAGGGGAATTGACCCTCCTGTCGAGATCAGGAGGGGAGAAGGGGCTCAGATGAAGTGGTACTGGGAACCTCGGTGTTCCTCTCGAGTGAGACTGGTATGTCGAAGAACTTTTGGAGTTGCATCAAGGGTGTCAAGTACCATTTCAAACTTCAAGATGGAACGTGGGATTTTTCTTGAGACGGTGTAGTGGGAAAGGGCTTCATCTTGCAATGACGGGAGAACCTCGTGGTTTTTCTAGAGTTGTGGCGGGATTCTCGAGTTACGATGGGGAACTCAGGATGCCTCTCGTATTGGCCCAGGGAAGTCCAGTCTCCATATTCGAGTTCCGAGGGAGAGCTGCTGATTGCTCTCGAGTCACTGCAGGACAAATAAACCTCATCTAGGCTTGTGTCCAGAAACTAATGTTCCTCTCCAGGGGCGACAGGGATCTCGGGGTAGCATGCAACACTCACCCAGGGAGTCAGGCCTCTTCTCGAATGGAAGCTATTCCATTCCTCTATGGAAGCTTTCCATACCTCCGCTATCCTCTCGAGTTGCGAAGGGTATCTCTTGGAGCCCACTGAGTGGCCTAAAGGGAGTCAAGCTCCCAGTGGAGTTTTGAGAGAGGACTCAGGATTGCTCCTTAGGCCCTGCAGGAAAAGAAGGGCCTCATCTCGCAATAACAAGGGCATCTCATGGTTTTTCTTGAGCTGCGGCGCCAGTGTGGGGTTTCTCACAAGGTACGACGCAGAACTCAGGGAGCCTCTCGTATGGAGCCAGGCAAGTCCGGACTCAATTCGAGATGTGAGGGGGAGCGTGGCATTGCTCCTGAGTCTTGGTAGGGGAATCGGGCCTCAAGACGAGTTGAAGAAAGAATCTCGAGGTCTTTCTCGAGTTGTGGCAGGAAACCCTGTGTTCCCTCGACTTGTGCCGGGAGAGGGACCTCAGGGAGCTTCTCAGGGTGCCTATGAGAAGTCAGGGATACTATGGAGTTGGGAGGGACCTCTCGGGACTCCACTGGGTTTGGTGCAATGGAAGAGGGCCTCATCTCGAGTTGAGGCAGGAAACTCAGGGTTCCCCTCCATTTCTGACTTCGATCACAGGGTCTCTGCAGAGCTGGAACAGAAGAGGCCCGCCTCGTATTGTGTTGAGGAATGGAACTCCACTTGCCTCTCGAGTTGTTCATGGGTGACAGGCCTCTTGTCGATGTGTATTTGGAACCTGTGTTTTTTTCCGGACAATGCATGGGGTGTCAGTGCCCCTTCGTGTTGTGACTTCATCCACAGGGTTGTATTCGAAGAGGTGTCCGGTCATCGGGTTCTTATCAAGAGCGGACCGGGAAATCGAAGTCTTTTGGAATGTGGCACCACCCACGCGGCTACGTCTCGAATTTCTTGGTGAGACCGGCCTCAGTCTGAGGTGTGATGGGAAGGGCGGGATCCCCTTCTAGAAAAAGTAGGGGAAACGACCGTCATGTCGAGATCAGGATGGGAGAAGGGGCTCAGATGAAGTGCTTCCGGGAACCTCGGTATTCCACTCGAGTGACACCTGTATGTCGGGGAACTTTTTGGGTCTCATCAAGGGTGTCAAGTACAGTTTCAAATTTCAAGACGGAACATGGGACTTCTCTTGAGATGCTATAGCGGGAAAGGGCTTCACCTTAGTATGACGGGGGAAACTCGTGGTTTTTTTCGACTTGTGCCGGGTTTCTCAAGTTACGACGGGCAACCAGGATACCTCGCGTGTTGGCCCAAAGAAGTCCAATCTTCCATTCGAGTTGCGAGGGAGAGCTGGGGATTGCTCTCGAGTAACTGCAGGGCAATCAGACCTCATCAAGTCTTGATTCCAGAAACTAATGTTCCTCTCCAGGAGCGACAGGGATCTCGGGGTTGCATTCCAGACTCACCCGGGGAGGCAGGCCTCGTCTTGAGTGGAAACAAAGAACTCCGCTGTCCTCTCAAGTCGCGACGGGTATCTCATGGATCCCCTGGGTAGCCTAAAGGGAGTCAAGCCTCCCGTGGAGTTTTTATAGAGGAGTCGCGATTGCTCTCCAGGGCTTGCAGAAAAAGAAGGGCCTCGAAACGCAATGACGGGGACATCTCATGGTTTTCTTGAGCTGCGGCACCAGTGTGGGGTTTCTCACGAGGTACGACCGGGAACACAGAGAGCCTCTCGTGGGGCACCAGGGAAGTCAGGTCTCCATTCGAGTGGCGAGGGTGAGGGCAGCATTGCTCTCGAGTCATGGTAGGGAATCGGGCCTCAAGATTCGTTGAAGACGGACTCTGGAGGTCTTTCTCTGGTTGCGGTAGGAAACCCTGGGTTCCCTCGACTTGTGCCAGTGACCTCAGGGAGCTTCTCAGGGTGCCTCTGAGAAATCAGGGATATTGTGGAGTTGGGAGGGGCCTCTCGGGACTCCACTGGGTTTGGTGCAATGGAAGAGGGCCTCATCTCGAGTTGAGGCAGGAACCTCAGGGTTCCTCTCCATTTCTGACTCTGATCGCAGGGTCCCTGCAGACTTGGGACAGGAGAGTGAGACCTCGTCTTGGGTTCAGGCATGGAACTCCGCTTGCCTCTCGAGGTGTTCACAGGGTGACAGGCCACTTGTTTATTTGGATTTGGAACCTGCGGGTTTTTCGGGAAGATGCATGGGGGTGTCAGTGCCCCTTCGTGTTGTGACTTCATCCACAGGGTTGCATTCGAAGATGTGTCCGGGCATCGGGTTCTTATCAAGAGCAGACCAGGAAATTGGGGTCTTTCGGAATGTGGCACCACCCACGAGGCTGTGTCTCGAATTTCTTCGTGAGACCGGCCTCATCCTGAGGTGCGACAGGAAGGTCGGGAACCCCGTCCAGACAAAGAAGGGGAATCGACCCTCCTGTCGAGATCAGGAGGGGAGAAGGGGCTCCGAAGAAGTGGTGCCAGGAACCTCGGTGTTCCTCTCGAGTGAGACCGGTATGTCGGGGTACTTTATGGGTCGCATCAAGGGTGCCAAGTACCGTTTCAACCTTCAAGACGAAACGTGGGAATTCTATTGAGACGCTGTAGCGGGATAGGGCTTCATCTTGCGATGACGGGGGAACCACGTGGTTTTTCTCGAGTTGCGGTGGGATTCTCGAGTTACGATGGGGAATTCAGGATGCCTCTTGTGTTGGCCCAGGGAAGTCCAATCTTCCATTCGAGTTGCGAAGGAGATCTGGGAATTGCTCTCGAGTCACTGCAGGGCAAATAGACCTCATCTAGGCTTGTGTCCAGAAGCTAATGTTCCTCTCCAGGTGAGAAAGGTATTTGGAGGTTGCATTCCAGACTCACCCGGGGCATCAGGCCTGGTCTCGAGTGGAAGCAAAGAACTCCGCTCTCCTTTCGAGTCGTGACGTGTATTTCTTGGAACCCACTGAGTGGCCTAAAAAGAGTCAAGCCTCCTGTGGAGTTTTGAGAGAGGACTTCGGATTTCTCTCCAGGCCATGCAGGAAACGAAGGCCCTCATCTCGAGATGACGGGGAGTCTCGTGGTTTTTCTCGAGCTGCAGCGCCAGTGTGGGGTTTCTCACGAGGTACGATGGGGAGCTCAGAGAGCCTCTAGTGTGGCGCCAGGGAAGTCAGTTCTCCATGCGAGTAGTGAAGGGATGCGCGTAATTCCTCTCGAATCATGGTAGGGAAATTGGGCCTCAAGACGTGTTGAAGAAGGACTCTCGAGGTCTTTCTTGGGTTGCGGCAGGAAACCCAGTGTTCCCTCAACTTGTGCCGTTGACCTCAGGGAGCTTCTCAGGGTGCCTCTGAGAAGTCAGGTATACTGTGGAGTTGGGAGGGGCCTCTCGGGACTCCAATCGGTTTAGTGCAATGGAGAGGGCCTCATCTCGAGTTGAGGCAGGAACCTCAGGGCTCCTCTCCATTTATGACTCGGATTACAGGGTCCCTGAGGATTTGGGACAGGAGAGTCAGGCCTCGTCTTGGGTTGAGGCATGGAACTCCACTTGCCTCTGGAGTTGTTCATGGGGTGACAGTCCACTTGTTGAGCTATATTTGGAACCTGCAGGTTTTTGCAGACAGTGCACGGGGTTGTCAGTGCCCCTTCGTGTTGTGACTTCATCCACAGGGTTGCATTCAAAAAAGTGTCCGGGCATCAGGATCTTCTCAAGAGTGGACCAGGAAATCGGGGTCTTTCAGAAAGTGGCAGCACCAACGAGGCTACATCTCGAATTTCGTCGTGAGACCGGCCTCATCCTCAGTTGAGACGGGAAGTTCGGGAACCCCTTCAAGACAAAGCAGGGGAATCGACTCTCCTGTCGAGATCAGGAGGGGAGAAGGGGCTCAGGTGAAGTGGTGCCGGGAACCTCGGTGTTCCTCTCAAGTGAGACCAGTATGTCGGGGAACTTTTTGGGTCGCATCAAGGCTGCCAAGTACCGTTTCGACCTTCAAGACGGAACGTGGGACTTCTCTTGAGGCGCTGTAGCGAGAAAGGGCTTCATCTTGTGGTGACGGGGGAACCGCTTGGTTTTCCTCGAGTTGCGGCGGGATTCTCGAGTCACGACGGGGAATTCAGGATGCCTCTTGTGTTGGCCCAGGGAAGTCTATTCGTCCATTCGAGTTTTGAAGCCGAGTTGGGGATTGCTCTCGAGTCACTTCAGGGCAAATAGACCTCATCCAGGCTTGTGTTCAGATGCTAAAGTTCCTCCCCTGGGATGACACGGATCTCGGGGTTGCATTCCAGACTCACCCGGGGAGTCAGGCCTCATCTTGAGTGGAAGCAAAGAACTCCGCTCTCCTCTCGAGTTGCGACGGGTATCTCTTGGAGCCCACTGAGTGGCCTAAAGGGAGTCAAGCCTCCTGTGGAGTTTGGAGAGAGGACTGGGGATTGCTCTCTAGGCCACGCAGGAAACAAAGGCCCTCATGTCGTGATGATGACGGGGGAGTCTAGTGGTTTTTCTCGAGCTGTGGCGCCAGTGTGGGGTTTCTCACGAGGTACGACGGGGAGCTCAGGGCGCCTCTCGTGTGGCGCCAGGGAAGTCAGGTCTCCATGAGAGTGGCAAGGGGGAGTGCATCATTGCTCTTGAGTCATGGTAGGGGAATCGGGCCTCAAGACGCATTGAAGAAGGACTCTCGAGTTCTTTCTCGGGTTTCCCAGGAAACCCTGGGTTCCCTCGACTTGTGCCAGTGATTTCAGGGAGCTTCTCAGGGTGCATCTGAGAAGGCAAGGATACTATGTATTTTCGAGGGGCCTCTCGGGACTCCTCTGGGTTTGGTGCAATGGAAGAGGGCCTTATCTCGAGTTGAGGCAGGAACCTCAGGTTTCCTCTCCATTTCGGACTCCGATCACAGGGTCCCTGCAGAGTTGGGACAGGAGAGTCAGGCCTCGTCTTGGTTTGAGGCATGGAACTCCACTTGCCTCTCGAATTGTTCACAGGGTGACAGACCACTTGTCGAGCTGTATTTCGAACCTTCGTTTTTTTCTGCATGATGCACAGGGGTGTCAGTGCCCCTTTGTGTTGTGACTTCATCCACAGGGTTGCATTCGAAGATGTGTCCGGCCATCGGATTCTTCTCAAGAGCGGACCGGGTAATCGGGGTCTTTCAGAATGTGGCACCACCCACGAGGCTACGTCTCGAATTTCTTCGTGAGACTGGCCTCATCCTGAGGAGCCTTTGGAAGGTTGGGAAACCCTTCCAGAAAAAGCAGGGGAATTGACCCTCCTGTCGAGATCAGGAGGGGAAAGGGGGCTCAATGAACTGTTGGCAGGAACCTCGGTGTTCCTCTCGAGCTAGACTGGTGTGTCGGGGAACTTTTTCCGTTGCATCAAGGCTGCCAAGTACCGTTTCAATCTTACAGATGGAACGTGGGACCTCTCTTGAGACACTGTAGTGGGAAAGGGCTTCATTTTGCGATGACGGGGGAACCACGTGGTTTTTCTCGTGTTGCAGCGGGATTCTCGAGTCATGACGGGGAATTCAGGATGCCTCTTGTGTTGGCCCAGGAAGTCCAATCTTCCATTCGAGTTGCGAAGGAGAGCTGGCGATTGCTCTCGAGTCACTGCAGGGCAAATAGACCTCATCTAGGCTTGTGTCCAGAAGCTAATGTTCCTCTCCAGGGGCGAAAGGGATCTCCGAGTTGCATTCCAGACTCACCTGGGGAGTAGAACTCGTCTTGAGTGGAAGCAAAGAACTCCGCCTCCTCTCGAGTCGAGAAGGGTATCTCTTGGAGCCCACTGAGTGGCCTAAATGGAGTCAAGCCTCCAGTAGAGTTTTGAGACAACTCGGGATGGCCCTCTATGCCGTGCAGGAAAAGAAAGCCCTCATCTTGTGATGACGGGGGAGTTTCGTGATATTTCTTGATCTTCGGTGCCAATGTGGGGTTTCTCACAAGGTACGATGGGGAGCTCAGGAAGCCTCTCGAGTGGCGCCAGGGAAGTCAGGTCTGCATGTGAGTGGCGAGGGGGAGCACGTTATTGCTCTCGAGTCGTGGTTCGGGAATCCGGCCTCAAGAAGGATTGAAGCAGGACTCTCGAGGTCTTTCTCAGGTTGCGGCAGGAAACCTTGGGTTCCCTCGACTTGTGCCGGTGACCTCAGGGAGCTTCTCAGGGTGCCTCTGAGAAGTCAGGGATACTGTGGATTTGGGAGGGGCCTCTGGGGACTCCACGGGGTTTGGTGCAATGGAAGAGGGCCTCATCTCGAGTTGAGGCAGGAACCTCAGGGCTCCTCTCCATTTCTGACTCCAATCGCAGGGTCCCTGCAAAGTTGGGACAGCAGAGTCAGGCTTCGTCTTGGGTTGAAGCATGCAACTCCGCTTGCCTCTCGAGTTGTTCACGGGGTGACAGGCCACTTGTCGAGCTGTATTTGGAACCTGTGGGTTTTTCCGGACGATGCATGGGGTGTCAGTGCCCCTTCGTGTTGTGACTTCATCCACAGGGTTGCATTCGAAGAGGTGTCGGGGCATCGGGTTCTTATCAAGAGCTGACTGGGAAATCGGGGTCTTTTGAAATGTGGCACCACCCACGAGGCTATGTCTCGAATTACTTGGTGAGACTGGCCTCTTCCTGAGGTGCAACGGAAAGGTCAGGAACCCATTCCAGACAAAGTAGGGGAATCGACCCTCCTTTTGAGATCAGGTTGGGAGAAGGGGCTCAGATGAAGTGGTTCAGGGAACCTCGGTGTTCCTCTCGAGTGAGACTGGAATGTCGGGGAAATTTTTGGGTCCCATCAAGAGTGCCAAGTTCCGTTTCGACTTTCAAGTCGGAACGTGGGACTTCTCTTGAGACGCTGTAGCGGGAAAGGGCTTCATCTTGCGATGAAGGGGGAACCCCGTGGTTTTCTTCAAGTTGCGAAGGGATTCTTGAGTTACGACGGGGAATTCAGGATGCCTCTTGTGTTGGCCTAGGGAAGTCCAATCTTCCATTCGAGTTGCGAAGGAGAGCTGGGGATTGGTCTCGAGTCACTGAGGGCAAACAGACCTCATATAGGCTTGTGTCCAGAAGCTAATGTTCCTCTCCTGGGGCCACAGGGATATCAGGGTTGCATTCTAGACTCACCCGGGGAGCAGGCCTCGTCTCGAGTGGAAGCAAAGAATTCCGCTTGCTTCTCGAATCGCGACGGGTATTTCTTGGAGCCCACTGAGTGGCCTAAAGGGAGTCAAGCCTCCTGTGGAGTTTGGAGAGAGGACTCGGGATTGCTCTCTAGGCCATGCAGGAAACGAACCTTCTCATCTGGCGATGACAGGGGAGTCTCATGGTTTTTCTCGAACTGAGGCGACAGTGTGGGGTTTCTCACGAGGTACGACGGGGAGCTCAGGGAGCCTCTCGTGTGGCGCCAGGGAAGTCAGATCTCCATGCGAGTGGCCAGGGGGAGCGCGTCATTGCTCTCAAGTCGCGGTTGTGGAATTGGGCCTGAAGACACGCTGAAGAAGGACTCTCGAGGTTTTTCTCGGGTTTCGGTAGGAAACCCTGGGTTCCCTCGACTTGTTCCAGTGACCTCAGGGAGCTTCTCAGGGTGCCTCTGAGAAGTCAGGGATACTGTGGAGTTGGGAGGGGCCTCTCTGGACTACACTGGGTTTGGTGCAATGGAAGAGGGCGTCATTTCGAGTTAAGGCAGGAACCTCAGGGTTCCTCTCCATTTCTGACTCTGATCGAAGGGTCCCTGTAGACTTGGGGCAGGAGAGTGAGACCTCGTCTTGGGTTCAGGCATGGAACTCCGCTTGCCTCTCGAGGTGTTCACAGGGTGACAGGCCACTTGTTTATCTGGATTTGGAACCTGCGGGTTTTTCGGGAAGATGCATGGGGGTGTCAGTGCCCCTTTGTGTTGTGACTTCATCCACAGGGTTGCATTCGAAGATGTGTCCGGCCATCGGATTCTTCTCAAGAGCGGACCGGGTAATCGGGCTCTTTCGGAATGTGGCACCACCCACGAGGCTACGTCTCGAATTTCTTCCTGAGACCAGCCTCATCCTGAGGTACGATGGGAAGGTCCGGATTCCCTTCAAGACAAAGCAGGGGAATCGACCCTCCTGTCTAGATCAGGAGGGGAGAAGGGGCTCAGATGAAGTGGTGCTGGGAACCTCGGTGTTCCTCTTGAGTGAGACTGGTATGTCAGGGAACTTTTGGGTCACATCATGGGTGGCAAGTATCGTTTTGACCTTTCAGATGGAACGTGGGAATTCTCTTGAGACGCTGTAGTGGGAAAGGGCTTCATCTTGCGATTATGGGGAAACCACGTGGTTTTTCTCGAGTTGCGGCGGGATTTTCGAGTTACAATGGGGGAATTCAGGATGCCTCTTGTGTTGGCCCAGGGAAGTCCAATCTTCCATTCGAGTTGTGAAGGAGAGCTTGGAATTGCTCTCGAGTCACTGCAAGGCAAATAGACCTCATCTAGGCTTGTGTCCAGAAGCTAATGTTCCTCTCCTGGGGCGACAGGGATCTCGGGGTTGCATTCCAGACTCACCCGGGGAGTCAGACCTCGTCTTGAGTGGAAGCAAAGAACTCCGCTCTCCTCTCGAGTTGCGACGGGTATCTCTTGGAGCCCACTGAGTGGCCTAAAGGGAGTCAAGCCTCCTGTGGAGTTTGGAGAGAGTAGTTGGGATTGCTCTCTAGGCCATGCAGAAAAGGAAGGCCCTCATCTTTGGATAACGAGGGACTCTCGTGGTTTTTCTCGAGCTGTGGCGCCAGTGAGGGGTTTCTCACGAGGTATGACGATGAGCTCAGAGAGCCTCTCGTGTGGAGCCAGGGAAGTCAGTTCTCCATGCGAGTGGCGACGGGGAGCGTGTCATTGCATTCGAGTCATGGTAGGGGAATCGGGTTCTTATCAAGAGTGGACTGGGAAAACGGGGTCTTTCGGAATGTGGCACCACACACGAGGCTACGTCTCGAATTTCTTTGTGAGAATTGCCTCATTCTGAAGTGCGACCAGAAGGTCGGGATCCACTTTCAGACAAAACAGGGGAATCGACCCTCCTCTCGAGATCATAATGGGAGAAGGGGCTTAGAGGAAATGGTGCCGGGAATACCTTTGTTCCTCTGGAGTGAGCCCGGTATGTCCAGGAACATTTTGGGTCACATCAAGGGTGTCAAGTACTGTTTCGAACCTCAAGAAGGAACGTGGGACTTCTCTTGAGACACTATATCGGGAAAGGGCTTCATTTTGAAATGGCCGGGGAACCTCGTGGTTTTTCTCGAGTTGCGGTGGGATTCTCGAGTTACGACGGGGAATTTAGGATTCCTCTCGTGTTGGCCCAGGGAAGTCCAATCTTCCATTCGAGGTGCGAGGGAGAGCTGGGGATTGCTCTCAAGTAATTGCAGGGCAAATAGACCTCAACTAGGCTCGTGTCCAGAAACTAATGTTCCTCTCCAGGGGTGACAGGGATCTCGGGGTTGCATTCCAGACTCACCTGGGGATTCAGGCCTCGTCTCAAGTGGAAGCAAAGAATTCCGCTCTCCTCTCGAGTCGAGACAGGTATCTCTTGGAGCCAACTGATTGGCTTAAAGGGCGTCAAGCCTCCTGTGGAGTAGGAGAGAGGACTCGGGATTGCTCTCTAGACCATGGAGGAAAAAAAGGACCTCATCACGTGATGATGGGGGAATCTCGTGGTTTTTCTCGAGCTGTGGCGTCAGTGTGGGGTTTCTCACAGAGTACGACGGGGAACTCAGGGGCCTCTCCTGTGGTGCCAGGGAAGTCAGGTCTGCATTCCCTTCGAGTGGTGAGGGGGAGCGAGGCATTGCTTTAGAGTCATGGTAGGGGATTGTGGCCCCAAGACGCATTTAAAAAGGCCTCTGGAGGTTTTTCTCGGGTTGTGGCAGGAAACCCTGTGTTCCCTAGACTTGTGCTGGTAACCTCAGGGAGCTTCTTAGGGTGCCTATGAGAAGTCAGGGATATGTGGAGTTTGGAGGGGCCTCTGGGGACTCCACTGGGTTTGGTGCAATGGAAGAGGGCCTCATCTCAAGTTGAGGCAGGAATCTCATGGTTGCTCTCCATTTCTGACTTCGACTGCAGGGTCCCTGCAGAGTTGGGACAGGAGAGTCAGGCCTCGTCTTTTGTTGAGACATGGAACTCTACTTGCCTCTCGAGTTGTTCTCGGGTGACAGGCCACTTCTCGAGCTGTATTTGTTACCTGCGGGTTCTTCCAGTGATGCACTGGGGTGTCAGTGCCCCTTCGTCCTGTGACTTCATCCACAGGGTTGCGTTCGAAGAGGTGTCTGGTCATCAGGTTATTATCAAGAGTGGACCGGGGAATCGGGGTCTTGGAATGTGGCACCACCCATGAGGCTAATCTCGAATTTCTTCCTGAGACCAGCCTCATCCTGAGGTGCGACGGGAAGGTCAGTATCCCCTTTCAGACAAAGCTGGGGAATCGACCCTCCTGTCGAGATCAGGACGGGAGAAGGGGCTCAGAGGAAATGGTGCTGGTAATCCTGGTGTTAATCTCGAGTGAGCCCGATATGTCCGGGAACTTTTTGGATCACCTCAAGGGTGTCAAGTACCGTTTTGAACTTCAAGATGGAACATGGGACTTCTCTTGAGACGCTGTAGCGGGAAAGGACTTCATCTTGAAATGATGGGGGAACCTCGTGGTTTTTCTCGAGTTGCGGCGGGATTCTCGAGTTACGACGGAGAACTCAGGATGCCTCTCTTTTTGGCCCAGGGAAGTCCAATCTTCAATTCGAGTGGCGAGGGAGAGCTGGGAATTGCTGTTGAGTCACTGCAAGGCAAATAGACCTCATCTAGGCTTGTTTCCAGAAACTAATATTCCTCTCCAGGGGCGACAGGGATCTCGGGATTGCATTCCAGTCTCACCCGGGGAGTCAGGCCTCATCTTGAGGGGAAGCAAAGAACTCCACTCTCCTCTCAATTCACGACGGGGATCTGTTGGAGCCCACTGAGTGGCCTGAAAGGCGTCAAGCCTCCTTTGGAGTTTTGAGAGAGGACTTGGGATTGCTCTCTAGGCCCTGCTGGTAAAGAAGGCCCTCATCTCCCGATGACGGGGGAATCTCTTTGTTTTTCTTCAGCTGCGGCGCCATTGTGGGTTTTCTCACGAGGTACAACGGGGAGCTCAGGGAGCCTCTAGTGTGGCTCCAGGGAAGTCAGGTCTGCATTCCCTTCGAGTGGCGAGGGGGAGCACAGCATTGCTCTTGAATCATGGTAGGGTAATCGGACCTCAAGACGCATTGAAGAAGGCCTCTTGAGGTCTTTCTTGGTTGCAGCAGGAAACCCTGTGTTCCCTCGACTTGTGCCGGTGACCTCAGGGAGCTTCTCAGGGTGCCTCTGAGAAGTCAGGGATACTGTGAAGTTGGGAGGGGCCTCTCAGGACTCCACTGTGTTTGGTGCAATGGAAGAGGGCCTCATCTCGAGTTGAGGCAGGAATCTCAGGGTTCCTCTCCATTTCGGACTTCGACTGCAGCGTCCCTGCAGAGTTGGGACAGGAGAGTCAGGCCTCGTCTTGTGTTGAGGCATGGAACTCTGCTTGCCTGTCGAGTTGTTCTCGGGTGACATGCCACTTGTTGAGCTGTGTTTGGAACCTGTGGCTTTTTCCTGACGAAGCAACTGGGGTGTCAGTTCCCCTTCGTATTGTGACTTCATCCTCAGGCTTACATTCGAAGAGCTGCCCAGGCATCAGGACTTATCTGGAGTGGACAGGGATATCAGTGTCTTTCAGAATGTGACACGACCCACGAGGCTTTCTCCCTAGTTTCAGTATGAGCATGCACTGATCACGTGGCTGAGTAGGCACTGATCAATCGAATCAGCAGGCACTGCTGACTGAGCAACCACTAGTCAGGAAGCTGAGCAGGCACTAATCACTTGGCAAGATGGCACTAAACCCGTGCCTGAGCATACATTAATCACACAGCTCAGCAGGCAATAATCATCGAGGTGAGCAGGCTGTAATGACGTGGCTATGCAGACACGAATCACGTGACTCAGGAGGCACTAAACCCATGACTGAGCAAGCATTAATCCCGGAGATGAGCAGGCACTAGTCACTTGGCTGAGCAGGCACTAATCCCGTGACTGAGCAGGCACTGATCACCTGGCTGATCATGCACTGATCACGTGACTCAGCTTTCAATGATCAAGTGGCTGCCAGGCACTGATCACGTGACTCAGCAGGCATTAAACCCGAGACTGAGCAGACACTAATCAGGCAGCTCATGAGGCAACAATCAAGGAGCTTAGCAGGCACTAATGACGTGACTAAGCAGGTACTAATCACGCAGCTCAGCAGGCAATAATCAGGGAGCCTGCTCAGCTCCTGGAACTGAGCAGGCTGTAATGACATGGCTAAGCAGACATTAATCACGTGACTCAGCAGGCACTAAACCCGTGACTGAGCAGACACTAATCATGGAGCTGAGCAGGCACAGATCACGTGACTGAGCAGGCACTGATTACGTGTCTGATCAGGCATTGGTCACGTGCCTGATCATGCCCTGATCACGTGATTGAGCATGAGTGATCACGTGGCGGATCATGCACTTATCACGTGACTGAGCATGCACTAATCACGTAGCTGATCATGCACTGATCACGTGACTAATCATGCATTGATCACATGACTGTGCAGGCACCGATCACGTGGATGATCATGCACTGATCACGTGACTGAGAGGCACTGATCACATGGCTGATCATGCACTCATCACGTGACTCAGCTTGAACTGATCACACGGCTGAGAGACACTGATCACATGACTGAGCAGGCACTAATCATGTGACTCAGCAGGCATAATCACTTGGCTGAGCAGGCACTTAAACCATGACTGAGCAGACACTAATCACACAGCTCAGCAGGCAATAATCAGGGAGTTGAGCAGGCACTAATGACGTGGCTAAGCAGGCAATAATCATGCAGCTCAGCAGGCAATAATCAAGGAGCTGAGCAGGCTGTAATGACGTGGCTAAGCAGACTTGAATCACGTGACTCAGCAGGCACTAAACACGTGACTGAGCAGACACTGATCACGACCTGAGTAGGCACTGATCACGTGACTAGCAGGCACTGATCATGTGACTGAGCAGGCACTGATCACGTGGCTATCACGCACTGATCACATGGTGGATCATGCACTGATCATGTGACTGAGTATGCACAGATCATGTGGCTGATCATGCACTGATAATGTGACTGAGAGACACTGATCACGTGACTGAGCAGGCACTAATCACTTTGCTGAGCAGTCACTAATCAAGAAGCTTAGCAGGCACTAAACCCGTAACTGAGCAGACACTAATCACGCAGCTCATTAGGCAATAATCATGCAGCCGAGCAGGCACGAATCACACAGCTGATCAGGAACTGATCATGCAGCTGGGCAGGCACTAATTACGCAGCCAAGCAGGGAGTAATCACACAGCTGATCAGGCACTAATCATGCAGCTGAGCAGGGACTAATCAAGCAGCTGAGCAGGTGCTAATCCAGTGACTCAGCAGGCACTGATCACGTGGCTGAGTAGGCACTGATCACGTGACTAGCAGGCACTGATCATGTGACTGAGCAGGCACTGATCACGACCTGAGCAGGCACTGATCATGTGGCTGATGATGCACCGATCACGTGGCAGATCATGCACTGATCATGTGACTGAGGATGCACAGATCACGTGTCTGATCATGCACTGATCACGTGACTGAGAGGCACTGATCACGTGTCTGAGCAGGCACTAATCACTTTGCTGAGCAGTCACTAATCACGGAGCTGAGCAGGCACTAATAACTTAGCTGAGCAGGCACTAAACCCGTGACTGAGCAGACACTAATCATGCAGCTCAGCAGGCAATAATCAAGGAGCTCAGCAGGCACTAATGACGTGGCTAAGCAGGCAATAATCACGTGACTCAGCAGGCACTAAACCCGTGACTGAGCAGACACTAATCACGGAGCTGAGCAGGCACTAATCAAGCCCCTGAGTGGTCACTAATCCCGTGACTCAGCAGGCAGTGATTATGTAACTGAGCAGGCACTAATCCCGTGACTGAACAGGTACTGATCACGTGACTGAGCATGCACTGGTCACGTGGCTGAGAGGCACTGATCTCGTGACTCAGCAGGCACTAAACCCGTGACTGAGCGGGCAGTAATGACTTGGCTGAGCAAGCACTAATCACACAGCTCAGCAGGCAATAATCAAGGAGCTGAGCACACACTAATGACGTGGCTAAGTGGGCACTAATCACGCAGCTCAGCAGGCAATAATCATGGAGCTGAGCAGGCTGTAATGACGTGGCTAAGCAGACTCTAATCAGGTGACTCAGGAGGCACTAAACACGTGACTGAGCAGACGCTAATCAAGGAGCTGAGCAAGAACTAATCCGTTGATTGAGAAGGCACTAAATCCGTGACTGAGCAGACATTAATCACACAGCTCAGCAGGCAATAATCAAGGAGCTGAGCAGGCACGAATGATGAAGCTGAGCAGGCACTAAGCATGCAGCTGAGGAGGCACTAATCACGAGGCTGAGAAGCACTAGTCCCGTGACTCAGCAGGCACCTATCACGTGGCTCAGCAGGCACTGATCACGTTACTAGCAGTCACTGATCACGTGACACAGCAAGCACTGATCACGTCACTGATGGGGCACTGATCAGGTGACTGATCAGGCACTGATCACGTGACTGAGCAGGCACTGATCACGTGTCTTGTCAGGCACTGATCACGTGGCTGAGAGGCACTGATCACGTGGCTCAGAGACACTGATCAGGTGATGGAGCAGCTAGTGATCACTGGACACAGCAGGCACTAAACCCGTGACTGAGCAGGCACTAATCACAGAGCTGAGCAGGCACTAATCACTTGGCTGAGCAGGCACTAATCACGTGACTCAGCAGGCACTAATGACGTGGCTGAGCACTCAGTGATCACGTGACTGAGCAGGCACTAAACCCGTGACTGAACAGGCACTAATCACAGAGCTGAGCAGGCACTAATCACTTGCATGAGCAGGCATGAAACCCATGACTAAGCAGACACTAATCACGGAACTGAGCAGGCACTAATCACGTGACTGAGCAGGCACTAATGACGTGGCTGAACAGGCACTAATCACGTGACTCAGCAGGCACTAATGACTTGCTGAGAAAGCACTAAACACGTGACTGAGCAGACACCAATCACGGAGCTGAGCAGGCACTAATCAAGCAGCTAAGCAGGCACTAGTACCGTGACTCAGCAGGCACTGGTCACGTGATTGATCAGGCACTGATCACGTGACTGAGCAAGCACTGATCACGTGACTGAGTAGGCATTGATCACATGGCTGATCATGCCCTGATCACGTGGCTGATCATGCACTGATCACATTACTGAGCAGGCACTGATCATGTGATTGAGCAGGCACTGATCATGTGCCTGAGAGGTGCTGATCACGTGACTGAGCATGCACTGATTACGTGACTGAGCATGCACTGATTACGTGTTTGATCATGCACTGATCACGTGACTGAGCATTCACTGATTACATGACTGAGCAGGCTCTGGTCATGTAACTGGAGAGGCACTCATCATGTGACTGATCAAGCACTAATCTTGTGACTGAGCAGGCACTGATCACGAGCCTGAGAGGTGCCGATCACGTGACTGAGCATGCACTGATCACGTGGCTGAGAGGCACTGATCACGTGGCTCAGCATGCACTAATCACGCAGCTCAGCAGGCCATAATCATGGAGCTGAGGAAGCTGTAATGACATGGCTACGCAGACACTAATCACATGACTCAGCAGGCACTAATGATGTGGCTGAGAAGGCACTGATCACGTAACTGAGCAGGCACTAAACCCTTGACTGAGAAGAAACTAATCACGGAGCTGAGCAGGCACTAATGACTTGGCTGGGCAGGCACTAATCACACAGATGAGCAGGTACTCTTCACCCAGCTGAGCAGGGACTAATCAAGCAGCTGAGCAGGCACTAATCCCATGACTCAGCAGGCACTGATCAGGTTGCTGAGCAGGCACTGATCACGTGACTGATCATGCACTGATCACCTGACTGAGCATGCACTGATCAAGTGACTGAGCAGGCACTGATCACGTGGGTGATCATGCACTGATCACATGACTGAGTATGCATGGATCACATAGCTGATCATGCACTGATTATGTGACTGAGCATGCATGGATGACGTGGTTGTGAGGCACTGATCACGTGACTCAGCAGGCACTGATCACGTGACTCAGCAGGCACTAAACCCCTGACTGTGCAGGCACTAATCTCGGAGCCGAGCTGGCACTAATCACTTGGATGAGCTGACATTAAACCCGTGACTGAGCAGACATTAAACACGCAGCTCAGCAGACAATAATCCTGGAGCTGAGCAGGATGTAATGATGTGCCAAAGCAGACACTAATCACGTGACTCAGCAGGCACTAATGATGTGGCTGAGAAGGAACTGATCACGTGACTGAGCAGACACTAAACCCATGACTGAGCAGACACAAATCACAGAGCTCAGCAGGCACTAATGACTTGGCTGGGAAGGCACTAATCACACAGCTTATCAGGCACTAATCACGACGCTGAGCAGGGACTAATCAAGCAGCTGAGAAGGCACTAATCCCGTGACTCAGCAAGCACTGATCACGTGGCTGAGCAGGGCAAACGACCCTCATCTCCACTTGAGGCGGAGAAAACGGGGCTCTTCTTGACTTGTGGCGGGAAACTTATTGTTCCTCTCGAGTGGAGACGGGTATCTCTTGAAACTTGGAGTTTCGTAAAGCATGTCAAGAACCCTTTCGAGTTTCAAGGGAAACGTGGGCTTTCTTTGGAAACGCTACAGCGTAAAAGGGCCTCCTCAAGCGTGCAGGGGAGAATTTCGTAGTTTGCCTTGAGTGTGGTGGCAAGCGTAGGGTTCCTCTCGAGTTGCTTGTCGACCTGGGGGACCACTCGTGTCTCCTCAGGAAAGTCAGATCTCCTTTGTCTTTGCAAAGGCCACCTCGGGATTCCTCGCTCATCGCTCCAGGGATGAATAGGGCATCATCTCGAGTTGAGGCCGGAAACTCAGGCTTCCTCTCCATTTCTGACTTCTATCCCAAGGGTTTCTGCAGGTTGGAACCCGAGAGTCAGGCCTTGGATTGTGTTGAGGAATGGAACTCAGCTTGCGTCTGGAGTTCTTCACCGGGTGACAGGCCACTTGTCGAGTTGTATTTGGAACCTGCACCTTTTTGCGGACAATGCAACGGGGGTGTCATTCCCCTTGGTGTTATGACTTCATCGTCAGGGTTACATTCAAAGAGGTGCCCGGGCATCGGGACTTATCTTGAGTGGACACGGAAATCGTTGTCTTTCTTAAAGTCACACGACCCACGAGGCTTCCTCTTGAATTACAATATGAGACCTGCCTCTTCCTGAGGTGCGATAGTAAGGTCTGGATCCCTTTGCAGACATAGCAGGTGAGTCAACCCTCATATCGAGATCAGGAGGGGAGAAGGGGCTCAGATTAAGTTGTGCCGGGAACCTGGGTGTTCCTCTCGAATGAGAAAGGTATGTTGGAGAACTTTTTGAGTTGCATCAGGGGTTTCAAGTATCGTTTCAAATTTAAGAGGGAACGTGGGATTTCTCTTGAGACGTTGCAGCGGGAAAGGGCCTCATCTCGCGATGACGGGGGAACCTCATGGTTTTTCTTGAGTTACGGAGGGGTTCTCGAGTTATGATGGGGAACTCAGGGAGCCTCTCGATTTGGCACAGGGAAGTCCAATCTCCATTCAAGTTACGAGTGGGAGCCTGAGATTGCTGTTGAGTCACTGCAGGGCAAATAGACCTCATCTAGGTATGTGTCCACACATTACGTGTTCCTTTCCAGTGGCAACAGGGATCTTGGAGCTGCATTCAAGGTTCACCCGGGAAGTCAGGCCTCCCTCGAGTGGAAGCAAAGAACTCCGCTCTCCTCTCGAGTTGCGACGGGTATCTCTTGGAGTCAATTGAGTAGCCTAAAGGGAGTGAAGCCTCCTGTGGAGTTTTGAGAGAGGACTCGGGATTGCTCTCTAGGCCCCTCGGGAAAAGAAGGGCCTCATCTCTCGATGATGGGGGAATATCGTGGTTTTTTGTTTTTTGTTTTGTTTTTGTTTTTTGAGCTGCAGTGGGACGTGTTAGGTTTCTCTCGAGTAATGATGGGGAACTCAGGGAGCCTCTTGTGTGGCCCCAGGGAAGTTCAGTCTCCATTCGAGTTGCGAGGGGGAGCAGGGCATTGCTCTCGAGTCATGGCAGGGGAATCGGGCCTCAAGATGCGTTGAAGGGGGAATACTGAGGTCTTTCCGGAGTTGCAGCAGGAAACCCTGGCTTCCCTCGACATGTGACAGTGACCTCAGGGAGCTTCTCAGGGTGTTTATGGGAATTCAGGAATATTTTGGAGTTGAAGGGGCCTCTCGGGACTCCACTGAGGTCAGGGCAAAGGAAGAGGGCCTCATCTCGAGTTGAAGCAGGGAAAACGGGGCTCTTCTTGACTTGTGGCGGGAAACTCAGTGTTCCTCTCGAGTGGGGACGGGTATCTCTTGAAACTTCTGGAGTTTCATAAAGCATGTCGAGGACCCTTTCGAGTTCCAAGGGAAACGTGGGCTTTCTTTGGAAATGCTGCAGCGAAAAGGGCCTCCTCAAGCGTGCAGGGGAGAATTTGGTAGTTTGCCTTGAGTTGTGGTGGGAAGCGTAGGGTTCCTCTCCAGTTGGATGTCGACCTGGGGGACCACTCGTGTCTCCTCGGGGAAGTCAGATCTCCTTTGTCATTGCGAGGGGCACCTCGGGATTCCTCGCACACCACTGCAGGGATGAATAGGGCCTCATCTCGAGTTGAGGCCAAAACCTCAGGCTTCCTCTCCATTTCTGACTTCGATCCCAGGGTCTCTGCAGATTGGAACCCTAAAGTCAGGCCTCGTATTGTGTTGAGGAATGGAACTCCGCTTGCCTCTTGAGTTGTTCATGAGGTGACAGGCCACTTGTCGAGTTGTATTTGGAACCTGTGGCTTTTTCTGGATGATGCAACTGGGGTGTCAGTGCCCCTTCCTGTTGTGACTTCACCCTCAGGTTTACATTCTCAATGGTGCCTGGGCATCTGTACTTATCTTGAGTGGATGGTGGAATCGGTGTCTTTCGGAATGTGGCACGACCCATGAGGCTTCCTCTCGAGTTTCAGTGTGAGACTGGTCTCCTACTGAGGTGATACGGGAAGGTCGGGATCCCTTTCGAGACAAAGCAGGGGAATCGACCCACATGTCGAGATCAGGAGGGGAGAAGGGGCTCAGATTTACTTGTGCCGGGAAACTCGGTGTTCCTCTCGAGTGAGACCAGTATGTCGGGCAAAGTCTTGGGTTGCATCAAGGGTGTCAAGTACCGTTTCGAATTTCAAGAGGGAACATGGGATTTCCCTTGAGACACTGCAGTGGGAAAGGGACGCATTTTGCAATGACAGGGAATGTCTTGGTTTTTCTTGAGTTTGTGGGATTCTCGAGTTACGACAGGGAACTCAGGGAGCCTCTTGTGTTGGGCCAGGGAAATCCATCTCCATTTGAGTAGTGAGGGGGAGCTGGGGATTGCTCTCGTGTCACTGCAGGGCAAATAGAACTCATCTAGGCTTGTATCCAGAAACAGCGTTCCTCTCCAGTGGCAAAAGGGATCTTGGTGTTCCATCTATGGTTCACCCAGTGAGTCAGGGCTCCTCTCGAGTGGAAGCAAAGAACTCCGCTCTTCTCTCGAGTTGCGACGTGTATGTCTTGGAGCCAATTGAGTGGTCTAAAGGGAGTGAATCCCCCTGTGGAGTTTTGAGAGAGGACTCGGGATTGCTCTGTAGGCCCTGCAGGAAAAGAAGGGCCTCATCTTGCGATGACAGAGTAATCTCGTGGTTTTTTTTTTTTTTTTTTTGAGATGCTGTGTAATGTGTGGGGTTTCTCTCGAATTACATCGGGGAACTCAGCGAGCCTCTCGTGAGGCCCCAGGGAAGTCCAGTCTCCATTCGAGTTGCGAGGGGGTGCACGGCATTGCTCTCCAGGCACGGCAAGGGAATCGGGCCTCAAGACGCATTGAAAGGGGAATTGCGAGGTCTTTCTTGAGGTACGGCAGGAAACCCTCGGTTCCCTCGACTTGTGACGGTGACCTCTGGGAGCTTCTCAGGGTGCCTATGGAAAGTCAGGTATACTGAGGAGTTGGGAGGGGCCTCTTGGGACTCCACTGGGTTTGGTGCAATGGAAGAGGGCCTCATCTCGAGTTGAGGCAGGAACCTCAGGGTTCCTCTCCTGTTCTGACGTGGGTCTTGGGCTGTGTATGCCATTTCAAACAAGGAGTCAGGTCTTGACGTGTGTGGAGGCATGGACCTCTGCTTTCCTTTTGAGTTGTTAAAGGGGTTTCAGGCTTCTAACTGAGTTGAATTTGGGATCTGGGGCTCTTTTCCAATTAGCAACTGGGGCATCAGAACTCCCTTTGTATTGTGAGTTGATTCCTGGCTGACATTCGAATTGGTGCAAGGAAATCAGGCCTGATCTCGAGTAGATGGGGAAATACGTGGCTTTCAAATTGTGACAGGGCCCCCGAGTTCCCCTCCAGTGTCAAGTAGATACCAACCTCCACTCGAGGTGCAACGGGGATGTTAGCATTCCTTTCCAGTCGAAGCAGGGCAATCGACCCTCATCTTGACCTAAGGCAGGGAAAACGGGGCCATTTTTGACTCGTGGCAGGAAACTCAGCATTCAGCTCGAGTGGGGATGGGTATCTCGGGAAACTTCTGGAGTTTTGTACAGCGAGTCAAGGACCATTTCCAGTTCCAAGGGAAACGTGGGTTTTCTTTGGAAACGCTGCAGTGTAAAAGGTCCTGCTCAAGCGTGTAGGGGAGAATATCGTAGTTTGCGTGCAATTTGGCAGGAAGCTTAGGGTTCCTCTCGAGTTGCATGTCGACCTGGGAGACTGCTCACGTCTCCTCAGGGAAGTCAGATCTCCTTTGGAATTGCGTGTGGCATCTCAGGATTCCTCGTGCATTGCTGCAGGGATGAATACGGCCTCATCTCGAGTTGAGGCGGGAACCTCAGTGTTCCTCTCCATTTCTGACTTCGATGGCAGGGTCTCTGCCGAGTAGGAACAGGAAAGTCAGGCCTCATCTTGTGTTGAAGAATTGAACTCTGCTTGCCTTTTAAGTAGTTCACGGGGTGACAGGCTACTTGTCAAGCTGTATTTGGAACCTGTGTCTTTTTCCAGAAGATGCAACTGGGATGTCAGTGCCCCTTCGTGTTGTGACTTCATCCTCAGGGTTACATTTGAAGAGGTGCCCGGGCATCACGGCTTATCTTGATTGGAAGGGCAAATCGGTATCTTTCAGAATGTGGCACGACCCACGAGTCTTCCACTCGAGTTTCAATGTGAGACCGGCCTCTTTCTGAGGTGTGACGGAAAGGTCAGGATCCCTTTCCAGATGAAGCAGGGGAATTGACCCTCATGTCGAGATCAGGAAGGGAGAAGGGGCTCGGATTAAGTCGTGCCGGGAAACTCAGTGTTCCTCTTGAGTGAGAAAGGTATGTTGGCGAACTTTTTGAGTTGCATCAAGGGTGTCAAGTACCGTTTCGAATTTCAAGAGGGATTTCTCTTGAGACGCTGCAGAGGGAAAGGGCCTCATCTCGCAATGACGGGAGAACCTTGTGGTTTTTCTCAAGTTGCAGTGGGATTTTCGAGTTATGATAGGGAACTCGGGGAACCTCTCATGTTTCCTCAGAGAAGTCCAATCTCCATTCGAGTTGCAATGGGGAGCTGGGGATTGCTCTCAAGTCACTACAAGGCAAATACACCTTATGAAGACTTGTGTCCAGAAACTCCGTGTTCCTCTCCAGTGGTGACAGGGATCTCAGTGTTGCATCCAAACTTCAGCCAGGGAGTCAGGCCTCATCTCAAGTGGAAGCAAAGAACTCTGCACTCCTCTCGAGTTGTAACGGGTATCTCTTGGAGACCATTGAGTGGCCTACAGGGAGTCAAACCTCCTGGGGACTTTTGAGAGACAACTCAGGATTGCTTTCTAGGGCCTGCAGGAAAAGAAGGGCCTCATCTCGCAATGACTAGGGCATCTCCCTGTTTTCGAGCTGCGGCACGACGTGTGGGTTTTTATCAAGTTATGACCGGGAATTCAGGGAGCCTCTCCTGTGGCCCTAGGGAAGTCCAATGTCCATTCGACTTGTGAGCAGAGCGCAGCATTGCTCTCTAATAACAGCAGGGGAATCGGGCATCAAGACACGTTGAAGGGGGAATCTCGAGGTCTTTCTCGAGTTGCGGCAGGAAACCCTGGGTTCCCTAGACTTGTGAAAATGACCTCAGGGAGCTTTTCAGGGTCTCTATGGGAAGTCAGGAATACTGTGGAGTTAGGATGGGCCTCTCGGGACTCCACTGGGTTCGGTGCAATGGAAGAGGGCCTCGTCTCGAATTGAGGTGGGAACCTCAGGTTTCCTCTCTTGCTCTGACGTGGGTCACCGTTTCAAACAGTGAGTCAGGTCTGGACGTGTGTGGAGGCATGGAACTCTGCTTTCCTCTCGAGTTGTCAAAGGGGTTTCAGGCCTCCAGCTGAGTTGAATTTGGGACCTGGGGCTCTTTTCTGATTAGCAACCAGAGCATCAGAACTCCCTTTGTGCTGTTGGTTGATTCTTGGCTGACATTCGAATCGGTGCAAGGAAATGAGGCCTGATCTCGAATGGATGGGGAAATACGTGGATTTCGAATTGGGACAAGGCCGTCTTGCTCCCCTCCAGTGTCAAGTAGATACCAGCCTCCTCTCGAGGTGCTACAGGGACGACAGCATTCCTTTCCAGGCGAGCAGGGCATTTGACACTCATCTCGACTTGAGGCGGGGAAAACGGGGCTCTTCTTCACTTGTGGCGGGAAATTCAGCGTTCCTCTCGAGTCGGGACGGGTATCTTGGGAAACTTCTGGAGTTTTGTTAAGCGTGTCGAGGACCTTTTCAAGTTCCAAGGGAAATGTGGGCTTTCTTTGGAAACGCTACAGCATAATAGGGCCACCTCAAGTGGGCAGGGGCGAATTTCGTAGTTTCCGTGGAGTTGTGGCGGGAAGCTTATGGTTCGTCTTGAGTTGCATGTCGACCAGGGGGACTGCTAACATCTCCTCAGGGAAGTCAGATCTCCTTTGGCGTTGCGAAGGGCACCTCGGGATTCCTTGTGCATCGCTGCAGGGATGAATAGGTCCTCATCCTGAGTTCAGGCGGGAACCTGAGGGTTCCTCCCCATTTATGACTTCGATCACAGGGTCTCTGAAGGGTTGGAACAGGAGAATCAGGCCTTCTCTTCTGTTGAGGAATGTAACTCCACTTGCCTCTCACATTGTTTTTGGGGTGACAGGCCCCTTTTTGAGTTGTATATGAAACCTGTGGCTTTTCCGGACTATGCAACAGACGTTTCAGTGCCCCTTCATGTTGTGATTTCATCCACAGGGTTACATACGAAGAAGTGCCCGGGCATCGGGACTTATCTTGAGTAGAACAGAAACCAGCATCTTTCAGAATGTGACCCGACCCATGAGGCTTCCTCTCGAGTTTCAACGTGAGATCGGATCCTGCTGAGGTGCGACAGGAAGGTCAGGATCCCTTTCCAGACAAATCAGGGGAATCCACCCTCATGTTGAGATCAGGAGTGGAGAAGGGGCTCAGATTAAGTTGTGCTGGGAAACTCGGTGCTCCTCTTGAGTGAGAGCGATATGCCGGGGAAATTTTTGAGTTGCATCAAGGGTGTCAAGTACCGTTTCGAATTTCAGGAGGGAACATGGGATTTCTCTCGAGACGCTGCAAGGAAAAGGGCCTCATCTCGCAATGATGGGGGAACCTCGTGGTTTTTCTCGAATTGTGGCGGGATTATCAGGTTACCACGGGGAACTCAGGGAGCCTCTCGTGTTGGCCCAGGGAAGTCCAATCTCCTTTGAGTTGTGAGGTGAACTGGGGATTGCTCCCCAATCAATGTAGGGCAAAAAGACCCCATCTAGGCTTGTGTCCAGAAACTCTGTGTTCCCCTCCAGTGGCGACAGGGATCCCGGGGTTGCATTCAAGTTTCAACCTGGGAGTCAGGCCTCATCTCGAGTGGCATCGAAGTACTCCGCTCTCCTCTCGAGTTGCAATGGGTATCTCTTGGAGCCCATTGTGTGACTTAAAGGGAATCAAGCCTCCTGTGGAGTTTTGAGAGAGGACTCAGGATTTCTCTCTAGGCCCTGCAGGAAAAGAAGGGCCTCATATCACGATGATGGGTGAAGCTCGTGTTTTTTTTCGAGCTGCAGTGAAATGTGAGTGGTTTTGCTTAAGTTATGACTAGGAACTCAGGGAGCCTCTCGTGTGGCCCCAGGGAAGTCCAGTCTCCATTCGAGTTGCTAGGGGGAGAGCGGCATTGCTCTCAATTCAATGCAGGGGAATCTGGCCTCAAGATGCATTGAAGGGGGAATTTCGAGGACTTTCTCGAGTTGCGGCAGGAAACCCTTGGTTTCCTCGACTTGTGACGGTGACCTCAGGGAGCTTCTCATTGTACCTATTGGAAGTCAGGAATACTGCGGACTTGGGAGGGGCCTCTCGGACTCCACTGGGTTTGGTGCAATGGAAGAGCGCCTCATCTCCAGTTGAGGTGGGAACCTCAGGGTTCCTCTCCTGTTCTGACGTGGGTCTTGGGCTGTGTATGCTGTTGCAAACAGTGAGGTAGGTCTCGACGTATGTGAAGGCATGGAACTCTGCTTTCTTCTCGAGTTGTCAAAGGATTTTCAGGCCTCCAGCCGAGTTGAATTTGGGACCTGGGGCTCTTTTTGGATTTACAACCAGGGCATCAGAACTCCGTGTTGTGAGTGGATTCTCGGGTAACATTCGAATCCGTGCAAGGAAATCAGACCTGATCTGGAGTGGATGGGGAAATCAGTGGCTTTCGAACTGTGACAAGGCTCCTGCGTTCCACTCCAGTGTAAAGTAGATACCAGCCTCCTCTCAAGGTGCGACGGGGACATCGTCATTCCTTTCCAGGTGGAGCAGGGCAATCGACCCTCATCTCGACTTGAGTTGGGGAAAATGGGGCACTTCTTGACTTGTGGAGGGAATTTCTGCATTCCTCTCCAGTGGGGACAGATATCTCGTGAAACTTCTGGAGTTTCGTAAAGCGTGTCGAGGACCCTTTCGAGTTCCAAGGGAAACATGGGCTTTCTTTGGAAACACTGCAGCGTCAAAGGGCCTCCTAAAGCATGCAGACAAGAATTTCGTCGTTTGCGTGGAGTTGTGGCTGGAAGCTTAGGGTTCCTCTCGAGTTGCCTGTTGAGCTGGGGAACCAATTGTGTTTCCTCAGGGAAGTCATATCTCCTTTGGTGCTGCAAGGGCCAGCTCAGGATTCCTTGTGCATCACTGGAGGGATGAATAGGGCCTCATCTCGAGATGAGGCCGAAACCTCAGTGTTCCTCTCCATTTCTGACTTTGATCGCAGGGTCTCTGCAGAGTTGGAACAGGAGATTCAGGCCTCATCTTGTAATGAGGTTGGAACTCTGCTGGCCTCTCGAGTTGTTCACAGGGTGACAGACCACTTGTCTAGTTGTATTTCGAACCTGTGGCTGTTTCCGGACTATGCACCTGGGGTGTCAGTACCCCTTCGTGTTGTGACTTCATCCTCAGGGTTACATTAGAAGAGGTGCCTGGGCAGCGGGAGCTTTTTTGAGTGGACGGGGAAATCGGTGTCTTTCAGAATGTTCCATGACACACGAGGATTCCTCCCGGGTTTCAGTGTGAGACCGGCCTCCTCTTAAGGTAGGACGTGAAGGTCGGGGTGCCCTTCCAGACAAAGCAGGCGAATTTACTCTCATGTCGAGATCAGGAGGGGAGAAGGGGCTCAGATTAAGTGGTGCCAGGAAACTCGGTGTTCCTCTCAAGTGACTCCGGTATGTCTGGGAACTTTTTGAGTTGCATCAAGGGTGTCAAATACGGTTTCGAATTTCAAGAGGGAACGTGGGATTTCTCTTGAAACGCTGCAGCGAGAAAGGGCTTCATCTCGCAATGACGGGGGAACCTCGTGGTTTTTCTCGAGCTGCGGCAAGATTCTCGAGTTACGACGGGGGACTCAGGATGCCTATTGTGTTGCCCAGGGAAGTCCAATCTCCTTTCAAGTTGCGAGGGATAACTGGGGATTGCTCTCGAGTCACTGCAGGGCAAATAGACCTCCTCTAGGCTTGGGTCCAGAAACTATGTGTTCCTCTCCAGTGGCAACAGGGATCTTGGGGTTGCATTCAAGATTCACCCAGGGAGTCAGGCCTTGTCTCGAGTGGAAGCAAAGAACTCTGCTCTCCTCTTGAGTTGAGACGGGTATCTCTTTGAGCCCATTGAGTGGACTAAATGGAGTCAAGCCTTCTGGGGAGTTTTGAGAGAGGACTCGGGGTTGCTCCTTATGCCCTGCAGGAAAAGAAGGGCCTCATCTCGCGATGACGGGGGAATCCTGTGATTTTTTTCGAGCTGCGAAGTGAGTGTGGGGTTTCTCACAAGTTATGACGGGGAACTCAGGGAGCCTCTCATGTGGCTCCAGGGAAGTCCAGTCTCCATTCGAGTTACGAGGGGGAGTGCGGCATTGCTCTCGAGTCACGATAGGGGAATCAGGCCTCAAAACTCGGTGAAGAAGGAATCTCGATGTCTTTCTTGAGTTGTGGCAGAAAACCCTGGGTTCCCTCGACTTGTGTCAGTGAACTCAGGGAGCTTCTCAAGTGCCTAAGAAAGCCAGGGATACCGTGGAGTTGGGAAGGGCCTCTGGGGACTCCACTGGGTTTGGTGCAATGGAAGAGAGCCTCATCTTGGGTTGAGGTGGGAAACTCAGCGTTCCTCTCTATTTCTGACTTTGATTGCAGGGTCTCTGCAGAGTTGGAACAGGAGAGTCAGGCTTCGTCTTGTGTTGAGGAATGGAACTCAACTTTCCTCTCGAGTTGTTCATGGCATGACAAGCCACTTGTCGAGTTGAATTTGGAACCTGGAGGTTTTTCCAGACTATGCAACTGGGGTGTCAGTCCCCCTTCGTGTTGTGACCTCATACACAAGGTTACATTTGAAGAGGTGCCTGGATATTGGGACCTTTCTTGAGTGGGCGGGGAAATCAGTATCTTTCGGAATGTGGCACGACACATGAGGCTTCCTCTCGAGTTTCAGTGTGAAACTGGCCTTCTCCTGACTGGGACCTGAAGGTCGGGATCCCCTTCCAGACAAAGCAGGGGAATCGACCCTCATGTCGAGATCAGGAGGGGAGAAGGGGCTCAGATTAAGTGGTGCCGGGAAACTCGATGTTCCTCTCGAGAGAGACTGGTATGTCGAGGAACTTTTTGAGTTGCATCAAGGGTGTCAAGTACCGTTTCGAATTTCAAGAGGGAATGTGGGATTTCTCTTGAGACTCTGCAGCGGGAAATGGCCTCATCTCGAGATAACGGGAGAACCTCGTGGTTTTTCTCGAGTTGCAGCAGGATTCTCAAGGTTTGATGTGGAACTCCGGGAGCCTCACGTGTTGCCCCAGGGAAGTCCAATCTGCATTCGAGTCGCGAGGTGGAGCTGGGGATTGGTCTCAAAACACTGCAGGGGAAGTAGTCCTCATCTAGGACTGTGTCCAGAAACTCCATATTCCTCCCTGTGGCGACAGAAATCTCGGGGTTGCATTTAAGCTTCACTCGGGGAGTCAGGCCTCGTCTCCAGTGGAAGCAAAGAACTCCACTCTCCTCGAGTTGCGATGGATATTTCTTGGAGCCCATTGAGTGGCCTAAAGGATGTCAAGCCTCCTGTGGAGTTTTGAGAGAGGACTCAGGATTGCTCTCTAGGCCCTGCAGGAAAAGAAGGGCCTCATCTTGTGATGACGGGCAAATATCGTTGTTTTTTTCGAGCTGCAATGCAAGTGTGGGCTTTCTCTCGAGTTACAACGGGGACCTCAAGGAGACTCTCGTGTGGCCCCAGGGAAGTCCAATCTCCATCCCAGTTGCAACGGGGTGCATGGCATTGCTCTCGAGTCACAGCAGGGGAATTGGGCCTGAAGACCCTTTGAAGAAGGAATCTCGAGGACATTCTCGTGTTGCGCCAGGAAACCCTGGGTTCCCTCGACTTGTGCTGGTGACCTCACAGAGCTTCTCAGGGTGCCTATGGGAAGTCAGGTATACTGTGGTGTTGGGAGGGGCCTCTCGAACTCCACTGGGTTTGCTGCGATTGATGAGGTCCTCATCTCGAGTTGACAAGGGAACCTCAGAGTTCCTCTTCTGTTCTGATGTGGGTTTCGGGCTGTTTATGCCATTTCACATAGGGAGTCAGGTCTCGACGTGTGTAGAGGCATGGAACTCTGCTTTCATTTTTGGTACAGTGTGTCAAGGACGCTTTCAATTCCAAGTGAAACGTGGGCTTTCTTTGGAAACTCTGCAGCGTAAAAGGGAATCCTCAAGGAGGAGGGGAGAATTTCTTAGTTTGTGTGAAGTTGGGGCTGGGAGCTGAGGGTTCCTCTCGAGTTGTGTGTCGACCTGGGGGACCACTCGTGTCTCCTCAGGGAAGTCAGATCTCCTTAGGCATTGTGAGAGGCATCTCTGGATTCCTTGTGCATCACTGCAGGGTTGAATATGGCCTCATCTCGAGATGAGGTGGGAACCTCAGTGCTTCTCTCCATTTCTGACTTGGATCTCAGGGTCTCTGCAGAGTTCGAATAGGAGAGTCAGGCCTCGTCTTGTAATGAAGTGTGAACTCCGCTGGCCTCTCGAGTTGTTCACGAGGTGACAGACCACTTCTCGAGTTATATTTGGAACCTGCGGCTGTTTCCGGATGGTGCAACTGGGGTGTCAGTGCCCGTTAGTGTTGTGACTTCATTCTCAGGGTTACATTTGAAGAGGTGCCCGGGCATCGGGTTCTTATCAAGAGTGGATGGGGAAATTGGTGTCTTTAGGAATGTGGCATGACCCACGAGGCTACCTCTCGAGTTTCCGTGTGAGACCGGACTCCTCGTGAGGTGGGACGTGAAGGTCGGGATCCCCTTCCAGACAAAGCAGGGGAATCGACCCTCATGTTGAGATCAGAAGGGGAGAAGGGGCTCAGATTAACTGGTGCTGGGAAACTCGGTGTTCCTTTCGAGTGAGACCGATATGTCAGGGAATTTTTGAGTTGCATCAAGGGTGTCAAGTACCGTTTCGAATTTCAAGAGGGAACGTGGGATTTCTCTTGAGACGCTGCAGCGGGAAAGGGCTTCGTCTCGTGATTATGGGGAAACCTCGTGGTTTTTCTCAAGTTGTGGCAGGATTCTTGAGTTTCGACGAGGAAGTCAGGATGCCTCTCGTATTGGCCCAGGGAAGTCCAATCTCCATTCGAGTTGTGAGAGAGAGCTGGGCATTGCTCTCGAGTCACTGCAGGGCAAATAGACCTCATTTAGGCTTGCATCCAGAAATTACCTGTTCCTCTACAGTGGCGACAGGATCTTGGTGTTGCATTCAAGATTCACCTGGGGATTCGGGCTTCATCTCGAGTGGAAGCAAAGAACTCCAAGCTCCTCTAGAGTTGCAACAGGTGTCTCTTGGAGCCCACTGAGTGGCCTAAAGGGAGTCAAGCCTCCTGTGGAGTTTTGAGAGATTGTTCTCTAGGCCCTGCAGGAAAAGAAGGGCCTCATCTCTCGATGACGGGGGAATCTCGTGGGTTTTTTCGAACTCCGGCACGAGGGTGGGGTTTCTCACGAGTTACAGCGGGGAACTCAGGGAACCTCTTGTGTGGCTCCAGGGAAGTCCAGTCTCCATTCGAGTTGTGAGGGGGAGCTCGGCATTGCTCTTGAGTTACGGTAGGGGAATCGGGCCTCACACACGTTGAAGAAGGAATCTCAAGACTTTCTAGACTTGTGGCAGGAAACCCTGGGTTCCCTCGACTTGTGCCAGTGAACTCAGGGATCTTTCCAGGGTGCCCATGAGAAGTCCGGTACACCGTGGTGTTTGGAGGGGCCTCTCGGGACTCCACTGTGTTTTGTACAGTGGAAGACGTCCTCATCTCGAGTTGAGGCGGGAACCTCAGGGTTCCTCTCCATTTATGACTTCGATCGCAGGGTCTCTGCAGAGTTGGAACAGAAGAGTCAGGCCTCGTCTTGTGTTGAGGAATGGAACTGCGCTTGCCTCTCGAGTATTCACGGTGTGACAGGCCATGTGTCGAGTTGTATTTGGAACCTGCAGGTTTTTCCGGAGGAGGTAACTGGGATGTCAATTCCCCTTCGTGTTCTGACTTCATCCACAGGGTTACATTCGAAGAGGTGTCCGTGCATTGGGTTCTTATCAAGAGCGGATCGGGAATTCGGGGTCTTAGAAATGTGGCAACACCCATGAGGCTATGTCTCGAATTTCTTCGTGAGACCAGCCTCATCCTGAGCGGCGACTGGAAGGTCGGGATTCCCTTCTAGACAAAGCAGGGGAATCGACCCTCATGTTGAGATCAGGAAGGGAGAAGGGGCTCAGATGAAGTGGTGCCAGGAACCTCGGTGTTCCTCTCGAGTGAGATCAGAGTGTCGGGGAATTTTTTTTGGTTGCATCAAGGGTGTAAAGTACTGTTTCAAACTTCAAAACGAAACATTCGATTTCCCTTGAGATGCTGCAGCGGGAAAGGGCATCATCTTGAGATGACGGGGGAACCTCGTGGTTTTTCTCGAATTGCAGCAGGATTCTTGAGTTACGACGGGGAACTCAGGATGCCTCTCGTGTTGGCCCAGGGAAGTCCAATCTCCATTCGAATTGCGAGGGATAGCTGGGGATTTCTCTTTAGTCACTGCAGGGCAAATAGACCTCATCTAGGCTTGTGTCCAGAAACTAATGTTCCTCTCCAGAGGCGACAGGGATCTTGGGGTTGCATTCAAGACTCACCGGGGGAGTCAGGCCTCGTCTCGAATGGAAGCAAAGAATTCCTCTCTCCTCTCGACTTGTGACGGGTATTTCTTGGAGCCCACTGTGTGGCCTAAAGGGAGTCAAGCCTCCTGTGGAATTTTGAGAGAGGACTCGGGATTGCTCTCTAGGCCTTGAAGGAAAAGAAGGGCCTCATCTCGAGATGATGGGGGAATCTCGTGGTTTTTCTCGAGCTGCAGCGCCAGTGTGGGGTTTCTCACGAGGTACCACGGGGAACTCAGGGAGTCTCTCATGTGGCGCCAGGGAAGTCAGGTCTCCATTCGAGTTTCGAGGGGGAGCGAGGCATTGCTCTCGAGTCATGGTAGGGGATACGGGCCACAAGACACGTTGAAGAAGGACTCTCCAGATCTTTCTCGAGTTGCGGAAGGAAACCCTGTGTTCCCTCGACTTGTGCCGGTGACCTCAGGGAGCTTCTCAGGGTGCCTCTGAGAAGTCAGGGATACTGTGGAGTTGGGAGGGGCCTCTCGGGACTCCACTGGGTTTGGTGCAATGGAAGAGGGCCTCATTGCACCTGAGGCAGGAACCTCAGGGTTCCTCTCCACTTCTGACTTCGATCACAGGGTCTCTGCAGAGTTGGGACAGGAGAGTCAGGCCTCGTCTTGTGTTGAAGAATGGAACTCCGCTTGCCTCTCAACTTGTTCAAGGGGCGACCGGCCACTTGTCGAGCTGTATTTCGAACCTGCAGGTTTCTCCGAACGATGCATTGGGGTGTCAGTGACCCATCGTGTTGTGATTTCATCCACAGGGTTACATTCGAAGAGGTGTCTGGGCATCGGGTTCTTATCAAGAGCGGACCAGGAAGTCACGGTCTTTCGAAACGTGGCATCACCCACGAGGCTATGTCTCGAATTTCTTCGTGAGACCAGCCTCATCCTGAGGTGTGTTGGGAAGGTCGGGATCCCCTTCCAGACAAAGCAGGGAAATCGACCCTCCTGTCGAGATCAGGAGGGGAGAAAGGGCTCAGATGAAGTGGTGCCGGGAACCTCAGTGTTCCTCTGGAGTGAGACCAGTACATTGGGAACTTTTTGGGTTGCATCAAGGGTTTCAAGTACCCTTTCAAATTTACGAGGGAACGTGGGATTTCTCTTGAGACACTGCAGCGGGAAAGGGCCTCATCTGGCTATGACAAGGGATCCTCGTGGTTTTTTATGAGTTACGTTGGTATTCTCGAGTTACGAAGGGTACACGGAGAGCCTCTCGATTTGGCACAGGGAAGTCCAATCTCCATTTGAGTTACGAGTGGAAGTCGGGGATTGCTCTCGAGTCACTGCAGGGCAAATAGACCTCATCTAGGTGTGTGTCCACAAATTCCGTGTTCTTTTCCAGTGGTGACAGGGATCTTGGGGTTGCATTCAAGGTTCACCCGGGGAGTCAGGCCTCGTACAAGTGGAAGAAAAGAACTCCGCTCTCCTCTCGAGTTGCAACGGGTATTTCTTGGAGCCAATTTAGTGGCCTAAAGGAAGGCAGGCCTCCTGTGGAGTTTTAAGAGAGCACTCGTGTTTGCTTTCTAGGCCCTTCAGGAAAAGAAGGGCCTCATCTCGCGATGATAGGGGAATCTCGTGGGGTTTTTTTGAGCTGCAGCAGGATGTGTGGGTTTTCTCTCGAGTAACGACGGGGAACTCAGGTAGCCTCTCGTGTGGCCCCAGGGAAGTTCAGTCTCCTTTTGAGTTGCGAAGGAGAGCACGGCATTGCTCTCTAGTCGAGGCAGGGAAATCGGGCCTCAAGATGCGTTTAAGCGGGAATATCGAGGTCTTTCTGGAGTTGCAGCAGGAAACCCTGGCTTCCCTCGACATTTGACAGTGACATCAGGGAGCTTCTCAGGGTGTTTATGAGATGTCAGGAATATTGTGGAGTTGGAGGGGCCTCTTGGGACTCCACTGGGGTTGGTGCAAAGGAAGAGGGCCTCATCTCGAGTTGAAGTGGGGAAAACGGGGCTCTTCCTGACTTGTGGCGGGAAACTCAGCTTTCCTCTCCATTTGGCACATGTATCTCTTGAAACTTCTGGAGTTTCATAAAGCATGTCGAGGACCCTTTCGAGTTCCAAGGGAAACGTTGTCTTTCCGTGGATATGCTGCAGCGTAAAAGGGCCTCATCGGGGGTGCAGGGGAGAATTTGGTAGTTTGCCTTGAGTTGTGGCGGGAAGTGTAGAGTTCCTCTCGAGTTGCGTGTCGACCTGGGGGACCGCTCGTGTCTCCTCAGGGAAGTCAGATCTCCTTTGTTGTTGCGAGGGGCACCTCAGGATTCCTCGGGCATTGATGCAGGGATGAATAGGGCCACGTCTCGAGTTGAGGCCAGAACCTCAGGCTTCCTCTCCATTTCTGACTTCGATCCCAGGGTCTCTGCAGATTGGAACCCGAGAGTCAGGCCTCAGATTGTGTTGAGGAATCGAACTCCGCTTGCCTCTGGAGTTCTTCACCGGGTGACAGGCCACTTGTCGAGTTGTATTTGGAACCTGCATATTTTTCTGGACAATGCAATGGGGGTGTCATTCCCCTTGGTGTTGTGACTTCATCCTCAGGGTTACATTCGAAGAGGTGCCCGGGCATCAGGACTTATCTTGAGTAGACAGGGAAATCGTTGTCTTTCTTAAAGTGGTATGGCCCACTAGGCTTCCTCTTGAATTTTAGTATGAGACCTGTCTCTTCCTGAGATGTGACGGTAAGGTCTGGATCCCTTTGCAGACACAGCAGGCGAGTCGACCCTCGTATCGAGATCAGTTCCTCTTGAATGAGAACGCTATGTCAGGGAACTTCTTGAGCTGCATCAAGGGTTTCAAGTACTGTTTCATATTTATGAGGGAACGTGGGATTTCTTTTGAGATGCTGCAGTGGGAAAGTGCCTCATGTCGCGATGACAGGCAACCTTGTGGTTTCTCTCGAGTTACAGCGGGATTCTCGATTTACGACGGGGAACTCAGGGAGCATCTGGATTTGGCGCAGGGAAGTCCAATCTCCATTCAAGTTACGAATGGGAGCCGGGGACTGCTCTCAAGTCACTGCAGGGCAAGGAGACCTCATCTAGTCATGTGTCCACAAATTCCGTGTTCCCTTCCAGTGATGACAGGGATCTCAGGGTTGCATTCAAGGTTCACCCGTGGAGTCAGGCCTCGCTCGAGTGGAAGCAAAGAACTCCGCTGTCCTCTCCAGTTGCGACGGGTATCTCTTGCATCCAATTGTGTGGCCTAAAGGGTGTCAAGCCTCCTGTGGAGTTTTGAGAGAGGCCTCAGGATTGCTCTCTAGGCCCTGAAGGAAAAGAAGGGCCTCATCTCGGGATGACGGGGTAATGTCGTGTTTTTATTCAGCTGCAGTGGGACGTGTGGGTTTTCTCTCAAGTAACGATGGGGAAATCAGGGAGCCTCTTATGTGGTCCCAGGGAAGTTCAGTCTCCATTCGAGTTGCGAGGGGGAGCACGGCATTGCTCTCGAGTAGTGTCAGGGGAATCGGGCCTCAAGATGCCTTGAAGGGGGAATATCGAGGTCTTTCTGGAGTTGCAGCAGGAAACCCTGGCTTCCCTCGACATGTGACAGTGAACTCAGGGAGGTTCTCAGGGTGTTTTTGGGAAGTCAGGAATATTTTGGAGTTGGAGGGGCTTCTTGGGACTCCACTGGGGTCGGTGCAAAGGAAGAGGGCCTCATCTCGAGTTGAGGTAGGGAAAACGGGGCTCTTCTTGACTTGTGGCGGAAAACTCAGCGTTTCTCTCGAGTTGGGATGGGTATCTCTTCAAACTTCTGGAGTTTTGTAAAGCATGTTGAGGACCCTTTCGAGTTCCAAGGGAAACTTGGGCTTTCTTTGAAAACGCTGCAGCATAAAAGGGCCTCCTGAAGCATGCAGGGGAGAATTTCGTAGTTTGCCGTGAGTTGTGGCGGGAAGTGTAGGGTTCCTCTCAAGTTGCATGTCAACCTGGGGGACCACTCGTGTCTCCTCAGGGAAGTCAGATGTCCTTTGTCGTTGCTAGGGGCACCTCGGGATTCCTCATGCGTCATTGCAGGGATGAATAGGGCCTCATCTCGAGTTGAGGCTGGAACCTCAGGCTTCCTCTCCATTTCTGACTTCGATCCCAGGGTCTCTGCAGATTGGAACACGAGAGTCAGGCCTCGTATTGTGTTGAGGAATGGAACTCAGCTTGCATCTGGAGTTCTTCACCGGGTGACAGGCCACTTGTCGAGTTGTATTTGGAACCTGCACCTTTTTCAGGACAATGCAATGGGCATGTCATTCCCCTTGGTGTTGTGACTTCATCCTCAGGGTTACATTCGAAGAGGTGCATGGGCATCAGGACTTATCTTGAGTGGACAGGAAAATTGTTGTCTTTTTAAAGTGGCATTGCCCACGAGGCTTCCTCTCGAGTTTCAATATGAGACCTGCCTCCTCCTGAGGTGCGACGGTAAGGTCTGGATCCCTTTGCAGACACAGCAGGCAAGTCGAACCTCGTATCCGGATCAGGAGGGGAGAAGGGCCTCAGATTAAGTTGTGCCAGGAAACTCGGTGTTCCTCTCAAATGAGAACGGTATGTCTGGGAACTTTTGGAGATGCATCAAGGGTTTCAAGTACCGTTTCGAATTTATGAGGTAACTTGGGATTTCTCTGGAGACACTGCACCGGGAAAGGGCCTCATCTTGCGATGACGGGGGAACCTCGTGGTTTTTCACGAGTTACAGGGGATTCTCGAGTTACGACGGGGAACTCAGGGAGGCTCTCGATTTGGTACAGGGAAGTCAAATCTCCATTCGAGTTACGAGTGGGAGCCGGGGATTGCTCTGGATTCACTGCAAGGCAAATAGACCTCGTTTAGGCTTGTGTCCACACATTCTGTGTTTCTTTCCAGTGACTACAGGGATCTCGGGGTTGCAGTCACGACTCACCCAGGGAGTCAGGCCTCGCTCGAGTGGAAGCAAAGAACTCCGCTGTCCTCTCGAGTTGTGACGGGTATCTCTTAGAGCCAATTGAGTGGCCTAAAGTAATTCAAGCCTCCTGTGGAGTTTTGAGACAGGACTCGGGATTGCTTTCTAGGCCCTGCAGGAAAAGAAGGGCCTCATCTCACAATGATGGGGGAATCTCGTGTGTTTTTTTTTTTTTTTTTTTTTTTTTTTGAGCTGCAGCAGGACGTGCGGGGTTTGTCTCGAGTTGTGGCAGGAAGTGTAGGGTTCCTCTCGAGTTGTGTGTCGACCTGGGGCACCGCTCGTGTCTCGTCAGAGAAGTCAGATCTCCTTTGTCATTGCGAGGGGCACCTCGGGATTCCTCGCGCATCTCTGCAGGGATGAATAGGGCCTCATCTCGAGTTGAGGCTGGAACCCCAGGCTTCCTCTCCATTTCTGACTTTGATCCCAGGGTCTCTGCAGATTGGAACCTGAGAGTCAGGCCTCGTATTGTGTTGAGGAATCGAACTCCACTTGCCCCTGGAGTTCTTTACTGGGTGACAGGCTACTTGTCGAGTTGTATTTGGAATCTTCACCTTTTTCCAGACAATGCAATGGGGCTGTCATTCTCCTTGGTGTTGTGACTTCATCCTCAGGGTTACACTCGAAGAGGTGCCCGGGCATCGGCACTTATCTTGAGTGGACAGGGAAATCTTTGTCTTTCTTAAAGTGGCACGGCCCACTAAGCTTCCTCTCGAATTTCAATATGAGGCCTGCCTCTTGCTGAGGTTCAACGCTAAGGTCTGGATCCCTTTGCAGACAGAGCAGGCGAGTTGACCCTCGTATCGAGATCAGGAGGGGAGAAGGGGCTCAGATTAAGTTGTGCCAGGAAACTCGGTATTCCTCTCAAATGAGAACGGTATGTTGGGGAACTTTTTGAGTTGCATCAAGGGTTTCAAGTACCATTTCGAATTTACGAGGGAACGTTGGATTTCTCTTGAGACGCTGCAGCGGGAAAGAGCCTCATCTCGTGATGACGGCGGAACCTCATGGTTTTTCTCGAGTTACAGTGGAATTCTCCAGTTATGACGGGGAACTCAGGGAGCCTCTCAATTTGGCACAGGGAAGTCCAATCTCCATTCGAGTTACGGGCAGGAGCCAGGGATTGCTCTAGAGTCACTGTTGTGCAAATAGACCTCATCTATGCCTGTGTCCACAAATTCAGTGTTCCTCTCCAGTGGCGACAGGAATCTCGGGGTTGCACTCAAGGTTCACCCAGGGAGTGAGGCCTCACTCGAGTGGAAGCAAAGAACTCCGCTCTCCTTTCGAGTTGCGACGGGTATCTCTTGGAGACAATTGAGTGGCCTATAGGGAGTCAAGCCTCCTGTGGAGTTTTGAAAGAGGACTCGGGATTGCTCTCTAGGCTTGGCAGGAAAAGAAGGGCCTCATCTCAGGATGACAGGTGAATCTCGTGGGTTTTTTTTTTTTTTTTGAGCTTCAGCAGGACGTGTGGAGTTTCTCTCGAGTAGTGACAGGGAACTCAGGGAGCCTCTCGTGTGGCCCCAGGGAAGTTCAGTCTCCATTCGAGTTGCGAGGGGGAGCACAGCATTGCTCTCAGTCATGGCAGGGGCATTGGGCCTCAAGATGCATTGAAAAGGGAACATCAAGGTCTTTCTTGAGTTGCAGCAGGAAACCCTGGCTTCCTTCGACATGTAACAGTGACCTCAGGGAGCTTGTCAGGGTGTGTATGGGAAGTCAGGAATATTGTGGAGTTGGACGGGCCTCTTATGACACCACTGGTATCGGTGCAAAGGAAGAGTGCCTCATCTCGAGTTGAGGCAGGGAAAATGGGGCTCTTCTTGACTTGTCCCCGGAAACTCAGCATTCCTCTCCAGTGGGAACGGGTATCTGGGGAAACTGCTGGAGTTTCGTAAAGCACATCAAGGACCCTTTCAAGTTCCAAGGGAAATGTTGTCTTTCTTTGGAAATACTCCAGCATAAAAGGCACTCCTCAAGCCTGCAGTGGAGAATTTCATGGTTTGCGTGGATTTGGGGTGGGAAACTGATGGTTCCTCTCGAATTTCGTGTCGACATGGGGTCTGTTCAGTCTCCTGAAGGAAATCAGATCTCCTATGGCCTTATGAGCAGCACCTCGGGCTTCCGCGGGTATCAATGCCGGGTTGAATAGGGTCTCGTCCCGAGTTGAGGCGGAAACCTCAGGGTTCCTCTCCATTTCTGACTTCGATCACAGAATCTCTGCAGAGTTGAAACAGGAGAGTCAGGCCTCATCTTTTATTCAGGATTTGAACTCCGCTTGCCTCTTGAGTTGTTCTCGGGGTGACAAGCCACTTGTCGAGTTGTATTTGGAACCTGTGTCTTTTTCCAGAAGATGCAACTGGGATGTCAGTGCCCCTTCATGTTGTGACTTCATCCTCAGGGTTACATTCGAAGAGGTGCCTGGGCATCGTGACTTATCTTGATTGGAAGGGCAAATCGGTATCTTTCAGAATGTGGCACGACCCACGAGTCTTCCACTCGAGTTTCAGTGTGAGACCGGCCTCTTTCTGAGATGCGACGGGAAGGTCAGGATCCCTTTCCAGACAAAGCAGTGGAATTGACCCTCATGTCGAGATCAGGAGGGGAGAAGGGACTCGGATTAAGATGTGCCGAGAAACTCAGTGTTCTTCTCGAGTGAGAAAGGTATGTCGGGGAACTTTTTGAGTTGCATCAAGGGTGTCAAGTATCGAATTTCAAGAGGGAACGTGGGATTTCTCTTGAGACGCTGCAGAGGGAAAGGGCCTCATCTCTCAATGACGGGGGAACCTCGTGGTTTTTCTCGAGTTGCTGTGGGATTCTCGAGTTATGACGGGGAACTCGGGGAACCTCTTGTGTTTCTTCAGAGAAGTCCAATTTCCATTCGAGTTGCAATGGGGAGCTGGGGATTGCTCTCGAGTCACTACAAGGCAAATACACCTTATGAAGACTTGTGTCCAGAAACTCCATGTTCCTTCCAGTGGCGACAGGAATCTAGTGTTGCATCCAAACTTCAGCCAGGGAGTCAGTCCTTGTTTCGAGTGGAAGCAAAGAACTCTGCACTCCTCTTGAGTTGTAACGGGTATCTCTTGGAGACCATTGAGTGGCCTAAAGGGAGTCAGTCCTCCTGTGGAATTTTGAGAGACAACTCGGGATTGCTTTCTAGGGCCTGCAGGAAAAGAAGGGCCTCTTCTCGCTATGACGGGGGAATCTCGTTTTTTTCAAGCTGCGGCACGACATGTGGGTTTTTATCGAGTTACGATGGGGAACTCAGGGCGACTCTCGTGTGGCCCTAGGGAAGTCCAATGTGCATTCGAGTTGCGAGTGGAGCGCAGCATTGCTTTCGAATAACGGCAGGGGAACCGGGCCTCAAGACGCGTTGAAGGGGGAATCTTGAGGTCTTTCTCGAGTTGCGGCAGGAAACCCTGGATTCCCTAGACTTGTGACGATGACCTCAGGGAGCTTCTCAGGGTCTCTATGGGAATTCAGGAATACTGTGGAGTTGGGATGGGCCTCTCGGGACTCCACTGGGTTCGGTGCAATGGAAGAGGGACTCATCTCAAATTGAGGTGGGAACCTCAGGGTTCCTCTCTTGCTCTGACATGGGTCTCGGGCTGTGTATGCCATTTCAAACAGTGAGTTAGGTCTGGACCTGTGTGGAGGCATGGAACTCTGCTTTCCTCTCGAGTTGTCAAAGGGGTTTCAGGCCTCCAGCCGAGTTGAATTTGGGACCTGGGGCTCTTTTTGGATTAGCAACCAGAGCATCAGAACTCCCTTTGTGCTGTTAGTTGATTCTCGGCTGACATTCGAATTGGTGCAAGGAAATGAGGCCTGATCTCGAGTGGATGGGGAAATACGTGGATTTCGAATTGGGACAAGGCCCCTTTGTTCCCCTCCAGTGTCAAGTAGATACCAGCCTCCTATCGAGGTGTGACAGGATTGACAGCATTCCTTTCCAGGCGAGCAGGGCCATCGACACTCTTCTTGACTTGAGGTGGGGAAAACGGGGCTCTTCTTCACTTGTGGCGGGAAATTCAGCATTCCTTTCAAGTGGGCACGGGTATCTCGGGAAACTTCTGGAGTTTTGTAAAGTGTGTCAAGGACCCTTTCAAATTCCAAGGGAAATGTGGGCTTTCTGTGGAAACTCTGCAGCGTAATAGCACCTCCTCAAGCGTGCAGGGGAGAATTCCATAGTTTGCATGGAGCTGTGGTGGGAAGCTTAAGGTTCCTCTAGAGTTGCATGTCGACCTGGGGGACGGTCCTGTCTCCTCAGCAAAGTCAGATCTTTGGGGTTGCTAAGTGCCCATCGGGATTCCTTGCCCATCGCTGCAGGTATGCATAGGGCCTCACCTCGAGTTGAGGTGGGAATCTCAGGCTTCTTCTCCACTTCTGACTTCGATCACAGGGTCTCTGCAGTGTTGGAAAAGGAGAGTCAGGCCTCATCTTGTGTTGAGGAATGGAACTCCGCTTGCCTCTCCAGTTGTTCACAGGGAGACAGGGCACTTGTTGAGTTGTATTTGGAATCTACGGCTTTATCTGGACGATGCAACTGGAGTGTCAGTGCCCCTTCATGTTGTGATTTCATTCACAGGGTTACATTCGAAGAGGTGCCCAGGCATCGGGACTTATATTTAGTGGAGGGGGAATCGGTGTCTTTTGGAATGTGGCATGACACATGAGGCTATCTCTCGAATTTCTCTGTGAGACCAGCCTCCTCATGAGGTGAGACAGGAAGGTTGGGATCCCTTTCCAGAAAAAGCAGGGGAATCGACCCTCATGTCGAGATCAGCAGGGGAGAAGGGGCTAGAATAATTTGTGCTGGAAAACTCTGTGTTCCTCTCGAGTGAGACTGGTATGTCGGGGAACTTTTTGGGTTGCATCAAGGGTGTCAAGTACCGTTTCGAATTTCAAGAGGGAACGTGGGATTTCTCTTGAGATGCTGCAGCGGGAAGGGGCCTCATCTCACGATGACGGGGGAACCTCGTGGTGTTTCTCGAGTTGTGGTGGGATTCCAGAGTTATGACGGGGACCTCAGGGAGCCTCTCGTGTTGCCCCAGGGAAGTCCAATCTCCATTCGAGTTGCCAGGGGGAGCTAGGGATTGCTCTTGAGGCACTGCAGGGCAAATAGACCTCATCTAGGCTTTTGTCCAGAAAATCCGTGTTCCTCTCCAATGGCAACAGGGACCTCGGTGTTACATTCAAGACTCACCCCGGGAGTCAGGCCTCATCTCGAGTGGAAGCAAAGAATTCTGCTCTCCTCTCCAGTTGCGACTGGTATCTCTTGCAGCCCATAGAGTGGCCAAAGGGAGTCAAGCCTCCTGTGGAATTTTGAGAGAGGACTCAGGATTGCACTCTAGGCCCTGCAGGAAAAGAAGGGCCTCATCTCGTGATGATGGGCAAAACTTGTTGTGGTTTTTTTTTTTTTTTTTTTTTTTTTGAGCTGCAGCTCAACATGTGGAGTTTTCGACGAGTTACACAGGGGAACTCAGGGAGCCTCTCGTGTGGCCCCAGGGAAGTCCAGTCGCCATTCAAGTTGCAAGGGGGAGTGCGGCATTGCTCTCAATTCATTGCAGGGGAATCCGGCCTCAAGATGCAATGAAGGGAGAATTTCGAGGTCTTTCTCGTGTTGCGGCAGGTAACCCTGGGTTTCCTCGACTTGTGTTGGTGACTTCAAGGAGCTTCTCTTTGTGCCTATTGGAAGTCTGGAATACTGTGGACTTGGGAGGGGCCTCTCGAACTCTACTGGGTTTGCTGCAATGGAAGAGCGCCTCATCTAGTGTTCAGGCAGGAACCTCAGGTCTTCTCTCCTGTTTTGACGTAGGTCTTAGGCTTTGTATGCCGTTTCAAACAGGGAGGTAGGTCTCGACGTGTGTGAAGGCATGGAAATCTGCTTTCCTCTCGAGTTGTCAAAGGGGTTTCAGGATTCCAGCTGAGTTAAATTTGGGACCTGGGGCTCTTTTTGGATTAACAAACAGGGCATCAGAACTCCTTCGTGTTGTGAGCTGATTCTTGGCTGACATTATCATCCGTGCAAGGAAATCAGGCTTGATCTCGAGTGGATGGGGAAATCAGTGGTTTTCGAATTGTGACAAGGCCCCCAGGTTCCCCTCCAGTGTCAAGTAGATACCTGCCTCCTCTCGAGGTGTGACGGGGACGTCAGCATTCCTTTCCAGGTGACGCAGGGCAATCGACCCTCATCTCGACTTGAGGCAGGGAAGATGGGGCTCTTCTTGACTTGTGGCGGGAATTTCAGCATTCCTCTCGAGTGGGGACAGGTATCTCGGGTAACTTCTGGAGTTTCGTAAAGCATTTTGAGAACCCTTTCGAGTTCCAAGGGAAACTTGGGCTTTCTTTGGAAACGCTGCAGTGTAAAAGGGCCTCCTCAAACGTGCAGGTGAGAATTTCGTCATTTGCGTGTAGTTGTGGCGGGAAGCTTAGGGTTCCTCTCGAGTTGCTTTTTGACCTGGGGGACTGCTTGTGTTTCCTCAGGGAAGTCAGATCTCCTTTGGCGTTGCGAGGACCACCTCAGGATTCCTCGCTCATCGCTGCAGGGATGAATAGGGCCTCATCTCGAGATGAGGCAGGAACCTAAGTGTTCCTCTCCATTTCTGACTTCGATCGCTGAGTCTCTGCAGAGTTGGAACAGGAGTCAGGCCTCGTCTTGTGATGAGGTTGGAACTCCACTGGCCTCTTGAGTTGTTCACGGGTTGACAGGCCACTTGTCGAATTGTATTGGGAACCTGCGGCTGTTTCCGGGAGATTCAACTGGGGTGTCAGTGCCCCTTCGTGTTGTGACTTCATCCTCAGGGTCACATTCGAAGAGGTGCCCAGGCATCAGGACCTTTCTTGAGTGGATGGTGAAATCGGTGTCTTTCAGAATGTGGCATGACACACGAGGCTTCCTCTCGAGTTTCAGTGTGAGACCGGCCTCCTCCTGAGGTGGGACATGCAGGACGGGATTCCTTTCCAGACAAAGCTGGGGAATCCACCCTCATGTCGAGATCAGGAGGGGAGAAGGGGCTCAGATTAAGTGGTGCCGGGCAACTCGGTGTTCCTCTTGAGTGAGACTGATATGTCGGGGAACTTTTTGTGTTGCGTCAAGCATGTCAAGTACCGTTTCGAATTTCAAGAGGGAACGTGGGATTTCTCTTGAGATTTTGCAGCAGGAAAGGGCTTCAACTCGCGATGACAGGGGAACCTAGTGGTTGTTCTCGAATTGCAGTGTGATTCTCGAGTTATGACGGGGAACTCAGGATGCCTCTGTGTTGGCCCAGGGAAGTCCAATCTCCATTCGAGTTGCGAGGGAGAGCTGGGGATTGCTCTCGAGTCACTGCAGGGCAAATAGACCTCATCTAGGCTTGTGTTCAGAAACTAAGTGTTCCTCTCCAGTGGCAACAGGGATCCAAGAAGCAGCAGCAGCATCAGTGCATATATGTCAATCCCTAACGCCCAGTTCTTCCCACCCTCTTTTCCCCCTTGTTGTCCAGACATTTGTTCTCTGTCTGTGTCTCTGTTTCTGATTTGCTGGTAGATTCATATGTACCATTTTTCTATGTGATATTTTTCACTTTCTGACTTCACTCTGTGTGACAGCTTTTAGTTTTTTGTGTGTATTCATTCAGAGTTAATGAATATTAAAGCAAATACAGATACACGCTTTTATTTTTTTTAATTGGAGGATAATTGCTTTACAATATTGTACTGGTTTCAGCTGTACAAAAACAGTGAATCAGCTATAAGTATACACACATCCCCTCCAATATATTCTGTATTTTCATTTTCCCCTTCTTGCAAACAAAAGGATGCATTGTATACACATTTTCTATACCTTGCTGTTTTTTTTTTTTTTTTCTCACCACTTAATATATCTTGGAGACTTGCAAAATTATTGGTGCATTGAAAGCTTCCTCATGCATTTTTATACCTTCAAAATCTTCCACTGTATATCAGGAGCATAATTTATTTAGCCAGTCCTCTGTTCAAGGATACTTGAGTTCTTTCCAGTCTTTTGTTGTTTTGAATAATGCTGTAATGAATAACTGTGTATGTGTGTGTGTGTGTGTGTGTGTATATATATATATATATATATATATATATATATATATATGTTATTTCTTAAGTATGGCTAAAGGATAAATTCCCAGAAGTTACATAACTGGGTCAAAGGAGATAATTCAGTTGTCATTTTGATCTCTATGCCCACATTCCTTCCATAGGGGCTTGTACCAATTTATCTTTCCACTGGGAAATTCTGAGAGTGCTTGTTTCTCTTGGGGAATTATTACATACTGCTTCCATGGATGGAGGAGCCTAGTGAGCTACAGTCCACGGGGTCGCTAAGAGTCAGACATGACTGAGCGACTTCACTTTCACTTTTCACTTTCCTGCATTGGAGAAGGAAATGGAAACCCACTCGACTGTTCTTGCCTGGAGAATCCCAGGGACAGGGGCACCTGGTGGGCTGCTGTCTATGGGGTCGCACAGAGTCAGACACGGCTGAAGTGACTTAACAGCAGCAGCAGCTAGTTACTTTGGTGTGCTCTTCAGTTGTTTTAATTTGGACATTGTCTTCCCAATTAGATGACAAGTTTATTGAGAGCAAGGGCCAAGCATTTTATTGCTTTTGAATTGTCTGCATTTATAAATAATACAATATGGTATCCTAGGAGTACAATAAATTTGTTTCTAGTGCAATTTGGGAGAAGAAGCCAATTAAACCTTAATGATAAAAAGGTTTCTATACTTGGTTAGAATTCAGCTGAACTGATTTCTCTCCCTAAAGTAATTATGAGGTCTTGTTTCAATAATTATGGAATAAATCTTGAGACGTTACAGCAGATTCACTTGCTGACACTTGGGCTTCTCTCCTGGATCTGTGTCATTTTTTGTTTGTTGTTTTGTTTTTAATATTTATTTGGCTGTGTTGGGTCTTAGTTGTAGCATGCAAACTGTTAGTTGCAGCATGTGGGATCTAGTTCCCTTAAAGTGAAGTCGCTCAGGTTTGTCCGACTCTTTGCGACCCCATGGACTGTAGCCTACCAGGCTTCTCTGTCCATGGGATTCTCCAGGCAAAAATACTGGATTGGGTTATCATTTCCTTCTCCAGGGGATCTTCCCGACCCAGGGATCGAACCTGGGTCTCCAGCATTGGAGGCAGACGCTTTACCCTCTGAGCCACCAGGGAAGCAGCAGAGACCAAATCCAGGCCCCCTGCACTGGGAGCATGGAGTCTTAACCCCTGGACCATGGAGTCTTAACCTCTGGACCACCAGGGAAGTCGCTGGAGTGTCATTTTATCAGATTCAATCCAGTGGTGTCTTGGCATCAGCCAGTCTAATTGAGAGCCTGTCGTGTCACTTCTTTTTTTCTCTGTGTGCCAGTGCCTGCCCCATGATAAGCAGAAGAACAAAGAGCTGCTTTTTAACTTTGTATATCTATTAAATTATAATAACATAATGTAAACACTGGTTTACCAGTGGTAAAAAATCTGACTGCCAATGCAGGAGACGTGGGTTCAGTCCCTGGGTTGAGAAGGTCTCCTGGAGAAGGAAATGACAACCCACTCTAGTATTCTTGCCTGGGGAATCCTATGGAGAGAGGAGCCTGGTGGTCTACAGTCCATGGGGTGACAAAGAGTAAGACACAACTGAGCTACTAAACAACAAAGAGCGTAAACATTTCGCCATTGTAATTTCATCTCCCTACATCCTAGCAAAAATGTACTAATGGTTTTTCTGTCCTCTCAGTTTTTACCATGTTGGATTCCCCCACATGTATGATCCTGTACTGGTATACAGTGGTCTTCCAGTTTTTTGCTTGCATAGCATCCAGGGGAATTTTGTGAGATTACATGCCCCCTCACACATTTACAGCCTGTATCTAAAATTTTATTACAGGTTTAAATAGCTTGTAAAGGATATATTTTAAAGTATATTGTCAGTATTGACTTTAAAAAATAATTGTTCAGTGTACCTGTATACATGTGTATATCTACATGTGTTAAGCTTATATACACACAAATGATATTTATCCATCATACTAAGGAAATATCCCTTTATTCCTTTTTATTTTAATAGGGCAAGTTTTCCTCTCTTTATTTGCTTGGGTTTCTTTCTTTTACATGCAATAAAATGTCAGTTTAAAGTGTAGGATTTGATAAATTTTGGCTATTGTATGTAATTGCTAAATCTCACCACAAAGTATATTAATGTTGATGCTTTATTATCATATATATATATATATATATATATATATATATATATCACATATGACACATATTATATAAATTGATGCCAGAAGCCCCTGGCAGATAACAAAATCCAAAGATGCTCAAATCTCTTATATAAAATGGTGTCACATTTGCATATAACCTATACAGAGCCTCTCTTTAAATCATCTCTTGATTACTTATAATACCTGCTGCTGCTGCTAAGTCACTTCAGTCATGTCCGACTCCATGCAACCCCATAGATGGCAGCCCACCAGGATCCCCTGTCCCTGGGATTCTCCTTAATATCAGACCTTTTTATCATTCCTTTTCCCCCCTAAACTTGAATTTCCATTCCACTTCTCACAGAGACTTTTCTTACACACATTTTTATGCTTGAAATCCTTTACCAGTAGTCTTATTTACTAATAAGCAAAAATGTTAATATTAATCCATTGATATGAATATATTTTTGTTTCCTATGCCTTACCTCCTATGCTGCTAAGTCGCTGGAGTGGGTTGCCATTTCCTTCTCCAATGTATGAAAGTGAAAAGTGAAAGTGAAGTCGCTCACTCCTGTCTGACTCTTCCTGACCCCATGGACTGTAATCTACCAGGCTCCTCCATCCATGGGATTTTCCAGGCAAGAGTACTGCAGTGGGGTGCCATTGCCTTCTCCGTGTAATACCTAGTACAGTGTAAATACCATGCAAATAGTTTTAAATTCAATGTAAATGATATATAAAAAATATTTGCAAGTGTATAGTAAATTTAAGTTTTGCTTTTTGGAACTTTCTGGAAAAAAATTTTTTCCGTGTATTGTTTTTTCAGTTTGCAGTCTGTTGAATCCACAGATTCAAACCTGAGCATGTGGAAGGCTGACTGTGTATATATCCAGGTTTGTTCATATGCATATGTGTGATGTGCATACTCAGAACTGTTATGTGATTCTTCTAACTGTATTCAGAGGAGTCTGATAGTGTTTGATACCCACCATCATCCACTAGAACAATACAGAAACAAGTGCTCCTTAATATCAGACTTTTTTATCATTCCTTCCCCCCCCCACTAAACTTGAATTTCCATTCCACTTCTCACAGAGACTTTTCTTACACACATTTTTATGCTTGAAATCCTTTACCAGTAGTCTTATTTACTAATAAGCAAAAATGTTAATATTAATCCATTGATATGAATATATTTTTGTTTCCTATGCATTACCTCCTATGTTGCTAAGTCACTTCAGGTGTGTCTGACTCTGTGTGACCCCATAGACGGCAGCCCACCAGGCTCCTCTGTCCACAGGATTCTCTAGGCAAGAATACTGGAGTGGGTTGCCATTTCCTTCTCCTTACCTCCTATGACCACTGAAATAATTTCTTCTAATGGAGTTGTCATTATAATTTTAGTAATACATTTGGTAAAAATAACAATCTATTTCAAATTAGCAAATAGTAAATATAAAGTTACATTTTAGTGGAAATGTATCCCTTAAATGACTGTGATGGGCTTTTTATCACAGTTGTTCAGTTGCTAAGTCGTATTTAACTCTTTGTGACCCATGGACCACAGCATGCCAGGCTTCCCTGTCCTTCACTATCTCCTGGAGTTCGCTCAAACTAGTGTCCATTGAGTTGGTGATGCCATCCAACCATCTCATCCTCTGCTGCCCCTTCTCCTCCTGCCTTCAATCTTTCCCAGCATCAGGGTCTTTTCCAATGAGTTGGCTCTTCTCATCAGGTGGCCAGAGTATTGGGCCTTCAGCATGTGTCCTTCCATTAGAATTCAGAGTTAATTTCCTTTAGGATTGACTGGTTTGATCTTTACAGTCCAAGGGACTCTCAAGAGTCTTCTCCAGCACCACGATTTGAAAGCATCAGTTCTTTGGCACTCAGCTTTCTTTATGGTCCAACTCTTACCATACATGACTACTGGAAAAAACCATAGCTTTGATTATATGGACATATGTTGGTGAAGTGATGTCTCTGTTTGTTAATACACTGCCTACGTTTATCATAGCTTTTCTTCCAAGGAGCAAGCATCTTTTAATTTCATGACTGCAGTCACTGTCTGCAGTGATTTTGGAGACCAAGAAAATAAAGTCTGCTAGTATTTGGGGTTGGTAATTACTCTTTGCTGAAGTGAGCCAGGGGTCACCATCGATTTTATGTCTCAATGAAATTACAGAAGTATTTTGTTCATATAAAAAATAGCTTGGGATGGAAGACATTTTGTTACAGCACTCTCAGTTAATTCTTTTAACTCATTCTGAGTCCCAAATTCTATATGGATCTATCATCAATAATTATTTTTTGGAAACTTCCCTGGCAGTCCAGTGGTTAAGGCTCCAGTCTTCGATGCAGGGGGCACAGGTTCGATTCCTGGCCAGGGAACTAAGATCCCATGTGCTATACAGAATAACCCTGATGCTGGGAAAGATTGAAGACATGAAAGCAGGCATCTGAGGATGAGATGGTTGGATGGTATCACTGACTCCATGAACATGAGTTTTAACAAACTCTGGGAGATAGTGAAGGACAGGAAAGCTTGGCATGTTACAGTTCAAGTAGTTGCAAAGAGTCAGACATGACTTAGCAACTGAACAACAAATACCACACATGATAAATAAATAAATGAGTATTTTTCATGTTCTGTCTGTTTGTAACTCTACTGAGCCTCCTTTGGTTCTGTTGAAACCTCCTGACTCACACAACCACATTTAATCTGTCCTTATAGTTGTTCGCTTATTCTGCACCAGTGCTGGTTGTTCCCATCTTTCTTTCTGTTTGTTGCCCAGGAAAACATGCCCTTGTAAGATTAGGATGGGTGAGAGGGGTCCTGGAGAACGGAAGAATTTGTTCATCACAGTCAGGATCTCAGACAAATACATTGTTGAATTTATCTCGAATACCTGGAAATCGATTCTCTGAAACCACCAGTGCCTCCTGCCATGGAGAGAGAGTTTGCTTGCTCCCACTTGCAGCCCACTATTCCCCAAAATCCTGATGGTGACTGCAGCCCACCAGGCTCCTCTGTCCATGGGATTTTCCAGGCAAGAATACTGGAGTGGGTTACCATGCCCTCCTCCAGGGAATCTTCCCAACTCAGGGATTGAACCTGAGTGTCTTACATCTCTTGCATTGGCAGGCAGGTTCTTTGCCATTAGTGCCACCTGGGAAGCCCATTCTTTCTCGAATTGTTAATTATTACTGTAATGATAATTAACTATTACTGTAAAAGTGATATAGTGAAGGACAGGGAAGCCTGGCATGCTACAGTCTGTGGAGTTGGAGTCTGACACAACTGAGTGACTAAACAACAACAGTAATGATCATTGCACATTAAATGGAAACTAAGTCATTAATACTATTAAAAAGCAGATACATTACTTTGCCAACAAAGGTTCATCTAGTCAAAGCTATGGTTTTTCCAGTAGTCATGTATGGATGTGAGAGTTGGACTATAAAGAAAGCTGAGTGCCGAAGAATTAATGCTTTTGAACTGTGGTGTTGGAGAAGACTCTTTAGAGTCCCTTGGACTGCAGGGAGATCCAACCAGTCCATCCTAAAGGAAATCAGTCCTGAATATTCATTGAAAGGACTGATGCTAAACCTGAAACTCCAATACTTTGGTCACCTGATGCGAAGAACTGACTCATTGGAAAAGACCCTGATGCTGGGAGGGATTGGGGGCAGGAGGAGAAGGGGACAACAGAGGATGAGATGGCTAGATGGCATCACTGACTCAATGGACATGAGTTTGGATAAACTCCAGGAGTTGGTGATGGACAGGGAAGCCTGGCATGCTGCAGTCCATGGGGTCACAAGGAGTTGGACAGGACTGAGTGACTGAACTGAATTGACCATTAATATTAGTACTATTTTAACCCAGGTTCAAATCTTCTGAGTCTTCTCAAGTCAACTCCAACAGTATTCCCTATATCATGACTAATATCCATATCTCCCTGGGTCTGGCAGATTGGCAAATATCTCTTAAGTACCAGTAATGTAGAGAGTAGCCTTGCCTGCTCTCAGAGAAGCCAAGTCTCTGAGGCCCTCTATGGTTAGCTCTCTTGCTCTGAATGACAATTCAACCTTCACTACAGTAACTATAAGGCAAGCTAACTTGATTGCGATTATATGGTGCATCAGGGCATTGGGATGTGCTTTTTTATGACATATTTGTTAAAGTGGCTACCTGCATCAGTACTTAAAGTGGAGTCAGGTGTTAATATCATTGAGCTTGTCAACTCTTGCTTTTATTTTTTTAAGGATAATTTGATGTGGACCAATTTTGAAGTCTTTACTGAATTTGTTACAAGATTGCTTCTCTTTTGTGTTTTGGTTTTTTGGCCAGGAGACATGTGGGATTTTAGCTCCCCCACCAGGGAGGGGACTTGCACCCCCTCTATTGGAAGGCTAACTCTTAATAACTGATCCTCCAGGGGAGTCCCTGCTCTTCCCATCTTAGCAAATGCTTCTCTCTGCATTACTTTTGTTAACTGATAATGTCCTCCATTACCTCTTGACTTTAAAAAGTACATCTACAAGCTTTCAAGAGTTTGAGAAGAGGTGTGTGTATTCCACAAAGTCAGGGGACAGTGGAGAGGAGAAAAGAGGAAACCTTGTCATTTTTGTAGAGAACATGGAGAAGATTCAAGACAATGGACAGACATGGAACAGGATCCTTGCAAATCATACAGTGTGTGTGCTGTCTCTGTTTCTGATATCACCTCTAATGTTTTTTACTCTCGGATAATAGCAGAGAAGATCCAACATTACAATATATTATAAGTTTCCCTTCTGGCAAATCTCCACCCTGACATCTCTTCCCAGGCTGACAGTGAAACAGGGCTTAAATCACTGGTGAAACAGTGAAACAGGGCTTAAATCATTGGATCTGAATCACCTCTACCAAGATGTCAAGGTACAGACATCTTGTAAAGGGGGTTTGGTACTCATTTCTAGGAGTAGTGCTGATTTTTAATGAAGTATTGAAAAACAGAAGTGAGTTAGAAATTTTGGTCCAGTGCTGTATGAGCTGGGAGTCTCCAGAGAAAAAGAACCAATAAGTGGTGTGTGTGTGTGTGTGTGTGTGTGTGTGTGTGTGTTTATATGAAGATATTTAGTGTAAGGAATTGGCTCATGTGATTACAAAGGCTGAAAAGCCCTAAGATATGTAGTCAGAAAGCCAGAGACCCTCCTAATCTGAGCCCAAAGACCCAGGAAAATCAATGGTATAAGTTCTAGTCCAAAAGCTGGCAGGTTTGAGACTCGGAAAGAGCTAGTGTTTCAGTTTTGAGTCTGAAGGTGGGAAAAAGCCTGATGTCCTAGGTAAACAGTCAGGCATAAAGAGTTCCCTCTGACTCAGCTGGTTTACTCAATTCAGGCCTTTGCCTGATTGGACACAGTCCACCAACATCAGAGAGGGCAATCTGCTTTACTTAGTCTACCAATTCAAGTGTGACTGTCATTCAAAAAGACTGTCCCAGACACACCCAGAACTATGTGTGACCAAATGTCTGGGCCATGTGCACCCCCGCCCACCTCCCATTAGCCCAGTCAAGCTGACACAAATTTAACCATCACAAATGCTTCTTCCTCCATTTTACTTGGTCTTCGGATAATCATTTCAACTTTTACAAAAAGAAAGAAGGAGAGAATAGGATGAGAGCAAATTCTTTTCCTGGCAACCCCACAGCTCCTGCTTTAAACGTTGGTTGAGTCCTTTACTCAGATTCACCTCATGTGAACACATCAGTCACTGAATTATGATAAAAGTACTAGCTACTCAGATTTTTCTTTCCACTAGCACCACTCTGAGGAGAAGGGAGCCTCAGGAAAGGAGAGTTACAGAAGTGATTTATTAATTTTGAAAAAATATTTTGACCATACCACATGGCATGTGGGACTTTAAAGTTCCCTGGCCAGGGTTTGAATCTGTACCTCCTGCATTGGCAGCATGGAGTCTCAACCACTGGATTTCTACGAAAGTCCTGGGAGTGATTTCTTTATTGTAGGTGTGCTCTGCCTTTGCTGCAGTTATTTTTCAGATAATAGATTGTGTATTAGAACCTTAGTTTTTCATACCCAGTTTGTGTTTTCCCTTAAGTAGTGTGGAGGCACTGGAGGCTTTGAAGTGGGTCATTGTAATGAGTATTTCCTTTCCTTATGATACTTCTTGTTGTTCAGTCATGTCTGACTCTTTGTGACCCCACATGTCAGGCTTCCTGGTGTTTCACTCTCTTCCAAAGCTTGCTCTGACTCATGTCCATTGAGTCAGTGATGCCATCCAACTATCTCATCCTCTGTCGTGCCTTCTTCTCCTGCTTTCAATCTTTCTTAGCATCGGATCTTTTCCAGTGAGTAGGCTCTTTGCATCAGGTGGCCAATGTTTTGGAGCTTCAGCAGCAGTCCTTCCACTGAATATTCAGGCCTTATTTTCTTTAAGATTGACTGGTTTGATCTCCTTGCTGTCCAAGGGACTCTCAAGAGTCTTCTCCAGCACCATAGTTCAAAAGCATCAATTCTTCCTTATGATATGGTTTTCTCATTTATTTGCTTGTTTATTTTTGCTTGTGCTGGGTCTTTGTTGCTGCTCACGGGCTTTCTCTAGGTACAGAGAGTAGGGGCTGCTCTTCGTTGTGGTGTAGAGGCTTCTCATGCAGTGGCTTCTCTTGTTGTAGAGCAGGGACTCTAGAGTCTGCAGGCTTCAGTAGTTGTGGCGTATGGGCTTAGTTGCCCTGAAACATGTGGAATCTTCCTGGACCGGGAATTGAACCCATGTCCCCTGGACTGGCAGGTAGATTCCTAACCACTGGAACACCAGGGAAGTCCACAATATGGTTTTCTTAAGGCAGATCAAATTAGCCTCTCTTGGGGGTAATGATCATTGGATATATCAGTTATATCAATCTGATTTTACCAGTTCTCAAAGTATGTTTCCTGGGTCAGCAGCAGCAGCATCTGGGAATTTGTTAGAACTAGACAATCTCAGTCTCACCCCAGTCCTACTGAATCAGAAACTCTAGAGGTGGGACCCAGAGATCTGCATTATAACAAGCCTGCTTAGTAAACCTGATGTTTACTCAAGTTTGAGAACACCTGACCTAGTATATTTGCATTTACGTTGCTTGCTAATGATGTATATAATCTTAAAATTGAGCAAAAAGCTAGAGAGGCAGCCAATTATAACTCCAGAGAACTGAAAAACTATCCAGATCACACTCTTCCTTTGAGCGGATATTTTCATCACAGTACAGTACATTTAAGGCTTGCTCAGTTTGGTCAGATGTCCTTTGATGTGTTTTTGTTGGTTGGAAGAAGACAGGCTCACCCACTAATGACATGTGTCATAACTCGGTGTCCTTTCATAGTGCATTAAAGAGGATCTGGGGTTCCTCTATGAAAAGTCTAGGACAGGCAGACCTAGTTTGCTCAGTGGTTGACACACAAGTTGTGCTTCCTGTGGCCCAAATGGGGAGAAATGGATGAGGGGGAAGAGACCTCTGCAGGTAAATTTCATATTGAAGTTCTGCCTCTTAGTGTTTTCTTCCTCTGTCAGCTTACAGAGCTTCTGAAAATTAAAGAAGCTCACTTAAAGTGGACAGTGATTAAGCCCCCATATTGTTACTGTCAGCAACTGCAGAACTTACTGCTTCCCCAGCTCTGTTTCCAAAAAAAAAGTCTTTTAGGGCCTGCTGCTTACCTGAGCAGCAACTACTGTGGAGAGAGTTATTTTCACATTTTTTCTTCTCAGAATCACGTACAGGGAGGGAGAATTACTCAGGAGGGACAAATATCCCTGTTACTGGTAGTAATAACAATTTGGTATTGATTTTCTTTAAAAATACATGTAACATGTATAGCACAGGGAACTCTGCTCAATGTTATGTGGCAGCCTGGAAGGGAGAGGAGTCTGAGGGAGAATGGATACCTGTATATGTACGGCTGAGTCTCTTTGCTATGTACCTGAAACTATCACAACATTGCTAATCAGCTGTACTCTAGTATAAATAAAAAGTTAAAATACACGTAAAAATTTTTCCTTGCAGATTCCAAAGATTGTATATATCGCTAAAGGCACAAGAAATTACTTCCAAACTGAACTAGATATTCCTGCATGTAACTCCCTAAGCTTCTCCCTTTCATAGAATTGAGTACAGTGTTCAGATTATCTGCCTACTTGCTAGTTTCCTTATTAGAGAAAAAAATTCTAAGAGGGCAGAGGTGGGGTTTTTTTGTTTTTGTTTTTTACCTTACTCATTATATCTGTGATGCTCCTCACATCATATGTGTTCAGTGAATTTTCATTTAGTGAATGAATTTTATGATTCCCCCTAGGTGTCACAGCCTATGCGTGGTGCTGGCTATAGAGAGGCACATAAGGCAGGCTCCTGGCCATCAAGATATTACAGTCTTGGGACTTCCCTGGTGGCCCAGTGGTTAAGAATCCATCTTGCAATGCAGGGGCCACAGGTTTGATCCCTGATAGTGGTGCTAAGGGGCTTCCCAGATGGTACTAGTGGTAAAGAACCTGCCCACCAATGCAGGAGACATTAGAGATGCAGGTTCGACCCCTGGGTTGGGAAGATCCCTTAGAGGAGGGCATGGCAACCCACTCCAGTATTCTTGCCTGGAGAATCCCCATGGACAGAGAAGCCTGGGGGACTACAGTCCATGGGGTCACAAAGAGTCAGACACTACTGAAGCGACTTAGCATGCATGTGGGGGCGCTAAGATCCCACATGCCACAGCACAGCTAAGCCTGTGTGTGGCAACTATACTGAACTCTTGTGCCACAACTGGAAAGCCTGTGGGCTGTGAGTAAATAACAAATAATTTTTAAAAAGATACTATAGTCTTGTAGAAAAGACAAACAAGAGTGGGTACTTCATAGGATAAGGAAGACTTCACCAAGGAACTGACATCTAATGGGCTTTTGCAGGTTGAGTAGAAATTTGCCAGGACAGCTGAGGTGGGAAGGCATGAGGAAGGCGTCAGATTCAGGCATCAGGATGGGTCAAGATACACAGTTATGAAGCTGCACGGGCCATTCTCAGGAGGTGATTCAGTGCTAGTGAAATACTAGCTGTGAATTTACATAGGGAAGAATGGATGGGAAATACACTCGAACGTGAGGCCAGTTAAGGGGCTTAGAAGTTAGCCTAAGGACCATGGGATTCATTAAAGGGATTCAATCATGGAGGTCATGAGGTGGGCGCTGAAGAATGAACTGCTTAGAAAAGATGAGAGTTGGCAGGGTCTGCCCCAGGGTGGTGGTGGACACAGAATTGTCTGTAGACTGAAACTGACCAGAAGGAGGGGAGAGGAGGGTTGAAATGACCACACTGGGAACAGAACTACCCTACTGTCCAGATTTAAAATAATTTTTTTAATTTATTCATTTATTTATTTGTGTGCACTGGGTCTTAGTTGTGGCACTCAGGACCTTTAGTGGTGGCATATGAACTCTTAGTTGTGGCATGTGGGACCTAGTTCCCTGACCAGGGATCGAACCCATTCCCCTGCATTGGGATGGCGGTGTCTCAGCCACTGGACCACCAGGGAAGTCCCTGTCCAGATTGTTCAAATCGATGCAGAGTGGCTGTACGAAGAGACATTTGGCTCATTCTAAACATACAGTTAAGAAAACTGTGCACCATTTTGGCAGAAAAATCCAGAAAGTCGCTGGACATTCTGGAGGCTCAGAGAAGAGACTAGGGATGGGGTGATCCTCAAATTTACTCACACCTGTGTTTGAACAGATACATAACGAAATCAGCCTGTGAGTGGCTGAGATCACTTAGAGAAAGGATGACGCTCAAGAGAAAAAAAGAGGCTAAGACAGAGCCTTGGGGAGTCAGGCATGAAAGGGACAGAGGAAGGTGATCCAAGATGGTGAGGAAGCAGAGGTGTGGAGCACAGGCAACGTGCCAGGCTTGTGTGCTTAGTCATGCCCGACTCTCTGCGACCCCATGGACTGTAGCCCGCCAATCTCCTCTATCTATGGGATTCCCCAGACAAGAATACTGGAGAGGGTTCTTGTTTCCTCCTCCAGCAATTCTTCCAAGCCCAGGGGTCAAGCCTGTGTCTCCTGTATCTCCTGCATTGCAGGCAGATTCTTTACCTGCTGAGCCATCAGGGAAGCAGTGTTTCTCAAAAGTGCTTCAAAAGCACCCGTGGCACACGTTACAGCACAGATCTTGGGACCCCTCCACCTCCCGCCCCACCCCCACCACACACACACAGGGATTCTGATTTGGTAGGTCTTGGGTGGGCATGAGAACTGAATGTCAGGTGTGCTCCAATGCTGTCTGATGATGCCAGTCCACAGACCACCCTCTGGGAGGCAGATTGTGAGGAGAAGGCAAAGAGCTGGTGGCTGAAGGGTGGCTTGAGGTTTTTAGGGTTGTGAGGATGTGGGCATGATTGTAGGTGGAGGTGAAGGATGTAGCCGAGACAGGGAGAGGCTGGATACCCTGAGAGGAAGGGGATGGTCAAGGAAAGAAATTCAAGGACGAGAGAAGAGGAACCGCCCTAAGAAGGTGGAGGTGCCAGTGATTGTGGTCCAGTAAAAATATGCGTGGGCTGTCATGTCCTTTGTGAAAGCCAAAGCCCCCTTGAGTAAGGGATTTTCTTGTGGCCCCCTGCCTTTTATCTCCCACCTTCTCCAGCTGCTGTTTACCTTCACCTCTCTGGCTCTCCCACTGTGCTCAGGGCCCTTTGTCTGCCAACATCCTCCCAGCCCTGTCACTTCCACATACAGATCCATAAAGAGATGACTTACTACAGATGAATGCTCAGTCATGAATAGACTTTCTGCAGCACAAGGCATTTCAAGGATAAAGGAAAATTTCAAAAAATGTTTGATCATTGTTGTTAAAATCGTGTCTCTACCACCTTCTTGCAGACTGTTATCAAGCTGTTTGACAGCACTCCTGGGATGTCAGTCCTTGGCATCACAAACATAGCAAAGCACAAAAACCTGGCTCTCTCCCCTCTGCTAACCAAAGCTCACTTCCTTGTAGCCTCAGAGCCTGTAGCCAAACTAGACAGGCTTCAAAAGTCACTTTGTATGATTAAAACAAACAAACAAAAAAAAACATCACCCTGACCTGTGAGCAGCTACGTGCTGGTGTGTGTCACATTGTCTGATTTCAAGACAACAAAAATGTATTGAAGGCTGGTCCTAGAACAAGCACCAGGAGAGGCATTGAGACTCAAAGATTAGAGAAATACTGTTCGGGTTCAGAGAGGCCCTTCATGTTCCTCTTTTTTCTGAGTCCTGAACCAGGTGATAGAGGAACCAGACTGAGATGAAAATATCACCTTCCTTGCTGCTAACACTGGTCTGGAGGATATAGATTGGACACCGAGGCAAAACGGGCATCTCATTTCTTCCTCCATGAACTGAACTTCCCCCACAAAAATAGGCTAAGCTACAGGAAAGCAAAGGAAACTTCTTTGTCATTACTGCATGAACAGAGATGAAGGTATATGGCCTGTGGGACAGACATCTCCAAGAGAGAAACTCAGAAGGAGCATGGGCAGTATGTGTGTGTAGTGACCCTGTATGTGTAGTGATGCTGTTGTGTGTGCGCACCCAGTCATGAGTGACACCATGAACTGTAGCCTACAAGGCTCCTCTGTCCATGGGATCTGCCAGGCAGGAATACTGGAGTGGGTTGCTATTTCCTGCTCCAGGAGATCTTCTCAACCCAGAGATCAAACCCAAGTCTCCTGCATTGCAGGCAGATTCTTTACTGTCTGAGCTACCAGGGGAGCCCTGTACCTAGTCTTATTAATCATAAAAGTACTTTTTTTCTTCCTGGAGGAGGAGGAAATAAGGGAAGTGGGCAGAGAAAAGAGTAGAAGTTGTCTTCTCAGTACTGTGGACAGAGAATATTTCCTATGTTTTTAAACAATGCTCAGTTTCTTTAAAAAAATTTATTTATTTTGGCTGTACTGGGTCTTACTTATGACTCACAATGTCTTTGTTGTGGCATGTGGGGTTCTTAGTTGGGGCATGTGGGATCTAGTTTCCCGAGCAGGGATCAAAGCTGGGCACCCCCTGTATTGGAAACGCAGAGTCTTAGCCACTGGACCACTAGGGAAGTCCCTATTCTAAGTTCTCGGTCAAAGAAGACTAGAGAGATAGGAAGAACATGGTTTCTCCATCACCCTCCAACTATATAATCTCTCTCTCTTTTAGTTTCTAAATAACTTTATTTATTTTTGGCTGTACTGGGACTTCATTGCTGCACAGGCTTTTCTCTAGTTGTGGTGAGCAGGGGCTACTCTCTAGTTAGTATGGCTTCTCATTGCAGTGGCATCTCTTGTTATGGGACATGGGCTCTAGGGCTCATGGACTTCAGTAGCTGTTGCAGTCCCCGGGCTCTAGAGTGCAGGCTCCATAGTTGTGGCACATGAGCCTAATTGCTTTTCTGCTGTATTAGCAGGCAGATTCTTTACTACTGAGCCACCAGGGAAGCCAACCATAGCTCTATTAGCCCATGAGTTTTATAATCAGACCTCTGGCCATCTGAGGATGGGGCTGACCTCCTGAGATACATGTCTTGGAAGTGATAAGACAGAAGTGCCAGGGGTTATATTCCAAGCATCAAGGGCAATTCGTTCAACTTTCAGAATATCTTTCCCTTGTGTAGTGCTTCTGTGTACCTGCCTGGAAGCCAGTGGTGGGCTTTCCAGCTATGCCTGCAGAGGGTTCCATAAAGGGACAGAACAAGTCATTGATCAGATTAACTCCAGCAGTGTGCTTTGCTCAGAACCAAAGGCTTAGTTTTCTATTCTACTTCTCAGCTCAAGAATGTCCAGCTGTTTTGTTGTGAGCCCAAAATTTAGCATCAGAATATTACAGTAAAACCATGTGAGCAACATAAAATTGCCTTGAATTAGAATACTCCACCCATGATTAAATTCCAAAGTGAATTTAAGTTCCTATCTCAAGAAGCTTCAACAAATAATTACAACCCAGTCTGAGCATTTGCTTCCCCAGTGGCTCAGTGGTAAAGAATCCACCTGAAATACAGGAGATGTAAGAGATGCATGTTCAATCCTTGGGTCAGGAAGATATCCTGAAGGACAGCATGGCAACCCACTCCAGTATTCTTTCCTGGATAATCCTCTGGACAGAGGAGCCTGGTGGGCTACAGTCCATAGGGTTGCAAAGAGTCGGACACGACTAAAGCAACTGAGCACACACATTGAGCATTTTAGGTTAAAAATAAAAACACAACAACTTAGAGGGTTAATTCTATCTGAGACAGTGGGAAAAGTATTCACATAAGTAATAGCTTTTAAAATATCTTATTTTTAAAAATTTCAAACATACAGAAATGCTGCAAGAATAGTAAGCATTAACTCAGATTCACCAATATTAATATTTTGCTGTATTTGTTCTTTCTCTCTCTAGGTAGACACATGCTGCTGCTGCTAAGTTGCTTCAGTCGTGTCCGACTCTGTGCGACCCCATAGACAGCAGCCCACCAGGCTTCACCATCCCTGGGATTCTCCAGGCAAGAACATTGGGATGGGTTGCCATTTCCTTCTCCAATGCATGAAAGTGAAAAGTGAAAGTGAAGTCGCTCAGTCGTGTCTGACTCTTTGCGACCCCATGGACTGCAGCCTACCAGGCTCCTCTGTCCATGGGATTTGCCAGTCAAGAGTACTGGAGTGGGGTGTCACTGCCTTCTCCAACAATGTGTAGACACATACACACCTTTTTATTTCCCCAGCGGTGATGGGAGGCATATGGTGATCTTCATTCCTGGACCAGGGATGGAACACTTGTCCCCTGCAGTGAAAGAATGGATTTTTAACCACTGGACCACCAGGGAAGGTCCCCTTAACATACAAACACACACACACACACGCACACACACACACTATTATTTTTATTAATTTTGCTGAAACATCTTAAAGTTGCAAACATCATCACACTTTGCCCCTAGATACCTCAGGATGTCTCTCTTAAGAACAAGGACCTTTTGGGACTTCCATGGTGATCCAACGCTTAAGACTCTGAGCTTTCAATGCAGAGAGTGTGAGTTTGATCCCTGCTTGGGGAACACTAAGATCCCACATACCTCGTGGCATGGATTCACAACATATACTATTGTTTTAATGCTATTATTATATGGTAAAGGGTCTTTTTTTTTTTCTAATATTATTGCCTGTTCAAAAAATGTATTTTATACCACATTTTTTCCAACCTATGAAGAACATCTAACCCAGGGTTTCACATTACATTTACTTGCTATGTTTCTTTAGTCTTCTTTAATCTAGAACATTTCCTCAGCCCGTCCCTCCCTCCTTCCTTTTTTTTTCTCCCCATGATATTGACATTTTTAGAATATAGGTCAGTGTTCTGGTAAAATGTACCTCAGCATGGGTTTGATTGTTACCTTGTGGTTAGATTGCATGGTACTTTCTTTTCCCTTTGAAATAATTTCAAACTTACATAAAAGTCAGAATTATACAGAGTTTTGCAACTTCTTTTTTGTAAGTTCCAAATGATTCTTCTCCAGATTCACCAATTTTTAACATTTTATCACATCTACACTTGTCTTACCATTTTCTCTTTCTCTTCCTCTCCCTGTATGTGTGTTTTTATGTGTGTGTATAGAGAGTAGTTAAAGAGTCTGAACCAGTTAAAATAGTTTTACCCTGTAAGTAACACCTCTTAAATTTTTTAAAAAATACGTATTTATTTGGCTGTGTTGAGGCTTAGTTGCAGCACTTGGGATCTTCACTATGTCGTCCCCGAGCTTCCATTGTACTGCACAGACTCTCTAGTTGTGGCTTGTAGATTCCAGAGCATGGAGGCTCAGTAGTTATGGCGTGCTGGCTTAGTTGCTTCATGGTATGTGGATTCTAGTTCCCTGACAAGGGATTGAACCTGCGTCCCCTGCATTACAAGGCAGATTCATAACCATTGGACCACCAGAGAATTCCCGATTTTTAAATTTTAAATTAAAATTGTGTGTGTATATTTAAGGTGTACAACATGATCTGGTATGCAGGTACATAGTATAATGGTTGTAATAGTGAAGCTAATCAACATGTTCATTTAACCACCCTGGAATTGTTAAACTTTTATTGTGGTGAAAGCTAACCTCTTAGCAAATTTCCAGTATTCAGTCCAGTGTTATTAACTGCAGCCATCATGTTGTACACTAGACCCCCAGAGTTAGTCATCTTGCAACTTTGTACTCTGACTTACATCTTATTTCCCCACCTCCACACCTCTAGAAACCACCATTTCACTCTCAGTTTCTCCATATTTGATATCATTAGAGTTTGCTATGGATGGAGGTTTGTGACATTGTACAGGAGACAGGGATCAAGACCATCTCCAAGAAACAGAAATGCAAAAAAGCAAAATGGCTGTCTGAAGAGGCCTTACAAATGGCTGTGAAAAGAAGAGAAGTGAAAAGCAAAGGAGGAAATGAAGGATATAAGCATCAGAATGAGGAGTTCCAAAGAATAGCAAGGAGAGATAAGAAAGCCTTCCTCAGAGATCAAGGCAAAGAAAGAGAGGAAAATAACAGAATTGGAAAGACTAGAGATCTTTTCAAGAAAATTAGAGATACCAAGGGAACATTTCATACAAAGATGGGTTCGATAAACGACAGAAATTTTATGGACCTAACAGAAGCAGAAGATATTAAGAATACACAGAAGAACTGTACAAAAAAGATCTTCACGACCCAGATAATCATGATGGTGTGATCATTCACCTAGAGCCAGACATCCTGGAATGTGAAGTCAAGTGGGCCTTAGAAAGCATCACTATGAACAAAGGTAGTGGAGGTGATGAAATTCCAGTTGAGCTATTCCAAATCCTGAAAGATGATGCTGTTAAAGTGCTGCACTCAATATGCCAGCAAATTTGGAAAACTCAGCATTGGCCACAGAAATGGAAAAGGTCAGTTTTCATTCCAATCCCAAAGAAAGACAATGCCAAAGAATGCTCAAACTACTGCACAATTGCACTCATCTCACACACTAGTAATGCTCAAAATTCTCCAATCCAGGCTTCAGCAATACATGTACCGTGAACTTCCAGATGTTCAAGCTGGTTTTAGAAAAGGCAGAGGAACAAGAGATCAAATTGCCAACATCTGCTGGATCATGGAGAAAGCAAGAGAGTTCCAGAAAAACATCTATTTCTGCTTTATTGACCACTATGCCAAAGCCTTTGACTGTGTGGATCACAATCAACTGTGGAAAATTCTGAAAGAGATGGGAATACCAGACCACCTGACCTGCCTCTTGAGAAACCTATATGCAGGTCAGGAAGCAACAGTTAGAACTGGACATGGAACAATAGACTGGTTCCAAATAGGAAAAGAAGTATGTCAAGGCTGTATATTGTCACCCTGCTTATTTAACTTATATACAGAGTACATCATGAGAAATGCTGGGCTGGAAGAAACACAAGCTGGAATCAAGATTGCCGGGAGAAATATCAATAACCTCAGATATGTAGATGACACCACCCTTATGGCAGAAAGTGAAGAGGAACTAAAAAGCCTCTTGATGAAAGTGAAAGAGGAGAGTGAAAAAGTTGGCTTAAAGCTCAACATTCAGAAAACAAAGATCATGGCATCTGGTCCCATCACTTCACGGTAAATAGATGGGGAAACAGTGTCAGACTTTACTTTTTTGGGCTCCAAAATCACTTCAGATGGTGACTGCAGCCATGAAATTAAAAGATGCTTACTCCTTGGAAAGTTACGACCAACCTATATAGCATATTAAAAAGCAGAGACATTACTTTGCCAACAAAGGTCCGTCTAGTCAAGGCTATGGTTTTTCCAGTGGTCAAGTACGGATGTGACAATTGAACTGTGAAGAAAGCTGAGCACCGAAGAATTGATGCTTTTGAACTGTGGTCTTGGAGAAGACTCTTAAGAGTCCCTTGGACTGCAAGGAGATCCAACCAGTCCTTCCTAAAGGAGATTAGTCTTGTGTGTTCATTGGAAGGACTGATGCTACAGCTGAAACTCCAGTACTTTGGCCACTTCGTGTGAAGAGTTGACTCATTAGAAAAGACCGTGATGCTGGGAGGGATTGAGGGCAGGAAGAGAAGGGGACGACAGAGGATGGCTGGATGGCATCACTGACTCGATGGTCATGAGTTTGAGTAAACTCCGAGAATTGGTGATGGACAGGGAGGCCTGGCATGATGCGATTCATGAGGTAGCAAAGAGTTGGACACGACTGAGTGACTGAACTGAACTGAACTGATACTATTTTCCATATGGCTTTCTGACTTCACAGTGTCAACAAGGGTATACAAAGTTTCCCTTTGTTCCATATCTTTCCAACACTTTGTCCTTTTGATGGAGCCATCCTACAGGTGTGAAGTGAATTCTCATTGTGGTTTTGATATGCATTTCCCTGATGAATAACGATGTTTGGCACCTTTCTTGTACTTGTTGATGATTTGTCTTTGGAAAAATGTTCAGTTTTTTTCCCCATTTTTAATATGGGTGTGTGTGTGTGTGTGTGTTTTTTTTTTTTTTTTTGGTCACTGAGTTGTAAGAGTTCTTTATATATATATATTTTTTTTAATTTTAACCTTTATCAAATATATGGTTTGAAAATATTTCCTCCTAATCTATAGGAGGAAATGTATTGCTTTTTCAATGTATTGTTTCCTTTGCAGTGCAGAAGCTTTATAGCTTGTTTATTTTTGCTTTTGCTGCCTGAGTTTTTGTTGTCATGTAAGTGATAGCTTTTTGAAAAAATTCTTGAGGAGTGAAGAAGCTTTGCAGTTGGACAAAACAACTTGGTCGTGAGAAGGGAATTAAAATCAGAGGGATCATCATGTCAGAAACATAAGCCAATGTGTGTATGATGTAGCTGGTGAAGAGTCAATATTTTAGAGTAAGCAGGATGGGGGAGAAGGGACCAGGAAGGCAGCTCGGCTTTTTTCCATATGAAAAAAGAGATGTTGATGGTGTTAAAGCAAAGAGATGATAGCATCAGATGTAATTTCTAGAGAACTTAACTGCAGGGCAATTTGGAGGAGAAAGGGTAAAGCAGTGCAGCAAAGTGGACATTGCATTAGGCCAGATGGTGATGAAGACCTGAAAGAAGGGGATGTAGGGGAATGTTTGTTGAATTCCAATTACGTGCTGGCCATTTCTGCATATGGTAGCTCATTTAACTATCACAAAACCCAGAGGTCAGAGAAGTTAAGTAACTTGGCCCAAAAACAGTCATTTTAAATTTACGGTGTGGTTAATGTTTGAACCCAGGCCCATGTGACAGCATCATGAAGGATGGAGCAGGACTGATAGGATTCTGAGTATCAAGCTCTGATAGCCAGTTGGACACAGTGGGCAAGCAAGGGAGACAGGAAAGATAACAGTTGATGTTAATAATGGAAATGGTTATAGGGAAGACAAAGAATTGGAGTAGATAGAGAAAATGATAATTCTGTTAACAGGCTCTATGAATTTGATTTTGAAGCCTTGGTTTTTTAACCCCCTGGGACAAGGTATCTAGAGAGTAGTTTGGCTCAAGAGCTCAGAAGAAAGGTCTGGGTTAGAAGCAGAGATGTGGCTACTGGAGTTTTGACTGCATTCACTGAGTGTTGAATGAGAGCAGAAGATGGCTGAGGGCAGGATCGCAGGCATGTGAACACTTATAGGGTGGTGGAGACAGAAGAGCTAGTAAAAGAAGAGAGTGGTGGGAGAGCTAAAATTGGACCATTTCAAGAAAGTAGGTGTCTATGTATTCTGCAAAAGGATTCCCAAAGGAAATGATTCATTGGGATTAATGACTAAGGAACTCACTAGTTACCTTTGTGAGAACAATTTCAGTAGATTGGAGCCTTCTTGGGTTCAAAGGGTGGATGGTGGTAGGGGAAGTGGATGCAGAGTAGCGATTATTATTCTAAGGATTTTAATTGGACATTCCTGGTGGTCCAGTGGTTAAGAATCCGCCTGCCAATGCAGGGAACATGGGTTGGATCCCTAGTTTGGGAAGATTCCACATGCGATGGGACAACCTGCAAGCCGCAACTACTGAGCCTCCGGCCTAGAGCCAAGGAGTCATAACTACTGAGCCTGCGTGCGGCAACTACTGAAGCCTGTGCTAACAACAAGAGAAGCAACCATCTAGAAGCCCTCACCCTACCACTAGAGAAAGCACATGTGTAGCAACAAAGACCCAGTGCAGCCAAAACTAAAAGAATTTTGGTGGATGGTGATCACAGTTAACATTATGAGGCTTTACTGTTTGCCAGGCGCTGGGCTAACAATTTTTATTCATTATCCAGGATAATCCTTACCATAGTCCTAATAGGTAGGTACGATCTTATTCCCTTTTTCTGATGAGGGAATTATAGCTGCAAGAATGCAGAGAGCTTAAGTAACATGCTGAAAGTTACACCACCAAGGGGCTTCCCAGGTGGCATTAGTGGTAAAAAACCTGCCTGCCAATGCAGGAGACAGAAGAGATGCAGGTTTGATTCCTGGGTTGGGAAGATCCCCTGGAGGAGTGCGTGGCAATCCACTCCAGTATTCTTGCCTGGAGAATCCCATAGACAGATGAATCTGGTGGGCTACAGTCCACAAGGTCACAAAGAGTTGGACAAAACTGAAGCAACTTAGCATGGATGCATACCACCAGTAATAGAATAAGGATCAAATATCTCAACCTTTCTTACTTCAAAGGCTGTGTTACAAGATGATGGTGCTTTAGGCCTGAGTCTGTATATAAGCAGTAGAGGAAAATCCCTGTGGTGAGGATGATACTGACTTTATGTAGCAAAGAGAGAATAGTTGATGGAACCAGGTCTAAAGGAAAGATATTAGATCTCATTAAAACAAAAACAGAGTGCCTATTTTGGGACTTCTCTTTGTCAAAAGCCAGGTATGTACCCAGATGTCAGCTGAAGTAGCATTCTTTTTTGAGATTTAAGTAAAATTGGCTTGTCTCCATTCCATATCCACTGAGGAGTTCAGTGCCTGCTCCAAAATCTCTGTTACTTCCTGGGAGGTAATCTTATGGTTTGTTTGGCTTTTGCATTTCTGCTTCCACTAAATTTTATTTATTTCTCTTTGATCTTCATTGTGGCATGTGGAATCTAGTTTCCTGACCAGCAATGGAACCTGGAGCCCCCTGCTTTGGGAGCAGGAAGTCTTAACCACAGGATAGGACCACCGGCAAAGTCCCAAATTCTTCATCTCACTTGTACCTCAGTTCCCATGTTCTTATTCCTTGGTTCAATGTTGACCCAGTTGTAGAACTCAGACCTACCCCAGAACTTTTTTTCTTGTATTTTCCTCAAAATCACTCACACAAGCATTTATGCATGTGTCAGGTATTACTGAGGGCTTAGGAGATTTTATACCCTTAGCAACACAACAATGTAAAGTCCAAGAATAGATATTTCTATTTTAAACATACTTTCAGTTCCCTGGAGGTGGGGTTGGTCCTCCTGGCCAACGCCCTTGGCCTCAGGAGTGGGGTTGCTCCTCCGGGCTGCCACCCCTGGCCTCTGGAGTGGGGGCGTGGGGTAGCTCCTCCCGCCAGCCGCCCCTGGCCTCGGGCTTAGGGGCGTGGGGTAGCGCCTCCTGCCCGCCGTCCCTGGCCTCAGGCTTGGGGTGTGGGGTATCTCCTCCCGGCCACCGCCCCTGGCCTCAGACGTGGGTTAACTCCTCTCGTCGCCGCACCTGACCTCGGACGCTGGGTATCTCCTCTCAGCTGCCCCGCCCTGACCTCGGATGTGGGGTAGCTCTTGGCGGTTCCTGCGCCGTCGCAGTCTGGTACTCTTGGCCACTGCTCCTGACCTCAGACGTGGGGTAACTCCTCTTGGCTGCCGCCCTTCGGGGATGGGGTCTTCCCGGCTTCTGCCCCTGACCTCAGACGTGGGGTGGCTCCTCTCGACCGTGCTTAGCATGACCATTGCAGCCGCCTGTGCTTTAGGGTGGGAGAACTGACCCCACGCCCAAGGAACTGTGGCTGCACGGGCACAGGAGGGCCTGGAGGAGCTATCCCACATTGAAGGTCAGGAAGGGCGGCAGTGAGGAGATACCCCTCATCCAAGGTAAGGAGCAATGGCTGCACTTTGCTGGAACAGCCGTGAAGAGATACCCCACGCCCAAGATAAGAGAAACTCAAGTATGACGGTAGGTGTTGCAAGAGGGCATCATAGGGCAAACACACTGAAACCATACTAACAGAAAACTAGTAAATCTAATCACACTAGGACCACAGCCTTGTCTAACTCAATGAAACTAAGCCATGCCCGTGGGGCAACGGAAGACAGGTGGTTCATGGTGGAGAGGTCTGACAGAATGTGGTCCACTGGAGAAGGGGATGGCAAAACACTTCAGTATTCTTGCTGTGAGAACCCCATGAACAGTATGAAAAGGCAAAATGATAGGATACTGAAAGAGAAACTCCCCAGGTCAATAGGTGCGAATATGCTACTGGAGATCAGTGGAGAAATAACTCCAGAAAGAATGAAGGGATGGAGCCAACGCAAAAAGAATACCCAGCTGTGGATGTGACTGGTGATAGTAGCAAGGTCTGATGCTGTAAAGAGCAATATTGCATAGGAACCTGGAGTGTCAGGTCCATGAATCAAGGCAAATTGGAAGTGGTCAAACAAAAGATGGCAAGAGTGAGTGTTGACATTCTAGGAATCAGTGAACTAAAATGGACTGGAATGGGTGAATTTAACTCAGATGACTATTATATCTACTACTGTGGGCAGGAATCCCTCAGAAGAAATGGAGTGGCCATCATGGTGAACAAAAGAGTCCGAAATGCAGTACTTGGATGCAATCTCAAAAACTACAGAATGATCTCTGTTTGTTTCCAAGGCAAACCATTCAATATCACAGTAATCCAAGTCTATGCCCCAACCAGTAATGCTGAAGAAGCTGAAGTTGAACGGTTCTATGAAGACCTACAAGACCTTTTAGAAATAACACCCAAAAAAGATGTCCTTTTCATTACAGGGGACTGGAATGCAAAAGTAGGAAGTCAAGAAACACCTGGAGTAACAGGCAAATTTGGCCTTGGAATACAGAATGAAGCAGGGCAAAGACTAATAGAGTTTTGCCAAGAAAATGCACTGGTCATAACAAACACCCTCTTCCAACAACACAAGAGAAGACTCTATACATGGACATCACCAGATGGTCAACACCAAAATCAGATTGATTATATTCTTTGCAGCCAAAGATGGAGAAGCTCTATACAGTCAGTAAAAACAAGACCAGGAGCTGACGGTGGCTAAGACCATGAACTCCTTATTGCCAAATTCAGACTTAAATTGGAGAAAGTAGGGAAAACCACTAGACCATTAAGGTATGACCTAAATCAAATTCCTTATGATTATACAGTGGAAGTGAGAAATAGATTTAAGGGCCTAGATCTGATAGATAGAGTGCCTGATGAACTATGGAATGAGGTTCGTGACATTGTACAGGAGACAGGGATCAAGACCATCCCCATGGAAAAGAAATGCAAAAAAGCAAAATGGCTGTGTGGGGAGGCTTTACAAATAGCTGTGAAAAGAAGAGAAGTGAAAAGCAAAGGAGAAAAGGAAAGATATAAACATCTGTATGCAGAGATGCAAAGAATAGCAAGAAGAGATAAGAAAGCCTTCCTCAGTGATCAATGCAAAGAAATGGAGGAAAACAACAGAATGGGAAAGACTACGGATCTCTTCAAGAAAATCAGAGATACCAAAGGAACATCTCATGCAAAGATGGGCTCGATAAAGGACAGAAATGGTATGGACCTAACAGAAGCAGAAGATATTAAGAAGAGATGGCAAGAATACGCAGAAGAACTGTACAAAAAAAATCTTCATGATCCAGATAATCACGATGGTGTGATCACTCACCTAGAGCCAGACATCCTGGAATGTGAAGTCAAGTGGGCCTTAGAAAGCATCACTACCAACAAAGCTAGTGGAGGTGATGGAATTCCAGTTGAGCTATTCCAAATCCTGAAAGATGATGCTGTGAAAGTGCTGCACTCAATATGCCAGCAAATTTGGAAAACTCAGCAGTGGCCACAGGAATGGAAAAGGTCAGTTTTCCTTCCAATTCCAAAGAAAGGCAATGCCAAAGAATGCTCAAACTACTGCACAATTGCACTTATCTCACACGCTAGTAAAGTAATGCTCAAAATTCTCCAAGCCAGGCTTCAGCAATATGTGAACTGTGAACTTCCAGATGTTCAAGCTGGTTTTAGAAAGGCAGAGGAACCAGAGATCAAATTGCCAACATCGGCTGGATCATGGAAAAAGCAAGAGAGTTCCAGAAAAGCATCTATTTCTGTTTTATTGACTATGCCAAAGCCTTTGACTGTGTGGATCACAATAAATTGTGGAAAATTCTGAAAGAGATGGGAATACCAGACCATCTGATCTGCCTCTTGAGAAATTTGTATGCAGGTCAGGAAACAACAGTCAGAACTGGACATGGAACAACAGACTGGTTCCAAATAGGAAAAGGAGTTCATCAAGGCTGTATATTGTCACCCTGTTTATTTAACTAATATGCAGAGTACATCATGAGAAACGCTGGACTGGAAGAAACACAGCTGGAATCAAGATTGCTGGGAGAAATATCAATAACCTCAGATACGCAGATGACACCACCCTTATGGTAGCAAGAGAAGAGGAACTAAAAAGCCTCTTGATGAAAGTGAAAGTGGAGAGTGAAAAATTTGGCTTAAAGCTCAACATTCAGAAAACTAAGATCATGGCATCTGGTCCCATCACTTCATGGGAAATAGATAGGGAAACAGTGGAAACACTGTCAGACTTCATTTTTCTGGGCTCCAAAATCACTACAGATGATGACTGCAGCCATGAAATTAAAAGACGTTTACTCCTTGGAAGGAAAGTTATGACCAACCTAGACAGCATATTCAAAAGCAGAGACATTACTTTGCCAACAAAGGTTTGTCTAGTCAAGGCTATGGTTTTTCCTGTGGTCATGTATGGATGTGAGAGTTGGACTGTGAAGAAGGCTGAGCGCCGAAGAATTGATGATTTTGAACTGTGGTGTTGGAGAAGACTCTTGAGAGTCCCTTGGACTGCAAGGAGATCCAACCAGTCCATTCTGAAGGAGATCAGCCCTGGGATTTCTTTGGAAGGATTGATGCTAAAGCTGAAACTCCAGTACTTTGACCACCTCATGCAAAGAGTTGATTCATTGGAAAAGACTCTGATGCTGGGAGGGATTGGGGGCAGGAGGAGAAGGGGACGACAGAGGATGAGATAGCTGGATGGCATCACTGACTCGATGGACGTGAGTCTCAGTGAACTCTGGGTGTTGGTGATGGACAGGGAAGCCTGGCGTGCTGCGATTCATGGGGTCACAAAGTGTCAGACTTGACTGAGTGACTGATCTGATCTGATCTGATCAGTTCCCTGACCCCTGGACCTCTCTCCCTAATCTTGAACCCCCCATTTTTGTTTGAGCCTCATCTCTCTTTACTGCCTCACTCACCCCATCTCATCCCTGTCCTCATTTTATTGGTCTCTCTCTCTCTCTTTTTTTTTTTTTTTCCAAATGTAAATCTGTTGAGCTATCTCTTTGTTTCAGTTTTATTGTAAGGCTAGCTTTCTTCTTTCATATTTCAGGTGTTCATATCACATACTTTCCTCAATAAGGCATTTTCTGTCCCTAAGAGGAGCCCTGGCATCAACTGGTAAAACAATAATTTTGCACCCCAATGTTTATGTTGTTGTTGTTCAGTCTCCAAATCATGTCTGACTCTTTGTGACACCATGGACTGCAGCACACCAGGCCTCCCTGTCCCTCACCATCTCCTGGAGTTTGCTCAAGTTCATGTCCATTGAATTGGTGATGCCATCCAACAATATTTATAGACAGGTTTAAAAGTTGGAAGAGGGAATTTAGAAAAGATTCTGTCTGACCTGCCTTCTTAGTGCAGTGGGCAGCCCATCAGTCTCATAAAAGGGATTCTGTCTGTTGCTTCTGTTTTCTCTGTGAATATAAGACATGCTCCTCTGTTAAGGTAAGGATGGGCTTAGTTAGGATCTGACAGCCACGATGAGGGATTCTGTCAATAGAAATTAACCGGATTTCTAAAATATTATAAAATACTGTACTTATATAGGACAATTCCTTTAACTAAAGACTGCAGGCTTGTAAAACTGATTCCTTTGCTAGAGCTGGATTTTTCAGTTTTCTGAGTACTCTGGTCAACATGAGAGAAGTAGAAAAAGCAACAGAGAAGGACGAAGTCGACGTATGCAAACTGAAGCCAGGATAACAGACATCATAGACCTGGCTAATCCTTTCTCTCTCCCAACATCTACCTGAATATACGTTAAGCAGTTGTGGCATTGTGCTGAGGCCAGAGACCTGTTTATCTTGCAGCCGAAAAAGGAGTTACAAGAGTTATTTATTGTTCCGTAACACATTACCTCACACTTCGTCATTTAACACACAGCTGTTTATTATATCTCAGTGTCTGTGTCTCAGGAATTCAGCAGCTGCCTAGCTGGGCAGTTCTGGCTCAGGGTCTTCCATGAGGCTGCACTCATCCAAAGGCTTGAATGGGGCTGAGAGGTCTGCTCCCAGTGTCACTCACCTGGCTGTGGGCAGGAGGCCTCATTTCCCATCACAAGGACCTCTCTGTCATGTTACTTGTGACATTGCAGATGGCTTCTTGCAGAGGGAGGGGTGGAAGAATGAAAGAGCAACCATGTGACAGCTGAAAAGCCTTGTATGACTTAATCTCAGGAGTAACATGTTATCACTTTTCCTGTGTTCTCTTGGTCATATAGACCATCCCTGGTACCATGTGGGAGGGGCCCAAAAGGATGTGAATACCAGGAGGCAAGGATCACTAAAGATATATTGGAGGCCTGCTAGCATAGGAGTCTTTCCACAAATGTTTTTTACAAGTGTGTCTGTGTGGGCTCATGCTTAATTCATTTTAACATTGAGGTATAATTGTTTTACAGTGTTTTGTTTCTGCTGTACAACAAAGTGAATCAGCCATATGTGTGTATACATACCCCCTCCCTGTTGATCCTTCTTCCTGCCACCCTCCATTCCACCCCTCGAGGTCATCACAGAGCATGGAGCTGAGCCTCCTGTGCTATACAACAGCTTCCCACTAATTGTCTGTTTTACACATGGTAGTTGTACATAGGTCAATCCTAATATCCCAGTTCATTCCATCCCCTCCTCTCTCCCACTCCATGTCCACACATCCTTTCTCTACATCTGCATCTCTATTCCTGCCCTGCAAATAGGTTCATCTCATGAAGGAGTATATTTAGTTAATTGACCTTTGGATTGACTGGACTAGTAAGACATAAAATAACTGATAATGCTGGGGGGCAAATAGGAATGTTTCAGTATTTTGCAACATGAAGAAGACAAAAAACTGCCATTTACCATTACTATAACTCCATAAAAATACCTTTTAACACAAGAAAAAGGAAAGGACATAATCTCAAAGTAAAGGACAAATAAACTGTAAGAATAATAATAAAATATACTCAAATTACTGCACAATTGCACTAATCTCACACGCTAGTAAAGTAATGCTCAAAATTCTCCAAGCCAGACTTCAGCAGTATATGAACCATGAACTCCCAGATGTTCAAGCTGTTTTTAAAAAAGGCAGGGGAACCACAGATCAAACTGACAACATCTGCTGGATCATCAAAAAAGCAAGAAAGTTCCAGAAAAACATCTATTTCTGCTTTATTGACCACTATGCCAAAACCTTTGACTGTGTGGATCACAATAAATTGTGGAAAATTCTGAAAGAGATAGGAATACCAGACCACCTGACCTGCCTCTTGAGAAACCTATATGTAGATCAGGAAGCAACAGTTAGAACTGGACATGGAACAACAGACTGGTTCCAAATAGGAAAAGAAGTATGTCAAGGCTGTATATTGTCACCCTGCTTATTTAACTTCTATGCAGAGTACATCATGAGAAACGCTGGGCTGGAAGAAGCACAAGCTGGGATCAAGATTGCCGGGAGAAATATCAATAACCTCAGATATGCAGATGACACCACCCTTATGGCAGAAAGTGAAGAGGAACTCAAAAGCTTCTTGATGAAAGTGAAAGAGGAGAGTGAAAAAGTTGGCTTGAAGCTCGACATTCAGAAAACAAAGATCATGGCATCTGGTCCCAACACTTCATGGGAAATAGATGGGAAAACAATGGAAACAGTGTCAGACTTTACTTTTTTGGGCTCCAAAATCACTTCAGATGGTGACTGCAGCCATGAAATTAAAAGCTGCTTAGTCCTTGGAAGGAAAGTTATGACCAACCTAGATAGCATATTCAAAAGCAGAGACATTACTTTGCCAACAAAGGTCCGTCTAGTCAAGGCTATGGTTTTTCCAGTGGTCATGTATAGATATGAGAGTTGGACCATGAAGAAAGTTGAGTGCCAAAGAATTGATCCTTTTGGACTTTGGTGTTGGAGAACACTCTTGAGAGTCCCTTGGACTGCAAGGAGATCCAACCAGTCCGTTCTGAAGGAGACCAGTCCTGGGTGTTCATTGGAAGCACTGATGCTGAAGCTGAAACTCCAGTACTTTGGCTACCTCATGCGAAGAGTTGACTCATTGGAAAAGACTCTGATGTTGGGAGGGATTGGGGGCAGGAGGAGAAGGGTACAACAGAGGATAAGATGGCTGGATGGCATCACCAACTTGATGGACATGGGTTTGGGTAAACTCCAGAAGTTGGTGATGGACAGGGAGGCCTGACGTGCTGCGATTCATGGGGTCACAAAGAGCTGGACACGACTGAGCAACTGAACTGAATACATTTAACTTTATTAAAAACTCAGTAACTTGCCTTTGCTTATCTCATTTAACTGTTGTCTGATGAAAACTCCATTCTATCTACAAACTGTTATTCAAGAACCACTGAGACAGACATAGAATGTCTTTAGAGTTGACTATGAGAATCATTTAGAAACATATAGTCCATTCAAAGTAACTGAAAAGGGAAGAAATAGAAATGGTTAATACATACAGATAGCAGTTTTATAAAATTGTGGTTATGAGCTGGAAGGAAGCCACAGAATTGGCAAATATTTAATTTATCAGGTTTTCTGAGTTTTTTTTTTGCTAATTTGTGTTCCTACTGATGTTTCAGTCAGTCAGTTCAGTCTCTCAGTCTTGTCCGCCTTGATTGTTAGCCACCTGCACTGCAGGACCGCCCGGGTTCTACTCAGTCTTGTCTCTGGGAAGAGGGTGGAGCCTTCTTGTGCAGGAGTCATGAAACCCAGGAGACAGAGCCCTCCTCCGAGGACAGGACACCCCATATATCTGCAGAGCGGCCAGGGCCAACCACCAGCTCAGCCTGCTAGGGTTCACACGCTGCTCTGCTCGACAGTTTTTTGAGGAAAACTGTGCTGCACAGGAGATGGAAGTGTGGAATCTCCCCGAGCCACACCTGTCTTCCCTCCCGTCTCCCCTCCCTCCTGACAGAACCACTCCTTTCTCTGCTCCACTTCTACCCAAGGGCCTGGGGCCAGAGCACACTTGGGAATTGGGTGGGGGTACAACACAGTCCCTCCGTGGACTGTGGACCCTCACGGGTCTTCTGGGGACCACAAAGGACTCCGGGTTGGTCGTGCCCACCCCCAACCATCACCTCCCACTCCCCTCGCAGAGTGCAGCTTCCATCTCTCTCCCCCTCCTTACCGGAGGCTCTTTCCTCCGGAAGAAGGTCTCAGAGACAAGGTGACCAATTACTCTGGGAGGTCCTGCTAAATACGCTGAGCCTGCCCTGCCTGGGAGGCAGGTTTTCAGTCCCCACTGCCTTCCTCCTGAGCCAGCATAGTGCCCCCCACCCAGCCCACACTGTCCACAAGCCCCACTCAGAGATCCCACGGGTGCTGCTAAGTCACTGCCATGACCTCTCAAGAGCTGCCTCCTGGAGAGATCCCTCCTTCGCACCAGCCGCTGCAGCCCACTGTCTTCAGAGCACAGCAGCCCCTCCTGCACCACAGCTGCTTCCTCTTCTCATCTCTCACTATCACTGACACACAGGGGACTGGTGACCTGGCCCCAGCCTCCTCCATCTGAACCCCCCAACCGTGCCAGGCCTTCGGGCCCAGGCACCAAGGCCCTCCTCGTTACCCAAACCCCTCAAGATCAGGAGACCGTGTCCACCTCCTCTTCCTCCAGTGTCTACACAGTCCTCCTCACACTCACCTTGCCCACCCAGGGAGCAGGGGTTCTCCACCTCTGACAGCACCAGCCCCTCACCCTGAAGGAGCTCTGCCAGCAAGTCCGGCCATGTCCCCTATCTGTTCTGCAGGGCACGTGCTCTCCTTGAACACCACCCATCATGGTTTCAAACACAGGGCCAGTTTCTGGCTCTGCCTTTGTCTCTAGTGATATCCCTTTTATCTAGAAGAAGGCTGGGCAGGGGCCCTGGACCGCGAGGATCACCTAAGCACACAAATGCAGAAATATGCGTATGCGCTCCAAATGGTCTCCTAAGTCAGGATTCTAGGACCAGCTGATTTCCTACAAATGAATAAATGTCACCAGTTAAGCACTTTAATAACCTTTGATGAAGTTTATCTCTCACTTGTGACCATTTTCCATGAAGAAGCCAAAGAAACATTTAAATACTTAATAAGAATTACTGTCGCTACAATGAGTAAGAAAAAATCAGGATTCTTAGTAATCTGCTTGTCTCATCTACAAGCCAGGTGATTCCTCCCACGGCAGCCAAAGGCGAGTCATGTCTCAGTCTCCATTCACGTAAAAAAGACTACAGGTTATTAACCTGCGACTCTTAAGAAACATCAATATCACAGTCTGTCAGGTCCCTCAAATGAATACACCCAAATATCAACTGGTCGGCCCCCAATTCCAAACCTCCGCCTGTGGTTTTGAGTTTCGTCAATACTGTGACCACCACTCTCCCTGGTACCAAGTTCGACCCTAAGGCACGATGCTTGTCTCTTCCCTCTCACTGGCCACTAAGCTACAGGCCCCTTGAGGTGCGACCATGACAGTCATCATGTGGACAGTCATACTGTCCACACACCATACAGGCCCATGTCACACTCGACAGCGCTGAGAGGAGCTGCCCAGGGGAGCAGCCTACCCGTGGTGGAGGGGAGCCCCTCACAGCCTCGTCTCATCCAGTTTGGCTCTCAGGGTTTCCAGGTTTAGAATCAGCTGGTCCTATGAAACAGCAAATGACACAGCCTGCACCGCTTGCTTTCTGGATATAAAATGACTTACACCAAAATGTACATAACAAGTTACATTAGTAGTTACCAACTCCAAACATTTTAATTATGAGAAAATGTTCTCTAAGAGTCCCATAGCAAATATAAACACTCAGAGCAATCTTAATCCTTATAAACCATGATGAATAGGAAGTTCCATCTCAGGTGTATAAAAGGTTTCTCTGGAGGAAACATGGCGAGCTATTAACAATGAAGTCTGTAGAGAGAAGCTGGACTTAGGGTGGGGGTTGTGTGTGGGGGGACAGGACTCACTCTATTGCCCTTGCTCCTCTCATTGCTTTAAACTGTCTCCATGGAGCTCATCTGCATTCCTGGGCATTCCTCACATTCATTCCTCTACACCCCACTTCACTTCCTCACGGGGTAAAACAAGTCAAATGGGCCAGGTTTCTGAGTCGCTCGATTCAGCCTGGCAGCTCTGTGCTGTCGGCCACAGCAGTCACTCGCCTCGTGCAGCCCCTGAGCACGTGAGACAGGCCGGTGCAAAGCTCAATGTGGAAATCACAGAAAAGATTTCAAGACTCGCGGTGAAAGAAGGACGTCAAGTAGCCTGTTGGTTTTTAGGAAATTTTAGATTGTGTATGTGGCTCGTATTATCTTTCTGACACACAGCACAGTCCATGTGAAAGGTTCACACTTTGTCTCAGCTTTCTGGTGAACCCAGAAAGGACTGCTTAGAATTCTGAACCACACACAATGGCCACACACTAAATCCATCTATAACGCAAACACATTCAGTGTTCAAAACCAGAAATGCTATACGTGTTACAGCAGTGGATTAGCCATAAGGAAAACGTAACTCGACTTCTGCTAAGCATCTTTAGTGACTGAAACAATGAACCCAGCTCAGTTCAGCTCTTAAGAAATTTCTAAAGGATTTAGAGATTTAAGTACCTTGTCATTTTGCATTTCTTCTAATTGCCTTTTCGTTTTTTCAACTTCCCATAGGAGAGAATTCTGAAAAAGATACACACAGTGCTTTAGGGTCAATTCTTACAGACGCTGTGTGGACTGCGGGATGGCTACTCTTCTGTCTAAAAGTATAAAGCACCTACGGAGGAGGGGTGGACCTCGAGCCCAGAGTGAAGTACTGGCACGAGGCCGGATAACAACTTTTAACATTAACTTGTATACAGACAATGTCCTCCTTCCCCGACTGATCTTCTACATACAAGGAGGCCAGGTCCCTGGGGTAAGTGAAACTGCTTTATACTTGTTTTCAGCTTTTGCAGTTCAGTGGTCACTCAGGAAACTGGTGCACAATTCACATGCCAAATTCAAGCCTAGGACAAAACTATCCCCACCTCAGGGCCAACCCACAGGTCAGGGTGAAGTGAGGGGACCACCCTGTGTGGTCTCTAGTGAGGTGCGTGTTACATCTTGGGTTTTGTTGGGGGAAAAAGTGCCTCAGAACTTGTAGTGACCACTGGTTTCTCTCCGACAAGCGTTGCCCAAGAACCAACCTCAGGGAAGGTTGTGGGCCTCGTTCTGGGCCTCGTTTTTAGGGCACTGGTGCTGGGACAGATCTTCACCAGACCTGAACCAGAGTGTTGCCCACTGAGCTGCTCTGATGGAGGTTCTCAGACATTTTCCAAAGCAAATGAAAAGAGAGAAGGCTGGAGTTGGAATATGAGAATGCTTGCTTTTACTTGCTTCAATTTTTTCTATCACATTATATAAAAGATCCTGAACTAAACTTCTTGATTTGGCTGTATTGGGCCTTAGCTGCATCACACGGGATTCCTTTGACATGATTGCCGTGTGGCATATGGGATCTTAGCTCCCCAACCAGGGATCGAACCTGCGTCCCTGACCTTGCAAGGCAGACTCTCAGCCACTGGACTGCCAGAAAAGCCCCAGAAATAAACTTCTAAGAAAGAAACGAAAGGGTGAGGGTGGACCTAGAAGAAAGTTCTAGCACAGTGGCTGGTAACATCGGGGCCGTTGGTGGATCCGGCTCACTGATGCTTTCTATAAGGGTTTTGGGCACACATCTATGTCTGTTCCTTTACACACTTCCTGTGGACACTGTCACACTTATTGACTAGCATGAAATGCTGCTACTCAATTATTCATAACCAGTAAAGAAATTCACTCTGGGGCCCTCTATGGGAACAGTTTTCCAATTCCTGGCCTGGAGATTTCCCCCACACACAGACCGGGCCAGGCCAGACCACACCAGGCCAGATGCAGCTCTTTCTAAAGGGGCCATGGGGCTGGGTCACCTTATTCTCCAGAGCAGCCATTCTCTTCTTCAGATGAAGCTGAAGCCTCTCATCTGATTCAGACAGAAGCTTATACAGGTATCTGATAAGCATTTATTGTGTTCTTCATTCATTTTTTTCTCCCTGCCTTGCCTAAAACAGGAAAAACAAAAACTCATAAACTTTAAGAGCAAAGTACAGTCCTTCTTTTAAAAGCACCAGGGAGTGGTGACGTGAGCAGCCTGTGCCCTGGTTCCTGAGGCAGTCCCCTCCCACGGCCATATCTGGTGGGCTCTTGAGCATCACCAGAGCAGATGGGCAGGTGCAGAGGGAGGCAGGGAGTTCACTTGTCAAAGGTCACTCCCAACGCTTCTCTTTGGCAGAGCACCTGGGGGGCCTTACTGTCACCAGCCATTACCTGTCAGAGGGGCTCAGGGAGCAAGCAGATTTACACTCTGAAACAAGCAGACTTTAAAGGGGATCAGCATACACACACGTTGGTAGAGGAATTTCCCAGTATATAAACAGAAGCTTAAGTCTGGATTAAGGGGGTAAAATGAATTCAATTTATAAAGCAAAAGTGGAGGAAATTCATTCTGGGAAAAAAGCTAGTGGAGATAGACTTTCACATATTTTTCTGTATCTGCAACATCACTTGAATTCTTTGTAATGATTGCTGTTGTACAGTCGCTCTGTTGTGTCAGAATTTTTGTGACCCCATGGACTGCAGCACGCCAGGCTTCCCTGTCCTTCACTATCTCCCAGAAGTTGCTCAAACTCATGTCCATTGAGTCAGTGATGCCATCCAATCATCTCGTCCTCTGTCGAACCTTCTCCTCCTGCCTTCGATCTTTCCCAGCATCAGGGTCTTTTCCAATGTGTCAGTTCTTCGCATCAGGTGGCCAAAGTATTGAACCTTCAGCCTCAGCATCAGTACTTCCAATGAATATTCAGGACTGATTTCCTTTACGATTGATTGGTTTGATCTCCATGCAGTCCTGGGGACTCTCAAGAGTCTTCTCCAACACCTCAGTTCAAAAGCATCGATTCTTTGGTGCTCAGCCTTCTTTATGGTCCAACTCTCACATCCATACATGACTATTGGAAAAACCATAGCTTTAACTAGGTGTTCCTTTGATGGCAAAGTAATGTCTCTGCTTATTAATATGTTGTCTAGGTTGGTCATAGATTTTCTTCCAATGATAATTCATATTCAGTTCAGTTCACTTGCTCAGTCGTGTCTGACTGTGGGACCCCATGGACTGCAGCATGCCAGACTTCCCTGTCTATCACCAACTCCCAGAACTTGCTCAAACTCATGTCCATTGAGTTGGTGATGCTGTCCAACCATCTCATCCTCTGTCATCCACTCTCTTCCTGCCTTCAATCTTTCCCAGCATCAGGGTCTTTTCCAATATGAAAATTCATATTAAAAAATTGGAAATAATCACCTCAAGCAATTTTTAAATGTAATACCAAAGTTGGCAAGTCCGTGTTTTATAAAATAAGCATCAATTTCTCTGTTATAGAACCTACTGTTTTAGCTGTTTTAGGACATACTGTATAAAAAAAAAAATGGAGAGAAGACAAAAGAATGATCTATTTGGCTCTGTGTTAGAAATTGCTGAGACTAATTGACGGGTCATGGGTATTTATTATACTACTCCATCCACTTTTGTGCATGTTTGAAATTTTCCATCATAATACATTTAAAAACAGTTTATTTTCTGTCAAAACAGAGTCTTCTCCAGCAACACAATTTGAAAGCATCAGTTCTTCATTGCTCAGCCTTCTTTGCGGTCCAACTCTCATACCCGTATGTGACTACTGGTAAAACCATAGCTTTGACTATATGGACCTTTGTCGGCAAAGTGATGTCTCTACTTTTCAATATGCCGTCTGTGTTTGTCATAGCTTTCCAAGGAGCAAGCATTTTTAAATCTCATGGCTGCAGTCTACATCTGCAGTGATTTTTGAGCCCAAGGAAACAAAACCTGTCACAGCTTCCACAATAAGGCATCGACATTCAAATATTTTTAAAGCAAAAGAAAAGTTTACTTTGAATTGGCTTAGTCATAAACAGCATCCCAATCTCAACAGCCTCTGAGCAGCAGTTCTGAAAGTAAGGACGTGCATCCTGATCAGGAGACATTGAGCTCTCTGCCTAAGCGGGGAGGGCGCCTCACCACAAGTCTCACAATGGGAGTCAGAACCACTACCCCCTCTGAGCCCGCCTGTGAAGCTCTGCAGTCCAGGCCCAAGAACACAGGCATAGTGGGGACAGTACTGACATGTGAGGCTGGACCTGGGATCCCCACTCCATTTCCTGGATGGTCTGTATCTCGCTGTGGTCAACCCTCCTGGGAAAGCTCTCTCAGGACTCGGTAATGGGAGCCTCCACCATCACGCTTTTCTGACGCACCTTCAGTCGCAGTGCAACTACGGTTCTCCTCCTCCCTAGGAGCAGCCATTCTACACACACACCGTGTCTGGACCAGCAGTTTGGCATATGGGACTCCAGCGCCACGTCTGAGGCAAGCAGGCTCCACACCTGGGCACCATGCCTTCAGTTTCATGGGCCCCAGGCTGTCACCCTCAGGTTTGTCTGTGGGGCAGTCATGAGGTCCACCTATATCCCAAGCAGCTCCCTGGACTGGCTGGTCAGAGCAACAAGCAGCCTCTTCGAACGTGGGGATGCCCTGGCCCCTGCTCACCGCCTATGGGCGACCACCTATGGCCCTGCTCCTGAGGAGGCGGGTGCCCGGATGAGCCACACATGCACACACTCGGCAGCAGAGACAGGAGAAAGGCAGCACCAGCCCCCGCCCAAGCCACGTCTCTCTCCCAGACGCGGCCTCCCAGTCAGCACACGCACTGTAGCTCCTTGTTCTTCTCCTCCAGTTAGGCCTCCATCTGGCGCAGCCTCTCCTCCATGTTGCCATGTCTCTCTCCCGCCTGTCAGCCAAGAACAGCATCAGCTCTGATCACAACGACCCTGTCCTGATGGCACGTGGGCTGTGACCACAGGGGCGACAAGTGGGCCATGCTCTGTGCGGACCACGGGCCCTGGGTTCTTGGGGGGCACCCCCACACGCCTGCTTACGCAGGCTACATGGCTTTGTGTATGACACGTGGGTCACGGAGGGTGCTGGTTACCAGCTCCTGAGAGGAGACGTGCTCCCCCCCACCGCAAGCCCCACACCTGTGGCCGCTGCGCCCCCTCCTTGGACTGCCTGTGGCAAGCCAGCATGGGCAGCAGGCAGCGGCAAGCACAGGACACGCAAGGTACACGTTCTACCTTCCTAAGCTGGGAGGTAAGTTTCAACCGTTTAGCCTCCTTAGTGGCAGAGCTTCCGGAAGACAAAATGTCGGACTACAAGGCCGACTGGGGATGGACAGCAGAGATGCTGGGGGAGAGAAGAAATCAAGCCTTGAGAGGAAGAGCACAGGCAGAAGGGCGTCCCCTGGTGGCTGTTAGTGACCCTGCTCTGGGACGGTCTGCGAGCAGTGGACACGGCCGGCCACCCACAATTGGATGGCCCCTCAGCCATTCACTGAGCTCTGGGCAATGCTCTGACAGCTGCGGCAGCACAGGCCCAGCCCGACTCTCCATGCCCAGCCAGTGCCCACTGGCAGCCCAGGGCAACACCTTTCCCGCCAGAAGGACGGGGTGGCTGGCTGGCTGGCAGTGGGGACGATGCTCCTAGCAGTGCCACGTCCCCGGGACGCAGCCTCTCACCTGCGGGCTCCCGGGGACGGCAAGCTGGGAGTGGGGCCCCGGGACTGCACATGCCCCACTGTGACTTCTTCAAGTGTATGGATAAAGACTTAAAACTGTGTTCATTACAGAGCTTATTTTGGCCATCTCTTAAATGAGAATGGGATTTTTCTAGGTCTCTATCCTGCTAGGCTTTGAGTTGCTGACTGAACTCTCAGCAGCAGTGACTCACAGCTGAAGCATCCCGGGGACACATAGGACAAAACTGCAGGGAAATTAACATAGGGATGACACAGAGTCGGGGACTGTCCAACACTCAGGGAGTGCTCCCATCTCAGATGGGCAGCACGACCCCCGCGTCTGCGCTCCTGTGTGGACTGAGCAGCATGGGCAGGGGCGTGGTGGGACAGCATGGGAATAGGCCCTCCCTGCGCCCGCCCCCACCCCCTACCCCAGGGACCCAGAGCAGCACCTTGGAGAGCGCTGTCACCCTCTACGCCACCTCGGCCTCCACCTCAGGCAGCATCTCCGCCCTCTGCAGCATCTGCCGCAGCTTCTCCACCAGCTCCAGGCCCTCCCGCAACTGGAGTTTCTTATCCTCTGTCTACAAAGGGAGAACAGCAGATCAAAACAGGCCAAGTGGTTTAGCCACTGCCACTTTAAGTAAGCTGAGACAAAACCTAAATCTACATGTCTACTGGATTCGTTCTGTTTCAGAAGCTGTGTCAGGGTAAATTTTCTCTCAGTGTTCCTGGGCTTGGTCTCAGTGAGCAGAACACCTCCTGCCAGAGTCCTTGCTTTTCCTAAACGTTCCCCGAAGACGTCTTTAAAAAAAAAAAAAAAAAGTTCTTATATATTAAAGAAGATTAGTTTTCTGTAGAATCTTATTCATTCTTATTGACAAGTTAAGGGAAGAAGGGTTCGGTACGGACCCTTCTTAAAACATCACCAGAATCATCATTTGAAGGGAACCCTACCGACGGCAGATGGCCATGGGTGTGTAAGCAAAAATATGGCTTTCACCTCTTCTGAAATATAGACGTAATAAGAGTGTGCCTGGTGAAATGCCAGTCAACTAATATTTGTAAATGCATGATTATTCTTTTTTTAATTTACATTTATTTATTTTAATTAGAGGCTAATTACTTTACAATATTGTATTGGTTTTGCCATACATCAACATGAATCTGCCATGGGTGTACACATGTTCCCAATCCTGAACCCCCCTCCCACCCCCTCCCCAGATTATTCTTTTAACAGGTCTTCTTACTCTGAAAAACTTTCAATGTGGAACATTTAGACAGATTCTTTTTTAAAAAGGAAAAAAAAAAAAAAAAGTATAAGCTCAGACTCCTGAGAGGTTAGCATTTGTTTCTAAGCAGCTTTCTTACTTTTTCTGTGTGTGTATTACTCTATGTACATACACAAACAATATGATATGCTTTAAGACCCTCAGAAAACAATAGCATATGGTATGTAGTATTTTCTGATCTGTCTTTTACAGCCATTATCTTGTATATCATAATGCTCTTAATTAGCATTCCACATCATACATTTCAATGGCTTTCTAGTATTTTATTTTGTGTTGGGGACAATGATATACTTTGGCACACACCAGACTGACTCACTTTGTTTTGGAGAAGCCAGATTTGGTTTCCCTGGTTAAGTCCTGATTATCTGAAACCACACCAGAACAGGAGCGAGTAAGGCTCACCAAACCACAGGAAGCACAAACCCTAATCAGACCGGAGCTCTAACCCTGCCTTTTGTCACAGTGACCCCAGTTCCTAACAGCCAGCCAGCTGCCATGAAGGTCCTTGATGCTCTCTGCTCTTTCAGTAAAAACGCTAACAAGCCAACAGATTCACGTTCAAGTAAAACAAAAGAGTCAGGAGTGGAATTCCACAAAATGGTTAAACTGAGTCCCAAATAATTCAAACCTGTAAGTTGCAGTCACCCCCCAATTTTTAAAAAATGTATTTCCAGCTGATTTACCATGATGTACATCCACACTTTTGAACGCAATATTTTAGGGTCATAAGAACTTTACACTGGGACTTGATTTCCAACGTGGGAGTCACATGAAAAGGTCTTTACCTTCCTTCCTCAGTAATTCACTACTATAAAAGTCAGACACAGTTCAGTAAAGGCCATTACCTGTGGATGCATAGAATCCTTATTTGTAATTTCATTTTCAAGTTTATCATTGAGGTCGTCCTAAGTTTCAAATCAAACATAAAGTTAACGTCCTCAAAATTCAAGTCCTAGACTTGGCAGTTTTCTCAGACGTGAGCAAAAACGTGCCTACCTCAAAGGTCACATTTGCCATGATTGGCATCCATCTGTCTTAACATTCTTTCCAGCCACTCGGTTTACCAAGCTTCTTTTTGACATAACAATCCCAAACACAAAGTATACTAAACTACCCTGTTTTTGCAAGAATTCCAGGAAGGAAGATATCTGGCATGAAGTCAGGACCTCTGTCTGCTACAACATACAGGTGGACTTGACCCAGAACAGGGAGGGACCTTCAACAGATCCAATGGGAAGCTCTGAGGCTCATTTCCTCAGGTAAAAGTTGGAAAAATCTCATGCAATTTCCTCAGAATTAAAGTAAGAATATTAACGAGTGGAAACAGAAGTCAAAGTGTAGCCCAACTGGGAGCAGCCTTCTCAAGCCTAGTTCTTCTAAAGCAGAGTTACACCACATGTATGAAACACTCAAACCAGGACAACAACTTGCTGCTGGTGCAACTCCTCTCCGCCAGCTCAAAATCCATTTCAGGTCCCTCCCTGGTCACTAAGTAACCAATGTAGGCAAAGTCCTAACATTAAAAGTGAAAGGTCTTAAAAACACTTTTTCCAGAATTCTATACATATTAAACTCTGCCACCTAATCTCCTGTTGCCAAAGAGTAGTGTGAATAGGTTATACAAACATGTGCAAATATTTCTGTTTTGAGTTCTCACACAGAATTACTCACACCAAGCTACTAAACAAGGACACCAACACCACATGTTGGAGGGGTTCTCTCTGAGACAGTCTCACGGGGGAGGGGTGGGGCAGGGTGGTCGCTGTCTGTCTGTGCACAAAGGAGAGGCGAGGCTCACAGGAGGAGGCCTGAGCCCCCAGCACTCTTCTGTTTTCACAGTGACCGTTAGGTAGTTTCTCGTAAATCATGACACCCGCAGAAACGACCGCCAGAAACATCATGATTCCACATGGTCACACAGCTCGGGCCTGAGGATCTGAGGGTGAGCAAATGCCACTCGACTTGCCTGACTGCCAGTGTCACTGTCACACATCCCTTCAAGGAACAGAACCTCAGAAAATGAGAGAAGATGGCCAGGCAATCTGCCTCAGCAGAGCCCACACAGCATGCTCCCATCTCTCCAAGAGAATGGGCTCCACAGACGTCACCAGACTCACCTGAGTGAATCAGAAGGACATTTCAGCATCATCAGGAACACATTCGACAGGCAGGTGCGGGGGAGGGAGATGAACCGGGAGACTGGGGTTGACATATATACAGTACTGATACTACGCATAAAGTCAATGAGTAAGGACCTAGTGTACAGCACAGGGAAGTCTACTCAGTGCTCTGTGGTGAAGTAAATGGGCAGGAAATCTAAAAGAGAGGGAGATACATAGATAGATAGATGACTGATTCACTTTGCTGTATAGCAGAAATTGACACATCAGTGTAAAGCAACTATGTGCCAATAAGTGAATGAATGGGTGAATGAATTTTTAAAAAAGGAACACACTGGAACCCCTAGAATTTGTAGAAATGAGGAGTCCACACCCAGGGTGCAGCACAGTGCTACAGCTGCCCTCATGTTGGTCCACTGCCAACGGACCCCAGAGACCTTGACACAGAGGCGGGGAGGCAGCCAGTCACAGTCTCGCCAGAGCTCTGCTCTTGCTCACACAGCCATCCCAAGGCTGAGATCACCGGGAGAACAAGGGACCCGCATCCCACCTCAGGACAACAGACATGGCCGCCATCACTCACTTTGCGGACATCCCACTGCAGTTTCGTGTTCACTTCCTCGGACTTGAGGAGGCCCTTCCTGGCTGTGTGCAGGTCCTCCTCCAGCTCTGTCACGTGGGCAAAGAGGGCTTCCAGGTGCTCCTTCATCTGGCTCTGCTCCTGCAACTGCTTGTCCATGACTTACTGGAGCTCGATCACCTTAGCCAGGTCTTCCTTGGGGCTTAGGGAGCTGTCAGAGGGTCTCTAAGGGGGAAAGGAAGCCTTAGACAGCCTTGTTTTGGGAGGGAGGGAACACAGCACTTCTGGGCAATTGGTGAGGTCAAAACTGCCTTCTGCATTCTGGGAGCTCACAGGACCCTCACGGCCACTCAGACCTACATGGTGCATTAGTGAGAGGTCTCAACAGCCCCGCACAGACTGGATGGTAAGACAAGAACCAGACAGAGAGCGAGACCAAGGACTTGCCTTTCCATTGGCGCTTGGCATTTTCTTGCTCGTGATTTACATCAAGCACCCCGTCCATTCGTATCTTTTCCTGGTTATTCTCCTTTGAGAATCATCTGCTAAAACAAAAAAATTGAATCAGAGTAAAGAAATAAGTAAAGACCGCAAAACTCCACCTGGAAAAACTCAACTCTGAACTGAAAACACAACATAAAAAGAAAATACATGGTGATGCTATCCACCCTGTATACAACCAGGTGATTAGAGTCAGAATTTGTCTTCTACTGGACAAAGGGGTACTTAAGAGATCCTGCAGCTCTGAGCCACAAGTCTAGTTTACTAGTCATTAAAATAACCCAGGTGGGCGGATCCTCAGTCAGAAAGACAAATAACATCTGATGTCCACCACTAAAGCCTTCATTCTTTTTTAAAATGGAAGGATACAAATGACAAACCCTTAACTGAAATTACACGATGACTGATCAAACTTACCTCTTTATGTGTGACACCTAATTCTTCTAACAAACTACACCTTTGGAGTGTTGCTCGTAATCGTGCTCTTTACTCAAATAAAAGGGGCTGAGTCACTGTGTGTTGATGTGTGTATATATGTTAGTACACTTCTTACATGGATACTGTAACAGAATATCTCATTGATCTTAACGTCAAGAAAATCTGCTTGTTAACGTCAAGAAAGTCTGCTTGTTTAAATTCTAAGTTTGAGAGAACAAAATGTTATCCTAAATTAATTTATTACCCAGTTTTTAACTGCAAATTAATATACAGAATATAATAAATCTTGAGACATTTATGCCAACTACTACTTTTTAATTGGGGGCTTCCCAGGTGCCTCAGTGGTTAAAAAACACACCTGCCAATGTAAGAGGGCAGGTTCAATCCCTGGGTCGGGAAGATCCCCTGAAGTAGAAGATGGCCACCCACTCCAGTATTCTTGCCTGGGAAGCCCCATGAAGAGAGGAGCATGGTGGGCTACAGTCCACAGTGTCGCAAAGATTCGGACATGACTGAGCATGTATGCAGGCAATGCTTTTTAACCATATAAAACTCTGACTTCTTACAGAAAAAATGTATATACAAGAATTCAAGAAGCTCAAAAGTCAACTAGTTACATAAATACATGCATCATCCACCTAACAAGGCAGCAAGTGTACAAATCCAGGACAGCTGGGTAGCTGGTACCTTCTCGTCCAGGGCCTTGTGGTGCTCAAACAGCAATTTCAGCACCCTAAGCACCTCCTTGGACTGCAAGGAGATCCAATCAGTCCATTCTGAAGGAGATCAGCCCTGGGATTTCTTTGGAAGGAATGATGCTAAAGCTGAAACTCCAGTCCTTTGGCCACCTCATGCGAAGAGTTGACTCATTGGAAAAGACTCTGATGCTGGGAGGGATTGGGGGCAGGAGGAGAAGGGGACGACAGAGGGTGAGATGGCTGGATGGCATCACTGATTCGATGGACGTAAGTCTGGGTGAACTCTGGGACTTGGTGATGGACAGGGAGGCCTGGCGTGCTGCGATTCATGGGGTCGCAAAGAGTCGGACATGACTGAACGGCTGAACTCAACTGAACTGAAGCACCTCCATCTCGCTGGTTATGCCTACTGGGGACCACACCTGCGGCTTGCCCTCCATCATCCGGAGGGATGGCATATACCAGGAAACCAGGCACTCCAGGTGCTCCAGCAGCAGCTGCAGGGCAGGGCCAAAGGAGCACCTTCAACCTCATACTTGAATTCAGGGCCGGTAACTCCTCTCAGCCTCATGCTATAGCTGAAACCATGCTAAGGCATGTCGGAATCCCCCCAGTTCAGTCTAAAGTTCGAGTGGACTTCCCCAGTGGCCCAGTAGTTAAGACTCCACACTTCTGCAGGGGTCATGGGTTTTAATCCCTGATCAGGGAACTAAGATCCCACACAAAGTGTAGCGTGGACAAAAATGTAAGTTAAGAGAACTCCCCCCGTCAAATGTACTAAAATACATTAGCTCATCATAAATTTGAAGCAAGGTATGAGAACCCCGAACTGATCCACCCTGGTCTGCTCAGCGGGAAGATGTTAAGAATGACTTGAAAATCAGACAGAGTTTAAAGACAGCAACACGGAGTCCAGTGGTGACCCCTGCGGGGTCACGTGAGAATCCCCCCACTGACCCTGGTGTTGTTTCTTTCCACTTTCAGCTCAGCAATTTCTTCTTCTAACAAACTGCTCCCTGCATATATTTAGTTCTTCAGTAAGAGTTGGAAACTCCTAGAAAACAGTTAAATGAAAAACTAAATGCAAACATAAATTAAAAAGAGAGCGAGACTGTGAAGACTGACCCTGTCAATTCTCTCCAGGCTCCACACAAAGGATCTCCTTGCCCCTCCAGAGAAGAGGGGGTCCACTGACTCCAAGACCACACAGACCACCACAACTTAGACTGGCCTTCAGCCTCCACCTCGACCTGACAGGCACATGCCAGTGGAGAACCCAGAATCCAAGCCTGCCTTCTCAAGACACAGGGACGTCTGAAAAACTTTCCAAAACATAAACCTAACAACAAAGTGGATAAAGAGATTCTTAAACAACACACAGACCAGTGACCTAGAGCCACTGTGGAGGGTGAAGAAAAAAGGGAAGGTCTACAAGGTCACCAAACTTTGGAGTGTTCCTCTGGGAAAAAGGCTGATGGCACCCCAAGGCCATCTGTTAGCCTGACTCCACTGAAGTCACCCAGTCATTCAATCAACTGGTTAAAATGTTAAATTTATGTTATATGTATTTTATCACAATTTGCGTGCACGCGGGGCCATCCACGTGGTGAACTTGCTCAAAATGAATCACACGGAGTCTTTCATTCTTCTATTTTTCTTTGCAGAAATAAAACAATCCTGGGCTATGTATCCCTTACTACATATTGAGTATTCAGCACCCAAAACAGTACCCAGCACTTGTAAGAGGCATGTAGTAGACATGTGAAGGTATGAGGGTGTATGTTATACACATAAGCAGTAGGTACCTGTCATTAAAATACTGGACACACTGGTCTGTGCTTTGTAAGATGGGAGACATTAATGGGCTTAGCCTTTCTACTTCAAGGACTGACTCTCTAGCTCGATCCTCATGCCCCAGAGACTCCTCCAGCCAGTATATCCTTTCTTTGGAAGAAGGGAGACGTTAAGGGGTTTAGCCTTTCTGCTTCAAGGACTGACTCTATAGCTCAGTCCACGTGCTCCAATGACTCCTCCAGCCAGTGTTTCCCTTCTTGTGGGGCCTCCGTCCATCCTCCATGCAAGACCTGCACAACCTCTTACAAGGTAAACCTGCTGGAGTCAATCCTGCCCACTGAGGCCAAAACGACCTGGCTGGCAGGACGCACAACTATGCTAACAAAATGAAACACAGCCCCAACGCTTTGCTGGGTGAGGGCCAATCCGACCAGCCCAGCCCCTGGCTCAGGCCATTCTGCTTCCAGGACTTGGGCTGAAGCCAAGTTCTTCCTCGTCTTGGCCTTTGCCTTGGGGTTGCAGCACTGGAATAACACCCACAGGTGGGCCCTTCTGCGACCCATCCTTGTGGATGGGGGCAGCCCCCTACTCGGGGGCAACGGATGTTTCACAGTAGGATAACTCGGCTCTGGATTTATCACCACTGATCTCACACTACGACCACTCTCAGACACACCGTTCTCACACTATGACCACTGCTCTCACACTATGACCACCAGCATCGCCATCTCAAGGAGAAATGGCACGAAGGCTCTGCCTCCAGCACATCTCCCAGAAGCCCAGAACCAGAACCCGTTCAGTCACAAGGGGCTCCATGGTAACAGGGGGGCTGGGCTCAGGCCCACTGTCAAGGGTGCAGAGATGGGGGAGGGGCTGCCAAAAAGACGACAGGTGAGTGTGGGGTGCAGGAGAAGGAAGGTCATGCTCACAGCTCAGGCCCACTGTCAAACATGACCCTGCAAGGTACTGGGTCACAGTCGAACTGACCAGTATAAACTGCTTCAGAAACCACCACCCCTGGGAATGAGCACGTCTTCTAAGTGGGCTTCTGCCCCCCCTACCCCAAAAATAAGCCTCCAGTGAGGCTACTGAACGGCACCCCTGAGCTCAAGGGCATCCCCAGAACCCACCCAGCTGAGGAGGACTCACCGCACTAGATGCCCCTCACTCTCACCCTGAGCTCGGTCCTCCCTGACTGACTCCCTCACTCGAGCTCAGCAAGGGCTTGACCAACCTCGCTCCAGGCACTTAAAATGAACCCACAGTGGGTAGAGGGGTTCATTCAACCTGCTGCAAACTCGCCCTCTTAACTTTGACCCTATGCTGCCAGACGACTCTGCCTCATGGGGGCTGCACAGTAGAGGTTCAGGTGTGTCCCTGCCTCAAGCCGCGACAGCCTGCACCTCCCAGACCCCGCCAGGTGCTGCCCCATCCTCCGCCCCAGAGTCTCCCACCGCTCTCCTGGCCCCACTCCCACCCTCGAGGCTCTCCACTCGCCAGGGCACAGGCCAGACTGCTCCTGGCTCAGCCCGGACCTCTGCTGTCACTTGAGGACCTCGGTCCCCAGGGTGCATGGGGTCCTATATCCACCCATCTCAGAGATCACAGACTCTGGGAGAGACAGAGTACAGTTTGGGGTCCTGACCACAGTTCACCCTGACCACGTTCTCTTTTTTTGGCTTTATCTACCGGAGTTCTCTGAGATGACTTTTTAAAACCTCAACTGTTGCTTTCAAAAAGACTGTAAAATCATTGTGCTCAACTTTAAGAATAAAATCTTCATTTTCAACCTTAAAGTGAAACTGGAGGGAAGACTAACAGCAGTCATTTTTTTCAAACTGAAAAACAAACCCACATGTGACCATGTCACAGAATACAGATCAAATAACCCATCCCTCCCCAGCCTTCTCCTCCACTACCAGCAGCCCGTCATCGAAAGGCCTGCCCTGGGCTGGCAGGGGCAGGGGAAGAGGGCAGACCAGCTCCTCTGTTTCCAGGCTGCGTCAGCCGCTTGCTCCACCTCCTTCCCAAGTTCACGTGGCACTGAAACAGCCCAGACAAGCTGGGGATTCTGATCAGAAACACAACCGTGGGTACTAAGCAAGGACCCCTGGTTCTTGGTTTTCCTGGTCAAATAAAGGTAATCAATACAATTACTGTGACTGTTACATGTGGTTTCAGATGACAGAAGACACTCAGGGTGTCCCCACTTCCAGTGACAGACGCAAGCAGCTTGTAGGTCAGCCTACCAAGAGCTAGAAAACCTAAATACAATTTAAAGGAGGTCCTTAGGCAGCCACAATCCAAGATTTCAAACAAAAGGGAAGCCCACTGAGGAAGCTGGAGACTGAGAGGGGAGCTGGAGACTGAGAGGGCCGCTCCTTCCCTCAGTGCATCTGAACAAAGCTGACTCTGCGAAGAAAAGGCAGGGAAAAACTCAAACAGAGGGGACAGGTTAACACAGTTCTGGATGGTTCCTTGGGATGGGAAGACAAAAATTTGAGTGCAGGCCTGACAAGTCAGTCTGGATGTCAGAAAATGTACCCAACACTCTCTCCAAACCGGCTGAGTGCTGAGTATCAGTCACCTCGTGGTGCTTAGGAGACAGACGGTGGGCTTCAGGACCTGCTGAGAAGGGGGAGGCCTGGGAGGCACCCCAGGCTTCCAGATCGAGATGCTGGAAAGCTCCTCCCTGGGGTCGGGGGGAAGGTGGGTGAAAGCTGCTGAGACTGAGCTTACAAGGACCCCCCAGCCTCAAGTCCCTCAGGCCTTGAGTGAACAGACAGCTCTGTCCCCACTGGAGGTCTGCATTAGAGGAAGCTCTGGAGAGGACAGCATCACTCAGAACCTCTGCAGCTGCTGCTGCTGCTAAGTTTCTTCAGTCGTGTACGACTCTGTGCGACCCCATAGGCGGCAGCCCACCAGGCTTCCCCATCCCTGGGATTCTCCAGGCAAGAACACTGGGGTGGGTTGCCATTTCCTTCTCCAATGCAGGAAAGTGAAAAGTGAAAGTGAAGTTGCTCAGTCATGTCTGACTCTTTGCGATCCCATGGACTGCAGCCTACCAGGCTCCTCCATCCATGGGATTTTCTAGGCAAGAGTACTGGAGTGGGGTGTCATTGCCTTCTCCAAGAAGAGGACTACATCAGCTCAAACTACCTGGATGTCCAAATTCATGTCGAGACTGCAGTGAATGTAATACAGGAAACGTTTTTGGATCTCTCTAGTTCTCTAACTGGTAGTTCCATGGCTTGTTACTAAGCATCTCAATACACTGGAAACCAGAAGTTTCACACTTTCCTGTAAATGCAGTTCCTTTTGGGAAAAGTTTCAAGTCTATACTCTGACCCAGGTCAATCAAGACCAAGCCGGCAGATAAGTCATCATCTTTGTTGTCTTGTTCCAAAAATCTGTTTCTGAGTATGGTTTTCCAAACATAATGTCCAACATGCAACCAATAAAGCAAGGAAAAGTGTAACAACAAACAGGACCAAGAGAAAAATAACTGAACCAGATCTGGAGGTATCAGATGTATATCAGCATATCAGAGGTATGCTAGAGGTATTAGATGCAAACACCACCTGTTCAAAAATATACTTGACAAAAGGAAAAATTTCTGACAATCAAAACCGACTCTAGAACTTTACAATAACAGTGACTGCATTTAAGAACTCAGTCTCTGGGTTTAACATCAAATTGGACATAGCTGAAGAGAGGATCAGTGAACTGAAGGATGGATCGCTTATATATAGGAAAAAAGTATAGAATATATTAAAGGAGCCCGTTGTTAAACTACGTTGTTAAAAACTATAAATGGGTAAAAAAAAAAAAAAGCAAAAAAAAAAAACAAAACAAAACTATAAATGGGGACCCTCATGGTGGAAAAAAGACAGAAAGGGGAATAAAAAATGCCTCCAGGGGTTGAAACTAAAGTGCCTCTTAATGAAAGTGAAAGAGGAGAGTGAAAAAGCTGGCATAAAACTCAACATTCAAAAAATTAAGATCATGGCATCCAGCCCCATCACTTCACGGCAAATAAATGGGGAAACAATGGAAACAGTGACAGACTGTATTTTCTTGGGCTCCAAAATTACTGCAGATGGTGAAATTAAAAGATGCTTGCTCCATGGAAGGAAAGCTATGACAAACCTAGACAGCATATTAAGAAGTGGAGACATTACTTTACCAACAAATATTCATTTAGTCAAAGCTATGGTTTTTCCAGTAGTCATGTATGGATGTGAGAGTTGGCCCATGAAGAAGGCTGAATGCCAAAGAATCAATGCTTCTGAACTGTGGAGTTGGAGAAGACTCTTGAGAGCCCCACGGACTGCTAGGAGATCCAATCAGTCAATCCTAAAGCAAATCAGTCCTGAATAGTCACTTCAAATGAAGCTCCAATACTTTGGCCACGTGGTGTGAAGAAGTGACTCATTGGAAAAGAACCTGATGATGGGGAAGACTGAAGGCAGGAGGAGAAGGGGACGACAGAGGATGAGCTGGTTGGATGGCATCACTGACTGGATGGACATGAGCTTGAGCAAACTCCGGGAGTTGGTGATGGACAGGGGAGCCTGGCATGTTGCAGTCCATGGGGTCACAATGGGTCAGACACTGAGCGACTGAACTGACTGATGGGGACAGTGGCAAGAGTTGGTTCAAGAATCAGACCATTGACTCAAAAATGAAAACCACATGTTGGTTTCAGCAGCTCAGCGGGTACCTAAGGCAAGAAGAAAATGTTCAAGCACTCAGAGGAAAAAAGTTGTGGCTTTTAATGGCACAACAAAACTTAGATCTGACTTTTCAAAAACAAGGAAGTCAGAAGATAATAGACTGGCATCTGTAAAATGCTGAAAAGCAAATAACCACCAACCTGGAATTCTATACCCAACAAAAACACTCTTAGAAAGTGAAAGCAAAATAAAGACTTTTAGGGCAAATGGAAATGAGACAACTTATCACCCACAGACATGAATTAAAAAAAAAAAATTAAGGCAGTGCTTTGGGAAAAAGAAAAGTAGTCTCTGACAGAAAGATAAAAAACAAGTAAAGACCAACAATGAGGTAACTGTGAGGGTAAATATTAACTCTACAAAACAATGATGTTAACACCAAAAATATATCTAACAATTTAAAGTATAACAGTGACAAGGAGGAAACAGTCGTGTCAGGGAGGCGGTAAGAGTACTAAGTTAGACTTGAATGTAAAACACATGCTGTATCTGTGAATGTACACCCAACAACCTGACAGAGGAGCACAGAACTAGAAAAACACTTCATACTTCTAAAAGAAGGCAAGAGAAAAGAACACAGAATATGTGGGACAAACAGAAAACAGTCACATGGTATCTGCACATGGAAATATCAAAATTATAAATAGAGCAAATACTCTCATTAAAAGACAAAGTGTTAAACTGATTACAACGAAAACTATAGACTATTCACAGAGGTACACGTTAAGATGGAAGATCTTTTAGACAGGTGAAAGTAAAAGATACCCAGGAAAACAAGGACAGAAAACTGATGTGGCAATACCACTGTCAAATAGTGTCTAAAGAAGCATTACAAGTGATAAAAAGGAGCATCTCATACTGATACAAGTTCAGTCTAGCAAGAAGATGAGGATTCTAAATTTGAATGCACCTAATAACATAACCTCAAAATATCAATACATAAAAACTGACAGAAATAGAAAAGGAGTAACAGCCAAGTTCATAATCCCAGTGGGAGACATTAAAGACACATCTCTCATGGAACTGGGCTCCCTGGTACGTAGTCACCAGCAGCTATGAAGTACCTGAAATGCGGCTGGCTCTACAATGAGATGCACTGCAAGCATGAAACACACACTGGATTTTAAGGACTTAGCATGAAAAAAAGAACATGAACTATTTCATTAGGTTTTATCATGTTGATTACACACTTAAATGATAATATTTTGGGTGTGTTAAAATAAAATATATTACAGGTAATTTCACCTACTTATGCTTTTACTCAACGTGGCTACTGGAATCTGAATTACATGAGTGACAAACCAGATCTACTGATACACACGGAACATTGCATTCCCATTGATACATATTATTTTCAAGAGCCCAAGGAAAATATAACAAAAAGAATATATACTGGGACATTAGGAAAATGCAAATTATTTCAAAGTACTGAAATAATGCAGGGTATACTTACAGATTGCAATGGGCTGACGGTTTATACGCCCTCAAACTTCACCCCACACGTGGTGGTGATCCTAGGAGGCAGGCACTCTGGGAGGGGTCAGGTCAGGAGGGAATGGGCTCCTGTGCTGCAAGGACAGAGAGAAGAAGCAGGCAGTCTAGGAACCAGGAAACAGTCCTCACCAGATGTGGCACCTGCGGGTGATCTTGGGACTCCCCAGCCTCCAGGACTACAAGAAACAACTTTCTGTTGTTTATCAGCTAGTCTACAGTATTTATAACAGCAGCCTGAAAAGACTAAGACAGGGCTGTTCATGGAATTAAGCTAGAAATCAAAAAAGGGTCACTAGAAAAATCTTCCCAAACATTGGGAAGTTAAATGACATACTGCTTGAAGAATTTCATGAATAATAATTTTTAAAAACAATGAAATTTAGAAAATACTTTTCCATAAGAAATAATGATAATCTGGCTGATTCAAACCTGCAGGATGTCGCGAACTGTGTTTAGAGGGTAACACGTATACTGGAAAAGAAGAAAGGCTAAAAATCAATTAACCCTCTCTCCCAAGAAACCAGAAAAAAAAAAAAAAAAACATAGCAAATGAAACACAAGGCAGATGAGGGGGAAAAAAAAAAGGAGCAGAAAATAAATAAACAGAAAGCAAATATGAAGTAAAACAAACAAACAAAAAAAGCCCAAAGTTGGCTTTTTTGAAAGGACTGATAAAACTGATAAACCCCTAGAGAGACTTATTAAGAAAAAGAGACAAAGCACAAATCACCAGCATCAGGGATTTTTAAAAGGGGAGACTACACATCTTGCAGATAAGAAAGATATTATGAACCACAGTTCACTTACTAATTGGAGAGTCTGCTCACCTCAATAAATTCCTAGCAGGTGGGACGTACTTTACTTAAATAGACCCAAGAAGACATACAAAATCAGAAAATTTTATTTGCATGAAAAAATTACATCTGAAATTAAAAGCCTCCCCATAATGAAACCAACTGGTTTTGCCAGTCAATTCTTCCAAAAATCTAGGGAAGAAAACAGTAATCTCACAGGAACTCTTGGGGTAAACAGGGAGCACTCTCCAACCTTGTTTTATAAGACTAGCATGACCTTGATACTAAAATCAACCAGGAAGAAGCACAAGAAAGTAAAATTACAGACTCTGAGTATAGATGAAATAATCCTAAAAAAAAAACACTAACAAGTAAAGTCCAACAGAAGGAGAATACATAGAGATCAGGTTGGGGTTGTTTTAGAATCACAAAATTTTTTAAAAGTTAAATCACCACATAAAAGAAAAATCACCTGTTTCAAAATCTTCAGAAAATAAACAAGAAAATTTAATGTAATAATTTTAGTTCATTACTAAGAAAAAACTCTTAGTAAACTAACAGAAGAATTTACATATTTTGATAAAAAATATCTACAAAAAAGCTAATATCCTGTGTGATGGTGAAATGCTGAAAGCTTTTCCTCTGATAATGGGACAGAGACAAGGATACTTATTCTCACTACTTCTGTTCACCACTCTACTGGAGATCCTAGTCCATACAACAAGGCAAGAAAAAGGAAAAGGTTATCACAGTTGCAAAGGGTGAAAAAAAGCACTTATTTGCAGACATAATTGTGTATACATAAAAAAAAAAAACAATTAGAATGATTTGAAGTAAATGGATTAGGCAAGTGAATATAGAAAAGTCAATTGTATCTCTATTAGGAATTTATAATGGCACTGAAAATATCAAGATATCTAATTAAACATGTGCAAGACATATAGCAAACTATAAACTTCTAAGGTAAATTAAAGAAGATCTAAAAAAATGGAGTGCTGTCTATATTGTGTTCATGGATTAAAAGAACAACATAAAAGATACACACGCACACAGAGTTAACCCTGTGAGGTGATGCGTATGTTGGGCAATCATTCCACGACATCTATGGGCATCAAGTCATCACAATGTAGACTTGAAATACACACAAACTGTATCTGTCAATGCCCCTTAGTGAACCTGGGGGTCTAAAATCATGGTCTGGCACCTGATAGCTGGCAGGTGTGGGAACCCGGGTTCACATACAGGCTGTACACACTCTTAATCACAGATGAGACCTGAAGCAACCCAGCAACTATCCATTTTTCTTTTTCTGTTTTTCTCTGTTCCCCTTGCCATTTGTGTTTAACAGATTCCCAGTATTGAGTGAGCAGCGTCAATGCAGCAATAATGTTTCCCCATCTAAGGCGGAAGCATGTAACACCAGCAGACTTCCCAATCACCCCAAGATAACTGGGGTGCCCAATCACCCCAAGATAACTGGGGTGCCCCATCACAACAGAAAGCAAAGAAACACAACATTCCCTGAGAGCGAGCTGCCAAACAGCAGTGGGAACTAGGTCTACCAGAAGGCTTGGAGCCCATGCTGGGCCCCTCAGCTTGAGGCCACACTTGCCTTTCCACAATTCTGGGGGTACTGGCAGAAGAAAGCCAGGCCATGGAAGTGGGATGGTGTGGCCAGCCTGTGGGACTCAGGGCAGGACTGACTTGGGTCTGTGTTGGGCTCCATGTCCGGTCACTTCAAGGGTGCTTGGAGTGCTTGTACAAAGTTCTTGGGATCATTGTAGGTTTTTGGCAAAAAGCAATGGAGCTGAAGTCACTTAGTATGGTTTTTAAGGAAAAAACCTCACTAAGGATTCACTCAGTGCCAGCCTCGGCCCCTAGTGAGGTGCAGACTACTGGTCATCCATGGCTGTGCCCGCAGCCCACCAGGGCAAGGGGAGGCTCCGGGACACCGGGTGCCACGTGGGGTTCTTCCCCCACTTTGAGTGAAGAGCTGCACCCCCTAGGATGAACCCGGGTCAATCCTCCACCTCTGATGCTGAGGCCCCCGTGCCTCCCACGACCGGAGGATCCAGCCTCTCCCGAGGCCTCCGTGTCACTGCATAGGCCTTGTCCATGCAGCCCCAGCAGACAGGGTGAGTTCTGTGCGGAGCCTCCCAACTCGCTGGCCTCACTGCCCACATCGGGGCCATTGCAGGAGCACCGTGTGTCCACTGAATGAGTGGATGAGGGCCCCTAACAATGACAGTGATGATAATGAGGAGGAGGTGAAGGGGGCTAAGATCCAAGTGTCAGTCCCTGATCCAGGCATCTGTGTGTATTAACTCATTTAACTTCAAGACAAAATTGTGTGTGTCGGGTCCTGCCACTGTTCTCACCTTGGAGCCAGCAAGTTCACTCTCAGTGTCCAGGGGAGGCTTCAGCCACTGGCCACAGACCGGACATCTTTAACACAAATTCATTCTGCCCCAGTTTTGGAGTCAGAAACCTGTGATCAAGGTGTGGGCAGGGCTGAGCTCCCTCCAGAGGCTCCCGGAGAGGGTTTCTCTGGCCTGGTCCAGCCCTTGGGGGACTCCAGGCCTCCCTGGGCTTGTGGCCACATCACCTCGACCTCTGTGTCTATCTACACAAACCTTCTCCCCTGAGTGATCTCCCCAGGATGAGGTCACCCCCTCTTCTCTTCCAAGGACACCTGTCATTGGATTTAGGGTCCATATGCATCCCGGGTGATCTGGTGCAGAGTTCAGTAACTTACTTCCATCTGCCAAGAACTTTCATCAGAATAAGGTCACCTTTGCAGGCTGCAGAAGGATGGACGGCTTTCGGGGCCACCCCTCAGCCCACCATACTTGTCATGAAGCCACAGGGCAGAGCCTCACTGGGCTTGGTGCAGGGAGCTTTGAAGAAGAAGGGCTCCAGTCCTGGGGCTGCCTCAAGAAAACAGGATCAGGACACTCAGGCACAGGGACCAGATGGGCAGGGTTCAGAGGTGTGCTGGTGGGCGTGGGGCTCACCTGCAGGGAGCCTTGAGCCTGACATGACTGCCCAGGGGTGGGGGACACAGCGCATGGTTTGGGAATGGACACATCCCAGCACAGACGAGGGGAGGCAGGCCCAGGGTGTCAGACCAGGGGAGCCCAGATCTTCCTGCTGCCCTCAAGGGGGAGGTTAGATGGGCACAGGAAGGAGCCGTGGTTTCAGTGACCTGGGTCAGAGTCCTGATCTGCTGCTGTGTTGTCTCTGGTGAGTGACTCAGCCTCTTTGAGCTCCCTCTCTGAGGAGCCTTTTGCTCCTCTGCAAATCTTTGCCATACATGACTTGCTTCACGGATGGGGGCAGCTCTTGGTGGTCTCAGCACCCCCGCCCAACCCCATGGCTGGGGCTATGCCACCTCTCTTGAGGCCACTAAGACCACCCCTGCACAGACTCTTTGCAAAGAAGCTGGAAGACGCTTCCCCAACCCCAGGAGCCCTGGGGCACTGAGACCCAAGAGGCAGCAATGCCTTTAGCCTGGGGACTTCCGGGCATGGGGTTGACCACATGGGGCACTGGGAGTGACCGTGGTTGGCTCCATACAGCCAACCCCATCTTTCCTGTTACAGCCCAGGTTTATTTCTGTGTGCTCTGCTCAACTTCACACAAAGACCCAAAATATATTCCTCCAAATCTGCAGAGATTTCTCTCCACGGTGGTCAAGAAGCAGTGCCCGGGCCAGCATCCCTGGGAAAACATGCTCCGCTGTTTATGTGAGTGACTGGGTCCCTCCCAGCAAAACATTTGGCAAGATGGGGAAAGGGTCATGGGACTCGTTGGACATATGGGATGTCCTCGTTCTTACAAATATAGGATATTTTAAACCCTGGCGCCCAGCCTGACAGCAGCCTGCTCCCTGCGGGAAGAAACCGAGAGACGCCGGTCCCCTCCCCCAGACGGAGGCCCCAGAGTGGTGGCTTCTGTCCAGATTGGCCCCTTGGGTGGGGAGTCTGGAGGCCACAGAACCGCAGGAGCCTCGAGCCTTGGCGTGGGCATGGGGAAGGCCAAGGGGCTTGGGGAAATGATAGGGTCAGGGCCCTTGCAATGGACTGCCACCAAAGGCTGGACAAAGACAAGAAGTAAGAAAACAAATGTCACACCTTAAAGCTGCTCAAGAGCCAAGAAGGCCCAGAAGAGTGACCAGGGCCATGCCGTCCAAGATGGGGGAGAGGAGAAGGAGGCTCGCCCAGCAAAGACTGGACAGGGTTAAACCTCCGCTCCCAGCTCAACTCACAGGAACACAGACCCCACCACAGTCACTCCTGGCACTTTCCTTTTAGAAGGAAGAAGGGAATCACAGAACAAGCAACACCATTCCTGTGGGGGATTCCTGGTGGTCGAGGACACCAAGGGCCCCTCTTCATCCCCAGGCTGCCTGAGCCTGCGTGTTGTATGTCACAGTCACCTGTCTCCACTCGGGGTGGGCTCCGAGGTTGTTGGAAGTTTGGCCACAGCGAGGCCAAGCGGGAGGTCCCTAGCTGCCCCCAGAGGGCTCCCGGGAACCACCACCTCCCCAGCCCACCCTGATCCCACAGCTGCCGCCCACCCCAGAGGGCCCCGTCACTGCCATCAGGGAATTAGAGGGTGCTGAGTTCTCAGGCCCGAGGGCAGTGGGGGTGCCTCCACGGCATCCTGTGTGTGCACCCCTCCCTGGTTCACGATCCAGCAGGAGCTGTGGGGAGCATCTGTGCACAACAGGGACACACAGGACAGCTCCCGAGCACCACCAGCCAGGAAGCCCTGGAGCCCCGATGGGAGGCCTGGGCAGGACTTCTGACCACCACAGGAACGTGATCAACCTCCCCCTCTCCGTGCCCTCGGCTTCCTCAGCTCCAAGGATACCACCACTTGGAGGGCCTCTGATGCCAGGGCTGCTCTGTGGGAGGGGTCGTGTTCTCCTCGAATGTGTTCAAGGTACATGATGCCTGGTCAGTCCCTAATGACCAGGTGCATTCTTGGCAACCCTGGGGCCTGCCTGCTCTTCCTGTTGGCACCGGGGTCCCACATAGGTGTGAGCTGGAAGGCTGGTTCCAGGCTGGGTCTATCTGCTTAGGTGACTGACGTGCCCCATGGGAGGGAGAGTGTCTGGCATGGGGTGGGCCTCATCCCCTCCTTCTCCTGATTGGCGCCAGGACCACCCTCCTTCTAGTGGGGCCCTTTCTGGGTCACCTGAACATGTCCTCTCATGGGAACCTGGCTTAATGATATTTGCTGAGTGATCTAGGGGGGCCGGGGGGACAGTCCCTGCTGAGATCCTACGTGTGCTGGCTGAGGATACTGCTGTGGTCCTTCCCCAACCTCTGGCAGCATCCCCAGCTTCACTTTAATACTCATGGACAAGGGAGCAGGCTTGCCCGCCACTGGGGGCTGACCCTGGCTTGCTCACGCCCACCCTCCATCTGGACAGCTTCAGCAGGGGACAGGAAAGTGTTCAGTCCCTGGGCAAGGGTCTGCAGGGAGGCATTTCTGCACTGTGGTCCCTGCTGACCAAGTCAGCACCCCCCTGGAGGAGCGGCTGCAGTCGTTCAGGCATGGCCACATGGGGCACTGGCATAAGCATGTCTTCTACACATCCCAACATGGTACCATCGACTGTCTCCAGTGAGCCAGGATCCAGAACGTGGTCTCTGAGGGAGCTGGGGCTGCAGGACTGGCTGGGGTGGATTTACCCCTCAGTTCTTGGCATAGGGCCTGGCTCGCAAGGCCTCGCTTATTTAAGCAATAAAAGACATGTATTCATTCACAGGCCTGCTTTGATGATGGGTGGGTAGGTTACTCAGATCCACCCTCTCATGGAAAACAATTAAAAAAAAAAAAAGTGTCACACCCTAAAGTTGCTGAAGACCTGAGAAGACCCAGAGGAGCAACTGCCCAAGATCAGGAGTCTAAAAGAAGACCCCTCCCTCCCCATGGAGCTATACTCCCAGGAGATGACACTTTCAGGTTACCCAGAAAGGGCCTCCCTCCTCCAGACGCAGGAATTACAAGGAAGGTGGTGCTGGTGCCAAGCAGGAGAAGGAGTGGGTGAGGACCCCAGTGGGTCCAGGCATGTCAGCCCGTGACCTTGGTTCAAGGTGGTCCTATCCCTAACGCCCTCAGATGAGTGGAGAATGCAAGTGCCAAGTCTTTCTGGATAAGGGCACCTTCTTCCCTTGGGAAGGCTTGGGAACTGCCCCACGGGTTATGGAAGGGTGGTGGCCAGTAAGGAAGAGTGCCAGGCCTACCAGGATGAAAGAAAGCTGGAGGAGAGCCAGCAGAAGTGACCCGTTCAGCTTTGGGATTCTGAGAGGATTAGATGGATAATAAATCTAATAAATCAGCTAAGCTCACCTCGTTCAGAGAAATAAACCTCAAGATAGAAAGGTCCTGCAAAGGACAGGAAATCATTAAAGAAAATGACACAGCCAACTTGGAAAAGAACCAAATAGAATGTGCAGAAATAAAAAAAAAAATGTCATAATGAAAAGCAAAAATACAACAGACATGTTTGAAGACCCTTGACCTCTTCAGGAAAGGGAGACATGTGGGCACAGAGCAGGGGCATGCTGATAACATATGCAGCCCCCTGCCCAACCCCCTGCTCTCCAGGAAGAAAAGCCAACTCTGATCTGTAGCTGCATCATTTGCCAATTTCCACGGTGTGAATACTCCTGCCGTGGCTTGATTCATGTACAAAAGGGTTAACACCTGGCTGGCAGAATTCCTGATGAGCCAGAAAGAGCTGACTCTGGCACATAACCAGCTGAGAGGCATGGGAGGACAGCAGAACTGCAACCCAAGGGGCACAGATTTCAACCCGACCACCTGGGACCTGGGCAGAGCCGTCCTTGGGGAACTTTAAAGACAAGACTCTTAAAACATGTCCAGAATTCACTTTATAACTGCCATTTCCTTCTCCAGTTTATAACAAGTATGCTTCCACAAAACCAAGAAAGGCCCAAAGGAAGCCAGGTGGGGTGTATAAAAGCCTCAGCACTTAAGACTCAAGAGACATTAAAAACCTCATGGCCAAAGAAATGAATGTGTAATGGTGGAATTATGAATAGAGATATGAATAGCTTTGGGACTAGACAATGGTCGCTGACACCTCACTGTAGGAGAGGCTCATAGCATAGGCACTAAGCCTGGGGGTATGAGTGAGATGGGGGCTGAAGACCACATTTTGCTGTTGTTCAGTCACTAAGTTACGTCCTACCCTTTGAGACCCCATGGACTGCAACAAACCAGGCTTCCCTGTCCTTCACCATCTCCCAGAACTTACTCAAACTCATGTCCATGGAGTCAGTGATGCCATCCAATCATCTCATTCTCTGACACCCCCTTCTCCTCCTGCCCTCAATCTTTCACAGCATCAGGGTCTTTTCCAATGAGTCAGCTCTTCACATTAGTTGGCCAAAATATTGGAGCTTCAGTTTCAGCATCAGTCTTTCCAATGAATAATATTCAGGGTTTTGTTTTTTTTGTTTTTTTTTTTTTTCCTTTAGGATTGCCTGGTTTGATGTCCTTGCAGTCCAAGGGACTCTCAAGAGTCTTATCTATCACCACAGTTCAAAAGCATCAATTCTTTGGCGTTCAGCCCTCTCTATAGTCCAGTTCTCATGGTTCAGGGCAAAGAGTCTGACATGAGGGCCCAGCACCCAGGTTCAAGTGCTGGCTCTGCCCCTGTCAGGCCCAGTGGCCTTGATCTCCTTGCCCCACCTCTCAGAGCCTCAGTTCCTTCCCTCGGTAAAGGAATCTGACCCCTGTACCACAAGCTGGGTCAGGATGCCCACATAAGGTGGGGTGGGGATGGGGGTTTGCATCCAGGCTGGCAAGTCCCTGAGAACATCTGTTGCTGCACTGTCCTTACATAGGGAGTTGTTGAGATTACACTTGAGGTACCTCAAAGTTGAGAACCCCCACCCCAATGTCCAGGCTATGAGGAGGGATGCCCATCCCCAACTCCATGCTCATCACCACGCTTAGCAAAGTCTGGGAACTGTCTTGGACACCAGCTCATGCCCACAAGGCCTCAGCTGGAAACTGCAAGAAACATGATGTCCCTCTCCCCTGTCCCATGTCCATGGCAACCCTGCCCACCCCCGGGCAGGGAGGACGTGCCATCACCTCCATTCTACAGATGAAAAAACTAAGGTTCTGAATGGGGAAGCCATGTGCCTGAGGCTGCTCAGCCCTCAGGAAGTGGACAGGCTGGGTCTGGACCTGCACATGTGGCCTCAGAGGGGCTGGGTGGGGTCTGAGCCTCCCTGGGAGCTCAGATACCCTCACCACCTGACCGTGGGTCCCGGAGTCTAGTGTGGAGGTGTCTTCCATCCTCAAGCAGGCAGCTCTTTGCTTGCTTTTCAAAAAACAACATCCACAAAGATGGGAAACAGATGCCGCTGCAGCCCACACCAGCTCCAGGGAGGAATGAGGAGAAACTACAGCCCACCAGCCCTGGGGTGCCGTGGCGAGCCCTGAATGGCAGCTTGAAAGTGAACTGACATTGCAGGGTTCACGTGTCTGCGGCCTTACCAATTCTGTCAAAGCTAGAGTCAAGTTCAACATCAGGGCAATGCGGGCCTCCATCACCCCCAGTACGCAGCCGGGATTTTCCTGTGTGGCCTTCTTGGCAATGACCAGTTGACAAAAATAATGCCCTGGCTTTGAGGTTGGACTTGAAAAATGCTGATGGGTTTCAGTTACAAGGAAACATGTTGGCTCACAAGCTGCTCTTGTCCGTTTCCTAGGAACCCTGGATGCTGACCCCAACACCATCGGAGGGACAGAGGAGTGAGGGGTGGGCAGAAGAGGCGCTCCTGCAGAAGGAAGGCCTGGGCCGCCTGCCTCTGGGACCTTTCCCCACCATTTCCACTCTGTCTGCTGTCCCAGGAGTGTCTGACATGACACCCGTCCTGGACCCTCATGTGTGAAGCTGACTTTGGGGGTCTTTTGGATCAAGGTGTCAGATCCTAATTTGACAACCATAGCCCCTCTTGTGGGTGGCTGGGCAAGCAATTTTTAAGCAGAGTTCCTCTGGGCCCATAGTGGCTGGTGGAGGGTGGGGGGCAAGTTGGTCACCTGTGGTCACAGCCAGTCAGCCATGCTCAGCCTCCATCCGTCCTATACACGAAGTTATGAGCACGTTTCTTCCAGACTCACCACTCCCCCTCCACTGGGTTCTTGGCCTGGGGCACCCAGTATTGTGCGCGGGTCTCTGTCTGGGGTACCTCTGGGGCACCGGACAGGGGATCGGGGATTTGCATGGACACTGGGTGGGAGGGCTTCCTTGGGGAATTTTCTGATGGCTCCTGGGAAATACCTGCATGCTCCTCACACCCCAGGCATGGACCAGGGTCAGCAGTTTATACACCCTTGGAGCAGGTAAGAAGGGCAGTGTGGGGCCCACCTAGACCTGCTGAGTCAGAACCTGCATCTTGATGACTTCAGGGGCTTTCGTGCACACCCCGGGACCCTGCACCAAGGAAGCCAGGCCAAGGCTTGGCCCCCACCAGACCACCTGCCTTATTCAGCCCTCCAACCACGAGCCATGCCTCCCCCACCCATGGCTGTAATCTGAGGAGTCCCATGTGAGCTCCCCCAACTCCTGGGATAACCACTTGTGTGTAAAGGCTCAGCTTTGTGGTGGGGTCAATGGTGCCCTCCAAAACAGACACCCATATCCCAACTCCCCATATTTGCAAGGGGGGCTTTTATTTGGAAATGGGGTCTTTGCAGATGAAATCAAGTTAAATAAGGTTACAGTGGATTAGGTGGGCCTTATGCAGAATGATGGGTGTCTTTATAAGAAGAGGAGAGACACACAGAGAAGAGGAGGCCATGTGATGAGGAAGCGGAGTCTAGGGGGAGGTGGCCATAAGCCCAGGAACACCTGGAGCTCCAGAAACTGGAAGAGCTGGGAATGATGCTCCCCCAGAACCCGGGTCGGGGGGCACGGTCAGCTGACAACTTGACTTTAGATTTTTGGCCCGCAGAACTGGGAGAGAGTAGATTAGCATTGTTTTAAGCCTCCCCGCTGCCCCCAATTTGTGACCGTCAGTATCAGAAGCCCCACCTGGGACACTCAATGTTCTCTGTCCCTAAGATCCACCACCATTCGATCATGACCTCAGCCAGGCGGTCTTCCCCCCATCATCACAGGATATCTTCTCAAACATAAACCTGACTCAGGAGAAAGGCTCGCCCTGCACATAGGGGCCCCGTCTGTGTGGCACTTGAAGCCCATGTTGCCTCAGAGCCACTCAGCCTCACATGCTCACTGGCCCTGGGGGAGCAAAGGAGGTCACACAGCTCTGTGCCCCTGTGACCTCCACACCCTGCCTGGTCACAACTGTGGACAACTGGACCAGCAGACATCTCAGGAGGGGGGACTTGTTCATCTGCCCCCATTCCTTTTGCTTCACTGGCCTTTTTCATCCCCCCATGGTAAAGAATCCACCTTCAGTGTGGGAGACCTGGGTTCTATCCCTGCATTGAGAGGATCCCCTGGAGAAGGGAAAGGCTACCCACTCCAGTATTCAGGCCTGAAGAATCCCATGGACTGTATAGTCCATAGGGTCACAAAGAGTTGGACACAACTGAGCAACTTGCATTTCATTCATCCCTGCTTCTGGTCCAGCCTGTTCAGCTGGCCCTCACTGTTGGGGCCTAGGGGACACTGGTGACATCTGGGGACATTTTCAGTTTTATTTACTAATGCTGCAAGATATCAAATGCCAGCAATGCTAAGGCTGAGAAATCCCACTTTAAGACTCTTCATCTTTTGGGGGTCATTGTTTGAGTATCCAATGGAGTCCATGGATTTCTTTCTCCCTGAGGAAGTGTGCATAAGTCCCAATTTTGGGTCCCAGTGGGCAGGGTTGTGTGGCTGGGCTCTCTCCGAGGCTATCTTGTTCCCAAAACCCTCTCACTTCTTGTAATCAGAGAATACCCAGGAATGAGTCATCCTGGGCATCTCTCCACTAACTGTGATGGCATGGACCTGCACACACCCCTCATGCTGCCTGTGCCCGGTGGCCCCTGAATAGACTCTGGTCTTGAGTAGGTGATTCACCTCAGGGGAAAGCTCGGGGTTGCAGGGGCCATGGAAAAGTTGGTTATGATCTGAAGACACCACAGGAAGATGGCTCAAGCTCAGCTCCAGCGTTTTGAAATCTTGAACCATTTAGTTTATGCCGTGGTAACATTTTCATCTAAAAAGGGCCCAAACAGGGACTTCCCTGGTAGTCCAGTTGTTAACACTCTGCCTTTCAATGCAGGAAGTGTGGGTACAGTCCCTGGATGGGGAACTAAGATCCCTGCATGCTTTGGGGTGTGGCCCCAACACTTTTTTTAAAAAAGGTCCAATCAACTGCTGAAAACCGTTTAAGGCTAGAGAACCAAATTATCACTGAAATTTGGGGTCACTGTGACCTTGTGATTTGTATTAATAACAAGAAATACATTTTTTGTCTTTGTCCCCAGTCCTGGCACAGAGCTCCTAAAACTCTGGGAATTTCCTAAGTGGGGAGACCAGTCAAGGTGTCTCTTGTTAGGTGAATGAGGTGACTTTTCAGAGGGTGCCTCCTTTCCAAAGTTGGGGGCTGCTTGCCAGGGGAAGTAACCAACATGGTTAGAGGATTGGAACTTTTGGTCCCTCCTCACCCCCACCATGTCTGGGAAAGCGAGAAGGGCTTCTGGTTGAAGCAATCCCCAACAGCCAGTGATTTAATCAATTGTGCTTGTGTGATGAATCCTCCATAAAAACCCCCAAACAGGGTCTGGGCAACTTCTGGGTTAATGAACACATGCAGACTTGGGGAAAGCCAGGCTCAGAGAGCATGAAGTTCCGTGCCTGCCCCACCACACACCCTGTCTTGTGTATCCCCTTCCATCTGCTGTTCCTGAGTTTATTCCCTTTTACAATAAAGCTGTGATCTAGTAGGCAACATGTTTCTCTGAGTTCCATGAGCCACTCTACAAATTAACAGAACCCAAAGTCATTAGAACCTCTGAACGGTAGCCAGTGGGTCAGAGCACAGGTGAAAATTTGGGCTTGCAAATGATGGCTGGAGTGGGGGAAGGGTCTTGTAGGGCTGGGCCTTTAACCTGTGGGGTCTGGCACTACCCCCAGATAGGCAGTGTCCACACTGAGTTAAGCTGCAGGACCCCTAGCTGCTGTCAGAGAAGTGCTGGGTGGTGCCAGGGAAACAAGGCATGCATGTTTGAACTGGGAGAAGAATCCTCGTCACTTATTGGTACAACTCGATCTTTTCTGGTGGCCATAACCAATGTCTTTATGTTTGATGTTCATTTCAAAGTCAAGAAATTTTAAAAAAGATATGTGTGGTGAAGGATGTAATGTGGACTTGGAAAGGCTCTTCTTTCTCCTTTGTGAGCATGGCCATTCCATTATCATATGAGCAATAATGATATATAGTTGAATATTCACATCTCCAGTGAGAATTTCCAGAGTGCCAGACTCTAAGTTAAGTACTTTATAATAACCCAGTGATGTAATGATTTGTTTCCCAGGTGGCTCAGCAGAAAAGGACCTGCCAGCCAATGTAGGAGATGCAAGAGAACTGGGTTCAATCCCTGGGTCAGGAAGATCCCCTGGAGGAGGCAATGGCAACATATTTCAGTATTCTTGCCTGAAAAATTCCATGGATAGAGGATCTTGGGGGCTACAGTCCACAGGGCTGCAAAGAGTTGGACATGAATGAGCAACTTAACATGCACACAGTCGTGTAAGTACTGTTGTTATCTCTGTTTGACAAATGGTGAAGCTTCATTGTTGTTGTTGTTGTTGAGTCATCAGATTTTGTCTGATTCTTTGTGACCCCATGGACTATACACTCTATGGAATTATATAGGCCAGCATACTGGAGTGGGTAGTGTTTCCCTTTTCCAGGGGATTTTTCTGACTCCCCACATGTTGTAAGACTAAACTTGAGAATTTTTTTTTTTAGCCCAAAGGCAAATTCTGAGCTCTTGCTCTGGCAGAAACAAATTCACAAAATAAGCCAAGAGAGCTGGGAAAACAAACCACACCAACAAGCAGAAAAGTGTTCCTCATGAGACAAAGCTAGAAAAAAACCCAACATCCTTGTGGGCCAAAAACCCTCTTGGAAATAAATGTTCAGTAAGGAAGAGATGAAACATGTCTAGTTCCAAGGAGAGGCAATGCCCATGGACAGTGTAGTTTAGAGATGTCCTGACCGCTCAGATGAAGACACACACCAATGCAAACCATTTACAGACAGCAGTGATGGTCATCACCATAGTAAGTGTTTAGTCTGGTGACAACCTGCCCTGGGCACCACATAAGGGAGCAGAGATGGTTCTCTTCCTCTGTCCCCACACCATTCACTCATGAAGGCAACTCAGGTGCTATGGTGCCCTGCCTGCCTGTCTGGCTCATCCATGAGCTGTGACCACCTCCAGGGAAGGACCCTGCCTTCTCTTCTCTGTGCACCATGAACCTGCTCAGGAACAGTGTACAGCCAATGTGGTCACATGAGCGTGACTCTTATTCACTCACAAAGCAAGAGAAAGTGGGCAGGGTGTTGGAGTACCCAGAGGGTGTGGTGGGGTGGATGGAGGGAGGTGTCCCTCCTCTCTTCAGTGCAAATTGCTTTTGTGAGTCTCAGAGCTGCCAGAAGGCAGTTACCAAGTCAGGTCCCCACAGTATCTAGTGTGGGCTGGGTGCCTTAGCCCCTGTCACATGGACAAGCCACACCATATGGCTTCCCTGAGTTCTAACAGCAGGATCTGGGGGTTTTGTCTAGGTACACACTTCCTTGCTGTAGCTGTGTTACCCCCTTCTCTGAGCCCCAGTTTTGTCCTCTAGAAAAAGGACATAGATTGCTACCTTAGCAGGTTGCTACTCTACTCCCATGAAGACTAATTAGGGTAAACCTACAATTAATAGCTGGCCTTAAGAGATATCAATGAATAGCTGGACTTAAGAGATATCAATAAATAGCTGGCCTTAAGAGATACTGGGCTTCCCTGATAGCTCAGCTGGTAAAGAATCCTCTTGCCATGCAGGAGACCCTGGTTTGATTCCTGGGTCGTGAATGCTGATCCGCTACAGAAGGGACAGGCTACCCACTCCAGTATTCTTGGACTTCTCTTGTGGCTCAGCTGGCAAAGAATCTGCCTGCAATACGGAAAACCTGGGTTCAATCCCTGGACTGGGAAGACCCCCGGAGAAGGGAAAGGCTACCCACTCCAGTATTCTGGCCTGCAGAATTCCACGGACTGTATAGCCCAGGGGGTCGCCAAGAGTTGGACACGACTGAGGGACTTTCACTTCACTTTCAAGAGATATGACCTGAATCCAGATTAAACTGGAGTCTCCCAATGTCATCTGGCATTTCTTCCCTGAAGCCAGCCAGAAATACACAGGTGCACTTCCAGGGTCTCCACTTAGCCAGCTGGACAGAAAATCCAGCATGGTTCAAACAAGCTGACAGACAAGCAGGAGAGGACTCACGGGCAGACGGCTTCCCTCTGGTCTCAGGTGGAGTTCTGGGACCACAGCAGGAACCAGCACTCTCAACCCCTGGGCTCAGCAGCTCGCTCCTTCTCAAGCCGGCAGCTCTGTCCTGACGGGCACAGGAAGGCTACCAACTGCCTTAGGCTGACCTCACGCCCTTCCCACTGCTGTGGCCTGACCTCACCTGGCCCCACCCCTTCTGGCAGAACCAGAGCTCCTCTTCCCTTGATTCCAGCCTGAGGCCCGGCCCTGGGCCACGATTGCTGATTGCTCAATGCTCCGGTCCTGAGCCAATCACATTGGCCAGGGAGGATGGAATACACCGATTGGCCAGGTCCAGGTTATGTGACCATACTCTCTGGGACACATGTGAGCTGCTCACCGTGTGTCAGGGGTGGAGACAGTGCAATACCCCCAGAGCAGGGCCGAGAGTCCAGTCACTGTGCTCAGTGTCCTGGGACGTGCCTGCGCATCCTCTCTACACACCGCTTTGTCCTCTGCAGAGAAAATATTCCTGAAACACCTCTTCCCTTCCTAAGCGCTGTTTCACGTACCCACATTCAAGGGAGCAAGACCTCCTGTTTGAAAGTAGGTTTGGAGATCCTCTCTTAACCTCTGGGCTTGTTTCTTGTATCATGTTAGAATAATTTATTCAGTCTAAAACCCCCCAGGTGCACCCACATTCAAGGGAGCAAGAACTCCTTTTGGAAGGTAGGTTTGGAGATCCTCTCTTAACCTCTGGGCTTGTTTCTTATATCATGTTAGAGTAATTTATTCAGTCTAAAAAACCCCACTGAGCACCACCACATGTTGCTTTGCCTATACAGGATTCTTAGCTGTTCTGAGTAGAGGGCATGGCCCAGGGGCCTCCCAAAAGGAATGAATTTTGTTCAAGGAAGCACCTAAGAGGCTGAATCACTGAACCACTTTGCTGTACACCTTAAACAAGCAAATTATTGTAAATCAACAATGCCTCAATTTAAAGAAAAGATATTCCCTCATCAAAAGTGGTTTGAAATTTTGTAAAATTTTTCCTTCAATTGTTGGTTTTTGAAGTGAAGTGAAGTCACTCAGTCGTGTCCAGCTCTTTGTGACCCCATAGACTGTAGCCTACCAGGCTCCTCTGTCCATGGGATTTTCCAGGCAATAGTATTGGAATGGATTGCCATTTCCTTCTCCAGGGGATCTTCCCAACCCAAGGCTCGAACCCGGGTCTCCCGCATTGTAGACAAACACTTTACCCTCTAAGCCATGTCTAATTGGTTCGGTGGTGTTTTTTGAGGTAGGGATCCAACTTACCTTCCAACATGTATACCAAATTGTCCCAATGGGATGATTCCTTTGTCTTTTCTCCTGAAAATGTCCTTTATGCGTTTATACATTAAGAAGCTTTTTTAAGAATGCCAAGTATCAAGAACTTCAGATCTTTGGTAATTTGTACAGCACCCCAGAGGCATGTTTCCATTTCTGTGTCTTCTCTTTGCATTCCACCATTGCCAGTTTCTAGTATACACAAGTACCCTCAGAGGGTTCTCTGTAGTGAACCGTGTATGTTTCTGTGAGGACAGAGGATGTGAGCACAGAGGAGGGGCTGAGTCCGGAGTGACCATGTGACCATGCTCAGCAACCCCAATATTAAGTCTGGCTGAGACTTCCTAAGGAAAGGTCTGTTCTTCCTCTTGGTGTCTGGATACGCAAAATGATGTTGGTGGATTGGGTCTTGGGTCCCTGGGTCCAGCAGTGTAGAGCCATACCCATAGCCTGCTTTTCCATTATATTTTCCTCCTGTGGTCTCTGCTGAGCTGGTGTGGAGATGTTTCTGCTAAAGGCTTGAGAGTTAGTCAATCCTTCTGCTTCTCATCCCCTGCCTCATCTATACTTCTGTCCTTTTTATTATTTTTTTAATATAGCTAATTTTCAATGTTGTTAGTCCTTGTGTCATTCTCTCAGGCACCTGTGGTTTAATAGACCTCCAACTCCCGAGAGCTCTTTGCCTGGTGGAGACATGGAGAACTCAGGGAACAGCACCGCATCACACTGGAGCCTGTACCAGAGAGAAGGTTCTTGCTAGGAAGGCTCCATCCCTGCTGTGGGGGGTTCAGAGTTATCACTTCTGATTGTGCATCTGGGCCCTATATTGCAGGCCCCACTCTGAGATCTGGAAAGGAGGTTGCTTCCCTCCCTGACACAGAACTAGTATTTTTTTTTTTTTTTGTCCTCGTCCTTGTTCAGTCCCATTTGGCTCCCAAGCCCTACACTTACCCTCACCAACAGGATCAGGAGAGCCCAGTTCTAAAGGAATTTCATTCAAGGAGAGGCTCCCGGAGACACTCCAACACCCAGGCCTAAATAAGCATTTCCTTGGAGTTTCACAGCCCTGGGAGGAGATACTGGGTTTGTGTCCATTTTACAGTTGAATATGTTGAGCCTCCGGAGAAGGTAATGGCACCCCACTCCAGTACTCTTGCCTGGAAAATCCCGTGGGCAGAGAAGCCTGGTGGGCTGAAGTCCATGGGGTTGCGAAGAGTTGGACACGACTGAGTAACTTCACTTTCACTTTTCACTTTCCTGCATTGGAGAAGGAAATGGCAACCCACTCCAGTGTTCTTGCCTGGAGAATCCCAGGGACAGGGAAGCCTGGTGGGCTGCCATTTATGGGGTCGCACAGAGTTGGACACGACTGAAACTACATAGCAGCAGCAGCAGCTTGTTGAGCCTCAGATCATTGTGTGATTTGCCCTGGGTCACTCTGCAGGTCAGCAGGTAAGGTGGGATTTGAACCCAGACTCTATCTCTTGGATCCTGTGACTGTACAGGTGTTTCTTCTCCTTGGTTAAATTTATTTCAGTTTTTTTTTTTTTTTTTTGATGCATTTGTATATGGGACTGTTCTGTTCTCTCTCTGATGGTTTATATCCTGCTATATTGCTAAGTTTATTAGTTTTAATACTTGTTACTTGGTGGAGTTTTTAGAGTTTCGTATAAATCCTGTCATAATCTAATAGTGGCACTGTAACTTCATCTGTTCCAATGGGGATGCCTTTTATTTCCTTTTCTTGCCTAGTTATTCTGGATAGAACACTTCCACTACTATGTTGAACAAGATTGATGAGAGTGGGCATCCTTGTACTATTCCTGATTTTTTGTAAAATCTTTCACCTCTTTACCACTGAGTTGGATGTTAGCTGTGGACTTGTATTATACACCCTTTAGGATGTCCCATGTATAACCACTGTATTGAGAGATTGTATCAAAATTGATGTGACACTTTGTCAAAAGCTTTTTCTGAAATTATTGAAATCACGTGATTTCATTCTTAATTTTGCTCAAACTGTGTATCACAGTGATTGATGTGCAGATAATAAATCATGCTTGCAGGCACAGAATACATTCTATTTGATCATAGTGTATGATTCTTTTTAATGTATCTTCAATTTGGTTTGCTAATTTTTTTTTTTTTTTTGAGGATTTTTACATCCGTGTGCACCAGGGTCAGGGTTCTCTGGTGGTTCATATGGTAAAGAATCTGCCTGCAATGTGGGAGACCTGGGTTTGACTCCTGGGTCAGAAAGATCCCCTCGAGAAAGGAATGACTACCCACTCCAATATTCTTGCCTGGAAAATTCTGTGGACAGAGGACCTGGTGGGCTACAGTTCATGGGTCACAAATAACTGGACATGACTAGTGACTCACACTTACAAGAGTGCTTCTTGACATTCTTAATATCTAAATTTAAGATTTTATCTCAGTCAAAAACTATAGTCTAAGGCAAAAATGTCAAAAGTTCGAGTTCTTAGAAGTAAATGACAATAAGGCATAACAGATGAAATCAAGAAGGACTACCCATAATTTATTTTTCACAAGAATTTTAGATCTTCAGAGGAATTCTCATTAAACTGAATTAAAATGCAAGCTTTAGTTTAAAATGGAAACCTTTTTCAGTATTATGTTTCTATGTTGAGACTGAAATTTTATTATTTATGTATGAGACATTAAGCAATACTGCGTAGTTATTAAAATCATGTTTTCAAAACCTTTAATGACATTTATAAGCACTTATAGTGGAAAAAATAGCTAGGAATAGAAGATGATCCCATATAGCTTTAGATGACAGTACAGATATGTTGAATGATAGTTTTCAGATTGTATTTATTTATTTTTAGTTGAAGGATAACTGCTTTACAATGTTTGGTTGGTTTTCCTCATACAACAACACGAATAGGCCATAAATATATTATCTACTTTTTGGTGAGCCTGTCTCCCACTTCCTACCATCCCACCCTCTAGGTCATCACAGAGCACCATGCTGGGCTCCCTATGTTATATAGCAACTTCCCACTAGCTAACTATTTTACATATGGTAGTGGTGATGTTTCAGTGCTACTCTCTCAATTCATCCCACCCTCTCCTTCTCCAGCTGAGTTCACAAGTCTGTCTTCTACATCTGTGTATCTATTTCTGCCCTTCATATGTTCTCCAGTACCACTTTACAAAATTCTATGTGTATGCATTAATATACTATATTTGTTTTTCTCTTTCTGACTTACTTCACTCTGTACCACAGTTTCTAGGTTCATCCATCTCAATTAAACTGACTTGTATTTGTTCCTTTTCATGGCTGAGTAATATTCCATTGTGTATATGTTCCACAACTTCTTTATCCATTGTTCTCTTGATAGACATTAGGTTGCTTCCATGCCCTGGCTATTTTAAATAGTGCTGCAATGGACATTGGGTTACATATGTCTTTTAAGAGGTATGGTTTTCTGAGGCTATATGGCCAGTAGGGGATTGTTGCATCATATGAAAATAGATGAGGAAACAGTGGAAACAGTGGCAGAATTTATTTTTGGGGGGCTCCAAAATCACTGCAGATGGTGATTGCAGACATGAAATTAAAAGACGCTTACTCCTGGAAAGGAAAGTTATGACCAATTTAGATAGCATATTCAAAAGCAGAGATATTACTTTGCCAACAAAGGTCTATCTAGTCAAGGCTATGGTTTTTCCAGTGGTCATGTATGGATGTGAGATTTGGACTGTGAAGAAAGCTGAGAGCCGAAGAGCTGATGCTTTTGAACTGTGGTGTTGGAGAAGACTCTTGAGAGTCCAGTGGACTGCAAGGAGATCCAACCAGTCCATTCTAAAGGAGATCAGTCCTGGGTGTTCTTTGGAAGGACTGATCCTAAAGCTGAAACTCCAATATTTTGGTCACCTCATGCAAAGAGTTGACTCATTGGAAAAGTCTCTGATGCTGAGAGGGATTGGGGACAGGAGGAGAAGGGGACGACAGAGGATGAGATGGCTGGATGGCATCACCGACTCGATGGACATGAGTTTGGGTGAACTCTGGGAGTTGGTGATGGACAGGGAGGCCTGGTGTGTTGTGATTCATGGGGTTGCAAAGAGTTGGACATGACTGAGCGACTGAACAGAACTGAACTGATGGTAGTTTTATTTCTACTTTTTAAAGAAACCTATATCCCTTCTCAATAGTGGCTGAATCCATTTACATGTCTACCAACAGTGCAAGAGGGTTCCCTTTCTTTCATGTCCTGTCTAGCATTTATTATGTGTAGAATTGTTGATTATGGCCATTTTGACTGGTGTGAGGTGATACCTCATACAGTTTTGATTAGTATTTCCTTAATAATGAGCAATGTTGAGCATCATTTCATGTATTTGGTGGCCTTCTTAATGTCTTCTTTGGAGAAATTTGTTCATGTCTTCTGCTCACTTTTCAATTGGTTGCCTTTTTTCTGATATTAGGCTCAATGATCTACTTGTGTACTTTGTAGATAATCCTTTGTCAATTGCTTCATTTACAATTATTTTCTCCTCTTCTGAGGGTTGTCTTTTCATCTTGTTTATGGTTTTCTTTGCTGCTTAAATACTTTGAACTTTCTCTAGATTCCATTTTTAAAATTTTTGTTTTTATTTCAGTCATTCTCAGAGGTAGATCAAAGAGGATCTTGCTATGATAAATGTCAAAGGGTGTTCTGCCTATGTTTTCTTCTAAGAATTTTATAGTTTCTGGCCTTACTGTTGACATTCAATCCACTGTGAAATAATTTTTATGTATAGTGTTAAGAAGTGTTCTAATTTCATTCTTTTACATGTAGTTGTCCAGTTTCCCAGAGAAGGCAATGGCACGCCACTCCAGTATTCTTGCCTGGAAAATCCCATGGACAGAGGAGCCTGGTAGGCTGCAGTCCATGGGGTTGCTAAGAGTCAGACACGACTGAGCGACTTCACTTTCACTTTTCACTTTCATGCATTGGAGAAGGAAATGGCAACCCACTCCAGTGTTCTTGCCTGGAGAATCCAGGGACAGGGGAGCCTGTTGGGCTGCCGTCTATGGGGTCACACAGAGTCGGAAACGACTGAAGTGACTTAGCAGCAGCAGTCCGGTTTCCCGGCACCACTTACTAAAGAGGCTCTCTTTTCTGTCCTTTCTCCATTGTACATTCTTGCCTCCCTTGTCAAAGAAAAGGTGCCTATAGGAGTTTGGGTTTATATCTCAGCTTTGTATCTTGTTCCATTGCTCTATGTTTCTGTTTCTGTGCCTGTACCATAGTGTCTTGGTAGTATAGTCTGAAGTCAGAAAGGTTGATTCCTCCAGTTCCACATTTCTTTCCAAGATTGCTTTGGCCCTTCTGGGTCTTTTTTACCCCATATAAATTGTAAAATTATTAATCGTAATTTTTTTAAAAATGTCATTGTTTGATAGGGATGAATTGAATTTGCAGATTGCTTTGGGTAGTATAGTCATTTTCACAACATTGATTTCTTTCAATTCAAGAACATGGCATATCTTTCTATCTGTTTGTTTCATCTTTGCTATCTTTCATCATACAGCCTGTCTTTCTGCATAGACGTGTTTTGTATGTTTAGGTAGGTTTATTCCTAGCTATTGGAGAAGAAAATGGCAACCCGCTCCAGTACTCTTGGCTGGAAAATCCCATGAACAGAGGAGCCTGATAGGCTACAGTCCATGGGGTCCCGAAGAGTCGGACGTGACTGAGCGACTTCACTTTCACGTTTCACTTTCATGCATTGGGGAAGGAAATGGCAACCCACTCCACTGTTCTTGCCTGGAGAATCCCAGGGACAGGGGAGCCAGGTGGGCTCCCATCTATGGGGTCGCACAGAGTCGGACATGACTGACGCAGCTTAGCAGCAGCAGCATTCCTAGCTATGCTATTCTTCTTGCTGCAGTGGGGAATGGCACTGTTTCCTTAATTTTTCTATCTGATTTTTCTTGTTGTGTTATAAATATGCAAAGGATTTCTGTGTATTAGTTTTGTATTCTGTGCTTTACTAAATTCACTAATTAGCTCTAGTAATTTTCTGGTTTTATCTTTAGGGTCTTCTGTGAATAGAAACAGGTCATTTGCAATCAATGAGAGATGGATTTCTTCTTTTCCAATATGCATTCTTTCTCATTTTCTTCTCTGACTGCTGTGTCTATGACTTACAAAACTATATTGAATAACTGCAATGAGAGTGGGCACCATGGTCTTGATCCTGATCTTAGGGAAATGCTTAAATTTTGACACCATTGAGGATAATGTTTGCTGAGAGATTTTTCCTATATGACCTTTATTATGTTGAGGTAGGTTTTTTTCCATGCCCATTTATGGGGCGTTTTTAAAATCATAAGCTGGTGTTTAATTTTCAAAACCTTTCTCTGCATCCACCGAGATTATCATGTTTTTTATCTCTCAATTTGTTAATATAGTGTATCATATTGATTGATTTGCATATAGTAAAGAATCTTTGCATCCCTGGGATAAACCCCACTTGAACTTGGTGTATGATCCTTTTCATGTGTTTTTGTTTTGTTTTGTCTTTGCTAGTGCTTTCCTCAGGATTTTTGCATTGATGTTCATCAGTGAGGTTAGCCTGTAATTTTCTTTTCTATGTGGCATTTCTGCTTCATTTTGGTTCATGGTGATGGTGGCCTCACAGAATGAGTTGGGGATGCTCCTCCCTCCATGTTGTTCTGGAAATGTTTGACCAGCATATGAATTATCACATCTCTTCCATTTGAGAGCATTCACCTGTGAAGTCCTGGGCATTTGTTTGTTGGAGACTTTTGATCACAGTTAGTAGTGCTTGTGATTGATCTGTTCATAGTTAGAGCTTGTGACTGGTGTTAGCACTTGATTTATTCATATTTTCTATTTCTTCCTGGTTCAGTCTTAGAAGATTGTACTTTTCTAAGAATCTGTCCATTTGTTCCAGGTTATCCATTTTATTGTCATGGAGTTGTTTCTAATTGTCTCTTATGATCCTTTCCCTTTCTGTGTTGTCTGTTGTAACGTCTCCTTTTTCATTTTGAGTTGATTTGAGTCTTCTCTCTATTTTTCTTGATGAGTCTGGCTAATGATTTGTCAATTTTGTTTATGTTCTCCAAGGCATATCTTATTGTTTTATTGAACTTTGCTAATGTTTCCTACATTTCCATTTATTTCTGCTCCGATCTTTATGATTTCTTTCCTTCTGCTAACTTTGGAAGTTTTGTGGCCATTTTCTTCTTTTTCTAGGTTCGTTAGGTGTTAGATTAGGTTGTTTTATGTTCTTTTCATTTCTTGGGGTAGGCTTCTTGTATTGCTATAAATTTCCCTCTTAGCATTGCTTTTATTGCATCACATAGGTTTTGGGTTGTCATTTATTCATTTCCATTTGTTTTTAGGTATTTTTAAATTTCCTCTTTGATTTCTTCAGTGACCTGTTTGATTTCTCCATGTATTGGTGTTTTTACAAATTTTTCCTATAAATGATCTCTAATCATGTATCAGTGTGATCAGAAAAGATGCTTGCTCTGATTTCAGTTTCTTAAATTTGCCAAGGCTTGATTTGTGAACCAAGATGTGATCCATTCCAGAGAGTGTTTCATGTGCACTTGAGAAAAAAAAAATGTATTCTGCTGTTTGGTTATGGAATATGCTAAAGATATCAATAAAGTCCATCTAGTCTAATGTGTGATTTAAGGCATATGTTTCTATATTAACTTTCTTTGTGGATGATCTGTCCATTGGTATAAGTGGGGTGTTAAAATCCCCTAGTATTATTTTCTTACTGTCAATTTCCCGTTTTATGGTTGTTTGTATTTGCCTTATGTGTTCAGGTGCTCCTGTATTGGATGTATGTGTATTATTATTGCAATATCTTTTTTTCTGGATTTATCTCTTTATCATTATGTAGTGTCCTTGTCTTTTGTAAGAGTCTTTATTTAAAAGTCTGTTTTATCTATATGAGAATTGCTACTCCAGCTTTCTTTTTATTTCCATTTGCATGGAATACCTTTTTCCAGGCCCCTAGTTTTAGTCTATGTGTGTCCCTAGGTCTGAGGTGGATGTATTATTGCAACATTTATATGAGGCTTATTTTGTTTTCATTCAGCCAGTCTGCGTTTCAGTTGGACCATTCCATTTATATTTAAGGTAATTATTGATACGCATGATACTATTATTATTTACTTTATTATTCTGTTTTTTTTTTTTTTTTTCATGTCTATTCAGTCCCTTCTATTTCCTGCCTAGAGAACGTCCTTTAATATATCTTGTAAAGCTACTTTGGTGGTGCTGAATTTCTTAACTTTTGCTTATTTGTAAAGGTACTGAGTTCTTTGAATCTGAGTGATATCGTAGCTGGTTGGAGAAATCTTGCTGTAAGTTTTCCCCTTTCATAACTTTAAGTATATCATGCCACACCCTTATGGTCTGCAGCATTTCTTCAGAAAGATCAGCTGCTAAACTTACGGGGATTTCCTTGTTATTTGTTGCTTTTCCCTTTCTGCTTTTAATATTTTATCTTTTTGATAAATTTTTTTTAGTTTGATTGATATATGTCTTGGCATGTTTCTCCTTTGGTTTACCCTATGTTGGACTCTCTGTGCTTCTTGGACCTGGGTGTGTTTCCTTCAATAATATAGGAAATTTTTCTTCCATTGTTTCTTCAGATGAGATTTTGTCTTTCTCTCTTTCTTCTTGAATCCCTATAATGTGAATGTTAGTATCCTTGATATTATCCACCAAATGCCTTAAACTATCCTCAATTTTTTGGCTTATTTTTTTTTTCTTTTTGGTGCTCAGATTGGGTGATTTCCACTACTCTATTTCTGTTTCTTTTTTTAATACAAATTTATTTATTTTAATTGGAGACTAATTACTTTACAATATTGTAGTGGTTCTGCCATACATTGACGTGAATCTGCCATGAGTGTACATGTGTTCCCCATCCTGAAGCCCCCTCCTCCCTCCCTCCCCGTCCAATCCCTCTGGGTCATCCCAGTGTACCAGCACTACTCTGTATTTCAACTTACTGATCTGTCCTTCTGAATCATCTAATCTGTTGACTCATCTGCTGTATTTTTCATGTCAGTTACTGTATTCTTCCATTATAATCAGTTCTTTTTTATACTTATTGCCTCTTTGTGGAGTTCTCACTCCATTCATTCATGCTTCCCCTGATAGAAGTAAATATCTTTTATTCATTTATTTAATGGGTCACTGGGCCTTACGGTATCATTGTTTTTTCTAGTTGCATAGAGCGGGGTCTGCCCTCAGTTTTGGTGCATGGGCTTCCCATCGTTCTGTCTTCTCTTGTTGTGGAGCACAGGCTCCAGGGTGCATGAGTTCAATAGCTGTGACATGCAGCTTTAATTACCCCGCAGTCTGGAATCTTAGTTTCCAGACTAAGGGTTGAACCCTTGTTGCTTATATTGTCAGGAAAGTCTTAACAAATGAGCCAGCAGGGAAGACACAGTGAATATCTGTATAACCCTTATTTCAGTCATTTGGTGTAAATTATTTACCTCCATCTTGTTTAGTTCTTTTTCTGAGTTTATGTCTTAGCTGTTCATTTAGCATAGATTCTTTGTCTCTTTATTTTGCCTTTTTGTTTCTATGCATTAATGTTAGGTAGATGAACTATGTCTCCATGTTGAATAAGTGGATTTATCTAGAGTGTCTCCTGTGCAGCCCAAAGGAACAGTTCCCCCAGGTCACCAGAGACAGGAAATCCAGGGTGTCTTCTGTGTAGGCTGAGTGTTGTGTCTTGTTAGATGTATCCACATTGCTTTGGGCATGCTGATGGGTCTGGCTGGCCCCCAGTGCAGCCGAATGTGAGCCCCACCTCAACAGTTGCAGATGTACTTCTGGCTAGAGCTGATTTGGAGTGGAAATCACCTTGAGGGGATGAAAGTCACGGCTGAGTCCACCCACTGTGAGTGGTAGGAAAGGAGGCTACTGTGGGGGAATCCAGGCACTTGGGGGAGAAGCCATTTTGGAGGAACATTGTGGGCATGGCTAGGTTGGATATGTCTGTTCCACAGGAAACACAGAGACTAGCAGGGCAAGCAGTGCTAGCAAGGTAAGTGGGGAATATCAGAAAAGTCTCCTGCTAGCACTGGGACAGCTGGTACAGGAAGGATTTTTTAAATTGTCATCAATCAGTGATTTCATGATTGTTTCAAGAAATCCTTGCCCCTTTGGCACATGTCCTAAAATTAGTACATAATTATCTTTCCCATGTGACCTGTGCCTACATTCAGCATCATTACTGATAACATTCAGCATCAGTAAGTTTGGCACTAACCTATTAAGCATGGGGTCTTGGCTTCCCACAGCCCCCAGCTCTCTCCCAGAAGTAGCTCTGCTGGATTCAAATCAAGATATTATAGGGGTTCATCTTCCTCATTCAGGTTACCAGGGCTCAGGTGCTCAGCATGTCCTCCCAGGGAAGATACCAAGTTGGTAACCCTCCTAATTGTGGGTCACCCATCAGGAGTATGGGTCCTGACTAGGCTGCCTTTCCAATGCATCTCCATGTGTATTTTTTTTTGTTTTTTTTTTTTTGTTTGTTTGTTTTTTTTTTTACATCCTTAGCTGTGGAAGAGCTACTCTGTTAATTTTCAGGTTGGTATCTGGGTTTTCTGTGTGAGGAAGCTCTCAGAATAGAATAGAGTAAGTGTCTCAAAAAGTGTCATTTCAATTTCTGTGGAAGCTCTCTCCTTGTGTAAGTCAGCGGTTCTCAAATTGTCATCACTGGACCAGCTGTGTTAGCATCACCTGGGAAGTGGTTAAAAATGGAGATTCTCCTCTGAATCATTCCTCCAAGCCTTACACATGCTCAACACTAAATCAACCTGAAACACATCTTCTCCAAGGTTGTGGGACCACCATGCCCCTTAACTTTAACCAGGTACTACTGTTTTGGAATTCTGAGGAGTTTTAGGAATTTGGGGGGCATGTTTCACCACTCTCACTTGGAAGACACTAAGGAATATCTAACAAGTTGAACATGATACTTCTCTCTCGTCACCCATTGTGAGAGTTCTTAGTACATAAAGTAAAAATAAAGGACAATTTTATTGGTAAAGAAAATCCTACAACAGGTTGGAAAGGTACAGATGCCACATTAAGATAAAGGTCTTGCACAAGGTTCATGGGAGTACAGGATGTACAGATATTTTGTAAACTTCATGGAAAAGAAACAAGAGTGGAGCAGAGTAGCCACTGGGCTTCAGTGACCCCCTACTGCTTAGCTGTGCACCTTCCTGCAGGTGTGGCCACCACTGGACCCTGGGAAGAATGCTTCACACCTTGAACTGTGAGGCTCCCCAGCAGTCTGGCCTGTGACCTCCTGGGCACCATCACCTTCTTCTGCTTCCTGAACTGGCCACGTTTTCTCCCTCTGCCTTCATCTCCTCTGCCTTTATCTCCTACTCTTTTGTGGGATTGCCAGTACTTTGTCTTCTGTGCTGGGCCAAGGAAGACGCACCTTTGCACTTCCGAACTGCACTGGCCACCTGATGACACATCATCCTCCCGTGATCGTAACTCTGGCCCTGATGGGAGAGAGCTATGTTCATTCACCACTGATGTACTCTTTTTTAGCTAAAGAAGGAATCTGTTCTAATCATGACTTTTAGGTGGCTGGATTTACCAAACAGAAATACAGGAATCCCAGTTACATTTGAATTTTAGGGAAACAATGAAAACTTTTTTTTCTTTCTTTCTTTATTTTATTTTTATTTTTGGTAGAAGTCTATCTCCTACAATACTTGGGATGTACTTATACTGAAAAATTATTTACTGAAAACCAAATTTAACTAGATGTCTTGTATTTTACCTGACAGGCTTACTCCCAAGGTAAAGGGGTTCCCATTTTAGCTTCCCACCCTAGGAGTGGCACTTTGTCTTAGAAAGGAATGTATTTAGTCATCAAAATAATATCAGACTTATCTGCATGTCAGCCATGACTTGTGACATATTGATCACATATTGAAATGATAATATTTTTTGTTTACGGGATTAAAATATACTTTGAAAACTAATTTCATCTGCTTCTTTTTGTTTTTAAATGTGGTTACTAGAAAATTTAAGGTTTTATATGGAGCTTGACTTTGTAGTCCAGAGTACACTTCACTGGACAGCTTTGGCCTAGAGCAAAAGCCATGTTGGGGGACCTAATGACCAGCAGGCTGAGAGTGGGGCACCCCTCTCGCCAGAAAGAGTTAGACTCTCCCCTTTGGAGTTGTTTGTGGCTGAACTGGTTGGGGGCATACAAAATCCTCGAGTGTAGTTTGTCTTTACAGAGTTTTTATTGTTTGAATTTTTCAGTTCTGACCAAATCTTGGTGGTTTTTGATTGATGACAGACCAAACAGGCCTGGAGTGCATTTCCTGTTAAGTATATTTGTAACATGGTGCTTTCCAGGTGACTCTGGTGGTATAGAACCTATCTGCCAACTTAGGACACACAGAAGACTAAGGATAATAGTTTGATCCCTAGGTCAGGAAGATCACCTGGAGGAGGGCAAGACAACCCACTCCAGTATTCTTGCCTGGAGAATCCCCTGGACAGAGAATCCTGGTGGGCTACAGCATGGGGATGGACTGAGTCAGACATGACTGAAGCGACTGAGCACACATGTGTATTTGCAGTTGAATTATGACAGCAGATTGAAACACATGGGAGGAAGCAAGATGGGTGTGGAAAAGGGGTGGTTTGGGAAAGGGTCTGGTTTCTGGAAGCTGTACCGTGTTGTCCTTTTTTCTTCTTCTTTTTCTTCCTTTGGTTTTATGATTGCATGCTGGCTGTGGAAAGACAACACTGACTGCATTTGCTAGAAGAAGATATCCCGATTAATTTAGATTTTAGAGACTGAAAATTAAAGAGGGTGCATTATGCAATATGGAAAAAGGAAATGAAAATTTCTTCGGTGACATTCAAACTCTGAATATCTCCTGAGTTGGATTCTTGGAAGTGGATGTCTTTCTATAACTGACAATATCTTAGGATCATAGGTTAGATGTAGGACTACAATTCTCCTTGGTCATTCACTCCTTTCCTCTCCCTACCCCCTAACCTTCTGAGGTTCTTGGAAAGTCAAGAAACAGTAGTGAGAGCAAAGCAAATAAAAATTCAAGAGCTTTCAGAGGCCAAAGTCTTGGTCTCTTGTCAAATAACCTGACTTTTACTCAGTTCCATTTACAATCTCTCTTCTGGGGAAGCTTGGATGGTAAAAGAATCTGCCTGCAATGCAGGAGAAGTGAGGGTTCGATCCCTGGATTGGAAAGATCCCCCACTCCAGTATTCTTGCTTGGAGAATCCCCATGGATAGAGAAGCCTGGAGGGCTACATGAGGTCACTTCTTGCGGGGAGCTGTCCGTGAGAATGGGGTCCTTTGTCCGAAGGACACAGCTCTGGGAGCTGCCTAAGTCCTTGAGGGTTTGTTTGCAAACATAGCTCTCTGTCCCGCCACCCCAGAGATTAGGCGCTTATTTACTGCAGGCACCTGGAGTTTTGTGCAAACTTTTCAAGCACAGAGAAATGTTATCTGGTGTAAGAAATAATAACAGGGTGCCATTCCCATGTTCTCAAGATTTCTTGTGACTGTTTGTAAGATGTATAGGTCAACCAAGAAAAAAATGTCAACTGTCTTGTCTTTCTCACGCTCTTCTGTATAAATCTAAGATGCTGAATAAAGTCGGTGTCAGACTGCGTCCCTTCGTGGAGACGTGTCTGAACCTCTCGACCCCATCTTTGTTGTAGTCTCTTGCTGTAGTTTCCTTTCTCAGCCCCGCTGTGCACGTTCTCGGGACCTGATCGACTTTGCCGGCTGGCACCGGCAGGTGGCGCCCGAACAGGGACTCGAGAATCAGAGCGCGATGAAGGCCGCTGCCCGCCAAGATTGAGGTAAGTAACAAGGAATTCCTAATTAATTAAAGTAAAGGGCAGCGAGTGTTACTCTCGAGAGTAATAAATCATGGGACAAGGCAATAGCCGCCAGTTATTTGTACATATGTTGAAAACTATGTTAAAAGGTAGGGGAATTCATGTAAATAAGTTACAGCTAAAGAAGTTTTTACTTTTTATAGAAGAGATTTGTCCCTGGTTTCCAGAGGAAGGAACAGTTAGTCTGGAAACTTGGGAAAAAGTAGGAAAACAATTGCAGACATATTATTCCTTACATGGTCCCAATCTTGTTCCTGTGGATGCTTTTTCTTTGTGGACTCTCATAAGACACTGTCTGGATCCTGAACATGAGGGACATAAAATTCAAACGGCTCTCAGGGATTCCACAGAACCCGAAGTTGCAGAGCCTTCCGCCTCTCCGCCTGAGCTGCTTTATGCTGTGCCTGAGGGAACAGCTTGTAAGGCTGGAGGGAGTGATGATGTGTTAAGCTCAGTACCATAGACAGGATATGCCTTGGGAAATGATGGTTAACATGCAATCCCCCTTGGGAAAAGGGGAATTAAAACATTCAGGGCTTTCTGAAGAACAGATGGAAAATTTAATTCAGAAGATTGTTATAGCAGTAAAAAAGGATGCACAGGGAGACTCCCACTCCAGCCAGCCTGTGCCTCCAACATATCCTCCCTCGGTTCTTGCTGGACTCGATCCACCTCTGCCTTTCGTAGAACTGCGAGAGCTTATATCTATCCCTGCTTCTTTGGCTGGTGAAAACATAAAAATTAGAAGTGAGATATTATTATCTCCTCTTCAACAAGCCATTAAGTGAGCTAATAAAAAAGGAGAACATATTCCCAGGTTTTCAGGAATCTATCCAGTATTTGAAAATGCTCAACAGCAGAGGTATTATAAACCGCTACCCTTTAAGCAACTAAAAGAGTTAAAAGTGGCTTGTGCACAATATGGCCCGACTGCGCCGTTTACTCAGGCTATTATAGAGGCTTTAGGAAATCAAAATCTGCCACCTAATGATTGAAAACAGGTTGCTTGGGCTTGTTTATCTGGAAGAGATTATTTACTATGGAAATCTGAGTTTGCTGAGCAGTGTGGGATCACAGCTGATATCAATCGGCAACAAGGACTGAACATCACTTATGAAATGATGGTGGGAGAGGGAGATTATTGAGATACTAATAGTCAACTTAATTATTTGCCTGGAGCCTACCCTCAGATTAGTACTGCGGCTCTATGAGCATGAAAAAAGCTTCCAAATTCTGATAAAAAGACTGAAGATTTATCTAAAATTCGCCAGGGGCCAGATGAACCATATCAGGATTTTGTTGCCTGCCTGCTTGAGGCAATGGGTAAAATGATAGGGGATGAGCAGGTGGGGATGGTGTTGACTAAACAGCTTGCTTATGAGAATGCCAGTTCGGCTTGTCAAGCTGCCCTGAGACCTTACAGGAAAAAGGGAGGCTTATCCGATTATATACGGATTTGTGCTGATATCGGCCCTTCATACGTTCAAGACATAACTTTGGCCACGGCATTACAAGGAAAGACAGTCAAAGAAGTACTGTATCAACAACAAAAGTGGGATAAAACTAGTGGTCGGCTTCGAGTCCCTGGCTCTGGCTGCTTTTCTTGTGGCCAGATGGGTCATCAGGCCACCCACTGCCCGCAGAAGCAGGCCCGGAAACCTGCTCAAACCCCTAACCTCTGTCCTAGGTGTAAGAAAGGCAAACACTGGGCAAAAGATTGCCGTTCTAAAACTGACTTACAGGGAAAGCCACTTCCTCCGGTCTCGGGAAACTGGGTGAGGGGCCAGCCCCAGGCCCCGAAACAATGTTATGGGGCGATGCAAAATCTGACCAAATTGGAGACACTTCAGGGCCAAAACACAGAACTGTTACTGAGTTGCTCAGAGCAACTGCAGGGAGTGCAGGATTGGACTTCAGTTCCTCCACCTACACAGTATTAACTCCAGAAATGGACATGCAGGCTTTGCCAACTGGAATTTTTGGCCCTCTTCCGAAGAACACTATGGGCCTCCTATTGGGGAGAAGCAGTACTATGAAGAAAGGTTTATTAGTAGCCCCTGGAGTCATAGAGTCTGATTATATGGGTGAAATAAAAATTATGGCCCATTCACCACAGGGCATAACAGTAATACAATCTAGTCAACGTGTTGTTCAATTAATTCTACTTCCTACAATTCCAGTTGGAAAAGCCTTTAAACAAGAACTAGGATCCCGAGGTTTCGGGTCTTCAGATGCTTATTGGATTCAGGCCATTAAAAAACAGCGCCCTGAGCTTCTATTGTATATTCAAAAAAAAAACCTTTTAAAGGTATTTTGGATACTGGTGCAGATATTTCTGTCATATCTCAAAAACATTGGCCTGATGAATGGCCTTAAGCAGGTTGTAATTTCTACTTTGCAAGGCATTGGGCAATCACACAACCCAGAACAGAGTTCAACCTTTTTAAAATGGAGGGACAAAGAAGGACATAAAGGACATTTTCAACCTTATGTTTTGCCAGGACTGCCGGTTAATCTATGGGGGAGAGATGTTATGATGAATATGGGGGTATATATTTATAGTCCAGATAAAAAGATTAGTAATCAATTATTAGACCAAGGCATTTTACCCCATCAGGGGTTGGAGATAAATTCACAAGGGCCTTTACAACCCCTGATCCCTACAGTTAAAAATTATAAAAAAGGTATAAAATGTTTTTAGGAGGGGTCATTGATTGTCCTACAATCCATGCTGATCTGATAAAATAGAAGTCTGACGATCCAGTATGGGTTGATCAGTGGCCCCTATCAATAGAAAAGATCACGGCCGTCAATCAGCTTGTGCAGGAACAACTTGCTCTCGGCCATATTACCCCCTCAAATTCACCTTGGAATTCACCTATTTTTGTCATTAAAAAGAAAACAGGTAAATGGAGGCTATTACAAGATTTACAAAAGGTTAATGAAACACTGGAATTGATGGGCCCCCTTCAGCCGGGATTGCCTATCCCCATGGCCATTCCAAAAAATACTTACAAGATTATTATTGACTTAAAAGATTGCTTTTATACTATTCCCCTTGCCACTAATGACTCAAAGATTTGCTTTTAGTGTCCCTTCCACAAATTATAAAGAACCTATGAAAAGATATCATGGCAAGTTTTACCTCAGGAAATGGCTAATAGTCCTACTCTCTGTCAGAAATTTGTTGTTCAAGCTTTAAAAACCACTAGGTCCTTGTACTCCCAAGTATATATTATTCATTATATGGATGATATTCTTTTGGCATGCCAAGATGAAGAGTTGCTATTAACAACATTCGCTTATATGCAAACTACATTACAGGATTATGGTTTGATTATCACAACAGAAAAGGTGCAGTGCTTCCCCCCACCTATTCTTATTTTGGGTTTTTTTCTAGAAAAAAAAAATGGTTTCGAGCTCAAAAGATAGAGATTCGTAAAGATAATCTGGTTACCTTGAATGATTTCCAAAAACTGTTAAGAGATATTAATTGGATAAGACCTTACTTAAAGCAAACTACAGGGGAAATGAAGCCTCTTTTTGATATTCTGAAGGGTGACCCTGATCCAACTTACCCCCAAACTCTGACTCTAGAAGGAAGGCAAGCCTTAGATAAAGTTGAACAGGCCCTGTCTAAACAACAAGCTACTTATTGTGACTATACTCAAAAATGGGGTCTATATATTCTTCCTACTAAACATGCTCCTACAGCAGTCTTATTCCAAAGATTACCTTTAAGATGGCTTCACTTGCCTGCCTCTCCCTCTCGGGTACTAACCCCCTATTATGATTTAGTTGCTGCCCTAATAGCTCTTGGGCGGTCAAAATCCATTGTATATCTAAGAAGAGACCCACATTTTATATGTGTTCCATTTTCTAAAATTCAGCAGGACTGGCTGTTTCAGTTTAGTGACAATTGTGTTATTGCTTTAGCTGGTTTTAATGGACAGCTTGATAATCATTATCCCTCAGATAAAATTTTACAGTTTGCCCACTATCACCAATTTCTCTTCCCCAAAATCGTTGTTTCTCAGCCCCTTGCTGCCGCCCTATTTACTGATGGCTCTTCTAATGGAATAACTAGTTTGATTATACAGGACAATACTGCCGCCTGGCATACTAATTATAAGTCTGTTCAAGAAGTAGAACTATTTGCCATTTTTCAGGCTCTATTACAAATTTCTGCTCCATTTAATTTATATTCTGACAGTCAATATATCATAAGAGCCTTAAACACTATTGAGAATGTTCCATTTATTGGTACCTTGAATTCTACTATCCAAACTCTTTTTCATGATATACAACATTTAATTTGCTCCAGAGTTAATAAATGCTATTTTGGTCATATTCATGCTCACTCTGGGCTTCCTGGACCTTTAACACGAGACAATGCTTTGGCTGACGAAGCTACATGTATGATATTTCCTTCATTGGAACAAATGACAAAAACTTCTCACAGCTTACACCATCAAAACAACAATAGCTTAAGACTTCAATTTGGCATTACTCGAGAAGCTGCCAGACAGATTGTTAAACAATGTCAAACATGTCCTCAATTTTTTAGTGTTCCCCATTATGGAGTTAATCCCCGAAGATTGTTGCCAAACGATATATGACAAATAGATATTACCCATATTCCTAAATTTGGTAAACAAAATTTTGTTCATGTTACTATTGACACCTTCTCTGGCTTTTTACATGCCTCTCTACAATCCGGAGAAGCTAACAAACATTGTATAGCTCATTACATTAAATGTTTTGCTGTTATGGGAACCCCTAAGACCATAAAAACAGACAATGGTCCAAGATACACTGAAAAAATTTTTCAACTATTTTTACACAATTGTCTATCTCACATAAAACAGGTATCCCTTATAATCCTCAAGGTCAAGAAATCATTGAACGGGCATATCAAACTCTCAAACATCAATTACAAAAACTAAAGTAAGAGAAATTGTATCCCAATACCCCCTCCAACTCTCTAAATCATGCTTTATTTGTTCTAAATTTTTTACAATTGGATAGAAGTGGCCGTTCAGCAGCACAGCGATTTTGGAACTTTGATGCACAAACAATAAGACCTAAAGTCTTTTGGAAAGACCCACTTGTGGGAAAATGGTATGGACCAGATCCTGTACCAATCTGGGGATGAGGACATGTTTGTGTTTTCCCACAGGATGCCAAAATGGCGCACTGGTTGCCAGAAAGGTTGGTACACACGACAGAGACAATCTCTAGTAAACCAGATGAAGAGATTGACGATTCAAGAACATGATGAATTACCGTCTCGACAACAACTTCAGACATTGATGCGAGAGACAAAGAATCGTGTTGCTGTACAGGGCGATCCGATATTGCCTTTAAGCTTCCTAATAACCTTATTAATTATCTTAAATCAGATTAATACTGCACACTCTAAAAAATATTCAAGTGCTTACTGGGCTTATTTTCCGGACCCTCCCCTTCTCCAACCGGTGGGCTGGGAGGGTCGGTCTATTCCCATATACACTAATGATACTGTGGCTTTGGGTGGTTTTTCAGATAAACGTATTATTCCTAATCAAGTTAATTTCTCTTATCATAGAGTGTTTGATCACTTACCTATTTGTCTGTCTAGATATTTTAATTCAACAGGATGTCTTTTTGTTGGGGAGTCAAGATATGCTGATTATGACAATGGTTGGAGCCTATATATTCCTGGAGTAACAAAAGAATCTGAAACTCCTCAACGTTGTAATGGAACTGGTCCTTTAGATATCCCTTTCTGCGACTTTGGAACAAGGAAAAGAGTCACTGCTACACCATGGAAACTGTGTCGAGATAGAACTGCTACGGTTTATAACATATTTGGAACAAATGAGTCATTGTGAGACTGGTCTCCAGACTCGGCCCAAAATCCTGGAGCTCAAGATAATAGGAACTTTGCATTCCGTATTTGGAACTTGGGCGGCTCTAAAGTGTTTCAAACAGAAATCTGGAAACTAGCTGCCGCCCTTGGATGTGAGGGTTCCTACCTTCAGGTGGGATCAAAAGTGAGACACGGTTATTTATGAAATCTCACCATGAGGTATCCTCATACATGTGTGCCTCACCCTTATGCTTTGCTAATAAGATCTGTAAAAATACAACCTGGGTTACAAAATTATAATGTAACTTGTAACAATTGTACCTTAACTAACTGCGTTAGAGAAATTACTAATCAAACTAGGGTTCTAGTCTTAAGACAGCCTGCTTTTGTTATGGTTCCTGTAAAGATTAATGGGTCTTGGTATGATAAAAGGAGACTTGAACTTTATAGAAAAGTAGAGGGTGCTTTAACGCGTTATCGCAGGGAAATAGGGTTAATAATTCCGAGATTTGTAGCTTTGGTAACCCTTATTGCTTCCTCGATTACTGCAGCCCTGTCCCTGACACAATCAGTACCAACTGCAACTTTTGTTAATAATCTGGCACAAAATGTATCCGTTGCCCTGGGGACTCAAAAAGACATTGACAAAAAGCTAGAAGATTGATTGAATGCCCTTTATGATGTTGTAAAAATTTTAGGTGAAGAGGTTCAAAGTATAAAGTTGAGATTACAGGTACAATGTCATGCTGGTTTTTGATAGATTTGTGTTACCTCCAAAAAATATAATGGTAGTATAACTGCTTGGGACAAGGTGAAAGCTCATTTAAAAGGTATTTGACATAATGAAAATACTTCCTTAGATTTACTGCATCTACATCAGGAAATAATAAACATTAAAAATGCAACCAGACCTGATTTGGATGTTACAAAAAGAGCTGAGTCTTTTGTTAAAAAAAACTTTTTTGACATGTACCTACCATCAATAGTATTTGGTACTTGAGAACAGCCATAGGAGGACTATTCTTAATAATTTTAACTGTTTTATTTCTTGCACCTTGTTTAATTAAAAAACTGATTGATGATCTATAGATGATAAAGGCTTCCATCTATGGAAATGGTCTGCAGTTAAAAAAACATAAGCGTGTGCCTATATAAAAAGAAAGGGGGAGATGCGGGGAGCTGCCCGTGAGAATGGGGTCCTTTGTCCGAAGGACACAGCTCTGGGAGCTGCCTCAGTCCTTGAAGGTTTGCTTGCAAACATAGATCTCTGTCCCGCCACTCCAGAGATTAGGTGCTTATTTACTGCAGGCACCTGGAGCTCTGTGCAAACTTCTCACGCACAGAGAAATGTTATCTGGTGTAAGAAATAATAACAGGGTGCCATTCCCATGCTCTCCAGATTTCTTATGACTGTCTGTAAGATGTATAGGTCAACCAAGAAAAAAATGTCAACTGTCTTGTCTTTCTCATGCTCTTCTTATAAATCTAAGATGCTGAATAAAGTCGGCGTCAGACTGCGTCCCTTCGTGGAGATGTGTCTGAACCTCTCGACCCCATCTTTGTTGTAGTCTCTTGCTGTAGTTTCCTTTCTCAGCCCCGCCGTGCACGTTCTCGGGACCGGATCTATTTTGCCGGCTGGCACCGGCAACTTTTGACCTCATGTAGCTCATGAGGTCATAAAGAGTCAGACATGACTGAGCAACTAGGCATAGCACATGCCAAGCACAGCAACTCAGAGAATCTGCTTTTGCTACAGGATCCACCTTCTGTCCATTCCACTTTTCCCTCCAGGTCTCACTACCTGCTGATCATGTTGCCAGAGTGTCCCTCATAGGTGTCTTGTCACCAGTTTGAGGACATAACTTCCAAGATGTCAGGCCAGTGGGATGTTGATGCCACACCCCTTAGCATCTGGAAGTTTGGAGCATCTGGTGATAATTTCATTAAGCTCAGCCCTCCCCCACCATAGATCTTCTCATTGGCATTGTTGTTGTTAATTTGAGGACTTCTATAGGACACAAGTGACATATTGCTCTTCAGTAACAGGGGCTGATAGTCTTGGCTGGCAGAATGAGGCAAGGGGCTGTATGCTAAGTTCCATTTTCTGAGAAGGAGAACACCTCAATTTCATGAGGCCTTGAGCTCTCAGACCTGAAGGAAAGAAACCAAGGGTGTAGAAAGTTGACAGGCGCTGACTGGAAATCTGTGTGAGAAGGTGTTGCTTCTGGCTATGTCCTGTGTCTCATGCTGAGCACAGAAAAACTGATGCTTTTGAACTGTGGTGTTGGAGAAAACTCTTGAGAGTCCCTTGGACTGCAAGGAGATCCAACTAGTCCATCCTAAAGAAAATCAGTCCTGGGTGTTCACTGGAATGACTGATGTTGAAGCTGAAACTCCAATATTTTGGCCACCTGATGTGAAGAGCTGACTCATTTGAGAAGACCCTGATGTTGGGAAAAAAAGAAGGCTGAAGAAGGGGACTACAGAGGATGAGATGGTTAGATGGCATCACCGACCCAATGGACATGAGTTTGGGTAGACTCCAGGAGTTGGTGATGGACAGGGAGGCCTGGCATGCTGCGATTCATGGGGTCACAAAGAGTTGGATACGACTGAACGACTGAACTGACTGACTGACTCACACCACCATCATCATACATGGTCACTGGCCCTTGTCCAAGTCCAACAGGTCCAAATCCCCTTATCCCCCGGCAGGCTTATTCTACTTTGTGTTTGCAGTGGACTTATCTGGACATCTCACAGTGGAATCATAGATTATTTGTCCATTTCTGTTTAGCTTGTTTCACTTGGCATATGACTTCAAACTTTACTCACTTTGCAACACATTCCCTTAGTTGTTAAAAATAAATAGCACATAGGCTCACCATCATGTACAATCAGGGAATTACAAATTAAAATCATGATATATCACACCACACCTCTTAGGACTGCTAAACTCCAAATATAAGATAATACTAATTGCTGAAGGGTGAGGGATGACAGTGACCATTCCTCATTGTTGGTGGGATGCATGTACAGCCCCCATGAGAGACAGTCTGGCAGTTTTCCCTAAAGCTCAACAGGTCTCACCTTGGGGTCCAGCAATTATGCTTTCCGTATTTATGCAGTTGCTCTGAAATTATACGTCCAAATGCAAACAAGGATGTAATTTTGCACAGCAGTTCTATTCACAACGGGTACAAACTTGAAGAAATCATGATAACCTTCAGTAGATGAATGTGCAAGCAAATTGGTGTACACAGATATCAAGGGAACCAGAACACACCACCCCAAATTATGTCTGTTTGACATGAGTTATTTTAGTTTGATTAATTTAAAACAATAATAAAAAACAACTGAGTAGAGTTTGCCCCCTATTTTTTTTTAAGATTTATTCATTTCTTTATGGCCATGCTGTGTCTTCATTGCTTTGAGAGGGCTTTATCTAGTTGTGGAGAGCTGTTTCTACTCTTGTTGCAGAGCACGGGCTCTAGGTACGCAGGCTTCAGTAGTTGTGGTGCATAAGCTCAGCTGCTCTGAGGCATGTGGAATACTCCTGGATCAGGGATAGAACCTGTGTCCACGGCATTAGCAGGCAGATTCTTAGCAGCTGGTTCACCAGGGAAGACTGAGGTTGCCCTTCTGTGAAGTACATTTACATTTATTAGGGAAATCTCCATTTGTAAGGGTGTCCCTCTTTGAACCTAGGAGAAGGATAATTACATCTCAAGGAAAGAACACTTATCAATGAAGATGTCAGGACTTAAATCTGCAAACAATCATCTGTTTATTTACTGTGCTTTCCATGATAACCTGTCATAAATGGCCCCTGCCTTACCCTCAAGGTCTTTCTTTTGTTTGGGGCTGAAGATCTATTCAAGGTGAAGTCTTCCTTCATTGCAGGGAGTGACTCAGTTTTCCTTGGCATCTCCTCTATATGCAAAAGATACACATATTAATTAAACTTCTGTTTTTCTCCTGATAATTTGTGTTTAATGATGGAGGAGGGCTCAACCTAGAACCTGGAAGGGGAGAGGGAAATTTATTTTCCTCCTATATACATGCAAAGGAGTAACATTCAACAGTGGAAAGGAATGAAACATCAACCCTTGAAGTTCAGTTCAGTTCAGTCGCTCAGTCGTGTCTGATTCTTGGCAACCACATGAATCGAAGCATGCCAGGCCTCCCTGTCCATCACCAACTCCCGGAGTTCATCCAAACTCATGTCCATCAAGTTGGTGATGCCATCCAGCCATCTCATCCAATGTCGTCCCCTTCTCCTCCTGCCCCTAGTCCCTCCCAGCATCAGAGTCTTTTCCAGTGAGTCAACTCTTCGCATGAGGTGGCCAAAGTACTGGAGTTTCAGCTTTAGCATCATTCTTTCCAAAGAAATCCCAGGGCTGATCTCCTTTAGAATGGACTGGTTGGATCTCCTTGCAGTCCAAGGAGACTCTCAAGACTCTCAAGAGTCTTCTCCAACACCACAATTCAAAAGCATCAATTCTTCAGTGCTCAGCTTTCTTCACAGTCCAACTCTCACATCCATACATGACAACTGGAAAAATCATAGCCTTGACTAGACGGACCTTTGTTGGCAAAGTAATGTCTCTGCTTTTGAATATGCTATCCAGGTTGGTCATAACTTTCCTCCCAAGGAGTAAGTGTCTTTTAATTTCATGCCTGCAATCACCACCTGCAGTGATTTTTGAGCTAAAACAAATAAAGTCTGCCACTGTTTCTCCATCTATTTCCCATGAAGTGACAGGACCAGATGCCATGATCTTCGTTTTCTAAATGTTGAGCTTTAAGCCAACTTTTTCACTCCCCTCTTTCACTTTCATCAAGACGTTTTTTAGTTCCTCTTCACTTTCTGCCATAAAGGTGGTGTCATCTGCATATCTGAGGTTATTGGTATTTCTCCCATCAATCTTGATTCCAGCTTGTGCTTCTTCCAGCCCAGTGTTTCTCATGGTGTACTCTGCATATAAGTTAAATAAGCAGGGTGACAATATACAGCCTTGATGTACTCCTTTTCCTATTTGGAACCAGTCTGTTGTTCCATGTCCAGTTCTAACTGATGCTTCCTGACCTGCATATAGGTTTCTCAAGAGGCAGGTCAGGTGTTCTGGTATTCCCATCTCTTTCAGAATTTTCCACAGTTTATTGTGATCCACACAGTCAAAGGCTTTGAAACCATACTCACAGAAAACTAGTCAATCCAATCACACTAGGACCACAGCCTTGTCTAACTCAACCCTTGAAAGACAGGGATAAATCTTAGATGCATATGGCTAAGTGAAAGAATCCAGTTGAAAGGCTGCACCCAGTATGACCCCAATGTGACATTCTTGGAAAGATAAAGCTACAATAGATGATAAGCAGATCATGGGGTGGGGACTTGGAAGTGATCATTTAGGATGGATACCTGTCGATATGCACTTGTCTTAGTGTATTACTTTATATAGCACAAAGGGTCAATCAGAATCTATTCAAATTTACTTATGTGTTATATAAGTAAGTCATAGGATGGAATACCAAACACAACAGAATCTCAACATCACTCACTAGTCTATCACTATTAGAGAAATCCAAATCAAAACTGCAAATGACATATTACCTCACATTAGTCACAATACCTATCATCAAAAAATCTACAAACAGTGCTGGAGAGGATGCAGAGAAAAGAGACCCTTGTTGCACTCTTGGCGGGAAAGTAAATTGATATAGCCACTATGGAAGGCAGTATGCAGATTCCTTAAAAAACTGAAAATAGAACTACCATAACACCCAGCAATCCCACTGGTTTTGCTGAGACTGAGTTCAGTTCAGTCGCTCAGTCGTGTCCGACTCTTTGCAACCACATGAAGCACAGCACGCCAGGCCTCCCTGTCCATCACCAGCTCCCGGAGATCACACAAACTCGTGTCCATTGAATCGGCGATGCCATCCAGCCATCTCATCAGCTGTCATCCCCTTCTCCTCCTGCCCCCAATCCCTCCCAGCATCAGGGTCTTTTCCAATGAGTCAACTCTTCTCATGATGTGGCTAAAGTATTGGAGTTTCAGCTTTAGCATCAGTCCTTCCAATGAACACTCAGGACTGATCTCCTTTAGGATCGAGTGGTTGGATCTCCTTGCAGTCCACTGGATTCTCAAGAGTCTTCTCCAACACCACAGTTCAAAAGCATCAATTCTTCAGTGCTCAGCTTTCTTCACAGTCCAACTCTCACATCCATACATGACCACTGGAAAAATCATAGCCTTGACTAGACGAACCTTTGTTGGCAAAGTAATACCTCTGCTTTTCAATATACTATCTAGGTTGGTCATAACTTTCCTTCCAAGGAGTAAGCGTCTTTTAATTTCATGGCTGCAATCACCATCTGCAGTGATTTTCAGGATAAATTGATTCTAAATTTTACATGAAAAATGAGCAAGAGCACCTAGGAAAGCCCGAGGGAAAAAAGCCAGGTCCATTGATGAGGTGTGATAAGGCCTACCAGGAGATAAGCCAGGATTATTTTAAAGCCAGGATTATTATCATTTGTTTTTTAAGAATCCAGGCCACTACTGTTACAAGTTTCATTATTGCCTCAGATACCACTATTTTGAAGCCTTTTGACTTGTTAGGTGCCTCCCGATTCAGAGATCTCCACTCTTATTTTATTTCTGGTTTCTCACTCAGATCATTTATTAAGAGTGAAAGTTGCTGGGAGCTGGCAAGAGACATTCCGCTCGTGACAAAGGTCATGAGGAAGGAGGCTCGGCATATGCAAAGGCGGGATTGAGCCTCGGGAGTCTCCCCAGATATTCTCGAGTATCTTCCCCCCAAAAACCAGAGTCTGCCTACTTTATTGCTTTGTGCTCTCACCTCTGACTTTACTGGGGGCTGTCCCCCACCACCATCTCACTCTCTCTGTCAAAGAGTTAACTTACAGCTCCAATTAATAAAGTTCCTGGGCAATTAGGAGTGTTTAAATCCAAACCCCTCAGATGGCTCTCTAACTCGCCTGACAAGTTTACCCGGACTCCTACAGCTATGCATAGGATTGCTTACAGTCTCCCAGCCTTGAGAGGCACGGGAAGCTTAAGATATTAAAATAGTTTAGAGCCTCTCAGAGAGTTAGAAACTGTCAGAATAAACTAGTAAAGGATTTCATTGATGAACCAATGCTTGTTGCCAAGTTTCCACATCCCCTGAATTGTATCCTTGAATGTGTATTAATTAATATAGTTGGTATGTAGAAAAAATAATTAGTGGCCTTGGTGTTAGTAACTTTAGACCCTTAAGGTAATAAATTCTTTCCTTTGTTGTAAACCCATTACACATCCACCCTATAGGAATGCAATTTTATCTTCGGAAGATGGCGCCAAACCTTAAAATAATTACTCTTAGAGAAAATAAGTCTTTGTTGATAAGTCCTTGTCCAGAGTCATAAAATGTTAATAGGCCTTCTGGCCAGAAGATGGTGTAAATCACCTAAACCATTTGTATACGATAAATTTGCAGGAAAGAAACCCTGGGTTTTTGATAAGGATCAAAAACTGCTGACTTTGCATCCCCTATTATCCTCTATGTGTAACTTAGGGTATATAAGCCCCTGTTAAAAATAAAGCTACGGGCCTTGCTCACCAACGCTTGGTCTCCCCATGTCATTCTTTCCTTTAACTTCTGGCTGAAGTCTCCATCTGGAGCGTGAATATCCTCTGCGACCACTTATTTGCCTCGGCTTCTAAGACCCACTCGAGAAGGTGTCTAAGGTGGGGCACTTTCCACTATTCGAGAGGGCACCTGCAGCCTCCGTGGTCAGAGCTAACCTGGTGTCACGGGTTATATTGATTTTCCGCATAAACCAAGCTACTCAGCCTCTTTTCTCCACTGAATTTTCCTACTGAGCTATCCTCATTCTATTACTCTTTATATCTCTAATTACCATTTGAATAGGTCACCGACGCTGTCTCCCCTTCGAATACCCTGGATCAGCTGGGGCTGGACCTCGGCAGAAAGTTGTGTAACCCCATTCACAATTATGCAACACAAAAAGCCATATACATACTCAGAGTGTTAATACCCTCTGTAGGCAGGTGAGAGGTGCCCAAGTGGCAGGAGAAAATAAAACTGCGATTGGTGGACTTTTTTTATTTCTTTTTTCTTTTATAATTCTGCATTGTCATGACAATACCTGGTTCTGCCTGAACTTAACTTGATCTCAAATCTTGCAATTACCAGTATGTTTTTCTCATGGAAATGTCTTCCTTAAACTATGTTAATGTGTCAGAAGACTATGTATTTGCTTGGAAATCTGACTTTCTTTAAGATTCTTGTCAATTGTTTTATGGCCAGGCATGACTCACTTTGTGCCATGCTATCTCAAAATACATGTTGTGGGTGAGGTGCCTGATGCAACTCTTTCAGCTTTGAGGTGTATCTTTTCTCTAATTAGAGCTTGCTAATACGTATATAACTCCTTGCTAGAAACTAGCAAGGGGGCAATCTTTCTGTCCCCTTCTGATGTCTATATCAGACTCTTTCTCTATCTCTTTTATACTTTAATAAAACTTTATTACATAAAAATCTCTGAGAGATCAAGCCTCATCACTGGCCCCGGATTGAATTCCTTTCTTCCAGAGGCCAAGAATCCTGGCATCTGTCATAGCTCATTGCAGCAACATTTCAATACTGAAGAGATCCTCCAAGAACTAAGAGTTTGAATAGTACAGAGCCATAGATTACAAAATGAAAATATATATGACCCCCCCCCCCTAATTTGTGCAGCTTCACAGGTGCCACTATGTGGGTCAGGAAGATCTCCTGGAGGAGGGCATGGCAATCTACTCTGCTGTTTTTGCCTGGAGAATACCATGGACAGAGGAGCCTGGCAGGCTACAGCACATAGGGTCACACAGAGTGGGACATGAATGAAGTGACTTTGCACTCACGCACCTTAATTTTTCAAGAAATAGCTGGAGTAACAGGCAGATTTGGCCTTGGAGTACAGAATGAAGCAGGACAAAGACATAGAGTTTTGCCAGGAGAACGCACTGGTCATAACAAACACCGTCTTCCAACAACACAAGAGAAGACTCTACACATGGACATCACCATATGGTCAATACCACAGTCAGATAGATTATACTCTTTGCAGCCAAAGATGGAGAAGCTCTATACAGTCAGCAAAAACAAGACCAGGAGCTGAATGTGGCTCAGATCATGAACTCATTATTGCCAAATTCAGACTTAAATTGAAGAAAGTAGGGAAAACCACTAGACCATTCAGGTATGACCTAAATCAAATCCCTTACAATTATGTAGTGAAAGTGATAAATAGATTTAAGGGAATAGATCTGATAGACATAGTACCTGAAGAACTATGGTCAGGAGTTGGTGACATTGTACAGGAAACAGTAACCAAGACCATCCCCCCCAAAAAAAAGAAATTCAAAAATCCAAAATGGTTTTCTGAGAAGGCTACACAAATAGCTATGAAAAGAAGAGAAGCAAAAGGCAAAGGAGAAATGGAAAGTTATACCCATTCGAATACAGAGTTGCAAAGAAGAGCAAGGAGAAATAAGAAAACCTTCCTCAGTGATCAATGCAAAGATAGAGGAAAACAACAGAATGGAAAAGACTAGAGATCTCTCCAAGAAAAGTAGAGGCACCAAGGGAACTTTTCCTGCAAAAATAGGCACAATAAAGGACAGAAGTGGTAGGGACCTAAAAGAAGCAGAAGATATTAAGAAGAGGTGGCAAGAAAACACAGAAGAACTATACAAAAAAGATCTTCATGGCCCAGATAATGATGATGGTGTGATCATTCGCATAGAGCCAGACATCCTAGAATGTGAAGTCAGGAGGGCTGTAGGAAGCATCACTATGAACAAAGCTATTGGAGGTGATTGAATTCCAGTTGAGCTATTTCAAATCCTAAAAGATGATGCTGTGAATGTGCTACACTCAGTATGCCAGGAAATTTGGAAAACTCAGCAGTGGCCAGAGAACTGGAAAAGGTCAGTTTTCATTCTAATCCCAAAGAAAGGCAATGCCAAAGAATGCTCAAACTACCGCACAATTGCACTCATCTCACATGGTGGCAAAGTAATGCTCAAAATTCTCCAAGGCAGGTTTCAATAGTATGTGGACGGTGAGTTTACAGATGTTCAAGCTGGATTTAGAAAAGGCAGAAGAACCAGAGATCAAATTGCCAACATCCCTTGGATCATTGAAAAAGCAAGAGAGTTCCAGAAAAGCATCTACTTCTGCTTAGTTGACTACACCAGAGCCTTTGTCTGTGTGTATCACCACAAACTGTGGAAAATTCATCAAGAGATGGCAATACCAGACCACTTGATCTGCCTCCTGAGAAATCTGTATGCAGGTCAAGAAGCAACAGTTAGAACTGGACATGGAACAACAGACTGGTTTAAAATTGGGAAAGGAGTAAGTCAAGGCTATATATTATTATCCTCCTTATTTAACTTATGTCCAGAGTACATCATGAGAAATGCTGGACTGGATGAAGCACAAGCTAGAATCAAGATTATCAGGAGAAATATCAATAACCTCTGATATGCAGATGACACCACCCTTATGTCAGAAAGCGATGGGGACCTTGATGAAGAGCCTCTTGATGAAGGGGAAAGAGAGTGAAAAAGCTGTAAGAATTGACCCTAGAACACTGTTTGTATCTTTTTCAGAATTCTCTCCTATGGGAAGTTGAAAATGTGAAAAAGCAATTAGAAGAAATGCAAAACAACAAGATGCTTAAATCTCTAAATCCTTTAGAAATTTGTTAAGAGCCGAATTGAGTGCCATTCATTGTTACAGCCACTACAGATGCTTAGCGGAAGTTGAGTTACATTTTCTTTATGGCTAATCCACTGCTGTAATACCTATAGCATTTCTGATTTTGAACATTGAACATGTTTGCATTATAGGTGGATTTAGAGTGTGGTCGTTGTGTGTGGTTCAGAATTCTGAGTAGTTCTTTCTGGGTTCACCTGAAAGCTGAGACAAAGTGTGAGTCTTTCACAGGGACAGTGCTGTCCATCAGAAAGATAATATGAGCCACATACACAATCTAAACTTTCCTAAAAACCAACAGGTTACTTGACGTCCTTTTTTCAACACGAGTCTTGAAATCTTCTGAGTGATTTCCACATCAAGCTTTGCGCCAGCCTGTCTCACATGCTCAGGGGCTGCACGAGGCAAGTGATTGCCATGGCCAACAGCACGGAGCTGCCAGGTTGAGTCAAGTGACTCGAAAACTTGGCCTGTTTGACTTGATTTACCCCATGAGGAAGTGAAATGGGTTGTAGAGGAATGAATGTGAGGAATCCCCAGGAATGTAGGTGAGCTTCATGGAGACAGTTTAAAGCAATGAGAGGAGTGAGAGCAATAGAGTGAGTCCTGCCCCGCCCCCCCCCCCACCACCCCAACCCCAAGTCCAGCTTCTCTCTACAGGCTTCATCATTGTTAATGGCTTGCCATGTTTCCTCCAGAAGCTTTTCTACACCTAAGATGGAACTTTTTATTCATTATGGTTTATGAGGTTCAATATTGTTCCGAGTATTTATATTTGCATGGGACTCTTAGAGAACATTTTCTCAGAATTAAAATATTTGGAGTTGATACACAGTATTGATGAAACTCAAAACCCCAGGCAGAGGTTTGGAAGTGGGGGGTCAACCAGTTGATATTTGGGTGTATTCATTTGAGGGGCCTGACAGACTGTGACACTGATGTTTCTGAAGAGTTGCAGAAGGTTAATGACCTGTAGTCTTTTTTACATGAATGGAGACTGAGACATGACTTGCCGTTGACTGAGGTGGGAGGTATCACTTGGCTTGTGAATGAGGCAAGCAGATTACTGAGTATCCTGATTTTTTCTTACTCGTTGTTGTAGTGGCAGTAATTCGTATTAAGTATTTAAATGTTTCTCTGGGTTCTTCATGGAAAATGGTCACAGGTGAGAGATAAACTTTGGTAAGTTTTTAAAGTGCTTAACTGGTGACATTCATACATCTGTAGGAAATCGACTGCTGCTTGAATCCTGACTTAGGAGACAGTTTGGAGCCCATATGCATATTTCTGCATTTGTGTGCTTAGGGGATCCTCATGGTCCAGGGCCCCTGCTCAGCCTTCTTCTAGAGTAAGGGGATATCACTTGAGACAAAGGCAGAGCCAGAAACTGGCCCTGTGTCCGAAACCACGGCCGGTGGAGTTCAAGGAGAGCATGTGCCCTGCAGAATGAATAGGGAACATGGCCGGATTTGCTGGCAAATCTCCTCCAGGGTGAGGGGCTGGTGTTGCAGTGGTGGAGACCCCCTGCTCCCAGGGTGAACAAGGTAAGGGTGAGGAGGACTGTGTAGACAGTGGAGGAAGAGGAGGTGGATATGGCCTCCTGCTCCTGAGGGGCTTGGGTAAGGAGCGGGGCACTGGTGCCTGGACCCGAAGGCCTGGCACGGTTGGGGGGTTCAGACAGAGAAGGCTGGGGCCTGGCCACCAGTCCCCTGTGTGTCAGTGAGAGTGAGAGATGAGAAGAGGAAGCAGCTGCAGGGCAGGAAGGGCTGCTGTGCTCTAAAAGACAGTGGGCTGCAGTGGCTGGTGGGAGTGAGGGATGTCTCCAGGAGGCAGCTCTCGAGAGCAGCACAGATGGGGCCTCGGAGCAGGGATTGCAGGAAGTGTGGGTTGGGTGGGGGGCACTATGCCAGCTCAGGAGGGAGAGAGTGGGGACTGAAAACCTGCCTCACAGGCAGGGCAGGCTCGGCGTATTTAGCAGGACCTCCCAGAGGAATTGGTCACCTTGTCTCTGAGACCTTCTTCCGGAGGAAAGAGCCTCGGGTGATGAGGGAGAGATACATGGAGGGGGAGAGAGATGGAGGCTGCACTCTGTGAGGGGACTGGGAGGTGATGGTTGGGGGCCAACCAACCCGGAGGCCTCTGTGGCCCTCAGAAGACCTGCGAGGGTCTGCAGTCCATGGCGGGACTGTGTCGTATCCCCCACCCAATTCCCAAGTGTGCTCTGGCCCCAGGCCCTGGGGTTGAAGTGGAGCAGAGAAAGGATCGGTTCCGTCAGGAGGGAGGGGAGACGGGGGGGATACAGGCGTGGCTCAGGGAGATTCCAGACCTCCATCTCCTGTGCAGCATAGTTTTCCTCGCAAAACTGTTGAGCAGAGCAGCATGTGAACCTGAGCAGGCTGAGCTGGTGGTTGGCCCTGGCCGCTCTGCAGACATAAGGGATGTCCTGTCCTAGAAGGAGGGCTCTGCCTCCTGGGTTTAGGGACTCCTGCACGTGAGTCCCTAAACCCATTGCCCTCTTCCCAGAGACAATACTGAGCAAAGCCCCGGCCGTCCTGCAGTGCAGATGGCTCACAGTCAATGTGGGGCGCCCTGCCTCTCAGCAGGCCCCTCTGAGTGAGCTCCTGGGTGTCGGCAGGCCCAGGCCTTAGTGCTCAGGGCCTAAGCATCTGTGCTAAGCTCCAGAATTCAGCCCAGAGTCTGGTGACACGCTCATCTCTGCATTTGGTGGGTGACACCAATGGAGCTCAGCTCCGAGCTGTGGGTCCTAGGGCTTTCTGCTGCGGGTTTTCTGAGGCAATGTTAGAAGCGCTGAGAACGATGCAGACAGTATTCCAGGCAGACGGGTGATTGTAATCCGCAGACTTCATGCGGGAGATGGAGGTTAGAGCAGGAGTGGGTGGGAGGGGAGGTGCAGGTGCCAAGGAGAAAGCAGAGCAGGTGCAGGTAAGAATAAGAAATTATTCAATTATGTTAGATTTTAAATAAAATGGCATTGTTCTATCTCTCCAAACCCCACAGAATTTCATACTTTGGAAATTCTGCAGAGAACAAATCACTTCATTCTGAAACCAGAATTTCCATGGAGAGTCTCCTCTGAATATGTCCAACATAAGATCAGGGTGGATCAGAATCAGTTCCCAACATCTGCTTGATTATCTCTAAGGGAGACAAGAATACTCAGACTGTGTGCTCTAGGGAATTTTATTGTTTAAAAGAAAAATTAAATCTCTACTATGGCAAAAGACAATTATTCTGCACTGTCTGAGTTTATCCTCTTGTGACTCACAGATAATCCATAACTTCAATCCACTCTCTTTGGTGTATTCCTAGTAATCTATTTAGCAAGTGTCCTGGGTAATCTTAGATTGATTCTGCTAATACTTGTCAACCTGCAGCTTCATATATTCATTTTTTTTTTCTCAGCCATCTGGCTTTTATTGATTTTTCTTTTACTTCGTCTGTCACCCCAAACACCTTGGTGAATTTTCTGTGTGAAGTTAAAAGTATAACATTTTATGCACATGCCATTCAGGTGTGCTGCTTCATCACATTTGCAGTTTGTGAGCAGTATTTGCTCTCAATCATGGCCTATGACAGGTATGTTGCCATTTGCAACCCTTTACTGTATGCCATCATCATGCCTAAAAAACTCTGCAATCAGATCATTGCTAGCACATATATTTATGGATTCGTTGTGGATTTTGCACAGACAGTCGCAACATTCCTTTTGTCTTTCTGTGGCTCCAATAGGGTCAACCACTTCTACTGTGATGACGTTCCTTTGGTCGTGTTGGCTTGCTCTGACACTCACATCAAAGAGCTGATGCTGTTAACCATTGCTGGGTTCAACACCCTTTGCTCTCTACTGATTATGATCATTTTTATGTCTTCATCCTCTTTGCCATTCTGAGGATCTGCTCTGCTGAAGGAAGGCAAAAAGCCTTTTCTACCCGTGTTTCCCATCTCACCTCCATCACCATATTTTATGCAACAGTCATTTTTATGTACCTCCTGCCCAAATCAAGCCATTCTCTGAACATACGTAAATTTGCTTCAGTATTCTATGTGGTAGTGATTCCCATGTTAAACCCATTGATCTATAGCTTGAGGAATCAGGAAGTAAAGAATGCACTGAAGAGAATTATAGAAAAGTTCCATTTGGCTATCAAATAACTGAAAAAATCAAGGATGGGGAGGAATCAGAGGACTTGTAATTATGGCTTATCTAGAGTCCATGGGGTCGCTAAGAGTCGGACATGATTGAGCAACTTCACTTTCACTTTCATGCACTGGAGAAGGAAATGGCAACTCACGCCAGTGTTCTTGCCTTGAGAATCCCAGGGATGGGGGAGCCTGATGGGCTGCCGTCTATGGGGTCGCACAGAGTCGGACACTACTGAAGTGACTTAGCAGCAGCAGTCAAAATGCTGATAAATGATAGTGTCAAATTCCTCACTTCCAGTGTTCACATTTACTCAATATATCTTACCCACTGTTTCATTCTTGGTGATTTACAAGTGAAAGGCATTTTTAAAAATTTGGAGGTGTTCAATTTTAAAAGGAGAAGGAGACAGACAAACAAGGAAAGACAAAGAGAAACAGAGATAGAGATATCTTAACTTGTTTGAACAGACATCTTTAAAATTAAAGAGAAGGAACATCGGGCATAATGACTTTATCTGAATTCTGTATCATATGGGTCATACTAAAATAGATCAACATTTGGTATCTTATATTTTGGGTTTACTGCATAGATAATCTGGAAAATAAGGCAAAGTTTAATGGCAAGATTTTCTTTTTTTAACACTCTGAATAATCTTCCTAACACTCCTCTTCTTGCATTCAGCTCAAAGAATAGCACCAGCAGAACAACCTTGACATTGAACCCTTGGTGACAACCCATACGGACACTGTATCAGTTTAGTTCCCTGGAGCTCTTTCCTGCCATTATCATTCCTTGCTTGTTCTATATCAGTTGTGATTAGAAACATAGACTCTTCCTTCACACAGTTTGGCGAACAATTTTAGTTTTCCCAAGTAATAGTTGTTATCTTGGGTAAATTATTATATTTCACATCTCTTTTCCTTGGTTTCTTCATCTACAATGGTAATAGTTCCTTTGTCCTGGACTGACTGTGAAGATTAAATAAGATGATGACCATAAAAGGCTTATATAGTTCGTAGTACATGCCAAGTGCTTCATGAGCATTGACTATTACACATAATTAGTAAAATTATTTTCAGCATTGTTATAGCATGCATAGCCTTTTTAGAAAGAGTTGGCAACATGATATGCTTTATTTTAAAATCAACAAAATGAAAACATAAAAGCTAACAAATTATTGTATTATCATAATTAAAGCAATTTCATTCCTTTTCATTTTTGTTTCAAATTGATATAAACGACTTTTTTTAAAGTGTACATATTTAAAGTACTCAATTTGATAAGTTTTGAAACATTACCACAGTGAAAATGCTGAATGAGTTTGTCCCTTTCCCCGAGGTTCCTCCTCCACTGACCCTGGGCAACCACCAATCTGGTTCCTGTCACTATGGATTGCTTTGCAATTCTTACGTGCATGCTGCATGCTAAGTTACTTCAGTCGTGTCTGACTGCTTATTTCCTATAGTTTTACATAAATGGAATCATCAATATGAACAGAGAAATTTTATATCTCAGAAGTGCAAACAGCTTCATGTTCAACGTTTGGCATAATTATTCTCTAAAAGTTCATTGCCCACACCACTGAGCTATTCTAAGGCCATTCTACCTCCTATGCATGTGTGAATGCTGTCACTTCAGTCATGTCTTTGTGACACCATGGACTGTAGCCCACCAGACTCCTCTGTCCATAGGATTCTCCAGGCAAGAATACTGGAGTGGGGTGCCATGCCCTCCTCCATGGGGTCTTCCAGATCTAGGGATGGAAAAGTGGCCCTGGCTTCTCCTGCATTGGCAGGCAGGTTGTTTACAACCAGCACAAAGTGGGAAGCCCATCCTACCTCCCACTGCCCCTAAATTTCATCACAATTGCTTTTATTAATTTTGGGGGGGTATAGTTACTTTACAATATTGCATTAGTTTCCTGCCATCAGTTCAGTTCAGTTCAGTCACTCAGTCATGTCCGACTCTTTGCAACCCCATGAATCACAGCATGCCAGGCCTTCCTGTCCATCACCAACTCCAGGAGTTCACTAAAAATCATGTCCATTGAGTTGGTGATGCCATCCAGCCATCTCATCCTCTGTGGTCCACTTCTCCTCCTTCCCCCAATCCCTCCCAGCATCAGGGTCTTTTCCAATGAGTCAACTCTTCACATGATGTGGCAAAAGTATTGGAGTTTCAGCTTTAGCATCAGTCCTTCCAAAGAAATCTCAGGGCTGATCTCCTTCAGAATGGACTGGTTGGATCTCCTTGCAGTCCAAGGGACTCTCAAGAGTCTTCTCCAACACCACAGTTCAAAAGCATCAGTTCTTCAGTGCTCAGCTTTCTTCACAGTCCAACTCTCACATCCGTACATGACCACTGGAAAAACCATAGCCTTGACTAGACGGACCTTTGTTGGCAAAATAATATCTCTGCTTTTGAATATGCTATCTAGGTTGGTCATAACTTTCCTTCCAAAAAGTAAGCTTATTTTAATTTCATGGCTGCAGTCACCATCTGTATTGATTTTGGAGCCCAAAAAAATAAAGTCTGACACTGTTTATATTGTTTCCCCATCTATTTGCAAGGAAGTGATGGGATCAGATGTCATGATCTTTGTTTTCTGAATGTTGAGCTTTAAGTCAACTTTTTCACTTTCTTCTTTCACTTTCATCAAGAGGCTTTTTAGTTCCTCTTCACTTTCTGCCATAAGTGTGGTGTCATCTGCATATCTGAGGTTATTGATATTTCTCCCAGCAATCTTAATTCCAGATTGTGCTCCCTCCAGCCCAGCGTTTCTCATGATGTACTCTGCATATAAGTTAAATAAACAGGGTGACGATATACAGCCTTGACATACTCCTTTTCCTATTTGAAACCAATCTGTTGTTCCATCTCCAGTTCTAACTGTTGCTTCCGACCTGCATACAGGTTTCTCAAGAGACAGGTCAGGTGGTCTGGTATTCCCATCTCTTTCAGAATTTTCCAGTTTATTGTGATCCACACAGTCAAAGGTTTTGGCATAGTCAATAAAGCAGAAATAGATGTTTTTCTGGAGCTCTCTTGCTTTTTCAATGATCCAGCGGATATTGGCAATTTGATCTCTGGTTCCTCTGCCTTTTCTAAAACCAGCTTGAACATCTGGAAGTTCATGGTTCACATACAGCTGAAGCCTGGCTTGGAGAATTTTGAGCATTACTTTACTAGTGTGTGAGATGAGTGTAATGTGAATTAGTTATTCATATACATATATCCACTCTTTTTTAGATTCGCTTCCCTTTTAGGTCACCACAGAGCACTGAGTAGAGATCCCTGTGCTATACAGCAGGTTCTCATCAGTTATCTATTTTATACCTAACAGTGTATATATGTCAATCCCAATCTCCCAATTCATTCATCTATCTTTCCTCCCTTGGCAATCCTAAGTTTCTTTGCTATATCTGTAATTCTATTTCAGTTTTGCAAACAAGTTCATCTGTACCATTTTTGTAGATTCCAGATAAGGGATATGATATATTTGTCTTTCTCTTTCTGACTTATTTCATTCACTTTGACAGTTTCTAGGTCCATCCCTGTTGCTGTTAATAGCATTGCTTCATTCTTTTTTATGGCTGAGTAATATCCCATTGTACATATGTACCACATCTTCTTTACCCCTTCCTCTGTTGATGGACATTTAAGTTGCTCCCATGTCCAGGCTATTGCAAATTGTGCTGCAATGCACATTGGGGTGCATGTATTCTTAGAAATTATGGTTTTCTTCAGATATATGTCCAGGTGGGCTTCCCCAGTAACTCAGCTGGTAAAGTTGCCCAGCAGATCTGGTTTTGATCCCTGGGTGGGGAAGATCACTCAAAGGAAGGCACGACAAACCACCCCAGTATGCTTGCCTGGAGAATCCCTATGGACACAGGAGCCTGTGGGTGACACACCATAGGATTGCAAAGAATCAGACATGAATAAGCAACTAAGCACACACATGGCAGCTGTAGTTTTATTTATTTTAAGGAACTTCCATAATGTTCTCCATAGTGGTTATACCATTTTACATCTCCACCAACAGTATAGGAGGGCTCTTTTTTCTCCAAACCCTCTCTAGCATGCATTGTCTGTAGATATTTTGAAGATGGATAGACATTTCCCCGAAGAAGACATACAGATATTTAAAAAAAAAAAAACATGAAAATATTCTCCGTATCACTAATTCTTCAGTTCAGTTCAGTTCAGTTGCTCAGTCGTGTCCGACTCTTCCCGACCCCATGAATCGAAGCACGCCAGGCCTCCCTGTCCATCACCAACTCCCGGAGTTCACTCAGACTCACGTCCATCGAGTCAGTGATGCCATCCAGCCATCTCATCCTCTGTCGTCCCCTTCTCCTCCTGCCCCCAATCCCTCCCAGCATCAGAGTCGTTTCCAATGAGTCAACTCTTCGCATGAGGTGACTGGTGACTGGAGTTTCAGCTTTAGCATCATTCCTTCCCAAGAAATCCCAGGGCTGATCTCCTTCAGAATGGACTGGTTGGTAGTGAAATGTAAATCAAAACTACAGTTGGTTAGCAATGACAACCCACTCAAGTATGCTTGCCTGGAGAATTCCATGGACCGAGGAGTCTGGCAGGATACAGTCCATGGGGTCTCAAAGAGTTGGACATGACTGAGCGACTGTCACTCACTCACCCACTTAACCTAATTGGCCATTTTAAATTTATTTTTTCCTGTGTTTGTGATTATATTTGAAACTGAATTTTTTTTGGTTCTTCCATTCCTGCTATTAAAATAAGCATATATTTTCTTGAAACAAAATTTAAGCTATTTTTGTTGCATTTAGTAAGGATTGCGTTAATAAAATATTAATTATTTTGTTCCAAACTTTTCAAAGTAAAACTGGAGATAAAATCAGCTGAATCTTATTCTGTGTGTCTGGTGCTGGATGAAACTCTTTAAATGGATGGTATCAGCTAATTTTTATAACACTCTACTGAGACAGGTACTTAAAAAAAAAAAAAAAAATCCAGAACAGTTTATGTAGATCTTTAATAAGCATGTAGCTAGTAACTAGAGAAAAAAATAAGTTTAATTTTGTTAAAACAGATTTTTAGTGACTATTTTAAACATTTTTAACTATGGCATCAGAGAATACTCTCAAGAGTCCCTTGGACTGCAGGGCAATCAAACCAGTCAATCCAAAAGGACATATCAGTCCTGAATATTCATTGGAAGGACTGATGTGGAAGATGAAGCTCCAATACTTTGTCCACCTGATGCAAAAAGACAACTCATTGGAAAAGACCCTGATGCCAGGAAAGTTTGAGGGCAGGAGGAGAAGGAGGTGACAGAGGATGAGATGGTTGGATGGCATCACTGGCTGAATGTACATGAGCTTGAGCAAAATCCAGGAGATAGTGAAGGACAGGGAAGCCTGGCATGCTGCAGTCCATGGGGTCACAAAGAGTTGGACATGACTGAGTGACTGAACTGGTTTTGAACATTGATCCAAATTCATTTAAAGACTAAATTTAAATTACTTGTTTAATTAAAAAAATAATTTGAAAGACAGATGAGCCTGAATCTGGCACAATGAATGAATCTTTCCTGGGGATCACATACTCTGGAAAAGAAAATGAAGGGAAAAGTCACCACACCTGGGGAAAAGCTATTCAGGAAAAGCTACTCAGGGGAAATGAACTCTAATGGTCCTCAGCCTGGGTTATTACTTATATAATAAAATATCAACATTTATGCTTATTAATTATCTAAAAACCAAATTAAGTAACAAGAAGAAGGTCTGAGGGAAAAAAATCTGTCAATAAATATATAATGACTAATGGTTTTTCTTCATAGATAACACTGTAATGTTACTATGAAGCAATCAAACTATATTAAAATATGGACTTCTCTGAACTAGTATGTAAATAAGAGATATAATTGAGGGAATATGAGGTACTTACATGTACGCAACAAAAAATTAAACTCATTAGAACATTTACATTCTAAGCATATTCTTGAAAATCTAGTACTTCTACAATTTATTTTGTTAAATTAATAAATCATACTTTCAAGAAAATTTACTTATTTTAAAGACTATTTTAGATACATTATATAAGTGGAAAATGAGCATTTTATCCTACTCTAACTGGCTTATTTTACTTATAATATCCTCCAGGCTCATTTATGTTGTCATATATGGCAGAATTTCTTTCTTTTTAAGGCTGATATACATGCCATATTTTCTTTTTTTAATTTTTTTTATTAAAGGGTAGTTGACATTTCTGCAAAGTGATTCATATCTCTGTGTATACATATATCTTACTGTTATAATATATTATTAATAATATTATTTATCATTATATATCATTATATATTATATAAAATAATTATAACAATATATTGTATTATATATTATACATACTTATATTATATATAATAATATTTTTATTTTTATGTAATATATATAAATTATAAATATATGATTTATAATATATTATATATATATTATATAATATATATTTTATATAATATATATAATTATACATATAATATATAAATATATACTATATAATATAATATATAATAATATAATATATTAATATAATATAATAATAGTCTAATATTTAATAATTATAACGATAATTTTAGTAATAATGATAATAAATTATAATAATAAATAATTATGAGAATACCAAAATATAAAAATTTGCTATTAATATAATAATTAATATTATAATAAATAATGATATATAATATTAATATATAAGATAATATATAGTATATTATGTATAATATATAATAGATAATATATGTGTATGCTGCTGCTGCTGCTAAGTTGCTTCAGTCGTGTCTGACTCTGTGTGACCCCATGGACTGCAGCCTACCAGGCTCCTCCGTCCATGGGATTTTCCAGTCAAGAGTACTGGAGTGGGGTGCCATTGCCTTCTCCGAATATATGTGTATAATATATACATATTATATTATATGTATATATAATTATATTATGTGTATATTATATAATATATATGTATAATATAATGTATATTATAATTATAGATTAATTAGGTATAATATATAACATAAATATACAAATATTATAATATGCTATTATATAGCATATAATAATTAATTATATTATTTATTATATAAATTATTATATTTATTATATTTTATATTATTATATTTTACATTATATATATATATATATATATATATATATACACTATGCCTACAAGGCTCAGTCCATTGGGTGCAATGAGTTGGACATGACTGAGTGACTGAGCATGAATTATATATATATATATACATATATATTCTTCATGTACATTTCTATTATGGTTTATCATAGAATGTTGAATATAGTTCCCTGTGCTATACAGTGGAACCTTGTTATTTATCCATCCTATATGTCCTTACAATTAAAATATATACAATAGAATTCTACTACTGAGCCATAAAGAAAAAATGAAATAATGTCATTTGCAGCAACATGAATGGACCTAAAGATGAACAGAGCCACTGAACAAGAGGTATGGATGGAACATATCTGACAATGAACAGACATGTTAAAGCTGGCAGGTTTTATGGAGGAAATTATTGTATCAAATCTTTAGGTTTGAAAATTTCCATAGGAAAAAACCTGATTACATGATAATTAGTTTTTTTAGTAAAAAGATAAAAAATAGTTGAAAGTCTGTATGTAGTTGTTTCAGCTTTTCATTTGAAATATTAATGTCTTTATTAAAACTATTATCATACAGGTCAGCAAATCTTTACATGAGGAAAAAAAATACATATATACCCTCAAACTGTACTTTACAGTTGCTACCTCTGAACGTGATAGAAAAAATGGAATTCAAAATGCAAAAATATATATGTTATAGATGATGTGTGTGTACTTGGAAAACAAGATAATTTAGAGATGTACTTTCATAGTTTATTGCTCTTTGGTTTATGTTGGTATGAAAAGGGGTTCTATAGTGGGATTCTTATTTGAGGAAAGAAAAATAATTTCTTTGTTTGAGATATTTAAAAAGATTTAATGATATACATATATATATATATATGTATGCATGTATTTGTCTATCTATCATCTATCTATTATACTACTGCTACAAATGACAAAAGTATCCAAGAATTTTGTTAGACATTCTGAAAGGGACACAAAAATTGTACATTCTTGAGAATTTTAGACTGCATTAATTTTGAAATATATAGCCCTTCTGCAGTTAGATCTTGATTCTTGGTACCAGCTAATGATTTAATCAGCTGTTCAGTTCAGTTCAGTTCAGTTCAATTCAATTGCTCAGTCGTGTCCAACTCTTTGCGACCCCATGAATCGCAGCACGCCAGGCCTCCCTGTCCATCACCAAATCCCAAAGTATGCTCAGACTCACGTCCATTGAGTCAGTGATGCCATCCAGCCATCTCATCCTCTATTGTCCCCTTCTCCTCCTGCCCCCAATCCCTCCCAGCATCAGAGTCTTTTCAAATGAGTCAACTCTTCACATGAGGTGGCTGAAACTGGAGTTTCAGCTTTAGCATCATTCCTTCCCAAGAAATCCCAGGGCTGATCTCCTTCAGAATGGACTGGTTGGATCTCCTGGCAGTCCAAGGGACTCTCAAGAGTCTTCTCCAACACCACAGTTCAAAAGCATCAATTCTTTGGTGCTCAGCTTTCTTCACAGTCCAACTCTCACATCCATACATGACCACTGGAAAAACCATAGCCTTGACTAGATGGACTTTTGTTGGCAAAGTAATATCTCTGCTTTTCAATATGCTATCTAGGTTGGTCATAACTTTCCTTCCAAGGCGTAAGCGTCTTTTAATTTCATGGCTGCAATCACCATCTGCAGTGATTTTGGAGCCCCCCAAAATAAAGTCTGCCACTGTTTCCACTGTTTCCCCATCTATTTCCCATGAAGTGATAAGACCAGATGCCATGATCTTAATTTTCTTAGGACCCACTAAATGTTAGTCACAGTTATCATTACTATCATTCTACTTTCAATTATTATAGCAGCATCAATTTGCAGTTTGCATATTCACTTACTGTCCATTAAAGGTTTAGTCATCAAAAGTGTCTGGTGTTATAAGTAGTATATTGGGACTCAGAGTTTATGACTTTCCCAACTGTGTGTGAGGAGATAATTGATGAGCTTGAGTCAAACCTACATCCTGCTCCAAAACCTCTAATCTTCCCACTGCAGTCTGCAGTTTGGTCTCCCAAAGGAAGATGCTTCAAGGCTGAGGACAAGAGTCATCCTGAGGAATCAGATGATTACTTCAACACACTCAAACTGCACCCCATATTCATTAATCCTGAGTTTAAACTGTTTGTTGAAATTGGTTTTTATTAATACATCCCCAAGAAAAAGCTGAGAAACATCATTTTAATAAGTCTCCTTGAAACTGATTAAAAGGTAAATCTACCTTTAGCAATTACAGTAGGGAATTCTGTTTGCAGGGAAGAGTTTTGTAATAGGACCCAGAGACACAGTTTCATCACTGACACTTCAGCACACTTAGTCAAAGTCAGTCTCTCTTTACTTAATGATCATCAATTATTCAATTAAAATAGACAAGTAAAGAATGGTAGCTACAAAAAATATATTTTTATTAGTTTTCCCAAATATTCTGAATTTTTGCAACCTGACTAGAAATGGAAATATTAACCTAATTTATTTCATATTATATATTATGAGCAAGCAATAGGCACTTGGGAACTTTTAAATTTTCTGGAGAGATACTTTATATTCACTAACACAAAATAATTTGGTAATAGAATCACTGATTATTTTTTTTCAAATTCAATGCTGCTACTATTTTTTTTTTCCATAATTCAGATTTTTAACATATGAGGGAAGGTATTGCCAGAATGCATTAAAGGATACCAATGGGTTTAATACTTTCCTGAATAAAAAAACAATCCTAAAGAGTCAGCTAGGTAAAAGCTAACTCATATGAAGATAGGATTGAAATAGCTAATGTAAAATATATGTACTAACAATGTGAGAGGCCATATACCATGTGTGTATAGTTTGGATTAGGTGATAGTGTGTGAGCTGCAATAATTAGACAAAGTTTTGGTTTCTTCATAACTCTAGAATAGAAATTATGAACCAAAATATGATTAAAATGCTCATATTTATCATTTCATCATTTTATAGAAATTAGACAGGGCACAAAAATCTCATCACAATGAAAACAAGATAATGAAGGTATCAAATGAAGTCCAGTCAGTGCCAGTGCTCAGTGTCCAGTTGTGTCCAACTCTTTGTTACTGCATGGATTGTAACCTGCCAAGCTCCTTTGTCTACAGACTTTTCCAAGCAAGAATACTGCAGTAGGTTACCATTTCCTAATCCAGGGAATCTTCCCAGCTCAGGGATTGAACCTGTGTCTGTTGCATCTCCTGCACTGGCAGATTCTTTATCATTACCTGGGAAGCCCTCAAATCAACTTACTCTGTGAAAACAAATAAAAACTTGCTTCAAGAAATAAGTCAAATTTTCAGCTTAAAAGTATCAGAGAAATAATTGTGTGTGTGGGAGTGTTTAATACCAGGGCCTCTTACACTGCAGGCAGATGCTTTACCATCTGAGAAACAAGGGAAGCCCAAATAAAAGTTAAAAGAATACAAATGAAGTATATGTAGATTATTAGTCATGAATAGCCGTATCCTCCTTCGTAGTTAAATAAGAAAGATTGAAACTAGGTATATTAGAAATTAAGTACCAAAAACTGTGTAAAGAAAATAAAAAGCCTTATGTAACTTGATTTAGGAATTAAAAACAACAACAACGTAAAAGAAAACATAATTAAATGGAGTCATTTTTTAGCTACTTTATCTGTAGTTCCTGACACAACTGGGGAATTAATAAATTATTGTTGAGAAATACATTAATTTCTCAAAAAGTTTTGGTAGTATGACTCCCAACAATACCAATCTCATTATTTTCAAAGGATGTTTCCTCTTTTATGCTAATTCAGTTAATTATTCAGTCAGTTCAGTTCAGTTCAGTCGCTCAGTCATGTCCGACTCTTTGCTACTCCATGAATCGCAGTACGCCAGGCCTCCCTGTCCATCACCAACTCCCGGAGTCCACCCAAACTCGTGTCCATCAAGTCCATGATGCCATCTAGCCATCTCATCCTCTGTTGTCCCCTTCTCCTCCTGCCCTTAATCCCTCAGAGCATCAGGGTCTTTTCCAATGAGTCAACTCTGCATGAGGTGGCCAAAGTATTGGAGTTTCAGCCTCAGCATCAGTCCTTCCAATGAACAACGAGGACTGATTTTCTTTAGGGTGGACTAGTTAGATCTCCTTGCAGTTCAAGGGACTCTCAAGAGTCTTCTCCAACACCACAGTTCAAAAGCCTCAATTCTTTGGTGCTCAGCTTCTTCACAGTCCAACTCTTGCATCCATAACTTTACTAATGATTAACATACAATTTACTAAAGATTTAATGCTTCCCTGGTGGCTCAGTGATAAAGAATCCTCCTGCCAATGAAGAAGACACAAGTTCAATCCCTGGGTCAGGAAGACCTTCTGCAGAAGGAAATGGCAACACACTCCATATTCTTATCTGGAAAATCCCGTGAACACGGGACCCTAGTGGGTTACAGTCCTTGGGGTTGCAAAAGAGTTGGAAATGACATAACAACTAAACAACAACAGTTTAATAGGCATAAAAGAGAAAATATCATTTTTAAAGGATGAGTTTGGCAAGTGAAAACTATATATAATTATTAATATTAGTGAAGAAAAAAATGTAAACTATTGCAACTCTGTTGAGAATCTTTATTGAGTCTCCTGTTTGTGTCAACAAAGACATATAAAGAGGCAAATAAGAGACCAAAACGTCTTCCCATATGATAAATAACAAAGAGAAAGGAACAAATCAACTAAAAGTTTGGTATAATAATGAATGATCTTGGGGGAAAAAAAGTAAGTTAGGGAAGAGAAGCAGTGTACTAGTAATTAATGCTGATGTGGCCTCTATGATAGTACAGACATGATTCTAGACCTTTTACACAATTTACATCCTTTATATTTGCATAGTTTACACACACATTTAATCCTCAAAGTCACACCAGAAGCAGTTACTATGTCCATTTTTGTTTCAAAGATGTTGAAAATAAAATACAGGGTGTTATGTGAATAAGTATTGTCATGGCTCATACCAACAAAGCCAGAATTTGGGCCTAGATAATCTAACTCTAGTGTTCTCACATTTCACACTGTGAAAGTGTCCAGGAGGTGAAAGAGTGAGATATCAAAGAAAGGTATCCTAGGCAGAGGGAATGAATGCAAACCTGGGGTCTCCCAGGTGGCTCTAGTGGTAAAGAACAAGTTTGCCAATGCAGGAGATATAAGAGACATGGGTTTGATTCCTGGGTTGGGAAGATCCCCCTGAGGGAGGGCATGACAACTCACTCCAGTATTCTTGCCTGGATTATCCAATGGACAGAGGAGCCTAGAACATACACACACAAGCTGGCATGCCTTAAATATTTTATATATATATATATATATATATATATATATATATATATATATATGGATAGAAAGAAGGGAATGGGGGGAGGGGGAAGAATTAAGATAAATGTAGTCAGAAAACCATAAATAGCCTAATCATTCCCAGTTCTGTGGACCCCTGTAAACTTTTTGAAGTGATGTTGATTAACCTAGAGCCTGTTATACAAAAAGTAAGACAGAAAAAGAAAAATAAATATCATATATTACTGCATATATATAGAACCTAGAAAAATGGTGCTGATTAACCTATCTGCAGGACAGGAATAGAGACACAGACATGGAGAAGGGACTTGTGGACACAGGAGGAGAAGGAGTTTTTGATCAGCTCCTAAGCATGTCCGGCTCTTTTCAAACCCATGGACTGCAGCATGCCAGGCTTCCCTGTCTTTCACTATCTCTTGGAGTTTTCTCAAACTCATGTCCATTGAGTCAGTAATGCCACCAGTCATCTCATTCTCTGTCACCCCTTTCTCTTCCTGCCCTAAATCTTTCCCAGCATCATGGTCTTTTCCAATGAGTCAGTTCTTCATATCAGGGGGCCAAATCATTAGAGCTTCTTTCTTAGTCCTTCCAATGAATACTCAGTGTTGATTTCCTTTAGGATTGACCAGTTTGACATTCTTGCAGTCAAACGGACTCTCAAGAGTCTTCTACAGCCCCAAAATTTGAAGGCATCTATTCTTCAGCACTCAGCCTTCTTTATGGTTCAACTGTCACATCCTTACATGACTACTGAAAAAAAAACATAGCTTTGATTATACGGATCTTTGTCAGCAGAGTAACATCTCTGCTTTTTAAGAAGTTGTCTAGATTTATTATCTTTTCTTCCAAGGAGCAAATATCTTTTAATTTTGTGGCTACAGTCACATTCTGCAGAAATTTTGGTGCCCAAGAAAATAAAATCTAGCACTGTTTCTACTTTTTTCCTATCTATTTGCCATGAAGTGATGAGATTGGATGCCATGACCTTAGTTTTTTGAATGTTGAGTATTAAGCCAGCTTTTTCACTCTCCTCTTTCATCTTCAGAAGGTTCTTTAGCTTCTCTTTGCTTTCCTCCATTAGAAGTGTCATCTGCATATCTGAGAGAGTGGGGCACATTGAGAGTGTAGCATTGACATGTATATACCACCTGTGTATAATAGATAGCTAGTGGGAAATTGCTGTAGAGGACAATGAGCTCATTTGGTATTCTCTGATGACCTAAAGGGATGGGATGGAGGGGGGAACTGGGAGGGAAACTCAAGAGAAAGAGATACATGTCTACTTAAAGCTGATTCACATTTTGTACAGCAGAAATCAACACAACATTGTAAAGCAATTATATTCCAATTCAAAATAAATTTGAAAAAACCATAAAAAAGAATCTGATTTCTATACTGGGTGAAATGGGCAACTACTGGAAGATTCTGTGCCAGGGAGTAAGATAACCTAATTTACTCTTTAAACAAATTACTCTGCTTTACAATCAACTGAAGATAGAAAGGAAGGAAACAGAGAACCTAGCTGAAAGGATGATGGATAAAAACATGGAATAGCATTCTAGCTGGCAAAATAAGTTGGATGCCAGATAAATTGGAAGAAAGCACCAATCTGAATTCCTCCAAGTCAAGAGTGATTCAAGGTATTTGCGTGGAGCAACCATAGGATTCAGAGGCATTTGAGAGGAATGGACTTGAGAGAAGAAAGGGAATGGTATTAGAAACTCAGTTTTGGACACTAAATCTAAGATGCTTAGTGCACTATCAAGTAAAGACATCAATCTGAAATTGAATATGAGAGTTTAAAATTCAGAATGTACTAAGGTGAAGAATTACATTGGGAACAATTTGCATATGTACACTGTTAAATGGAATAAGACTGAATGAAATTAACAAGTAAAGGAAAATGTGTAGATATAATCAGATGAAATTGACAAGGACTTGAACTTGTGTCTGTCCAACATTTAGAGGTCAAGGCAATGAAGAGAAACCAGCAATGAAACTGAGGATGAACATTCAGGAAGAAATTCAGGGGGGCATGAAAATTGAAATGTGAGAAAATTCATCAAGAAAGGAAAAACTATGCCAAATATGGTAATAGATTAAATAGGATGATCTTGTTAAGTGGACTTTATATTGAATAATGGGAATAAAAGGATGACTGGAATGATTTCATGAGGAGTGGGAGGACATACACTGGAGGCAGCATACAAACACAAACAACTTTGCAAAGAACAGTGCTGCAAAAAAGATAATTTTGCAGTAAAGTAAGTACAAGGCTATGTTTGTTTGTTTGTTTTTCCAGTAGTCATGTACAGATGAGAAGGTTGGACTATAAAGAAGACTGAGGGTCAAAGAATTTGTTCTTTCAAATTGCAATGCTGGAGAAGATTCTTGAGAGTCCTTGGGCTGCAAGGAGATCAAACCAGTTAATCCTAAAGGATATTAACCCTGAATATTCCTTGGAAGAACGGATGCTGAATCTGAAGCTCCAATACTTTGGCCACCTGATGTGAAGAGCCAACTCACTGGAAAAGACCTTGATGCTGAGAAAGTTTGAGGACAGGAGGAGAAGGAGGTGACAGAGGATGAGATGGTTGGATGGCATCACTGACTGAATGTACATGAGCTTGAGTAAAATCTCAGAGATAGTGAAGGACAAGGAAGACTGGCATACTGCTGTCCATGGGGTTGAAAAGAGTCAGACACAACTTAGTTACTGAACAACAACAGCAAAAATGTTAAAGTAGACTTATTGTCTTACTCAACATTTCTATTTTTCAGTATTTAATCTTAAAAATATTGGATCATTCTAAACCAATCTTGAGTAAGATAATTTATTATAGGATTAGTATTTTCTAATTTGTTGTTGTTTAGTCACTATGTCATGTCCAACTCTTCTGCTCAAAAGTCATGTCCATGGACTGTAGTCAGCTAGCAACTTCTGTCCATGGAATTTTCCAGGCAAGAATACCGGAGTGGGTTGCCATTACCTTCTCCAGTGGATTTTCCTGCCATTTCCTTCTCCTTGGGATCTATCCCAGGGATAGAACTCGTGTCTCCTGTATTAGCTGGTGGAATCTTTACTACTGAGCTACCAGAGAAGAATTTTACTAATTAGAAAAAGTGACAAAATATTAAAATTGGATGTATTATAGAGTATTATAAACATATTTTGGAAATAATCTTACATAGTGTATTAAATCCTGATAATCACTGGTGTCCAACTCTTTGCAACTCTGTGAATTATAGTCTGCCACGTTACTCTGCCCATGGGGTTCACCAAGCAAGAATACTAGAATGGGTTGCTATTCCATTCTCCATGGGATCTTCCCGACCCAGGGATTGAACCAAGTCTTCTGCATTACAGGCAGATTCTTTACCATCTGAGCCACCAGGGAGGCCCAGAATCCTGATATATCATCAGACTTTTATATTTGTGGAGCCTGAATTTGGCAATTCACCCAGGAGCCATGGTTTGTGAATCCACTGATGCAGAACCTCTGAATTGGAGGGGCAATTGTGCTATGCTATGCTGTTTTGTATAAGGGAATTTATCACCCCTGCGTTTGGTGGGGAGGAAGGAGAGGTGTCCTAGAACCATCCCCCACCCCCAAGATATTGATGAACTACTGACTTGCTGGGGAAAAGAGGCCACCAGGGAAGTCCCAGTATAAGAAGTAAATCATCATATACTCTAAGAGCATATTTTAATAAAGTACATAAAATATGAAGGACAATGAATTGTCTTCAAGTTTAAAGAGTACTTACCTGTAGTGACTGACTTATACTATATATTTTTCATATTTTTCTGTATATCACATTTTATTATGATGCATTCATATACATAGGAAAACAAGTACATCAAGGCTGTATCTTATCACCCTGCTTATTTAACTTATTTGCAGAGTACATCATGAGAAACGCTGGACTAGAAGAAACACAAGCTGAAATCAAGATTGCCAGGAGAAATATCAATAACCTCAGATATGCAGATGACACCACCCTTATGGCAGAAAGTGAAGAGGAACTAAAAAGCCTCTTGATGAAAGTGAAAGTGGAGAGTGAAAAAGTTGGCTTAAAGCTCAACATTCAGAAAATGAAGATCATGGCAACCGGTCCCATCACTTCCTGTCAAATAGATGGGGAAACAATGGCAGACTTTGTTTTTTGGGGCTCCAAAATCACTGCAGATGGTGACTGCAGCCATAAAAGTAAAAGACGCTTACTCCTTGGAAGGAAAATTATGACCAACCTAGATAGCATATTAAAAAGAGAGACATTACTTTGCCAACAAAGGTCCGTCTAGTCAAGGCTATGGTTTTTCCAGTTGTCATGTATGGATGTGAAAGTTGGACTGTGAAGAAGGCTGAGCACCGAAGAATAGATGCTTTTGAACTGTCATGTTGGAGAAGACTCTTGAGAGTCCCTTGGAGTGCAAGGAGATCCAACCAGTCCATTCTGAAGGAGATCAGCCCTGGGATTTCTTTGGAGGGAATGATGCTGAAACTAAAACTCCAGTACTTTGGCCACCTCATGCGAAGAGTTGACTCATTGGAAAAGACTCTGATTCTGGGAGGGATTGGGGGCAGGAGGAGAAGGGGATGACAGAGGATGAGATGGTTGGATGTCATCACTGACTCAATGGACGTGAGTCTGAGTGAACTCTGAGAGTTGGTGACGGACAGGGAGGCCTGGCCTGCTGTGATTCATGGGGTTGCGAAGAGTCGGACACGACTGAGCGACTGAACTGAACTGAACATTTACATTTGACCCTTGAGCTATGTAGGATTGGGAACATAAACCCCACTGACTGTAGAATTTGCCTTAACTTTGCATTAAATATGCAGTTCTTCATCTGAAGAGTCAACCAACTTTGGAGAGAGTAGGACTGTAGTAGTATTTATTGAAAAGAAAATGGCATATGAGTGGATCCATGCAGTTCAAAACCATGTTGTTCAGGTGTCAGTTCAGTTCAGTTCATTCACTCAGTCGTGTCCGACTCTTTGTGACCCCATAAATCGCAGCATGCCAGGCTTACCTGTCCATCACCAACTCCCGGAGTTCACCCAAACTCATGTCTATCAAGTTGCTGATGCCATCCAGCCATCTCATCCTCTGTCATCCTCTTCTTCTCCTGCCCCCAATCCCTCCCAGCATCAGAGTCTTTTCCAAAAAGTCAACTCTTTGCATGAGGTGGCCAAAGTATTGGAGTTTCAACTTTAGCATCATTCCTTCCAAAGAACACCCAAGACTGATCTACTTTAGACTGGACTGGTTGGATCTCCTTGCAGTCCAAAGCACTCTCAAGAGTCTTCTCCAACACCACAGTTCAAAAGCATCAATTCTTCAGTGCTCAGCTTTCTTCACAGTCCAACTTTCACATCCATACATGACAACTGGAAAAACCATAGCCTTGACTAGACGGACCTTTGTTGGCAAAGTAATGTCTCTGCTTTTCAATATGCTATCTAGGTTGGTCATAACTTTCCTTCCAAGGAGCAAGTGTCTTTTAATTTCATGGCTGCAATCACCATCTGCAGTGATTTTGGAACCCCCCAAAATAAAGTCTGCCACTGTTTCCACTGTTTCCCCATCTATTTCCCATGAAGTGAAAGGACCAGATGCCATGATCTTAGTTTTCTGAATGTTGAGCTTTAAGCCAACTTTTTCACTGTCCACTTTCACCTTCATAAAGAGGCTTTTTAGTTCCTCTTCACTTTCTGCCATAAAGGTGGTGTCATCTGCATATCTGAGGTTATTGATATTTCTCCCGGCAACCTTGATTCCAGATTGTGCTTCTTCCAGCCCAGCGTTTCTCATGATGTACTCTGCATAGAAGTTAAATAAGCAGGATGACAATATACAGCCTTGATGTACTCCTTTTTCTATTTGGAACCAATCTGTTGTTCCATGTCCAGTTCTAACTGTTGCTTCCTAACCTGCATATAGGTTTCTCAAGAGGCAGGTCAGGTTGTCTGGTATTCCCATCGCTTTCAGAATTTTCCACAGTTTATTGTGATCCACATAGTCAAAGGCTTTGGCATAGTCAATAAAGCAGAAATAGATGTTTTTCTGGAACTCTCTTGCTTTTTTGATGATCCAGCAAATGTTGGCAATTTGATTTCTGGTTCCGCTGACTTTTCTAAAACCAGCTTGAACTTCTGGAAGTTCATGGTTCATGTATTACTGAAGCCTGGCTTGGAGAATTTTGAGCATTACTTTACTAGTGTTCAGGTGTCAACTATACTTTATTTATGTTCTAAAGAATTATATTTTCATACAGTAAATCATATATAAAAATGCCCTATACCTATCAAGTTTTCTAAAACTCTAAACTCATGGATTTTCTTGAGTTATTTTAGTAAATGAGGTGATATTTTTAAAAGTCTTTTTAATTATAAATTGAAGAAGGTAATGGCATCCCACTCCAGTACTCTTGCCTGGAAAATCCCATGGATGGGGGAGCTTGGTAGGCTGCAGTCCATGGGGTCACTAAATCGGACATGACTGAGGGACTTCACTTTCACCTTTTGCTTTCATGCATTGGAGAAGGAAATGGCAACCCACTCCAATGTCTTGCCTGGAGGATCCAAGGGACAGGGGAGCCTGGTGGGCTGCCATCTATGGGGGTCACACAGAGTCGGACACAACTGAAATGATTTAACAACTTAGCAAATTATAAATTAATATAAAGGAATGGATTATTTAATTAATAATATTAAGGAAATTAGTTCGCTGTGTGGAAAAACAATAGCTTACATTCTTGCTGCAGGTCACACAACAAATTAATGCTATGTAATTTAAAAGTTGAACTTTAATGATATATGATGTAGACAGCAGGTATTTATTGTTCTTAGGTCTACATGTCACAAAGAATAGAGAAAACAACTGACGGTTTATAACATCTAGGTGAAAAACACAGGTAGTAGTTATAAAGCAAATAATTTGAATCAGAATCCCATCAACTAGGAAGGTCACAGGGAATGGAAGAGACAGATGTAAACAAATGATGACAATGCATCAGAAGCAGTTGGGATATTTAAAGTTTACCACTTTTTTTTTTTTTTTTGCTTTTGCTTGTTTTGTTTCAAGCAACTGAATTGGACATGCACAATCAAGGATAACCACTTCAGTATTTTTGCCTTTAGAATCGCATAAATAGTATGAAAAGGCAAACAGATAGGACACTAAAAGATGAACTCCTGAGGTTGGAAGGTGCTCAGTGTGCTACTGGAGATTGATAGAGAAATAACTCCAGAAAGAATGAAGATATGGAGCCAAAGCAAAAACAACACCCAGTTGTGGATGTAACTGGTGATGGAAGTCAAGTCCAATTCTGTAGAGAGCAATATTGCATTGGAACCTGGAATGTTAGGTCCATGAATCAAGGCAAATTGAAAGTGGTCAAACAGGAGATGGCAAGAGTGAACATCAACATTTTAGGAACCAGTGAACTAAAATGGACTGGAATGGGTGAATTTAACTCAGATGACCATTATATCTACTACTGTGGGCAAGAATCCCTTAGAAGAAATGGAGTAGCCATCATATTCCACAAGAGTCCAAAATGCAGTATTTGATGCAATCTCAAAAAAATGACAGAATGATCTCTGTTTGTTTCCAAGGCAAACGATTCAATATCACAAAACAAAACAAAACACCAAGTCTATGCCCCGAACAGTCACGCTGAAGAAGCTGAAGTTGAATGGCTCTATGGAGGCTTAAAGCTCAACATTCAGAAAACTAAGATCATGGCATCTGGTCCCATCACTTCATGGCAAATAGATGGGGAAACAGTGGATGACTTTATTTTTCTGGGCTCCAAAATCACTGAAGATGGTGACTACAGCTATGAAATTAAAAGATGCTTATTCCCTGGAAGGAAAGCTATGACCAACCTAGACAGCATTTTTAAAAGCAGAGACATTACTTTGTCAACAAAGGTCCGTCTAGTCAAGGCTATGGTTTTTTGAGTGGTCATGTATGGATGTGAGAGTTGGACTGTGAAGAAAGCTGAGCACCAAAGAATCGATGCTTTTGAACTGTGGTGTTTGAGAAGACTCTTGAGTCCCTTGGACTGAAGGGAGATCCAACAAGTCCATCCTAAAGGAGATCAGTCCTGGGTGTTCATTGGAAGGATTGATGCTGAAACTGAAACTCCAAATGCTTCGGCCATCTGATGTGAAGAACTGCCTCATTTGAAAAGACCCTGATGCTGGGAAAGACTGGGGGCAGGAGGAGAACATGACGACAGAGGATGAGATGGTTGGATGGTGTCACCAACTCAATGGACATGAGTTTGGATGGACTCTGGGAGTTGTTGTTCGACAGGCAGGCCTGGCGTACTGCAATTCATGGGGTCATAAAGAGTCGGACACAACTGAGTGACTGAACTGAACTGATGAAGACCTACAAGAACTTCTAGAACTAGCACCCAAAAAAGATGTCCTTTTCATTATAGGAGTCTGGGATGCAAAAGTAGGAAGTCAAGAGATACCTGGAGTAACAGGCAAATTTGGCCTTGCAGTACAGAATGAAGCCGGGCAAAGGCTAATAGAGTTTTGCCAAGAGAACACACTGGTCATAGCAAACATCTTCTTCCAACTACACAAGAGAAGACTCTACACATGGACATAACCAGATGGTCAATACTGAAATCAGACTGATTATATTCTTTGTAGTGGAAGATGGAGAAGCTCTATACAGTTAGCAAAAAAAAAAACAAAAAAAACAAAAAAAAAAACTGGGAGCTGACTGTGGCTCAGATCGTGAACTTCTTACTGGTAAATTCAGACTTAAGTTGAAGAAAGTAGGGAAAACCACCAGACCATTCAGGTATGACCTAAGTCAAATCCCTTACAATTATAGAGCAGAAGTGACAAATAGATTTAAAGGGTTAGATCTGATAGACAGAGTGCCTGAAGAACTGTGGGTGGATATCCATAACATTGTACAGGGGCAGTGAACAAGACCATCCATGAGAAAACCCAATGCAAAAAAGCAAAATGGCTGTCTGAGAAGGCCTTACAAAGGCCTCCAAAATCACTTTTGAGGGGGCTCCAAAATCACTGCAGATGGTGACTGTAGCCATTAAATTAAAAGATCCTTGCTCCTTGGAAGAAAAGCTATTATCAATCTAGACAGCATATTCAAAAGCAGAGACATTACTTTGCCAACAAAAGTCCTTCTAGTCAAAGCTATGGTTTTTCCAGTGGTCATGTATGGATGTGAGAGTTGAAGTATAAAGAAGGCTGAGAGCTGAAGAATTGATGCTTTTGAACTGTGGTGTTGGAGAAGACTCTTGAGAATCCCTTGGACAGCAAGGAGATCCAATCAGTCTATCCTAAATTAAATCAGTCCTGAATATTCATTGGAAGGACCGATGGTGAAGCTGAAACTCCAATACTTTGGCCACTTGATGCTAAGACCTGACTCACTAGAAAAGACACTGATGTGGTGGGAAAAATTGAAGGCAGGGGGAGAAGGGACCGACAGAGTATCAGATGGTTGGATGGTATTACCCACTTGATGGACATGAGTTTGAGTAAGCTCCAGGAGTTGGTGATAGATAGGAGAAGCCTGGAATCCTGCAGTCCATGGGGCTGCAAAGAGCTGGACACGACTGAGTGACTGAGCTGAACTGAATCAAGCATTAGTGATTTCATGATGACATCATTATAGTTTATTTTTGCTTATTTTTTAAAATTAATTTATTTATTTTAATTGAAGGCTAATTACTTCACAACATTCTAGTTTAAAATAAGACCTATTGTTACCTTTGTCTTTATAGGCTATTTTTTTTTTTCCCTAATTGAAGCTTTCTAATCACAGTTGCACCATGGAGAGTCAGTGAACCTAGTGCAGTCATGTCTGGGGAATATTAGAAATTAACTCCCCAAGGAACAGATACTGCACTTTACAAAGGCCTACTTCACACATTCAGGTAGTCTGGGTCTTCCAACTTTCAGGGGAAGATTTCTTCTACAACGAAGTAGGTTAAGAGATACTGTTGATCATTTCCATAACCCTCTTTTTCCAAGCCTCTACACTTTTCACAATTTAAAGGAAAGTAGAAGACCCTGATGAATTGGAGAAGGAAATGGCAACCCACTCCAGTGTTCTTGCCTGGAGAATCCCAGGGACAGGGGAGCCTGGTGGGCTGCTGTCTTTGGGGTCGCAGAGTCGGACATGACTGAAGCGACTTAGCAGCAGCAGCAGCAGCAGCAGCAGCAGCAGAGGACCCTGTCTAACTCTGCTCCAACTGGATGAAGCTGACATGTATACACAGTAATGAAATACTTTCTTAGCCCACACAAAATAAAATATCCTCTTTGACTTCTGCCCAAGACTTGGGTTTCCTTTAGAGGAAAACACATTGTTGATGAAACTGTGGAAGCCAATTCCTAAGGAAGAAGAGCATTTGTATGTATGAATGTTGTCTTTCTCTCAAGGGAAACTTTTGATCTTTAAAAAAAAAATGTGATTACCATCTTTCTAAATTCCATATGTATGCACTAGTATACTGTATTGGTGTTTTTCTTTCTTGTTTACTTCACTCTGTATAATAGGCTCCAGTTTCATCCACTTCATTAGAACTGATTCAAATGTATTATTTTTAATGGCTGAGTAATACTCCATTGTGTATATGTACCACAGCTTTCTTATCTATTCATCTGCTGATGGGCTGGTGCACTGGGATGACCCAGAGGGATGGTATGGGGAGGGAGGTGGGAGAGGGGTTCAGGATGGGGAACATGTGTACACCCATGGTGGATGCATGTTGATGTATGGCAAAGCAAAAATAAATTAAAAAATAAATAAAATTAAAATAAAAAAAATATCAAAAGAGACATTTGTGGCTGAAAGTAATTCACAAAGTAGGGAGTTTTTTTTTTTTTTTCCCAAAATTGATGAGGCTGTGTGGATTTGGCTTCTTTTTCCTTTTATTACAAAGAACAAATATAAGAAAATAAGCCTGATTTCAATGTATGATCAAAGAAAAGTAACTCAGTATCAAAATTTCTGCTAATTACCTCTAAAATATCCAAATTGATATTTATCATAGAAGACCAAAGTGAGACTCAGTTCAGTTCAGTTGCTCAGTTTTGTCCGACTCTTTGTGACCCCATGAACTGCAGCACGCCAGGCCTCTATGTCCAACCCAGAGTCTACCCAAAACCATGTCTATCGAGTCGGTGATGCCATCCAACCATCTCATCCTCTGTCGTCCCCTTTTCCTCCTGCCCTCAATCTTTCCCAGCATCAGGGTCTTTTCAAATGAATCAGCTCTTCACATCAGGTGGCCAAAGTATTGGAGTTTCAGCTTCAACATCAGTCCTTCCAACGAACACCCAGGACTGATCTCCTTTAGGATGGACTGGTTGGATCTCCTTGCAGTCCAAGGAACTCTCAAGAGTCTTCTCCAACACCACAGTTTGAAAGCATCTAGAGTTATTGTATTACCATCATGGAAATGGGCAAATGATGTTCAGATCAATATTTTATCTTTTTTTTTTCCCATTCTTTTGCCAGAATGGTGAGCTGTAGTGCCAATAGCTCTTCTAAGATGTCTGTTCAGGAAGATAAGTTAGTTGAAACACACCTTTCACAAGCTGGGTTTTGCCTCTAGCAAGAGGAAAATAAATGAATGGGGGAAAACAGTTTTCACGTCACATTTTATGTATGTACTTATGTATAAGTATGCATGTGTTTGTATATATGCATATTGGGATAAGTTCTGGGTGTTCATATATATATATATACTTTTCCAGTGGCTCAGTGGTAAAAGAATCTGTCTACAGTGCAGGAGCCAAAGGAGATGCAGGTTCAGTTCCTGGGTTGGGAAGATTCCCTGGAGGAGGGCAGAAACCCACTGAAGTATTCTTGCCTGGAGAATCCTGTGGACAGAGGACCCTTGCAGACTACAATCCATAGTGTTACAGAGAGTGAGACATAATTGAAGTGACTTAACACACACATACATATATATACATAGTTGCATGTGTAATTTTTTTTTTCTGGAAAACACATTAGGTACAAGTCATCACATTGAGCTGAGTCAATAGAAAGAGGAGGAAAAACTAAAAGGACACATTTTCTGACTACTCACAGTACCTTTTTAAAAAACAGCAGCAAAAAATGAAGCTTCCCTTTGGGTAAAATGTTTAGGGGAAAAGTAAGGGGTTATTCTTTCTATTTCACACACTTAATTTTAATTTGCTATGGTGAGATTTTTTTCTTTTTCTTTTCAACTTTACTCCTGAAATTAAAATTAGCTAGTTATCTTCCTTAGCCTTAAAAGTGGAAAGAAGCATAGAACTCTCAAAAACCACATCATGCAAGTTGAACATCGTGATAGGAGTACCACTTCCGTATAATTGCTATTTCTCTTGTCAACAGATGGCTACCATTTAAAAGCAGGAGTGAAGGCTACTGTTACACTAAATATTTACCAGATAATTTAGAAAGAATTCCTAATTATAAGTGTTGAAAATAATTTATGTAAAACTATTTGTTGCTGTTCACTCACTCAGTAGTGTCTGGCTCTTTGTGACCCCATGGGCTGCAACATTCCAGCCTTCCCTGTCCTTCACTACCCACCTGGAGATTGCTCAAACTCATGTTCATTGAGTAAATGATTGTAAAGAGCTGTACTTTTTAATATATGTGTATTCTAACTCTAACTACAAGTGTACTTTTTCACTTTTATAAAGTAGTATTTGAAAATGAACAAATTACATATGAAGCCAAAATTTGCCTAATTCACAAATAGAAATATTTTGTTGCCTCCACTTTTCTATCTATTAAATATCCTGTTTAGCTTTTATTATATTTAGCATAATGTATATTTGTTAAAATAAATGTCTATTAAAACAGATAAAATGTTACATATTTAAGTTTTATTCCACTGAGAAGTAAATATGGGAGCAGGATATTTAAAAATATCTTAATTCTCTCTATTATTAAATATAACTAAAATAATCTAAACCTAAAATGTTACATATTTTTATAAACATTATTTTTATTAAACCTCAATTTTTTGCTTCAGAAAATTATAAATAGTCAAACAGGAGAGTTTGAGGGGGGGTATATTTATTTCTTCTGATATTCTGCTTCAATGAGCAATAATTTCTCAAGTTAAAACACACACGTTTTGGCATCTGATGACAATTCCTTACTCCTGATAACTTAGCTGTCTTTACCTTGTCCCTTTTCAGCAGTTCAGAGACTAGAACAAATGATTGAAGAGAATATTACCAGGGTGATGGAATTCATTCTTTTGGGTTTATCAGTCCAGAGACAGATTGAAATTTTTCTCTTTCTTCTCATTTTAGTGGTATCTTCCCTAACTTTGGTAGGAAACATTGGCATGATTTCTTTAATCCAGTTGGATCCTCACTTTCACACACCGATGTACTTTTTTCTCAGTAATCTGGCCTTTGTAGACTTTTGTTACTCCTCATCAATAGCTCCAAAGTCCCTGGAGACCCTCCTGACCAAGCACAGGTCCATCTCTCTCTATGCATGTGTACACAGCTGGGCTTTTCCCTGAAGTTCTTGATTTTGGAGACATTCCTTCTTGCAGTAATGGCTTATGACCTCTATGTGGCCATCTGCAGCCCTCTTCTCTACATGGTGATCATGTCCCAAAAGGTGTGCATGCAACTGGTAGCAGGCCCTTACTTATACAGCTTTTCTGTTGCTTTCCTCCACACAGTTGTTACTTTTTGATTGATCTACTGAGGCCCCAGTGTTATTAATTACTTCTATTGTGATGATGTCCCTTTGCTGGCTTTTGCCTGCACAGACACCAGCCTCAAAGAGATCTTGATTTTTATCTTAGCTGGATTCAACATGATCAGCTCTTTGACCACAGTCCTTATTTCTTACCTATACATTGTAGCTGCCATCCTGAGAATCCAATCTGCAGAACGGAGGCACAAAGCATTCTCATCCTGTGGTTCTCGTCTGACTGCTGTCACTATATTCTATGGGACTCTGATCTTCATGTATTTGCAGCCCAAATCAAACCATTCCCTTGACACAGACAAAATGGCCTCTTGTCTACTACACAATAGTCATTCCTATGTTGAATCCCATGATCTACAGCCTGAGGAACCAAGAGGTAAAAAATGCCTTGAGGAAAGCCTTTGAAAAATGTTATTTCCTGTCTCTAATAAACATTAAAATGTAGCTTGTAACACTGACTGTCTTGGAACTATGCTTCATGCAGATATGTTGTTTTTATTATCTTTGATAGATTAATTTTATTTTCACCATTTTTATGTAAGCAAAATGACTTTGCACATGTGTTCTATTTTTTATAAAATTTATAAATAAGATGAATCTTTTTTATATTTCAAAAAAAAAGAAGGATAAAAAAGGTTTTTAGCAGTCACAGTAGAGTGTATTAAATATGCTAAGAGTATACGTCATATTTGAGCAGGGGCACCTCAGATTGAGTGAAAAGCAAGAAGGAAAAATATCTTCTTGAAACTGAGATTGTAATTAAGTTCACGCGGTAAGAAGTGGGTGAGGTTATGTTAATTGCTTTTGTCCAACTTGAAAGAAAATATATTTTAAAGTGCTTATGCTTCACAAGAGGGGGATAATAAACTAAAACATAAAGATTATAAAAAAATAAATAAAAATTATAATGCACATTTTTAACAAATCGCTACTATTTGCATATGTGACACCTGACAGTTTTAACCTGGATAGTTTCTATTTAACTGATAATAAGATTTAGCCACTGCTTTCAAAAATGTTTCTATTTTATACATTGTGGAGACAGAAAAAGGGAAGTGATAAAGTAAGTTTCCTGTCCATCCCCACGTCATTTCATGCAGTAGCCTTTCCTCAACTGTACCCTGTCTACTAAAAAGCATTCCTCTCTGCTTGTGATCCCCACTAGATTTACTGTTGGTTTCTCTCTGTAATTCCATGGTTCTCATGTTGTTCATCCCAGGGACGGAGGAGCCTGGTAGGCTGCAGTCCATGGGGTCGCTAGAGTTGGACACGACTGAGCAACTTCACTTTTACTTTTCACTTGCATGCACTGGAGAAGGAAATGGCAACCCACTCCAATGTTCTTGCCTGGAGAATCCCGGGGACGGGAAGCCTGGTGGGCTTCCATCTATGGGGTCGCACGGAGTCAGACACGACTGAAGCGATGCAGCAGCAGCAGCATGTTGTTCAAAATTATGTCATTTTTCACCATGCAGATCTGGGAATCAGGGTCAGCTTTTGGAAAGTCATACTCTCTTTTTCTGTATCAAAACAAAAATGCAGACATACTCCTATATTCCCCCTGCAAAGCTTCAGATCCTTTTATATTTTAGGGATTTGAAGAAATTGTAATGGGTTGAGGGGACAGAAAGGGGTAGTTTAAAACCAAATTATAAATGTGGTTGTTGTCAGATGTCAGGAATATAGTTCTATGTTGGGGTGGTTGTAAAGTGATGTAATCTAAAACCCAATTAAACTGGAATGTATTTGTTTTCTTTTATTCAGATTCAAATGTTTGGTGTCTACCATGTGGGTGATATTGTGAACTATTCTTGTAGAGCAAAATCAAAAACATTCCTGAATATGCTGAACAGTCTGCTATTTTGGGAAATATTGGCAAAAGAAATGATTGTATAAGTTATTCAGAAACATTTTAGCTTATTTTATCCAAGTTATCTTAGGACACATTTCATTGTCAAGTTAGCTTTCAGATTTATGTGGAGACATCAATATTGCCCTATTAAATTATTTATATTAAACTTTATTTTAATATATGCCTCACCTAACCTCAACACCATTATTAAAGCAGCAATGAGGTGTTCTAAGTGGATGTAAATTGTACAAATTCTGAAGAGAAACAATGACTTACAATCCTGATTTTCAAGTTCTTATATCAACTTCTTTCAGGGTCAGGGAGCACAGTTGCAGAGAAATTAATCTTGGAAATCATGACTGTCAATTGCCAAAGATAAAACTCAAGAAAATAGAACATCTTTGTTGTAGCTTAAAAAAAATAATTCCAAAAGTATAATTTAAATAGTTAAAAGCACAGCAGCAAGCCTATATAGTAAACTGTAGAGTAAAGGGTGAACCTGAGATTGGCAATGTGAGAAGGGTTTAAAGGTTAGTGAATCTTTCAAAAGGAATCTGGCGCCCCTTCTGGGGGATTCAGGGGAGGTTGCTGCAAAACCACCCATTTACCAAAGATAGTTCAGATACATTTGAAGAGCTCCCAGAGAAGAAAGGGTGATAGCCTGGAAGACTAAAAAAAACTAAAGAAAAAACAAAGTTCTATCCACCTCATTAGAACTGATTCAAATGTATTCTTTTTAATGGCTGAGTAATACTCCATTGTGTATATGTACCACAGCTGAAACTGGAGCCTATTATACAGAGTGAAGTAAGCCAGAAGGAAAAACATAAATACAGTATTCTAACGCATATATATGGAATTTAGAAAGATGGTAACAATAACCCGGTGTACGAGACAGCAAAAGAGACACTGATGTATAGAACAGTCTTATGGACTCTGTGGGAGAGGGAGAGAGTGGGAAGATTTGGGAGAATGGCAATGAAACATGTAAAATATCATGTAGGAAACGAGTTGCCAGTCCAGGTTCGATGCATGATGCTGGATGCTTGGGGCTGGTGCACTGGGACGGCCCAGAGGGATGGTATGGGGAGGGAGGAGGGAGGAGGGTTCGGGATGGGGAACACATGTATACCTGTGGCGGATTCATTTTGATATTTGGCAAAACTAATACAATTATGTAAAGTTTAAAAAATAAAATAAAATTGGAAGAATAAAAAAAAAAAAAAAAAAAAAAAAAACAAAGTTCTAACATTGAAACAAAACTCTAAAGAAATATATTAGTTTCATCAGTCTGTGTTAACAAAGTAAACACACTCATTGACTTAAAACAACAAAAATTTATTTCTTCATGGTTCTGGAGCCTACAAGTCTGAAGTCAAGGTATTGGTGGAACCAGGCTCTCTATGAAGCTCTAGGGGAGGTTCCTTCCTTGTTTTTTCCAGCTGCTCATGGTCCCAGGCATTCCTTGGCTTGTAAACATCACTCCAGTCTCTGCTGTCTTCACATGGTCTTCTTCCCCCTACATCTGGGTCCAATTTTCTTTATTCTTGTAAGGACATCACTCACACTGAATTAACGGTCCACCTTACTTCAGTATGACTTCATATTAACAATTTCATCTTCAGTGACCCTATATTCAAATAATGACTTTGTAACCCAATGACCGTATAACCAAACTCTGCAGTTCTTCAGGTTAGGAACTTAACACATCTTATGGGGGGACAATTTCACTCATAATAAGTGCTTGTAAGTGTGTGCATACTCAGTTGTGTTCGACTCTGTGTGACCCTATGGACTGTAACCCACCAGGCTCCTCTGTCCATGGGATTTTCCAGGCAAGAATACTGGAGTGGGTTGCCATTTCCTTCACCAGGGGATGTTCCCCCAGGGATTGAAATCATGTCTCTTGCCTTGCAGATGATTCTTTGCTGCTGAGCCATTGCAGAAGCCCCACTAATAAGTAAGGACAGTTAAAGATGTGCTGGCTCAAATGTCTGGTGAAAACACACCTTATCTGCACCTGCAGGCATAGTGCAGAAAAAAAAAAAAAAATAGCTGAGATTTCCTAGCTTAAGAAAGAGACCTGCAAGTACCTAAAAAGGCTAGCGAAATGGCCTAGATGACTGGTCAAAAGGGATCCAAAACCAGTTAATGTGACAACTGGAGTCTTAAAGATCATAACAAGCCCAAGAACTCATCAAGTAGTTAGGACAAAGGGATATATAACCTAATATCTAATATAGATCAGAAGCTTGAGTTTTTCTCCTTCTGGTTAAGACAGAAGACAAGATGCCCTTCTCTCAATACCAGAATAGTTTCTGTAAAGACTTGATCATTCTCTGGTAAAAATCATCCTAGTGAGTGATAAGATGCAGAGGTGAAGTGCCAAAGATATGTTTATGGAAAGTATTATAAGAGCAAATATAACACTATAGCTAAGTGAACTCCCAAGATGCAGTGACTTAATAAAGTAATTTATTTTTTTCTCAGGCAGCAGTATGAGTTAAGAGGTTTGGGAAGGGGAATTAGACCCTCAATATGGGGTTGCCATCTTTGTCTAAAAAGTGATCATTTCAGTGACAACATTTTCAAGTGGGAAGGAAGAGAAAAAAGTCCATATCTAATGGCTTTAACATAGAGAAGGTGATCTTTAGGTTTCAGGCACCACTTTCTACTGATGGCTCATTGCCAAGACTTGACAACATTATGTATCCCACTGACAAGGGGCAATGGGAACGGTGGTTAACAGCTGGATGACAAATGTTTTACTTATAAAATAAAATATAAAATACTGGACACTGAGGAATATGTCTGCCATAAGGACAGACAAGTTACAATGATCTCTTACAATGATCTCTGTCAATATGATTATTTCTTGAGCAGCCTATTGTTTCATACTTGAAACCAACTTGTTAGAAGCAAACTTGGGTGATTTGAAAACATTAAAAAAAAAAAAAAAACTTTGTTAATGTAGTTTCCAATGCTAATCAAATGGTACTCTTTCTTCCTGTTCAGAACCTAAAGTTATGAAAAAGAACTCTCCTGCCACTGGCTGCCTTTTCTCAGAACCAATCTGAGGGAATGTGTCTTGTGAGAAATTAGTAAATTAGCCTGAGTAACAATACTTTCTGTGCTTAAATGAATCCATCTTTCCAGTGATATTATCACAAGTAAATGTTACTTCTCAGAGTCTTTCTACACATGTTCAGTTGTGCACCCCTTTTAATTGCATTAGCCCTTAAACAAGAATAAACTCATTCATGAGAAATTACTTCTGCTTCTGACTTGCTTTTATGCTGGTAATATTAGCAAGAGTCAACAAGGACAAAAATTTTATTCCACTTATATTAAGAATGAAGGTAGATTAAGTTGACACCAATCAACATAAGTTGAATAGTGAACTTGTAATCAGATCCCAATGGATACCAGTCTGAGCTGTGCTGATCACATTTTAACACATGTTGAGTGCAATGGCATTCAGTTTTACAGAGATTCTTATCTGGTTGATCCATTCTAGTTATTAAAACCTTGACTTAAGCAGCTAAACACAGACCTAAGAATGTAATGTTAGTGACAAGAATTTGGAATCAAACAATAGCTTCATCATAGCAATCAAATGTTTAATAGGACATTCTTCTGATCAAAAGTTAGATTTTAAATGAAAAAAAAAATCCATATTGCTTCATCTTTTTAAACTATGAGAAGGACATGATAGGCTTTAGTCTAAATTTTTCACCTATTTAAATTAATAAAGAGAAAAACTAGCCAAAATCCAAACCAAAGAGTAGAATTATGGTGAGTCAACAGATTGCTTGAAACACAAATAGTGTTAATTATAGAGCAATACATACTGAGAATTAACCTTATGATTGATTCATGACACTAGTTGAAGATTGTGAATACATTTTTGTTTTCAAAGCCCATGTATGTATGAATGTTATGGAAAGCTCTTTTGGTAAATGAGGATCCACCAACTTTTATATTCATGGAAAAGTGATGAAGTCTTAATTTTTTCTCATGAAATTATATATTATTTATAAAACAAGTGAAGAGTAATTATATATGCAAAATATCCTAAGAAATCATATTCAACTCTTACAAAGATACCTCCAAATTAACATGTGCTTATCCAAATGTATTTATGAGTTATCCGATGACTACACTTAGCACAATTTTGCATACACTGGGACTAACAGTAATAGGTCAGGGTTAGTATGTTTGCATATGTAGATAAAGGAGGCTTAGTCCTGAGAGTCCATTCATGGAGTAAACCATCACTGTGTTAGACTGGACCTCTTAGTATATTTAAGTGTTGCCCATATACAGTCTATTTTAAACAGGGAATTTATATGCCTGGACATTTATAACAGGAAGCTGCATACATAGAATTATGTACTGCAGGTTCACTGCCTCAAGTTTGCCTTGATGATTGCTTTGTTAACCGCCTCTTTCACATCTTTGTTCCTCAAACTGTAGATCATGGGATTCAGCATGGGAATCACTGTGGTGTAAAATACAGCCACCATCTTCCCCTGCTCCACAGACTCTTGAGTGGGCCTCCTGAGATACATGAAGATGAGAGTCCCATAAAACATGGTAACAGCTGTCAGGTGGGACCCACAGGTGGAGAATGCCTTCCTCCTGCCATCAGCAGAGCGCATGCACAGCACGGCTGCTATGATGAGGGTATAGGAAACGAGAACCACAGAGAGGGAATAAGTGAAATTAATCCCAGCAATAACAATCATGGTGTATTCTTTAATGTGGACCCCTCCACAGGCAATCTTGATAAGAGGAGGGTCAGCACAATAGAAATGGTTGATTTTAAAGTTTCCACAGAAGTACAGGCCATATGTCCACAGTGTGCAGATAAGGCTAACAGAGAATCCATAGATGTATGGCACAGAGATGAGACGAGCACAGACAGTCCTGGACATTTTACTGCCATAAGGGAGAGGGTTGCAGATGGCCATGTAGCGATCAAAGGCCATCACAGCCAAGATATATACTTCCACATGGACAAGGGCTATGAAGAAGTAACACTGCACCAAACACCCCACATAGGAAATGGTTTTTGTCTCTGATAGTATGTTTTCCAGCATCTTTGGAGTGACATTGGAAAAGAACCACACATCCACAAAAGACAAATGACTCAAGAAAAAGTACATGGGGCTCTGAAGCTGGGGGCTGATGCTGACCAAAATAATCATACCAATGTTCCCTATCAGAGTGATCATGTAAACTACTAGAAACACCACAAAAAAGAGAACTTGAAGCTCCTGATGACTGGTCAACCCCAGAAGAATAAATTCTGTCACATCTGTGAAATTTGGCATTGCCTTCATTTAGACCCAGTCTGCATTGCCTATGGACAAATTAAAAGAAACAAATAGATTTATTTTATTCTTGAAAATTTTGAGTCATGTTTATCAGTATCCTAGTTCAAATAATATAAAAGTCAATGTAGACTTTGCACAGTCTAATATAAGACTATATAATAACATTTATTTCCTTTAATAGGCCTTATAGGTAATTATTGCAATATTTATTAATTTCTTAACTATAAAACAATTACATTCATGTACTACTAGTATCAGACACTTGTTTTTGCTAAATTATTACAATGATGTTAACATCATAGAGTGTTAATAGAAGTAAAGGTAGACCGAGAGTCATCAGAGAATGACCAAATCCATTTCAACATATTGTCTTATAGGAAAAGACTTGAGACTCATAAATATTCAACCAAGGTCAGACAACCACTTTGTGCTGAATAGGGAAGTAGTAAGAGTGAATCATTGAAATTCCATTGAATACTATTTTTGTGTATGATGGTTGCCTCTCATTGTCAATATTAATACAAATACATGTAATATTAACTTACTAATTTCCCTATGACTTGAAAGATATCCTTTTTAAAAAATGTATTTGTGTATTTATTTTTGGCTGCCCTTGGGCTCCTCTTGGTTGGGGTGTGTGGGCTTCTCACTGCAGTGGCTTCTCTTGTTGTGGAGCACTGACTCTAGATGAGCAGGCTTAAATAGCTGTGGATCACAGGTTCTAGAGTGCAGGCTCAGTAGCTGTGGCTCTTGGGCTTAGTTGCTCCATGGCATGTGGAATCTTCCTTCCACCAGGGATTGAACTTGTGTCCCCTACATTGTTAGGCATATTCTTATCCACTGAGCCACCAAGGAAGTCCAGAAGATATCTTCTTATCTACACAATTTTATGGGATGATTGTCTTAAATCTTGGTCTTACAATCTAGTCATACCTTGGCATACCTTTCTACACTATGCCAGCATAGGATATAAAAAGCTTTCATCTTATGAAAATCCTAGTCATGTTTTATTTTATTTAGCTATATATTTCACTTGCTTGATTACTGCTCCTTGCAGGATGAGGTAACAGGTATTTAACGACACAGACTGTATCAATTTAACAGCTATCTTAGAAAAGTAAACTGCAAGTGGTTCAATCACCATATCAAAATTATATCAATTGATAAATTCTATTTACATATAAAATTCAGGTGCCATGTTTTTAAAATTACTGTCCTATTTCAGATTCTACTGCTTTTAAGCAACAATCCATTATATGTCCAATTATTTATTTTCAAATTCAATGCCATTACAAGGAAAATGTCCACAAGGAATGTTTTCTCTGTTTAATATACTTCCCCAGATAAGTCTTCTGAGAAGTAAACTGCTCTGAGTACTTAGGGATGCATCTGTAGGATTAACATCATCTTGGGAATTTAAGATCCTCATAATAATATTGCTTGAAGAGAATATTATGACATAAAATGGGCTGTAGTTATAATTGCTTATAATAATTAATTTACAGACATTAAAACCAATTTTATGCCAAATATATTTGCTATGTTATATTTATTATGTATTACATTATATCTAAGAGGTATTTTAGAAGTATCTAGAAGTAGCTTAAGTTTTATAGTATGAAATTGAACAAGCTATGTGAGATTCTGGTTTGTATCATTATTGATTCTTTTTGAAAATGAGTGAATGAAAAGCATACAAATGAGACAATTTAGGGAATGGAACTACTGTGAGACAAAAATGGAGCATGCTGATAAACAGAGAAATAAGCAGAAGCAGGATGCACACAGAGTAGTCAAAGATCTCTTTGAGGATTGACTTTTCAGTTATGGGCAAGTAGCCAGTTATATAAAAATATTGAGGAAAATAAATATACAAAAAGTTAGAAGAGGAACTATTTTAAAAAGTGTATAAACTCTATGATTGTATCATGGCTCCCTCCAATAAGTTCAGTTCAGTTTAGTTCACTCAGTAGTGTCAGACTCTTTGCGATCCCATGAACCGCAGTGCACCAAGCCTCCCTGTCCATCACCAATCCTGGAGTTTACCCAAACTCATGTCCATTGTGTCGGTGATGCCATCCAACCACCACATCCTCTGTCATCCCCTTCTCCTCCTAACTTCAGTCATTCCTAACATCAGGGTCTTTTCAGATAAATCAGCTCTTTGCATCAGGTGGCCAAAATACCAGAGTTTCAGCTTCAACATCAGTCCTTCCAATGAACACCCACACTAATCTCCTTTAGGATGGACTGGTTGGATCTCCTTGCAGTCCAAGGGACTCTCAAGAGTCTTCTCCAACAACATAGTTCAAAAGCATCAATTCTTTGGTGCTCAGCTTTCTTTATAGTCCAACTCTCACAACCATACATGACCACTGGTAAAATCATAGCCTTGACTAGACAGACCTTTGTTGGCAAAGTAATGTCTCTGCTTTTTAATATGCTGTCTAGGTTGGTCATGACCTTCCTTTGGAGGAGTATCTTTTAATTTCTTGGCTGCAATCACCGTCTGCAGTGATTTTGAAGCCCCCCAAAATAAATTTAGCCACTGTTTCCACTGTTTCTCCATCTATTTTCCATGAAGTGATGGGACCGGATGCCATGAAGTTAGTTTTATGAATGTTGAGCTTTAAGCCAATGTTTTCACTCTCTTCTTTCACTTTCATCAAGAGGCTCTTTAGTTCTTCACTTTCTGCCATACGGGTGGTGTCATTTGCATATCTGAGGTTATTGATATTTCTCCTGGCAATTTTTATTCCAGCTTCTGCTTCTTCCAGCTCAGTGTTTCTCATGATATGTACTCTGCATAGAAGTTAAATAAGCAGGGTGACAATATACAGGTTTGCTGTACTCCTTTTACTATTTGGAACCAGTCTGTTGTTCCATGTCCAGTTCTAAATGTTGCTTCCTGAACGGCATACAGGTTTCACAAGAGGCAGGTCAGGTGGTCTGGTATTCCCATTTCTTTCAGAATTGTCCACAGTTTATTGTGAACCACACAGTCAAAATTTCTGGTATAGTCAATAAAGCAAAAATAGATGTTTTTCTGGAACTCTCTTGCTTTTTTGATAATCCAGTGGATGTTGGCTATTTGATCTCTGGTTCCTCTGCCTTTTCTAAAACCAGTTTGAACATCTGGAAGTTCACGGTTCATATATTGCTAAAGCCTGGCTTGGAGAATTTTGAGCATTACTTTACTAGCATGTGAGATGAATGCAATTGTGTGGTAGTTTGAGCATTCTTTGGCATTGCTTTTCTTTGGCATTGAAATGAAAACTGACCGTTTCCAGTCCTGTGGCCACTGCTGAGTTTTCCAAATTTGCTGGCATATTTAATGCAATACTTTCACAGCATCATCTTTCAGGATTTGAAATAGCTCAACTGGAATTCCATCACTTCCACTTTGTTCATAGTGATACTTCCTAAGGCCCACTTGACTTCATATTCCAGGATGTCTGGCTCTAGGTGTGTGATCACACCATCATGATTATCTGGGTCATGAAGATCTTTTTTGCATAGTTTTTCTCTGTATTCTTGCCACCTCTTCTTAATATCTTCTGCTTCTGTTAGGTCCATACCATTTCTGTCCTTTATTGAGCCCATCTTTGCATGAAATATTCCTTGGTATCTCTAATTTTCTTGAAGAGATCTCTAGTCTTTCCTATTGTATTGTTTTCCTCTATTTCTTTGCATTGATCACTGAGGAAGGCTTTCTTATCTCTCCTTGCTCTTCTTTGGAACTCTGCATTCAAATGGGTATATCTTTCATTTTTTCCTTTGCCTTTTGCTTCTCTTCTTTTCACAGATATTTGTAAGGCCTCCTCAGACAGCCATTTTGCTTTTTTGCATTTCTTTTCTTGTGGATGGTCTTGATCCCTGTCTCCTTTGCAATGTCACAAACCTCCATCCATAGTTCATCAGACACTCTGTCTATTAGATCTAGTCCTTTAAATCTATTTCTCGTTTCCACTGTATAATAAGGAATTTGATTTAGGCCATACCTGAATGGTGTAGTGGTTTTCCCCACTTTCTTCAATTTAAGTCTGAACTTGGCAATAAGGAGTTCATGTTCTGAGCCACAGTCAGCTCCTGGTCTTGTTTTTGCTGACTGTATAGAGCTTCTCCATCCTTGCCTGCAAAGAATATAATCAATCTGATTTCAGTGTTGACCGTCTGGTGATGTACAAGTGTAGAGTCTTCTCTTGTGTTGTTGGAAAAGGGTAGCAACTCACAATTTGTAATTTGATTAATATCTGTGAACTATTTTCCTACCTCTGAAATCATTCATATGGGTATTAAATGCACCACAGAGAAAATGATTTGGGCACATAACATAGGCACTCATATTTCAGTTCTGGTCTGGATTCACCTGTACCCTATATTTTCATGACTGTAGATCTTCTGGCTGCTAAGTGTGGATATACTAAGCCAGATATGAGTTGATGATTTTGACTGGGAGATAGAGCTAAGACCAAGAATTTTCATATATAAAAACTCTTGACTCTTCTTGGTGAAGCCATAATTAACTAATTAACAGAGTTCGATTTGGATTATTGGTACTACTAATTATAAGAGGATGAGATGGTTAGATAGCATCACCAACACAATGGACATGAGCCTTAGCAAACTCTGGGACATAGTGAAGGACAGAGGAGCCTGGCATGCTGCAGTGCATGGAGTCTCAAATAGCTGAATACAACTTAGTGACTGAACAACAACAGCAACTAAATATAGAAAATATAAAAAATCATCAAGGCACCTAAGAAACATAAAGTAATAATACTACTTCTCCAATTTCCCTTCCTGTGTGATATGTGGGTTTTCTTCCACTTGTCATAATCACTAGCTCTGTAATAGTAGAGTTTGTCTCATTCATTTTAGAACACTTCAAACTGACTACATTAGTTGTTATATATTGTAGACATTCATGGATAGTCACACATGATTTTTAAGCATCCTGATCTCCAGATCAGCTTCATAGAATGTATTACTGTGTTCATAACTAATAAAATTTCTATTAAAAATTGTTCTAGTGGCAGCAGTCTCAGCTTTAAGGTAAGATAATAGCTAACTTTTGTTGAATCCTTACAAAATCTTTTGTAAGCAAAGGTCTCATGAGAGAGGTTCAAATTAGTGTATCTTTCTAAACAATGAGAAAACTGAAGCACTGACAGACTAAGAGGCTTTCCTTGGATCAGACATGTGCAAATTGGCCAGATGGAAATGCAAACCAATTAATTGGACTCTAAGGGTACACTCTTAATAACTTTATATCACTGCTGCCTCTTTGATAACTTTTTCTAATATTCTATTTCTCTACATTTAAAATTCAGTTTGATTATCCTCCAAAAAAGGGGAAATTTTATCCTTTTGATAATTCATGCTTGATGAACCAGAAGAGCTTGGCAATGCCCTAGAGCCCTAAAACCAGAGTTCTTGGACCACCATTATCTAAGCCTCTCAAGGTTTGGTGATCCTATAGTCCTAGGGCCAGATGACTGAAGTAATTTCTTATAGAGAGCCACTTTGTTAAATAACTGTGCATCATCTTTTAAAGCAATTAAGCCTATAGAATATATAATTTACAAATTAAAAAAATCACTTTCATTAACTTTTTAGGAATTTTATACAAACACACAATACAGCAAAAGTATAATTTTTGTCCAATATAGTGAAAGACAGGGATGTGTGGCATGCTACAGTCCATGGGATGGCAAACAGTAGGACACAACTTAGTGACTGAACAATAACAATAATTCCCAATGACGCAATACCTTCAATTCCACTCAGATACATTTTAAAACACAATGTGAAAATCACTGGTTTTTGTAGAGAAGACATAAAAGTCAAAACCTGAAGAGCAAAAATTCTTGTCAGTCCCTATGGTAGCAAGATATTCTTATGAATTTTTATATCAACTATTAATATAAATATTAATATTCCCCAAGTATATAATTCCAGACAATCAAACACTGTGATAACAAATAGGTCCACAAGTAAGGTCTTAGTCTCCTCTTCAAAAAGAGGAAAAAAATTAAAAATGTGATTGCATTAATCTGCATTGCAGAGTATAAAATTTGCAGACCTACTTTCGGCAGCAACAAAAAAACAATGATAATTCCTCACTATTTATAATAGAGTCTTGAACACTGCACACATTGAGAGCATTTCCCCAAGGAACTATCCAGATAATGATGAAACAAATTATAATTAAAATTATAGAAACGTCTCAGGAGTAAGGGAAGTTAAGGAGGATGAATCAGAAGAATGTCTTCTGATAACATTAGTGACCAATATCCTTAATATCATGATATAATCTCTCCCATCTTCACATGGTATAATATCTGCCTCAGGAAAACACCTTGCACCTCAGGAAAGCATTCTTGGTTTGCATTATAAAATGTTCCTCAGTAACTTTCTTTTCTATTGTGCTTTAGTTCTAGTAATCATTATCTTTCAGGCCAAACACAGCAATGCACATTTTATGCATCTCATGGCTGTTGAAGAGATCCCGGGTGCCTCAAAAGTACAGATCACATGGAAACATCCAGGGAGAATGAGTACAAGTAGAGGTCATTGGTGGAGAAGTTGATTGTAGTAGAACAATTTATCAGTGCACTGAGGCTCTTTTGGGAGTCAGTAGAGCATCAACTTCAATGTCAGTCAGATCAGAAATAACATCGTAAGTCTGCACCATAGTCAACTACCTGTCTTTGGAAAAGTAAGGATTTTCAGTTCCAAAGCTTATGTGTAGAAAAAGGAAACTGCTGTCTCACAGTGAGGTGTGGGGATCACAGATAACATTGGGAAATTCTTAGTACAATGCCTGTCTCTGATGAAGCCGTCAAAAAATTTAAATGACCTGTGTAGTTTCACCTATTAACAGTTCACAAGTACAGTCTCACCACCTATTTGTGATTGTGATCAGTATTATCTCTGTGTTGAAGGGTAAAAAAAAGCATATGTAAAATAATTCTGAGGTTCAATTTTTCCACAAAGTATAGATAGTAGGGGCTTCCCTTGTGGCTCAGATGGAAAAGAGTCTGCCTACAATGCAGGAGACTCATGTTTGATCCCTGGGTCCTGAAGACCCTCTGGAGAAAGGAATGGCTATCCACTCCAGTATTGTTGGTGCTCCCCTAGTGGCTCAGACATTAAAGATAGCTAGCAGATTAAAAACTCTGAATGGAAAACAAAATTGCTCATAAACTCTGATTTGTACTACCTCAACTTTGCTGGAAAATCATGCACAGAATAATACTCAGGCAAAGCTTTCCTCTGTATTCTTCAGTGCCCAAGGACCCCAGACTCCTTAGTTCCTTCTCACCTTTTATGAAGAAATAGCATCAGGCAAACTCATTGGCCCACATTATTATAACTTAACCTGCACTCCCTAGAGAAAAATGAAATTTAAAATAAGAAAGCATTGTGTGTGTGTGTATATGGTGTGTGTTAAAGCAGGAGAGAGCAAGGAAGAGAGTGAAGGTTAAATACATTTTATACTACAGATGCTTAACTATAACAAAGTTGATAGATATATAAATAAATGTATGAATGAGATCCATTTTTTAAAAGTATGTTACAAAACCATCCTGAATTTCCTGTAAATGGCAAAATTGCTTGAAATTCACAGAAAGAATCCAGATTTTGGGGAAATTATGAACCAGTAGTGATCTTGGAGATCAGATACTACATCCTAAAAATTAACTAGATGAATGACACAAAATGAGTGGTTCAAGGTCACACACAAATTAGTTTGAATATTGGAAGCTAAAACCAGGAACATGACATAACCAATGACCTTGACATTATCATTCTTCATGCAACACTGAAACAACTCTGAAAAGAGTATAGAAAGTGGTTCACTTTTGGGAAAAAAAAAAAAAAAAAGAGGTAACATAGATTACCCAAATCCATTTGCCAAATTCACTTGCTAAATTCAGACTTAAATTGAAGTAGTGAAAATCACTAGACTATTTAGGTATGACCTAAGTCAAATCCCTTACAATCATACAGGGGAAGTGACAAATAGAGTCAAGGACTAGATATGATAGACACGGTGCCTGAAGAACTATGGACAGAGGTTCGTGATACAGTACAGGAGACAGGGATCAAGAAGATACCCAAGAAAAAGAAGTGCAAAAAGGCAAAATGGTTGTCTGACAAGGCCTTACAAAGAGCTGAGAAAAGAAGAGAAACAAAAAGGCAAAGGAGAAAAGGAAAGATATGCCCATTTGATGCAGAGTTTCAGAGAAAATAGCAAGGAGAGATAAGAAAGGTTTCCTCAGTGATCACTGCAAAGAAATAGAGAAAAACAATAGAATGGGAAAGATTAGAGATCTCTTCAAGAAAATTAGAGATACCAAGGGAACATTTCATGAAAAGATGGGCTCAATAAAGGACAGAAATTATATGAACCTGACAGAAGCAGAAGATATTAAGAAGACATGGCAAGAATACAGAGAAGAACTATACTTAAAAGATTTTCATGACCCAGATAATCATGATGGAGTGATCGCTCACCTAGAGCCAGACTTCCTGGAATGTGAAGTCAAGTGGGCCTTAGGAAGCATCACTATGAACAAAGCTAGTGGAGGCAACGGAATTCTGGTTGAGCTACTTCAAATCCTCAAAGATAATGCTGTGAAAGTGCTGCACTCAATATACCAGCAAATTTGGAAAACTCAGCAGTGGCCACAGGACTGGAAGTCAGTTTCATTCCAATCCCAAAGAAAGGCAATGTCAAAGAATGTTCAAACTACCACACAATTGCACTCCTCTCACACACTAGCAAAGTAATGCTCAAAATCCTCCAAGCCAGGATTCAACAGTATGTGAATCTTGTACTTCCATATGTTCAACCTGGATTTAGAAAAGGCAGAGGATTAGGAGATCAAATTGCTGACATCCACTGGATCATTAAAAAAGCAAGAGAGTTCCAGAATAAAAAAAAAAAAAAAAACATCTACTTCTGCTTTCTTGACTACAGCAATGTCTTTGACTGTGTGGATGACAATAAATTGTGGACAATTCTGAAAGAGATGGGAATACCAGACCACCTGACCTGCCTCTTGAGAAATCTGTATGCAGATCAGAAAGAAATAGTTAGAACTGGACATGGAATAACAGACTGGTTCCAAATACGAAAAGAAGTACATCAAGGCTGTATATTGTCACGCTGCTTATTTAACTTCTATGCAGAGTACATCATGAGAAATGCTGGGCTGGATGAAGCACAAGCTGGAATCAAGTTTATTTGGAGAAATATCAATAACTTCAGATATGCAGTAGACACCACCCTTATGGCAGAAAGTGAAAAAGAACTAAAGAGCCTCTTGATGAAAGTGAAAGAGGAGAGTGAAAAAGTTGGCTTAAAGCTCAACATTCAGAAAACTAAGATCATGGTATCTGGTCCCATTGCTTCATGGCAAATAGATGGGGAAACAATGGCTGACTTTATTTTGGGGGGTGTCCAAAATCACTGCAGATGGTGATTGCAGCCACGAAATTAAATGACACTTACTCCTTGGAAGGAAAGTTATGACCAACCTAGACAGCATATTAAAAAGCAGACATTACTTTGCCGAGAAAGGTCCATCTAGTCAAGGTTATGGTTTTTCCAGTAGTCATGTATGGATTTGAGAATTGGGCTATTAGGAAAGCTGACTACTGAAGAACTGATGGTTTTGGATGTAGTGTCAGGAAAGACTTTGAGAGTCCCTTGGACTGCAAGGAGATCCAACCAGTACATCCTAAAGGAAATTGGTCCTGAATATTTATTGGAAGGAATTATGCTGAAGCTGAAACTCCAATACTTAGGCCACCTGATGAGAAGAACTAACTCATTGGAAAAGACCCTTAAGCTGGGAAAGATTGAAGTAGAGAAGAGAAGAGGACAAAAGAGGATAAGATGATTGGATGGCATCACCAACTCAATGGACATGAGTTTGAGTGGACTCTGGGAATTGGTGATGGACAGGGAGGCCTGGCATGCAGCAGTCCATGGGATCGCAAAGAATCACACACGACTGAGTGACTGAACTGAACTGAGGAGAATTTACTTGTGAAAACATGAGCTATGAAGTCAGCTTGTGGAATTCTCATTCTGGCTTTAGCAATTTTGATCCAAGCACTCTGGACAATATTTCTTAACATTTCTGGGCTTCATGATTTTTTTGTCTACTCAAAATGGATTCCTTATATGGATAGGGTTATTTTGAGGATTATACAGTAGAAATATGCAATACAGAAAATATTGTTCTACATACATGTCTGTCTGTATGTGTGTATGCTTAGTTATTTCTGACACTTTGTACACCAATAGACTGGCTAGTTCTTAGTAATCATAGCTATTAGTCATTAAGTAAAGAATCCTAGACAATGGCATTCAATATATTTCAATTTCCTTATCATCCACCTAAATGATTTAATGAATTTTATAAGTAACAGTACCTAAAATAGTAAATATCCACACTTTTCTTGTCATTGGTATTTCCTTTTTCTATCTTGTCATTTATGAATCATAAGTTTAGTTTTGGTAATGCACATGATTGTCTAAATAAAAAAGCAGAATTTTTATGGTTATAAATAAATAAATGTATAATATAGAAGTCTACATATCTATTAAAAAAGAGCCATCTTTGGAAAGAATATCAATTTCATGGCTCTTCTGAATAATGCAGGCAGAATTTATATTATTTGTCAATTGATACATTTCCCTAAGAGATTACACATATAGGTGAGTATTAAGTAACTACTTTGTTAGATAGTATTTTGCACTAAATGAATTCTCTGGATAAATAACAACTGGGTACAATGCAGATTTGCCATGGGACCCAACTGCTTTTCTAGTGATTTTCTTTTTTAGGTTCATTGTCAATATTTTTCTTCATAGGTTGGGAAGTCCACATCATAATATTGATATCTGCCATCGATACTCATACCATATTCTGTTACCTGTAATATTTGCTTAATCCAATTTAATGCAGTTTCTTCCAAACAATTATCATATCTTTGTGCCACAACCTATTACCATCTTACTTTGGGTTATGGGTTGAATAGTTTTTTTAATATCCATATATCAAAATCTTGACTCCCAATACTTCTGAATACGACTGAATCTGTAGATATAGTTTTTAAATAGGATATTAAGTTGTAATGAGTTCAGATGAGTGCATCCTAACCCAAGATGACTGGTGTCATATTTAAGCAAGGAGATTAGGGCACAAAAGTACACACAGGAAAGACTGTGACAGACACGAGGTGATGGCCATCTATAAGGCAGACAGAAGTTTCAGCATGAAACCAACCCTACTAATGCTTTGATCTTGAGTTAGTATCCTCCAAACTGGAAAGAAATCAGTCTCCTTTGTTTAAGCCACCCAGGCTGTGGTACTTAATTATAGCAGCCCTTGCAAACTAATATGCTCTGCCTTCTGTTGACAAAGAGACTGCTTTCATATTCAAAGGAAATTTAGTTTCTTTGAAGAGTATCATTTTTAATATATTTTAAACCATTATAGTACACATTCAAAATGTGCACAAAACATAAATTTCCATGGGGTCACAGAGTCAGACATGACTAAGCATGTGCAGGTATTAATTCAGTTCATGAGGGCAAAGCAAAGCCTCCATGACCTAATCACTTCCCTAAAGCCCTCACATCTAAATAGCAATTGTTCTTTTATTACTTTAAGTGTAGAAATCAAATTGCCAGCATTCACTGAATCACAGAGAAAGCAAAAATGTTCTAAAAAATAAAAAAAAAAATCTACTTCTGCTTCACTGATTACACTAAAACCTTTGACTGTGTGGATCACAACAAACTGTAGAGAAACTTAAAGAGATGGGAGTACCAGACCACCTTAGCTGTCTTCTGAGAAACTTGTATGTTGGTCAAGAAGCAACAGTTAAAACTGGACATGGAATAACAGACTGGTTCAAAATTGGGAAAGGAGTATGTCAAGGCTATATGTTGTCAACCTGTTCATTTAACATATGCAGAATACATCGTAAAAAATGCTGAGCTGAATGAATAAAAAGCTGGAATCAAGATTGCTAGAAGAACTATCAACAACCTCAGATATGCAGATAATACCTCTCTAATGTCAGAAAGTGAAGAGGAACTAAAGAGGATTAGGGTGAAAGAAGAGATTGAAAAAGCTGGCTTGAAACTCATTATTCAAAACTCTAAGATCAGTCACATTGTTCATGCGTGTTCACTTACTTCAGTCATGTCCTACGCTTTGTGACCCCATGGACTGTAACATGCCAGACTTCTCTGTCTATGGGGATTCTCCTGGCAAGAATACTGGAGTAGATTGCCATGCCCTTCTCCAGGAGATCTTCCTTACCCAGGGATCAAACCAGAATATTTTGTATCCTTTATGTCTCCTGCATTTCTAGGCAGGTACTTTACTACTAGTGCTACATGGGATGTCCTATCACTTCATGGCCAATAGAAGGGGAAAAATTGGAAGCAGTGACAGATTATATTTTCTTGGGCTCCAAAATCACTGTGGATGGTGACTGAAGCCATGAACTTAAAAGAGGCTTTCTCCTTGGAAAGAAAGTTATGGCAAATCTAGATAGCATATTAAAAAGCAGAGACATCACTTGGCTGACAGAGGGTGGTTTTTTTCTGTTGTTGTTGTTTGTTTGTTTTTTTAGTAGCCATGTATGGATGTGAGAATTGGACCGTAAAGAAGGCTGAGCACTCAAGAACTGATGCTTTCAAATTGTGGTGCTGGAGAAGACTCTTGAGAGTCTTTTGGACTGCAATGAGATCAAATCAGTCAATCCTAGAGGAAATCAACCCTGAATATTCACTGAGAGGACTGTTGCTAAAGCTGAAACTCCAACTGGCCACTCATCACCAACTCATCACCAGCTTAACAGACATGAATTTGAGCAAACTCCAGGAGATAGTGAAAGACAAGGAAGCCTGGTCTGCTGCTATCCATGGGGGTCACAAAGAGTCAGACATGACTGAGTGGCTGAACAGCAACAGCATAGTATCCATTTAGGTACATGACTGTACCTAAACTTATGTATTCTTCTTATTTTTGAAAAATGTCTAGAGTGCTTCCTGATGTGGCTATTACAAAATGCATTCTTGCTCCTGTCTCTATATGAATATATCCGTGCACTTCTGCTTGATAAAATTTTGGATAGAATTGCTGATTTACAGATGAGGTATATAGTCTGCTTAAACTGGCAAATAGTTTCACAAACTGGTTATATTAATTACATTCCCATTAGCACTATTTAAGTAGTTTTGTTTCATGGTCTCACCAATATTAATATTACAAGGTGTTTATCAAATTTTTTTGTATGCTAGGTTTGTGTGTAGGTACAAATATTTTATAGTTCTAATTTTCATTTCTCTAATTTCCATTGAAATTGAAGATATGTCACATATTACTCAGTTTTTTGAATATATCTTTGTTGAGAACATTTCCATGATTTGCTTTTCTTTTTTTCATTCATTTCCATGAATTAATTGGGTAATATTCTAACATTCTATAATGAATTAGACTTAAATCACATTAATATTTCCAGCTCTGTCACTTAATACCTGTAATCTGTGGCAGTTGTTTAATGGTTCTTTGTTTCAGGTTCTCCCAAGTACAAATCTGAGACAGTAACATCACCTGTCTCAGTTGTTTCAATGGCCATTGACATAATATCTGTAAATATCTGGGGGAAAAGATCTGTAAAATATGTGCTGATTATTGTTTGGCATATAAGCAACACTATACATGGATTGTCTATTAATCTGCCTTCTAATGTTTTTGCAAACTATACTCTATGTTTGGTCTTTCACTAGTATCACTTGTTATTCTAACATCCACACTAAGCTTAATAAATTCTGAAGTCATCCAATGTTTTTTTCTTTGGCTTTAAAAATGCAGAATAAAAACCATTTTAGCTACCATTTCTTCCTCTCTCTTTATAATTTGTTTCTTTTCAGTAAGTTAGTTCTGTCTTTTGAACTACCCAAATTTATACTGTTGTTCCATATGATCTGTATTTATGTATATTTAGTCACAAGTTTGTTCTCATTGATGGATTTTATTTTCTTTGTGTTAAGTGTTAATCCCTCAGTCATGTCTGACTCTTTGTGACCCTATGGACTGTAGCTTGCCAGGCTCTTCTGTCCATGGAATTCTCCAGGAAAGAATACTGGAGTGGGTTGCCATTTTTTCTCCAGGGGATTTTCCCAACCCAAGGATTGAACCTGGGTCTCCTACATTATAAGCAGATTCTTTACCTTCTGAGTTACCAGGGAAGCTCTTGTTTTCCTTGTACTCCATCCTAATTGAAAAGTTTCTTCACAAGTTCTAGTTGTCCACTTTATTCTTTATAGTCCCATGGCTTTAGTATTAACCTTTATTTCTTTCAAATATTAAATGTATAATTTGCATAATATAAATTCAATATCTGAAGTTAACAGTATCCTTCCTTTTTTTTTTTTTTCTATTTTTCTGGAAATTTGCATGAACAAGGACTTTATCTATGGAAGTTCCTTCATGTGTGAGTGGTTGATAGTTCATTTCTGTATTTATGGTTTTCCAGTCCCACAAAGCTTATTTTAAAGTAGGAACACCTTAAATTCACTTTAAATGAATTTGACAGCTCATTAAAACACTGTAAATCTAAACCCAAAATGACAAAAAAAATTGATGTATTATTTTTTGGATTTTCAGTAAAAATTATTTTTAACTTGTCCATTCATCAAAACCTAAGTAAATTACTTTGATTTTGTTGTTACTGCTGTTATTGTTGACTCTATACCTCTGTTGAAGTTATAGGCCTACAACAATCTTAATTTCATGAGAGACGTCTATTCTAGCTCCTTGCTTTTTGTGAACCTTATCACTGGCCTCTCATATTCCATTAAATAATTATACTTAAAGACCGAGTTACCTTTAGATGACCTATTGGTCTCAGCATGTATAAAACACAAGTCTACATGATTGGCAGAGGTGGTGCTGGACTGGACTATCTCTCATCACTTTGAGATTTGAATTGCAGTATCTTTGTCTCTAAACAGGAAAAATAATTTCAGTTCCACGGGGTTTCCATTGAAAATAAGTATTTTCTACTCTTAATATTCTGTGAAATAAAGTGAGATAAGGTAAAGGACTGTGTGGTTTGCAAATTGGTATTCAAATGTGAAGTATTACTATTATTATATTATATATAGTATAACATGGAATTATTCTATATTATTATAGCTGTGTTTTAAGCAATATGGATTGACATAATAGTTTTAGACACATGTATTATCAAGAAAGCTGAGCACTGAAGAATTTATGCTTTTGAACTGTGGTGTTGGAGAAGATGCTTGAGAGTCCCTTGGACTACAAGGGATCAAACTAATCAATCCTAAGAAAATCAGTCCTTAATATTCATTGGAAGGACTGATGTTGAAGCTGAAACTCCAATACTTTGGCCACCTAATGAGAAGAACTGTCTCACTGGAAAAGACCTTGATTCTGGGAAGACTGAAGACAGGAGGGGAAGGGGATGACAGAGGATAAGACGGTTGGATGGCATTACTGACTCCATGGACATGAGTTGTTTGTGCAAGCTCCTGGAGTTGGTGATTGACAGGGAAGCCCGTGCTGAGGTCCATGGAGTTGCAAAGAGTCGGACATGACTGAGCGAGTGAACTGAACTGATTATCAAGTCATTTTTTATCTCTTTATGTGTTTGTGTTAGTTGCTCAGTTGTGTCCAACTCCTTGTGATCCCATAGACTGTACCTCACCAGGGTCCTCTGTCTGTGAAATTCTCCAGGCAAAATACTGGAGTGGGTTTCCATTTTATTATCCAGGGCTCCTGTAGGAGAAAGTAGAATTGGCTGTTTCAAGTCCAAGGGAACTATGTATATCTATGTATATTTCTTTACATAGACCTTTAGGTAGCACTGAATTTGACCAATTAATCTTGCCCCCCACCCCCTCAACAAAAGTCTCAAGGTTAAAAAAAAAAAAAAAGCCAGAGGTAGATCCTGGGACAAAAGTGTGATTTGCTGAGGACCATGTCTCTTGTGCTTCAGGCTAAAGAGAGTGCTGATGGAAGCAGGGTATGGAACTGAGCTGACGGGTAAGTATAAAGGAGTGAGACATACTGCTGACTGAATGATTTCGTGGAGGCTCAAAAAAGGTCACAGCAAGATAAACTGCAATGGCTCATTGATTATTTCAAAAAACACATTCTAGCCCTCCACTTTTCCTCAAAGGTGGAAAATAAATCTCACCTGTGAGGGTACCCTCTGAACACCAGGAAGATAGAAATCATCCTTATCACCAGAGTTAGAGAAGTCAAGTTAAGAAAACTGTAAACCAACTGCGACTTTTTCATTAGATCACAACCCCAAGCACAAGTCCCTTTATTTTGTAAAATCTTCACAAATAATTGTCTTTGTCTGGAACTGACACATAAACAACTTCGTTTTGTCACTTTGGGTATTTCTTTCTATGAGACTTCTGTACATATGAGTTTTTTTGTTTGTTTTTTTTTTTCTCCTCTTTATGTATCTGTGTAAACTTATTTATAGACCAGTCAAAAGAACTCAAACAAGGTAAGGAGGAATGTTTCCCCTCTTTGAAAGTTCAAGTGTTTGTTTTCAGTGGTAAGGAAGGCATGCTTATGTAGTAAGTTCAGTTCAGTTGAGTCACTCAGTCATGTCCGACTCTTTGCGACCCCATGAATCACAGCATGCCAGGCCTCCCTGTCCATTACCAACTCCCAGAGCTCACTCAAACTCATGTCCATCGAGTCGGTGATGCCATCCAGCCATCTCATCCTCTATCGTCCCCTTATCCTCCTGCTCCCAATCACACCTAGTATCAGAGTCTTTCTCAATGAGTCAACACTTCTCATGAGGTGGCCAAAGTACTGGAGTTTCAGCTTTAGCATCAGTCCTTCCAATGAACACCCAGGACTGATCTCCTTTAGAATGGACTGGTTGGATCTCCTTGCAGTCCAAGGGACTCTCAAGAGTCTTCTCCAACACCACAGTTCAAAAGCATCAATTCTTTGGCACTCAGCTTTCTTCACAGTCCAACTCTCACATCCATACATGACCACTGGAAAAACCATAGCCTTGACTAGTTGGACCTTTGTTGGCAAAGTAATGTCTCTGCTTTTCAATATGCTATCTAGGTTGGTCATAACTTTCCTTCCAAGGAGTGTCTTTAATTTCATGGCTGCAACCACCATCTGCAGGTCAGATGTTCTGGTATTCCTATCTCTTTCAGAATTTTCCACAGTTTATTGTGATCCACACAGTCAAAGGCTTTGGCATAGTCAATAAAGCAGAAATAGATGTTTTTTTTTTTTTTTTTTTTTTTTCTGGAACTCTCTTGCTTTTTGCATGATCCAACAGATGTTGGCAATTTGATCTCTGGTTCCTCTGCCTTTTCTAAACCCAGCTTGAACATCTGGAAGTTCACAGTTCATGTACTGCTGAAGCCAGGCTTGCAGAATTTTGAGCATTACTTTCTAGTGTGTGAGATGAATGCAATTGTGTGATAGCTTGAGCATTCTTTGGCACTGCCTTTCTTTGGGATTGGAATTAAAACTGACCTTTTCCAGTGCTGTGGCCACTGCTGGGTTTTCCAAATTTGCTGGCATATTGAGTGCAGCACTTTCGCAGCATCATCTTTCAGGATTTGGAATAGCTCAACTGAAATTCCATCACCTCCACTAGCTTTGTTCATAGTGATACTTCCTAAGGCCCACTTGACTTCACATTCCAGGATGATAGTCATCCTGGGGCTCTAGGTGAGTGATCACACCATCGTGATTATCTTGGTCGTGAAGATCTTTTTTGTACAGTTCTTCTGTGTATTCTTTCCACCTCTTCTTAATATCTTCTGCTTCTGTTAGGTCCATACCATACAATTTTTTGAAAGTTATCAGCTACATTTTTTGACAAATCACCCCATTAAGAGATAGTCTAAAACAATGACCAATTCCTTCCCCCCCCAAAAAAAAAACAGTATTCCAGCATTAATATTTTTTATTCTCCAAGATATAAATTAGCTTTTTGGCTGACATTGATTCCTCAATGTATAAGTTCTTAATTTTGGGTCTGGGCAGGCAAAGTCTTCTCAGAGAACTCAAAATTTCTGTCTATTGACATGGAATGTCAAATACACTTTAGTAAGATTTTCTCCATGTAAATTTCCCCCATCTCCTTAAGGAAAGGATATGTATTTGGACACATTACTGAACTAAGCAATAGGAGGAAGTTATTGTCTATAGAAAATAAAAATTCTTAAAAGCAGTAACATTGAATTTATTTATTAATAAAAAGCAGTTTCCTGATGAACAATTCTTTAATAAAAGCTTCTTTCACATCCTTGCTCCTCAGACTGTAGATCACGGGATTCAACATGAGGATCACTGTGGTATAAAACACAGCCACCATTTTCCCCTGCTGCACAGAGTCTTCTGAAGGGGGTCTAAGGTACATGAAGAAAAGAGTTGTATAGCAGACAGTGACAGCTCTCAGATGGAGCCACAGGTGGAGAAGCTTTGCACCTGCCTTCTGTCGAATGAATCCTCAATGTGGCAGGAAAAATGTAGATGTAAGAAATGAGGATGATGAAGAAAGAACAAGTGAAGTTAAAACCAGCCACAACAAACATGGACAACTCTTTATTATAGGTGTTGGAACAAGCCAGCTTAATCAGTGGTGGGTCAGCACAGTAGAAGTGATTAATTTCATTGCGACCACAAAAGGCTAGGTTGTAGGTCCACATGGTTTCCATAAGGCCAGTGAGAGATCCATATACATAAGACACCATGATGAGGGACGTGCACACACTTTTAGACGTTCTGCTGCCATGAAGCAAGGGGTTGCAAATGTCCATGTACTGATCAAAGGCCATGACAGCCAGGATGTAGATCCCTACATGGACCAAGGCAATAAAAAAGCAGCACTGAACCATGCAAGCTGTATAAGAAATGGTTTTCCGCTCTGATAAGAAAATTCCCAACATCTCTGGAGTCACATTGGAAGAGAAACACAGATCCACGAAGGATAAGTGGCTCAGGAAAAAGTACATGGGGGTGTGGAGGCAGGCATTGACCCTGATGAGGACAATTATGCCAAGATTTCCTGCCACTGTGACCATATAAATGGTGAAAAACAGCACAAAGAAGATAATCTGCAATTCCTGGGTACCAGATAGTCCAAGGAGAATTAACTCAGTCATTAATGTGAAGTTCTTCTCATAATTTCCTCCATGAGATATTGACTTTTACATTTATATTAGATTACAATAAAGTGGAAAAATTGATATTACTATGTCACTAATGGCTTTTTCACCAATTTCTTTTCTTTCTCTTTCTTTTTTATTACTGTTTTTCAACTCTTGTTCATTCTCAGTAAGCACAATCTCAACATGGCAATGAAATCTTATGTTATTCAAAGCATCTCTTTCATTTTTGACATGCCTCCCCCCCTTTTTTTATTTCCTTATTTTTCATTTCCCTTCTAATTGTGCTTCTCGTACTTTTTTCTTTATCTACTCTCTCCTTTTCTTTCTCTGCCTTGACCTCTTTGTTTGAAAAATATGCTTTATGGGCATCAGTTCAGTTCAGTTGCTCAGTCGTGTCCAAATCTTTGCGACTCCATGAATCGCAGCACGCCAGGCCTCCCTGTCCATCACCAACTCCCAGAGTTCACTCAGACTCATGCCCATCGATTCAGTGATGCCATCCAGCCATCTCATCCTCTATCATCCCCTTCTCCTCCTGCCCCCAATCCCTCCCAGCATCAGAATCTTTTCCAATGAGTCAACTCTTCGCATGAGGTGGCCGAAGTACTGGAGTTTCAGCTTTAGCATAATTCCCTCCAAAGAAATCCCAGGGCTGATCTCCTTCAGAATGGACTGGTTGGATCTCCTTGCAGTCTAAGGGACCCTCAAGACTCTTCTCCAACACCAGAGTTGAAAAGCATCAATTCTTCAGTGCTCAGCTTTCTTCACAGTCAACTCTCACATCCATACATGACCACTGGATAAACCATAGTCTTGACTAGACAGAACTTTGTTGGCAAAGTAATGTCTCTGCTTTTCAATATTCTATCTAAGTTGGTCATAACTTTTCTTCCAAGGTGTAAGCGTCTTTTAATTTCATGGCTGCAGTCACCATCTGCAGTAATTTTTCAGCCCCCCAAAATAAAATCTGACACTGTTTCCCCATCTATTTCCCATGAAGTGATGGGACCATGCCACGATCTTCGTTTTCTGAATTTTGAGCTTTAAACCAACTTTTTCACTCTCTTCTTTCATTTTCATCAAGAGGCTTTTTAGTTCCTCTTCACTTTCTGCCATAAAGATGGTGTCATCTGCATATCTGAGGTTATTGATATTTTTCCCAGCAATCCTGATTCCAGCTTGTGCTTCTTCCAGCCCAGAGTTTCTCATGATGCACTCTGCATAGAAGTTAAATAAGCAGGGTGACAATATACAGCCTTGATGTACTCCTTTTCCTATTCGGAACCAGTCTGCTGTTCCATGTCCAGTTCTAACTGTTGCTTCCTGACCTGCATATAGGTTTCTCAAGAAGCAGGTCAGGTGGTCTGGTATTCCCATCTCTTGAAGAATTTTCCACAGTTTATTGTGATCCACACAGTCAAAGGCTTTGGCATAGTCAATAAAGCAGAAATAGATGTTTTTCTGGAACTCTCTTGCTTTTTTGATGATCCAGCAGATGTTGGCAATTTGATTTCTGGTTCCTCTGCCTTTTCTAAAACCAGCTTGAACATCTGGAAGTTCATGGTTCACGTATTGCTGAAGCCTGGCTTGGCAGAATTTTGAGCATTACTTTACTAGCGTCTGAGATGAGTGCAATTGTGCAGTAGTTTGAGCATTCTTTGGTATTGCCTTTCTTTGAGATTGGAATGAAAACTGATCTTTTCCAGTCCTGTGGCATAGTCATCCTCAAATATTACAGTCAGGTTTGTTTATATCTAATTATATAAACATGTGAGAAAGAGATTAGAAAGAGAAAAGAGTATGATATCAGAGAACAATATTTTCCCAAATGACCTAATTCATTTTGGATAATTTTCACCTAATCAATTCCTTACTGGAGAATACAAAATAATTAAATTGGGCAAGTTTTATGCTTTGCAACTTTTTCAGACTCAATAGAATAAGGATTTTTTAGGTGAATAACAAATTTTCCTTCACTTTTTCAAACATAAATACATAATTATATTCTGGCAGTTGACAAGGTTTTAAATTCTCCATCCATTAATCTTCCATTAGGTTATTTTATAGAGAATTTCCCACTGTATGGAGTTGGCAGTGATAAAAATCTTCAGTTCCTGGTCTCACTTCTGGTTTCAGTGTGAAATCTGAGGGCCAAGATTCTTTGTTCAAAGAGGAATATGCAGAAATCAAACTCTCATCCCTGGATATCTTACATGAGTCACTGATTTAAGGTGGTCACCGTAATGCAGTATACATTTCCATTAAATAGATTGCAGTGTGCTTTAAAGGCCAGACTGATCCTGCAAAGGAAGACTGACTCTATGAAGTCTGAGCTGACAGGTCTCCAGACTCCTTGGGTTTTTTCTTTATGCCTGGCTTTCTGGCTACACATTGATTGCAACACTACATGTGTTTCCAAAACAGTTTATTTTTGCTTGAGAAAGCTATAGTTGACTTCTGTTTTGGCAAGAAATAAAAATAAATAAATAAATACTCAAACTAATAATAACTAAAATATGTGTTTGCTTTTCTATGTAGACTTCATCTATATTCACTAAATGTCTGCACTTTTATGTTCATTGACATTTATTTTTTTCCATATAGTTATTTATAAATCATAGGTCTAATTTTGGTATCATACATGATTGCACAAATAAGAAAGTTTTGATAGTTATAAATACTTGTAGAATAAAGAAATCTACCTATGGGGGAAGAGCTGTCTTAAGAAAGAATATCAATGACTCTTCTGAGGAATGATTAAGGCACAATTTATGTCATTTGTAGGTTGATACCATTTTCCTAAGAGATTGCACAAACAAATGAGGGTGAAATAATTACTTTTTAAGATAATTATTTTTCAATACATGAGTTCTCTGGAGAAATAACAGTTGGGCACAATGCAGATTTACCATGCGACCCAACCTTCAGTCTCAATATTTTTTTCTTACATGGGGAAGTCTACACCATAGTGTTGATGTCTACCATGGATGCTCATACTACATTATATTTGCCATAATAGCTTAATGCAATCTCTTCCACACCATTATTGTAACTTTGTGTCACAATGTGTTACCACCTTACTTAGTCTTATGGGTTGAATTGTGTTCCTTTAAATGGCAATACACTCCAGTATTCTTGCCTTGAGAATCCTATGGATAGAGGAGTCCATGTGGCCACAAAGAGTCAGACACGACTGAGTGATTAATACACACACACACACACACACATAATCCATATCAGACTTCTCTTGTGGCTGAGGTGGTAAAGAATCCGCCTGCAGTGTGGGAGACCTGGGTTCAACTCCTGGGTTGGCAAGATCCCCTGGAAAAGGTAAAGGCTACCCACTCCAGTATTCTAGCCTGTAGAATTCCATGGACTGTATAGTCCATTGAATGGACTGAGCGACTTTCATTTCACTTCATAATCCATATATCAAAATCTCTGCTTTCAGTACTTCAGAATATGAATTAATTTGGAGATAGTGCCTTTAAAGAGGAAATTAAAGTGTAATAAGTTCGTATGAGTTGGTTTAAACCAAAGATGACTGCTGTTTTTATTATAAAAAAAAAAAAAAAGGAGATCAGTACACAAACTCACAGAGGATAGAGTACTTACAGACACAGGGAAATTACAGCCATCTACAAGGCAGAGAGAGGCTTCAGAATGAAACCAACTCTACTGACACTTTGATCTTGAATTCGTAGCCTCCAAACTGGGAGGAAATCCATCTCTCTAGTTTAAGCCAACCAGTGTGTGGTACTTGGTTATGGCAGTCCTATAAAATCAACATGCTCTGTGTTCTACAGACAAATAAAATGCGTTGATATTGGATTGAAGCTTTTTTTTTTTTTCTTTGAAGACTAGTATCATTTTTATATATTTTTACTATTTATAGTGAAGGTTAACACACACATACAAAATGTGCACAACACAAACATGTACAGCTTAATGAATTTTTAACACAGTAAACAAACTTATAAAAGACCCAAGTTCTAAAGCAAGGAGAAGATTAACACTACTTCAGATCCACGTCTCACCTCCTTTCTCAGTTACTGTCCCTCAAGTCAGCTGCATCTTCACTTTTATTGGGCTTCCCTGGTCATTCAGATGGTAAAGAATCTGCCTGCAATGTGGGAGACCCGGGTTCAATCCTTAAGTCAGAAGATCCCCTGGAGAAGGAACTGGCAACCCACTCCACCATTCTTGCCTGGAGGATTCACGGACAGAAGAGTCTGGCTGGCTACAGTCCAGAAAGTCGGACATGATTGAAGAGACTTAGCATGCACACATACAAATAACCAATTCATATGTGTTTTTTTTTTTTAAAGTGTATCCCTAGATGAAAGCAAAAAACTACACATCTTGGTGGGGAATAAAAAAGGTCTGGGAAGGAGACTCATTTGCCAGACTAACAATGGTGGCCACTCCTGTAGTCACTGTCTACCTTGGGTAAAATAAATCATTGTTCTTCACAGAGTTCTTGTCTCTCAGAAACATAACAAATAATGGCAAAGTCTTACACCCTTCTTGTCACTACTCAGGTTTGACAGTATTTATGGTTCCTATCTATAACAAATTAATCCTACATATGTTAGCAAAGCATTTCCATCCCACCTCATGTGATCCTGTGTACTATTTCTCAATTTTCTATCCATGATTGGTGCCCCAGGCATGATCAAGTTATTCTCCTTCCATCAATTGCCTCTTATTGCCTCTTTCTTTAGAAAATGCCTTTGCACCCATCTTCTACCTTTTTAAATTATACTCAGTTTCCAAAGCCTATCCCTATCCTGAAAATCTTAGCCAGAATTAATATTTTATTTCTCTTCATAAAACATTTTTATAAAAAAAAATTCATCAACTGTTTCCCTTATCCTAGGAAGTTGTATGGTAACTAAATGTGAATTTTATTCATAAATAAACATGGCAGTGGGTGTCCATTTAATCATTTTTAAAACCTATGTTTTCTACCTTTGACAAACTTTAATTACTTGTGTTGAGCTAAGTTAACACATGACCATTAATATATTTTTATCAGATATATTATCATATAATTTCTTAAAAAAAATCTCTATCAGTTGAGGTGTGAAATAAAAGGAAACTTTCCCTCAACATAGTCTTGCCTAGCTAAAGCAAACTTCCATTAAGGTTGTTAAATAGAGAAAGTCTTCTAGGAAAAGTCCATTTTATTATAATAGAGTTCTCAACCCAAAATCATCAAAATAAACAATAATTTAAAATATACTAAAAAAATTTTTAAAAAAAATAAAAAATAAAATATACTGTAAGGAAAGATATCTTAAAAATTAAGGCAGAAATAAATGCAAAAGAAACAAAAGAGACCATACCAAAAATCAACAAAGCCAAAAGCTGGTTCTTTGACAGGAAAAATAAAATTGACAAACCATTAGCCAGACTCATCAAGAAACAAAGGGAGAAAAATCAAATCAATAAAATTAGAAATGAAAATGGAGAGATCACGACAGACAACACAGAAATACAAAGGATCATAAGAGACTACTATCAGCAATTATATGCCAATAAAATGGACAATATGGAAGAAATGGACAAATTTTTAGAAAAGTACTTTTCAAAACTGAACCAGGAAGAAATAGAAAATCTTAACAGACCCATCACAAGCACAGAAATTGAAACTGTAATCAGAAATCTTCCAGCAAATAAAAGCCCAGGTCCAGATGGCTTCACAGCTGAATTCTACCAAAAATTTAGAGAAGAGCTGACATCTATCATACTCAAACTCTTCCAGAAAATTGCAGAGGAAGGTAAACTTCAAAACTCATTCCACAAGGCCACCATCACCTTAATACCAAAACCTGACAAACATGCCACAAAAAAAAGAAAACTACAGGCCAATATCACTGATGAACATAGATGCAAAAATCCTTAACAAAATTCTAGCAATCAGAATCCAACATCACATTAAAAAGATCATACACCATGACCAAGTGGGTTTTATCCCAGGGATGCGAGGATTCTTCAATATCCACAAATCAATCAATGTAATACACCACATTAACAAATTGAAAAATAAAAGCCATATGATTATCTCAATAGATGCAGAGAAAGCCTTTGATAAAATTCAACATCCATTTATGATAAAAACTCTCCAGAAAGCAGGAATAGAAGGAACATACTGCAACATAATAAAAGCTATATATGACAAACCCACAGCAAACATTATCCTCAATGGTGAAAAATTGAAAGCATTTCCTCTAAAGTCAGGAACAAGGTAAGGGTGCCCACTCTAACCACTACTATTCAATATAGTTTTGGAAGTTTTGGCCACAGCAATCAGAACAGAAAAAGAAATAAAAGGAATCCAAATTGGAAAAGAAGAAATAAAACTCACTGTTTGCAGATGACATGATCCTCTACATAGAAACCCTAAATATTCCACCAGAAAATTACTATAACTAATCAACAAATATAGTAAAGTTGCAGGATATAAAATCAACACACAGAAATCCCTTGCATTCCTATACACTAATAATGAGAAAATAGAAAGAGAAATTAAGCAAACAATTCCATTCACCATTGCAACGAAAAGAATAAAGTACTTAGGAATATATCTACCTAAAGAAACTAAAGACCTATATATAGAAAACTATAAAACACTGGTTAAAGAAATCAAAGAAGACACTAATAGATGGAGAAATATATCATGTTCATGGATTGGAAGAATCAGTATAGTGAAAATGAGTATACTACCCAAAGCAATCTATAGATTCAATGCAATCCCTATCAAGCTACCAACAGTATTCTTCACAGAGCTAGAACAAATAATTTCAAAATTTGTATGGAAATACAAAAAACCTCCAATAGCCAAAGCAATCTTGAGAAAGAAGACTGGAACTGGAGGAATCAACTTGCCTGACTTCAGGCTCTACTACAAAGCCACAGCCATCAAGACAGTATGGTACTGGCACAAAGACAGAAATATAGATCAATGGAACAAAATAGAAAGCCCAGAGATAAACCCAAGAATGTAGAGGCAAGAATATACAGTGGAGAAAAGACAATCTCTTTAAAAAGTGGTGCTGGGAAATCTGGTCAACCACTTGTAAAAGAATGAAACTAGAACACTTTCTAACACCATACACAAAAATAAACTCAAAATGGATTAAAGATCTAAACATAAGACCAGAAAATATAAAACTCTTAGAGGAGAACATAGGCAAAACACTCTCCGACATACATCACAGCAGGATCCTCTATGACCCACCTCCCAGAATACTGGAAATAAAAGCAAAAATAAACAAATGGGATCTAATTAAAATCAAAAGCTTCTGCCAACAAAAGAAACTATAAGCAAGGTAAAAAGACAGCCTTCAGAATGGGAGAGAATAATAGCAAATGAAGCAACTGAAAAACAACTAATCTCAAAAATATACAAGCAACTCCTGCAGCTCAATTCCAGAAAAATAAACAACCCAATCAAAAAATGGGCCAAAGAACTAAATAGACATTTCTCCAAAGAAGACATACAGGTGGCTAACAAATACATGAAAAGATGCTCGACATCAATCATTATCAGAGAAATGCAAATCAAAACCACAATGTGGTACCATTTCACGCCAGTCAGAATGGCTGCAATCCAAAAGTCTACAAGCAATAAACGCTGGAGAGGGTGTGGAGAAAAGGGAACCCTCTCACACTATTGGTGGGAATGCAAACTAGTACAGCCACTATGGAGAACAGTGTGGAGATTCCTTAGAAAACTGGAAATAGAACTGCCATACGACCCAGCAATCCCACTGCTGGGCATACACACCAAGGAAACCAGAATTGAAAAAGACACGTGTACCCCAATGTTCATTGCAGCACTGTTTATAATAGCCAGAACATGTAAGCAACCTAGCTGTCCATCAGCAGATGAATGGATAAGAAAGCTGTGGTACATATACACAATGGAGTATTACTTAGCCATTAAAAAGAATACATTTGAATCAGTTCCAATGAGGTGGATGAAACTGGAGCCTATTATACAGAGTGAAGTAAGTCAGAAAGAAAAACACCAATACAATATACTAACACATATATATGGAATTTAGAAAGATGGTAATGACAACTCTGTATGCGAGACAGCAAAAAAGACACAGATGTATAGAACAGTCTTTTGGACTCTGTGGGAGAGGGAGGGACATATGATTTGGGGGAATGGCATTAAAACATGTAGAATATCATATAAGAAACAAATCACCAGTCCAGGTTGGATGAGGGATACAGGAAGCTTGGGCCTGGTGCACTGGGATGACCCAGAGGGATGGTATGGGGAGGGAGGTGGGAGGGGGGTGCAGGATGGGGAACACGTGTACACCTGTGGCATGTTGATGTATGGCAAAACCAATACAATATTGTAAAGTAAAAAAATTAATTAATTAAAAATAATAAAAAATAAACAATCATATTAATAGCAAAAAAATAAAAAATAAATAAAATGTACTGTAATTTCCAAATCAATGACTAATTTTACATGCATTCTGATTTTCTAAGTTCAATAATGAGTGTCATATTATTTCTTTAAAACTCAGAAAAATTTTTTCAACAATTAATTTTCCATTGAACATCTACTTGTAGAATGTGAGATGAGTTTTATTTTATTTATTTATTTTTTGATGGTGATTTTTTAAGTAAGGAATCAAGGATTCAGAGCCAAGGATTTTAAGTAAGTCACTGAAATAAATATTACTTGGCTCTAGATTGAATATTCTTAAAACATATAATATTTATTCTATTATTCAAATAAAACAAAAAATCATGTTTACAATATCCCATAGTAAAAGATAATCAAATATGACCCGTTCAAATTTTTCAGGTAGTGATTCTTCATCCTTATGGATAAAGAGTAATATGTAGTAATTCAAATGTGGTATTCCTTATATTCTTACTTTCTATATATTTGGCAGCTCAAATGAAGAATCACAAACATGTAGGAGAGACACTACTTCAATTTTGCTTTGCATTCTTCCAAGGAAGTACCGTATTCATAAGAGGATTACAAAGCAGGGATATTTTTCTGGCTTGCAAAGATTAAAAAGATGAAAAATTCATTTGTAAAAATGTAAAGTTTTGAGATTACCATATACTCTTAATCATATTTTGGAGTTCCAATATGATCTATGATAAATAACAATTTCATTTGATCTTAGTAGTTACAAAGTGGCAAGACACCATAATGTTGCTCCATATCACCAGCTCTGCAGAAAACAACTGTGATGTAGTATACAAATCTATGCAAAACCTCATGTATAGGCAATGGTAGCCACAAGTGTACATTTTGGACTTAACGACATGAAGAGTACATGAAACTACATGAAAAGTAGGTAATCATATGGATGTAATGATCATAGAGAGCAGCAGGAATGAAATCTTGAGTTATCAGGAATGTAATCATATTATACTCTTCAAATAAGTTGGACAAGAAAATGACTTTTTTAAACAAAATATTAACCAGAATGTGTGAGATTGGCAGATTGGCAAAGTGGCAGTACGAGGGTGTGAATCTTAAAGTTAGGTCTAAGTTTTCAACAAGAAAGAGAATACAGGGAAATAGTAATAAGATGAAGAAGACAAGTTGCAAAGCTGAACAACTGGTCAGTTTCAGGAGGCTAAAATCCTTCTTCTTGTCTGATTTATTCTGAACATTTCCAGTTGAATTCTCCTGTTTAAGGAAACAAAAACAGATTTATTACACATGAATAAATTATATACATTTATGATACCATCAGTATGTTGACATCGTGTCTAATTCTCTTCACATTATAAGACTTGCAATTTCCACTTTGTAAAAGTTGTCTATATGTCTATCTATCCATCTATCTATCTTCTATCTATCACATACCTATGTTTTAGGGAATACTGACTATGTACCAGGCTAAGTAGTAGAGAAATAACTGCTTTCAAATGTTATATCTGGCCTTAAGATGTTTATTTAAAAGGATTTCTTGGTGGCTTAAATGGTAAGGAGTCTGCCTGCAATGTGGGAGACCCAGGTTTGATCCCTGGGTTAGGAAGATCCCCTGGAGAAGGAAATGGCCACCCACTCCAGTACTCTTGCCTGAAAAATTCCATGGACAGAGGAACCTGGCAGGCTACAGTCCATGGGGTTGCAAAGAGTCAGACACAACTGAGCGATTTCACTTTTCAATTTTTTTTAAGGTGTTTATAGTATCATGGGAAACATTGGTTTAAATTAAATAACCAAATCTATAAGGGTATTATATCTAAACAGTACTAAATGTAATAATGGAAAAATAACACTATGAGGAGTAAGAGTCTCAAACAACTGAGTAATTTTCTATTTAATAATAAAATGAGTTAATTTTATTGAGTGAAAAATATGTAACAAGTACTGTGCTAAATATTTTAGGTAATAATCCATTTCCTCTACACAGCTTCCCTATGAGAAAGCACCATATATTAATCTCACAGATGAGAAAACTGGGGCAGGGAGAGGTTGAGTAATCTGCTCAGTGAATCTGATTCCAGAATTCATGCTTTTAACTCTTAATTTAGTTGACAAATGATGGAGTCAGGATCTGATTATAAATCTTACTTTATTAAACATGTTGAATTTATTATAGATAATAACATAGGACGTCTTCTCATGGTGGATTATATCATTCAGTGTCCAGGAACAGTTAAATACCTGGTCAATAGCATTATTGGAAGACAGAAAATTATAGCTTTATTCATTGTGTGGTTTTTGTCATCAACAAACTATAGTGACAAAAAGGAAGGTATAGTAAAAAAAAAAAAAAAAAAAAAACAATAAACTTGGAAGTCAAACATATTTGAAATAGTCTTCAAAGATACCCATTCCAATATTCATACAAACATGGGGTTCCCTCATAGTTCAGTTGGTAAAGAATCTGCCTGCAATGCAAGATATCCTGGTTCAATTCCTGGGTCAGGAAGATTCGCTGGAGAAGGGCTAGGCTACCCACTCCAGTATTCTTGGGCTTCCCTTGTGGCTCAGCTGGTAAAGAATCCACCTGCAATGTGGGAGACCTGGGTTTTATCCCTGCATTGGGAAGATCCCCTGGAGAAAGGAAAGGCTACCCACTCCAGTATTCTGGCCTGGAGAATTCCATGGATACAGTCCATGGGGTCACAAAGTCTGACACAACTGAGCCACTTTCACTTTTCACTTTCTAAGTTATGTGATTTTATGTTAGTAATCTGTAGTCTCTGTATGCTCATCTCTAAAATGGGAACTATAATACTGAAATAATAGTATTGGTGATAACATTAAGTGAAACAACAGGTATTAAGTTGGCCAGAAAGATTCGTTCAGGTTTTCTGCTAGATTTGATGGAAGAAGTCAAATGAACATTTCGGGCAACCCAATATTAAAACAGTGCCTGATCTTTGAAAATTATTATTTCTTTTTCTCTCCTCCATATGTATATGTGTGAGTGTGAAAGTCTAAACATTCTTCAAATATCCACTACTCCAAAGAAAACATGTATGAATAAAAATATTAGACTTATAGCATTATTGTTTCCTGAAATACTCAACTATTTGTATAAATACACTAGGACTGATTTTCACTTAAAAAAAAAAAAAACACAAACAAAACTAGAGTTAGAGCTGATGATCTTTCAGATAGGTGGAAGGGAAAATGAAGCTATGTTATAACAGTTATTGCTCCTTAGGAAAGTGCATCAGATATGCAAATAATACCACTATAATGGCAGAAAGTGAAGAGGAACTAAAGAGCCTCTTGATGAGGGTGAAAGAGGAGAATGAAAAAGCTGGTTTGAAACTCAACATTCAAAGAACTAAGATCATGGTATCCAGTCCCATCACTTTGTGGCAAATAGAAATTGAAGTGACAGACTTCATATTTTTGGGATCCAAAACCACTGTGGATGGTGACTGCATCCTTGAAATTAAATGACATTTGCTCCTTGGAAGGAAAGCTGTGACCAACCTAGATAGCATATTAAAAAGCAAAGACATCACTTTGCTGATGAAGGTCCGTCTAGTCAAAGCTATGGCTTTTCCAGTTGTCATGTATGGGTGGGAGAGCTGGATCATAGAGAAGGCTGCACGTCGAAGAATTAATGCTTTTGAACTGTGACACTGGAGGAGATTCTTGAGAGTTCCTTGGACTGCAAGGAGATCCAACCAGTCAATCCTAAAGGAAATCAGTCCTGAATATTCATTGGAAGGACTGATGCTGAAGCTGAAGCTCCAAAAATTTGGCCACCTGATGCAAAGAGCAGACTCATAGGAAAAGACCCTGATGCTGGGGAAGATTGAAGGCAGAAGGAGAAGAGAGTGGCAGAGGATGAGATGATTAGATAGCACAACCGACTCAATGGACATGAGACAGTGGAGAAGAGGGAAGCCTGGTATGCTGTAGTCCATGGGGTCACAAAGAGTTGGATACAACTTAGTGACTGAACAGCAAACAACAACAGGGAAAGTTCATTAAATATTCTCTATTTTCTCATGGAAGCATCAATCATCACATTGCTCAATTTGTTCAGTAACTAGGATCTGTCAGATTTAACTTTAAAAGGAGAAGGACAGTGATTTAAGGGACAATTCAAACATTTTTCAAGAGAGACTTTATCATTAATAAAGTGATTGCCTTATTTTTAGGTAAAAATTCAAGGTCCTCTGTTCATGGGGTTCTCCAGGCAAAAATACTGGAGTGGGTTGCCATCTCCAGGGGATATTCCAAACCCAGGGATTGAACCCGGGTCTCCTGCATTACAGGCAGATTCTTTACCATCTGAGTTACCAGGGAAACCCAGGATGGACATGAGTCTGAGTGAACTCCGGGAGTTGGTGATGGACAGGGATGCCTGGCGTGCTGCAATTCATGGGGTCGCAAAGAGTCGGACACGACTGAGTGACTGGACTGAAATGAACTGAACTGAAGTATTTCACTACTTCAAAAAGCATTTCATGAGCACATACTTATTCTATGGCCAACACGGTGTTCAATAGAAACTAAAAAAAAAAAAAAGGTTATTTGAGGCCAATTAGTCAATTCATGAAAGCAGTGGGTGAAATCCTCTTATATCTCAAATGTATGTGCATTAGCGCATAACTATTATCACCATATTGCTAATGTCAGTTATAAACATCAGTGACAGCGTGGGTCACCTGAATTTCTGAACAGTACTGTTGGCTTAAAAATAATGCTTCCTCAGAGTCACTTGGTCCTTCCAGAAACTTTCTTATATTTGTAAAAAGGGAGGCACTTTGTTCACTTTCAAAATGGGCATTTTTTAATGCTGCAATCAGTACTGAACCTTTATTTAGTGTCAAGTCCATCTAGATTGTAAAGATAGAGACATGGACCCTGGGATCACAACATTTGAAAAATAATTAAAGGGCTGGTTTAACATAACTGAATATGTTTGTATTCTTAAAAACAACAGATCTCTAGATATTTAAGTAGAATTCAACAAACTATAAATTGAATGTTACAAGTTAAAAGAATAGCTATTTGTATGTATGTTTTAACAAAATTTATAAGCAATCTGACTTTCAAAATAAAGTTATTTCAATAACAATATCTAATAATGGAAAGATAGAAATAATTGTATGGGATAGCATAGAATTAATGACTATAAAAATATTGAGCAAAAATAAGTTCTAAGGTGAAAAGGATGCTTTGAAATAAAATGAGAAAAAAAGGTGTCAGTTGGGGGGATAATAATATCTGTGTCATCCTTTTCCTTTGAAAGTAACATCCAACACTGATTTTGTTCAGACACTGCCTGGTCTGACATAATATTGAATGGGACTTACTGGTATATTTTGGCAGGTGCATAAAAGATGAACAAGTTTTTGTTTTGTGCAATTATAAGACTCATTTCAATTTACTCAGAATAAATTGATTCCCTCCTCTATAGCATTAGCCCTTTCCTTTTCTTTATTATAGCACTTAACACATTTTTTTGACTTGTATATTTACAGTTTCATGAAACTGTGCAACACTAGTGCTCCTTGCAGGTTCCTCGGTATATAAAGCAGTTCTTGGCTCATTGTAGATACCTGCTAAACATTCATCAACTTGGATATATAAGAATTAATTGTGACAAAGGACAATTGTGGGTAAAATTTGAACTATGGTATTGACAAAAAATATCTGCCACATTCTGAAAAAATAGATTACTAGAGAGGAGAGAAAGCATGAAAACCCTAAGAGGTCGGAATGACATTGATAAACTCTAGAGATGATATAATTCCTCCGGAGGCAAACCCTAAATGTTTGTTTGAACCATTCTTTGTTTTAGGAATTAATATATAAAAATAAATTGTTTAGAAATTTTTGTTTTCTGTTATGGCCTAAGGAGAAAATGTCTTATTGAAAATGACTGTCACAGGTGGAGAAAAATAAATGGGTGTCATTCATGGACATGAGGGTGCCATCACACATTGTCTCCCCAAGGTGACAGCAAATCTTATCAGCAGTTGTGATCATATTCTTCTAAACCATGAGATCAAAGCCCCTGCATGGTAAATGCTACAAAATTATAAAATACTATAACTTAGCTTACCATAGTGAACATGTGTTATTAACAATTTTGTATACATATGTACATATATGGCCATATCTTATATTGATTTGTGGATATAGAGAAATATCCTAGAAATATAAAAAAATGTTAGTAATGGTAAATTTGAGAAGTGAGATTGGAAGATCAGAGTGGGACAAAGAAAAGGAAATATTTTACTTTATATTCTTTTAGAGATTAAATGTTTTACTATGAGAATGTATAACTTTTTAATGTAAAATTAATGTATATATACAGATATAAACATAAAAATAAAATACCTACATATATAATGCCCAACCTTTTACACACAATACACTCCCATATCACTTGTAAAACTATAAACTGAGTCTTTAGCTTTTCTGTCATTAGCTTATAGCTTTTAGTCATGGATTTAAAATTGACATTTCTGTAATGCAGTTAAACTTGGCCTGGTTCTCATAAATATAACTTATTTAATATATAAAGAAAAAGACACTGCAATTTTATTTCAAAAGTACCTTTCTTCTAATCAATTTCCAAAAAGCTTGTTTCACATCCTTGTTCCTCAAACTATAAATGAAGGGGTTCAACATAGGGCTTACAAAAGTGTAGAAAACAGCAATGATTTTGGACTGCTCCACTGACTGGTCTGTGGGAGGTCTAAGGTACATACAGAACAGGGTCTCATAAAACACAGTCACTGCCACCAGATGGGACACACAGGTGGAAAAAGCTTTGTGCCTGCCTTCAGCAGAGCGCATCCTCAGGACGGCAGTGAGAATGAAGATGTAGGAGATGAGGATTATGAGAAGAGAACTGGAAAGGTTAAATCCTGCCACCACAAACATGGATGTCTCCTTAATGTAAGTGTCAGAGCAGGAGAGTCGAATGAGGGGTGGGTCAGCGCAATAGAAGTGATTAATGACATTGGAGCCACAGAAGGTCAAGCGGTATGTCCACATGGTTTCCATCAGGCCACTAAGGAGCCCGTAGATATATGGACCAGCAATCAGGCGAATGCAGACCCACTTGGACATCTTGCTGCTATAAATCAAAGGATTACAGATGGCCATATACCTATCATAAGCCATTACAGCTAGCATGTAATATTCAGTAATCACCATGGCAATGAAAAAATAGCACTGGATTAAACAAGCAGTGTAGGAAATGGTTTTTTTCTCTGATAAGAAGTTCACCAACATCTTGGGAGTCACATTAGTGGAATACCACAAATCCAAGCAGGACAAACTGGCAAGAAAAAAGTACATAGGGGTGTGGAGGCATGAATCTATCCTGATCAATAACAACATCCCAAGGTTCCCTCCCACAGTGATCAGAGAGATCCCCAGGAACAGCACAAAGAGGATGGGCTGAAGATCTGGGCGATCTGTTAATCCCAACAGAACAAATTCAGTCACCAAGGTGGAATTTCCTCTGCCCATTTTCTTAGGTGCCAGCATTGTTCACTTCAGTCAGTCAATCAGTTCAGTTGCTCAGTTGTGTCTGACTCTTTGCGAGTTCACTTAGGTAAATTAAAATTATTCACTTAGATAAATAAAGTAGCCCATTAAAGTAGAAATTTAAAAAAAAGAGTAAATTGGTTGAAAGCAAGGGCCTGAATTGTTTTCCTGCAAATAAAGTACGTGAACTTTAAAAAAAAAAAAAAAAAAAAGAAGTGAATGAGAAGTCCATCATACATTTCTTCTCTCTCTTTCTTGTATTCCCTTTCTCTCTTTTCTTTGACCCTGTTACCCTCACACATAGCTATTACCAGACATAGTCTAAGACTGAAGGAGGTAAGACTTTTAATAAGGTCATAATCCCTAATAGCTAGGTATACAATGTGCAGATGATTCCCAAGTAGAATGGCTCTTGTGTCTCCACCTTATTTTGAAATGAGGGAAAGTGAAAGTGAAGTCACTCAGTCATGTCCGACTCTTTGTGACCCCATGGACTGTAACTATCAGGCTCCTCTGTCCATGGGATTTTCCAGGCGAGAGTACTCGAGTGGGTTGCCATTTCCTTCTCCAGGGGATCTTCCCAACCCAGGGGTTGAACCTGGGTCTCCTGCATTGCAAGCAGATGCTTTACCATCTGAGCCACCAGGGCAGTCTCATTGGAATGAGGGAAATATAACCCAAAGTTTAGCTTAAAATGGCTTCAACCACCAACTGTTACTTACAGATTGCTACAAAACTGTAGATTCATCATTGGTCCCAGGGACGATTCTGGACAAAATGGTGAACATGTTTGGAAACACTTTTGCAGTCTTTAATAGTATGTGCATATTTATTTGTTTATTAGTCATGTCACATGCAGGATCTTAGTCACCTGACCAGGGATCAGGGACCTGGCCTGTGTCCCCTGCAGTGGGAGTAGAGTCTTAACCACTGGACCACCATGGAAGCTTCCCAGTATGTGCATACTTAGAAATTCAAACTTAGAGAATTGTATTTCCTACTTACTGTATTGCTGTTGTTGTTTAGTTGCTAAGTGATGCTCAACTCTTTTGTGACCCAATGGGCTACAGCCTACCAGGCTTCTCTGTCCATGGGATTTCCCAGGCAAGAATACTGGAGTGGGTTGCCATTTCCTTCTTAAGGGGATCTTCCTGACCCAGGGATTGAACCCGCATCTCCTGCATTGGCAGGTGGATTCTTTACCACTGAGTATTAGAGTCTCACATTATAGGAATTTGAAGAAAAATTACTGAGGCCTATTTTACTGATCACTCATCTCCAACTCTGTGCTAACTCATGGACTATAGTCTACCAGCCTCCTCTGTTCATGGAATTCTCCAGGCAATCATACTATTGTGAGTAGACATTCTCCTCTACAAGGGATCTTCCCATCCCAGGAATCAAACCTGAGTCTTCAACATTGCAGCCAGATTCTTTACAGTCTCAGCCACCGGGGAAGTCCCACTTTACTACTATGTCCCCACAATACAGAATGATGTAGCATTCTTTGTGAATAGACCAAAGGCAAAGACTCCAGATTCAGAAATAACAAATACCTGGATGAACTAGAGGAAGAATTTTTCATTCAGAAGAGTTTATGTGAATAAAGCAAGAGAGACTTGGATAGGGAAAAAGAGAAGTGGCAAAAACTTAGATCATAGTTTTGTTTGCTTATCCATTTATGTATTCATTTTCCATTTATCCAAGATAGCACTTAAGGAGTTCATAGCATATAACAAAATTTGGTAACATTGTGCTGCTAGGGGAACAAAAATTTGACTCTAACCTTCCTAGCATCATATAGTTCAATTAATTCAATTTAGGTCAATTTATATAATAAATAGTTCAATTATCTTCTTTAGAGATTGCAATGTCCAGAAGTTATATATATATATATATATATATATATATATATATATATATATATATATAAACCTAATCAACAGAGGAGGAATCATTCTTAATGCAGAACTGCAGTTCAATTCAGTTCACTTCAGTTGCTCAGTCATGTCCGACTCTTTAAGACTCCATGAATCGCAGCACGCCAGGCCTCCTTGTCCATCACCAACACCCCGAGTTCACTCAAATTCATGTCCATCTAGTTGGTGATAAAATCCAGACATCTAATCCTCTGTCATCCCCTTCTTCTCCTGCCCCCAATCCCTCCCAGCACCAGAGTCTTTTCCAAAAGTTAACTCTTCACATCAGGAGGCTAAAGTATTGGAGTTTCAGCTTTAGCATCAGTCCTTCCAAAGAACACCCAGGACTGATCTCCTTTAGGATGGACTGGTTGGATCTCCTTGCAGTCCAGGGGACTCTCAAGAGTCTTCTGCAAAACACAGTTCAAAAGCATCAATTCTTCGGCGCTCAGTTTTCTTCACAGTCCAACTCTCACATCCATACATGACCACAGGAAAAACCATAGCCTTGACTAGACACACCTTTGTTGGCAAAGTAATGTCTCTGCTTCTCAATATGTTATCTAGGTTTGTCATAACTTTCCTTCCAAGGAGCAAGTGTCTTTTAATTTCATGGCTGCAGTCACCATCTGCAGTGATTTTGGAGCTCAAACAAATAAAGTCTACCACTGTTTCCACTGTTTCCCCATCTATTTCCCATGAAGTGACAGGACCAGATGCCATGATCTTAGTTCTCTGAATGTTGAGCTTTAAGCCAACTTTTTCACTCCCCTCTTTCACTTTCATCAAGAGGCTTTTTAGCTCCTCTTCACTTTCTGCCATAAGGGTGGTGTCATCTGCATATCTGAGGTTATTGATATTTCTCCCAGCAATCTTGATTCCAGCTTGTGCTTCTTCCAGCCCAGCATTTCTCATGATGTACTCTGCATATAAGTTAAATAAGCAGGGTGACAATATACAGCCTTGACATACTCCTTTCCCTATTTGGAACCAGTCTGTTGTTCCATGTCCAGTTCTAACTGTTGCTTCCTGACCTGCATATAGGCTTCTCAAGAGGCAGGTCAGGTGGTCTGGTATTCCCATGTCTTTCAGAATTTTCCACAGTTTATTGTGATCCACACAGTCAAAGGCTTTGACATAGTCAATAAAGCAGAAATAGATGTTTTCTGGAACTCTCTTGCTTTTTCGATGATCCAGCAGATGGTGGCAATTTGATGTCTGGTTCCTCTGCCTTTCTAAAACTAGCTTGAGCATCTGGAAGTTCACGGTTCATGTACTGCTGAAGCCTGGCTTGCAGATTTTCAGAATTACTTTACTAGCGTGTGAGATGAGTGCAATTGTGCGGTAGTCTGAGCATTCTTTGGCATTGCCTTTCTTTGGAATTGGAAGGAAAACTGACCTTTTCCATTCCTGTGGCCACTGCTGAGTTTTCCAAATTTGCTGGCATATTGAGTGCAGCACTTTCACAGCATCATCTTTCAGGATTTGGAATAGCTCAACTGGAATTCCATCACCTCCACCAGCTTTGTTGGTAGTGATGCTTTCTAAGGCCCACTTGACTTCACATTCCAGGATGTCTGGCTCTAGGTGAGTGATCACACCATCGTGATTATCTGGATCGTGAAGATTTTTTTGTACAGTTCTTCTGCGTATTCTTGCCATCTCTTCTTAATATCTTCTGCTTCTGTTAGGTCCATACCATTTCTGTCCTTTATCGAGCCCATCTTTGCATGAGATGTTCCTTTGGTATCTCTGATTTTCTTGAAGAGATCCGTAGTCTTTCCCATTCTGTTGTTTTCCTCCATTTCTTTGCATTGATCACTGAGGAAGGTTTTCTCATCTCTCCTTACTATTCTTTGGAACTCTGCAATTCAAATGCTTATATCTTTTCTTTTCTCCTTTGCTTTTTGCTTCTTTTCTTTTCATGGCTATTTGTAAGGCCTCCCCAGACAGCCATTTTGCTTGTTTGCATTTCTTTTCCATGGGGATGGTCTTGATCCCTGTCTCCTGTACAATGTCACGAACCTCCATTCATAGTTCATCAGGCACTCTGTCAGATCTAGTCTCTTAAATCTATTTCTCACTTCCACTGTATAATCATAAGAGATTTGATTTAGGTCATACCTGAATGGTCTAGTGATTTTCCCTACTTTCTTCAATTTTAGTCTGAATTTGGCAATAAGGAGTTCATGTTCTGAGCCACAGTCAGCTCCTGGTCTTGATTTTGCTGACTGTATAGAGCTTCTCCATCTTTGGATGCAAAGAATATAAGCAATCTGATTTTAGTGTGGACCATCTGATGATGTCCATGTGTAGAATCTTCTCTTGTGCTGTTGGAAGAGGGTGTTTGCTATGACCAGTGCGTTCTCTTGGTCAAACTCTGTTAGCCTTTGCCCTGCTTCATTCCGTATTCCCAGGCCAAATTTGCCTGTTACCCCAGGTGTTTCTTGACTTCCTGCTTTTGCATTCCAGTCCCCTATAATGAAAAGGACATCTTTTTGGGGTGTTAGTTCTGAAAAGTCTTGTAGGTCTTCATAGAACCATTCAACTTCAGCTTCTTCAGCATTACTAGTTGGGGCATAGAGTTGGATTACTGTGATATTGAATGATTTGCCTTGGAAATGAACAGAGATCATTCTGCCTTTTTGAGATTGCATCCAAATACTGCATTTTGGACTCTTTTGTTGACCATGATGGCTACTCCATTTCTTCTAAGGGATTCCTGTCCACAGTAGTAGATATAATGGTCATCTGAGTTAAATTCCCCCATTCCAGTCCATTTTAGTTTGCTGATTCCTAGAATGTCGACGTTCACTCTTGCCATCTCCTGTTTGACCACTTCGAATTTGCCTTGATTCATGGACCTAACATTCCAGGTTCCTATGCAATATTGCTCTTTACAGCATCAGACCTTGGTTCTATCACCAGTCACATCCACAACTGGGTATTGTTTTTGCTTTGGCTCCATCCCTTCATTCTTTCTGCAGTTATTTTTCCACTGATCTCCAGTGGCATATTGGGCACCTACTGACCTGGGGAGTTCCTCTTTCAGTATCCTTTCATTTCATCTTTTCACACTGTTCATGGGGTTCTCAAGGCAAGAATACTGAAGTGGTTTGCCATTCCTTTTTCCAGTGGACCACATTCTGTCAGACCTCTCCACCATGACCTACCTGTCTTGGGTGGCCCCACATGGCATAGCTTAGTTTCATTGAGTTAGATAAGGCTGTGGTCCTTGTGATTAGATTGACTAGTTGTCTGTGATTTGGTTTCATGGTGTCTGACCTCTGATGTCCTCTTGCAACACCTACCATCTTACTTGGGTTTCTCTTACCTTGGACATGGGATATCTCTTCATGGCTGCTTCAGCAAAGCGCAGCCACTGCTCCTTACCTTGGACAAGGGGTATCCTCTCATGGCCGCCCCTCCTGACCTTGAACCTGGAGTAGCTCCTTTCGGCCCTCCTGTGCCCGTGCAGCCACCGCTCCTTGGACCTGTGGTTGCTCCTCTCAGCCGCCGCCCCTGACCTCGGGCGTGGGGTAGCTCCTCTCAGCTGCCAGCCGCTGCTCCTGACCTTGGGCGAGGGGTAGCTCCTCTTGGCCATGCTTCTGCACTATCACAGCCGGTGCGCTTCTGATACTAACCCAGCAGCCACTCACGATAGTCTAATTTTAACTGGTCGTTCCAAGTTGTGTGTTCTAAGATCTTGTGTGTGTGTGTGTGTGTGTGTGTGTGAATAACTCAGTTGTGTCACTCTTTGCAACCCTAAGGACTGTTACCCACCATCCTCCTCTGCCATGGAGTTCTCCAGGCAAGAATACTGGAGTGGGTTGCCATTCCCTTCTCCAGGGGATATTTCTGACTCAGAGATTGAACCTGAGTCTCCCACATTGCAGACAGATTATTTATCATATGAGCCGTCCAAGATCTTAAGTGAAGTGAAGTGAAGTGAAGTCACTCAGTCGTGTCCGACTCTTTGTGACCCCATGGACTATAGCCAAACATGCGCCTCCATCCATGGGATTTTCCAGGCAAGAGTAATGGAGTGGGTTGTCATTTCCTTCACCAGAGGATCTTCCCGGCCCAGGGATTGAACCCAGGTCTCCCACATTGTAGGCAGATGCTTTACCGTCTGAGCCACCAGGGAAGTCTTAAGAGCTAAGACCTTAAGAGCTTCCAAATTTAAAGAGATATAAGAATTTATTGTTTTTTTTTTTTATGTAAAACTTACAAAATATAGCATTGGCAAATAATCTGAATTTTAATAACGATAACACTGTATGCGAGACAGCAAAAGAGACACTGAAGTATAAAACAGTCTTTTGGACTCTGTGGGAGAGGGAGAGGGTGGGATGATTTGGGAGAATGGCATTGAAACATGTATAATATCATATATGAAATGAATCACCAGTCCAAGTTCGATGCATGATACTGGTTGCTTGGGGCTGGTGCACTGGGATGACCCAGAGGGATGATACGGGGAGGGAGGAGGATGGGGGGTTTGGGATGGGGAACACGTGTATACCTGTGGCGGATTCATGTTGATGTATGGCAAAACCAATACAATATTGTAAAGTAATTAACCTCCATTTAAAATAAATAAATTTATATTAAAAAAAAATAAACCTATTCTCAACCAGAGCATAACAAATCTGTGTGCTTGATATATTGAAATTCAGATAACAATATATTGACTGTATTTACAGTATCTAAGTTGTTCCTAGCAGTTGAATGAAGTACCCTCAGAAGTTAGCTACTTTAATTTTGTGATACTTCCAAGATAGCATAAGAGTTAGTCATTATAATAAGGTAATCTTTGTACATAAACAGCAGTCAACCCTACATGTATGTGAGTCATTTTCCCAGGGAAATAAAAGTAAATGGTAACACTGCTTGCCTCAAAAGATCTGTTTGGTGTCTTCATGGTAAAGGAGATAAATGAAGAGAACATTAACATCAGACGTGATTAGTTCAATAATAAAGATTTGAATGGAGTAATTAACTGTGTTCTAGAATCAGTATATGGATTGAAGAATAATAGCATTTAACAAGAGTTTGAAGGAAAACTAAGAATTTTCTACAAGGACAAGTGTAAAGAGTACTTTCAGATAGAGTGAACATGAAGAGACAAAAGGCTTTCAAGAGAAATCAAATAAACCCATAGGTATATTTTCAAGGATTAATTTTCTACAAGGATGAATTTTTCACAGTACAGAAGAAAACATTTTAAAGGGAAAACAGTTAAATAAACTGAAGTCCCCATCACAAGCTAAGAAGTGTAGATATCCTTGAAAGCTATAAGGTAGCATATCTTTGAATTTTTCTGGAAAGTATGTATTACACCCAAATTATGGAGATGGATTAGATCCAATATTTTCTGTTAACTTGTCAAATAAATAATTTGCTGGGTTTAAATCTATACCTTTGGTCTTTGGGAGGAAAATACAATAATTAGAGAATCAGAATTTATGTAAATAGCAGGAGTATTCTTACCAGAGCACTTGGGTTTCTCTGGCTTATTGGTACAGAATTCGCTTGCAATGTAGGTAGACCCGGGTTCAGTCCCTGGGTGGGGAAGATCTCCTGGAGTATGAAATGGCAGCCCACTCCAGTATTCTTGCCTGGAAATCCCATGGAGGACGCAATCACTGGGGCACAAAGAGTCAGGCACAGCTGAGCAACTAATTCTTTCACTCACCAGAATGATGAGTCCATTTGGAAAATATTTGTTTAGAATATACAAAGCTTCTGTTTCATGGCATAAAGATACTTATCTAATCTTTAAATCTCTACACTTATGCCCTAAATAACAGCACCTGTTTAGTCACTGTATTACCTTTAACAACTAATAAAGACAAAAATACGACAAAGTTGCCTATAGACAAAGCTATGGTTTTTCCAGTAATCATGCATGGATGTGAGACTTCAACCACAAAGAAAGCTGAGCACTGAAGAACTGACATTTTTGAACTACTGTGCTGGAAACTCTTGAGAGTCCCTTGGACAGCAAGGAGATCAAACCAGTCCATCCTAAAGGAAATCAATCCTGAATATCCATTGGAAGGACTGATGCTGAAGCTGAAGCTCCACTACTTTGGCCACCTGATGCAAAGAGCTGATTCAATGGAAAAGACCCATATGCTGGGAAAAATTGAAGGCAAGAGAAGGGAGCAACAGAGGATGAGATGGCTAAATGGCATCACTGACTCAATAGACATGAGTTTGAGCAAACTTGGAGCTAATGATGGACAGAGAAGACTAGCATGCTACACTTCATGGGGTTGCAAAGAGTTGTACATGACTTAGCAACTAAACAAAAAAAGACAAAAATAGATATAACCAAAAATAAAAGAGAGAATTTAATCTGACTACTTCTTATTCTTTCCTTTAAATAGATTCAATGAGCACACTCCACAATTTAGGGGGGGGGGGGAGACTATATTTTGAAGTAGTACTTCCTCCCATGCACATGGTTGCTTCAATTTTACAAAACAATTATGCTTTTTTATTTTATTTTACCTTTAAAAAAATCCTGCAACTGATATAAAGAAGATGTATTAATAATGAGGATAATGGGGCAGAGATAAACATTGTTTGCTATAACCTGAATTTTTTATATTATTATTTTCAAAACTATTCAGCAGGGCTTCCCTGGTGGCTCAGTGGTAAGGAATCTACCTGTCAACGCGGTGGAGATGGGTTTGATCCATGGTAGGATGATCCCACATGCTGAGGGACAGCTAAGCCTGTGCACTACAACTACTGTGAAAGCAAATATTTTAAGGACTTTCAAATATTTATAATTTTCACACATTTTAAATTGTGTTGAAATTAGTAATATTAAGCTCTTTTTAAATCATATCTGCCTGAGTTTCTCCGCTTCTCTTTTTTCACCTCTATTTTGCCATCCATGACACTATTATCAAGAGTGCTCAGCAACCCACCAGGCTCCCCCGTCCCTGGGATTCTCCAGGCAAGAACACTGGAGTGGGTTGCCATATCCTTCTCCAATGCATGAAAGTAAAAAGTGAAAGTGAAGTCGCTCAGTCGTGTCCGACTCTTCGCGACCCCTCTGGACTACAGCCTACCAGGCTCCTCCATCCATGGGATTTTCCAGGCAAGAGTACTGGAGTGGGATGCCATCGCCTTCTCCACAAGAGAGCTCTAATTACGTTTTTGGTCTAACTCACACTTTAATGGCCTGTGGTAACTGGAAAACATAATTCTCAACATCTTAGTTAAAAATTCTTTGAAAACCTAAATGTGCATCTTGCAAATATAAATGGTATTAAAGATTTTTGATAAATTCAGGCATTGCTTTAGAGTTAAAGCCTTTTTTTTTCCCACTGAAAATTTAAAGCGTTTTTTTTTCCCACTGAAAATATCTGAACTTTTAATAGAAATTCAATTGAAGATTCGTTCTGTTTCCATAAGCAAATGGTTATAGAGCTTGAGATATGTCAAAGACTCATGTCCAATGGCTATGAGAATGACTTTTGATAGCCTTCCATTTAATTTTTACTGCACCCGGTATTTCCTATGGTTAGAAATATTGTTCATTTGATACTTATCAAAGTAGTAACTAAATTTATCCTCCACAACTCTCATTTTTAACTCCTTTTCTGATATGGAATACTAAGTAATTTGTATTAAATAATTGTATCAGCTATACTTCAATATAAAATGAAAAGTTTAAAGTTTGGGGAAAAATTATTGGAGTCATTGCTGAACTCGTTTTAAAATAACCATGAATATTTTGCTCTCTGTTGGAGAAATATCACACACAAACATTAAGTAAGCTTCGGTAAGGCAAGGAACTAGACACCCTTCTAAAAATGGTTTTCTCATGGGACATTGATATACTTTTTTTTTTTTAATGTCCAGTTTGAAATTCTGGGTCATTAGTAGTCAAGGTAGATAGTTATCATTTTTTGAAAGTCTAGGTTACTTTTCTTTTCTCAAGAAATATAACTGAAATAAACTCCACATTAGGTTTCACTGGCTCAATAATGTCAAACTGCTTTCCTCTGGATTGGAATAAACCAGAATAAGCTAGGTAACAGAGAAAATATAGATTTGTTTATCCTAATGAACTTGATTCACAAAGATATTGATATTCATATATGTTTATACTTTGCTATGCACAGGTGTGAGAAAAAAAGCTTTACTTGCAATTTAGTAGGAATTATTGATCCAAAAACCAGAGGTGCTATTTATGGTAAATTGATAAACATAGTAAATATTTGGTAGAATCTTGGAGTTCCAAGAATTTCCTCTTCTCCCTCTCCAAGAAAAACAAATCACAACAAGAAAAACATCAATCACTGAAAGTACAAAACTCACCTCTTCAAGTGACACTATTACCTGGAATACTACTCATTGAAATGCTTATAGGAGAAAAGTTTGCCCTCTTCCGGGTCCATTGAAAATAGTGTAGCAGACTAATTTTGAACTGTTGTCACATTTGCTAAAAAATTTAAGTACCCAAATCTACAATTTTGTGGCCATTTAAGATGAAATGAGTAGGAGACTAGGGTATACTGAAGCCCAGAAAAGGACAACAGAAAGTGGAAGTGAGTTACTGAAATTCAGTTTCAGTCTAGAAACTATCTCAACTTGTCATAAAGACAGAGATAAGTCTCTAAGAATAGCTTAGCAAGTAATGCTATTTTAAGATAGTAAATGAAGAAGACAGATGAGTCATGTAGTTGATGGACTCATGCATCTCAAGTGAATATAAACTTCCCAAGGGGAGCCGCCCTTGTCTGCTGTGCCATAATAAACCCAGCTCTTCTCCCTCCTATGTCTTTCCAGTCCAATATCTCACAATGTAAGGGCAAAGTGAATTATCTGATTACAGTACACACAGTGGTTTCATACTACCCAATGCTATATCAGTAAATCTCTCTTGAGTCTTCATTTATAAAATAATCTTTTTATCTTGCTATAGATGACTTTCTCCCAGGGACTTCAGAGTCCTCACCTATTCAATATCAGACTTTATCTATGTATTTTTTAAATCAGTTTTATTTTTTTGCTACAATGAGTATAATTCCTGTTGAATCTGTCTCTCTCTTAAATTATTTCATACAGTTTTGTTTTTTTTTTTTTTTTTTTTGAGGGTGGTGGGATATTCTTTCAACAGATATTATTCTAAAAAGACATATGATTGTCAAGTGCTCACTGTAATATGGTTATTTGATGTGTGTTAAATTACTGAATGAATGAAAATAATGTTATTTGTAGAATGAGGAGTGTAAACACAGACCAACCTAAATAAGAAATTTATGCACAGTGACTCATTTTAACTAGCTAAGAAATTAAGATAGGTTTCAAAACTGCTTTTGTTGTCATCTGACTCCTACTGGCTGAAGATCCAAAACTGAAACAGTAAGAGAAAGTGCAAGTACAGAAGTCAGAATTTTCATTCCTACCTGACCGAAGGAAAGATTCTCTCAGAGATTTAAGTAGCCCAAGTGATGTGTTTGCTAAGAATGATTTATACCCACCTTATAATTTGGAGCTTTTATCCCTAAAGCATTTTTCAGCACACTCTGAAAAAAATAATTGCAATGTTATTGCAAGAGAAATCTCCTGAGAAATAGTAATTTATATGAATTTATACTCATTAGAGTCTTGGGATTTTCACAATGCTGTTTCATCAGTTTGAGTTATTTTGAACTGATGGCTTTGGATTGTCAAGAGATTTTTGCATTGTGGATCACCATTTTTTTTTCAATTGGGTCAATAGAACAATTAATAAAGGTATAAAATGATTATATAATTCATACACTATGATGTTTCTGTGTTACCATTTCAGTCTGAATGGTGTTTTTGTAAGTGCTTTCCCCCTAAATTACTATTCAGTGAATGCTTGTCAAAAAGACTTTAATACCCAGAATAAAGTGATTAAATTATAAGGCACAGGGAGAAAAATCACTTGGACAACATATCATAATGAGTTGTCATAAAGTCAGTGCAAAATGTGAGGTCCAGGTGTTGGAAAGTAATATTTTATAGAAACCTTGTGAGCATGTAATTTAGCAATGCTATTTATTTGACCGCAAATGAAAATATACAGGATAAAGGTGAAGATAGCATGACTGCATTTTCTTCTCATTTACGAAGTATTCAATTATCTTACTCAAGAGATGCAAAAATAAAAATGGTATAAACCATGTGCTTAAGAAGTTCTTAGTCTAACTGGAAAATCTGGAGATAGGTGAATCTTTCTGTAGAACATATCATCTGAAGGATATATTGAAATCAAAGCTCTTACTATGGTTTATATTATATATATACCACACAATTGCACTCATCTCACAGGGTAGTAAAGTAATGCTCAAAATTCTCCAAGCCAGGCTTCAGAAATACATGAACACTGAACTTCCAGATGTTCAAGTGGGTTTTAGGACAGGCAGAGGAACCAGAGACCAAATTGCCAACATCCAATGGATCATCAAAAAAGCAAGAGAGTTCCAGAAAAAACATCTATTTCTGCTTTATTGACTATGCCAAAGCCTTTGACTGTGTGAATCACAATAAACTGTGGAAAATTCTGAGAGAGGTGGGAATACCATACCACCTGACCTGCCTCCTTAGAAATCTGTATGCAGGTCAGGAAGCAACAGTTAGAACTGGATATGGAACAACAGACTGGTTCCAAATAGGAAAAGGAGTATGTCAAGGCTGTAGATGGTCACCTTGCTTATTTAACTTATATGCAGAGTACATTATGAGAAATGCTGGGCTGGAAGAAGCACAAGCTGGAATCAAGATTGCTGGGAAAAATATCAATAACCTCAGATACACAGATGACACCACTCTTATGGCAGAAAGTGAAAAGGGACTAAAAAGCCTCTTGAGGAAAGTGAAAGAGGAGAGTGAAAAAGTTGGCTTAAAGCTCAACATTCAGAAAACGAAGATCATGGCATCTGGTCCCATCACTTCATGGGAAATAGATGGGGAAATAGTGGAAACAGTGTCAGACTTTATTTTTTTCGGCTCCAAAATCACTGCAGATGGTGACTGCAGCCATGAAAATAAAAGACGCTTACTCCTTGGAAGGAAAGTTATGACCAACCTAGATAACATATTCGGAGAAGGCAATGGCACCCCACTCCAGTAGTCTTGCCTGGAAAATCCCATGGATGGAAGAGCCTGGTAGCCTGCAGTCCATTGGGTCGCTTAGAGTCGGACACGACTGAGTGACTTCACTTTCACTTCTCACTTTCATGCATTGGAGAAGGAAACGGCAACCCACTCCAGTATTCTTGCCTGAAGAATCCCAGGGACGGGGGAGCCTGTTGGGCTGCCGTCTATGGGGTCGCACAGAGTCGGACATGACTGAAGCGACTTAGCAGTAGCAGATAACATATTAAAAAGCAGAGACATTACTTTGCCAACAAAGGTCCGTCTAGTCAAGGCTATGGTTTTTCTAGTGGCCATGTATGGATGTGAGAGTTGGACTGTGAAGAAGGCTGAGCGCTGAAGAATTGATACTTTTGAACTGTGGTGTTGGAGAGGACTCTTGAGAGTCCCTTGGACTGCAAGGAGATCCAACCAGTCCATTCTGAAAGAGATCAGCCCTGGGATTTCTTTGGAAGGAATGATGCTAAAGCTGAAACTCCAGTACTTTGGCCACCTCATGCAAAAAGTTGACTCATTGGAAAAAACTCTGATGCTGGGAGGGATTGGGGGCAGGAGGAGAAGAGGAGGACAGAGGATGAGATGGCTGGATGGCATCACCAACTCAATGGACATGGGTTTGGGTGAACTCTGGGAGTTGGTGATGGGCAGGGAGGCCAGGTGTGCTGTGGTTCATGGGGTCGCAAAGAGTCAGACATGACTGAGTGACTGAACTGAACTGAATATATACATATATATATATGTGTGTGTTTATATATATATATAAACACATATACAATGGAATATTATTCAGTCAAAATAAAAGAGGGTAACTGCTATTTGCTACAACATAAATGAGCCTTGAAGGTATTACATTAAGGGTGACAAGTCAGACAAACAGAAAGAAAAGTATTAAATACAGCATGATCTTTTTGTGGAATCTCCAACATCAGACTCAGAGAAGTATAGAATCGAACTATGATTATCAGGATCTGGAGGTTAGGGAAATGGGAAGAAGTTGGCCAAAGGAACAAACTTCCAGTTATAAGACAAATTCTGGGAATCTAATATACAGCATAGTGACAACACTTAACTATATGATGTATATGTGAAAGTGCTAAGAGAGTAGATGTTAAAGGTTTTCACCATCAAATAATAACAACAAAAAATTGTACTTGTATCAGATGATAGATGTGACAACTAATATTATTATGAGAATCATTTTGTAATACATGCATATATCAAAGCATCTCATCTTAAGCTTATACAATCTTTTATGTCAAATATATATCAATAAAGCTGGATAAACATAGTTGTAATAAATTTCAAAGTTAAAATCATAAGATATATCATCTCTGACAACAGAAATAAATAACATGTGATAAAGAAATATCTCTTTAAATCCCAAATATATGTTAATTAAGCACTGTTTTCTAAATAGTATAGAAGTTAACAAAGGCACAGAAAAATAAGAACATATTTCAAACTCAGGGATAAAATATATCAAAGTGAATGACTTTCAGCTCAAGCAATACATATGTGAAATATACAAAGATTTTATATAAGAAAAGAAACAAGACTCAAATAAATATTTCAAATTATCATTAAAAAAAATCTAGAAAAGAAAATAAAAGGTAACCCCAAGTAATCTAAATTTTTCAGATCCAATGATACAAAAAGTGTTTTTTCTTTCCTTAGACCTAAGTATGTGGATTCACATTTGCAGATCTGAGGGAGACAGTAGGTTTCCTACAGATCAGAGGCCTCAAACCAGATCCACAAGCAGCTGTCTGGGAAAAGAAGGACGATTATATTCTTCTTTTTTCTCATTCTAGACTGATCATCAAACAAGTGCATTCATAAGAACCAGAAAAATATTATCATGACCCATAGTTCACAGTTTTACTTTGTAAGTTAGGGGAAGAGTACAGAAGGTTGGTCTTCTTAAAGATTCTTCAGTTCAGTTCAGTTCAGTCGCTCAGTCATATCTGACTCTTTGCGACCCCATGAATCGCAGCATGCCAGGCCTCCCTGTCCATCACAAACTCCCAGAGTATGCTCAGACTCATGTCCATCGAGTCAGTGATGCCATCCAGCCATCTCATCCTCTGTCGTCCCCTTCTCCTCCTGCATCCAATCCCTCCCAGAATCAGAGTCTTTTCCAATGAGTCAACTCTTCACATGAGGTGGCCAGAGTACTGGAGTTTCAGCTTTAGCATCATTCCTTCCAAAGAAATCCCAGGGCTGATCTCCTTCAGAACGGACTGGTTGGATCTCCTTGCAGTCCAAGGGACTCTCAAGAGTCTTCTCCAACACCACAGTTCAAAAGTATCAATTCTTCAGCGCTCAGCTTTCTTCACAGTCCAACTCTTACTTCCATACGTGACCACAGGAAAAACCATAGCCTTGACTAGACAGACCTTTGTTGGCAAAGTAATGTCTCTGCTTTTTAATATGCTATCTAGGTTGGTCATAACTTTTCTTCCAAGGAGTAAGCATCTTTTAATTTCATGGCTGCAGTCACCATCTGCAGTGATTTTGGAGCCCAAAAAAATAAATTCTGACACTTTCTACTGTTTCACCATCTATTTCCCGTGAAGTGATGGGACCAGATGCCATGATCTTCGTTTTCTGAATGTTGAGCTTTAAGCCAACTTTTTCACTCTCCTCTTTCACCTTCATCAAGAGGCTTTTTAGTTCCTCTTCACTTTCTGCCATAAGGGTGGTGTCATCTGTGTATCTGAGGTCATTGATATTTCTCCCAGCAATCTTGATTCCAGCTTGTGCTTCTTCCAGCCCAGCGTTTCTCATGATGTACTCTGCATATAAGTTAAATAAGCAGGGTGGCAATATACATCCTTGATGTGCTCCTTTTCCTATTTGGAACCAGTCTGTTGTTCCATATCCAGTTCTAACTGTTGCTTCCTGAGCTGTGTATAAATTTCTCAAGAGGCAGGTCTTAGCCCCTCAAAATAGATGGTAATAAAAAGAGAATAAATTCAAAGAACTGAGCTCAGAGCATGTGTATCTTGTTTACTGTTTTAAGCAGTAAGAGGATACCAGTGTTCCAGGGAATACCTAGTCAAAATTTTCACTTAGAGAGGGCCTCTTCAAAATGTAATGATTTAAACGAACCTAAAATTTGGTTCTAAAAGCGGTTTTGAGATAGTGGATCTGAGGTGCAGAAATCTGAGCTTCATTTCTAACAATATCCAAGGAAATGTTACTACTGCCAACCCAGGAAAACGTATTAAAGGGCAGCAGCAGTTTAGACTAAGTACAGCTTATTTGTTCTCAGTCCCAAGAACAATCGAAACACAGACACAAAGAATATGAAAACTGGTCTTATAAATGTAAAGATATTTGAGCCAAAGATTAAGAGTTATAGTTTATTGGAAATCAAGGCATTGCCATCTTAGTGACCATATTTCTTCAAAGGACTCTCTTCAATGTTTGTTTTACATCTAAGTACTGGACTTACAAAAGTGTAGAAAACAGCTATTATCTTGGATTCTTCCACCGTCTTCTCTGTTACTGGTCTTACATACATGCAGAAGAGTGTCCCATAACATAGGGTAACAGCATCATGTGGGAACCACAGGTGGAGAATGCCTTGTGCCTTCCTTTTGCTGATTCAATCCTGAGGATTGCAGTGAGAATTAAGGCATAAGAAATCAGGATGATGATGAGGGGGCTGGAGAGGTTGAAGCCTGTTGATATCAATATGGCATGCTCTTTGATATAAGTATCAGAGCAAGAAAAAGTGGTGGGTCAGCACAGTAGAAATGGTTGATGGTGTTGGATCTACAGAAGGTCAAGTGGAAGGTCAGGATGGCCTGGAAGAGTCCATATGAGAAGCCATAGACATAAGGGAATGTGGCCAAGCTTATGCAGATATACCTGGATATCTTCACACTGTAGTGCAGAGGGTTGCATATGGCCACATAGTGGGCATAGGCCATTGCTGCCAGCATGTAAAACTCAGTGAGGAGAAGTGCTATGAGAAGGCAACACTGCAAAGCAGCCAGCAAAGCTGATGGTCTTCTTCTGTGATACCAGATTAATCAGCATCAGTGGGGCTGCAGTAGAGGTATAGCACAAGTCTACAAAGGATAAATGAGTGAGGAAGAAGGACATGGGTGTGTAAAGGTGAGAGTCCAGTCTGACTAACACCATTGTGCCCAGGTTGCCTAGGAGGGTGACAAGGTAAATGACCAGAAACAGCACAAAGAGGAGAGGCTGGTGCTCTGGGCGATCCGTGAGCCCAAGGAGAATGACTTCTCTTAGTTTACTGTCATTGGTGAGGGGAATTTTCTGCACTTGAAACAAGCGCAGTCAAAGGAAATATGAAGGTACACATTTTATTACAATTAAAATGATTTTTATATACCTCGAGATGTTATTCAAAATGAATACTGTCATACACTGCTGCTTTACTTCTATTAAGGCATTGTTTCAGCTTCTTTACAAATGAACAGTTATTTTATTTCCATCTCTTACCTATTCTTGTATCTATGGCTGTGTCTTTAGATAAGTATGCTTCTAACCATAGCTATGTTCACAGTCACAAGTGAGCTGCATATTTCCTATCTCCTGCACTATTTTTTCTTCTGCAACTCTACTTATCTTATAAAGCCAACCTCAAGGCTAGTCCCATGTGAAGCATTTCTCACTCTTCTCTCATTATACCTGAGATTGAATTAATCCCCTTCTGTTTTATACTTCTCAGATACCCTATATACTCTAATTTATTCCTTAGCACATTACATCATCAGAAGAGATCCACTTTCTACTCATGTATTAGTTCTCCAGGGGTAGAGCAAATTCTATTTCATTACTGTACTGTGATTTCTAACCACATGTTTACATACTAAATATGTAGTTTTGTAAAATTTACATTTTAAAAAGAAAAGGAAAAATAATGTGAGCATGAAATACCATACTCCTTGCAATCTGTCACCTCTGAAACCCCACAAAACTTTTCACAATGTCATACCTCCATAGGATAATTAAGAGCTTTGAACTTGTATCAGAACAATTGCTTGAGAAGCTTATTAATAAAGCTAATCTACAGAAAGTCTGTAGCAGAAAGTCTCATGTGGGATATTGGAACCTCACCTCTAACAACTACTTTGGTGATTCTAACATAGATGTTCCCAGAATCACAGTTTAAAAAGCCACAGTCACAGTGCTTCCATAAACATGATGGTGGTGGTTTAGTCACCAAGTTGTGTACGAATCTTGCAACCTCATGGGCTGGAGCCTATGTGGCTCCTCTGTCCATGGGATTTCCCAGGCAAGAATACTGGAGTGGTTGCCATTCCCTCCTCCAGGGGATCTTCCCAAACCAGGGATTGAACCTGGGTCTCCTGCATTGCTGACCAGGCAGGTTCTTGTCCATAGACATATGACAAATAAATGAACAAAGAATTGTCAGATCAAATGAATTCTCACACAGTGTTTTGAGAATGGTCTACAGCAATGATAGAATGGTTCATAAAGAAAAATAATAAGTTTCACATAGTTCATATTTAAGTTGCTAAACAAAACTCCACCTGTATAGACATATTATTATTAATACAACATCTATGGATTTATTAGCTTGTTCTCACTTCTAAACTAGTGCTGAGTCTCCTATTCCTTACACTCCAAATGTTTTTATACCTTTCTCTTTCTCTCATATATCATATTTTTAAAACTTGCTCAAATCTTTGTCTTATTTCAAAGTGAGTCAGAAAAGCTTACTTTAGTTATATTTTAGAAATACAGTAAATATTTCTTTTTCAACCTATAGCTCCCTACCTTAGTATTTGAAGTACTTAATAGATATTTGTTGAATGCACTAATAATAGTTCTTAATAATAGATAATGATTCTTACCCATGAGGTACTTCATTCCGTTTGTAAATGGGAATAGTATCAGTTCTGCTTTCTTCTCAAGTCATTATGGACATCAAACTCCTCCAAAATATATTTATTAATACACAACACATCATGTGTTTAGGCACCACTAATGCCAAAATGAACCAAGTTCAAAACCCCTGCCATTGTGGCATCCACCTTCTAGTGAACACAGAAACATAATAATGAAATAAGCCAATCGTTTTTCGGATGACACTGATATAGAGGGAAAGACAGAAAATGGAGTCAGAGGGAAGGGTATTCAAAATTTAAACAGGAACATTAGCAATAGCACTGAGACATATACATTACCATATGAAAACAGATGACCAGTGTAAGTTCGATCCATGAAGAAGGGCACCCAAAGCCGGTGCTCTGGGACAACCCAGAGGGATAGGTTGGGGAGGGAGGTAGAGGAGGTTCAGGATTTGGGGGACACGTGTGTGGCTGATTCATGTTGATGTATTGCCAAAACTATCACAATATTGGAAAGTGATTATCCTCCAATTTAAATAAATAATTTTTAACATAAAAAATTTGCTTTCAAGAAAAAAAAATGAATTCATATAAAGGTGATGTAATAAATCATACAAATGTGATGTGTTTAGCAACAAACTGATACAGAAAGAGAAAAAACCATAAAGCTATTAAAAGAAGGGTATTCTACAGTAGGAAAGTTAAGGACCAGAAGCAAAACAAGTTCTGAAACTTGCAGCATATGTGCATGTATAAAATTCACACAGAGGATATCAGAAAATTATAGCTGAGATGTCCCCTGAAGCACAAATGTTTCACTTTATTGAGAGATTGATTCATCTGTACCTATGAGATTCTTAACAAGTTACTGGCACTAGTGGTAAAGCACCCATCTACCAATGCAGGAGATGTAAGAGAGGCAGGCTCAATCTCTGGGTTGAGAAGATCCCCTAGAGGAGGGCATGGCAACCCACTGCAGTATGCTAGCCTGGAGACTTCCAGAAGAACCTAGTGGGCTACAGTCCATAGTGTTGCATAGAGTCAGACACAACTGAAGTGACTTAGATATCAAAGATATCTTAGACAAACCAAGATATCACAACGTTCACTGGAAAAAAGGACTTGCATTGGTGGTTATTTGCAGCTTCTCTGCAAGAAATGTCTAGCCAATAAATAATAAATAATGTCTAGATATCAGCTGAAAGCAGGATATCTATTTGTATGCCAGGAGCAAGGCGGCTTAAGAGATCTTTCTTATTGTTCAGCACCCAAGAAACCCCAAAGAGAATAGGTAGTAGTTGCTAGAAGAGAAAATAATAGAAAAAGATCAGGATGTAGGAATTTCACATTTATGAAGACACAGTAGGAAACTCGACTTGAGAAGTTCATTTGCAGAAGGACTCATTGATGACATGTTACATATAATGATTGTCTGTGGGATCTGAAATGATGTTGACTCACAATCCCAGTGGATCCAGACATATCACAACTGAAAAGGAGCAGAAGAACTAAGTGATGAGATGCAAAAATGTCTACAGACAATAAAGAAGTCATATCACAGCTGACCTGGCAGCCCGAGCCAGACCAGAGTGACAGATGAACATCTTCTGAAAGAGGTGTTTGTGGTTTTACTAGTTCACAACCAAGGAGAACTTCTGTCTGATGGAAGAAGAACCAAGAATGGGGTAGTTCAAGGACAGTAGAAAGCTACAAATTTTTAATCCTGGAACTAGGGCATGGTACAATATAGACTGAGTCCAGTACTAAACAAAATGTACAGCATCACTTTTCAAAAATTATTAAGACAGAGCAGAAGATTGAACCTGATTTGAAGGGCTTCTGAAAATAGAGCCCTGTCAACTGCACAAGCTGCATGTCCATGAAGCCAGACATTCCTGCAACAGAGACCAGCAGAGCTGACAATTCAGGTACATGGAGGGAGAAGGAGAGCATCCTCATGTCTGCAAAAAGTAGACGGAAAGGAAAAGAAGACAGAGAAAGAAGCTGAAAGCTAGGGTTCAGTTCTTGGGTGATTATCCTAGAGGGTCACCCAGCTCAATGGGCTAGTGTTCTAGATGAATTTTGTGGGCCAGTCAATTACAAGTGCCAGAGAAGAGATTTTGTTTCAGGAGGAAAAAAAAAAATAAAAGAAAACAAGCAGAGGTAAAAGTAAGAGAAACATTTAGCAGAATTCTTGGCAAGATGGCCCTTAAGCTTCTTCTTCTTCTTTTTTTTTTTTTCCAAATTTCATAGAAAACTATGAAAACCTTTTGGAACTATAGATTCTCAACCAAGATCAATGTGTAATCACAAAATCTTAAAAACAGCAACAAAAAATCTACAGAACCATATATTAAGGGGTAAGATTTCACCAGGCTGCAAAGTATAAGAGTTCTTGTATTAGGCTCTTCTGTGTTCCACAACTGAAAATGTACTCGTATTTGTGAGTGGTCTGCTGACTGTTTGCCTTCCTGGTTCTTTTGCATCTGTGCCAGGGCTATAAAATATTCCCAGGGAGCTCAATAGAAATTTCAATAGATTTGTCATCTAGGAAATCAATTGAGGTTCAAATTCTGCTACTGAGAACATAAAGTTTTGCATGTGCATATTTTGAGCAAACATGGTAAAAATATGTGGTACTCAGTCTGAGTTTTTACTACAGTCTCTCCTTGACTAAGAAATAGAAAGAAAATAGATACACAAATACTTACTTGTTGTTTGGATATGCATCTATTTTCTGAACCTCTAATGAAGGAAGTTCACTGATGCTTCACTAAGCTGAGAAGCACAGCTGAATTTCTAGCAGAACATGGGGGTTAGGAACCAGCTTTTAAAGCAAATCTCTAGAGGACGTAGGAACATCAGAAATGAGTGTGTCTTTGGGATGCAGCCCTTTGGGAATTTACCAGAATGTGCTTGGTATTATAAAGCTAATCATATGCCTCAGTCATAATTTTAATATTTTCTAATTTACTATATGCCCTAAGAGTATGGTGGATGGCACACACACACAAAAAGCATGTTTGCATTTTGAAGAAGGTCTGATTTTTTTTTTCTTTTATACTTGAAACAGCCTCTTTTCCTAAAATCCAGAGTTCTTAACAATGTTCTTTCTGATGGACATTGAAGTCTTGGGCAGAATTAGGCATAAGCAGGACTGTGAAACAGACAAAATGATTGGAAATCAGTTTTTGAGCAATTCTTGTGTGTGGAGTACTTTCCTGTAGGCAATTTAATTGATCCTTCAATTAAATCCTTCAAAATAACACTAAGAGGCAGAGACTCTCTCCTATCCTTTCAGCTGAAGAACCAGACCCTCCACTAAAGGAACAGTAAACCCTGTGCCACATAGTTAGGAAGTGGCAGAGTGTGACTTGAATTCCTGCCTTCACATTCCCAATTGATTACTTTTTCAATTGTAGTTAGTTTCCATTTAAAGTCAATGTGATGCTTTTGAACTGTGGTACTGGAAAAGATTCTTAAGAGTCCCTTGGACTGAAAGGAGATCCAACGAGTCCATTCTAAAGGAAATCAGTCCTGAATATTCATTGAAAGGACTGATGCTGAAGCGCCAATACTTTGATCACCTGATGCAAAGAATTGGAAAACACCCTTATGCAGGGAAAGATTGAAGGCAGGAGAGGGGGACACCAGAGGATGAAATGGTTGAATGGCATTATAGACTCAGTAGAGATGGGTTTTAGCAAGCTTTGGGAGTTGGTGATGCACAGGGAAGCCTGCATGCTGCAGTCCATGGGGTCACAAAAAGTCGGGCACGACTGAGTGACTGAACTGAACTGAACTCAGCTTGTCATCTTTCCTTCATCACTTTTTCAACTTTCCCTTAGTTTCCTCCAGTCAGTGCTTGTATCGTTCTCATCTTATTAAAGTTGATCCTGACAATAGAAAAAGCTTACTTATGTGGAAGTGTTCTCGAACAATGCTTTTTTTTTTTTTTTTTTTTTTTTGCCTCCACAGAACTTGGTATGACCTTCATCCTCCACACCATCTTACTACTCAGGCCCATCCTTGGCTGATACACTCTATTTCCACTACCTACTAATATTTCTATTGCTATCACTAGACTGCAAACCCTTATGAGCACAGACTATGAACTCAGCAGCTAGCACTGCTGCTGCTAAGTCACTACAGTCGTGTCCGACTCTGTGCGACCCCATAGACAGAAGCCCACCAGGCTCCCCTGTCCCTGGGATTCTCCAGGCAAGAACACTGGAATAGGTTGCCATTTCCTTCTCTGATGCAGGAAAGAGAAAAGTGAAAGGGAAGTCACTCAGTCGTGTCCGACCCTAGCAACCCCATGGACTGCAGCCTACTAGGCTCTTCCGTGCATGGGACTTTCCAGCCAAGAGTACTGGAGTAGGGTGCCATTGCCTTCTCTGGCAGCTAGCACAGTCTCTGGAAATAACAGATGAACAAACATGTTGAATAATTTGAGAGTGCAATATGTATCTAATTCAGTGATTATACTGCAAATCCTGGTTATCCCCTCTCAGATAACTTTGCATTTCATTGAACACATATCCTTACCCCTTAAAACCAAAACTCTAACGAGGTGATACGCCATTGATCTCAGGTGGCCTCGGCCTGCAGCAGCTTGAAGTGAGGCTTTGGTTCCCCAGCCAGAGATTGAGGCCAAGTTCCAATGGTGAGAGCACCAAATCCTAGCCACTTTACCAGTGGTCAGTGACAAGGCCCTGGTTCTTTGGTTTTGCAGAAAAAAATTCCCACAGATATTTAAAGTAATGAAACAAAATATTTATTAGGAAGAAAAAGAGTACAGTACACGTGAATAGACACATGTGCAGACTCAGGAAAGTCGCGCCCTCACAGTGGTCTGAATCACTTTTATGGGCCATTTCTTCTGGGTTTTCTTTGGTCAGTCATTTTGATCTTAGTTTCCCTTGACTAATCATTTTGATTTGATATGCCAATAATCATAATAAAATATACCATTTTGGGTATATCTCAGGATCCTTCCACGTGTCTGTGTGCCCCTCTCTTAGTCTCGATGGATTCTAGTGAAAAGGCCTATGAGTAGTTGCATCATTTACTGTGAAATAATGCCACCTCTCTTTTGATGTTCTGAGCATTTATGCACATAGATAGTCAGGAGGTCTCCTTAACTTGGAGAATGAGGAATATGTGGTCTTTTATCTCTAATATGGGAAGGGCCCATCTCCTCTATCATCCTTGTTTTATGGAGTTCCTGTCCACAGGGGAGAAACTGTTAAGTCTGTGGCCTCTCAGTAGTATGAGTGACTCCCTTACTAAAAAAAAAAAACACAGGAAAGAAAATAAAATGGGAGTAATTATTGACAGGTAATAGGCACTGATACTTAATATGTGCCAGAATTAGGCTTAGCACTACAAAGCATTAGATCAATTAATCCTCACAAACTCCATTTTTTAGTGGGGAAAGTGAGGCAAGTAGAGGGTAATTAACTTCCTGGTATAGGTTACTAATAAATTGTGAGGCTTGTATTCAAACAGTATAGTCAATAGCATTTGATATCACTTTATTTAGGAAAGAAACATGACAAGCTTAAAAACACTATGCACTCTATGAGTATAGTGAGGACATTCATTCAACCATCAATGTATTCATTCATCCTTATAGTTAACAAGTATTCAGGGAAAACCTTCTTCATGCCACCATATGGTCAATGAAGAAAATGTAAGAAAAAGCCAAAAGATTGTGTCCTTAGAGTGCTTCTGCTTCACTACAGGAGGGATGAGGCATGGAGTTCATATAATCAGATTTTAAATTATTAAGAATTAGTGAAAATCATGTTGGAAAGTGGAAGGGGAGAAAGTAAAGCTTGCATTACTTAAATGACTAAAATCTAATGACATAGTGATAGTTTATTAACTCAATAGATTTTTACTGAGAATGATCTGTGTTCTAGATTCGGGGATAAATGTTAACTTTAGTGAGCAGAAAGGAAATTGGAGGGATTCCAAATGTGAAAATAGTACCACACCCTGTTGCTGGCCCTGAGATGTAGGGTCCCCTGAGCAAGGACCAGTAAGAAGCCTTATGGAGCTAACAGCAGACTTTGGCTGACAGCCGTCAAGGAAACAGGACCTCAATCCCACAAACATAAGGCAGGAAATTCTGCCCACAACCAGAAAAACCAGCTGAACCAATCCAACTTCTGACCTGCAGAATTGTGAAATAATAAATTTGTATTGTTTTAACTTGCTAAAGCGGAAAAGGCAATGGCACCCCACTCCAGTACTCTTGCCTGGAAAATCCCATGGATGGAGGAGCCTGGTAGGCTACAGTCAATGGGGTCGCTAAGAGTCAGACACGACTGAGCGACTTTGCTTTCACTTTTCACTTTCATGCATTGGAGAAGGAAATGGCAACCCACTCCAGTGTTCTTGCCTGGAGAATCCCAGGAATGGGGGAGCCTGATGGGCTGCTGTCTATGGGGTCGCACAGAGTCGGACACAATTGAAGTGACTTAGCAGCAGCAGCAGCAAGTTGCTAAAAAAAAAAAATTAATGAGCACAACCAGACGTGGACCTGGCTCTCATGAAGCTGACAATCCTGAGGACAATATAACCATGAATGAATCACATACACAATGTTAAAATTACAGTTGAAAACAGTTCTGTAAATTAAAGTTATATGATATTGTGAGAACATATCCTAAGAGGATATGACTGAAAGATCAGTCAAGAAAGCACTGAAAATGCAAAAGGATAAAATATAACTAAATCCCCAAAAAGACAAACACTGAAATTAAAAATTAGGAAATTAGAAAAAGACTGAGAAATATCAAGTAATCTGGTAATGCAACATTTGTATAAAAAAACTAATAGAAGACAGTTAATAATTAAAAAAAAATTAAAGCACAAAACTGTTAGAAAGTATTCCAAAGTATCAATATTTACAACAAAATAAGAAAGTCAATGATTAGAGGAACTCATGGTATCAAGGGAAAAAAAAGATATCATGTTTAGTGAAACGTCAAACACAGAAAGACTGTACAATATCACTTCTATTTGGAAATATAAAAATTAAAACAACTTAGTGAGTATAACAACAACAAAAACAACCATCAGACTCACAGACATAGAAAACAAATTAGTGGTTGCCTGTGGGAAGAAGAAAGGGGAGGGGCAAGATACGAGTAGGGATGGACACACTAGAGACTACTATATATAAAATAAGTGAGATACAAGGATATATTGTACAGCTCAAGGAATATAGCCAATATATATCATAATAACTATAAGTGGATCAAAATCATTATGTTGTACATCTGAAACAATATGGTAAGTCAACTATGAAAAAAAGTGAAAGTGTTAGTCCCTCAGCCATCTCCAAGTCTTGGCGACCCCATGGACTCTAGCCCATCAGTCTCCTCCATCCATGCAATTTTCCAGGCAAGAATATTGGGGTGGGTAGCTGTTCTCTTCTCCAGGGGATCTTCTGGATCTAGGTATTGAACCCAGGTCTCCTGCATTGCAGGCAGAAACTTTACTATCTGAGCCACCAGGGAAGACTTCAACTTAAAAAAGGATAAAAATAGTCATAATAAGCATCAATTAGCTAAAAACAAACAAAAAATCCTGCTGAAGAGCTATGAATATCAGACAAATTAAACTTTTAGACTTTATACATCATAGAAGGGATAGAAACTATCTATGATAAAAGGAAAAATACCTGTTCATTACTTGATGTGATTAATAATATAGCCTCAGTGTTTAAAGAAAAAAAAATTACAAAAAGAAATAGACAAATACACAAACATTTCTCTTGGTTTTATAGATGAAACAATAAAACGTTAGTAGGGATACTGAAGATCAGAAGAAAGAAGCAAGCATAAATCAAGTATGTGAGTGTGCATTCTAAGTCGCTTCAGTAGTATTCAAACGTTTGTGACCATATGGACTGTATCCCTCCAGGCTCCTCTGTCCCTACAGACTCTCCAGGCAAGAAAACTGGAGTAGGTGGCCATGCCCTCCAATTGATCTATTTGCACATTGCTCTACTCAACTCCTATTACTTCTGAAAGCTTATTGGCACCAGAAAATTGAGATATGCTTCAAGAGGAAATGCCAAAATGGCAGGTAGGGCTTCAGAACGTGGAATGGGATCCAATATCTGAATTTTTAAAATATCTGAATAAAAATTGATATGTAAAAAAATAAAAAATAGATATGTAAACATTAATTATTACATATATTTGGGACAGTGATCTATTAGTTTCTATTTTTGGCTCTATATTGGAAATAATTCATAACAAAATAAATAAACAAAAAAGTGAAAACACAAAACCAGTTTTAAGATGAGATTGTTGTTTTTGTTTGTTGCTAAGTCATGTCTGACTTTTTGTGACCCCAGGAACTGTTGCAATCCAGGCTTCCCTCTCCTTCACTATCTCCCTGAGTTTGCTCACACTCCTGTCCATTGAATCACTGATGTCATCTAACCATCTCATCCTCTGTCACATTCCCATTTCCTCTTGCCCTCAATCTTTCCCAGCATCAGGGTCTTTTCCAATAAGGCAGCTCTTCACATCAAGTGATCAAAGCATTGGAGCTTCAGCTTCAGCATCAGTCCTTCCAATGAATACTCAGGCCTGATTTCCTTTAGGATTGGCTAGTTTCATCTCCTTGTTGTCCAAGGGATGCTTAACAGTCATCTACAATTTGAAGCATCACCACAATTTGAAGCATCAAATTCTTTGCTGCTCAGCTTTCTTTATGGCCCAAATCTCATATCCGTACCTGACTATTGGAAAAATCATAGCTCTGACCAGATGGACCTTTGTTGGCATAGTGATGTCTTTGACTTTTAATATTAAAGTAATATATTTAAATATATTGTATTAAACACTGTCTAGGTTTGTCACAGCTTTCTTTCCAAGGAGCAAGTGTCTTTTAATATCATGGTTTCAGTCACCATCTGCAGTGATTTGGGGAGGCCAAGAAAATAAATCTGTCACTGTTTCCACTTTTTTCCCCATCTACTCATCATGAAATAATGGGACCAGTATTTTTGCCTGGCAAATCCCATGGAGAGAGGAGCCTGGCAGGCTATAGTCCATTGGGTCTCAAGAGTTGGACATGACTTAGTAACTAAAGAGACAGAGAGAGAGCAAGAGAGATACCATGATCTTAGTTTTTTGGATGTTGAGTTTTAAGCCACTGTTTTTACCCTTCTCTTTCAACCCTCTTCAATAATTCTTTAATTCTTCTTTGTTTTGTGCCATTAGAATGGTGTCATCTGAATATCTGAGGATGTTGATATTCTCCCAGGTGCCTTGATTCCAGCTTGTGCTTCATCCAGTCCAGCATTTCACGGAAGGATCTCTGAATACAAGTTAAATAAGCAGGGTGACCATATACAGCTTTAATATACTCCTTTCCCATATTTAAACCTGTCCATTTTTTTCATGTATGGTTCTAACTGTTGCTTCTTGTTGCTTCACACAGGTTTCTCAGGAGGCATGTAAAGTGGTTTGTATTCCCATCTCTATAAGAATTTTAAGAAATATTTTAAATATTTTTTTATTTTATTTTTAAACTTTACATAATTGTATTAGTTTTGCCAAATATGAAAATGAATCCGCCACAGGTATACATGTGTTCCCCATCCCGAACCCTCCTCCCTCCTCCCTCCCCATACCATCCCTCTGGGCCGTCCTAGTGCACCAGCCCCAAGCATCCAGCATCGTGCATTGAACCTGGACTGGCAACTCGTTTCCTACATGATATTTTACATGTTTCATTGCCATTCTCCCAAATCTTCCCACCCTCTCCCTCTCCCACAGAGTCCATAAGACTGTTCTATACATCAGTGTCTCTTTTGCTGTCTCGTACACCAGGTTATTGTTACCCTCTTTCTAAATTCCATATATATGTGTTAGTATACTGTATTTATGTTTTTCCTTCTGGCTTACTTCACTCTGTATAATAGGTTCCAGTTTCATCCACCTCATTAGAACTGATTCAAATGTATTCTTTTTAATGGCTGAGTAATACTCCATTGTGTATATATACCACAGCTTTCTTATCCATTCATCTGCTGATGGACATCTAGGTTGCTTCCATGTCTTGGCTATTATAAACAGTGCTGTGATGAACATTGGGGTACACGTGTCTTTTTCCCTTCTGGTTTCCTCAGTGTGTATGCCCAGCAGTGGGACTGCTGGATCATAAGGCAGTTCTATTTCCCGTTTTTTAAGGAATCTCCACACTGTTCTCCATAGTGGCTCTACTAGTTTGCATTCCCACCAACAGTGTAAGAGGGTTCCCTTTTCTCCACACCCTCTCCAGCATTTATTATTTGTAGACTTTTGGATCACAGCCATTCTGACTGGTGTGAAATGGTACCTCATAGTGGTTTTGATTTGCATTTCTCTGATAATGAGTGATGTTGGAAGTAAAACCCTCACTATTTGCAGATGACATGATCCTCTACATAGAAAACCCTAAAGATTCCACCAGAAAATTACTAGAAATAATCAATGACTATAGTAAAGTTGCAGGATATAAAATCAACACACAGAAATCCCTTGCATTCCTATACACTAATAATGAGAAAACAGAAAGAGAAATTAAGGAAACAATTCCAATCACCATTGCAACGGAAAGAATAAAATACTTAGGAATATATCTACCTAAAGAAACTAAAGACCTATATATAGAAAACTATAAAACACTGGTGAAAGAAATCAAAGAGGACACTAATAGATGGAGAAATATACCATGTTCATGGATTGGAAGAATCAATATAGTGAAAATGAGTATACTACCCAAAGCAATTTATAGATTCAACGCAATCCCTATCAAGCTACCAACAGTATTCTTCACAGAGCTAGAACAAATAATTTCACAATTTGTATGGAAAGACAAAAAACCTCGAATAGCCAAAGCGATCTTGAGAAAAAAGAATGGAACTGGAGGAATCAACCTACCTGACTTCAGGTTCTACTACAAAGCCACAGTTATCAAGACAGTATGGTACTGGCACAAAGACAGAAATATTGATCAATGGAATAAAATAGAAAGCCCAGAGATAAATCCACGCACATATGGACACCTTATCTTTGACAAAGGAGGCAAGAATATACAATGGATTAAAGACAATCTCTTTAACAAGTGGTGCTGGGAAATCTGGTCAACCACTTGTAAAAGAATGAAACTGGACCACTTTCTAACACTGCCGGGGACCAGCCCCAGCTGATCCAGGGTATTCGAAGGAGAGACGGCCTAGGCGACTATTTATATGCTAATTAGAGATATAGAGAACAATAGAATGAGGATAGCTCAGTAGGAAAATTCAGTGGAGAAAAGAGGCTGAGTAGCTTGGTTTACGCGGGAGACCAATAAAACTTCAAGACAAGAAGTTTGCACCACTTACGTAGGCCGCAGGCGCCCTCTCGAATAGCGGAAGGTGTCTCACCCTAGACACCTTCTCGAGTGGGTCTTAGAAGCCCAGGCATAATTAGTAAGCGTGTTGGGTTCCGCGCTCCAGATGGAGACTCAGCTGGAAGTTAAAGGGAAGAATGACATGGGGAGACCAAGCGCTGGTGAACAAGGCCCGTAGCTTTATTTTTAACAGGGGCTTTTATACCCTAAGTTACACATAGAGGATAATAGGGGATGCAAAGTCAGCAGTCTTTGATTCTTATCAAAAACCAAGGTTTCTTTCCTGCAAATGTATCGTATACAAATGGTTTAGGTGATTTACATCATCTTCTGGCCAGAAGGCCTACTAACATTTTATGACTCTTGACAAGGACTTATCAACAAAGACTTATTTTCTCTAAGAGTAATTATTTTAAGGTTTGGCACCATCTTCCAAAGATAAAATTGCATTCCTATAGGGCGGATGTGTAATGGGTTTACAACAAAGAAAGAATTTATTACCTTAAGGGTCTAAAGTTACTAACACCAAGGCCACTACTTATTTTTTACTATATACCAACTATTAATTAATACACATTCAAGGATACAATTCAGGGGGATGTGAAAACTTGGCAACAAGCATTGACTCATCAATGAAATCCTTTACTAGTTTATTCTGACAGTTTTTAACTCTCTGAGAGGCTCTAAGCTATTTGAATATCTTAAGCTTCCCGTGCCTCTGGAGGCTAGGAGACTGTAAACAATCGTATGCATAGCTGCAGGAGTCCGGGTAAACTTGTCAGGCGAGTTAGAGAGCCATCTGAGGGGTTTGGATTTAAACACTCCTAATTGCCCAGGAACTTTATTAATTGGAGCTGTAAGTTAACTCTTTGACAGAGAGAGAGAGAGATGGTGGTAGGGGACAGCCCCTAGTAAAGTCAGAGGTGAGAGCACAAAGCAATAAAGTAGGCAGACTCTGGTTTTTTGGGGGGAAAATGCTCGAGAATATCCGGGGGGACTCTTGAGGCTCGATCCCACCTTTGCGTATGCCGAGCCTCCTTCCTCATGACCTTTGTCATGAGCAGAATGCCTCACCGGCTCCTCGCATCTCCCCCTTTTTTATTTCTTAAAACAGCCAGATGTAGCTCAGTCGCGAGCCTCTGAATGCTCTGCCGAAGAATCTTGACAATACAAGGAAGAACGATTATTAGAAGTAAAATTAAAGCAGCTAACGTAGCATAGCCGAGGAAGGTAGACAGAATATTTTTTCCTGAAATGTAGTTAGAGAAAGTATGGAAGAAATCATTTGCTGTTCCAGCGGCAGTAAAATCTAATCGGGAGTGTTCCAGGGTTGCTATTTGATTGTGAAGTTTTCCTAAGTCTAAGCTAATGTCAGAGCTGTTCCAGATACCTGAAATATGGTTTTTAATCTTTTCCCATTCAAAATCTGTCTCATTTACTTTCAGGGGTGTTACACATATCCACCGGTAGTCAGCATGACAGGACAATGCCATTTTCACCTTTAAAGCCTGCAATTCAGTCCCAATATGTATTACTGCTTCCTCTAGGGCGTCTACCCTCATCTCTAATTTTCTGTCTATAGCTTCCTGTGTTGCCAATGCTAAAGAAACATTTTTGGACATAGAATCAACATATTGAGCAGTATGTACTTGTTGAGTCAATGATATTGCTGCCACAGTAACAGAAGTAATTGCACTTATCAAAGCTGCTATTCCCAAGATAAGTAAGCCCACAAACCGTCGTGTTCGCATTAAATCCTGCAGTTGTTGTAATACAGCCAAACCGTAATTATCATACCAATAAGAATGCACAGACACAGGTATCATGAGATAGGGTGGGCGTTTCAACACAACAAAAGAACAAACATTATATTGGGGGGTCAAACAAGATGAAAGCATACATTGTTCACAAGTTACGATATTAGGTCCACCTGAATAATTCATGTGTACATTTAATCTTTTGGAGTCATTAGTAAAGAGAAAAACATAAGGCGAGGGTACACAAGCTAAAACAGAATAAGTAGAATTGCTATTTGGATGGAATAAGGAAATGGGAGCAGTGGCAGCAAGGGCCCTCCAAATTTCTGGCTGCCAAGAGGTTCTGTTCTTAGTTGTATAAGACAATATAGGCGAAACAAATCGATTATTATGCCATCTAGTAATGCTTAAAGGCCAAGAAACCAAATCTTTCTTCCAATTATAAAATCTGCTGGGAAAGTCATCAAGGGGCAATGGGTTCCTATCTAGGTCTGAGTTACTCCAATCTTGAATCATGTAATTTCCTCCTCCCGGTATTCTGTAATCAGCTCTTAAACGATAAGTACAAGATTTCCAAATCGGATACCCTGTACGATCATCTATAGTGTTCTATATGGCATCTGAAGGCTCGGTATTATAACAACTTGGATATCCAGGAGGGGGTCTATGGATTATAAATTCGTGGGGATCAAGGGCCCCGGGCATACGAGCCTGTAAAATCCAAAGCGCTAGACGCCCTCTATGTTCAATACCTGAGGCTGGAGAATGAGTCAGAACTGCCTTTTTAGAGGCTCCAACACATCCTTCTTTAGGGGGAATAATAAAGCTTTCTATATCACTGGGGAAGTTGAAAAAAACAGGAAGGTCATCTGCTAATCCCCTGAAGGTAAAATTGAAATTAATAGGATATTCGTCTGTGGTATAGGAAGTATATGACCCTCCCAGTAACTGAGGCTGGTTTGTGTGGACCCGTAGGGGGTCACTGTTCCAGGTAACTACTTGAAAGGTTGGAGGGTCTGGGAAGTAAGCCCAATACTTTTCAGGAGTGGGGGAGGAGGCGCTTACCTGGCATGATAATAAGGCAAGCATAGCAATAAACATCTTCTCAGAGGAGGTTGGAGAGCCCTGCAAAGAGGTTATTCCCCGTGCCTGATGGCAGGGTGTTTTTATTTGTCCCCAAGTAGGTATGGAGGCATTCCGGGTCACCTGAGTCAGGCGGCCTGACCTCCTTTTGTGAGGCAAAAGATCGGGGGGAGCGATATCCTGTATGTGAAGTTGAGACATCTGTTTGGTGGGCGGATCCGTCCCCTGCTCATCCGGGATCCCTGATGTCAGTTGCTCCGATGTCAGTGGTGTTTCCCGTGCTGGCGGGGGGATCGAAGGCAGAGGAGGCCCTTTTCTCTTTCGGGGTCACGGCGGCCGTGGAACTCGGTATCCGAGAGGCTGAGACATGGTGAATCAATCTATCCGGAACCCAAATTGGAGAATCTGCGTCCTGTGGAAAAATACAAGCATATCCTCGACCGCTGGTTAACAATGGGTCAGGACCTTTCCACTGTCCGGAAAGGAGGTCCTTCCATTTAACTAATGGTTTTGCATTCAATTGCTCCGGGCACCAATGGCGAAGCATTGCAGTCATTCCAGCTGAATCAGTATTTAAAATATTTATTACAAAAAGAGCATGTTGCAAGAGGTGATGGGGAGAACTATATTTAAACTCCCCTTCTTTTAGTTTTTGAATTTGGGTTTTTAACGTTTGATGTGCTCTTTCCACAATGGCTTGTCCTTGTGGATTATAAGGGATGCCTGTATTATGTTTAATTTGAAACTTTAGACAAAATTCCTGAAAAGACTTAGATGTGTAAGCAGGAGCATTATCAGTTTTCAAGGCTTTTTGCAGACCCATATATGAAAAACAAGTAAAAAGATATTGTATTACGTCTTTAACTGCTTCCCCTGTGCGAGCAGTTGCAACAATAACATGAGAAAAGGTGTCTACTGTTACATGAACAAAAGACAGTTTTGCAAATGAAGAGATGTGAGTTACATCCATCTGCCAGAGTGCATTAGGTTTAAGACCGCGAGGGTTAACTCCCATAGGTAAACTATTTATAGTAGTGGGACAATGAGAACAGGAACGAACAATCTCCCGAGCAGAGTCTCGAGGAATCTGAAATTGATATCTTAGCGTAGTAGCATTTTGATGGTGGAGTGAATGAGAAGCTCGGGCTTCTTCAAAAGCAGAAGCCACTGTGACCTTAGTTAGTGAATCTGCCAGGTCATTTAAGGCATTTAAAGGTCCAGGCAATCCAGAATGAGCCCGAATGTGGCCAATAAAATATGCTCGGCTTCGTTTCCAAATTTGCTGCTGCAGTTTAGTTAACAAGTGAAATACTGCAGTTTTGTTCTCAGGCAGGATCGCAGTCTCAATGTGTGGAAACAGCCTGACCACATACTGAGAATCAGAGTAAAGGTTAAATTCCTCCTCTGCAAACATAACAAAGGCCTCTATAACAGCTGTGAGTTCAGCTCTCTGGGCCGAAGTCTCCTGCCTATGTAAAACTTTACGCTGATCTTTTGTAACTATAGAAGCTCTGCCGTTAGCTGACCCGTCAGTAAAAACCATTTGAGCATCTGAGATGGGAGAGTATTTACACCTAACAGGGAAAATAACCGGGTGTTTAGACATAAAATTTAGCAAAACATGTGAAGGTAAGTGATGCAGAATTTGGCCAAAATAATTTCCGATAGCAATCTGCCAATCCTCATCAAACATTAGGAGAGCATCAAGTTGTTCTTTATTATATGGAATTACAATTTCTGCTGGTTCTTTACCAAACAATTCAATGCTACGTTTTCTCCCTTTCAATATCAGTGTAGCTATCAGTCCTGGATAAGAGGCCACTACTTTTTTAGCCTGGGCGGGGAGATGGACCCATTCTAGAGGGCCATTTTGCCATAAAACTCCCATAGGTGCTGTTGGAGTAGCTAGGCAGAGGAATTGCCAATTTGTTTGTAAATTAACTCTTTTAACATAGCTATCAGATAAAGCTGCTTCCACTTTTTCTAAGGCCTCCTGAGCCTCAGCAGTTAATTGTCTCTTAGAAGTTGGATCAGGATCCCCACGTAAAATGTTAAAAAGAGGTTTTAATTCAGCAGTAGTTAATTTTAAATAAGGCCTGATCCAATTAATGTCGCCTAAAAGTTTTTGATAATCATTTAAAGTAACAAGGTGATCTTTTCTCAATTTTAATGGGGCATGAGTCACAGTTTCTGAATTGATAACCCGTCCTAAGTAAGTTATGGGCGGATTGACTTGAATTTTCTCTGGGGCAATTTTTAAGCCTCTGTCTGTTAAAGCCTGAGTCAAATCCTGGAGAACAGTTTGTAAATGAGCTCTATCAGGGTGAGCTATTAAAATATCATCCATATAGTGAATCATATACAGTTGTTCATATTTAGCCCTAATATCTTCTATAGCTGCATTAACAAATTTTTGACATAAAGTAGGGCTATTTTTCATTCCCTGGGGCAACACTTTCCATTGAAACCTTAAATAGGGCTGTTTAAAATTTTCTGCTGGTAAACTAAAGGCAAATCGCTTTTTATCCTCAGCATTTAAGGGGATGGTGAAAAAACAGTCTTGTAAATCAATTACAATAATATTATATCCTTCTGGGATGGCTACTGGGGAAGGAAGCCCAGGTTGTAAGGCTCCCATATCTTCCATAGTGGCATTAATAGCTCTTAAATCTTGTAAAAGTCGCCACTTGCCAGATTTTTTCTTAATAACAAAAATAGGAGTATTCCAGGGGCTATTGGAGGGCTCAATATGTCCCAATTCTAGTTGTTCAGAAATTAACGCTTTGGCTGCCAGTAGTTTTTCTTTAGTCAGAGGCCATTGTTCTACCCACACAGGGTCCTGAGATTTCCACGTAATGGGGTCGGCAGCAAAAACAATGGCCTCCATCAAAAATTTGGATACCCTAATCCAGCACGGAACTTTAGAGGAGCAGGGCAAATTGGCTCAGTTATTCCTGTCTGCTGTTTACCTAACCCTTTTGAAGGGTCATAGCCCATTTGTAGCATTTGCAAAGTTACTTTATCGTCAGGGCTAAAAAGTAACATGCCCATTTGAGACAGCACATCTCTCCCCCACAGCGAGAATGGCAGCGAAGGAATCATATACGGTTGGAATGTTCCACGGGTATCCTCAAATTGCCAGTCTAAAATTTTTGCACTTTGAGCTACTGTAGGAGCTCTCCCGATGCCCACTAAGTTATTTGCAGTAGTATGTGTGGGCCAGGAATTGGGCCAGTCTTTCCCAGAAATACAGGAAACATCTGCTCCTGTGTCTAATAGCCCTTCAATAGACTTGCCACTGACAAGAATAGATTTCATAGGACGCTTTTTAGTAATTTCTGTTACCCAAAAAACCATGTCACTAGACCCAAATCCTTTGTCCTGTCTTTCATTTTGGGTGGCTGTTTGCCCAATTGCATTATGATAAGGCAAAAGTAAAAGTTGGGCTATTCTCTGTCCCTGATGTATTTGGAAAGTTTTAGTCGGGGGTGAAATAATTATCTGAATTTCTCCTGTATAATCTGAGTCAATTACTCCAGGAATAATTGTAAGACCTTGTATAGCTAAGGAACTTCTGCCTAGTATAATTCCTACCAGGCCTGTCGGTAATGGACCTTTAACTCCTGTAGGGATTTTTATAGTGGGGCTATCTGGTGTTAATATTGTTGAGGTGGTGGAACTGAGGTCCAGTCCTGCGCTGCCTGGGGTTGCTCTGATGAGCTCTGCGACGGGACGAAGGGAATGAATGGGTTCAGTGAGGCTGCCCCAATCGTTGTCGGGGCCTGGGGCTGGCCCCTCAACCCGTTTCCCGACTGCTGGTCGGGGCCTAAAAAGGCTCCATTTCTATGAAATCTTGACCTACAGTCCCTTGCCCAGTGATATCCTCTCTGGCAGCGAGGGCAAAGAGACCTAGGATTAATAGGCAGTGGGGCAGGGTTTTGCGGAGCAGCCACAGCCGGTTGGGCCGGATTAGGCAGATAAGAACCGAGTGGTCTTTGAGGGCACCCATGAAAAGTGTGTCCCGTCTGGCCACAAGAAAAACAAGTTCTAGGGAATGCATTCCTGCCTTGGTTATTGGGATCACCTTGTGATGGCTTGTTTTTGTTAGTAAAAAAGGATTGGACTGCCTGCTGATAAGAGTTTCCTTTTATCGCTGCAGCTATCGCAACACCCTGTAGCACTGATGGTCCTACATCTGCACACTGTTTCATATAATCAATTAGAGTTCCAGTTCTTCTAACAGGGCGCAATATAGCCTGGCAGGTAGAATTAGCATTTTCAAAGGCCAAGTGTTTTGTTAACAGTTTAGCTGCCTCAGAATCAGAAATTATTCTCTGGACAGCTTCTGAGAGTCGTGAGACAAAGTCTTCAAATGGCTCTTCTGACTTTTGTTTAATATCAGATAGAGCGGCACCTGATGCTTTACCATCGGGCAATGAGCGCCAGGCAGTAAAGGCACAATCAGCCACCTGTTGTATAGTAGTCCTATCTAATTTCATCTGTTCATCATACGAGGGGTAGTTGGTCTGTCCAAGTAGTATAGGTTCAGTGATATGTGTAAAGTCTCCATTTTGGTTAGAAAAAGCATATATACGAGCGAGATCATCATATTCAGATTTCCAAAGTATAAAATGTCCTCCGGACAGGCAGGCCCTAGCAATTGATTTCCATTCTCGAGGTGTTAAGCATTGACCTGCTAAATTTTCTACTAGCTGCATCGTATACGGGGCTTTAGGCCCGTAAGAAATACATGCATTTTTAAGTTCTTTTACCAATTGAAAAGAAACAGGCTCCCAGTCGATAGCCTTTTGTTCACTTTCATCATTGTCAAAAATTAAAGGGAAACAAGCCTGAAGTTGGGGATCGAATTTCTCGCCAGGGGCAGAAGAGGCCCGTCTCCGTGGGATCGATTTTGGAATTTTCCCACTTCGATAGGGAGGTGGCGGCAATAATGCGGGTTTAATAGGACCTGTACGGCGTGGTATGGGAGGTGGTATGGGAGGAGGTATGGGAGGTGGTGGCAATGGCATAGGTTCCACATTCTCTGCTCTGTACTCAGGAGCTCTTTGAACTGTTTGGTATCCAAAGCTTACATATGGATTAAGTGGGACGGTCTCTTGGGAATCCCTAGGGGCATATGGCCTGATGGGAGACATTTCTCTTAAGTTCTTTGGAGCTGATGGCCTGACAGGGGAAGTTTCTCTTAAGCCTTTTGGGGCATCTTTGTTTAAGAGATGCCGATCTCCATCAGGGTGATATTTAACTGTTATCTCGCCTAAATTCTCTTTTTCTTTTGGGGAAGGCTGATCTTGTTTTTCATCCCTATCTTTAAGTTGTTCCTGAGTAGTCATGGCTGCTAACATTTTTCTTAGTTGCCGATAGTCGGGCGGGTCTTCGTTTTTCTCATTTTCCTCAGGTTTAACTACAGTTTCGACCTCATTTTCCTCTTTAAAAGTTACTCTTTTAGATTTAGGGGGAGGTTTAGCTACAGCATTTTCTTCACTATCACTTTTAAGATGTACTTTTTCTGAATCAGGGGCAGGGTCTAAGACATCTCTAATGATATTCCATAAGGAAAAGGCGTCATTAGGCACCTTTTCTGAGCCATGTTCGGCATGGTAAGTTTTTAGCTGTTTTCCTACTTTTTCCCAGACATCTAAGTTAACAGAGCCTTCGTCTGGAAACCAGGGACAGTGCTCTTGTACAAATGAAAGAAATGATTGAATGGCAGATTTTTTAACTTTGATTCCTCTTTTACCTAATAACTGTAAAATAACTCCTATAAAGAGCTGTCTTTCATTTGATTCAGTATTACCCATGTCAGAAAATTAAGTATAGTAAAAGATTTTGCTTTAAGCTATCAAAAGATCAGGCTTTTCTTTGGCCTTTTAACTTCAGAAACTGTTTTCTCTCTCTAAGTCTAACTCTTTAACACTTTCAACACTTCCCACTCCTCTCGCCCTGTCTATCCTACAGGGGGGTCCGCGGCACCCTTGAGTGGGGTCCTAGCCATCCCGAACACTGGAAGAACAATAGGGCTGGTGACCCAGATTGTTCCGGGGGGAGGAACAGTAGGCTGATGGCTCAAACTGTTCCAAGGGAGGAGCAGTAGGGCTGGTCACCCAAACTGCTCCGTGGGGGAACAAGAGGGCTGATAACCCAGTTGTTCCGAGAACGGGGAGCAATAGGGCTGGTAACCCCAATTGCTGGGAGCTTACCTTCGAAATCCTGTATCGGGCGCCACCTGCTGGGGACCAGCCCCAGCTGATCCAGGGTATTCGAAGGAGAGACGGCCTAGGCGACTATTTATATGCTAATTAGAGATATAGAGAACAATAGAATGAGGATAGCTCAGTAGGAAAATTCAGTGGAGAAAAGAGGCTGAGTAGCTTGGTTTACGCGGGAGACCAATAAAACTTCAAGACAAGAAGTTTGCACCACTTACGTAGGCCGCAGGCGCCCTCTCGAATAGCGGAAGGTGTCTCACCCTAGACACCTTCTCGAGTGGGTCTTAGAAGCCCAGGCATAATTAGTAAGCATGGTGGGTTCCGCGCTCCAGATGGAGACTCAGCTGGAAGTTAAAGGGAAGAATGACATGGGGAGACCAAGCGCTGGTGAACAAGGCCCGTAGCTTTATTTTTAACAGGGGCTTTTATACCCTAAGTTACACATAGAGGATAATAGGGGATGCAAAGTCAGCAGTCTTTGATTCTTATCAAAAACCAAGGTTTCTTTCCTGCAAATGTATCGTATACAAATGGTTTAGGTGATTTACATCATCTTCTGGCCAGAAGGCCTACTAACATTTTATGACTCTTGACAAGGACTTATCAACAAAGACTTATTTTCTCTAAGAGTAATTATTTTAAGGTTTGGCACCATCTTCCAAAGATAAAATTGCATTCCTATAGGGCGGATGTGTAATGGGTTTACAACAAAGAAAGAATTTATTACCTTAAGGGTCTAAAGTTACTAACACCAAGGCCACTACTTATTTTTTACTATATACCAACTATTAATTAATACACATTCAAGGGTACAATTCAGGGGGATGTGAAAACTTGGCAACAAGCATTGACTCATCAATGAAATCCTTTACTAGTTTATTCTGACAGTTTTTAACTCTCTGAGAGGCTCTAAGCTATTTGAATATCTTAAGCTTCCCATGCCTCTGGAGGCTAGGAGACTGTAAACAATCATATGCATAGCTGCAGGAGTCCGGGTAAACTTGTCAGGCGAGTTAGAGAGCCATCTGAGGGGTTTGGATTTAAACACTCCTAATTGCCCAGGAACTTTATTAATTGGAGCTGTAAGTTAACTCTTTGACAGAGAGAGAGAGAGATGGTGGTAGGGGACAGCCCCTAGTAAAGTCAGAGGTGAGAGCACAAAGCAATAAAGTAGGCAGACTCTGTTTTTTTGGGGGGAAAATGCTCGAGAATATCCGGGGGGACTCTTGAGGCTCGATCCCGCCTTTGCGTATGCCGAGCCTCCTTCCTCATGACCTTTGTCATGAGCAGAATGCCTCACCGGCTCCCCGCATAACACCATACACAAAAATAAACTCAAAATGGATTAAAGATCTAAACGTAAGACCAGAAACTATAAAACTCCTAGAGGAGAACATAGGCAAAACACTCTCTGACATACATCACAGCAGGATCCTCTATGACCCACCTCCCAGAATATTGGAAATAAAAGCAAAAGTAAACAAATGGGACCTAATTAACCTTAAAAGCTTCTGCACATCAAAGGAAATTATTAGCAAGGTGAAAAGACAGCCTTCAGAATGGGAGAAAATAATAGCAAATGAAGCAACCAACAAACAACTAATCTCAAAAATATACAAACAACTCCTACAGCTCAACTCCAGAAAAATTAACGACCCAATCAAAAAATGGGCCAAAGAACTAAATAGACATTTCTCCAAAGAAGACATACAGATGGCTAAATATTTTAAGATATGGCTGCATATTGATTTAAAAAAATAAAAGAAATTAAAAAAAAAAAACTTTCAAAGAAAATTTGGAATTTCCTTCAAGTGGTAGTTTTTGAGGATTTCACTGGACCAGTTCTATGATCTAAAAATACTCCTTAGATTAACAGCATGATATTCTGAAAGATCTTCATTGATATATAATTTGAATGAAGGAAAAACAAACAAATAAACAAAACCACACTGGCTATGGTTGAAAATTTCTGGGAAATCATTTGGAAATTTTAAACCCCCAAAATCTAACAAATTGTCATAAGTGTAACATTTTTTTGAAATTCTGCCTTTTATAACATGTATCCCTCTGAATACTGCCAATATAATTTTCTGTCCTTTATCAATTTTATAGAGCAATAATAATTTTGTCTGGTCTTACATTTTAATTTCTGTGCAGTATTCATTTTAAGTAAACTAAGGCAACACAAGCTAATAATTTGATAAATTCTTATAAATATAATAGGCCAATTACAAAAAATGACTTAATTTAAAATGTTTAATAAATGCTCAGAGAATACAGCTATGTTAAATACCTGTGACCAAAACATTTACCCTATTTGGTGAACAATTTCCTTTGAATTACTTGCCTTAATGCTCTTTTAACATCTTTGTTTTGAAGGCTGTAGATCAAAGGATTTAGCATAAGACTCACAAAGATATAAAAAACAGCTTCAATTTTTCCCTGTTCTACAGAGGTCTCAGAAGGGGTCTCAGATGCATGCAGAACAATGTCCTATAAAATACAGTGACAGCCGTCAGGTGAGACCCACAGGTGGAGAAGGCCTTGTGCTTCCCTTCTGCAGAATGGATACGCAGGATGGTTGTAAAGATGAAAATGTAGGCAATGAGGATGATGGTGAGCGAACACATGAGGTTGAAACCAGCAACTACAAACATGGCAGTCTCTTTGACATAAGTATCTGAGCAGGCCAGGACTACGAGAGGTGGGTCCGCACAGTAAAAGTGGTTGATTTCATTGGGTCCACAGAAGGAGAGACGGAGCATCAGGATGGTCTGGGCAAGATCATTTTCAAAGCCATAAATATAAGCAGCAGCTACGAGAGAGAGGCAGACACCTCGGGACATCTTGCTGGCATATAACAAGGGTTTGCAGATGGCCATGTAGCAATCATAAGCCATCACTGCCAAAATATAATAATCTGTGATCACCAGGGCAATTAAAAAGTGAAATTGTATGACACAACCAAGGAAGGAAATATTTTTTTCTCTTTGTTAAGAGATTGACCAGCATCTGAGGAGCAACAGTGCTGGCATAACAGAGATCTACAAAGGAGACGTGGCTGAAGAAGAAATACATTGAAGTCTGAAGCTTTGAGTCAGTTCTGATTAACAAAATCATGTCCACATTACCAATGACTGTGATCAGGTAGATGACTAAGAAGACCATAAAATGGACAGGCTGCAAATCAGCTCAATCTGTCAGTCCCAGGAGGATAAACTCAGTCACTTCTGTGTAGTTTTCCTTTAACATTGTGTTTGTTCAGCTTCCAGTGATGTCTAAAGTAAAGGAAATTAAAATGAATTGGTCCTTCGTCATTTTTCCACTACTGACATCATGTCATCTGAGGCCTATTCCTTTCAAACTCGTAAATACATGTGGTATAAAGAAATAACATAGGGGACTTCCCTGGCAATCCAGTGGTTAAAACGTCACCTTCTAATGTGGTGCATGTGTGTTTGGTTCCCAGTTAAACAGCTAAGATCCAAGATGCCTCGTGGCCATAAAACCAAAACATAACACTATACTAATAATGTAACAAATTCAGTAAAAAATTTATAAATGGGCCACATCAGAAAGTACTTTAAAGACCGAAATAAGCTAGTAAGCATGAACTATGTATTTTCGATATCTAACTTAATACTTAATACAGTCTCTTTACATAAAGGCAATCATATTTTAAAATGCTACTCTGCTATTCTTTTAATAGTTGAAAAGCTTTTATCTTTTCTAGAAAACATTAGCATGAATTGACCACTGATAATTCCTTTAAATATTGTTTCTCTTTGAAATTATGTTCCTTTGTTTTTACTATAATTTTGATGTGGTGTCTAAAGCATCAGTAATTGAAACTCATTTTTTCACAGCTGATTGGGCTTAAGTAAGTGGAATAGATATATCTTTATAGAAGCAGTGTCTGTCTTCTAATCTGCCACTCTAACCTCAAGGTCATTTTAAAGATAGCCCCTCATGTTGCGATGTATGTTCATTTTATCCACTCTTGCCTATCTCTGGTGGCCCTCACCAAATCTTACTTAACTTTTAAGACATCTCAAGATATCCTTGTCTTTCTATATTACAGTCAATTATTGAGGGCAAAATTGGTTCCTAGGGTACAAAATAAACGAGTTTTTTTTTTTTTTGCAAAATCAGGTAAGCAATTAGTACATAAGCAATATGTATGTATTTATATATATATACATGGTAACTATTAAATGAAAGAGCAATAATGTATTAAACATATTATTTGGGGAGCAATAATGTATTAAATGTATTAAACACATTGTTGGAAATGTAATTGTAAGAGACAGGAAGAATAAAAGAAAAGCAGGCCCCAGCAAGGGCCACAAAAGAAATTTATAATTATTGATAAACTGGATACTATAAGGCATGAGACTCTTGGAACAAGTCCAGAGGAAACAACTCATAATCTTGAAAACAAGATATGATCCTGGGGTCAGAAAACCGACCCCAGACTGTTTCTCAACTGGCTTCTCAGAGTCACATGTTTTACGTATTTGGAGGAAATTCTATATATAAGAATATTAGTCTTAGTTACTGATTTGTTATTGATTACTGTTTCCTAATTACTCAATGGTTAATGATCATTTTGTTCTTTGGCCCTGAAGGCCGCATGAGTTATAGTTTAACTCCCCGCATATTCTTTCATTCATATAAAAAGTATAATAAAGTTATAATAAAGTATAATAAAGCTGGCTTGGATTCATTATCGACATCTTCACCTTGGAGCGGTGTTGGTCTCCTGATCCTCTCTTTTCTCTGAATTCTTGTGTCTCTTTCTCATTCTCTCACGGTATCATGCTTTCAGAAACCTTGCTTGTTGAGCTGGTCTCGATGGTAATAATGCATTAAATGTGTTATTGGGGGAAAGCAATGTATGAAAAGTTTCCTCTTAGGAGAAGAGACAATTTTTCTAAGATGACTGACTGACAGACACATCCCCAAACTGTAATGATTTTATTGTAACTACCTCATTTTAACTCTTGTAGGGAATAAAGATATACTCAACAACAAGAATTCTAAGTTATTTAAAGCATGTAAAAGGAAACACTGATAAGAATAATTATATTACACATAAAGTTGAGAAAGTATGTAAAAAAATCATAAAGTGCATTTCTCAACATTTGTGCATGATAAGGGAGATCATGAACGCCATGCTAGAAAAATCTACACTTTCTTTCAATAGCACATAACCAGGTATGTCATTGTTATAATGACACTTATTAGTAGCTACAGTGCCAAGAATGGGCATGGGTCACATTTAAATCACTTTGTAAATGAACCACGCCTGCTTTTTTGCGATTTACACTACTTCATTATCCTCTTGAGATATGTGAACTTATTGACCAGGGTCATAAAATGAAAGAGAAGTCATCTAAATCAATTAAGATCACAATCATTTGGTTTTCTTTTTATAAGTTCCTAAGATTACAGTTAGTTGGAAGGAATGATGCTGAAACTGAAGCTCCAATACTTTGGCCAGCTGATGCAAAGAACTGACTCATTTGAAAAGACCCTGATTTGGGGAAAGATTGAAGGCCAGAGGAGAAGGGGATGACAGAGAAAGAGATGGTTGGATGGCATCACGACTTGATGGACATGTGTTTGAGTCATTTCTGGGAGTTGGTGATGGACAGGGAGGTCTACTGTGTTGCAGACTATGGGGTTGCAAAGTGTTGGACATGACTGAGCAATGGAACTGAACTGAAGATTATAGCCTTGTAATAAGTAAACATACTTTAGGGTAAGGATTGTGTCTTTAATATGTATTTATTGAATCCTAAGCAACAGTTAGAACTGGACATGGAACAACAGACTAGTTCTAAATAGGAAAAGGAGTACGTCAAGGCTGTATATTGTCACCCTGCTTATTTAACTTCTATGCAGAGTACATCATGAGAAACTCTGGGCTGGAAGAAGCACAAGCTGGAATCAAGATTGCCAGGAGAAATATCAATAACCTCAGATATGCAGATGACACCACCCTTATGGCACAAAGTGAAGAGGAACAAAAAAGCCTCTTGATGAAAGTGAAAGTGGAGAGTGAAAAAGTTGGCTTAAAGCTCAACATTCAGAAAACAAAGATCATGGCATCCGGTCCCATCACTTCATGGGAAATAGATGGGGAAACAGTGTCAGACTTTATTTTGGGGGGCTCCAAAATCTCTGCAGACAGTGATTGCAGCCATGAAATTAAAAGACGCTTACACCTTGGAAGGACAATTATGACCGACCTAAATAGCATATTGAAAAGCAGAGACATTACTTTGCCAACAAAGGCCCATCTAGTCAAGGCTATGGTTGTTCCAGTGGTCGTGTATGGATGTGAGAGTTGGACTGTGAAGAAGGCTGAGCACCAAAGAATTGATGCTTTTGAACTGTGGTGTTGGAGAAGACTCTTGAGTGTCCCTTGGACTGCAAGGAGATCCAACCAGTCCATTCTGAAGGAGATCAGCCCTGGGATTTCTTTGGAAGGAATGATGCTAAAGCTGAAACTCCAGTACTTTGGCCACCTCATGCAAAGAGTTTACTCATTGAAAAAGACTGATGCTGGGAGGGATTGAGGTCAGGAGGAGAAGGGGACGACAGAGGATGAGATGGCTGGATGGCATCACGGACTCGATGGACGTGAGTCTGAGTGAACTCTGGGAGTTGGTGATGGACAGGGAGGCCTGGCATGCTGTGATTCATGGGGTTGCAAAGAGTCAGACACAACTGAGTGACTGAACTGAACTGAACAACCTAAACTCCAAATAATTAACATCTCCATTCAATTTTCACTGTGCAAAAATGAGACAGTGCAAGCAATGAACATTCCATTTCATTTACCAGAGTATTTTATGGTCATGATCTCTCTTTTCAAAAACAGAACACAGTATCTTACAAGATTGCACAAGAAAAACTCAGAGAGAAGTGAAAGAAATGGCCGGTATTTAGAAGCAATACCTGAATTTGAGTTACATTATAGCATTTTACTGACCGAAATGGCACTGATGGAGATGGAATCACCTACTCAATGGACATGAGTTTGAGTAGACTCTGGGAGTTGGTGATGGACAGGGAGGCTGGCATGCTGCAGTCCATGGGGTCTCAAAGAGTCTGACATGACAGAGCGACTGAACTGAACTGTTAGCATTTCACAAACTGAATTGTGTCTTATATTTGATGCATGTGTTTATGACATCCTTTTCTTTGCGGGGAGCACATCACCTTCATCAGGTGAAAGTTAGCAATTAGAAGGGCAGGATAGCAGAAAGGGGGCTTCCCTGGTAGTTCAGATGGTAAAGAATCTGCCTGCAATGCAGGAGACCCCGGTTCAATTCCTGAGTTGGGAAGATCCTTTGGAGAAAGGAGTGGCTACCCACTCCAGTATTCTTGCCTGGAGAGTTTCATAGACAGAGGAGTCCAGTGGGTTACAGTCCATGGGGTAGCAAAGGGTTAAACATGGCTGAAGGACTAACCCTTTCACTTTTTTTTTTTTTTTCATCTTCATAGCAGAAAGTACTCAATAAGCAGTAATTACTTAGTGATGATCTAGGCACAGTTAATTCTTCTTTTACCTCCGTTAGAGAGAAAAAGAAGAAAAATAACTTTTAAAAGAACTTTGCCTAGCTTATAAAATAATAATGATTTCCATGCAATATTCAGTGAAGGATGTTTCTTCCATTGCATTTATTCTAAATATGTACTGTTCTTTCCTACTTTAATGTAGAAATTTTATTAAAATTCATTTAAGAATTATTTAAAAAATTTGTTATTTTATGAGAATAGGCTTCAGGCCATGACTTTATTCTTTTGATTAAAATATTTATTTTTAGATTCTAAAATATTTTAATAATAACTAGTCCTACCTGTGAAAGAAAAGTGATTTCCCAGGGACAGCATGGAAGTGGAAAACCTAAGGAGTTGCCATTATTGTCACAGAGGAGCCAACTCCCCAGGGTTCAGTTATTTCTTACATAAAATCATTTAGACTGTAAACAAGTTTTTTACTCTTTTAATAATCTCAAGTCCATTGAGGACATAACTTCTTGCCACTCCCCAGTATCATCAGGGAATAAAATCTCCTGAACTGGTGAAGCAATGGGATCCATTATTTGTTTTAACTTATGCCCAAATATCTTGATATTTTGAGACTTGACTTGGGGAACACATTAAGTTCTCCTGTTTACAAGAAACAAGATGAAAGAGTTCATGATATAGGTAAACCATCAGATGATCAGACAACTTTTGTTGCATTTGGACTACTTATTTCCTGATTCTGATCCTTGTTTTTTATATTTTAGGTAGTTATAGTAATAAACACATAACAATGGGAACACTGTGGGTAGACATAATATAAATGTGCTGCTGATTCTTCCTCTATCAGTCTAGCCCATCTAGATCTATTGTCTTTTTTCTCTACAATTTTTTTGTTGTTGTTCACTCATAGTTTAATCCTTAGAGTCCATCAATAGAGCACCTAGGGTAACTAGTTTTGAGTTTGGCCAATGGGAGAAATCAAGAGCATAACTCAGGTGAGAGTAAGAGAAAAATATCCAAATTTCTTTTCCATTTTTCTCCCAGTTTCATAATGAAGTGCTACGGTGGCTGCATCTTTCCAAAGAAAATTCCTGCTGAGGTGGACTGGGACATTCTTCCTGGATATAGTTTCACTGGACTCCTCACAGTAGTTCTTGTGTTGGCCTCTTCAGGTCTGGGACTAAACTTGCATTCTAAACCTAGCCACAGATACTTCAATTTCTTGGACTGATTTCTTTAACTCTGACTGCATTGTCTTTATAAATTTGGTCCATTAAATTATCTTTAGTTAAAACATCTGAGTAAAATTTTGTTTCTCATCCCTTACTTATACCAGGGTGTCACATGATAGTTATTCAATAAATGCTGCAGTAGAATATGCATTTCTGGCTTCAATATTGCTGGATGCTAAAAGGGTCATTGAATCACCATCCTTCTGGATCATGGGTCACTTGCAGACTAAACACAAAAATCATAGATTAACATTACTGGGATTATTACAGATAAAATTGAATTTGAGAATGTGTCTTAGAGGTGCTTCTCTGTCCCCCCCTTTTTTTTTTGACAACTGGAATCACCCAGGCACAGCAAAGCTGTGAGATAACTATTGCTCCCTTCTCCCCTTTCCAGAGCCAAGACCACGCAGTGTGTCTGATTGAGATGGGACATTGTTACCAATCACCTGTAAGTAAGTAGGCATAAGTGGAGAGTATCTGAAGTGTACTTCACGTCACAGTGTGTTTACAGTTGCTTCCAGATGTGTTTGACTTGAAATAAAGGTACTGTACCAGTGTACTCTGCAGTATGGTACAGAAGAGTACACAAAAACAGTTAGTGGTAGAGGATGCACGCACATAAAGTAGGCTAGACATGTGAACTAACTGATGTGATTTGACATGTGAACACACACTCACACCTTTGAAAGTTCACAACTTGAAAGCTCATATGTAAAGAACCTACTGTATGTGAATGCAGTTTTGCGTTTGTGGCAGCATAGATGTACTTGGAGGACATTAAACTACTAAAATAAGGCAGAAAGAGACAAAAAGAAATGCTGTATGATATCACATATAGGTGGAATATAAAAAAATACAACAATATTGTGAAGTAAACAAAAAAGAACCAGAGGCACAGATATAGACAAACTAGTGGTTATCGGTGGGAGAGGGAAGCAGGGGAATGCAATACAGCATTAGGAAAAAAAAGGAGTTGTTATGAGAATATATAAAATCACATGTAAAGAAAGTGAAGTTGCTCAGTTGTGCCAACTCTTTGCGACCCCATGGACAGTGGCCTGCACCAAGCTCCTCCTTCCATGGGATTTTCTAGGCAAAAGTACTGGAGTGGGTTGTCATTTCCTTCTCCAGGGAATCTTCCCTACCCAGGGATCAAACCTGGGTCTCCCGCATTTACCATCTGAGCCAAAATTTCAAAGCACTACAGATTTTAAAGAATGGTTCAGCCAATAAAGATAATAGAATAACATAACATAAAATTTATACATATATAAATATTTGTTGTTGTTCAGTCGCTCATTCATGTCTGAGTCTGTGACTCCATGGACTGCAGCATGCCAGGCTTCCCTGTCCTTCAATATCTCCCTGAGTTTGCTCACTCATGTCCATTGAGTCCACTATGTTATCCAACCATCTTATCCTTTTCCACCCCCTTCTCTTCCTGCCCTCAATCTTTACCAACATCAGGGTCTTCGTATCAGATGACCAAAGTTTTGGACCTTCAGCTTCAACATCAGTCCTTCCAATGAATATCCAAGATTCATTTCTTTTAGGATTGACTGGTTTGATGTCCTGGCTGTCCAAGGGACTCTTCAAAAGTATTCTGTAGCACCACAATTCAAAAAACATCAGTTCTTCAGCACTCAGTCTTCTTTATGGTCTAGCTCAAACATCCGTAAATGACTACTGAGAAAATCATAACATTGTCAATATGGATCTTTGTTGACAAAGTGATGTTGCTGCTTTTTAATGCGTTGTCTAGATTTGTAAAATCGTTTCTTCCAAGGAGCAAGGATCTTTTAATTTCATGCTACAGTCACTATCAACAGTGGTTTTGGAGCCCAAGAAAATAAAATCTGTCATTGTTTCTATTTTTTCCCCATCTATTTACTATGAAGTGATGGGACCTGACAACATGATCTTAGCTTTTGAAATATGAGTTTTAAGCCAGTTTTTTCACTCTTCTATTTAACGTTCATCAAGAAGGTCTTCAGTTTCTATTTGCCTTCTGCCATAAGGGTGGTGTCACCTGCATATCTGAGGGTATTGTTGTTTCTCTGGGCAATCTTTTTTTTTTATTTTTATTTTTTTAAACTTTACATAATTGTATTAGTTTTGCCAAATATCAAAATGAATCCGCCACAGGTATACATGTGTTCCCCATTCTGGACCCTCCTCCCTCCTCCCTCCCCATACCATCCCACTGGGTCATCCCAGTGCACTAGCCCCAAGCATCCAGTATCGTGCATCGAACCTGGACTGGCAACTCGTTTCTTACATGATATTTTACATGTTTCAATGTCATTCTCCCAAATTTTCCCACCCTCTCCCTCTCCCACAGAGTCCATAAGACTGTTCTATACATCAGTGTCTCTTTTGCTGTCTCGTACACCAGGTTATTGTTACCATCTTTCTAAATTCCATATATATGCATTAGTATACTGTATTGGTGTTTTTCCTTCTGGCTTACTTCACTCTGTATAATAGGTTCCAGTTTCATCCACCTCATTAGAACTGATTCAAATGTATTCTTTTTAATGGCTGAGTAATACTCCATTGTGTATATGTACCACAGCTTTCTTATCCATTCATCTGCTGATGGGAATCTAGGTTACTTCCATGTCCTGGCTATTATAAACAGTGCTGCGATGAACATTGGGGTACACGTGTCTCTTTCCCTTCTGGTTTCCTCAGTGTGTATGCCCAGCAGTGGGACTGCTGGATCATAAGGCAGTTCTATTTCCCGTTTTTTAAGGAATCTCCACACTGTTCTCCATAGTGGCTGTACTAGTTTGCATTCCCACCAACAGTGTAAGAGGGTTCCCTTTTCTCCACACCCTCTCCAGCATTTATTATTTGTAGACTTTTGGATCGCAGCCATTCTGACTGGTGTGAAATGGTACCTCATAGTGGTTTTGATTTGCATTTCTCTGATAATGAGTGATGTTGAGCATCTTTTCATGTGTTTGTTAGCCATCTGTATGTCTTCTTTGGAGAAATGTTTATTTAGTTCTTTGGCCCATTTTTTGATTGGGTCATTTATTTTTCTGGAGTTGAGCTGTAGGAGTTGCTTGTATATTTTTGAGATTAGTTGTTTGTCAGTTGCTTCATTTTCTTGGTGTATGATCTTTTTAATGTGTTGTTGGATTCTGATTGCTAGAATTTTGTTAAGGATTTTTGCATCTATGTTCATCAGTGATATTGACCTGTAGTTTTCTTTTTTCGTGGGGTCTTTGTCAGGTTTTGGTATTAGGGTGATGGTGGCCTCATAGAATGAGTTTGGAAGTTTACCTTCCTCTGCAATTTTCTGGAAGAGTTTGAGCAGGTTAGGTGTTAGCTCTTCTCTAAATTTTTGGTAGAATTCAGCTGTGAAGCCGTCTGGACCTGGGCTTTTGTTTGCTGGAAGATTTTTTTATTACAGTTTCAATTTCCGTGCTTGTGATGGGTCTGTTAAGATTTTCTATTTCTTCCTGGTCGAGTTTTGGAAAGTTGTACTTTTCTAAGAATTTGTCCATTTCTTCCACATTGTCCATTTTATTGGCATATAATTGTTGATAGTAGTCTCTTATGATCCTTTGTATTTCTGTGTTGTCTGTTGTGATCTCTCCATTTTCGTTTCTAATTTTATTGATTTGATTTTTCTCCCTTTGTTTCTTGATGAGTCTGGCTAATGGTTTGTCAATTTTATTTATCCTTTCAAAGAACCAGCTTTTGGTTTTGTTGATTTTTGCTATGGTCTCTTTTGTTTCTTTTGCATTTATTTCTGCTCTAATTTTTAAGATTTCTTTCCTTCTACTAACCCTGGGGTTCTTCATTTCTTCCTTTTCTAGTTGCTTTAGGTGTAGAATTAGGTTATTTATTTGACTTTTTTCTTGTTTCTTGAGGTGTGCCTGTATTGCTATGAACTTTCCCGTTAGGACTGCTTTTACCGTGTCCCACAGGTTTTGGGTTGTTGTGTTTTCATTTTCATTCGTTTCTATGCAAATTTTGATTTCTTTTTTGATTTCTTCTGTGATTTGTTGGTTATTCAGCAGCGTGTTGTTCAGCCTCCATATGTTGGAATTTTTAATAGTTTTTCTCCTGTAATTGAGATCTAATCTTACTGCATTGTGGTCAGAAAAGATGTTTTGAATGATTTCTATTTTCTTGAGTTTACCAAGGCTAGCTTTATGGCCCAGGATGTGATCTATCCTGGAGAAGGTTCCATATGCACTTGAGAAAAAGGTGAAATTCATTGTTTTGGGATGAAATGTCCTATAGATATCAATTAGGTCTAACTGGCCTACTGTATTGTTTAAAGTTTGTGTTTCCTTGTTAATTTTCTGTTTAGTTGATCTATCCATAGGTGTGAGTGGGGTATTAAAGTCTCCCACTATTATTGTGTTATTGTTAATTTCTCCTTTCATACTTGTTAGCATTTGTCTTACATACTGCGGTGCTCCGGTGTTGGGTGCATATATATTTATAATTGTTATATCTTCTTCTTGGATTGATCCTTTGATCATTATGTAGTGACCTTCTTTGTCTCTTTTCATAGCCTTTGTTTTAAAGTCTATTTTATCTGATATGAGTATTGCTACTCCTGCTTTCTTTTGGTCCCTATTTGCATGGAAAATCTTTTTCCAGCCCTTCACTTTCAGTCTGTATGTGTCCCCTGTTTTGAGGTGGGTCTCTTGTAGACAACATATGTAGGGGTCTTGTTTTTGTATCCATTCAGCCAGTCTTTGTCTTTTGGTTGGGGCATTCAACCCATTTACGTTTAAGGTAATTACTGATAAGTATGATCCCGTTGCCATTTACTTTATTGTTTTGGGTTCGAGTTTATACACCATTTTTGTGTTTCCTGTCTAGAGAATATCCTTTAGTATTTGTTGGAGAGCTGGTTTGGTGGTGCAGAATTCTCTCAGCTTTTGCTTGTCTGAAAAGCTTTTGATTTCTCCTTCATACTTGAATGAGATCCTTGCTGGGTACAATAATCTGGGCTGTAGGTTATTTTCTTTCATCATTTTAAGTATGTCTTGCCATTCCCTCCTGGCTTGAAGAGTTTCTATTGAAAGATCAGCTGTTATCCTTATGGGAATTCCCTTGTGTGTTATTTGTTGTTTTTCCCTTGCTGCTTTTAATATTTGTTCTTTGTGTTTGATCTTTGTTAATTTGATTAATATGTGTCTTGGGGTGTTTCTCCTTGGGTTTATCCTGTTTGGGACTCTCTGGGTTTCTTGGACTTGGGTGATTATTTCCTTCCCCATTTTAGGGAAGTTTTCCACTATTATCTCCTCAAGTATTTTCTCATGGTCTTTCTTTTTGTCTTCTTCTTCTGGGACCCCTATGATTCGAATGTTGTAGCGTTTAATATTGTCCTGGAGGTCTCTGAGATTGTCCTCATTTCTTTTAATTTGTTTTTCTTTTATCCTCTCTGATTCATTTATTTCTACCCTTATATCTTCTAATTCACTAATCCTATCTTCTGCCTCTGTTATTCTACTATTTGTTGCCTCCAGAGTGTTTTTAATTTCATTTATTGGATTATTCATTATATATTGACTCTTTTTTATTTCTTCTAGGTCCTTGTTAAACCTTTCTTGCATCTTCTCAATCCTTGTCTCCAAGCTATTTATCTGTGATTCCATTTTAATTTCAAGATTTTGGATCAATTTCACTATCATTATTCAGAATTCTTTATCTGGTAGATTCCCTATCTCTTCCTCTTTTGTTTGGTTTGGTGGGCATTTATCCTGTTCCTTTATCTGCTGGGTATTCCTCTGTCTCTTCATCTTGTTTAAATTGCTGAGTTTGGGGTGTCCTTTCTGTATTCTGTGGAGTTCTCTTTATTGTGGCGTTTCCTCGTTGTGTGTGGGTTTGTACAGGTGGCTTGTCAAGGTTTCCTGGTTAGGGAAGCTTGTCAGTGTTCTGGTGAGTGGAGCTGTATTTCTTCTCTCTGGAGTGCAATGAAATGTCCAGTAATGAGTTATGAGATGTCTATGGTTTTGGGGTGACTTTGGGCAGCCTGTATCTTGAAGCTCAGGGCTGTGTTCCTTTGTTGCTGGAGAATTTGCTTGGTATGTCTTGCCCTGGAACTTGTTGGCCCTTGTGTGGTGCTTGGTTTCAGTGTCCGTATGGAGGCATTTGATGAGCTCCTGTCAATTAATGTTCCTTGGAGTCAGGAGTTCCCTGGAGTCAGGGTTTGCACTTAAGCCTCCTGCTTCCAGTTATTGGTCTTATTTTTACAGTAGTTTCAAAACTTCTCCTTCCATACAGCACCATTAATAAAACATCTATGTTAAAGATGAAAAGTTTCTCTACTGTGAGGGTCACTCAGAGGGGTTCACAGCGTTACATGGAGAAGAGAAGAGGGAGGAGGGAGTTAGAGGTGACCCAAATGAGATGAGGTGGAATCAGTAGTGGAGAGAGTGGGCTAGCCAGTAGTCACTTCCTTATGTGCACTCCACAACTGGACCACTCAGAGATGTTCACAGAGTTATACAGAGAAGAGAAGAAGGAGGAAGGTGACAGAGGTGGCCAGAAGGATAAAAAGGGGGGAATGAAAAGGAGAGAGACACATCCAGCCAGTAATCAGTTCCCTAAGTGTTCTCCACCGTCTGGAACACACAGAAATTTACAGAGTTGGATAGAGTAGAGAGGGGTTAGGGAGGAGACACAGGTGACCTGGTGGAGAAAAAGGAGAGTCCAAAGGGAGAGAGAGCAGTCAAGCCAGTAATCTCGCTCCCTAGTGAAAAATGGGTCCTGAAGATTGGGTTCTTAAAGGTACAAAATTGGTAACAGATACATAACATAAAAGCAAAAATTAAAAATCTAGAGTAGAGTTTGGAATTTCAAAAATACGATGTTAAAGAAAAGAAGGAAAAGAAAGAGAGAAAAAACAAACAAACAAAAACAAACAAGGTCACAAAAATTATAAAGAAAATACAGGTACAAAATTGATAACTAATACCAAAAAGCAAAAATTAAAAATCTAGAGTAGAGTTTGGAATTTCAAAAATACAATGTTAAAAGAAAAGAAGAAAAAAATAAAGGGAGAAAACAAACAAACAAAAACAAACAATGTCACAAAAATTATAAAGAAAATACAGGTACAAAATTTATATCAAATACCAAAAAACATAAATTAAAAATCTAGAGTACAGTTTGGAATTTCAGATATACAGTGTTATATAAAAGAAGAAGAGAAAGAAACAGAGAAAAGAAAAAAAAAGTCACAGAAATCATAAAAAAGACTATAGGTACAAAATTGACAATATATACCAAAAAGCTAAAATTAAAAATCTAGAGTAGAGTTTGGAATTTCAAAAATACAATGTTAAAGAAAAGAAGAAGAAGAAGAAAGAAAAAAAAACAAGGTCAAAAAATTATAAGAAATATATATATGAAGTTTGCTGAAGAAGAAAAAAATAGGGTCTTTTTTTTTTTCTTGCAAAGTAATAGGTTATAAAAGTGAAAATTAAAGGAACAATAGAGGACTTAAAATTAAAAAAAAAAAAGAAAGAATGGTGGTAAAAAATAGTAAAAATATATCTAGGACTTTCTTCGGTTTTGTTGTGAGTATTGTGGGTTCAGTTCATTTTTGGCTAGTTCCTTGGTCCGACTTATATTTCTCAAGATCTATAGGCCCCTTCCTATGTAGTCCGTAGTAACCACAGGGTTGTAATCTATTGCCTGTAGCTTCCAAGGAGTTTCCGTCTGTTATAACTTCTTCTGTTTGCTGGTCTCTTCAGTGTCTGGTTTCCGCCCTGACACAAAGGGGATGGTGGAGGACACTTTTTTTTTTCTAGACTCACTTGTTCAGTCGCGCTGCGGGGAGGGAGGGAGGGATGCTGCAAACAAATAACACTGGCGTGCGCTCACAATGCCTCAGCCACACTGGGTCTGCCCCCGCTCACGGCGCGTGTAGCCTCCCTGCCTACACTGCTCGGGCTCTAGGTTGTTCCGCTGGGAACAATCCGAGGCCAGCCCTGGGCTGCATGTACCTCTCAGATCCAAGCCGCTCAGGTTCAGGCACTTGGGTAGTCCTCAGAGGCGCAGACTCAGTTGGGCCTGTGTTTTGTGCTCTTCCCAGGTCCGAGCAGCTCAGGTGATGAGGTGTTTGGCGAGCGCCAATGCTGCGACTTATCGCCTCCCCGCCACTCAGTTATCTGGGTGTAAAACCAGCGCACCTTCTCAGGCAGATGTTGACCGTCCAGACCCCCAATAAGTTTTAGATAGCAAATAAGCCTGCTTACAGTTTTATAGATAATGTCTCTCTGGGGCTGCGATTGCCCCCTTCCGGCTCTGGCTGCCTGTCACCGGAGGGGGAAGGTTTGCAGCTGGCTATCTCTATTCAGTCCTTTGTTCCGTGCACAGGCCTGGCGGTGTCTTAGGTTAGGGCTGGCTTTTCGCGTGGTAGATATCCCTCCATCTGGTTTGCTAGCGCAAATTATTTCGCTCAGATAGCGCTCAGGGTATTCAGGCCAGATTCTTACTCTCAGCGATGCAGCCCGCGCTGCGCCTCCCTGCCCAGCCCCTGCTTGCTAATGGCGGATGCAGGCGTCTGCACTGCTTCTCCGCTGGGGGAGTTACCGTAGGGCTCACAATCTGCGAGTTTTAATTGTTTATTTTTTCTCCCTGTTATGTTGCCCTCAGTGCTTCCAAAGCTCGGCACAGATTCGGCAGTGAGAAGGTTTCCTGGTGTTTGGAAACTTCTCTCTTTTTAAGACTCCCTTCCCGGGACGGAACTCCGTCCCTCCCTCTTTTGTCTCTTTTTTTTTTTTTTTTTTTTTTGTCTTTTATATTTTTTCCTACCTCTTTTGAAGAGTTGGGTTGCTTTTCTGGGTGCCTGATGTCCTCTGCCGGCATTCAGAAGTTGTTTTGTGGAATTTACTTGACGTTTAAATGCTCTTTTGATGAATTTGTGGGGGAGAAAGTGTTCTCCCTGTCCTACTCCTCCGCCATCTTGGCTCCTCCCCTCTCTGGGCAATCTTGATTTCAGCTTGTGCTTCATCCAGTCCAGCATTTTGCATGATTTACTCTGCATATAAGTTAAATAAACAGGGTGACAATATACAACTTTATCATACTCCTTTCCAAATTTTGAACCTGTTTGCTGTTCCATGTCAGTTCTAACTGTTGCTTTTTGACCTGCATACAGATTTCTCAGGAGGCAGGTAAGGTGTTCTGGTATTCTTATCTGTTTGAAAGTTTTCCACAGCTTGTTGTGACTACACAGTTAAGGGTTTTGGCATAGTCACTGAAACAGAAATATATGTTTTTTATGGAATTGCTTTGCTTTTTCTATGATCTGATGGATGTTGGCAATTTGATCTCTGGTTCCTCTGCTTTTTCTAAATTCAGCTTGTGCATGTGGAAGTTCTCAGTCTCCATACTCTTGAAACTTAGCTTGAAGGATTTTGAACATTAACTTGCTAACATGTGAAATGAGTGTAATTGTGTGGCAGTTTGAGCATTTCTTGGCATTGCCCATCTTTGGGATTGGAATGAAAACTGACCTTTACCAGTCCTGTGACAACTGCTGAGTTTTCCAAATGTGCTGGCCTTTTAAGTGCAGCATTTTAACAATGTCATCTTTTAGGATTTGAAACAGCTCAGCTGGAATTTCTTCACCTCAACTAGATTTATTTATAGTAATGCTTCCTAAGGCCCACTTGACTTCACACTCCAGGATGTCTAACTCCAGGCAAGTGATCACACCATGATGGCTATCTGAGTCATTAAGACCTTTTTTGTACAGTTCTTCTGTGTATTTTTGCCACCTCTTCTTAATATCTTCTGATTCTGTTAGGTCCTTACCATTTCTGTCCTTTATTGTGCCCATCTTTGCATAAAATGTTCCCTTTGTATCTCTAATTTTCTTGAAGATAGCTCTAGTCTTTCCCAGTCTATTGGTTTCCTCAATTTTTTTTGCACTGTTCACTTAGGAAGACTTTCTTATCTCTTCTTGCTATTCTTTGGAATTCTACAATCACATGGGTAAGTCTTTCCTTTTCTCCTTTGTCTTTCACTTCTCTTCTGACCTATTTGTAAAGCCTCCTAAAACTTTTGCTTTGTTGCATTTCTCTTTCTTGGGGAAAAAAAAAAGTAGCTGCCTCCTGTACTATGGAATTTCTGTCCACAATTCTTCAGACACTCTGCCTATCAGATCTTGTCCCTTGAATCTATTTGTCACTTCCACTGTATAATTAGAAATCTACAAATTGTTAAACTTAGAACTAGGATATTGTATACCATAGACAAGATCCAGTACAAAGGAAAATGTTCTCAATCACTGTTCAAAAACTATCAAGCATTTCAAGACAATGAGAGTAGAGCATGAAATGGGCTTCTGAAAAAAGAAGCATGCTAACTGCACAAGTTGGATCTGCATGAAGCTTGCATTTCTGCAACAGTTTGTAAGCAGAGCTGCCAATGGAGTATGGAGGGAAAAAGGAAAGTATCCTAAAACCTACAAAAATATTTTTAAAATGGAAAGAGAAAGGAACATTGCTCCCCAAATCAAGTGTTAAGTGCTTGTGTAGTGTGTGTGCTCAGTCACTAAGTCGATTCTCACTCTTTGCAATGCCATGGATGTAGCCAGTGGGCTTCTCTGTCCATGGGAACTTCACTGGCAAGAATATTGAAATGGGAGCCATTTCCTCCTCCAGCTAAGTGTTTGTGAGACTGTTCAAAAAGAGAATCCACCCGTCTAGATGAATTTCATAGGACATTCTATTACAAGTGAAAGGGAAACTATTTTTTCCCCAGAAAAAAAGCATCAAAAGTAAACTCTTTTCCCAAATCTTCCCACCCTCTCCCTCTCAGAAACGAGTTGCCAGTCCAGGTTCGATGCGTGATACTGGATGCTTGGGGCTGGAGCACTGGGACGACCCAGAGGGATGGTGTGGGGATGGAGGAGGGAGGAGGGTTCAGGATGGGGAACACATGTATGCCTGTGGCGGATTCATTTTGATATTTGGCAAAACTAATACAATTATGTAAAGTTTAAAAATAAAATTAAAAAAAATAAATAAACTCTTTGCAAGAATTCACTGTAAGAATATTTCTCAAGTTTCCCAACTCCTTTGTTTTGTTTTAAATCTCATGAGAAAATGATGACAGGCTCTTAAAATCATGGATCCTCAATAAAAACAATGCACCCACACAAAATCTTTTCCAATGAGTCAGTTTTTTGCATCAGGTGGCCAAAGTATTGGAGCTTCAGCTTCAGCATCAGTCCTTCCAATGAATATTTAAGACTGATTTCCCTCATGCTGGGAAAGATTGATGACAGGGGGAGAAGAGGATGATAGGACAAGATGATTGGATGGCATCACCGAGTTGATGGACATGTGTTGGAGTAAGCTCTGGAAGCTGGTGATGGACAGGGAAGCTTGGTGTGCTGTAGTCCATAGGGTAGCAAAGAGTTGGACACAACTGAGATGACTGAATGACTGACACAAAATCTTCCAAAGAAATAAACAAATCCACTTCAAGCGGTTCTAAGATTGCCTGTTTCTAATGATAATATCTCTTGTACTAGAATCAGTCTCATTCTACATCTGAGGACATGTCTGTGGGGAGTGGAACATTTGCCTATTTTGATTCTTCTGCAACAGTGACAGCTCTGTAAAATATTGTTCATAAAGATCAATATTTCAGTAACTCTGTTGTCCAGGAAATTAGTTGAATTTGAAACTGACACTGAAAACAGAAAGGATTGCATGTACATATTTTGAGAAAACAAAGTGCAAATTGTGGGCATAATATTAAGAATGTAATAAAATGTCCTTTCAACTAAAAATAGAGAGTAGAAACACGGAGGCTTAATATTGGTTTGGGTATGCTTCTATTTTCTCTACCTATAATTAAGAAAGTTCACTGATCCACTCTAAACTGAGAAGACAACCATATTTCTAGCAGAATATGGGAGGTAAAGGCCTGCTTTTAAATCAAATCTCAGAAGGACTTAGCAACAGTAGCTATGAATGTGATATTGGGAATAAACCCACACAAGATTCACTGGAACATCTGGGTTCAGAAAGTCAATCATATGCCTCAGTCTTATTCTAAATAATTTCAAATCTCTAATTTCCCTAAGAGCTCTATGCAGGCACACAAAATATTTCAACTTGAAATTTCATGAGCATTCAATTTTACATGTTTTCCTTTTCTTTAATACTAAAACTGCCTCCTCTTCAAAATCCAGAACTCTCACCAGTGTCCTCCTGATGAACATGTATGTCTTGGGCAGGTCAGGAATGACCAGGATTCTGAAAGTGCCAAGGTGATTGGTAAACACCATTTATGTAGGTAATTTAATTGATTCCTCTAAACACAGAGACAGTGATATACTCTTGAAGTTTCAGCTAAAGAGATCGTTTCCTCTAAAGGAAAGTGAATCACTAATTCACCTGTGCCACACAGCTAGTATGTTTCAGGGTAGGATTTGAATTCCTGCCTTCAAAAACGCTGTTGACTATTTTTTCAGTCATAGATAGTTTCCATTCCTCAAACTAAAAGACACAGTTTGTCCATTTTCCCTTCAGTATTTTTTTTAAACATTCCTTTAGCTTTCCCTGAGTCACGAATCTCTCCATTCTCATCAGATTTAGGTTCAGTTCAGTTCAGTTCAGTCGCTCAGTCGTGTCTGACTCTTTGTGACCCCATGAATCACAGCACACCAGGTCTCCCTGTCCATCACCAACTCCCGGAGTTCACTCAGACTCACGTCCATCGAATCAGTGATGCCATTCAGCCATCTCATCCTCTGTCGTCCCTTTCTTCTCCTGCCCCCAATCCCCCCCAGCATCAGAGTCTTCTCCAATGAGTCATATCTTCGCATGAGGTGGCCAAAGCACTGGAGTTTCAGCTTTAGCATCATTCCTTCCAAAGAAATCCCAGGGCTTCTCCTTCAGAATGGACTGGTTGGATCTCCTGCACTCCTTGCAGGGACTCTCAAGAGTCTTCTCCAACACCACAGTTAAAAAGCATCAATTATTCAATGCTCAGCTTTCTTCACAGTCCAACTCTCACATCCATATACGACCACAGGAAAAAACATAGCCTTGCCTAGATGGACGTTTGTTGGGAAAGTAATGTCTCTGCTTTTGAATATGCTATCTAGGCTGGTCATAACTTTTCTTCCAAGGAGTAAGCATCTTTTAATTTCATGGCTGCAGTCACCATCTGCAGTGATTTTGGAGCCAAAAAAAATAAAGTCTGCCACTGTTTCCCCATCTATTTCCCATGAAGTGATGGGACCAGATGCCATGATCTTCGTTTTCTGAATGTTGATCTTTAAGCCAACTTTTTCACTCTCCACTTTCACTTTCATCAAGAGGCTTTTGAGTTCCTCTTCACTTTCTGCCATAAGGGTGGTGTCATCTGCATATCTGAGGTTATTGATATTTCTCCTGGCAGTCTTGATTCCAGCTTGTGTTTCTTCCAGCCCAGCGTTTCTCATGATGTACTCTGCATAGAAGTTAAATAAGCAGGGTGACAATATACAGCCTTGATGTACTCCTTTTCCTATTTGGAATCAGTCTGTTGTTCCATGTCCTGTTCTAACTGTTGCTTCCGGAGCTACATACAGTTTTCTCAAGAGGCAGGTCAGGTGGTCTGGTATTCCCATCTCTTTCAGAATTTTCCACAGTTTATTGTGATCCACACAGTCAAAGGCTTTTGTATAGTCAACAAAGCAGAAGTATATATTTTTCTGGAATTCTCTTGCTTTTTCCATGATCCAACAGACGTTGGCAATTTGATCTCTGGTTCCTCTGCCTTTTCTAAAACCAGCATGAACATCAGGAAGTTCATGGTTCACATATTGCTGAAGCCTGGCTTGAAGAATTTTGAGCGTTACTTTACTAGCATGTGAATGAGTGCAATTGTGTGGTAGTTTGAGCATTCTTTGGCATTGCCTTTCTTTGAAACTGGAATGAAAACTGACCTTTTCCAGTCCTGTGGCCACTGCCGAGCTTTCCAAATATGCTGGCATATTGAGTGCAGCACTTTCACAGCATCATCTTTCAGGATTTGAAATAGCTCAACTGGAATTCCATCACCTCCATTAGCTTTGTTCGTAGTGATGCTTTCTAAGGCCCACTTGACTTCACATTCCAGGATGTCTGGCTCTAGGTCAGTGATCACACCATCGTGATTATCTGGGTCGTGAAGATCTTTTTTGTACAGTTCTTCTGTGTATTCTTGCCACCTCTTCTTAATATCTTCTGCTTTTGTTAGGTCCATACCATTTTTATCCTTTATCGAGCCCATATTTGCATGAAATATCCCCTTGGTATCTCTAATTTTCTTGAATAGATCTCTAGTCTTCCCCATTCTGTTGTTTTCCTCTATTTATTTGCATTGATCACTGAAGAAGTCTTTCTTATCTCTTCTTGCTATTCTTTGGAACTCTGCATTCAAATGCTTATATCTTTCCTTTTCTCCTTTTCTTTTCACTTCTCTTCTTTTCACAGCTATTTGTAAGGCCTCCCCAGACAACCTTTTTGCTTTTTTGCATTTCTTTTCCATGGGGATGGTCTTGATCCCTGTCTCCTGTACAATGTCATGAACCTCATTCCATAGCTCATCAGGCACTCCATCTATCAGATTTAGGTCCTTAAATCTATTTCTCACTTCCACTGTATAATCATAAGGGATTTGATTTAGGTCATACCTGAATGGTCTAGTGGTTTTCCCTATTTTATTCAATTTAAGTCTGAATTTGGTAATAAGGAGTTCATAATCTGAGCCACAGTCAGCTCCTGGTCTTGTTTTTGTTGACTGTACAGAGCTTGTCCATCTTTGGCTGCAAAGAATATAATCAATCTGATTTCGGTGTTGACCATCTGGTGATGTCCATGTGTAGAATCTTCTCTTGTGTTGTTGGAAGAGGGTGTTTGCTATGACCAGTGCATTTTATTGGCAAAAGTCTATTAGCCTTTGCCCTGCTTCATTCCGTATTCCAAGGCCAAATTTGCCTGTTACTCCAGGTGTTTCTTGACTTCCTGCTTTTGCATTCCAGTCCCCTATAATGAAAAGGACATCTTTTTTGGGTGTTATTTCTAAAACGTCTTGTAGGTCTTCAACTTCAGCTTCTTCAGCATTACTGGTTGAGGCATAGACTTGGATTACTGTGATATTGAATGGTTTGCCTTGGAAACGAACAGAGATCATTCTGTCTTTTTTGAGAATGCATTCTGTCTTTTTTGAGGCTGCATTTCAGACTCTTTTGTTGACCATGATGGCTACTCCGTTTCTTCTGAGGGATTCCCGCCTGCAGTAGTAGATATAATGGTCATCTGAGTTAAATTCCCCCATTCCAGTCCATTTTAGTTTGCTGATTCCTAGAATGTCGACATTCACTCTTGCCATCTCTTGTTTGACCACTTCCAATTTGCCTTGATTCATGGACCTGACATTCCAGGTTCCTATGCAATATTGCTCTTTATAGCATCGAACCTTGCTTCTATCACCAGTCACATCCACAACTGGGTATTGTTTTTGCTTTGGCTCCATCCTTTCATTCTTTCTGGAGTTATTTCTCCACTGATCTCCAGTAGCATATTGGGCACCTACTGACCTGTGGAGTTCCTCTTTCAGTATCCTTTCATTTTGCCTTTTCATACTGTTCATGGGGTTCTCAAGGCAAGAATACTGAAGTTGTTTGCCATTCCCTTCTCCAGTGGACCACATTCTGTCAGACCTCTCCACCATGACTTGCCTGTCTTGGGTTGCCCCATGGGCATGGCTTTGTTTCATTGAGTTAGACAAGGCTGTGGTCCTAGTGTGATTATATTGACTAGTTTTCTGTGAGTATGGTTTCCGTGTGTCTGCCCTCTGATGCCCTCTTGCAACACCTATCATCTTACTTGGGTTTCTCTTACATTGGGCGTGGGGTATCTTTTCACGGCTGCTCCAGCACAGAGCTTAAGGAACAACATACCCTTGAACAAGGTGAGTTGTTTTGTTCTATAATCATTAGCTCTGGGCTTAAAGGAAGTCAGTCATAAAGATTATTGTCATAATAACTCAGAATTTAAGGAAAAAGTCTTACGTGTCTAAGGCAAAGGAATGTAGACAAAAATGTTGTCTTTCTTTCCTCCTTGAGATCTCCAGACTCCTTATCAACCTACATACGAATTAACTCTCTCACTACACATTTTCTGGGTAAAGTGGCATTCATTTATCCATTAATCCATTCATTCATGTATTCATATAGTTATCAAATATTCAGAGATAATCCCTTGTTTGCCACTGTATGGTCGATGAAGAAAGTGAAAGAAAAAGACAAAAGATGTTTTTTTGTCCTTCAAAAGTTTTTGTTTCATGATGGGAGAGATGAGGCATAGAAGTTGTACAATCAGATTTTAAATAGTTAAGAATAGTGAAAATTGTGTTGGAAATGGAAGAGAATAGAGCTTGCAATACTCAAAGAACTATAATGCAGTAGGCATAGTTTATTAGTTTATTAACTCAGTATATATTTATTGAGAACTCTAGGTTTTGGAATAATTTCTGACTTTAAATTAGTGAGCAAAGCCAGACATGAACCATAGATCTGATCTTCATGAAACTGAGAATACTGCAGATGATAAAATCATGAGACAATCACACTGGTAATATTAAAACTACAGTTGCCAAATTTCTATGAATTAAAATTATATGCTATTTTGAAAACATATCCTAAAAGGATATGACTTTAAGAGATCAGCCAAGGAATCATTGGAAATATAAAAGGAACAATATAACTAAATCCCTATAATGAAACTGAAAAATAGCAAATTATTAAATATTTTACCAATGGAGAAATAACAAGTAATCTTATGGTACATCTCTCTGTATAACCAAACTAAAAGAAACTGGAAAATAAAGTATTTTAAGTACTGAAAGCAAGTATCTGACTTTCTACATTTATATCCAAATAAATGTTTCTTTGAGAACTGACAAGTGATATTCTCAGATAAGTGAATAGGGAGAGAATCTCACTAAAGAGAACTAAGTAAGGGTTTATAACACAGAGAAGAAAACTAAACTGTAAATTAAGAGTGGGAGCAAAAAGAATTGTGAGTGATATATTTATAATTGTCACTATAATTAAAATTAAAGGAATATTGATATTAAAAAATTATAATTGCAATCAGATACAATATAGATAATATTTAAACTTCATTGTTAAATGATTTATTATTAGTGATGTATTCTATACCTGTAAATAACCATTTATAAGTTAGAAGCAGGATGTATTCACAATTAAAATATTCTCAGTTCATTTTACTATTTAATTAGAAAAGTAGATGTACTGATTAATGAAGACTAAGTTAAGACAAGTATGCATATAATTTACAGGAATTTATTAAAAATAAATAAAAGAATGTGTCATAGATAAACAAAGAGCAAAAAGAATAGAAACTTAAAAATATGATTTAATTCATAGTAGGTAAAGGGGGAAAAAACACATAAAGACAATTTGTGAAAAGCACAAATTAACTTGTTAGAAAATATTCAAAAGTGTCAACCCGCACAATAAAATAAGATATACAATGATTAAAAGGACTCAGGACCTGAAAATAAAAGTTTTGAAATATACATAACAGGCATAACCAACTAAAATCAATGGGGAGCACGGGTATACCTGTGGCGGATTCATTTTGATGTTTGGCAAAACTAATACAATATTGTAAAGTTTAAAAATAAAATAAAATTTAAAAAATAAAAAAAAAAACACTGCCCAATATATGTGAATATCAGAGTTTTAGACTTTATATATCATATAAGAAATAGAAACCATAAATGTTAAAATGAATAACACTAGTTCAGTACTTGACTAGACCTAATCATACAGCCTCAATATATTTTAAAAAATTTTAAAAAAGGCAAACCCACATCATCTTTCTCCATTTTTGCATAGAAAATTCAAACTTTTTTAAGGCTATGGAAGATCTTTAGGAATACATTGCAGTAGATGGAAGTAATAGAACCCTGCTCTGCTCAGTTCTCATCTCCTATAAGCACTTTCAGCATCATAGTCTTCCCCCCAAATGTACCTCAGAGGGGGTGCCAAAGATGGGCAGTAGGGTCCATGACATGGAGAGGTGCAGGATCTGAGTTTCTAAAATATATGAAACAAAAGGACCTGCTGTTAGAGAATAGGAAGCACTGTTCAATACTCTATAATAATCTAAATGGGAACACAATTTGAAAAAAGTAGTTACATGTATATGTATAACTGTGTCCCCTTGCTGTACACCTGAAATTAACACAACATTGTTAACCAACTCTGCTCCAGTATAAAATAAAAATGAAAAAGAAAAATGTTGCATTGCTCGAAGATATTACCTGTTAGTTACTGAAACTGGTGGTCTTTATATGAGTTTGTATTTTGGCTGTGTATTCAAAATAGTTCATAACAAAAAATAAATAAAAGTGAAACCACAAGACTAGTTTTATGATAGGGGTATAAATTGTTTTAAAACATTAACAGAATAATAAAAGTATTAAGCAAGAGAGTTCCAGAAAAACATCTATTTCTGCTTTATTGACTATGCCAAAGCCTTTGACTGTGTGGATCACAATAAACTGTGGAAAATTCTGAAAGAGATGGGAATACCAGACCACCTGATCTACCTCTTGAGAAATTTGTATGCAGGTCAGGAAGCAACAGTTAGAACTGGAAATGGAACAACAGACTGGTTCCAAATAGGGAAAGGAATACATCAAGGCTGTATATTGTCACCCTGCTTATTTAACTTCTATGCAGAGTACATCATGAGAAACGCTGGGCTGGAAGAAACACAAGCTGGAATCAAGACTGCCAGGAGAAATATCAATAACCTCAGATATGCAGATGACACCACCCTTATGGCAGAAAGTGAAGAGGAACTCAAAAGCCTCTTGATGAAAGAGAAAGTGGAGAGTGAAAAAGTTGGCTTAAAGCTCAACATTCAGAAAACGAAGATCATGGCATCTGGTCCCATCACTTCATGGGAAATAGATGGGGAAACAGTGGCAGACTTTATTTTTTTTTGGCTCCAAAATCACTGCAGATGGTGACTGCAGCCATGAAATTAAAAGATGCTTACTCCTTGGAAGAAAAGTTATGACCAACCTAGATAGCATATTCAAAAGCAGAGACATTACTTTGCCAACAAAGGTTCGTCTAGTCAAGGCTATGGTTTTTCCTGTGGTCATGTATGGATGTGAGAGTTGGACGGTGAAGAAGGCTGAGCGCCGAAGAACTGATGCTTTTGAACTGTGGTGTTGGAGAAGACTCTTGAGCATCCCTTGGACTGCAAGGAGATCCAACCAGTCCATTCTGAAGGAGATCAGCCCTGGGGTTTCTTTGGAAGGAATGATGCTAAAGCTGAAACTCCAGTACTTTGGCCACCTCATGGGAAGAGTTGACTCATTTGAAAAGACTCTGATGCTGGGAGGGATTGGGGGCAGGAGGAAAAGGGGACGACAGAGGATGAGATGGCTGGATGGCATCACTGACTTGATGGACGTGAGTCTGAGTGAACTCTGGGAGTTGGTGATGGACAGGGAGGCCTGAAGTGCTGTGATTCATGGGATCACAAAGAGTTGGACATGACTGAGCGACTGATCTGATCTGATAGGATATATTACATTTACATTAAAAATCTCATGATCTTCATTCTTATATAATTTGGATAAAAGTAAATAAAAGAAAAATATCAACAGACAATACACATGCATTTTTGACAGGTTCCTGGAAAATAGATTGGAAACCTTAGAAAGCCCTAGAAATCTAACAAAATGTCATTGCCTTAGCATAATTTTTTAATTCTGCCTGGTAAAACTGTGTACCCTTATGGGTAATGTGGACATAATAATCTGCCTTTAATTAATTTTATAGAGCACTGGCAATGATTTTTGGTCTTGTGTTTTAATTTATATATGGTATTTGTTTAATACATTGAGTTACAACTAACTATTTGAAAACATTTTTCCAGGTCTAATACCTGAATTACAAAAAGAAAAACAATAGTTTATAGCCAAAATGATTTAAAGTACTCACTAATTGACCAGAGAATATGGATATGTGATATACAAGTGACCAAAATATCTATCCTATTGGCAAATAATTTCTCTTGAGTCACTCTCCTTATTGCTTTTTTAATAATTCCTCCCCCAAGACATATTCCTGACTAGACCTCAAATCAGAATCTTCTGAGTCTCCTGCACTGCAGGCATTCTTTATTGTTGAGCTAATGGGGAAGCTTCCTATAAATTCTAAAAATAGTGAATCCTTATGTCATACACTTGAAACTTATAAATTATAAATCAATTATAAATTAATTTTTAAAAGAATGGACATATATAAATAAGCACCAACTAAAAACAATAAAAAGTGCTGTTGAAGATTTATGATTATCAGAAGCAACTTTTAGATTTTAAGTATCAGAGATGGGATAGAAACTATAAATGATATGAGGAATAATACTAGTTTATTACTTGACATAATACAATAATACAAATTCAATATTTAAATAATTATTAAAAGAAAAATTCACAAACCTTTCTCATGTTTTATGTATGAAGTAATAAACATGTGTAGGGATGCTGAAGATCTGAAAAAAACAGAGAAATCAACTAACTTGGCCAAATAGAACCATGTTCTGCTCAACTGCCATCTCTTCTGAGAGTTTTCCAGCACCATAAGATTCCCCAATTTGTATGCCTCAGGAGGAGATGCTAAAGGTGGGTAGTGGGGTCCATGACATGGAGATGTGTGAAAATCCTAAACAAAAGTGTCCTTGTGTAAATGCTTACTGATGATTAGTTATGCATAGTCAAGTGCTCTTTACATTATTTTCTACTTCTGGCTGTGAGCTGTTAATAGCTCATAATAAAAAAAAATACTAAATCAAAACACAGTATCACTTTTAAAGTGAAAAGCATATTGGTAAAACAAGCAAACAAGAGTCAAAATAAATAAGCTTTTTAAAAACCTAAAGGAAATTTGGCATTTCTCTCAAAAGTTTTATGAATGAGGATTCCATTACATCAGTACTAATATCTACATATGTTTCTTAGATTAATAATTTAAGATACCCATTGATCTTCACTGATATATAAGGTGAAAACAGGAAAAACTGACCAAAAGAATCAAAGAAAGAAAAATCTTTCTTCCTGATATGGTTGACAGATTTTGGTAAACAGTTGCAAATTATTAAGCCCTCCATATCAAACAAATTGTCATTGTCTTAGCATTATGAAATTTGAAATTTCATAAATTTCTACCATTATGAGTACTATGAGTAGAATTATCTGACATTTATTAATTTTACAGAAAAATAGCAATGCTTTATGAATTTCAGCATGGTGGATGGTGGTGGTTTAGTCACTGAGTCCTGTCAAACTCTTGAGACCCCATGGACTGTAACCTGCCAGGCTCTTCTGTCCATGGGATTCTCCAGGCAACAATATTGGAGTGGATTGCCATTTTCTTCTCCATTCAAGGTTGTAGTCATTTTAAACACAGTAAAGTAACACAAGCTAATGACTGGACTCATTCTTTCAAGTCTCATAAGTGAGTTACAAAAGAAAAAGACAAGTCAATGAGAAAAAGTGACTTATTAGTAGAAAATTTTCTCTAATTGGTCAGAGAATACATACCTCTGACTAAATGTGTACCTGATTTGACAAACAAATTCTCTTGAAACACTTTCCTTATTGCTCTTTTAACATCTTTGTTCTGAAGGCTGTAGATGAAAGGGTTTAGCATAGGACTCAGAAAGACATAAAAACAGCTGCATGGTCTGTTCTACAGATGCCTCAGAAGGTGGCCTTAGATACATCCAGAACAGTGTCTCATAAAACATAGTGACAACTGTCAGATGAGACCCACAGGTGGAGAAGGCCTTGTGCCTCCCTTCTGGAGAACTCATTTGCAGAATGGCTGTAAAGATGACAATGTAGGAGATGAGGATGATGGTGAGAGAAAACATGAGGCTGGAACCAGCCCCCACGAACATGGCAGTTTCATTGACATAAGTGTCTGAGCAGGCCAGGACTAGGAAAGGTGGGTCAGCACAGTAAAAGTGGTTTATTTCATTGGGTCCACTGAAGGAGGGACGGAGCATCAGGATGGTCTGGGTAAGACCATTTGCAAAGCCATAAATATAAGATGTAGCAACGAGAGAGAGGCAGACACCTCGGGACATCTTGCTGCCATATAACAAGGGTTTGTGGATGGCCATGTAGTGGTCATAAGCCATTGCTTTGAGCATATAGGTATCTCTGAGCACCAAGGAAATGAAAAAGTCAAACTGTATAAAGCAACGGAGGAAGGAAGTGGTTTTTCTCTTGGATAAGAGATTGACCAGCATCTGAGGAGTAACATTGGTGGCATAACAGAGATCTACAAAGGAGAGGTAGCTGAGGAAGAAGTTCATTGGAGTCTGAAGCTTTGAGTCAGTTCTGATTAACAAAATCATGCCTGCATTACCGATGACTGTGATCAGGTAGATGACTAGGAAGACTACAAAAAGGACAGGCTGCAAGTCAGCTCGATCTTCAGTCCAAAGAGGATAAACTCAGTCACCTCTGTGTAATTTTCCTTTAACATTGTGTTTGCTCAGCTTCCAATGATGTCTAAAGTAAATGAAATAAAAATGCATTTTTTTATCATTCTCCATTATTAACATCATTTCATCAATGCCTACTTCTTTCAAACTTCTAAATATATGTGGCATAAAGAAGTTACATAAGGGACTTTTCAGGTTATCCAGTGGTTAGAACTTCATTTTGCAATGCAGGGAACAAAGATTTGATCCCCTTTTAGGGAGCTATGATCCCACATGCCTCACGGCCAGAAAAACAAAACATAAAACAGAAGCAATGTTATAAGAAATTCAGTAGTCTTTAAAAATGTTTCTCATCAAATTTGTCTTTAAATATCCAGAAATAATGTAGTAGATGCTTCAATATTTAACTTAATATAGGATACATTTACATAGTTTCAAATACTTTTCTGCAAGTCTTTTCATAGTTGAGAAGCTTAGATCTTTTCTACAAATCATTACCATGGATTGGTCACTTACAATCCCTTTAAATATATGATTTATATTTATATTCTTTAAAACTATGATTTTTTGTTTTCAGAATAATTCTGATGTAGTGTCTAAAGTGTCAAAAATTGAAATTCATTGTTTTTTTCCCCACAGGTGAATGATTTAGGGAAATAGAACAAATAGATCTTTATAAAATCGGTGTCTGTCTACCTGCCACTCTAACCTCAAGGTTATTTTCTAGGTAGTCCCTCACACTGCATTGCATGTTCATTTTATGCACCCTTGCCTACCTCAGGTGGCCCTCACATGACCAGATCTTACTTCAGTTAGATATCCCAGGCTATCCTTAGCTTTGTATATTTCAGCCAATTATTTAGGGCAATAATTGGCTCATGGGAAAAAATTTAATCAGTGTTTTTGTATAAATACAGGTAAAAATACAGTACATAAACAATACATGATTATTTTTATATATCCACATTTATCAGTGGTATTAAATATTAAAAGAAGGAATAATTGGGGTAAAATAACATATTAAAAATTTCTTCTTGAGAAGAAGACAATTTTTTAAAGAGTGATTGACAGACCCATCCCCAAACCATAATAATTTTGTTGTAATTTTACCTCATTTTAACTCTAAGAAAATAAAAATAAACTGTATGATAGGGATTCAATTTGAGTCTGTAGAGGTCATACTGTTAATAATAACCATATTATCTATAAAACTGAGACAGTATGTAAGAAATCATAAAGTGCATTTCTCATCTTTAGTACATGATAAAGGAGACTATCTCCTTGGAAGAAAAATCTATGACGATCCTAGATAGCATATTAAAAAGCAGAGATATTACTTTGCTGACAAATGTCTGTCTAATCCAAGCTGTGGTTTTTCCAGTAATCAGGTATGGATGTAAGAACTGGACCATAAAGAAAGCTAAGCACCTAAGAATTGATGTTTTTGAAATGTGGTGTTGGAGAAGACTCTTGAGAGTCCCTTGGACTGCAAGGAGATCCAACCAGTTCATCTTAAAAGAAATCAGTCATGAACATTCATTGGAAGGACTGATGCTGAAGCTGAAACTCCAGTACTTTGGCCACCTGATGGGAAGAGATGACTTGGCAAGGAAAACTTAGAGAGAAGTGGACAGAAGTGGCTCTGGGCACTATAAAATTTGGTATTCTTGACAGACTCTCAACCTGAGGTTCTGTCTTGTGGCCTTTGATCTATTTCTTTTTCCACTGTGATACCACTCCATGGCATATTTATAAATATTTGTAATATGAAAAAAATAGAATTTAGCTCAGCTGGTAAAGAATATGCATGCAATGAAGGAGCTTCCCTGGTGGCTCAGAGGGTAAAGCATCTGTCTGCAGTGCAGGAGACCTGTGTTCAATCCCTGGGTCAGGAAGATCCCCTGGAGAAGGAAACGGCAACCCACTGCAGTACTCTGGCCTAGAAAATCCCACGGATAGATAAGTCTGGTAGACTACAGTCCATGGGATTGCAAACTGGACACAACTGAGCAACTTCACTTAGTGCAAAACAGTAGACCCCATTCTGATTACAGGGTCCCGAAGATCCCCTGGAAAAGGGATAGGCTACCCACTGCAGTATTCTTGGGCTTCTCTGGTGGCTCAGATAGTAAAGAATCCGCTTACAATGCAGAAGACCTGGGTTTGATCCCTGGATTGGGGAGATCTCCTGGAGGAGGCCATGGCAACCCACTCCAGTGTTCCTGCCTGGAGAATCCCCATGGACAGAGAAGTCTGGTGGGCTACCGTCCACGGGGTCGCAAAGAGTCAAAGACGACTGAGTGACACAGCATAGAGGACAGCAAACTGTCCAATACGTAGTCCTACCTGTGAAAGAAGAATGATTTCCCAGTGACAGAATGGATATGAAGAAGCTGAGGAATTTATACCAAAATTGTCACAGAGGGGCCAACACCCTAGGGTTCAATTATTTCTCACAGAAAATCATCTAGACTATAAACCACCATGAGTGATTTATTCTTTTTAAAATCTTAAACCCATTGAGGACATGATTCTTGCCTCTCCCCAGTATCTTTAGGGAATCAAATCTGAAATGGTATACTAATGGGACTCATTTTTTTTTTTAAACTAATGCTTAAATGTCTTGATATTTTGAGACTTGACTTGGAAAAGTTACTAAATTCCCATGCAGATAGAAGACTGAATGATATAGGAAAACCCTCAGTCAGATAACTTTTGCTGCATTTGAACTACTTATTTACTGATTCTGAACATTGCTCTTTATATTTTATTTATTTTTTTAAATTAATTTTATTTTATTTTATTTTTTTGTTCCAATTTTATTTATTTATTTTTTTTATTCTTCCAATTTTATTTTATTTTTAAACTTTACATAATTGTATTAGTTTTGCCAAATATCAAAATGAATCCGCCACAGGTATACATGTGTTCCTTAATTTTATTTTATTTTTAAACTTTACATAATTGTATTAGTTTTGCCAAATATCAAAATGAATCCACCACAGGTATACATGTGTTCCCCATCCTGAACCCTCCTCCCTCCTCCCTCCCCATACCCTCCCTGCTCTTTATATTTTAAATTGCTATAATAATAAATAACTAGCAAAGGGAATACCATGGATATACAGATAATATAAATATGCTGATGATGCTTCGTTTGTCAGTCTAGACCATCTATACAGTTTGTCTTTTTTATCTTCTTTTTTTTTTTTTTTTTTGGTCTACCTGGAGCTTAATCTTTAAATTCCATCAATAGAGCTCCTCAAGTGTCTAGTTTCCATCTGAGTTAGGCCACCGAGAGAAACCAGGAGCATAATAGAGATGAGAAGAAGGGAAAAATATCCAAATTTAATTTTCATTTTCTCCCAGTTTCACAGTGAAGGTTAAGGTGGCTGCATCTTTTCAAGGAAAATTCCTGTTGAGGTGTGTGTTGAAAAGGTGGCCTGGCACGTTCTTCCTGGATCCTGTGACACTAGAACGCTGACAGAGCCCCTTGTATTGGCTGCTTCAGACTTGTATGAAAATTGCTTTATGACCTTAGCCTCCAGGTGCTTCAAATTCTTGGACTGATTTATTTAACACTGCCAATATTCTCCTCATTAAATTAAATTCTTTCCATTAAATTCTCTTCAGTTAAAACATGTGAGTAGGATTTTGTTTTGTCTCACATCCCTGACTCAGACCAGAGTGTTACACAATAATTACTCAATAAATGTTGTGATTGAAGTGATATTTCTGGCTTCACCATTGCTGGATACTAAAGGGGCCATTGAATCACCATCCTTCTGGGTCATGGATCACTTGCCGACTACATGCAGGAGTCAGAGATTAAAATTACTAGCATTGCTGCTACTGCTACTGCTAAGTCACTTCAGTTGTGTCCGGCTCTGTGTGACACCATAGATGGCAGCCCACCAGGCTCTCCTGCCCCTGGGATTCTCTAGGCAAGAACACTGGATTGGGCTGCCATTTCCTTCTCCAATGCATGAAAGTGAAAAAATGAAAGTGAAGTTGCTCAGTCGTGTCCGACTCTTAGCGACCCCATGGATTGCAGCCTACCAGGCTCCTCCATCCATGGGGTTTTCCAGGCAGGAGTGCTGGAGTGGGGTGCCATTGTAAAGAGAAACAGGTATTAAATGACAGGAGTCCAGCAATCAAGGTCTGAAGCTCAGTACATGTCCAGCGAGGGGGACGGTGGTCAAGCCCCAATGTGGGATAGTATTATTATTTTCCTACTGGAATGCTGTTTACCAGACTGTTTCTTCTACATTTAGTATTCTAAGCACATTTAATAGGAATCTGAATATTAACTGGTACAACAGTAAAATGATGCTAACAACTTTGGTTTTAAATTGCTACAAAATGTAATAACCATTTTGTAGTTATAAAACACATTAGAATGAAACACCAAACACACCAGAAATCAAAAAGTACTACAACAAAAAACCCCATCTGACCAAACCACTGACTTTGCTATTCTTCTCTGTGCTCATTTTCAGTTTTCACCATAAATCTATTTTTGTTTCATGGATCTGGATGGGGAAGTTTTTCTCAAAAAAGGTGCTTTTGCCTTCTAAATACTGTTGGAAGTATTTTGAGTTGGAAGGACTCACCAAAATTGAAACCACTTCAAAGAAACAAATTTGACTGAGGAGTGCCACTGTTCTTTGTGCCTCAGTCTGCTAAGCATTGTGCTGTGCTTATTCACTCAACAGATCTGACTCTTTGTGACATCATGGGCTGTAGACTGCCAGGCACCTCTGCCCATGGGGATTCTCCAGGCAAGAATGCTGGAGTGGGTTGCCATGGCCTCCTCCAGGGGATCTTCCCAATCCAGGGATTGTACCCAGGTCTTTGCATTGCAGGCAGATTCTTTATTTTCTGAGTCACCAGGAAGCCCCAAAACACTGGAGTGGGTAGCCTATCCCTTCTGCAGGGGAACTTCCTGACCCAGGAATTGAACCAGGGCCCCCTGCATTGCAAGTGGATTCTTCACCAGCTAAAATACCAGCATTCTTGCAGATAAAACTGGATATGAGAATGTGGCTTAGACATGCCTCTCTACCCCTTTCTTGAGAATTAGAGTCACCCAGGCACAGCAGAATAGTCAGAGGACTGTTACTCCCTCCTCCTTCTTGACATGACCAAGCAGCATGTCTGATTGAGATGGACATGGGTATCAACCACACTGAGCAGAAAAGGACATTTCTATTGATGATGAGGCACCTGCAGTGATCTTTTTCATCATGTTATGTATTTCCATTGGTGGCTCAGATGGTAAATCATCTGCCTGCAATGCAGGAGACCTGGGTTTGATCCCTGGGTCAGGAAGATCCTCTGAAGAAGGAAATGGCAACCCACTCCAGCCTTCTTGCCTGGAAAATCCCATGGTCAGAGTAGTCTGATAAGTTACAGTCCTTGGGGTCTCAAAGTCAGACATGACTAAGAGACTTCAATTCAAACCAGTGTAGGTAAGTGGGAATCTATAGAGAGCATCTGAAATGTCCTTCAAAGTCAGTACTTCTTTTACACTTGCCTCTGGATGAAATAAAGATACTGTACAGTAGAATACACAAAAACACAACCACTTGTAGAGGATGCACACACATAATGTACACCAGTCACAAGAACTAACTTATGTGATCTGACATGTGAACAACACATTCACATCTTTGAAAATTCACAAATTGAAGGTTCATATGTAAAGGACTTATTGTATATGAATACAGTTATGCTGTTTGTGACAACATGGATTAAATTGGAGGGCATTAAACTACCGAAATAATGCATAAAGAGAAAACACACAAATGTTGGATGATATCACACGCATGTGGAATATAAAAAATATAACAAACTTGTGAATCAAACAAAAAAGAAGCAAACTCACAGATACAGAAGCCAAGCTATGGCTGCCATTGGGGAGAGGGAAATGGGGAAAGGCAGAATAGGGCTACAGGAAAATCGAGTTATTATGAGAATATTTATGTGTATGAAACTCTTGAAAATTTTAAAGCACTGTAGAATTTAAAAAAATCTTTCACTAAGTAAAAAAGTATAATCTTACTTTGGAAACTGTAGGCATGTGTGGGTGCACACAGCACAGAGCACTGCAGTAAATCATATGTGAGTTGCTCCCTCAAACACAAATGTTTTACTTCATTGAGGCTGTGACTCATTTCTGTCTATGAGTTTCCAGTCAAGATGCAACAACTTTTGCTGGAGAACAGGAGTTAGCACCGAGTTACAGGTGCTCTAAAGGAGCGTTTAGGAGGAAACACTCTGAAAACAGCATATTCATTTGTATGATAGCATCAAGATGGCTTAGGAAATTTTTCATGATCTTTAACACACAAGCAACTCAAGAGATAGAATAAGTGGTGATTACCAGAACAGAGAAAAATGGAAGGAAAATGATCAAGACTTGGGAATTTCAAATGTATAAAGATGTGTAGGAAACTGAACTAGAGAAGTTCAGTTGAAGGATTCATTTATTATGTATCACTTGATGTTTGCCTGTGGAACTCAAAGTAGTCTTGACTCATAAGCTCAATGACTTATGTGAGATCCAGACATACACCAACTGAAGTAGAATAGAGCTACTGATAAATGGAAAGACAAAAAAAAAAAAAAAAAAAAAAAAAAAAAAAGGCCTGTTGAGAGAATTTGGATACACAGAAAGAAAATCACAGTTGACCTGGCTGCCTGGTCAGGCTGGAGTGAAGATGAGTATCTTCTGAACAAGGTACTTATGGGTTTACTAGTTCATAGCCAAGAAGAGCCTCTATCTGTTGGGAAAAGTATATATCAAAGGATTAGCTCAAGGACGGTAGAAAGCTACAAATTGTTAAACCTGGAAGTAGGACTTTGTACATTATAGATAAGATCCAGTACAATAACAAATATACTGTATCCTTGTCAAAAACTATAAAGCATTTCAAGACAATGAGAGGAGAGCATTGCATCTAATATAAGGGTTTCTGAGACCAAAACACTGTTAACATACTAGTTGTATGTACACAAAGCATACCATTCCTGTAAGACAGAGGGCAACCTACTTGTATAGATGAATTTTGTAAGATATTTAATTACAAGTCAATGAGAAAATATTTTGTTTCAGAAAAAATCAGTAAAGGTAAAATTTTAGCATGAATTCACTGTAAGATGGTTTTCACATCCTCTGTTTTATTTGTTTGCTTTGCTTTATATCTCATGAAAACCTTCAAAAGTATATTAAAATCATGGATCCTCAATAAAAATAAGGCACCCCCACACAATCTTAACAAGAAATCAAAAAATCAATATACAAGTGGTTCTTAGGTTGTCTGCCTCTAATGATAAAATCTCTTGTACTAGATCAGGTCCATCATATGCCTGAGGACATGTCCTTATATTAGTATGTGAGGAGCAGAATGTTTGCCTTTCTTGGTTCTTCTGCACCACTGACAGCTCTGTAAAATATTGCTCAGAAAGATCAATAGACATTTCAATAACTTTGTTGCCTAGGAAATTAGTTGAATTTCAAACTGACACTGAAAACAGAAAGGAATGTCTGCACATAACTTGATAAAACAAAGTGTAAATTGTAGGCATTAGATTGAGACTTTACTAAAGTTTCTTTTGACTAAAAAGAGAAAGTAGAAACACAAAGGTTTACTTCTGGTTTGGATGTGCACTTGTTTTCTCTACCTCTGATTAAGATAGTTCATTGATCCTCTCTAAGCTGAGAAGGCAATGGCACCCCACTCCAGTACTTTTGCCTAGAAAATCCCATGGGCAGAGGAGCCTGGTGGGCTGCAGTCCATGGGGTCGCTAGAGTCCGACATGACTGAGCGACTTCACTTTCACTTTTCACTTTCATGCATTGGAGAAGGAAATGGCAACCCACTCCAGTGTTCTTGCCTGGAGAATCCCAGGGAAGGGGGAGCCTGGTGGGCTGCCGTCTATGGGGTCGCACAGAGTCGGACACGACTGAAGTGACTTAGCAGCAGCAGCAGCAGCAGCAAGCTGAGAAATGTAACCACATTTCTAGCAGGATATGGGAAGTAGGGACCTGAATGTGACATTGGGAATCATCCCTCTTGAGATTCATTGTAACACCTGGGACCAGAGAGAAAATCATGTCTTAGTCTTATTCTCCATAATTTCAAACCACTGTTTGCCTTAAAAGCTGTATGTGGGCACACAAAAAATATCAAATTGAAAGTTTGATGACTGCTTGTCTTATGTTTTCCCTTTCTTTTATAATGAAATGACTTCCTCTCTAAAATTCAGAGCTCTTATCAATATCCTTCATGATGCATGTGCATGTCTTGAACAGGTCAGGCTTTAACAGGAGTCTGAAACTGGCAAAGTGATTGGCAAACATCATTTATATAGGTAAGTTGATTCCTCAAAACAACCCAAAGAGACAGTGACTCACTCTTGAAGTTTCAGCTAAACAGATAGAGATGCTTTTAAAGGAAAATTGTGTCACTAACTCACCTTGTCCTACATGGCTAGTTTGTGTTCAGGTAGTGTTTGAGTTCCTGCCTTCAGAAACCAAACTGTCTACAGTTTCAGTCATAGGTGGTTTCCATACCTCAACCTGAAGACAGGTTTCCACAGCTAGCAGAACACTGAAACTGAAAATAAGAAAACTAATAACGATAACACTTTACCCACAGAGAAAGATAATCTGATAGTGCATCTCTCTCTATAATTAAACTAGAAGAAGCCAGAAAATAAAATATATTTTAAATACTGAAAACAAGTATTTGTCTTGGCGTATTCATACCAACAGACTGGTTCCAAATAGGAAAAGGAGTATGTCAAGGCTGTATATTTTCACCCTGCTTATTTAACTTCTATGCAGAGTACATCATGAGAAACGCTGGGCTGGAAGAAGCACAAGCTGGAATCAAGATTGCTGGGAGAAATATCAATAACCTCAGATATGCAGATGACACCACCCTTATGGCAGAAAGTGAAGAGGAACTAAAAAGCCTCTTGATGAAAGTGAAAGAGGAGAGTGAAAAAGTTGGCTTAAAGCTCAACATTCAGAAAACTAAGATCATGGCATCCGGTACCATCACTTCATGGGAAATAGATGGGGAAACAGTGCCAGACTTTATTTTGGGGGGCTCCAAAATCACTGCAGATGGTGACTGCAGCCATGAAATTAAAAGACGCTTACTCCTTGGAAGGAAAGTTATGACCAACCTAGATAGCATATTCAAGAGCAGAGACATTACTTTGCCAACAAAGGTTCGTCTAGTCAAGGCTATGGTTTTTCCAGTGGTCATGTATGGATGTGAGAGTTGGACTGTGAGGAAAGCTGAGCACTGAGAAATTGATGCTTTTGAACTGTGGTGTTGGAGAAGACTCTTGAGAGTCCCTTGGACTGCAAGGAGATCCAACCAGTCCATTCTGAAGGAGATCAGCCCTGGGATTTCTTTGGAAGGAATGATGCTAAAGCTGAAACTCCAGTACTTTGGCCACCTCATGCGAAGAGTTGACTCATTGGAAAAGACTGATGCTGGGAGGGATTGGGGGCAGGAGGAGAAGGGGACGACAGAGGATGAGATAGCTGGATGGCATCACTGACTCGATGGGCATAAGTCTGAGTGAACTCCGGGAGTTGATAGACAGGGAGGCCTGGCGTGCTGTGATTCATGGGGTCGCAAAGAGTCAGACACAACTGAGCGACTGAACTGAACTGGACTGATTCATACCCAAATGAATGCTCCATTCCGAATGGACAAGTGATATTCTTAGATAAGTGGATTGAAGGAACTCTCACTAAAAGAACTAATTAAGGGTTCATAACTCTCAGAAGAAAACTAAACCATAAACGAAGAGTGGCAGCAAAGAGAATTGTTACAGAAACAGGGATAAATGTCACTAAAGTTAAAGGAACATGGATATTGAATCAATATTTAATATAAATATACTTGAAATCATATACTACATAGACAATGTGTAAACTTCATTATTAAATAATTTATTATTAGTGATGAATTCTGTGCCTGCAGATGAAAGTTTATTAGTTAGAAGCAGGATAAATTCATAATTAAAATATTCTAAGCTCCTTTTATTATTTAATAATAAAGTAGATGTACTGATTAATGACTAAGACAAGTATGAATATAAATTTTAAGTCAATTTATTGAAAATAGATGATAGAATGTGTCATAGTCAAACAAGGAGTAAAAAGAAAAGAAGCTTAGAAAATATGATTTAATTCACAGTGGGTAAAATAAAAAAGCTTTGACCAATCTAGGAAAGTGAAAGTCGCTCAGTCATGTCCGACTCTTTGCGACCCCATGGACTGTATTCTCCCAGGCTCCTCTGTCCATGTGATTTTCCAGGCAAGAGTACTACAGTGGGTTGCCACTGCCTTCTCCAGGGGATCTTCCCAACTCAGGGATTGAACCAGAGTCTCCTGCATTGCAGGTGGATGCTTTACTCTCTAAGCCACCAGGGAACCTCAATCTAGACAGCATATTAAAAAGCAAAGATATTACTTTGCCAACAAAGGTCCTTCTAATCAAAGCTGTTGTTTTTCCAGTAGTATGGATGTGAGAGCTGGACTATAAAGAAAGCTGAGCACCGAAGAATTGATGCTTTTGAACTGTGGTGTTGGAGAAGATTCTCAGGAGTCCCTTGGACTGCAAGGAGATCCAACCACTCTATCGTAGAAGAAATCAGTCCTGAATATTCACTGGAAGGACTGATGCTAAAGCTGAAACTCCAATACCTTGACCACCTGATGTGAAGAACTGACTGAATGGAAAATACCCTGATGCTAGGAAAGATTGAAGGCAGGAGGAGAAGGGGACGACAGAGGATGAGATGGTTGGATGGCATCACTGATTCGATGGACACAAGTTTGAGCAAGTTCTGAGAGTTGGTAATGGACAGGAAAGCCTGGCATGCTGCAGTCCATGGGGTTGCAGAGAGTCAGACATAACTGACCAACTGAACTGAACTGAACTGACTGAACTGGAAACAATAAATGTACTGCTAAGGAACTATGATTATCAGAAACAACTTTTAGTTTTTAAGTATCAGAGATGGGATAGAAACTATAAATGACATGAGGAATAATACTAACTTATTACTTGACATAATAATATAAACTCCATATTTAGAGAACTATGAAAAGAAAAGAGAAAAACCCACAAAAATCTCTCTCATGTCTTATGTGTGAAACAATAAAACTTGTGTGGGGATACTGAAGATCTGACAAAAGCAGAGAAATCAACTAACTTGGCAGAATAAAACCATGTTTTGCTCAACTGCCATCTCTTCTGAGAATTTTCCAGCACCATAAGATTCCCCCACTTGTATGCCTCAGAAAGAGATGCCAAAGGTGAGCAGTGGGGTCCATGACATGGAGATACGTGAAAATCCTAAACAAAAGTGTCATTGTGAGAATACTTAGCAATGATTTCTTATGCTTAGACAAGTGCTCTTTATATTATTTTGCGTTTATGGTTGTGAGCTGGTAAAAGATCATAATAAAAAATTATTAATGAAAGTAAAATATCAAAATGAATCCACCACAGGCATACATGTGTTCCCCATCCTGAACCCTCCTCCCTCCTCCCTCCCCACACCATCCCTCTATTTAGCAAAACTAATACAATTATGTAAAGTTTAAAAATAAAATAAAATAAAATAAATTAAAAAAAAAGAAAGTAAAATATCAATTTTAAAAGGACACTTGTAGGTAAAACAAATCATAAGAATCTTTTTTACAAAATCTAAAGGCAATTTGGCATTTCTGCCAAATGATTTAAGAATGAGGATTCCATTGGACCAGTACTAACATCTAAACAAGTTTCTTAGGGTAATAACTTAAGATACCCAATGATATTCACTGATACATAATGTGAACCAAGGAAAAATCAAGCAAACAAAGAGAAAAACCTCTCTTCATGATATGGCTGACAAGTTTTTGAAAATATTTCAGAAACTATAAACCTTCCAAATCAAAAAAATTTCATTGTCTTAGCACCGTTTGGTACATCTGTCTTTTATAACTTTGTACTATGCAAAGAGTTGACTCATTGGAAAAGACCCTGATGCTGGGAGGGATTGGGGGCAGGAAGAGAAGGGGATGACAGAGGATGAGATGGCTGGATGGCATCACCAACTCGATGGACATGAGTTTGAGTGAACTCTGGGCGTTGGTGATGGACAGGGAGGCCTGGCATGCTGTGGTTCATGGGGTTGTAAAGAGTTGGACACAACTGAGCGACTGAACTGAACTGACTGACTGACTATTATGAGCATTGTGAATAGAATTATCTGTCCTTAGTAATTTTACATAACAATAACAATGCAGTCTGGTCTTGTCATTAAATTCCTATGTGACATTTATTTTAAATACACTAAAATAACACAAGCTAATGATCTGACACATTCCTCCAAGTCTCATAAGTGAATTACAAAAGAAAAAAAAAATAGGAAGAGTGATTTATGTACTGAAAATTATCTCTGATTAGTTAGAGAATACAAATATATTACATACCTCTGGTGAAATGTGTATCTGAATTGATCAACAATTTCTCCTGAAACACTTTGCTTATTGCTCTTTTTACATCTTTGTTTGGAAGGCTTTAGGTCTGTATATTAAAACTCTGTACACTTATGAGTAAAGTGGGTAGAATAAACTTTCCTTTATTAACTTTATACAGCAATAACAATGCTGCTTGGTCTTGTGTTTTAATTTATATGTGGTATTTTTTTAATACACTAAGTCACAACTAACAATAGGCTAACATTCCTCCAAGTTTTATAGGTGAATTTCAAAAGAAAAAGAATAATTCATAGCCAAAATTATTTTTTAATTTAAATAACTCACTAATTGATCAGACAATATGGATATATTACATATCTGTGATCAAAATGTGCACCCTATTTGGGAAAAAATTTCCTTTGCATCATTCTCCTTACTGAGTTTTTAACATCTTTGTTCAGAACAAAGATGATCAAAGGGTTTAGCATAGGACTCAAGAAAATGTAAAAAACAGCTACAGTTTTGCCTAGTTCTACAGAGGTCTTGGAAGAGGGCCTCAGATGCATGCAGAACAGTGTCCCATAAAATATAGTGACAGCCGTCACATGAGACTTACAGGTGGAGAAGGCCTTGTGCCTCCCTCCTGCAGAGCAGATATGCAGAATGGCTCTACAGATGAAAATGTAGGAGATGAAGATGATGGTGAGAGAACACATGAGGTTGGAACCAGCAACTACAAACACGGCAGTCTCTTTGACATAAGTATCTGAGCAGGCCAGGACTAGGAGAGGTGGGTCCACACAGTAAAAGTGGTTGATTTCATTGGGTCCACAGAAGGAGAGATGGAGCATCAGGATGGTCTGCGCAAGACCATTTGCAAAGCCGTAAGTATCAGATCAGATCAGTCGCTCAGTCGTGTCCGACTCTTTGTGACCCCATGAATCACAGCACGCCAGGCCTCCCTGTCCAGCACCAACTCCTGGAGTTCACTGAGACTCACGTCCATCGAGTCAGCAATGCCATCCAGCCATCTCATCCTCTGTCGTCCCCTTCTCCTCCTGCCCCCAATCCCTCCCAGCATCAGAGTTTTTTCCAATGAGTCAACTCTTCGCATGAGGTGGCCAAGGTACTGGAGTTTCAGCTTTAGCATCATTCCTTCCAAAGAAATCCCAGGGCTGATCTCCTTCAGAATGGACTGATTGGATCTCCTTGCAGTCCAAGGGACTCTCAAGAGTCTTCTCCAACACCACAGTTCAAAAGCATCAATTCTTCGGCGCTCAGCCTCCTTCACAGTCCAACTCTCACATCCATACATGACCATAGGAAAAACCATAGCCTTGACTAGACGAACCTTTGTTGGCAAACTAATGTCTCTGCTTTTGAATATGCTATCTAGGTTGGTATAAGGAACAGCAAAAAGAGAAAGGCAGACACCTTGGGACATCTTGCTGGCATATAACAAGGGTTTGCAGATGGCCATGTAGCGATTGTAAGCCATCACTGTGAGCATATAATAATCTTCAATCACCAAGGCAATGAAAAAGTAGAACTGTATAAAGCAGCCAAGGAAGGAAATTATTTTTCTCTTGGATAGGAAATTAACCAGCGTCTCAGGAGTGATGTTGGTGGCATAACAGATCTACAAAAGAGAGGTGGCTGAGGAAGAAATTCATTGTAGTCTGAAGCTTTGAGTCAGTTCTGATTAACAAAATCATGCCCACATTACCAATGACTGTGATCAGGTAGATGACTAGGAAGACCACAAAAAGGACAGGCTACAAGTCAGCTCGATCTGTCAGTCCCAGGAGGATAAACTCAGTCACCTCTGTGTAGTTTTCCTTTAACATTGTGTTTGCTCAGCTTCCAACATATTCCAAAGTAAATGAAATAAAACTCGTTTGTCATTTTTCCATTACTCACATCATATCATCTGATGCCCATTCCTCTCATAATGTAAATACATGTGAAATAAATAGCCTAGTAAGCGTGAAATTAATACTTTGAATATCTAAATTAATACAAAGCTTCTTTACATAAAGTCATACATTCAAATGCTTTTCTCCAAGTCTTTTCATAGTTGAAAAATATTTATGTTTTCTGAAAATTGTTTTCATGATCAGAATTACTTATAATTCTTTAAACATTGCTTTTCATTGAAATTATGACACTTTGTTTTTCAATATAACTTATGATGCGGTATCTAAAGCATCAGTCATCAAAACTCATGTGTTTTCACAGCTTAGTGGACTTAAGTTCATGGAATTGGTGGGTCTTTATAGAACCAGATTCTGTCTACTTGCCCCTTCAAACTCAAGATCACTTTCAGACTGGTCCCTCACTCTGCAATGCATATCCTCTTTCCCCACTCTTGTCTATCTCAGGGGGTCCTAAAATAATCAAATATTATTCAACTTTTAAGATAGCTCAAAATATCTTTGCTTTGTATTTTATAGACAATTATTGGGGGCAAATTTGTTGCATGAGATACAAAATTAAATCCCTATTTTTGGATAATAGAGAAGCATATAATACATAAATAATGTGTATGTTTGTGTATGGGTATATATATATATATGTATCATATATCAGTGATATTAAATATTCGAGTATAGAGTGATTGGGGTATAGAGATATTGTATTAAAATCACCCTGGTGTGAAATATGTGGAATCTAGATAAGTGGTACTGATGAACCTATTTGCAGGGCAGGAATAGAAATTCAGACATAGAGAACTGGCTTCAGACACAGCAGAGGAAGGAGACGGTGGAATGAATTGAGAGAGCAGCATTGAAACATATACATAACCATATGTAAAGCAGAGAGCTAATGGAAAGTTGCTGTACAACACAGGAAACTCAACCTGGTGCTCTGGGACAACTGAGAAGGGGGATGATGTGCAAGGTAGGAGTGGGGTTCAAGAGGGAGGGTGCATATGTATATGTAAGGCTGATTTGCATTGTCCTATGGCAGAAGCCAACACAATTTTGTAAAACATTTATCCTCCTATTAAATATAAATTTAAAAAGCAATCAAAAAAGATTGTCAGCAATATCCTTGGATCATAATGATTTTAAGTTTACCACGTTTTAACTCTTGCAAAGAGTAAGTATAAATTCTAAAACTGGAATTTTCAATATAAAGTTCATTAAAGCATGCAAAAAGTCATACTGAAAATAATCATATGATCCATATAACTGAGACAGTATATAAGAAATCATAAAGTGTGTCTCCCAACGTTTGTGCATGATAAAGGTGGCCATGAAGATTATGATGGAAAAATCTACACTTTACTTTCATAGCACATAAAGGTATGGCATTGTTATAATGACTCTTATTAATAGCTACCATTTCAGTGATGGACAGAGGTCACCTTGTAATGTACTTTGTAAATGAAACACTCCTGCTTTCTTACCCATGTGCATTATTTCATTATGCACCTGAGAAACTTGGACTTATTGACCAGCATAATAAAATATAAGTCTCCTAAATCAATGAAATTATAATCATTCTGTATTTGTCATAATAAAGCATTTTTGGTTCTGGGATTGTATTTTAGTGTCCCTATTTATTAAATTATTAATCAAAAGCCAAAATAACTAATACAGTAAACCCCCTACATACAGACATTCAAGTTGCAAACTTTCAAAGTGCGAACATAGGTGTCAGCTCCTGTTTGCCAGCCATTTCACAGTACTGCTGCTGTTGCTGCTAAGTTGCTTCAGTCGTGTTCCACTCTGTGCGATCCCATAGACGGCAGCCCACCAGGCTCCCCCGTCCTTGGGATTCTCCAGGCAAGAACACTGGAGTGGGTTGCCATTTCCTTCTCCAATGCATGAAAGTGAAAAGTGAAAGGGAAGTCGCTCAGTCCTGTCCAACTCTTAGCGACCCCATGGACTGTAGCCTACCAGACTCCTCCGTCCATGGGATTTTCCAGGCAAGAGTACTAGTGAACTTTTAAAGGTACTGTACTGTAAAATTGAAAGTGTTGTCTTTATTTTTGTGTTTGTTCTTTATATATGTATTATTTGTTTGTACCATAAACATATTATTGTACCTGTTATGAACGTATATTGCCGACTGTGTTAATTGGGTACTTAGGCTAACTTAGTTGGACTTACAAATTGTAATTACAAATGCACTCTCAGAACTGAGCTCATTTATTTATAGAGGACCTTTTGTCTTTCCATTTATTTTTACTATGGGGTAATGAGGGATTGCAAGCAATGAGCATTCCAGATCATTTGAGTATTTGATGGTAATGACCTTCTTTTACAAAAATAGACCACAGCATCTTATGTGATAGGGCAAAAAAAAAAAAAAAAAAACTCAGGAAGAAGTATTTGCAAGTGGACAGAATTGTCTTTGGAGATGAACAAATTTGTACTCTTGACACTCACTTAAGTTTCTGTCATTGGTCTAGTTCTTTTTCTGCTATGATACCACCCCACTGTACAGTTATAAATATTTGTTCAGTTCAGTTCAGTTGCTCAGTCATGTCCGACCCTTTACAACCCCATGAATCGCAGCACGCCAGGCCTCCCTATCCATCACCAACTCCCGGAGTTCACTGAGACTCATGTCCATCGAGTCAGTGATGCCAAATGGTTGGCAAATCTTTCAAATATTCTTCTTACTAAACTTGTGCTTAGCCTATAGAGATCTTCTTTGGTTCCTGGGAATCTGGATCCAAATGTGTTGGAGACTCAAAACCACACAGTTTCTGTGATCTGGGGATGGTTATGCTTATATGGTCTTCTGGGGTTCATCTTTATCAACACTTTCCAGTGTGGTTACAGGGAAATATTTAAATGCATATTACTCAAGTGCAAGGAGTTAGGAAGTCTCTGATCTCTCAACTCCCAGAGGATAAGAACTAGCAGCTTCAACCAAGATGGCAGCCAAACCAGTTTATCCATTCTCTCTTGTGGCCATGGCACCTGTGATCAAGGAGACGAGGGAGGGGCATCTGGGCTGGGCTTGTGCCCCGTCTATGACTGTGTTTAGAAAATGATCTTGGACTCTGGGACCCAAGGCACAGAAGGTCCTAGTCATGGGATAATGGATGCATGAGCTCCCTAGTGTTCATAAAACAGCCTTACTCATACCTGTCACACAGAGTTGTAGGGGGGATTGAGGAAGAGAACATGTGGAAATATCTAAGTCCCTGCAGAACTGCTATTCTACTGCTAATGCCCAGTAGATAAAGGCATGTAGGCTAGAGTGACTCAGAAGGTAAAGAATTTGCTTGCCACGCAGGGGATCTGGGTTCAGTCCTTGGGTTGAGAAGGTGCCCTGGAGAAGGGAATAGCAACCCAATCCAGTATTCTCTCTTGGAGAATTCCATGGACAGAGGAGCCTAGGGGGCTACAGTCCTTGGGATTGCAAAGAGTCAGACATGACTGAGCAACTGCCAGGCTAGAGAAACTGCTTTTAGTAATAGAATAATGAATCATGATTAACTGTTAAGAGTTTTGCTGCCTCTTCTGTTTGCTAATTATGTGATCTTGGGCAAGTTCCTCAGCCTCTTTCTTTATACCTGAGTTCTAATACTTGTACGAAGAGGGCAATAGGAGTACCTGTCACAGGATATTGTGGGGTTTCTATGAGTGAGCACATGTAAAGTGCTTACAACAGTGCTTGGCATAAACCAAAAGCTCACTGTTGTCTTTCGTCACTTTCTGTATACAAAACCAGAGCACATGGCTTGACTGATTCAAGTTTCTGAAAGAACTGTCTCAAATCACATACATGGCTTCTTTATTCTTATGGCTGGTAAAATCTGGACAAATACAGAAATTAAGAGAGAAGGAAGGTTAAATTTTAAAGTATTGAATACTGATTCAAAAGTCACTATAGTCCAGAAATCTATGGATGTTCAGCCTTCTCTCACTAAAAAATCTGACAGTTTAGTTGAGTCCTAGGAAGGTTGTAGGAGATACAGGAAATGTGGATGCAATGAGAACTAACAGATAATGAGCACTCTGTATTTACGTTACTCCGCTAAGTGTGGTATTTCATCTAATTCTCACATACTCCTACTTTATGTAAATTAAAATTGATGTTTACTGTGAGCATCTTTTGAGATCAAAAGGCTAATAATAAGTAGACCTTGGATTGAAATACAAGCTGGTCTAATTTCTAAGCTTGAGCTCTAACAATTATGTTATTATAGGGCACCGGGCACTGATTCTGTGATGTGTTTTTTGCACTGGTATTGGTGAGGGAAAAGGTGCTGATTCAGACCAACTGTACATTATTTAGAGGCTTTGCTTCTACCACCAGTGGCAAGGAATACATATTCCTCAGACATGCCCCCTGTGTAGCACTGACCAGAAAGGACCATTGAGAAAAGAGAATATTTCTCGTCTCCCTTTCCACATTTGGCCCCTATCTGGGATATCGTCCTAAGCACTTTCTTGGGAGTTTTCATTCTATAAATTTCCTGATGTTTTCAGAGTAGAATGGAAGACTGAGCAGATGTTCAGACCTAGGACCAGGGATATTCTCTATATGAATGGGGCATGGTGGAGTCCTAGAGAAATAATATACCAAAGACATGAACCTGGGTATTGATGATCAGTTCTATTTACTGTAGATTTTATGCTTGTCATCGAACTTACCAGAACCTGTTAAACAGCTTAAATACAGCTTAAATAAATAGGGGTTATTGGGAGGAACACCAAAAAATATCATATACAATTACCCATTAGTGCTTTATGCATAAAAATATTTCCTGAAAATTTTGCATTTCTCCACAACTATAATACTGTTGATCATCATTTATTGAATCCTGGCTAAGCTGTGTAATCTTGGGTTAGTTATTCAACTTCTCTGTGCCTCAGTTTCCTCTATCTTATAAAGAGAGATAATAACAGTACCTCATAGGTTGATTAGAATCAAATTAGGTACTTAGGTACTATCTTGGGATATGGGATTAAAGATGGTTGTTTTTCAAAACGGGAGAAAGTTGGTCGTGTCTAAATACCAATGGAATAGCTTAAAAAGAGAGGAGATGAGGGAGGGTGAGAAATTGGGAGAGAAGAAAAGAAGAGGAAGAGGCAGAGGAAGGAGGAGGGGAAGGGAAATGGAGGGGGCAGGGAAGGAGTAATAAAGTTATAGATACAGGAGTGAGAAGGAGTAATCAGTAGAGGCTTATTAGGTATGGCAGACAGTTGTCCACAGAGTAGCTATTTCTCATCTTCTTTCTTTCAACCAAAGCTTCATTTGTTCTGGTGCCAGGTGACCATGTGTTCAGGGGAAACTGTGGTCCATCTCCAGACCATAGTGTGACTTTGAATTAGTTTAAGTAACTATGACTATGTTTTTCTCCTTTCTAGTGATAAACTTAGGAATAGGCATGTGACACAATTCTAGCTAAGGAAAAAAAAAACAAAACAAAACTCTGGGTATTACTTTTAAAAAAATTTGATTGAAATATAGTTGATTTACAATATTCTGTTAATTTCTTCTGTACAGCAAAGTGACTTAGAATATATATTATTTCCCATTATGATTTGTCACAAGATATTAAATATAGTTCCTGGTGCTAAATAATATGACCTTGTTTATCCATCCTGTATATACTAGTTTGCCTCTGCTAATCCTAAACTCCCATTCCATTCCTTCCCTCCCCTACCCAATCTCCCCCTTAGCAACTGCAACTCTGTTCTCTATGTCTGTGAGTCTGTTTCTGTTTTGTAGATATGTTCATTTGTGTCATATTTTATTTATTTATTAAAATTTTTATTGGCATATCATTGATTTACAATGTTGTGTCAGCTTCAGGTGTATAGCAAAGTGAAGTAATTATACATATACATATACATATACATATACATATACATATACCCACACATTTTTTGGTGTCATATTTTAGATTCCACATGTAAGTGATATCATATGGTATTTATGTTTCTCTTTCTGACTTACTTTGCTTAGTATTATAATCTCTAGTCCATCCATGTTCTGCAAATGCATTGATTCATTCTTTTGATGGTTGAATAATATTCTACTGTATATATGTACCACATCTTTCTTTACCCATTCTTCTGTTCATGGACATTTAGGCTGTTTCCTTGTATTGGCTATTGTAAATAGTGTTGCTATGAATGTAGGAATGGTATCTTTTCAAATTAGTTTTGTCTGAGTATATGCTCAGAAGTGGAATTGCTGGGTCATATGGCAACTCTGGGTTTTTTTGTTTTGTTTTGTTTTGTTTTGAGGAACCTCCATCCTATTTTCCATAGGAGCATTCCCTTTTCTCCACATGTGGGTGCACTTCTGAGTGATGCTTCTCTGTTCCTAAAAAGAGTTATAAAACAATTTTTTTCTTTTCTGAATAATGCTTTTTTGCGAGGGGATGCCAGAATTGCCACTTATTGTTAATCAGTGGGATTTTGGACTGAGAATTTACCTGAAACACTTAAAGAGAACACACTGAATGATGATTTTCTAGCTTGTAATTGAACTTTACCTGAAACTGCTTTTTATTACTAGAGGACATACATTATTGAGATCTAAACTACCCTGAATTATGTCAGATAATCATTCTAGTATGTAGGAAAATGAACAGAAGAGTTATTTTATCAAATAGGAAATCAAATTTAAGAATATGTGAATACAGTAATCATTGCATGTATGAACAATGGCTGCTTTGCCTTCAAGCCCTATACTAGATCCTCCTGAAGACTATCAAAACCTCATGGCTGAAGGAGTCCCTCCCTATGATCAGTTATTGGAAGATGCCTAAAATCAGTATTATTTACAAATGGTGGCTCAAGAGTGAAAAGCTATTTCTCAATCTGGTAAGTAGCAGCATAGAAACTAATTCACTGAAGAGGAAAATGTAAATCCATTCAGTGAGTAGAATGAAGAGTGGCGTTCCTTGTGGAATGAGAAATGGATTATAATGGTAGTGGCATCAGATGGACTACTGATTCTCACTAAGTATCCAATGGATTCATAATAGAGTCTGCAAAATGGGCCTTAGATAACTGGAAGATAAGCGGAACCCTGGATTATATCAAATAGGGGAATCTGAGTGAAAATTAATTCAAATAATAGAAAGAAATAATTGTTGCTAAAAAGGGAGCCAATAAATAAATAAATAATAGTGTACCTTTTTGGGGGATTAATACAGGTATAACTGGTAGGATTAATTTTATTTCAATGAAATCTGTGATAATACTGATATTGATGATCAAACATATTAGGAAATTGAATTAAAATCTCCCCATGATATTCATTAGATGAAAGCTGATGTGTTAGAGGAGGAACTAGAGTTAGTTAACAATCAATGAATTGTTATATAATCAATACATTGATACTTTTCTTTAAGTTTAAATTTTAGTGGTCAGAGGAGATAAAACGGTTATCAAAGTCGTGCATCCTTATGAACAAGTTTGTGGTGAAATATTTGGTTAAATGAAATGCTTCTTTTAAAAATGCCCACACCTCATTTGATGATACAAGGCATTAGCAGCTTGGCAGATGTCATTCTATTCTTTTCTGTTTTATAAGTGATATATGCAGGAGATGAATAATTATGACTGATTTTTATTTAATGACTTGACCAGGAGTCAAAAGATAGAATCTGTGGATTTCTGGAAAATTGTTTTCTGAAAAGACTCAGAAATTTAATATAACATTGGATATATTATATTTAATATAATATTGGAGGTCTTATCCAATATATTGTGCTAAGTCACTTCAGTTGCAGCCCTATGGACTGTAGCCCACCAGGCTCCTCTGTCCACAGGATTCTCCAGGCAGGAATACTGGAGTGGCTTGCCATGCCCTCCTCCAGGGGATCTTCTCGACCCAGGGATAGAACCTGTATCTCTTATGTCTCCTGCATTGGTAGATGGGTTCTCTAGCACAATCTGGGAAGCTTATTCAATACAATACAATAGGAAAATAAAATGAAAGGTATCAAGATGGGAAAATAAAATATAAGACCATTGTTATTCACAGATATCATAATTTTATATATAGACTCAAGGGCTCAGCTGAGAGGAAAAGAGAACTGAATTGTCAGATGACAGAGGAATGAATAAATTAATAAGTCACAAATGAAAGCAATCATTTGCTGACATAGTATAAGTGACAGGTCAAAAGTAGAGTAAGTATCAACTTCCCCCTGTTCCATTATCCCTCATGAAACATTGCACAGCCAGGAGTCAGGTGGATTAGCACAGATATGCGAATCATCTCATTGCTGAGGGAGCCCTGAATAAAAGGTTTCCATAATTTTATAGACCTGCACAGGGGAAAGGATGAAGGAGTGGAAAGGGGAAAGAACTAGCAGGAGTGGATGTAAGATGTAAATCCTATCTTATCAATAATTATATAAAGTAGAATTGGTTTAGCACTCCAATTAATAGGCAGAGATTAGCAGAATGGACAAAAAACATGACTCATATATATTTTATCTACAAGGTTCATAATCCAAAGACACAGTGGAAAGTGAAAATGTCAAGAAGTATATATTATGGAAATAGTAACAAAAAGAGAGGTGAAAGAACGGACAATGCAAATATAGGACAAAATAAACTTTAGGCCATAAATTGTTGCTATAGACCAAGAAAGACATTTTATAATGATTAAATAAATAGTCAGTTACTCAAGATATAATAATCATGAACCTATATGTATCTCAGCCTCCTCTGGTGACATCAGTCAGTGAGTACATTTTCTCAGGGATATTCCACCTGGATGAAACACCATGGTTCCATCATTTAGAGTCCTTCGTGCCTCAGCTTTACCACATAATTTTCCAGACCAAGAATGTAGGCTGTTATAGTGCAGGGAAAGAACCAATAAGGTGATAATGTGTTGCTCATGGATGAATTCTCCCGAATATCTGCTTCTGGCAAAATATTACAAAACAGAGGTAATTAATTCCAGGGAGGATAAAACTTTAGATAGAAAGATTGGTTCTTTGATGTTCTCAGTATTCTCTCTAAATACTAGCATTCATGGAGAAGATGTTTCCTAATTTTAAGAGAAAACTTAAGAAAAGCTTATTAGGTAACAGAAATATTTGTGTCTCTTGTTCTATTAGCCATAGACTAGGTTCTAAAGATCAGAAGATTCCCCTTAGTACCTAAGACTTTGGGTTTCAACAGAGCATTTTCTTTTATTTTGACTTGGTTTTCCAAGGCATTGGAGGATGCTGAATCCATTTAAATAAATTTGTGTCATCTTTACATCTCTGCTTCCTCTAGAATTGTCCAGGCAGTGGGGACTTGAGAAATATGTATGATTTGACATTACAAGTAATGGTTATTTCTTATTACTAAATGCCTTGGGCATTCTCTTTAACTACAGAGTCAACCATGGTAAGTGAATTAGAATTGCTATTTTTTGTTGTTGTTGTTTTTCTCGAGTTTTTACAATTCTGTTTTCTTCCAAGGGATTTTTACAATGAAAATCATTAAAGATTTACTTCCTAATATTTTATGGATTACTTTTATATACCCTGGGATCTTTTGCAGAAATATTTGTTCTCCTCCATATATATGGATTTATCTGTAATTTATCCAGAATAGGATTATAATTTGTGGATTCTGAAGTCAATTTTTAAGTCAGCCTGGGACTAAAGGGAAGGTCAGCATTTAGATTTTGTTCTTTGAAGGAAATCTTCAGCTCAAATATTGAATTCCAAGTGGAAAATGCATTAATATATGGCATCTACAAGAATGCTATAATGAACGTACCCTTTGCTGTAGTTGGGAATATACATTAAATCCCAAGCTCTGGGTAACTTTTTATTCTGATTATATTTAAACATTCTTGGATATTCTAACCAGGTAAGATCTTATTTCTGCTGGAAATAGATGTGCTCTTTGCAATATGACTGAATTTCTGCATCCCTGACCTCAGACTTAGACTTTGATCTTAGAGAGGCAAGATGCATATTGCTGAAGATAAAAGATGAAAGTTAATTTTCTTTGTCACCATAAGGTGTTTTTTTGTTTTTTGTTTTTTTTTTTTTGCCCTTGTATACACTGGACTTTAGTCATCTTAAGGAAGGTAAGGTGTGGTGGTGGGAAAAAAAAAAAATCATTAGAAAACTTGGATTCTTATCTGCTACTAATCAGCTGTGTTTCTTCTCTGACCTCAGCTCCTTCATCTTTAAAGAGAATATGAGTTGATAAAATACAAGTCCTAGAAAAAAAAAATTTAACTTTTAATTTTGTACTGGGGTATAGCCAATTAACAATGACTCAGCCATACACACATATGTGTATCTATTTTCCCCCAAACTCCCCTCCTCTCCTCAGTGCCACATAACATTGATCAGAGTTCCATGTGCTATACAGTAGGTCCTTGTTGGTTATCCATTTTAAATCTAGCAATGTGTACATGTCCATCCAAAACTCCCGAACTATTCCTTAGTACCGGAAGAATTTTAGGGCACAAAAACTCTGCAATTGTTAAATAGATCCTGAACTCATTAACATCTAACTGTACATCTCACAGCTTAGCCAAATAGCTGCCATGGATTACATATGGTCACAGGTGGTAGCTTTGTCAGAACTCTGACATTGCTGATTCCCAGTAGTAAACTGGATCTACACTAGAGAGCTAAATTCCAAAGAGCTAGAGCCAGACATCCTGGTTTTTAATACAGACTTTATTTTTTTATTTTTTTTTTTATCATTTTGACTTGGACAAATTGTTTACCTTCTCACCACATTTACTTTTCTTTAGACTACAGATACTAGTGTTGTTAAATGGAATAGTGTATATAAAGCTTGTAGTATAGTGATCTTGCCTGGAGAATCCCAGGGACAGGGGAGCCTGGTGGGCTGCCATCTATGGGGTCGCACAGAGTTGGACACGACTGAAACTACTTAGCAGCAGCAGCAGCAGCAGTATAATGATAGCACATAGCAAAAACTCAACAACATTTTAAGATTATTATAAGAACAATGTGTGATAAGTTGCTTCGGTCATGTCCGGCTCTTTGCAGCCCTATGCACTATCACTGACCAGGCTCCTCTATCCTTGGGGATTCTCCAGTTAAAAGTACTAGAGTGGGTTGCCATGACCTCCTCTGGGGATCATCCTGACCCAGGGATTGAACCTGTGTCTCTTATGTCTCCTGTACTGGCAGGCAGGTTCTTTACCTCTAGTGCCACCTGGGAAGCCCTTAAGAACCACATGGTGGAAATTTAATCTCTGCATTCTATTAAAAATGAGAAAAAGCAGATTGATAGTAAAAGTTTATATCTTATAATGTTAGAGTATATGGAATTTAAACAAGTACCTAGATGTCCATCAGCAGATGAATGGATAAGAAAGCTATGGTACATATACACAATGGAGTATTACTCAGCCATTAAAAAGAATACATTTGAATCAGTTCTAATGAGGTGGATGAAACTGGAGCCTATTATACAGAGTGAAGTAAGCCAGAAGGAAAAACATAAATACAGTATACTAACGCATATATATGGAATTTAGAAAGATGGTAACAATAATCCGGTGTACGAGACAGCAAAAGAGACACTGATGTATAGAACAGTCTTATGGACTCTGTGGGAGAGGGAGAGGGTGGGAAGATTTGGGAGAATGACATTGAAACATGTAAAATATCATGTAAGACACGAGTTGCCAGTCCAGGTTCGATGCACGATACTGGATGCTTGGGGCTAGTGCACTGGGACGACCCAGAGGGATGGTATGGGGAGGGAGGAGGGAGGAGGGTTCAGGATGGGGAACACATGTATACCTGTGGTGGATTCATTTTGATATTTGGCAAAACTAATACAATTATGTAAAGTTTAAAAATAAAATAAAATTTAAAAAAAATAACTAAAGGAAGAAAGAGCTGTGGACTTAAAAAAAAATAAACAAGTAATAAAGGTTTCTCTGATTGGAAGGAAGTTTATCTGCTTAAGTTATTGCCTCTCAATTGTAGTATTAATGCCTTTATGAGAGATAAGAATTACTCTGTGAGATTAACATTATTTCTCATTTCCCCAAACATATGTATCATAGAGGATTTGAGTGTTAATAGGCAATGATGACACCCCACTCCAGTATTCTTGCCTGAAAAATCCCAGGGACAGAGGAGCCTGGTGGGCTGCCGTCTATGGGGTCGCACAGAGTCGGACACGACTGAAGCAACTTAGCAGCAGCAGCAGCACCAGCAGGCATAGTTAAGTCTAGTACGTAAGAAGAAAATGATCATGTGTTTGAGTCTGTCAGTTAATAGAGGATATCAAAGACATTGATAAGATAGAATTATTTTAAACATAGTTCTAATTACTTTAAGGTTTTCAAGAAACTGAAGCAATAAGTGAAATAATGAGAACAGGTGGGTCATGTTTGGAATTTTCTATGTGATTTTGATCATGAAATCCAACCTTTGATACAGACCCTCAGGAAATTATAAAAACATATTATTTGTTTCTTGGTTCTCCCAAAGGCCATCTTCTCTAGGGAAGAGAAGCAATTAGAAGTATATTCAACTTGTTCCTCAGGTGTTCCCTTCTCTGGAAGGATTCTGTGATACACTGGGCTATCCAGAAGGGAGACCACTATCCTGGGGCTTGGAACACTAAAACTAGCTTCTCAGTGAAGAATATGTGGGATCATCTGGAAGATATTTCCTTTCCACATAACTCATTATTCAACTTGGCCATGTGTAACTGGGAGAAATCATTTTACTATTCACTGCCTTTTTGCTTTAAGAATACCTAAAGAGAATAAGAGAATCTGAGATCCAGGAAAAAAGTGAACATTAATAATGCCATTATTAATGTCCTATAAAACTTAGTTTTATATGCTACCTTAAAGTTTATTTGAATAATGTGTGTATTACTATTACAAGTAAGTTGAAATAGACTTTGCTTTAAACTGATATGGTTGATTATTCAGAGGACTTATTGGCTATATGTATAAATGGTATAAGTTAAAAGCAGAGGCCAAAATTTTTGCTTGGTAGAATAAAGATGGGATTTAGGGTAATTATAAGTGACCCATGGGGCAGCCGTGGAAGCCTCACACTTCATCCTAATTTTCAAGTCAAAGAGTGCCAGTTGTGTCCTCACTCTATGTCTAGTTGGTGAATTGATAACAATTTCAAGTACCTTAAAGCAGTTAACTAAAATTATATTTAGATATTTCTTGGGGTCCCATGATTTACAAAAGTACAATTCCCTATGTCTGTTTTCTCATGCATATTCCAATCAATTTAAAATAACATAGTTTCAACATCACAACTCTAAGACAAAACATGAAAATTATATTTATTTTCTCATGATATAATTAGTAATGTAAGCTGTAGAAATTTAGAAAATACTGAAAAACATGAGAAATAAAATATCAACCATAATCTCACATTCAGGAGGAAATGTCCTCAATGCATTAAATTGTTTTTCTTATAAATCTTCTATACATATGTTTTAACATAGATTAAAAAAAGTATATACAATTTTATAAGTTAAATTTTTGAATTTGAACCTTATTTTTAAAAGATGTATATAAAACTTATAATCTTTAAATGTTAATTCAATAAGTATATTCACTAAATTTTTACCTGTTTTTACATAATTTGTAAAAATAGACTTGTGATTTTTTGATCCATGGTATTTTATACATAAACTTTTAGGTTATCCTCCAAAATTGTTATATCTAATGGCCCAATTTTTCCATTATATTGATGTTCCATTGAAATATTTCAGACACTATGGCCAAGGAAATTGAATTTATTTCTTCTGGTTATTCTATGTCTTAGAAAAATAGCTCGATCAGAAGAAAAATAGAACCACTACACACCTATTAGAATGGCCAAAATCCAGAACACTGACAATACACAATACCAAATATTGACAAGGATGTGGAGCAACAGGAAATCTCATTCACTGCAGGTGGAAATTCAAGATGGCGGTCACTTTGCAGGCAGCTAGGACTTTTTCACCATGTGATTCAGTAAATGTGTTCATTGGCACTTCACCTACAAGAACTGAAAACTTCTGTCCACACAAAAACTTGCACATAATGTGTATAGCAGCTTTATTCATATTTTCCAAAACTTGGAAGCAACCAGGATGTCCTTCAATAGGTGAATAGATAAACTGTGATACATCCAGATGATGGAATATCCAGTGATAAAAAGAGATGAACTGTCAAGCCATGAAAACTAAGTCAACTAAAAGAAGTTTTAAGATACTACTCCTACAGAGTTTTGGGAAAAGTAAGACTCATGTGTGGCAATGGCACCCCACTCCAGTACTCCTGCCTGGAAAATCCCATGGATGGAGGAGCCTGGAAGGCTGCAGTCCATGGGATCTCTGAGGGTCAGACACGACTGAGCGACTTCACTTTCACTTTTTCACTTCCATGCATTGGAGAAGGAAATGGCAACCCACTCCAGTGTTCTTGCCTGAAGAATCCCAGGGACGGGGGAGCACAGAGTTGGACATGACTGCAGTGACTTAGCAGTAGCAGTGACATTATTAGAGAACTGCTAAAAGGCAGAGTTTTGGTGTGTTTGACTGTTTTATGGTTCTTTTTTATTTTCTTTTTAAGGTAAAGCATTCTTTCCCTGAGTTTTTATTACCACACCACATAGATGAAGAATGAAAGGAATGTGACTGTATTCATTCTATTAGGTCTTACATAGAACCCCCAAATGCAAAAAATAGTGTTTGTCAGTTTTTTGGTCTTATACATGGTAACCCTCTCAGGCAACCTGCTCATTGTGGTTACCATAACTACCAGGCAGTCTCTGAACTCCCCCATGTACTTCTTTCTGACCCACCTTTCCTTGATAGGCACAATTTACTCTTCTTCTTCAGCTCCTAAGTTGATTGTGGACTCCCTTCGGGAGATCAAAACAATCTCCTTTAATGGGTGTATGGCTCAAGTCTATGCAGAACACATTTTTGGTGCTACTGAGATCATCCTGCTCACAGAGATGGCCTGTGACTGCTATGTGGCAGTCTGCAAACCTCTGCACTACACGGCCATCATGAGCCACAGGCTGTGCCTCCTCCTGCTGGGGGTGGCCTGGACTGGAGGATTTCTCCACGCAACCCTTCAGGTCCTCTTTACAGTCTGGCTGCCCTTCTGTGGCCCCAGTGTCATAGACCACTTCATGTGTGACTTGTACCCTTTGTTAAAGCTTGTCTGCATGGACACTCACATTCTTGATCTCTTTGCTGCTGCCAACAGTGGGTTCATCTGCCTGTTAAACTTCCTCCTCCTGTTGGTCTCCTATGTGGTCTTCTTGTGCTCCTTAAGGACTTACAGTTTGGAGGGGAGGAACAAAGCCCTTTCTACGTGTGTTTCTCACATCACAGTAGTTGCTTTGTCTTTGTGTCCTGCATATCTGTGTATCTTCTTCCAGTCACAACTCTGCCCATTGATAAAGCTGTTGCTGTCTTTTACACTATGGTGGCCCCTATGTTACATCCTTTAATCTATACCCTCAGAAATGCTGAGATAAAAAATGCTATGAAGAAACACTGGAAGAAGAAGTGACTTCAGATAGTACTTAAGTATAATCATTAAATATTACAGATAGAAATAACAGAGGTACTCTTGTCTAATCCTCTTGATCAATATACCAAATCTAACAATGGGTTGAATATACTTGCAGATAGACACTTAAGCACGGATCTAACGCTCGGGCTGGAATCCTGACTTACTCTCTCCCATCGCACACTCTCCTTGTCACAACCTTGTATGTATGCTTATTAATCATACATATTTGTCTATTAACAGGATATCTGGAATATCTTCAAAAACTAAAAAGTATGAATCTTGTTTTTGATGGATATTAAAGTTGTCTTATTATATAACATTGAGATGCTGGTTACTACCAATTATTAAAAAAATGTTTAATGATATTCCTTTACTATGGACTCAGGCCTCAGTATAGATTATTTTGTGAATTTTCTTGTTCATTAAATCTTTGTTGTATAGTGTAAAAAATACTATCCATGAAACACCTATAAGATTAGCATTGTATTACATATTTTCCATATTGTATATTGTCACCTTGCTTATTTAACTTATGTGCAGAGTACATCATGTGAAAAGCCAGGCTGGATGAGTCATAAGCTGGAATCAAGATTGCCAGGAGAAATATCAACAACCTCAGATATGCAGATGACACCACTCTAATGGCCCAAAGTGAAGAGAAACTAAACAGCCTCTTGATGAGGGTGAAAGAGGAGAGTGAAAAAGGTGGCTTAAAATTTAACATTTCAAAAACTAAGATCATGGCATCCAGTCCCATCATTTCATGGTAAATGGAAGGAGAAAATGTAGAAGCAGTGACCAGTTTTCTTTTCTGGGCTCCAAAATCACTGTGGACGGTAACTGCAGCCATGAAATTAAAATATGCTTGCTTCTTGGAAGGAAAGCTATGGCAAACCTAGACAGCTTATTAAACAGTAGAGACATCACATTGCCCACAATGGTCTGTATAGTCAAAGCTATGGTTTTTCCAGTAGACATGTATGAATGTTAGAGTTGGGCCATAAAAAAAGGCTGAGTGCTGAAGAATTGATGATTTCAAATGATGGTGCTGGAGAAGACTCTTGAGAATTCCTTGGACAGCAAGGAGATAAAACTACTCAATCCTAAAGGAAATCAACCCTGAATATTTATTGGAAGGACTGATGCTGAAGCTGAAGTTCTAATACTTTGACCAGCTGATGTGAAGAGCTGACTTATTAAAAAAGACCCTGATTCTGGGAAAGATTGAGGGCAGGAGGAGAAGGGGATGACAGGATGAGATGGTTGGGTGGCATCACTGACTCAATAGGCATGAGTTTGAGCGAAGTCTGGGAGATAGTAAAGGACAGGGAGGCCTGGCTTGCTGCAGTCCTTAGGATCACAGAGTCGGACACGATTGAGCCACTGAACAATGACAACAGCAACTGATTATTAAAATGCTTAATGATTTTCCTCCTCTTTGGACTCTGACCTCAATATAGACATTTTTTTGTGAATGTTCTTGTTGATTAAATCTTGGTTGTACAAAAGAAATACTACGTATTGCATGCCTATTAGACTGGCATTGTATAACATATTTTCAGTATTTTATTAGGCAGGGTCTTATCAGGGAACTGAACAGAGTAATTTGAACCAAAAAAGTTCATATACAATTATTAATTGTATCAGCATATTAACTATAAAGGGGGTAACAAGCTCTCTAAAAAAAGCCATGGAACTGAGAAATGAGTATCCAAGCAAAGAGTTCATTTAGAATGTAGATTTCCTTCCCAGGCTGGGATTCCAATCTTTTTGAGAAAGTTTAGCTTTTGCCCATGGATGAATTAATGGCATGATTCGATCAAACTTGAAATTTGTAATAGAACTGAGATACATACTGAGATATGATTCTTTGTCCACATACCTTTTACTCATTAAACACAACTCTAGGGTGTCTTTTTCAGACAGTTCAGACAGAAATGAGGTAATGAAGCTGGAGATATTTATTAAAAAAAAAAAAAAAAAAACTTCACATACTTTCCCATTGAACATGATCAGATGGTCCCAGAGATGATCATTAGTTCGTCAGCTGTAACAGTGATCTCTACTCACATTACACTTCATTGCTTATACTACTTTAACTTTTTTCTCTTGAAGTTCTAGTTCTTATATCACAAGACAATTTTAATTCTCATTAAAACAGTTAAAAAGCTGTTATTTTATCAACTCTAATTCACTCTTCCTCTGCATCCATGTACCCATGTTCCTCAGACCAGTCTGCTGCCACCACAAACTCATTCCAGTATGTTTTTGTGCTTTGTTCTGTTGCTAGTCACTACTGTCAACAGTTGTGGTTATGCCAAACTACACTCACGTTAACAATTTTTATGAACAGTTTTGATTTATGAAAATAATAATTAAAAACATTGGTATCTTTATGTTAAAATACCAACATATTATATAATAAATATTTCATATAATTTGTCTTCCAATCTTTAAAGTAAAAACTTTTTCATATGTGAATAAATCTGTATAACACTTTGTTTTATTATTTTAAAATTAAACTTGGCACTTGCATTTCTGCAAATTCTCATAGTTCTTTTTAAAAATTAATTTTAATCAGAGTATAGTTGCTTTGCAATGTTTCTTAGTTTCTAGCTGAACAGCAAAATGAATCAGTCATACATGTACATATATCCCCTCCTTTTTGGATTTTCTTTCCATTTAGAGTTCTCTGTGCTATAGGGTAGGTTTTTATTATTTATCTGTTTTATACATAGTAGAGTATATATGTAAGTCCTAATCTCCCAATTCATTCTGCTCCCTCTCCCCCAAGCCTTGGTAACCGTAAGTCCATAAGTTTGTTCTCTATGTCTGTGACTCTACTTATGCTTTGCAAATAAGTCCATCTGTACCATTTTCTAGATCCATATGTAAGTGATATTATACAATATTTGTTTTTCTCTTTCTGACTTACTTCAGTAAGTATGAAAGTCTCTAGTTCTGTTTGCTGTGAAGTCACTTCAGTTGTTTCCAACTCTGTGTGACCCCATAGACGGCAGCCCACCAGGCTCCCCCGTCCCTGGGATTCTCCAGGCAAGAACACTGGAGTAGGTTGCCATTGCCTTCTCCAATGCAAGAAAGTGAAAAGTGAAAGTGAAGTCTCTCAGTTATGTCCGACTCTTAGCGACCTCATGGACTGCAGCCTACCAGGCTCCTCCATCCATGGGATTTTCCAGGCAAGAGTACTGGAGTGGGGTGCCATTGCCTTCTCCGCTAGTTCTGTCTATATCTCTGTAAATAGCATTATTTCATTTTTTACAGCTGAGTAATATTTCATTACATATATGTACTACATATTCTTTATCCATTCCTTTGTTGATGGACATTTAGTTTGATTTTATGTCCTGGCTATTGTAAATAGTGCTATAATGAACATTGGGGTGCATGGATCTCCTCAAATTCTCTGGATATATGCCTAGGAGTGGAATCACTGAATCATATGGCAATTCTATTTTTAATTATTTAAGAAATCTCCATACTATTCTCCATAGTGACTGTACAAATTTATATTCCCTACAAATTTCATGGTTACCCTGTGCTTCCACTATCAAACCCAGGTCCTTTGCATTGCCTGTAGATTCTTTATCATCTGAGCCACCACGGAAGCCCAGGAATACTGGAAGGGTATCCTATTCCTTCTCCAGGGGAACTTCCTGACCCAGGAATCTAACCAGAGTCTTCTATATTGCAGTAGATTCTTTATCAACTGAGCTACCAGGGAAGCCTGTAATTGACAACACCATGTTGTAAAGTTTTACTCCCTCTTGGGAGTCATTCAGTGGATCCTAAACTTTGTAAAGGCAGAATCTAGTTCTCTCTCTCTCTCTTTATTTTTTTCACCATTGAAATCCCAGCAATGATAAACATGATTGATACATTCTTTGTGCTCAAAATGTTTATTAATGAATTAAAACACAAAGAATAAAAGGAGTGCATTTATCCTGAAATCGGTTTCTATGTAGCCAGAGCCATGTATTTTTAAAAACAGCTGTTAATAATGAAATGTTAATTGAAAGTAAACAGGTTAACAAAAGAATATTACTTAAAGAGCTCACATTAATAAGATAAAAAGTCTTACTAAGAGCAAACTATTCACTCATATGCTGATAATTATAGTTTCAATTTATTTCTTATCCTTAGTTTAAACAGGAATAAAAACAAATTGTACTTCCCCCTGAGGTTAGGCCAGAATGTTCCTTAAACTTGAATCACTTAAAGTAGAAAGGAATTCCCTAGTCTCTAGTACTATCTTTGGACTTCACTTTAGTAAATTTGATTATATATATACACACACACACACACACACACACACACATATATCCCAACACATTAAATATTTATTATGCATATAATACTGTGCTATCTTTTAGAAAATATTCAGTTCAGTTCAGTTGCTCAGTCGTATCTGACTCTTTGCGACCCCATGAATCACAGCACTCCAGGCCTCCCTGTCCATCACCAACTCCCGAAGTTCACCCAGACTCACGTCCATCGAGTCCGTGATGCCATCCAGCCATCTCATCCTCTGTCGTCCCCTTCTCCTCCTGCCCCCAATCCCTCCCAGCATTAGAGTCTTTTCCAATGAGTCAACTCTTCGCATGAGGTGGCCAAAGTACTGGAGTTTCAGCTTTAGCATCATTCCTTCCAAAGAAATCCCAGGGCTGATCTCCTTCAGAATGGACTGTTTGGATCTCCTTGCAAATATTAGTTCAGTTCAGTTGCTCAGTCATGTCTGACTCTCTGTGACCCCATGGACTATGGCACCCCAGGCTTCCCTGTCCATCACCAACACCTGAAGCTTGCTCAAACTCATGTCCATAAAGTCAGTGATGCCATCCAACCATCTCATCCTCTGTCTTTCCCTTCTCCTCCTGCCTTCAACTTTTCCTAGCATAAGGGTATTTTCCAATGAGTCAGTTCTTCACAGCAGGTGGTCAGAGTATTGGAGCTTCAGCTTCAGCATTTTCTTTTAAAAAATTATTATTATTATATTTACTTTACAATATTGTATTGGATTTGCCATACATCAACATGAATGTGCCATGGGTGTACATGTGTTCCCCATCTTGAACCCCTATTCCACCTCCCACCCCATCCCATCCCTCTGGTTCATCTCAGTGCTCCAGCCCTGAGCATCCTGTATGATGCATCAAAACTGGACTGGTGATCCATTTCACATATGATAATTGACATGTTTCAATGCCATTCTCCCAAATCACCCTACCCTTGCCCTCTCCCACAGTGTCCAAAAGACTGTTCTATACATCTGTGTCTCTTTTGCTGTGTCACATACAGGGTTATCATTACCATCTTTCTAAATTCCATATATATGTGTTAGTATACTGTATTGGTGTTTTTCTTTCTGGCTGACTTCACTCTGTATAATAGGCTCCAGTTTCATCCACCTCATTAGAACTGATTCAAATGTATTCTTTTTAATGGCTGAGTAATACTCCATTATGTATATGTACCACAGCTTTCTTATCCATTCATCTGCTGATGGACATCTAGGTTGCTTCCATGTCCTGGCTATTGTAAACAGTGCTGTGATGAACATTGGAGTACACATGTCTCTTTCAGTTCTGGTCTCCTCGGTATGTATGCCCAGCAGTGGGATTGCTGGGTCGTATGGCAGTTCTATTTCCAGTTTTCTAAGGAATCTCCACACTGTTCTCCATAGTGGCTATATGAGTTTACATTCCCATCAACAATGTAAGAGGGTTCCCTTTTCTCCACACCCTCTCCAGAATTTATTGCTTATAGACTTTTGGATAGCAGCCATTCTGACTGGCATGAAATGGTACCTCATTGTGGTTTTGATTCGCATTTCTCTGATAATGACTGATATTGAGCATCTTTTCATGTTTGTTAGCCATTTGTATGTCTTCTTTGGAGAAATGTCTGTTTAGTTCCTTCGACCACTTTTTGATTGGGTTATTTATTTTTCTGGAATGAGTCTTTACCAACACCACAGTTCAAAGGCATCAATACTTGTCACTCAGCTTTCTTTATGGTCCAACTCTCACATCCAAACATGACCACTGGAAAAACCATAGCTTTGACTAAATGGACCTTTGCTGGCAAAGTAATGTCTCTGCTTTCTAATACGCTGTCTAGGTTGGTCATAGCTTTTCCTCCAAGGAGTCAGAGTCTTTTAATTTCATAGCTGAAGTCATCATCAGCAGTTATTTTGGAGTCCAATAAAATAAACTCTGTCACTGTTTCCTCTTTTTCCCCTTCTATTTGCCATGAAGTGATGGGAGTGAATGCCATGATCTTCATTTTTTTTAATGTTGAGTTTTAAGCCAGCTTTTTTTACTCTTCTCTTTCACCTTCATCAAGAGGCTCTTTAATTCCTCTTCATTTTCTGCCTTAAGGGTAGTGTCCTCTATGTATCTGAGGTTAATGATATTTCTTCTGGCAACCTTGATTCCAGCTTGTGCTTCATCCAGTCCGGCATTTCACATGATGTAATCTGCATATAAGTTAAATAACCAAAGTGACAATATACAGCCTTGACATACTCCATTCCCAATTTGGAATCAGTCTGTTGTTCCATGTCCAGTTCTAACTGTTGCTTCTTGACCTGCATACAGATTTCTCAAGAAGTAGGTAAGGAGGTCTGGTGTTCCCATCTCTTGAAGAATTTTCCATAGCTTGTTCTGATACACAAAGTCAAAGACTTTAGCATAGTCAATGAAACAGAAGTAGATATTGTTCTGGAATACTCTCGTTTTTTCAATGATCCAACCAATGTTGGCAAATTGATCTCTGGTTCCTCTGCCTTTTCTTAATCCAGCTTGAATATCTGTCATGGTTCACATACTGTTGAAGCCTAAGTTGGAGAATTTTCCTTATTACTTTGCTAGCATGTGAGGTGAGTGCAATTGGACAGTAGTTTGAGCATTCTTTGGCATTGCCTTTCTTTGGGATTGGAATGAAAACTGACCTTTCCAGTCCTGTGCCCACTGCTGAGTTTTCCAAATTTGCTGGCATATTGAGTGTATCACTTTCACAGCATCATCTTTTAAGAATTGAAATAGCTCAGCTTGAATTCCATCACCTCCACTGGCTTTGTTCATAGTGATGTTTCCTAAGGCCCACTTGACTTTGGACTCCAGGATGTCTGGCTCTAGGTGAGTGATCGCACCATAATGGTTATACAGGTCATTAAGATCTTTTTTTTTTTTATAGTTCTCTGTATTCTTGCCACCTCTTTTTAATATCTTCTGCTTCTGTTAGGTCCATACATTTTCAGTCCTTTACTGTGTCTGTCTTTGCTTGAAATGTTTCCTTGGTACCTCTGATTTTCTTGAAGAGATCTCTAGTCTTTCCTATTCTACTGTTTTCCTCTATTTCTTTGCACTGATCACTTAGGAAGGCTTTGCTATCTCTCATTGGTATTCCTTGGAACTTTATTTTCATATGGATTTATTTTTCCTCTTCTCCTTTGCCTTTAGCTCTCTTCTTTTTTCAGCGATTTGTAAGGCCTCCTCAGACAACCATTTTGCCTTTTTTGCATTTCTTCTTCTTGGGGTGAGACTTTATAAGTGAGAGGCTAAAACTAGAGTATCAACTTCCCTCTGTTCCATTATCACTCATGGAACATTGCACAGTCAAGAGTCAAGTGGATTAACACAGATGTGGAAGTCAACTCATTGTTGAGGGAGCCCTGAACAAAGGTTCCTATAGTCTTATGAACCTGGAACAGGGAAAAGGATGAAGGAGTGGAAAGGGGAAAGGATTAGCAGAAGTGGGTGTAAGATGTAAACCCTATCTTTCTGTGCTGTGCTTAGTCACTCAGTCCCTTCCAACTCTTTTTCACCCCATGGACTATAGCCCACCAGGCTCCTCTGTCCATGGGGATTCTCGAGGCAAGAATACTGGAGTAGATTGCCATGCCCTCCTCCAGGGGATCTTCCCAACCCAAGGTTCAAATTCAGGTCTCCCATATTGGAAACAGATTCTTTACCATCTATGCCACCAGGGCCTGGTGGCTCAGATGGTAAATCCTGTCTTATCAACAATTATATAAAATATAAATGGTTTAGCACTCCAGTTAATAGGCAGAAACTGGAAGAATGGACAGAAACCATGATTCATATATATTTTATCTAGAATATTCATAATTTATATTCAAAGACACAGATAAGTGGAAAGTGAAAATGTCAAGAAATATATATTTTGGAAATAGTAACAAAAGAAGTAGTGAAAGAACAGATAAAGCCAATATAGAAGAAAATAAACTTCAGGCCACAAATTATTGCTAGAGACCAAGAAAGACATTTTATAATGGTTAAATAGTCAGTTCCTTGAAATATAATAATCATGAACCTGTATGTATCTCAGCCTCCACTGGTGATCTCATTCAGTGAGTAAATGTTCTTAGGGATATATTCCACCCAGGAGAAACCCCATGGTTCCATCATTTAGAGTCCTTCATGCCTCAGTTCACGAAACCCAAGGGCTTGTGTGAATAGTTTTTTATCACATAATGTTCCAGACCAAGAATGCAGGCTGTTAATGTGCAGGGAAAGGATCAGTCAGGTGAAAATGCTTTGTTCATGGATGAATTCTCCCAAATATCTACTTCTAGGCAAAATCTTTAAAAAAAAAACAGAGATAATTAATTCCTGGGAGCATTATGTCTTAGATAGAAAAGTTGGTTCTTTGTCATTTTTAGTATCCTCTCTAAACACTAAGATTCATGGAATAGATATTTTCTCATTTTAGGAGAATAAGAAAAGCTTATTAGGTAATATATTTGTGGCTCTTATTCTATAGCGATAGACTAGGTACTGAAGATCAGAAGATTCATTTTAGCACCTAGGTCATTGGGTTTCAAATTCAACATAGGGTTTTCTTTTGACTTGATTTTCAAAGGCATTGGAGCATGCTGAATCCATTTAAATAAATTTGTTGCATCTTGACATCTTTGCTTCCTGTAGAATTGTCCACCAGTGGGGACTTGAGACATATACATGATTTGACATTGCAAGTAATGTTTATTTCTTATTTCTAAATACTTTGAGCATTCTCCTTAACTACAGGGGAAACCACAGTAAGTGAACTAGAATTTCTCTCTCTCTCGTTTTTTTTTTTTTTTTTTTTTGATCAAGTTTTTATTGTTCTGTTTTATTTCAAGGGATTTTTACAATTAAAATCATTAAAAATTTACTTTCTGATATTTTATGGGGATTAATTTTAGATGCCCTGGGATCTTTTGCAGAAATATTTGTCCTCCTCCCTGTATACGGATTTATCAATAATTTTTCCAGAATACGATTACAATTTAAATGGCAACCCACTCCAGTGTTCTTGCCTGGAGAATCCCAGGGGCGGGGGAGCCTGGTGGGCTGCCGTCTATGGGGTCACACAGAGTCGGACGCGACTGAAGTGACTTAACAGTAGCAAAGACAATTTTAAGTCTGCATGGGACTGAGGGGAAGGTCAACAATTAGATTCTGCTTTTTTGAAGGAATTTGTCAGCTCATATTGAATTACAAATTGAGAATGTATTAGTTTATAGCATTTACAAAGGAAAACGTACCCTTTGCTGTGGTTGGGAATATACATTAAGCCCCAAGCTCTGGGGCACTTTTTATTCTGATTATTTTCAAACTTTCTTAGATCTTCTAACCAGGCAAGATCTTATTTCTGCTGAAGTGGATGTGGTCCCTGCAGTGTGACTGAACTTCTGCATCCCTGACCTAAGACTTAGACCTTTCTCTTAGAGAGTCAGGACACATGTTGCTGAAAATAAGAGATGAAAGTTAATTGTCTTCATCAGTTTAAGGTGATTTACACCTCTGCCTCCTTGTACACACTGAACTTAAGTCATCTTATGAGAGGTAAGTTGTGGTGGGGAAAAAAAAAAAATCACTGCATTGGGCATTAAAAGACTTGGATTCTTATTTACCACTAATCAGCCATGTTTCCTCTCTGGGCCTCAGCTTCCTTATCTTTAAAGAGCATATAAATTGAAAAATGCAAGGTCCTGGTAGAATTTTCTTTTAAACTTTTTATTTTGTATTGGGGTATAGCCAATTAACAATGTTGTGATAGTTTCAGGTGACTCAGCCACACATATACACGTGTCCATTCTCCCCCAACTTCCCTCCCCTCCTGGGTGCCATGTAACATTGAGCAGAGTTCCATGGCTATACAGTTCCATGTATTGATCCACCAGCAGTGTGTACATGTCCATCTCAAACTCTCTAACTAACCCTTGGTACTGGAGGAATTTTAGGGCACAAAAATTCTGAACTTATTAAATAGATCCTGAACTCATTAACATCTGACTGTACATCACACAGTTTAGCCAAATAACTGCCATGGATTACATATGGTCATAGGTGGAGGCTTTGTCCAAAATCTGACATTGCTGATTCTAAGAAGTAAACTAGATCTACACTGGAAAGCTAAATTCCAAAGAGCTAGAGCCAGACATCCTGATTTTTAATACAGACTGTTCTATTTTATTTTTGTATCATGGTTCGGGCAAGTTATTTACCTTCTAACCACATTTCCTTATTTTTAAAGTAGGTAATAGTCTATCAACCTCATAGGATTGTTATGAAGGTACTGTAAATGGAATAGTGAATGTAAAGCTGTTAGTATAGTGTGAACACAGCAAAAACCCAAAAACATTTAATGATTATTATAAGAATAATATGGTGAAAATTAATCTCTGCATTCTATTAAGAATGAGAAAAAGCAGATTTATAGTAAAAGTTTGTATTTAATACTGTGTGAGTATATGGAATTTAAACAAGTAATAAAGGTTTCTCTGCTTGGAAGGAAGTTTGTCTGTTTAAGTTCTTGCCTATCAACTGCAGTATGAATGCCCTTATGAGAGATAAGAATTACTCTGTGAGATTAACACTCTATTTCTCATTTCTCCAAAAATATGTATTATAGAGGATTTGAATGTTAATAGGCAAAGCTAAGTTTAAGTTCTTACCTATCAACTGCAGTATGAATGCCCTTATGAGAGATAAGAATTACTCTGTGAGATTAACACTCTATTTCTCATTTCTCCAAAAATATGTATTATAGAGGATTTGAATGTTAATAGGCAAAGCTAAGTCTAGTACAGAGGAAGAAAATGATCATGTGATTGAGTCTGTCTGTTAATACAGGATATCAAAGACACTGATAAGATAGAACTATTTTTAACTTATGTCCTGATTACTTCAAGGTTTGCAAGAAGCTGAAACAATTAGTAAAATAATAAAAATGAATACTGGATGCTTGGGGCTAGTGCACTGGGATGACCCAGAGGGATGGTATGGGGAGGGAGGAGGGAGGAGGGTTCAGGATGAGGAACACATGTATACCTGTGGCGGATTCATTTTGATATTTGGCAAAACTAATACAATTATGTAAAGTTTAAAAATAAAATAAAATTTAAAAAAAAAGAAAAAAAAATGAATGAGTCACGTTTGAGATTTTCTATGCAATTTTGATCATAAAATCCAGCCTTGGGTACAGGTCTTCAGGAAATTATAGGTTCTTGGTTCTCCCAAAGGCCACCTTCTTTAGAGAAGAATTGACAATTAGATGTACCTTCCACTTGTTCCTCAGGTGTTCCCTTCCCTGAAAGGATTCTTTGATGCCCTGGGCTATCCATAAAGGAAACCACTACTCTGGGGCTTGGAACTCTAAAGCTAGCTTCTCAATGAAGAGTTTATGGGATCATCTGTAAGAGGTTTCCTTTCCACATACCTCTTTATTCAACTTGACGATGTATAACAGGGATAACTCATTTTACTTTTCACTGCTTTTTTGCTTTAAGAATATATAAAGCAAATGAAGCAACTGACAAATAACTAATCTCAAAAATATACAAGCAACTCCTACAGCTCAACTCCAGAAAAATAAATGACCCAATCAAAAAATGGGCCAAAGAACTAAATAGACATTTCTCCAAAGAAGACATACAGATGGCTAACAAACACATGAAAAGATGCTCAACATCACTCATTATCAGAGAAATGCAAATCAAAACCACTATGAGGACCATTTCACACCAGTCAGAATGGCTGCAATCCATAAGTCTACAAGCAATAAATGCTGGAGAGGGTGTGGAGAGAAGGGAACTCTCTTGCACTGTTGGTGGGAATGCAAAGTAGTACAGCCACTATGGAGAACAGTGTGGAGATTCCTTTAAAAACTGGAAACAGAACTGCCTTATGATCCAGCAATCCCACTGCTGGGCATACACACTGAGGAAACCAGAATTTAAAGAGACAAGTGTACCCCAATGTTCATTGCAGCACTGTTTATAATAGCCAGGACATGGAAGCAACCTAGATGCCCATCAGCAGATGAATGGATAAGAAAGCTGTGGTACATATACATAATGGAGTATTACTCAGCCATTAAAAAGAATACATTTGAATCAGTTCTAATGAGGTGGATGAAACTGGAACCTATTATACAGAGTGAAGTCAGCCAGAAAGAAAAACACCAATACAGTATACTAACACATATATATGGAATTTAGAAAGATGGTAACAATAACCCTGTGAACGAGACAGCAAAAGAGACACCGATGTATAGATCAGTCTTATGGACTCTGTGGAAGAGGGAGAGGGTGGGGAGATTTGGGAAAATAGCATTGAAACATGTATAATATCATGTATGAAACGAGTCGCCAGTCCAGGTTCGATGCACGGTACTGGATGCTTGGGGCTGGTGCACTGGGACGACCCAGAGGGAAGGGAGGGGAGGGAGGAGGGTGGAGGGTTCAGGATGGGGAACGCGGGTATACCTGTGGTGGATTCATTTCGATATTTGGCAAAACTAATACAATATTGTAAAGTTTAAAAATAAAATAAAACTAAAAAAAAAAGAATATGTAAAGAGAATAATGGAGTCTGAGATACAGGAAAAAGTGAACATTAATAATGTCATTATTAATGTCATATAAAACTTAGTTTTATATGCTTCCTTAAAGTTTAATTTAATAATATGCATATTCCCCATCAAGTGAAATGAGGAATGAAAATGAAAATTGAAAAAGATTTTGTATTAAACTAATCGGTTTGTGATGCCGGGAGCCGGCATATTGCATATTGAGTGCATAGTGCATATTGCATATTGAGTGCAGCACTTTCCACAGCATCATCTTTCAGGATCTGGAATAGCTCAACTGGAATTCTATCACTGCTGGGAGCCAGTGAGGAACTCCGCCCATGACAAAGGTCATGAGGAAGGAGGCTTGGCATACGCAAAGGCGGGATTGAGCCTCAGGAGTCCCCCATCTACCCCCAAAACCAGAGTCTGCCTACTTTCTGCTTTGTGCTTTCACCTACACCTCTGACTTTACGGGGGGCTGTCCCCCACTACCTCTCTCTGAAAAAAGAGTTAGCTTACAGTGCCAGTTAATAATTCCTGGGTGTGACAGTGTTTAACCTACAAACTCCTTTGGAAATCCTCTAGCCTGCCTGAATAGGTTTTTCCGGCCACATGTGATTGTTCAGAGCCTCCCAACTGTGAGAGGCATGAGATGTTCTAAACTGTCTAAACACAGATTCTTTTGAGTAGTTAAAAGATTGATTAGAAATCATATTGGTGAAGGGATTTTCACTTGTTGGGCCAATGTTTGCTGCTAAGTTTCCATATCCCTTACCTGCTGTGTTCCTGGCAGTGTATTGATTAATATAATTGGTGTAAGTAGTAGCTTTAATGTTTGTAACCTGGGACGCTTGAGTTAATTCTTTTCTTGATTGAGCCCACCTCACCTTTGCCCTATAGGAATGCAACTCTATCCAATGCTTTTTGGAGGCTGGTGCCTGACTTTAGAATAATCGCCTGACTTTGGAATAATCACCTTTAGAGAAAAATAAGTTTCTTAAAATGTTAACAGGCCTCCTGGCCAGAAGATGATGTAAATCACCTGAACTTTTGCATATGATAAGTTTGAAAGCCTGGCTTCGATTAGAATCAGGAACTGCTGTCCTTGCATGACTCCACCCCTTCCCCCATTATCCTCTATGCACAACTTAAGGTATAAACTACTTTGAAAAATAAAGTACACTCCTTTTTTGTTCACTGAAATTTGGTCTCCCCATGTCGTTCTTTCTTTCACCTTCTGGCTGAATTTTTCCTCTGAGGCGGGGAAGCTCGTCAAGCCTACTAATTTTGCCTGGGCTTCTAAGATCCAACTGGGGAGGCCTTATTGTTTCCTCTCCTTCAGGAGAACGGGAGGACACCTGCGACCTTCGTAGGTGACGTTAATTCCCTGCTTTGGAATTTTATTCAGCCTCTTTTCTTCACTGAATTTTCCTACTGAGCTATCCTTATTTCAGCCGCTTTTCTCCACTAAATTTCCTCACTGAGCTATCCTCATTCTATTACTCTTTATATCCTTAATTAACGTTTAATTAAGCAATTGTTTCCTGATCTTCACCTATACCGTCTCTCCTTTGAATACCCTGGATCAGCCGGGGCTGGTCCCCGGCAGGTTTGATTATTCAGAGAACTTATTGGCTACAAGCATAAATGGTATAAGTTAAATGCAGAGGTCAATAATTTTTGCTTGGTAGGATAAAGGCAATGGCACCCCACTCCAGTACTCTTGCCTGGAAAATTCCATGGACGGAGGAGCCTGGTAGGCTACAGTCCATGGGGTCGCTAAGAGTCAGACACGACTGAGCGACTTCACTTTTACTTTTCACTTTCATGCATTGGAAAAGGAAATGGCAACCCACTCCAATGTTCTTGCCTGGAGAATCCCAGGGATGGGGAGCCTGGTGGGCTACCATCTATGGGGTCGCACAGAGTTGGATACGACTGAAGCAACTTAGCAGCAGCAGCAGCAGCAGAAGCAGGATAAAGATGGGATTTAGGGTAATTATAAGTGACCCATAACGCAGTCACAGAAGCCTCACCTGTCACAGTAATTTTCTCAAAGCAGTGAGCACCCAGTCCTGCCCCTACTCTAAGTGTAGCTGGTGAATTGATAACAATTTTGAATACGTTAGAGCAGTTACTTTAATGACATTCAGATATTTCTTGGGGTCCCATGATGTGTCAAAATACAATTCCTTATGTCTGTTTTCTCATGTATATTCCAATCAATTTAAAACCACATAGTTACAGCTTTAGAGCTCTAAGACAAAACATGAAGGTTATATTAATTTCTAGTCATAGAATTAGTTATGTAAGCTGTAGAAATTTGGAAAATACAGAAAAATATGGGAAATAAAATATCAACCATAATCTCACATTCAAAAGCAAATGTCCTCAATGTATTAAATTATTTTTCTTACCAATCTTCTATACATCAGTTCAGTTCAGTCACTCAGTCATGTCCGACTGTTTGCAACCCCATGAACTGCAGCATGCCAGGCCTCCCTGTCCAACACCAACTGCCTGAGTCTACCCAAACCCATGTCCATTGAGTCGATGATGCATCCAACCATCTCATCCTCTGTCATCCCCTTCTCCTCCTGCCCTCAATCTTTTCCAGCATCAGGGTCTTTTCAAATGAGTCAGCTCTTTACATCAGGTGGCCAAAATACTGGAGTTTCAGCTTCAGCATCAGTCCTTCCAATGAACACCCAGGACTGATCTCCTTTAGGATGAACTGGTTGGATCTCCTTGCAGTCCAAGGGACTCTCAAGAGCCTTCTCCAACACCACAGTTAAAAAGCATCAATTCTTCGGCCCTCAGTTTTCTTTATAGTCCAACTCTCAAATCCATACATGACTACTGGAAAAACCATAGCCTTGACTAGATGTACCTTTGTGGATGAAGTAATGTTTCTGCTTTTTAATATGCTGTCTAGGTTGGTCATAACTTTCCTTGCAAGGAGTAAGTGTCTTTTAATTTCATGGCTGCAGTCACCATCTGCAGTGATTTTGGAGCCCCCCAAAATAGTCAAAAACTGATTCCACAGTTTCCCCATCTTTTTGCATTGAAATGATGTTTTAACATAGATTAACACAAATAATATTTTTTTAACATAGATTTAAAAAGTATATTGGAGAAGGAAATGGCAACCCACTCCAGTATTCTTGCCTGGAGACTCCCAGGGATGGAGGAGCCTGGTGGCCTGCGGTCTATGGGGTCACACAGAGTTGGACATGACTGAATCAACTTAGCAGTAGCAGCAGAAAAGTATATAACATTTTATAAGTGAAATTTTTGAATTTGAACTTTATTTTAAAAGATGCATATAAAATCTGTAATCTTTAAATATTAATTCAATAAGTATATTCACTAAATTTCCCCTATTTTTATATAATTTGTAAAAATAGACCATTTTGTGATTTTTTATTCATGTTATTTTGTACATAGACTTTTAGATTATCCTCCAAAATTGTTACTTCTAATGTCCAAATTATTCCAAAAAATTGATGTTCCATTAAAATATTTCAGACACTATGTCCAGGGAAATTTAATTTCTTTCTTCTGGTTACTCTATATCTTATAAAAATAGTTTGAGATCAGAATAAAAAAAGACTAGGTCAGCTAAAAGAACTTTAAGATACCATTCCTACAGAGTTTTGGGAAAAGCAAGACTCATCTGTGACTTTATGAGTACTGTTAAAAGGCAGAATTTCAGTGTATTTCACTTTTTTATGATTCTTTTTTCTTTTCTTTTTAAGGCATTCTTTCCTGGAGTTTTTATTACCCACACCACATAGATGGAAAATGAAAGGAATGTGACTGTATTCATTCTACTATGTCTTACATAGAACCCCCAAATGCAAAAACAAAAAAAAATACTGTTTGTCATGTTTTTGGTCTTGTTAACCCTCTCAGGCAACCTGCTCATTGTGGTTGCCATAACTACCAGCCAGTCTCTGAACTCCTCCCTGTACTTCTTCCTGACCCACCTTTCCTTGATGGATGCAATTTACTCTTCTTCTTCAGCTCCTAAGTTGATTGTGGACTCACTTTGGGAGATCAAAACAATCTCCTTTAATGGGTGTATGGCTCAAGTCTATACATAACACATTTTTGGTGCTAATGAGATCATCCTTCTCACAGAGATGGCCTGTGACTGCTACATGACCATCTGCAAACCTCTGCACTACACGGCCATCATGAGCCACAGGCTGTGCCTCCTCCTGCTGGGGGTGGCCTGGACTGGAGGATTTCTCCACGCAACCCTTCAGGTCCTCTTTACAGTCTGACTGCCCTTCTGTGGCCCCAGTGTCATACCACTTCATGTGTGACTTGTACCCTTTGTTAAAGCTTGTCTGCATGGACACTCACATTCTTGATCTCTTTGTTGCTGCCAATAGCGGGTTCATCTGCTTGTTAAACTTCCTCCTCCTGTTGGTCTCCTTTGTGTTCCTCTTATGCTCCCTAAGGACTTACAGTTTGGAGGGGAGGCACAAAGCTCTTTCTACGCGTGTTTCTCACATCACAGTAGTTGCTTAGTCTTTGTGGCCTGCATATTTGTGTATCTTCGCCCAATTACCACTCTGCCCATTGATAAAGCTGTTGCTGTCTTTTATACTATGGTGGCCCCTATGTTAAATTCTTTAATCTATACCCTCAGAAATGCTGAGGTAAAAAATGCTATGAAGAAACACTGGAAGAAAAAACTGACTTCAGAAAATAGTTAAATAGAATCATTAAACATTACAGATAGAAGTAATAGTGGTACTCTAATCCAAGCCTCTTGATTAATATATCGAATCTAACAATGGAATGAATAATACTTGCTGATAGCCACTTAAGCAGAAGAACTAAAGCTTGGGTTGGAATCCAGACTTACTGTCTCCTATCTCTCACTCTCCTTATCACAACTTAATACTTCTCAATCAATAAATACTTATCTATTAACAGGAAATCTGGAAATATCTTCAGAAGCTAAAAAGCACAAATCTAGAGTTTTGAATTGGTCTTATGTAATGAAGGAAATTTATGACCAACCTAAATAGCATATTCAAAAGCAAAGACATTACTTTGCCAACAAAGATCCGTCTAGTCAAGGCTATGGTTTTTCCAGTGGTCATGTATGGATGTGAGAGTTGGACTGTGAAGAAGGCTGAGCATGGAAGAATTGATGATTTTGAACTGTAGTGTTGGAGAAGACTCTTGAGAGTCCCTTGGACTGCAAGAAGATCCAACCAGTCCATTCTAAAGGAAATCAGTCCTGGGTGTTCTTTGAAAGGAATGATGCTAAAGCTGAAACTCCAGTACTTTGGCCACCTCATGCGAAGAGTTGACTCATTGGAAAAGACTCTGATGCTGGGAGGGATTGGGGGCAGGAGGAGAAGGGGACGACAGAGGATGAGATGGCTGGATGTCATCACCGACTCGATGGATGTGAGTTTAAGTGAACTCCGGGAGTTGGTGATGGACAGGGAAGCCTGGTGTGCTGCAGTTCATGGGGTCGCAAAGAGTCGGACACCACTGAGCAACTGAACTGAACTAACATGGAGATGTGTCAGTTACTACTGATTATTAAAAAAAAAAAAAAAGTGCCTAATGATATTCCTTTACTTTGGACTCTGGCCTCAATATAGATATTTTTGTGTGAATTTTCTTGTTCATTAAATCTTGGTTGTACAGTAAAAGAAATACTATTTATGACATGCTTATAAGACTAGCATTGTATTATGTATTTTCCATATTGTGTTAGGTGGGTTTCAGTCAGAAAACAGAGCAGTGATTTGAACTGAAAAAGTTCACATGCAATCATTAATTATGTCAGGGTGCTAACTACAAAAAGGGTAATGAGCTCTGTAAAAAAAAGCCCTTTGACTGAGAAATGAGTATCCAAGGAAGGAATTCATTTAGAATGTGGACTTCCTTCTCAGGCCAGGACTTCACTCTTTGGAGAAAGTGTAGATTTTGCCCATGGATGACCAAACTTCAAGTTAGTGGTAGAACTGAGACACATACTGAGATATGACTCTTTGTCCACATATGTTTACTCATTACACACAACTCTAGGGTGTCTTTTCCAGACAGTCTGGACAGAAATGAGGTAATTAAACTGGTGATATTTATTAAAAAAAAAAAAAAAAAACAACTTCACATAGTTTCCCATTGAGCATGATCAGATGGTCCCAGAGATGACCATTAGTTCATCAGCTGTAACAGTGATCTCTACTCACATTGCACTTCATTGCTTATGCTACTTTAACTTTTTTCTCTTAAAGTTGTAGTTCTTATATCACAAGACAATTTTAATTATCCTTAAAACAGTTAAAAAACTATTCTTTTACCAGTTCTTTTTCACTCTTCCTTTGCATCCATGTACCCATATTCCTCAGACCGGTATGTTTTTGTGCTTTGTTCTGTTGCTAGTCATTGCTGTCAACAGTTGTGGTTATGCAAAACTACACTCACATTTACAATTTTTATGAACAGTTTTGATTTATGAAAATAATAATTGAAAACTTTGGTATCTTTACGTTAAGGTGCCAGCAACATATTATGTAATACTTACATCATATAATTTGGCTTCTAATTTTTAAAATAAATCTGTATAACACTTTATTTTATTAGTTTTTAAAAATTAAAGTTGGCACAAACATTTCTACAAATCCTCATAATTCTTTTTTTTTTTTTTTTTTAAACAATTTTTTTTATTTAAATAATGATAATAGTAAAAATATATCTAGGACTTTCTCTGGTGGTGGTGTGGACAGTGTGGGGTCAGTTCATTTTCAGATAGTTCCTTGATCCAGCTTATACATGTCAAAATCTATAGGCCCCTTCCTATGTAGTCAGTGCTAACTACAGGGTTTTAATCTATTGCACATGTCATTCCAAGGCAGTTCACTCTATTTGTTTTAGCTTCTTCTGTTTGCTGGTCTCTTCAGTGTCTAATTTCCACCCTGACACAAGAGGGTGGTGGTGGACACTTTTTTAGGCTTACTTGTTCATTCGTGCTGTGGGGAGGGAGGAACACTGCAAACAAATAACACTGGTGTGTGCTCGCACTGTCTTGGCCACACTGGGTTTGGCCCCGCTCACGGCGTGTGTGCTTTCCCTGTCTACACTGCTTAGGCTCTAGGTTGCTCTGCTGGGAATTGTCTGAGGCCAGCCCTGGGTTTTATGCACTTCCCAGGTCTAAGCCGCTCAGGTTCAGGTACTTGGGTTCTCCACAAATGTGCAGACTCGGTTGGGCCTGCGTTTTGTGTCCTTCCCACGTCTGAGCAGCTCAAGTGACCAGGTGGTTGGCGAGCGCAGATGCTGCGACTTATCGCCTCACTCGTCCCGGCCGCTCAGTTTTCTGGGTGTAAAACCAGTGCACGTTCTCAGGTGTGCTGTGTGTCTCTTCTGGGGAGCTGATCTCTGGTTATGACCCTCCTGAGGGATGTTGACCATCCAGAATCCCAAGAAGTCTTGGTTAGCAATGAAGCCTGCTTGCAGTTTGGTAGATGATGCCTCTCACCGGCTGCTGCAATTGCCCCCTTCCGGCTCTGGCTGCCTTCCCCTGCCTGTCTCTGGCAGGGGATGGGCTGGTCCACAGTGGACTAGCTCTGATCAGTCTGTTGTTATGTGAGTGGGCCTTGGAGGTAGTTCAGTTCAGTTCAGTCACTCAGTCATGTACGACTCTTTGCAACCCCATGAATTGCAGCATGCCAGGCCTCCCTGTCCATCACCAACTCCCGGAGTTTACTCAGACTCATGTCCATTGAGTTGATGATCCCATCCAGTCATCTCATTCTCTGTCATCCCCTTCTCCTCCTGTTCCAAATCCCTCCCAGCATCAGAGACTTCCCTGGTGGTCTAGTGGTTAGGATTCGGCGCTCTCATAATTCTTTTTTAAAATTAATTTTAATCAGAGTATAGTTGCTCTACAATATTGTGTTAGTTTCTTGCTCTACAGAAAAATGAATCAATCATACATATACGTATATCCCTTCCTTTTTGGATTTCCTTTCCAAACTAAATAGAGTTCTCTGAGTTATACAGTGGGTTCTTATTATTTGTTTTATGCATAGTAGAGTGTATATGTCAGTCCCAATCTCCCAATTCTTTCCACTCCCCCTTCCCCACTTTGTAACCATAATTTTGTTCTCTATATGTGTGACTCTATTTTTGCTTTGCAAATAAGTTCATCTGTACCATTTTTTAAATTAGACATGTAAGTGATATTATTCAGTTTGTTTTCCTCTTTCTGACTTCACTCTGTATGAGAGTCTCTAGGTGCATCCACATCTCTGTGAATGGCACTATTTCATTTTTTATAATATTCCATTGTATATATATATACCACGTATTCTTTATCCATTCCTCTGTTGATAGATGTTTAGGTTGCTTCTATGTCCTGGCTATTGTAAATAGTGCTGTAATGAACACTGGGGTGCATGCATCCCTTCAAATTGTGGTTTTCTCTGGATATATTCCTTGGAGTTGGAACACTGAATCATATGGTAGTTTTAGTTTTTTTAAGGGACCTCATACTGATTTTCATAGCAGCTGTACAAATTTCTATTCCCCACACATTTCATGGTACCTTGTCCTTCCACTATTTTATAATTTATAACACCTTGTTGTAATTTTTTACTCCCTCTTGGGAGTTTCTCAATGAATCTTAAGCTTTTTGAAGGCAGAATCCAGGTCTCTCTCTCTCTCTTTTTTTTTTTTTTTTAACCCTTGAAACCCTAGCAATTATCAATGTCTGATACATTCTGTGTGCCCCAAATGTTTGTTACCTAATGAATTAAGACAAAAAAGAATAAAAGGAGTGCATTTATCTTGAAATTGCTTTGTACGTAGACAGAGCCATGTATTTTTAAAAACAGATTGTAATAATGAAATGTTACTGAAAAGTAAATAGGTTAACTGAAGAATATAGCTTAAAGAGCTCGTATTAATAAGATAAAAACGTCTTGCTCAGAGCAGGAAGAATATTAAGGTAAACTATTCATCCATATGCTGAGAAGTGTAGTTTAAATTTCTTTCTCATCCTCAGTTTAAACAGGAATTAAGCAAATTGTAGTTCCCCCTGAGGTCAAGCAAGACTTTTCCTTGAAGGTGAATCAACTTAAAGTATAAATGAATTCCCTAGCCTCTAGTACTACTTTTTGGACTTCATTTTAGCTAATTTAATTGTTTCCTTTATATATTTACCCACACATTCAATATTTATCATGCATATGATATTGTGCTATCTTGTACAAACTATTGCTATATAGTAGGCATGTACTTTATGGTACTTTACAGAGTGTGACTGTATATGTCAAAAATAGAAATTCTTTTCTGACATCAAAATGTTATTTTATTTGAGTCATTACTCTTCCTGATGTGTTACCAGCAGAGCATGGGTTATATGAGCAATACTACATGGTGTTGAAGGCTACAAGGAAATTTGGAAATGGTGTAATATTCCTTATCTACCCCTCAGAGGTAGACAGGGCCAGTGCATTTATAGCATTAAATAGTTACATACTATAATATTGCAGGTACCATGTGACTATCAATTGTGATATATAAAAACAAGCACAGTTATTAATGACAAATTATTAGATTTTTAGTGATAATGATCTAAAATATACACTATTAAGCACAGGTCCTGGCTCAGTACATGGTTAGTAGTACAGTTATCTAAACATTCTGTCTTCATTGCCTGGAAGTTAATTGATGTTCAGTGCCTGACCTAGGAAATTAGTCAATTTTGATTACTGGCTTGCCAATACATCTGCTTTGATGCTTTCCTCTTTTTGACACTTTTTAATACTTTCCTTTTTCTGCTTCCCAGGTGGTGCCAGTGGTAAAGAATCTGCCTGACAATGCAGGATATTCAAGAGACACAGTTTCAATCCCTGGGTCAGGAAGATTCCCCTGGAGTAGGAATGGCAACCCACTCCACTATTCTTGTTTGGGAATCACATGGACAGAGAGGGACCTACACTCCATGGGGTTACAAAGAATTGTACAGGATTGAGCATGTATGTATGCACACAAATCTTTATGCATACCTCCTTTGGTTTATTATAGAGAATATTTGTTATTGTTCAGTCACCCAGTTATGTCCAACTCTTTGCAATGCCATGGACTGCAGCACACCAGGCCTCCCTGTCCCTCATCATAACCCAGAGTTTGCTCAAGTTGATGTTTATTGAATCAGTGATGCCACACAGCCATCACATCCTCTGATGCCCTCTTCTTCTTTGCCCTCAATCTCTCCCATCATCAGGGACTTTTCCAATGAGTTGTCTCGAGTTTCAGCTTCAGTATCAGTCCTTCAAGTGAATATTCATGATTGATCTCTCTTAAGAATGACTGGTTTGATCTCCTTTCTGTCCAAGGGACTTTTAGGAGTCTGGAGTCTTCTCCAGAACCACAGCTTGAAGACATCGATTCTTTGGCATCCTGCCTTCTTTATGGTACAGATCTCACAATCGTATGTGACCACTGGGAAGACCATAGCCTTGACTCTCTGGACGTTTGTTGGCAGAGTAATGTCTCTGCTTTTTAATACACTGTCTAGTTAGTCATAGCTTTTCTTCCAAGAATCAAGTGTCTTTTAATTTCATGGCTGAAGTCACCAACTGCAGTGATTTTGGAACCCAAGAAAATAAAGTCTGTCACTGTTTTCATTGTTTCCCCTCGTATTTGCCATGAAGTGATGGGACCAGATGCCATGATCTTAGTTTTCTGAATGTTGAGTTTTAAGATGACTTTTTCAGTCTCTTCTTTCAATTTCATCAAGAGGATCTTCAGTTCTTCTTCACTTTCTGCCATAAGGGTGGTGTCATCTGCATATCTGAGGTTATTGATATTTCTCCCAGCAATCTTAATTCCAGCTTGTGCTTCATCGAGCCTAGCATTTCATGTGATTTACTCTGCATAGAAGTTAAATAAGCAGGGTGACAATATACAGCCTTGACCTACTCCTTTCTGAATTTGGAACCAGTCCATTGTTCCATGCCAGTTCTAACTGTTGCTTCTTGATCTGCATACATATTTCTCAGAAAGCAGTTAAGGTAGTCTGGTATTCCCACATCTTGATGATTATTATATGTCAGGCAAATACTTTGTATAATATAACTACATATATAATAAATAAAATTCCTGTTTAATATCAAAATGTTCTTTTGAGTCATCATTTTTTATGATTGTTTTTCAACCTAAGGTGGTGTCATGAGCAGTACTAGACATTCTGAAACCTACAATAAAATAGGGAAAAATTGTGCAATCTTCATTCAACTGTTAGAGAAGTTCAATGATGCATTGCCTTTATAGCTATGAAATAAGTATATACTATATAATGTGACAGTCAACATACCACTGTCAACAATGGTATATAGAGTTACTAGTGAAAATTAATGCAAAAAGAAAAATAATTAAATCTTGCCATTTGTGACAATAGGAATGGATCTAGAGGGTATTATACTGGTATATTGTGGCCAGAATACTGGATTGGGTAGCCATTCCCTTCTCCAGGGTATCTTCTCAACCCAGTGATTGAACCCAGGTCTCTCACATTTCAGACAGATTCTCTACCAGCTGAGCAACTATTAATTATATTACCTTTCCATCATAATTACAGGAGAGTGCAATTAAGATTATGGTCTGGAAAATCAATCATATTCTTATTACTGTCTCTTCAGTATGTCTGTTTTAATATCTTACCCTTTCTGCATATTTCCTCACTTTCCTGCTTCTTAGGATTCCTGTAAAGATTACTGCTCAAAACCAAACTACTTAGCATTTTAAAAATTTTATTAGAAAGAAAGTCTATGAATTCACATTCATGGTTGCTGTTGTAAAACTTAATGTCAATTTGGTAGAATTTTCTATGTATGAAATAAATAGTACTGGGTTATATTTTTCTCCTTTTGTGCAGCTATTTCTGTTCCATTCAATGAAAAATACTATAATTTTATGTAGTTAATTTCTTTATCCCTTAAGTAGTTCTTACTGAGCTCATCCAACATGTCATTTTGACATTTGCCTGGTGGGCTACATAGTCCGTGGTGTCACAAAGAGTCAGACACAACTGAGCGACTAACACTAATCAGTGTTGAGTTCTAGGTACATTTATCTGTCAGCTGAAATAACTTTCCTACTGCATAATTTCTTAATGGCATTTTTCATCTGGTCATTTCTCAAGGTATAAATTAAGGGATTTAACATGGGAGTTATCGTAGTGTGGAATACAGCAACTGCTTTATCAATAGGTAAAGTAGCTGCAGGTCTCATGTACACAAATGTGCAGGGCACAAAGAATAAGACAACCACTGTGACGTGGGAGATGCAGGTGGAGAGGGCTTTGTGTCCTGCCTCCAAACTGTAGGTCTTTAGGGAGTAAAGGATGGCCACATAGGAGACAAGCAAGAGAAAGAAGTTTAACAGACAGATTAAACCACTGTTGGCAGCAACAAAGAGCCCTAGAGTGTTTGTATCAGTGCAAGCAAGTTTGAGCAAAGGGTTCAGATCACACATAAAGTGATTTATGACATTTGAGCCACAGAAGGGTAAGTGGAAAATAAAGAGGATCTGTATGAATCCATGAAGAAAGCCTCCCACCCATGCCACTCCCACTAGGAGCCCACACACCCACCAGTTCATGATGGTTGTATAGTGCAAGGGCTTGTAGATGGCCACATAGCAGTCATAGGCCATCACAGTGAGCAGGATTATCTCAGCACCTCCAAAGAAATGTTCCCCAAAGATTTGGGTCATGCAACCATTAAATAGGATAGTCTTCTTTTCATACCGTGAATCTGCAATCAGTTTGGGGGTACTTACAGAGGAATAGCAGGCATCAACAAAGGAGAGATGGGCCAGGACAAAGTACATGGGAGACCTCAGTGATGAACTGACATTTATGGCGACCACAATGAGCACATTTGCTACCACAGTGGTGAGGTAGATGACCAGAAACATAGCAAATACAATTTTCTGCATCTTTGGATTCTCTGTGAGCCCCAGTAGAACAAACTCTGTCATGTTCCTGTTCTCCATGTGTTTCATAACGGTTCATTTCATTACCTTAAAGAAAACCGCAATTTTCATTCATGCAACTTTGAATTTATTACACTCCATTCCAATAAGTGATAAATGCCCAGGATACAATGAGTGTGGATTCTTTTGAGTTTATTTGACAAATAAAACATTCTAAGATTTTAAGATTACTCCTGTAACCACATGAGGGAGAGCTTTATCTTCTGAGATATCTCAAGTTACTACTAAACTGAAGTAGATTTCCCAAATAATGGCAGATATGTCTGAAAGGAGTCAGAAAATGGACATAAAACCCATGAATAGAAAGTTTAGGAAGTTTCTTTTTACTCTCTAATAAACGGGAAATTTTGAAAGGTTGTTAATATGAGTAGAGGGATGGAAGGAATTTGATCAAGAGGGAATCTTGTATGTTATTCTAGTAAAGATCTTTATGTATCTTAGATGAAGCTGGCTGAGTTTCACTAAAGGGATGAAAGATGGAGACAGAAACAACAGAAGCTTCTTATAAGAGTTGGAAAAGGAGTAACAGGAAGATGGTGATGGGAATATAAAAAAAAATGAATACAAGATCTAATTAAAAGTATTTATAATGCATGTTGACTAAATCTAATCACTTAGCAATAATATAAGTCTTATAAGTTAGTCACTCAGTCATGTCCAACTCTTTGCAAACCCATGGACTGTAGCCTGCCAGGCTCCTCTGTTCTTGAAATTCTCTACTCAAGAATACCGGGGTGGGTTGAAATTTCCTTCTCCAGGGGAATCTTCCCAAACCAAGTACCAAACCCAGGTCTCCTGCATTGCAGGCAGATACTCAACCACTGAGCCACCAGCGAAGCCCATGAATGATTGGGTAGCTTAGTAGGTTAGTGGTAAAAAATCTTCCTGCTAATGAAGGAGACTCCCATGTTCAGTCCCTGGGAAGATTTAGAAAGATCTCCTAGAGAAGGAAATGGCAACCCATTCTCATATTCTTACCTGTAAATCACCTGGACAGATGAAACTTTCAGGCTACAGACCATGGGGTTGTAAAGAGTGACTAAACAGCAACAAGAATGAATGATTTCTGTGTGCATGGTGTAGTAGCACATGTTTCATACCCTCACTTCCTTTTCTTAGCAATAACAACCTGTGCAGTTGATATCGTATCATCCATTCTGCAGGTGAAGAAGCAATGTCATAGACTAATGTTAGCAGTTGTAATAACAATGCTTACACTAAAACTGCACACTTACTGTGGTTTTAAGTGCTTATGCAGACATGTAACCCTCAGTCCAAACTTAAAAGATCCTCACTACTATCATTTTTATACTGATTTTATACATTAGGAAAGAGAAGCATAGAGAAATTTAGGATTCTGTCCACCACCAAGTGGTTAACAATGGGCAGGGCCAACATTAAGTCTCAGGTTAATCTTATTTATTAATTTTCTCTTCAAAATTTTAACCTATACCCAACATTGTTAAGTTATGATAGACAATGTTGAGCTAGTAATCTCATTTTGATAATAATTCAAATTACTTTAATACTACTTCAGAAGCAAGTTTATACAGAATGATTTCATTAGCTCACACACACACACACGATGACATCTTTGAACTCTCAAAAAATAAGTAAAATGTGATATTGCATTCATTGAATGGTCCTTCCATATTGACTTTTCCCTCAGGCCTAACTCTCCATTCTTCCACTTCAAAGACTGGGACCCCAGATTTCTCTGTGAAATGTTAAAAAATAAATATTGTTTGAGCATCAGAAAAACCTGATTCAAATCCTGGTTCTTCTGAATGCAACCTCTTTCATCTAAGGTACATTTCTTTGTCACCTTGTTTTTCTCAGCTAGAAATTTATAATAATGATACCCACCTCATAGATCATCATGATGATTGAGGGAATATGTATGAACATGTCCACAGATGCAATGGTGCATGGATGCAAAAAAAGAGCTTTTAGTTACTTCTGTAACTGTGTATGCACCTGTGGGATAGGAAGAATTAACAATTGGAGAAATAATGCAGAGAACTGTTTAACTGTGCAATGAGCTCCAGAAGAATCACCGCCAATTTTACTCTCAAAGACACAATGGAGACTCATCTCATCCTTAGCAATTTTTCTCACGAGAACCTCCATATTTGTGTTTGATGAAACTGATGATGATTTATGTCACTAATATTTGTAATTTACTCTTTTATATATGTGAAATGTATTTAAATTTTGTTTTAATCCTCATCAATAGTTTTGCTTACTAAAAGAGAAGTCTCATGACAAAGCCTAGATCACAATGCCAGAGAGCTGGGAGCCTACAATTTGTTTAACCTCTAAAATATCCAGCTTTCAAATTAAGTTAATAATATCACAAGCTACCTTTTGAAAAATTGGAATGAAGATGAAATATTCTATGACCATATCTGAAAAGTGCTGAAAAATAATGAATATTATACATGGCAAGTAATAATCTATAATAAATATTGGTACTATTGAAAAACTTACCTCAGCACTCTTAGATGATTTTAGTGATGTTTGAGGTGCCCAGAAAAAAAATCCTATATTAAACTGACTGATTCGTATAATAAGTAACTTTCATTATGAAAAATGTCACACTTGAGCAGAGCCTATTCACACAACTGTGAAATGAGCAATTGTTAAGAAATTGTATATCTTCAATATATGTACTTTTTTAGGAATATTGATTATACCTCAATAAATCTGTTTAAAAAATGGAAGCCTTCTTAGAAATCAAAACATTTCCACCTAGCTTAAAGCCTCAAAATTTATTCAAGATCTGTTGAAATCTGTTCACTTGTTTGAATTTAGAAGAGATTCAGTTAAAACACTATGGAAAAGTGATCTTAAACAAATCTCTCTGGTCCCACAGGGCAAGAGGCAGAGAGTGTGGAGAAAGCATATTCAAACAGTTCACTGTGCTCATGATGAATCTTGCTTTGGAGAAGTGAGCTACAAGACCAGTCATTTTCACCTTGTCCTTTATTGCTGTTTACAGAGATTTCCCTAAGGTTCAGGGACCTTGTCTTGCAGTTGTTGCTTTCTCTCTGAGGAATTATCTCTGATGGAAAGGCTTTGCCTTAGAAGCAGGTATTCAGGAGTGACATATTAGAGATTCACCCATTCTTTAGCAAACAATTAAATTCTCTACACCGGAAACTAAGTTTATGGGAGTCCCTTTGCCTGAACCTGGATTGTTAAGAAAAATGAGCATCATGTAATAACAAGGGGGCACAACCCCAGTGTGTGGACCTGTGATGTAATTTTCTCATTGAATCAAGTCATGGAAGAGTTCCTATTTTGTTGTGAATACTAAATCCTTATTGGAAACTACAGCCAATTCCTTGAGATCCAGATCAATGAGGGTACAAAATTAATGAGAATCATTTGAAGTTCTTGAATCTGAAAATGTTTTTCTCTCTCTGCCTCATTTTTTGAAGTATCACGGAGAAATAAAATTGTGTGTGTGAAGGTATATAATGATATTTTGATATAAGTATTCAAAGATGACTCGTAAGAGTCCCTTGGACAGCAAGGAAATCAAACCTGTCAGTACTAAAGGGAATCATCCCTGAATATTCATTGGAAGGACTACTGCTGAAGCTAAAGCTCCAATACTTTGGCCAACTGATATGAAGAGCCTACTTACTGGAAAAGACCCTCATGCTGGGAAAGACTGTGGGCAGGAGGAGATGGGGGTGACAGAGGATAAGATGGTTGCATAGCATCATCAACTTAATGGACATGAGTTTGAGCAAACTCCTGGACATAGTGAAGGGCACAGAAGCCTGGTGTGCTGCAGTCCTTGGGGCTGTAAAGAGTTGGACACGACTTAGCAACTGAACAGCAACAACAATATACCTTGTTAAGTAATTGCCACAATCAACTATTTTATATGTTCACGACTTATACTGTTACTAATTTACTTGGGGTTCTTCTATGTCTTGGCTATTATAAATAATGCTGCAATGAACATAGAGTGCATATGTGTTTCCTGATTGAACGTGAATGAATATGTCTTCTTTGGAAAAATGTCTATTCAGGTGCTCTCCTCATTTTGTAAAAACCGGAATGTTTGTTTTCTTGATGTATGAGTTGTATGAGTTTTTTTTTTTTTTATTGTGGATATTAACCTCTTATCAAATATATTGTTTGCAAATATATTCTCTCACTTAGTAGGCCTTTGGACTGCAAGGAGATCCAGCCAGTCCATTTTAAAGGAGATCAACCCTGGGTATTCTTTGGAAGGAATGAGGCTAAAGCTGAAACTCCAGTACTTTGGCCACTTCATGGGAAGAGTTGACTCATTGGAAAAGACTCTGATGCTGGGAGGGATTGGGGACAGGAGGAAAAGGGGACGATAGAGGATGAGCTGGCTGGATGGCATCACTGACTCGATGGATGTGAGTCTGAGTGTACTCTGGGAGTTGGTGATGGACAGGGAGGCCTGGCGTGCTGTGATTCATGGAGTCACAAAGAGTCGAACACGACTGAGCGACTGAAATGAACTGAACTGAACTGAGTAGGCCTTTTGATTTGTTGATAGTTTCCTTCACTGTGAAAAAGGTTTTTACTTTAATGTATCCTCATCTGTTTAACTTTCCTTTTGTTTCTTTTGCCAAAGGAAACATATCCAAAAATTATTGATAAGATCATTGTCAAATAGTGTACAGTTTATATTTTCTTCTAGGAGTTTTATCATTCCAGGTCTTATATCCAAGTATTTAATCCATTTAGAATTTATTTTTGTTCATGGTGTGAGAGAGTGGTTAATTTGATCCATCTTGTAGCTTTCCAGTTTTTCCAACATTATTTATTGAAGAGATTGTCTTTTCCCCTTGCCTCCTTTGTCATGGATTAACTGATCATATAACTGTAGGTCCTTTTTTGGGCTCTCTAGTTTGTTTCATTGATAATGGTATATGCTTTTATGTTTAAGTCATACTGTTTGATTACTATAGGTTTGTAGTATAATTTGAAATCAGGGAGTGTGCTACTTCTACATTGTTCTTTCTCAAGACTGTTCTGGCTATTCAGGGTATTTACATTTTCATATAAATTTTAAACTATTTATCCTAGTTCTGTGAAAAATAGCAGTGGTATTTAGGAAGACATTTCATTGAACCTGTAGATTGCCTTGAATAGTATTGTGATTTTAATAATATTAATTCTTCTAGTTCATGAACATGATATATATTTACATGTATCTGTATAGTTTGCAGTTTCTTTCATCAGTCTATTACAGCTTACCAAGTCCAGATCTTTTACCTCCTTAATTAAATTTATTCCTTGATATTTTATTCTTTATCAAGTAATTGTAAATTGGATTGTTCTCTTAATTTCTAATTCTGATGATTTGTTGCTAGTGTGTTGAAGAAATGCAACAGATTTCTGTATATTAATTTTGTATGCTGAAACTTGACCAAATTCATTGATGAGCTCTAGTAGGTTTTCAAAATTTTTCTATATATATTGTCATATCAGATTCAGTGACAGTTTTAGTTCTTCCTTTCTAATTTGGATTTCTTTTATTTCTTTTCTCTGATTGTTATGGGTAGAATTTCCAGCAAATAATAAATGTGGCAAGAGTGAACATCCTTGTCTCTTTTCCTTATCTTAGAGAAAATAATTTCTGTGTATAACATTATACATTGAGTATAATGTTAGCTGTGGGAATATCATGAATGGCCTGTATTACATTGAGATTTGTTTCCTCTGTTCCCACTTTCTGAAGAGTTTTTGTCACAAATGGGTGAAGAGCTTTGTCAAAAGCTTTCTTTGCCTATATTAAGGTGATTAAATGATTTTTAGTCCTCAATTTGTTAACATGGTATATCACATTGACTGCTTTGCTGATATTGAACAATCCTTATATCTCTGGGATAACTCCTATTTGATCATGGTGTATGATCCTTTAAACTTATATTGAATTTAGTTGCTGATATCTTGTTGAAGAATTTTGCATCTAGGTTCATCAGTATATTGGCCTGTAATTTTCTCCTTTTTTAGTGATATTTTTGTCTGGTTTTGGGTGATGTGGGCCTCATAGAGTGAATTCAGAACCACCCCTTTCTCTGTTAATTTTTTGAAATAGTTTCAGAAAGACAGGTACTAACTCTTCACTAAATATTTGGTACAACTTACCTGTGAAGTAATCTGGTCCTGGACTTTTTTACTTTTAATTGAAAGTGTGTGTTAGTTGCTCAGTTATGTCTGACTCTTGGTGACCCTATGAACTGTAGCCTCCCAGGCTCCTCTGTCCATGGAATTCTTCAGGCAAGAATACTGGAGTGGGTTGCCACTTTCTCCTTGAGGGGATATTCTCAACCCAATAATCAAACCCCAGTCTCTTTCTATGAAGGCAGATTCTTAACCACTGAAACACCAAAGCTTTAATTTTTTTAAATTACTGATTTAATTTAATTACTGGTAATTGATATTTTCATATTTCTTGTCTTTTTTCCTGGTTCAGTCTTGCAGGATTGTGCATTTCTAGGAATTTGTCCATTTCTTCTAAGTTGTTTATTTTATTGGCATAAAATTGTTTGTAGTAATCTCACCTAAAGATAGACATCCTGGAATGTGAAGTCAAGTGGGCCTTAGGAAGAATCACTGCAAACAAAGCTAGCGAAGGTGATGGCATTCCAGTTGAGCTATTTCAAATCTTAAAAGATGATGCTGTGAACGTGTTGCACTCAATATGTCAGCAAATTTGGAAAAGTCAGTAGTGGTAACAGGACTGGAAAAGATCAGTTTTCAATCCAATCCTGAAGAAAGGAAATGCCAAGGAATGCTCAAACTACCACACAATTGCACTCATCTCACACGCTAGTAAAATAATGCTCAAAATTCTCCAAGCCACGCTTCAGCAATACGTGAATCATGAACATCCAGATGTTCAAGCTGGTTTTAGATAAGGCAGAGGAACCAGAGATCAAATTGCCAACATCTGCTGGATCATCAAAAAAGCAAGAGAGTTCCAGTTTTGTTTTGTTTTTTTTTTTTCAAAAAAAAAAAAAAAAAAAAAAAACATCTATTTTTGCTTTATTGACTATGCCAAAGCCTTTGACTGTGTGGATCACAATAAACTGTGCAAAATTCTGAAAGAGATGGGAATACCAGGCCACCTGACCTGTATCTTGAGAAACCTGTATGCAGGCCAGGAAGCAACAGTTAGAACTGAACATGGAACAACAGACTGTTTCCAAATAAGAAAACAAGTACATCAAGGCTGTACACAGTCACCCTGCTTATTAACTTCTATGCAGAGTACATCATGAGAAATGCTGGGCTGGAGGAAGCACAAGCTGGAATCAAGATTGATGGGAGAAATATCAATAAACTCAGATATGCAGGAGACACCACCCTTATAGCAGAAAGTGAAGAAGAACTAAAAAGCCTCTTGATGAATGTGAAAGAGGAGAGTGAAAAAGTTGGCTTAAACCTCAACATTCAGAAAACTATGATCATGGCCTCTGGTCTCATCACTTCATAGCAAATAGATGGGGAAACAGTGCAAATAGTGGCTGACTTTATTTTTGGGGGCTCCAAAATCACTGCAGATGGTGATTGCAGCCATGAAATTAAAAGGTGGTTATTCCTTGGCAGGAAAGTTATGACCAACCTAGACAGCATATAAAAAGCAGAGACATTACTTTGTCAAAAAAGGTCCATCTAGTCAAGGCTATGGTTTTTCCAGTAGTCATGTATGGATGTGAGAGTTGAACTATAAAGAAAGCTGAGCGCTGAAGAATTGATGCTTTTGAACTGTGGTGTTGGAGAAGACTCTTGAGCGTCCCTTGGACTGCAAGGAGATCCAACCAGTCCATTCTGAAGGAGATCAGCCCTGGGATTTCCTTGGAGGGAATGATGCTAAAGCTGAAACTCCAGTATTTTGGCCACCTCATGTGAAGAGTTGACTCATTGGAAAAGACTCTGATGCTGAGAGGGATTGGGGTCAGGAGGAGAAGGGGACGACAGAGGATGAGATGGCTGGATGGCATCACTGACTCGATGGATGTGAGTCTGAGTGAGCTCTGGCAGTTGGTGATGGACAGGGAGGCCTGGCGTGCTGCGATTCATGGGGTCGCAAAGAGTTGGACACGACTGAATGACTGAACTGAACTAAATGGGACTGGATGCCATGATCTAAGGTTTATAAGTGTTAAGTTTTAAATCAGTTTTTTATATACAAATACACTGTGATATGATTACAAAAATCAAGTTGATTTATGCAAACCATCACTTCACATGAATACCTAAGTATTTTATTCTTTCTGATGCTAGTGTATATGGGATTATATACAAAATTAAAATTATTTCTGATAATCATTGTTAGTATATGAAAATGTAGCTAATTTTTGTAGATTTTTTATCCTGCAAGCTTCTTGAATTTATCTATTAGTTCTAATAATTTTTGATGTAATTTTTGGATTTTCTATATGTGAGATCATTTCTAATATCTAGTTTTTTAAATATCTCTTCTTGTGCCCAGTAGAATGCATTTGAAATTTATACAGATTACTGTTTGTCAGTAGTTCATTTCATTACTGAGTAGCATTCCAAACTTATCACAGTCAGGGCCTCCCTGGTGGCTCGGATGGTAAAGAATCAGCTTGCAATGCAGGACACTGGGTTTCAATCCCTGGGTCAGGAAGATTCCCCTGTAGAGTGGAATGGTTCCCCTGAGTGTAAGAAATGAAGCTGAGGCTCTGACAAGACAAAGGCGGCTAGAACAGTGATGACAGAATATTGCAAATGATAGACCGATAGACCTGGGATACAGTGAGAGAGATTCAGAGAGACTGAGGAAGGAAATGCTGGAGATCTGGATAGCATTCCCTCAATTATTCATGCATTTGAGGAGACTACATCAGGCTGGGCAGAGACTTATCCAGATGGATTAGAGAGAAGATAGCTTGGTGCTCACATTGAACCAGAAAGAGCACTTATTTTCACCAGCTGGAAAACATCATAATGCACAGGGCCTGTGCAGTGGGTTGAATATGATGGAGGCTGTGCATCATGAATATGATCTTTCATGAATATGAAAGAAGTAGTAGGACAGAATTAGCCCAAGACTGAGCACTCCTCTGCAGTTGCCTCATAAACCATAACAGCAAAGAAAATAATCCAAAAAGAAAACATTCAAAAGAATCAAACTTATTATTATGTTCAGAATTCTGTTTCTGTGTTAATGTAAGATATTGATCTCACTATTTTCCTTGAGATGCCCTTGTTTCATTCTGGTGTAAGAGTGATGCTGCCTGCATGAAATAACTTGGGCAGTATAATTTCTGGTCATCTCTGAAAGTGTTAATATAGGATTGGTGCTATTTCTTGATTAATTTTAATATATAATTTATTTGCAAAGCTATATGAAAATAGAATTTCATTTTGGGAAGGGAAGGATTATAAGAATTAACTTTCTGGAAAGAAAGTGAAGTCGCTCAGTTGTGTCTGACTCTTTGTGACCCCATGGACTGGTAGCCTACCAGGCTCCTCTGTCCATGGGATTTTCCAGCAAGAATACTGGAGTGGGTTGCCATTTCCTTCTCCAGGAGATCTTCCCAACCCAGGGATTGAACCCAGGTCTCCCACATTGTAGGCAGATGCTTTACCATCTGAGCCACCAGGGAAATTTCATTTTTCTGGAGTATTAGATTATTCCTGTTTTTCATTATTTTTCTTACTGTTTTGAGAAAGTTGTGTTTTTCTTAGCAGTAGCCCATTTTCTTGGAGAAGGCAATGGCGCCCCACTCCAGTACTCTTGCCTGGAAAATCCCATGGATGGAGGAGCCTGGTGGGCTGCAGTCCATGGGGTCGCTGAGGGTCGGACATGACTGAGCGGCTTCACTTTCACTTTTCACTTTCATGCATTGGAGAAGGAGATGACAACTCACTCCAGTGTTCTTGCCTGGAGAATCCCAGGGATGGGGGAGCCTGGTGGGCTGCTGTCTATGGGGTCACACAGAGTCGGACACGACTTAAGCGGCTTAGCAGCAGCAGCCCGTTTTCTTTTAATTGGCAAGTATATTGTCGTAAGTTCATCTATCATATTTTCTCTCATCTTTCTAAGATTAGTAAAATCTGCAGTGAGGACAGTCTTTCGTTTTAAATTCAATTGATTGAATTTCAATTCAATTTCAAACAATTGATATTTTGCTTTTCCTATTATTTTTCTCTTAACTCATTTTGCTAGGAGCTTATCAATTTTATTAAACTTTCAAAGAAGCAATTTCTGCATTCACAGATTTCCCTATTTTTCAATTAATATTTATTTCAATGATTTCTGTCTAATGTTTACTATTTCCACTTTACCATATTATCCATGTATATTTTGCTTTTCTTTTTCTTATTTCCTGACAATGAAGCTTAGTTAATTTCTTAATATATCTTGTCTTCTAATACTTGCCTTTAAAGCTATAAATGTCTAACCACTTCTTTAGCTGCCTCCAGTCAATTCACATATATATATATATAAAATACAGAATATAGTTTATATATTCTTCATAAATATCTTATATATATCTTTTATACATGTATGCCATTATATCCCTATTGAAATTTTATTTTTCAAAATTATACACTAGTAATTTGGATATGTTGTTTAATTCATAAGTATCTGGAAAATTTTATATTTTAGTTATAAACTTCCAATTGAATTTTATATATGTATATTTTCTGTGGCTTCCCAGGTGACACTAATGGTAAAGAACCTGCCTGCCATTGCAGGAGACATAAGAGAAATAGGTTCAATCCCTGGGCCAGGAAGATCCCCTGGAGAAAGACATGGCAACCCGCTCCAGTATTCTTGCCTGGAGAATCCCATGTACAGAGAGGAGCCTGATGGGCTATGGTCCAAAGGGTGGCAAAGAGTCACACACAACTGAGTGACTAAGCACTCATATGCTGTTTATATTGCTGAATTGAGTCTCCATGAGCCGCACTTTGAGATAAATAGAAGAGTCCCACAAATTTTTTTTCTTTCTTCACTCTCACACAAATACAGACTATCGACAATTTCATCTTCAACAGAAATAAGTTTTAAATGACTTGTTCTGAAGTTGCCATTCATCATTTCTGGAAATCAGATCAGATGTCATGTGCAAAGACAAAGAATGAACTTGAACAGATTTGCTGACTTTGATGGTCATTATTTAAAAGAGAAGTTTCTACATATTTCATTTCTATCTAGATTGGACTTTTCCCTTTTGGTGGTTTGACTTCAATTTTTTCTTTTATGCTTTTTCCCCAAAAGAGTTCTCTAAGTCTAGATCTGCTCGGTGATCTGGTGGCATCTCTGGAGGTAGAGTCTATTGTCAAAATTGTGATTAAGGTCCCAATGAATATAATTAGAAAAGAATCACTCTTGGAGATGCACCAATTGAATGCCTCAATTATATGTGGTGTAGTTTAAACGTAGATAAAGTGTTTACAGACATTTGCCCTTACCTCTGAGAGTATTAGCCTATACCAGTGCTCACATGACTGACTTCTTCATGAATTAAAATGATGGACTCAAAAAGATAATAAATACATATATATAAAGTATGTATATGAAATTATTCTCCATCTTTCACAAAACCCAAAATTCAGCAATACTGAATGAAGACAGAATAGTATAACTGATCGAGAATGAAAATGTGGTAAATACTATTTCTCTGTTTCACTTTTATTGTTATAAAACAAAAAGAGCAATTTTTGTTTGAGAATTCACACAGAACTTACAATTTTCTCTCTACTCAAAATGTTGATTTAACATTTGCTTTTTAAAAGGAGAAATTCTGCCAGCAATAAATATTTTAAATCTCTGCTTACAATCAAGAATAAAATTTCTTTGGGCAACAGGACATTTAGATTCATTCTGAAAATTCCAGCAATTTGAAGAGTAATATTTTTCTGAAAGACTGAAAATAAATCTGATTTTCTACAAACATGAAAAATGTTCAGTTCAAGGTGCAGTAATGCTGCATGTATCTTGCTCTCTGTGTTCCAAGAGATGGCATCAGTGCCTCAAGGACAAAGAAGAAGCCACCAGAGCCCAGAACATCAATTGAAAATCTTTCTCCTTATGCAGGTAACTCAGGAAGTGTATTGAGAAACAAGATTCTGAACTAGGCTTTCCATTTTGCAACAGTACACTGGTGGGGTGAGAATTCAGTCCTTTAAAAGTTCTCCTATCTGATTCTCATGATCAGCCAAATCAGGAGTCCTTTGCTATTGCTAAAATTTTTTGGAATCAGTTTTACTATGTAATACTTTTTTAGAATACTTTCAAATTTTAAAGATCCAGAACAGATTTATCTTCTCTAACATCAAGTGTACCTAGAAACTAACTTCAAGTGTATCCATCTGGGGGAATTTTAAAGGACAGATACTTCTAAATCTCATGATAAGTTCAAATGATAATGTTCTCTAAGCATTGATTGTTAACATGTTAAAAATTAGAAGATGATATAACATCTGTAGAACTTGATCAAGTGGCTTTAAAGAACCCAGAGTAATACTGTCGTAAGCAAGCTGTTACTTCAATTCCTATTTTTCTCTTCACAGGTGAGCTTCAGCATCTAACCATATGCGTGTTTGCCATTTAGATGTGTTCTTTTTTAATTGCTTGTTTTTAATTCATATATTTTATATTTAATTTATATTTTATTAGTTAATTCTTTAGAGATCTTTGTCTATTTTAGATACTATTTCCAATTATACCTTATAAGATGTAAATGATTTCCAGTAACTACCTATATCTATTGATGTTGTGGTATCTTTTCCTAAATCCTTAAAAATAATGGAAAAATTCTAAGACATCTGTTTGGAATTTCAGTGATTTGTTAAGAAGATTCTTCTACCGGAAGAATGGAGAAAATCATCTTCTTTACTAGCTGTAATGTAAATATGAAGTAAATCTTGCTTTACTTTTTTTTTATTGAGTCTTTAATCAATTTTTATTTTTGTGTAAGGTATTAGCTATATATACAATTTAATTAGCTTCCAAATTGAAAGCTAGTTCTAGTTGTGGAAATTCATTTATTTTGTAATGTGTCCTTTTTCCACATAGTTTAAAATTATAAAGATCCAGAATAGACTTACCTTCTCTAATATCAAGTGTTCCTGGAAACCAACTTCAAATATCTCTATCTGGGGATATTTTAAAGGGCAGGTATTTCTAAATGTCTAAATTGATAGGTTCAACTGATAATGTTCTCTAAGCATTGTTTTTTAATATGTTAAACATTAGAAGATGATGTAGTATCTGTAGAACTTCACTGACTTATCTAATCACTTGCCTCCTCCTTATAATATTGCTGAAGTTAGGGAGGATATTTTAATCAGGCTGGTATTATAATCTTTGAAAGTATTAGAATATAATAACCATACTGCCTATTGGTTCAATAAGTAAATGAATTATTTTAATTTTTCAGGCAGCCATGTGTAAGAATTATATTTACAGCTAATTCTGTTCTGAGCTCTGAAATATGATATATAGAAAAATCTATGGAACAAAGGAGAAATGTAACTGAGTTTGTCCTCTTGGGACTCACTCAGAGTGTCCAGGGTCAGAAAATATTATTTGCTGTGTTCTTGCTCATCCACATTGTGACCATGGTGGGCAAACTACTCATTGTCCTGACTGTGGTGTTCAATACAACCCTGGATGCCCCTATGTACTTTTTCTTGGCTACTTATCATTTATGGATGCTGTTACTACAGTCATGCCAAATATGATCACAGATTTACTCTATGAAAAGAAAACCATTTCCTTCCAAGCTTGCATAACACAACTTTTTATAGGACACTTATTTGGTGGTGCTGAGAATTTACTCCTGGTGGTCATGGCCTATGACCACTATGTGGCCATCTGCAAATGCTTGCATTATTTGACCATCATGAGTCAGCGAGTGTGTGTTATGTTTCTTCTCCTAGCCTGGGTTGGTGGGTTTTTACATGCTGTAGTTCAACTTCTCTTTGTTTACAGCCTTCCTTTCTGTGGCCCCAATGTAACTGACCACTTCATCTGTGACATGTACCCCTTGTTGAAACTTGCTTGCACTGACACCTACATTATTGGCCTCACAGTGGTTGCCAATGATGGGGCGATCTGTGTGGTCATCTTCATGCTCTTACTCATCTCCTATGGGGTCATCCTGCACTCCCTGAAGAATCTTAGTCAGGAAGGGAGGTGCAAAGACTTGTCCACCTGTGGTTCCCACATCATTGTGGTGGTCCTCTTTTTTGTGCCCTGTATTTTTATGTATGTGAGACCTCCTTCCACCTTCAGTTCAGTTCAGTTGCTCAGTCGTGTCCGACTCTTTGTGACCCCATGAATCGCAGCATGCCAGGCCTCCCTGTCCATCACCAACTCCTGGAGTTCACTTAAACTCACGTCCATCGAGTCAGTGATGCCATCCAGCCATCTCATCCTCTCTCGTCCCCTTTTCCTCCTACCCCCAATCCCTCTCAGCATCAGAGTCTTTTCCAATGAGTCAACTCTTCGCATGAGGTGGCCAAAGTATTGGAGTTTCAGCTTTAGCATCATTCCTTCCAAAGAAATCCCAGGGCTGATCTCCTTCAAAATGGACTAGTTGGATCTCCTTGCAGTCCAAGGGACTCTCAAGAGTCTTCTCCAATACCACAGTTCAAAAGCATCAATTCTTCGGCGCTCAGCCTTCTTCACAGTCCAACTCTCACATCTATATATGACCACAGGAAAAACCATAACCTTGACTAGACGGACCTTTTTTGGCAAAGTAATGTCTCTGCTTTTGAATATGCTATCTAGGTCGGTCATAAATTTCCTTCCAAGGAATAAGCATCTTTTAATTTCATGGCTGCAATCACCATCTGCAGTGATTTTGGAGCCCAAAAAAATAAAGTCTGACACTGTTTCCCCATCTATTCCCCATGAAGTGATGGGACTGGATGCCATGATCTTCGTTTCCTGAATGTTGAGTTTTAAGCCAACTTTTTCACTCCCCACTTTCACTTTCATCAAGAGGCTTTTTAGTTCCTCTTCACTTTCTGCCATAAGGGTGGCGTCATCTGCATATCTGAGGTTATTGATATTTCTCCCGGCAATCCTGATTCCAGCTTGTGTTTCTTCCAGTCCAGCATTTCTCATGATGTACTGTGCATAGAAGTTAAATTGATAAATCCTTGACTGTGTATTACACAATTATCACTCCTATGTTGAACTCTCTAATCAATACTCTGAGAAATGCTGAGATGAAAAATGCCATGAAAATGCTCTGGACTAATAAAAGAAAATGAGGCAACAGGAAAGTGTATCACCTATTTTCAATGAAACATTGCTCTTTCCATGAAAGCCTTGTATAATTTTTTAACTGTAGTAAATTTTTTGTTAGGTTTAATAACTTGCAATAATAAAAAATAAGACCTAACACCTTGATTTACATCTCTCCACTCAAAGACAGCCCACATAAATATTTGAAGTAGATATTTTGTTTGTATTGGTCAGATAATTTTCATATCTTATTTTTATATAGCTTAACATCTTAATATTGAAGAACAGTGATGTTTCAAACAGTATAATACTAAGCATAAAGAGGCTAAGAATACAAAAGTAATCTGAATGAAAAAGGTATATAGGCCGAAAATAATCAAATCATAGTTATTTTGCCAACTGGACAAATGTATTTTTGCATTAAGTGGAGAAGTTCTGTTTTGCAATTGACGTGATCAAAGACAGAAATTTAATCTTTTAATTTGTAGAGATATTTTAAATGATCAGTTAAAAATATTTGTTAATTACCTTTGTTCATTAGTCTGTTCGGTTCAATTCAGTTGATCAGTCATGTCCGACTCTTTGCGATCCCATGAACCTCAGCATTCCAGGCCTCCCTGTCCATCACCAACTCCTGAAGCCTAACCAAACTTCATGTCGGTTGAGTCAGTAATGACATCCAACCATCTCATCCTCTGTCATCCCCTTCTCCTTCCTTCAATCTTTCCCAGCATCTGGGTCTTTTCAAATGAGTCAGCTCTTTGCATCAGGTGGCCAAAGTATTGGAGTTTCAGCTTCAACATCAGACCTTCCAATGAACACTTGGACTGATCTCTTTTAGGATGGACTGGTTGGATCTCCTTGCAGTCCAAGGGACTCTCAAGAGTCTTCTGCAACACCACAGTTCAAAAGCATCAGTTCTTCAGTATTTAGCTTTCTTTATTTTTTTAATTTAAATTTATGTATTTTAATTGGAGGCTAATTACAATACTGTATTGGTTTTGCCATATATCAACATGAATCTGCTACGGGTGTACATGTGTTCCCCATGCTGAACCCCCCTCCCACCTCCCTCCCCATACCATCCCTCTGGGTCATCCCAGTGCACAAGCCCAAGCATCCTACATCCTGCATCAAACCTGAACTGGCAATTAGTTTCTTATATGATATTATACATGTTTCATTGCCATTCACCAAAATCATCCCACCCTCTCCCTCTCCCACAGAGTCCAAAAGACTGTTCTATACATCTGTGTCTCTTTTGCTGTCTCGCATACACAGTTATCGTTACCATCTTTCTAAATTCCATATATATGCGTTAGTATAATGTATTGGTGTTTTTCTTTCTGGCTTACTTCACTCTGTATAATGTCTATCAGCAGATGAATGGATAAAAAAGCTGTGGCACATTTACACAATGGAGTATTACTCAGCTATTAAAAAGAATGCATTTGAATCAGTTCTAATTGCACTCATCTCACATGCTAGTAAAATAATGCTCAAAATTCTCCAAGCCAGGCTTCAGCAATATGTGAACAGTGAACTCCCTGATGTTCAAGCTGGTTTTAGAAAAGGCAGAGGAACCAGAGATCAAATTGCCAACATCTGCTGGATCATGGAAAAAGCAAGAGAGTTCCAGAAAAACATCTATTTCTGCTTTATTGACTATGCCAAAGCCTTTGACTGTGTGGATCACAATAAACTGTGGAAAATTCTGAAAGAGATGGGAATACCAGACCACTTGACATGCCTTTTGAGAAATCTGTATGCAGGTCAGGAAGCAACAGTTAGAATTGGACATGGAACAGCAGACTGGTTCCAAACAGGAAAATGAGTACGTCAAGGCTGTATATTGTCACTCTGCTTATTTAACTTCTATGCAGAGTACATCAGGAGAAATCCTGGACTGGAAGAAACACAAGCTGGAATCAGGATTGCCGGGAGAAATATCAATAACCTCAGATATGCAGATGACACCACCCACCCTTATGGCAGAAAGTGAAGAGGAACTAAAAAGCCTCTTGATGAAAGTGAAAGTGAAGAGTGAAAAAGTTGGCTTAAAGCTCAACATTCAGAAAACGAAGATCATGGCATCCAGTCCCATCACTTCATGGGGAATAGATGGGGAAACAGTGTCAGACTTTATTTTTTTGGGCTCCAAAATCACTGCAGATGGTGACTGCAGCAGTGAAATTAAAAGACGCTTACTCCTTGGAAGGAAAGTAATGACCAACCTAGATCGCATATTCAAAAGCAGAGACATTACTTTGCCAACAAAGGTCCATCTAGTCAAGGCCATGGTTTTTCCTGTGGTCATGTATGGATGTGAGAGTTGGACTGTGAAGAAGGCTGAGCACTGAAGAATTGTTGCTTTTGAACTGTGGTATTGGAGAAGACTCTTGAGAGTCCCTTGGACTGCAAGGAGATCCAATCAGTCCATTCTGAAGGAGATCAGCCCTGGGATTTCTTTGGAGGGAATGATGCTGAAGCTGAAACTGCAGTACTTTGGCCACCTCATGCAAAGAGTTGACTCATTGGAAAAGACTCTGATGCTGGGAGGGATTGGGGGCAGGAGGAAAAGGGGATGAGAGAGGATGAGATGGCTGGATGGCATCACTGACTCAATGGACGTGAGTCTGAGTGAACTCCGGGAGCTGGTGATGAAGAGGAAGGCCTGGCGTGCTGTGATTCATGGGGTTGCAAAGAGTCAGACATGACTGAGCGACTGAACTGAACTGAATTGAATGAGGTGGATGAAACTGGAGCCTATTCTCAGCTTTCTTTATAGTTCAACTTTCACTTTCATACATGTCCACTGGAAAAACCATAGCCTTGACTAGAGGGACCTTTGTTGACAAAGTGATGTTTCTGCTTTTTAATATGCTGTCTAGGTTGGTCATAACTTTCTTCCAAGGAGTCAGTGTCTTCTAATTTCATGGCTGCAATCACCATGTTCACCAAGTCAGAAAAAGTTATTTAACTGTCTTTGTGTTCCCTGTTCCTTATACAATATATGGGAATAGAATCCACTTCATATAAAGTGTGTCAATTCCTTGAACTATGAATCTATTGGAGTGAGAATTTTTATTTATAAATTTGATTTGATTAACTCTTCTTATATTAACTACATATATTTTTACAACTAATTACTGTTCTTTGACACTTGATATATTTATTTATCATGTCATTAGTGCCATAATAGGAGAAGGCAATGGCAACCCACTCCAGTACTCTTGCCTGGAAAATACCATGGACGGAGGAGCCTGGCAGGCTGCAGTCCAGGGGGTCGCAAAGAGTCAGACACGACTGAGTGACTTCACTTTCACTTTTCACTTTCATGCATTGGAGAAGGAAATGGCAACCCACTCCAGTGTTCTTGCCTGGAGAATCCCAGGGGCAGGGGGAGCCTGGTGGGTTGCTGTCTATGGGGTCGCACAGAGTCAGACACGGCTGAAACGACTTAGCAGCAGCAGCAGCAGCAGAAGCACCATAATAATGGATGTTTTTAATATAATGATGCTATTTATATATAATTTTACTTTTTTCTTCCCTCTATCACATTACACTTGGAAAACTCCATTTCCTTCCATTGATTTTATAAATTTTAACCTCTTGCTTTTCTTGAAATAACTTTTCAAAATATTTTATTGTTCAGTTCAGTTCAGTGGCTCAGTCGTGTCCGACTCTTTGCAACCCCATGAATCACAGCATGCCAGGCCTCCCTGTCCATCACCAACTCCCGGAGTTCACTGAGACTCATGTCCACCCAGTCAGTGATGCCATCCAGTCATCTCATCCTCTGTTGTCCCCTTCTCCTCCCACCCCAACCCCTCCCCGCATTAGAGTCTTTTCCAATGAGTCAACTCTTTGCATGAGGTGGCCAAAGTACTGCAGGTTCAGCTTTAGCATCATTCCTTCCAGATAAATCCCAGGGCTGATCTCCTTCAGAATGGACTGGTTGGATCTCCTTAAACCCATCAATAATTTATTTTTGCTTGTGATGAAGAAATATCTAAACCTAGTTTCCCCAAACAGGTGAAAATATCTGTCACCATAATTATTAAATCCTCTTCTTTGTCCTCCTACCTTACTTCTCCCTTCTCTTCTAAAATTTATGATTATTTACAAAGATGAAAAACATCCCATAAATACATATTTAGAATACTATGACTGCATTTTTATTTTGAGGAAAATTACATGCTTTAATATTTTGTTTTCCCATCTAGAAAAAGACACATATTGTGAAAAACTGATTGACATTTAATAAAAATTTACAATCATCTCCATGGAGTATATAAAATATTGCCTTTTAGTTTTCTTACTTATATCTGATTCACATTTTCAGTAAGCTGGTCAGAAAGGACTTAATGTCTTATTCTGCAATGAATTACAGCACAACCCCAAATTTACAGGTGTATGTCTGTATTCAAACACTAATAGGCCCAAATCCAAAAATGCATAATAAGTCCCATCATGGCTTCAGATCTGTATCCATCTCCTGTGAATTTGTAGGACCACAGTGTATGTACATCATCAATGATTTGTAGATCTGTAACTATATGCATGTATGTCTGTATACATGAAGGAGCTTTCCGGGTGGCTCAACAGTAAAGAATGTATTGTCAATGTAGGAGATGCAGAGAAACAGGTTTGATCCCTGAGTCAGGAAGATCCCTTGGGGAAGTAAATGGTAACCCAATCCAGTATTCTTGCTTGAAGAATCCCATGGAGAGAGGAGCCTGGCAAAACATGGTCCACAAGGTCGCAAAGAGTTGGGCATGACTAAACAACAACTGTATGTGGTGAACACACAACAGTCTGCATCTTAAAACCCATGAATGTGTTTTCATCCACAAGGTTTCACCAAAACCTCATGTGATCACACACAGACTTGATTTGTCTGCACATACAGGGCTCTATCTTGCCATTTACAGGTCTGTATTTAATCACACACAGGCCTGTATTTGTCCACACACCAGGCTAAAATTTGCTATACATTGGCCTGTATTTGAATGTATACAAATTTAGATAGAACTTGATGAACAATTGTTCTATCCCATTGGTATGGACTGAAGTCACTGTTAGTCAAAGCCAAATTTCTGGACTTTAAGGAAGGTTGAAAGTTTACTTATATGAATGATGTCTTGGTAAGGATGGATGGAAAATCAGTTCTTTCAGGTATCTTTCCTTCTCCATGTAGATACATGACTATGTAGAGTGTCTGCCCAGTGATGTTGTCAACCTTGTAAAATGTCAGCTCAGAGTTCCCAGAGGAAGGAGGCAAAAGCTAGACAGTCATTTAAGTCTGATCCTAGCATGATATCAGCCCAGAATCCAAGACCTAAGGTTCTTAATTCAGACTGATCTTCACATCAAAAGAACAATCAACACAATGGAAAGGTAACTCATGGGATGGGAGAAAATATTTGCAAAGCTAATTTCTAAATTATGTAAGGAACTCTACAATTCACTAACATACTTCCAAATAAGTCAATTTCAATTGGGCAACAAACTCAAGTAGATATTTGTTCAAAGAAGACATAGAAATGGCCAACAGGAACATTAGAAGGTGTTTAAGTGCTCAACATCACTAATCATCAGGGAAATGCAAACTGTAACAAAAATGAGATATCTGAGATATGTAGAAGTTAATAAATGTTTGTGGGATGTAGAGAAAGGGGAACCCCACTACTGTTGATGGGAATGTACATGTGTTAAGCCACTATGGAAAATATTATGAAGGTTTCTCAAAAAATTAAAAATAAAACTGCCATATGATTCAGGAATTTCACTTCTTTGATTATATCCAAGAATATGAAATCAGGAACCCTTTGAGATATTATTCAGAACACAGGAGATGTGTACACAACCTAAATGACAGTTGATTCATGAAAGGATAAAAAAATACCCTATAATACATATATATATATATATATATATATATATATATATATATACACACACACACACACACACACATTGTATGGAATGACACATTATATATAATAGGATAGTGTATATATATATAATGCAGTATTATTAAATGATATAAAAGAGGGAAGTCCTGTCATTTGTGACAATATAGAATGAAGGGACTTTAAGTGCATTATGCTAAGTGAAATAAGCAGAAATAGAAAGACAATACTATTTGATCTCATTTATATGTGAAACTTAAAAGAAAACTCAGAAGCAGAGAGTAGAATGTTGACTGACAAGTGCTGATGGATGACGGAAATTGGAGGATGTTGTTCAAAGGGTAGATAATTCCACTGATAAGATAAACAAGATTTGGGCATCTGATGTACAGCATGGTGACAATAGTTAACAATATTGTAATATATACTGAAAGTTTCCTAGAGAGTAGATGTTAAATGCTTTCACCTCATGCACACAGACTATAATTATGTGAGGTGATGGATGCATTGCATGCGTGTGTGCTTAGTCACTTCAGTTGTGTCTGACTTTCTGCCACTCTATGGACCTTGGCCTGCCAGACTCCTCTGTCCATGGGATTCTCCAGGCAAGAATACTGGAGTGGCTTGCCATTTCCTTTTCCAGATGGATGCATTACCTAACTTTATAATGGCAATCTCTTCATAATACATATGTATATTGTATATATGTATATATACTGTTGTTATTGTGTTCAGTCATGTCTGACTCTTTGTGACCCCATGGACTTCAGTCTGCCAGGCTCCTCTGTTCATGTAATTTTCCAGGCAAGAGTACTGGAGTTGGTTGCTATTTCCTTCTCCAGGGGATCTTCCCAACCCAGGGATTGCACCAGCATTTCTTGCATCTCCTGCATTGGCAGGCAGATACTTTTTCCACTGTGCCAGCTGGGAATATACACATACATATATTTCACAATATGTATCTATATCAAATCATTATCAAGTTTGAAACAAACAACAGTGTGTGTGTTAGTCGCTCAGTGGTGCCTGACTCTTTGCAACCCCATGGACTGTAGCCCACCAGGCTTCTCTGTCCATGGAATTTTCCAAGCAAGAATATTGGAGGATGTTGCCATTTCCTCCTCCAGGGTCCTTAAACTTACACAATGTTACATGTCAATTGCATCTCAATAAAGCTGGAAAAAAAATATATATATATATATAATGAATTAAAAAGGGAAGACTTATGAGCTAAAGACATTCTATTTCTTCCACATAAACATACATATAATTTTTTTGCATGGGAGTAGGATAAAATGATATTCTTGTTCACAAAGTAAGTCTATGGTGCTTCTTTTAGTGTGAAAGTGAAAGTGAAGTCACTCAGTCATGTCTGACTCTTTGTGACCCCATGGACTGTAGCCTACCAGGCTCCTCAGTCCATGGACTTCTCCATGGACAGGAGTGGGCTGCCATTTCCTTCTCCAGAGGATCTTCCCAACCCAGGATCAAACCCAGGTCTCCAGCACTGCAGGCAGATGCTTTACTGTCTAAGCCACCAGGGAAGCCACTCTTTTAGTGTAGCCCTCTTAAAGACTTTGTAGACTTTTCAAAATTGAAGTTTACTTCATTAAACAAGGGCCACATCCACAAACATCTTGTGAATTACCCTTATCAGGTTTTGGTTAAAGTTTGTGTGCAGTAGGATAATAACCCTGAGCCTTTTAGAAATAATTTTATATAGTTAAACTGTTTATGAGACACACCTTAAGTCCTTCTGAAGTGAAGTGAAGTTGCTCAATCGTGTCTGACTCTTTGCGATCCCATGGACTGTAGCCTGGAGCCTGGTAGGCTACAGTCCATGGAATTCTCCAGGCAAGAATCCTGGAGTGGGTTGTCATTTCCTTCTCCAGGGGATCTTCCCAACCCAGGGATCGAACCCAGGTCTCCTGCATTGCAGGCAGACACTTGACCATCTGAGCAACTAGGGAAGCCCCAAGTCCTTCTGACTATAACAAATAGTCTTATATTTACCACATTGAGATAACAGTTATCTTGATGCCATTTATTCTAAGAGAGTTTCACTCTTTGGAATGACTGGGAATGGGAACCAGTTCCATTTTATGGAAAAATAAGTACAGGCTCCTTTATTTATTTATTTTTTCCTGAATTCTGCTTGAAAATTTAAGTTACTTTAGTGACTCATCTCTCTTTACTCATTATTTATCACAACTTACACTCTAAAAGAAACAGCTGGCACTTTAAATATTCTACTTGGAAATCTTGATCAAAGTTTCTATTTTCCAGTTACTGTAGGTGATGGTATGGCCAAACCTTTCCAGGAAAGATAATAGTTCCTTTGTAAGCCTTTAATTACAGACTCTTCAAAACCCATCCAGCTGCTATTAGTCTTCTGGTACCAAGCCAATGTCAGATGCTTTAAATTTTTGTTATGGAAGCACCTTTCCCTTTACTTTCCCCTTTTTCTCTGATTATCGTTTGCTACATGAATAAGACTACTTGACTTAAAACAATAATTTTATTTATCTCAAAATTTTGTGGGCCAGGAATTCAGGCAGAGATTGACTGGATATTTCTTCTGCTTCAGATGTCATGGACTGAAGTTACTCTGTGCTATTCAACTGATAACTAGATGGCCAATAGGATCCAGGACAACTTAATCTACATGCGTGGTATCTTGAAAGTGCTGGCTGGGAGGGACCTATGGGGTTTCTCTCCCTATTCATTTAGATGCAGGTCAGCTAGTTCTCTTCAGTAGAATAGTCAGACTTTTGATATGATGCTCAGGGATCCCAGTGGAAGACAGTAGAAAGTGTCACACCAGTTAAGAACTTATCCCCAAACTAGCTTACTCCTATTTTCACCATCTTCTGTTACTCAAAGCAGGCAGATACCCTGCCCAGGGTTGAGGCGGTGGAGAAATAGATGATATCATGTGATTTGAAAGTGACAAAGTCACATCGTGTTAACAGCACATGGGATGAGTGATGTTGAATTAATTTTTTAAAAATACAGTCATCCACATATCTAAAGGGCGTGTTCAGAGATTTTGGGTTGTTTTTTTTTTTTTTTTTTTGCTTATGTATTTTTTCAAATGTGTGCCATTTTCATTTTATGCAAATTGTACTATAACTGATTTGGTCACAAGACAGTTCAATTGACATATCTACAAGCCAAGATGACATCTGGAATCCTAAAGCTGAAAAATGAGCTCTGTAAGCATCAGTGAGTTAAAATATTTGGAGTAGACTTCAACAAAAGGCTAACATGATGGGGATGCATGTAGTATCTAACTTAATCTTCACAAGAATACTCTAAGATTAAATGAACAATTTTCCATGGGACACTAAGTTTCTGTGAGGTGAAATAGTATGCCCAAAGTCCCATACCTGTTAAATTGGAGAAATAAGATGCTAACTCAGGTTTTTCTTGCTTGAATCTTTCTTCTTTCCAATCCACTGTTTCTCCTTCCAACACACTGCTGTTCACCCAAAGGGCATAGCATACATTTCACCTCCTGATATCATGTATAACACGGAGGAAGACATCGATTTCGTTAAATTTTATAGATTGGCTGGCTAGTGGATGGGACTGGGTTCTACAACTAAAAAGCTAGAGGGAGAATTTCAAAACAAAGCTTGCCAGCACCAGTGTCCTGTTGTAGGATAGCTCCCCAAAATAGCTGCTATCAACATCTGTCTCCCCAAAGTGAGTCCCAATTGCTTCCTGCTTCTCTGGGAGACTGTCTCTAAGATCAATAAGTGGGTCTGATTCAATCTCCTTTCAAGTTTCTGTCACTTCACTATTTGTAATTCACTGTCTTATAAGGAGTGACTATGATCTCACTTTACCAAAAAGCTCCATCTAGTTAAAGCTATGGTTTTTCCAGTAGTCATGTATGGATGTGAGAGTTGGATATAAAGAAAGCTGAGTGCTGAAGAACAGATGCTTTTGAATGATGGTGTTGGAGAAGACTCTTGAGAGTCCCTTGGACTGCAAGGAGATCCAACCTGTCCATCCTAAAGAAAATCAGTCCTGAACATTCATTGGAAGGACTGATGTTGAAGCTGATACTCCAAAACTTTGGCTACCTGATGCAAAGAACTGACTCATTGGAGGAGACCCTGATTCTGGGAAATATTGAAGGCAGGAGGAGAAGGGGACAACAGAGGATGAAATGGTTGGATGGCATCACCGATGAAATGGACATGAGTTTGAGTAGGCTCGGGGAGTTGGTGATGGACAGGGAATCCAGGCGTGCTGCAGTCCAGGGGGTCACAAAGAGTCAGACATGACTGAGTGACTGAACTGAAACTGAATGACCTCACTTACTTTATTAAAATTGTTTAACTTTATTATAAAAATAGGTGATCTCTGAAGGAAGGAACTTTTACATGATTTTCCCCCTATTTACTGTGTCCTCACTGATAGTATAGTTCCTGACATTAAATAGATACATTAAATTAAAAAAATATATAATCATTACATCTAAATTGTTTATATATCTATCCAAACTCCAAGGCAGAATACATTTAGTATTAAATAAAAGGAAAGAAAATGTTGCTGTAGGTGGTTAGAAACTATGTTTCTAAAAAGTCTAACTGGAGCAGGATAATTGGGCTAATATTTTATTCTAATTTGCAATAACTTCAAAATGATTCTAAAACTATTTTTTCCTTCATGTTATGCTCTTTGATTCTATCTACATGATTTGACCCAACAGTATCTTTACAAGTACATGTATTTTTAAAACTTTGTGGAAAATCCCAGTGAATTTAATTAAGCATAAGTCAGTCTTTGATACATTCCAATTCTAAGACTCAATACAAGGAAAAAAAAAAAGACTCAAGCATAAATGTGGTTAAAAGGGATAAAATGTCCTGATCTTTGCCCATATCAGGAAAAAGATCTTATCCTTGTAAGAACTGATATAAAAATTTTAGGAGGTCCTTGGTTAGGCCTTTAGGCATTCCATAAAAAAGGACAAGAATATTTTTCATGTCTCAAGTCAGCTAGTCTGTATGATATAATGAAAATGCCTGAATAACTGGATGGCATTTTTCTATCTTGAGATTAGTAGGAAAAGAAGTAACTAGAGACACTTTTCCTGAAAATGGTTAGTTGTTCTTCCTGTGTCAAAAGAGCATTTATTTGTCTTTGATAAATTATCCCAACCTGGCAAATTGTGTGTATAGTTGGTGCATGTGTATGTGTGTGTTCATGAAGCATGGAATTTCATTTAAAATTTTACAGTGCAAATAAAAACAGTCTTCTGAATAATCAGAAAATTCCATGAATAAAATGGACAGACAGTGAAATGAAATAAAAATCAACCTCAAATAATAATGTGGTATTTTACCATCTAGCATCTAACTTGATAAAAGAAGGTATTTCAGGTCCTATGAGTGAGTTAAAAATCCTTCCTTCAGATTGTGAACAAGGATCCAGAAGGTAAGACTAAAGAACTAATGGGAAGTGGGCTTCCCTATTGTGTGGCTTTATTATGTAAGAAACTAAATTACTCTGAAATAAATCAAACTTAGATTCAATTCTATCTTTATTACTTTAAAAAGTGCAACCTTTGGAAAATTAGATGTTCTGAGCCTTAGTTTCTTCAACTGAAATGGGGACTACATATCTTGTTACCATAAATTTTCATTTGACATATTGAGTTGTGAGGGCATGTTTGCAGTCCCCTTTAAGAGTTTTAAGAAGTGGCTGATGTAATCAGAACAAGATCTAAAGAGGATTATATGAGCTTCTGCAATAAAACAGTTTTCTGGAGGTCAGAATAAAAGTGGAAAGACGTGGCAGAAGGCTGTTTCAGTGAGCCAGGAAGAAAATCTGTGGGGGAGTAAGTCTAGTAGGGAATGATCAAATTTGTGACATATTTTGGAAGTGAGACAACAGCATTAAAATCATCAATAAGCAATCTGAGAGTAATATCAATGAAGAACACTCTGAGTTTTTTTTTTTTTTTTCTCAGCAATTACAGGAAGGTTGCTGCTGCTGCTGCTGCTAGTCGCTTCAGTCGTGTCCGACTCTGTGTGACCCCATAGACGGCAGCCCCCCAGGTTCCCCCATCCCTGGGATTCTCCAGGCAAGAACACTGGAGTGGGTTGCCATTTCCTTCTCCAATGCATGAAAGTGAAAAGTGAAAGTGAAGATGTTCAGTTGTATCCAACTCTTAGTGACACCATAGACTGCAGCCTACCAGGTTCCTCTGTCCACGGGATTTTCCAGGCAAGAGTACTGGAGTTGGTTGCCATTGCCTTCTCCACAAGAAAGATAGTACCATTTAATTTCTTATATTGTGGAAATTTTAAATTTTATTTTTTATACTAGGTTGATATCCAATTGTAGATGTCCTAAACTGGACATGCTGCCTACACAAAGCGGGAAATAAGTGGGCAGATAGATGCTCGAGATACAAAGTTAATTTGCTTTAGCATGTATTGGTCAGGAAAAGGAAGAATATCTAACTAAAGACCCTAAAGAGTCTCAATGTGGTTTGAAAAAATTCAGGATGGTAATGTTGTATTTATTTGATCTACTCACAGTGAATTTATAAATTAAAGTGATCTCAAGTGTTATACATTTCTGACTTTATATATGGTATACCTTTTTAAGGAGTTCCCGTCTCATCTTCTCTTCTTGTTTCCATTTTCCTTTAAAGTTCACCTAAAGTATTTGCTTCCTTTGGGAAACATTTTCCAATTTCAGTTTCATTGATATATTCCTATACAGTTACACTTAGCTTGTGTGAACATATACTCTTATAATGGTACTTACTATGTGTGTCTGGAATTTTCTGACTCTGAGGGTAGGGAGCTATGCCTTATTCTACTTGGTAATCACTATATCTATAATCCACACATATTCTTTTAATTGAATGGATGAAGAAATGAAATTTCTAATGCATTAGGGTTTCCCCAGTGGCTCAGTGTACATCATGAGAAACGCTGGGCTAGAAGAAGCACAAGCTGGAATCAAGATTGCCAGGAGAAATATCAATAACCTCAGATATGCAGATGACACCACCCTTATGGCAGAAAGTGAAGAGGAACTAAAAAGCCTCTTAATGAAAGTGAAAGAGGAGAGTGAGAAAGTTGGCTTAAAGCTCAACATTCAGAAAACGAAGATCATGGCATCTGGTCCCATCACTTCATGGCAAAAAGATGGGGAAACAGTGTCAGGCTTTATTTTTGGGGGGGCTCCAAAATCACTGCAGATGGTGATTGCAGCCATGAAATTAAAAGACGCTTACTCCTTGGAAGGAAAGTTATGACCGACCTAGATAGCATATTCAAAAGCAGAGACATTACTTTGCCAACAAAGGTCCGTCTAGTCTATGGTCCATCTAGACTATGGTTTTTCCAGTAGTTATGTATGGATGTGAGAGTTGGACTATGAAGACAGCTGAGCACAGAAGAATTGATGTTTTTGAACTGTGGTGTTGGAGAACTCTTGAAAGTCCCTTGGACTGCAAGGAGACCCAACCAGTCCATTCTGAAGGAGATCAGCCCTGAGATTTCTTTGGAAGGAATGATGCTAAAGCTGAAACTCCAGTTCTTTGGCCACCTCATGCGAAGAGTTGACTCATTGGAAAAGACTCTGATGCTGGGAGGGATTGGGGGCAGGAGGAGAAGGGGACGACAGAGGACGAGATGGCTGGATGGCATCACTGACTCAATGGACATGAGTTTGAGTGAACTCTGGGGGTTGGTGATGGCCAGGGAGGCCTGGCATGCTGCATTCATGGGGTCGCAAAGAGTCAGACATGACTGAGTGACTGAACTGAACTGAACTGAGGTGGTTCAGTGGGTAAAGAATCCAATTACAATGCAGGAGATGCAGGCAGATGCAAGTTCAATCCTCAGGTTGGGAAGGAAGGAGAAGGAAGAAGGTTCCTGGAGAAGGAAATGGAAACCCACTCCAGTGTTCTGTCCTGGCGAATCCCATGGATAGAGGAGTCTGGTGGACAACAGTCCATAGGGTCACAAAGAGTTTCACTTGACTAAAGTGACAGCATGCAAAAATGCAATAATGCATTAATTTTTTTTCTCCTTGTTTTACAGGTAAACTTTTAATAGTTAACTCAGCTCCTGCCCAGACTAGATGGAACCAGGGAACAATATATCTTACTTTGTCTTCCTGGGCCTCACACAGAATCCAAAGGAGCGAAAAGTTCTTTTTGTTCTGTTCTTGTTCTTCTACATTTTGACCATGGTGGGAAATCTGCTCATTATCACGACTATACAGTCAGTAAGACCCTGAACTCACCAATGTACTTTTTTCTTGCTTGTCATTTATAGATTTAGTTTTTTGCCCTTCTATTTCCCCTAGATTGATTTCAGACTTGTTCTTTGGGAATAATACCATATCTTTCCAATCCTGTATGATCCAGCTGTTTACAGAGCACTTTTTTGGTGCATCGGAGATCATCCTTCTGCTGATGATGGCCTATGACTGCTATGTGGCCATCTGTAAGCCCTTGCATTATTTGGTGATCATGAGGCAGAAGGTGTGTGTTGTGATGCTGATGGTGTCCTGGGTTGGAGGTTTCTTGCATTCAGTAATTCAACTTGGCACTATCTACGGGCTCCCATTCTGTGGCCCCAGTGTCATTGATCACTTTATGTGTGACATGTTCCCTTTATTAAAACTCGTCTGTACTGACACCTATGTCATTGGCATCTTAGTTGTGGCCAATGGAGGACTGATCTGCTCTATAGTGTTTCTGCTCTTACTCATCTCCTATGGAGTCATCCTGCACTCTCTGAAGAACCTGAGTCAGGAAGGGAGGCAGAAAGCCCTCCAGACCTGTGGTTCCCACATCACCGTGGTTGTCTGCTTCTTTGTTCCCTGTATTTTCATGTATGTGAGACTTGCTAAAACCTTCCCCATTGACAAATCATTGAGTGCATTTTATTCAGTCATAACTCCAATGCTGAACCCATTAATTTACAGTCTAAGAAATTCTGAGATGACTAATGCTATGAAAAAGCTCAGGAGGAAAAAAAAATATCATATAAAGTGGTAAATCCAATATGAAGAAGCTAATTTAGCATTAGAGCCAATCTTCTTGGATTGTAGAAGTTTCCAAAGTGATACAAACGTCTTTTTCTCTAAAGGAGTTATGATATTTACAGTTAAATAATGGACTGTAAATTTGCTCTGCAAATTTCTTTTTTAGACTGTAAACTTCATAATGCCTGGTTTGGCTCTGCACCTAGAGAAGTAGCATGTATTCACAATAGGCAGCCAATAAATCATATGCAATGAATTAGTCTATGGAATTTATATATATTTCCACTAACTTTTACTTAATTTCTGCTTTTATTTTTATTATTTTATCATTCTTAGTGTTTTTGTTTGTCAGCAGTCTTGTATTTTTATGTTCATTTTTTAAATGTTGCTAGATAAAATATTTAATATTATATAGACTATCCTCTTCAATCAATTTCATTTGTGTTTAAAATGACATTTTAATGGAATCAGTTCAGTTCAGCTCATTTCAGTCCCTCAGTCTTGTCTGACTCTTTGCATCCCCATGGACTGCAGCACACCAGGCTCTCCTGTCCATGACCAACTCCAGGAGCTTGAACAAGCTCATGTCCATTGAGTCGGTAATGCCATCCAGCCATCTCATCCTCTGTCGTCCCCTTCTCCTCCTGCCTTCAATCCCTCCCAGAATCAGAGTCTTTTCCAATGAGTCAATTCTTCCCATGAGGTGGCCAAAGTACTGGAGTTTCAGCTTTAGCATCATTCCTTCCAAAGAAATCCCAGGGCTGATCTCCTTCAGAATGGACTGGTTGGGTCTCCTTGCAGTCCAAGGGACTCTCAAGAGTCTTCTCCAACACCACAGTTCAAAAGCATCAATTCTTCAGCGCTCAGCTTTCTTCACAGTCCAACTCTCACATCCATACATGACCACAGGAAAAACCATAGCCTTGACTAGACGAACCTTTGTTGGCAAAGTAATGTCTCTGCTTTTAAATATGCTATCTAGGTTGGTCATAACAGCTATAACTGAAGAATAAGGGTCATTGACAGGAGCCTTGGCTTGATTAGAGAGGTATGATCATTCCAAATCATGGCTCTTAAGGGAAAGTGCTAGGGGAATTAATACACTGGTGATTTTAATTTTCACTCTCAGATCTCCTATTTGCTCCCATGAGTGGGACCTAGAAGAAGAAGTGAAGTGAAGTTGGTCAGTCGTGTCCAACTCTTTGCGACCCCGTGGACTGTAGCCTACCAGGCTTCTCCGTCCACAGAATTCTCCAGGCAAAAATACTGGAGTGGGTTGCCAAAATGACAAGTCTGATTGATTGATGTACTTTATAGGCATCAAATTCCTAGGGCCCAGAATAACTTGCAAAGATTAGAATTGCATCTGTAGAAGCAAATGTAGAATGTATCCTTAATGGTCAATCCTTTTTGTTCTTATCATTCACATTTTGACTATTGGACAAGAAGTAAAACCCTGCCCCAAACAAGGGCAATGTAAACAAGTTCCTTTAACTTCCTTGCCATCAAATAATTTCAACTCAGACATACTCACACCACATTGAAATATGAGCCATCGATGTTCTTCATATGCAGTGAAGGTGAAGTCACTCAGTTGTGTCTGACTCTTTGCGACCTCACGGAGTGTAGCCTACCAGGCTCTTCCATCCATGGGATTTTCAAGGCAAGGGTACTGGAATGGGTTGCCATTTCCTTCTGCAGAGGATCTTCCTGACCCAGGGATCGAACCCAGGTCTCTCACATTGTAGGCAGATGCTTTACCGTCTGAGCCACCAGGGAAGTCTCTAACCCATTTTCAGTAGAAATCAAATTTTTCTAGCATGACTCCATTGTCAGCAATGGGATTTATCCAAACTACAAATGCCAGCACATTGAATATTTCAATACTGTACTAATTGTTCATATTTTAGCTGTGAAACAAACCAAATGTAAATGCTCAATATATAATACAAATCCACAGGTTCTTCACAGAAGAAAACAATGGAAGACTGATTTTCTACATATCACCTGTTCATTAGTTCTTCAATAATGATAACCCTGTATGCAAGACAGCAAAAGAGACACAGATGTTTAGAACAGTCTTTTGGACTCTGTGTGTGGGGTGGGGGGGGGATGATTTGGGAGAATGGCATTGAAACACGTATAATACCATCTAAGAAACAAATCTCCAGTCCAGGTTTGATGCAGGATATAGGATACTTGGGGCTGGTGCACTGGGATGACCCAGAGGGATGGTATGGGGAGGGAGGTGGGAAAGGGGTTCAGGATTGGGAACACATGTACACCTGTGGCGGATTCATGTTGATGTATGGCAAAACCAACACAATATTGTAAAGTAATTAGCCTCTAATTAAAATTTAAAGAAAATAAATAAAAGAAAAAAATAGTAAAAAAAACACACAAAACTATGTCTTGAGTTATTTAAAATATAATGTATATACCACTACCTATGTTTTTCGACATTTTCTATCTAAGTCCTAAAGGGTATAAACAAGGATGCATACAGTCAGGTTGTTTTTATAAACTTTTGATGTTTCTTCTGTTATGCATCTTACAACAATGAATATAAGGAGACAAAGACAAATGCAGCAGCAAGAGAAAAAAAGAAAAGTGGGAAAAGCTAAAGAAACAAATGGAATAGAACATGTTTCTGAGTTATAGGGAAACATAAGTTCAGTGAATTTCAGGATTATGGGCCCATTGCTTTGCTGTGATGCAATGTGAGATTGCATTTCTGTTTTATATATCACAGAGTGTATGTGTCGATCTCAATCTTCCAATTTACCCCTCCCAAACTATACCCCTCCTTATAACCGTGTTTATTTTCTACATTTGTAACTCAAATTCTGTTTTGTAGATAAGTTCATTTGTAGTCTTTTTTAGATTCTACATATAAGTGATATATGATATTTTTCTTTCTCTATTTGACTTACTTCACTCAGTATGACAATCACTAGGTCAATACATGCTGCAGCAAGTGACATTTTGTTCATTTTATGGCTTAGTAATATTTCATTATGTATATATATCATATCTTCTTTATGAATTCCTTTATTGATGGACAGTTAGGTTGCTTCCATATTCTGGCTATTGGGAATACTGCTGCAACGAATATTGGGTGCATATATTATTTCAAATTATGATTTTCTTCAGATATATGCTCAGGAGTGGAATTGCAGGGTCATATGGTAGCTCAGTTTTTGGTTTTATAAGGAATCTCCATACTGTTCTTCATAGTGGCTGTAACCAATTTACATTCCCACCAAGAATGTAGGAGGGTTCCCTTTTCTCCACACCTTCTCCAGCACTTAATGTTTGTGGTTTTTTTGATGATAGCTATTTTGACTGGTGTGAGGTCATATCTCATAGTTTTGATTTACATTTCTCTAATAATTGACAAGATTGAACATGTTTTCATATCCCTCTTGGCCATCTAATGTAAAATAGCCAAGACATGGAAGCAACCTAAATGTCCATTGACAGAGGAATGGATAAAGATGATATGGTACATATATACAATGGAATATTATTCAGTCATTAAAAAGAATGAAATAATGCCATTTGCAGCAACATGGATGGACTATAAGATTGTCATACTGAGTGAAGTAAGTCATACAGAGAAGGAGAAATATCATATGGCATCCTTTGTAAGTGGAATCTACAAAGAAATGATACAAATGAACTTGCAAAACAGAAAAAGACTCCCAGACTTACAGAACAAACTTATGGATGCTAGGGGAAAGGATGGGGAGAAGGGACAGTTAGGGAGTTTGGGATGGATGTGTACACATTGCTATAATTTAAATGGATAATAGACACAGACCTAATGTATAGCACATGGAGCTCTGTTCAATGCTACATCACAGCCTGGATGGGAGGGGAGTTTGGGGAAGAATGGAGACGTGTATATGCATGACTGAATCCCTTCACTATTCACCTGAAACTATTACCACATTGTTAATTGGCTATAGACAAATACAAAATAAAAAGTTTTCAAAAATTAGTATGATCAACTCTTTTACACAATTATGGCTATGTTGTATCTTGGGATTGCTACTTCCCTCTTCTTTTCAATACTCTCTGTAAGTTCTCTCACTCTCCTCTCAAGCTTGGACCATAAACTCCAGATTGCCCTGATGGAATTTGATGCTTATTTATTTATTTATAATCAATTTGAAATTTGTTTATTCACAGTGTCTCAGTTAGGATAAAGTGTTAGTTATATGTGATCTTATGTGCCTATTCAATTGAATTGTTTCTTTTAAAAGACCATATGTAGAGAGATTCAGATTTAAGGACTTGCCATAGCTATATTAAAGACTCCTGGGCTTGGTTTCTATACTTTATTATAGTAATTTATAATAGTATCTTTCAAATTGTAAGTCCTATTTACCTATTTCTGCATTTCTTTTTGAGAAAGATTAATTTCTTCTGGACAAAGTTTGATTTGAAATTTTGCATGAGAATGTTATCTAAGTTAAATGGTACTTTAAGTCAATTGATTAGTGAGAATCTTTTTAAATACGTCTATCATACACAAAGACAGACTTTTACTTTACTCCAGTGCCATCTTAGACTTGAGAGTTTCATATATACACTGACTAACTGAAAATAAAGGATTCTTGTTTAAGCAACCTTACTGCTTTTCTATTAATAAGAGATGTGCATACATGCTAAATCACTTCAGTCATGTCCAACTCTTTGCGACCCTATGGACTCTAGCCTGCAAGGCTCCCCTGTCCATGAGATTCCCCAGGCAAAAATACTGGAGTGATTTGCCACGCCCTCCTCCAGAAGATATCCCAACCCAAGGATGAAATCATCATCTCCTACATGTCCTGAATTGGCAGGTGGGTTCTTTACCACTAGCACCACCTAGGAAGCCCAAATAAGAGGCTTATTCTTTGCTATTAGAAGACTCTCCTTTCATTTAATTCCCCTAAAATGATTGGCTAGGAGAAGCCTCTGAAAATATACCGTGCACTGAAAAAAATCTCTCAGTCCTCTAGAGCACGATCCTCAGTGAATTTAATCTTGAACAAACCTTGGGGACAAACTTTTTTTAACAACTCAATGAAGTGACTTATTGTTCATTGTTGATTAAGTGCCCATTCATATCTTCCCTTACCTGGGAGATTTCTCCTTGGGTATTAATGTCACTGTCAGGATGTAAAATAAAATCTGTTAGTTCACTAACCATGAACCATATTAGAATGGTCAAATAAATGTTTTAAAATATCCAAAATAAAGTCAATTTCTGTAATAATCCAGTGCTCTACAGTTTTTACTAAAACGTTATTAAAATTATTCAATTAATTTGTTAATGAAGTTTTAAATTTGTTCTTGATATATTTTCAGTGACAGCTTTCAAATTCAATGACATCAACTGTATAATTTTGAAGCCATTTCTGAGTAATTCTACAATCCAAAGTGTGAAAAGGTTATAAAAGTTGAACAAGATGTTCATGCTTTGTGCAGGCAGAGAGATGTATCCAAATAACAAAGCACTTCCAGTTGCAGGCACTAAGTGTGTCTTGATTTTTTTCTCTGCACTCACTCCTGCCTTATCTTCATCAAACTAAACACCCATTTTCAAGAACCAAAGATAAAATTGGAGAAGTCTGAATTTGGAACAAGAGAATACCCAGGTAACACATTCAAAAAAATCCTCTTTGTTATGAAAAGAGGGCAAAATAAAGTTATTTGAAATTAATCATGTATACATGATTCAGCGTGGGTGGCTGTGGCGGCTACTCCACATCCGAGGTCAGAGGCAGAAGCCGGGAGGATCCCATGCCTGAGAGGAGGCGGCCAAGAGGAGTTACCCCACATCCAAGGTCAGGGGCAGCAGCTTAGAGTGCCAGGTTATGACAGCTCAGGAACAGCTGAGAGGAGCTAACCCTACGTCCGAGGTCAGAGGCGGTGGCCGGGAGGAGCTACCCCATGTCTGAGGTCAGGGGCAGTGGCTGGGAGGACTTACCCAACGCCCAAGGCCAGGGGTGGCGGCCGGGAGGTGCAACCCTACCTCCAAGGAGCAGTGGGTGGCTGCGCTGGTGTAGGAGGGCCTAGAAGGGCTATTACATGTTCAAGGTCAGAAGGGGCAGTGGAGAGGAGATACCCCTCGACCAAGGTAAGGAGCAGCGGCTGCACTTTGCTGGAGCAGCCGTGAAGAGATACCCCACGTCCAAGGTAAGAGAAACCCAAGTAAGATGGTAGGTGTTGCAAGAAGACATCAGAGGGCAGACACACTGAAACCATACTTAGAGAAAACTAGTCAATCTAATCACACTAGGACCACAGCCTCGTCTAATTCAATGAAACTAAGCCATGCCCGTGGGGCCACGCAAGATGGGTGGGTCATGGTGGAGAGGTCTGACAGAATGTGGTCCACTGAAGAAGGGAATGGCAAACCACTTCACTATTCTTACCTTGAGAACCCCATGAACAGTATGAAAAGGCAAAATAATAGGATACTGAAAGAAGAACTCCCCAGGTCAGTAGGTGCCCAATAGGCTACTGGAGATCAGTGGAGAAATAACTCCAGAAAGAAGGAAGGGATGAAGCCAAAGCAAAAACAATACCCAGTTGTGGACGTGACTGGTGATAGAAGCAAGATCCGATGCTGTAAAGAGCAATATTGCATAGGAACCTGGAATGTCAGATCCACGAACCAAGGCAAATTGGAAGTGGTCACCAAGAGATGGCAAGAGTGAACATCAACATTCTAGGAATCAGCAAACTAAAATGGATTGGAATGGATGAATTTAACTGGGATGACCATTATATCTACTACTGCAGGCAGGAATCCCTCAGAAGAAATGGAGTAGCCATCATGGTCAACAAAAGATTTTGAAATACAGTACTTGGATGCAATCTCAAAAATGACAGAATGATCTCTGTTCATTTCCAAGGCATACCATTCAATATCACAGTAATCCAAGTCTATGCCCCAACCAGTAATGCTGAAGAAGATGAAGTTGAATGGTTCTATGAAGATCTACAAGACCTTTTAGAACCAACATGCAAAAAAAGATGTCCTTTTCATTATAGGGGACTGGAATGCAAAAGTAGGAAGTCAAGACACCCCTGGAGTAACAGCCAAATTTGGCCTTAGAATACAGAATAGAGCAGGGTCTTCTGTCACATAAAATTTTCTTTCAGTCAATGGTTTGTCTTTTATTACTTAACAGTGTCTTTTCATGAGCAAATATTTTTAATTTTGATGAAGTCCAATTATCAAAAAAAAAAAAAAATACAGAATAGAGCAGGGCAAAGACTAATAGAGTTTTGCCAAGAAAATGCACTGGTCATAGCTAACACCCTCTTCCAACAACACAAGAGAAGACTCTACATATGGACATCACCAGATGGTCAACACTGAAATCAGATTGATTATATGCTTTGCAGCCAAAGATGGAGAAGCTCTATACAGTCAGCAGAAACAAGACCAGGAGCTGACTGTGGCTAAGATCATGAACTCCTTATTGCCAAATTCAGACTTCAGTTGAAGAAAGTAGGGAAAACCACTAGACCATTCAGGTATGACCTAAATCAAATCCTTTATGATTATACAGTGGAAGTGAGAAACAGATATAAGGGCCTAGATCTGATAGAGTGCCTGATGAACTATGGACTGAGGTTCGTGACACTGTACAGGAGACAGGGATCAAAACCATCCCCATGGAAAAGAAATGCAAAAAAGCAAAATGGCTGTCTGGGGAGGCTTTACAAATAGCTGTGAAAAGAAGAGAAGTGAAGAGCAAAGGAGAAAAGGAAAGATATAAGCATCTGAATGCAGAGCTCCACAGAATAGCAAGAAGAGATAAGAAAGCCTTCCTCAGCGATCAATGCAAAGAAATAGAGGAAAACAACAGAATGGGAAAGACTAGAGATCTCTTCAAGAAAATTAGAGATACCAGGGGAACATTTCAGGCAAAGATGGGCTCAATAAAGGGCAGAAATTGTATGGACCTAACAGAAGCAGAAGATATTAGAAGAGCTGGCAAGAATACACAGCAGAACTGTACAAAAAAGATCGTCACGACCCAGATAATCATGATGGTGTGATCACTGACCTAGAGCCAGACATCCTGAAATGTGAAGTCAAGTGGGCCTTAGAGAGCATCACTATGAACAAAACTAATAGAGGTGATGAAATTCCAGTTGAACTATTTCAAATCCTGAAAGATGATGCTGTGAAAGTGCTGCACTCAATATGCCAGCATATTTGGAAAACTCAGCAGTGGCCACAGGACTCGAAAAGGTCAGTTTCCATTCCAATCCCAAAGAGAGGCAATGCCAAAGAATGCTCAAACTACCACACATTTGCACTCATCTCACATGCTAGTAAAGTAATGCTCAAAATTCTCCAAGCCAGGCTTCAGCAATACGTCAACTATGAACTTCCAGTTTTCAAGCTGGTTTTAGAAAAGGCAGAGGAACCAGAGACCAAATTGCCAACATCTGGTGGATCATAGAAAAAGCAAGAGAGTTTCAGAAAAACATCTATTTCTGCTTTATTGACTATGCCAAAGCCTTTGACTGTGTGGATCACAATAAACTGTGGAAAATTCTGAAAGAGATGGGAATACCAGACCACCTGACCTGCCTTGAGAAATTTGTACGCAGGTCATGAAGCAACATTCAGAACTGGACATGGAACAACAGACTGGTTCCAAATAGGAAAAGGAGTACCTCAAGGCTGTATATTGTCACCCTGCTTATTTAACTTACATGCAGAGTACATCATGCGAAATGCTGGACTGGAAGAAGCACAAGCTGGAATCAAGATTGCTGGGAGAGATATCAATAACCTCAGATATGCAGATGACACCACCCTTATGGCAGAAAGAGAAGAGAAACTAAAAAGCCTCTTGATGAAAGTGAAAGAGAAGAGTAAAAAAGTTGGCTTAAAGCTCAACATTCATAAAACTAAGATCATGGCATCTGGTCCCATCACTTCATGGGAAATAGATGGGGAAACAGTGTCAGACTTTATTTATTTATTTATTTATTTATTTATTTTGGTCTCCAAAATCACTGCAGATGGTGACTGCAGCCATGAAATTAAAAGACATTTACTCCTTTGAAGAAAAATTATGACCAATCTAGATAGCATATTGAAAAGCAGAGACATTACTTTGCCAACAAAAGTCCGTGTAGTCAAGGCTATGGTTTTTCCTGTGGTCATGTATGGTTGTGAGATTTGGACTGTGAAGAAGGCTGGGTGCCAGAGAATTGATGCTTTTGAACTATGGTGTTGGAGAAGACTCTTGAGAGTCCCCTGGTCTGCAAGGAGATCCAACCAGTCCATTCTGAAGGAGATCAGCCCTGGGATTTCTTTGGAAGGAATGATGCTAAAGCTGAAACTCCAGTACTTTGGCCACCTCCTGTGCAGAGTTGACTCATTGGAAAAGACTCTGATACTGGGAGGTATTGGGGGCAGAAGGAGAAGGGGACCACAGAGGATGAGATGGCTGGATGGCATCTCTGACTCTATGGACGTGAGTTTGAGTGAACTCCAGGAGTTGGTGATGGACAGGGAGGCCTGGCATGCTGTGATTCATAGGGTCACAAAGAGTTGGACACTACTGAGCGACTGAACTAAACTGAACTGAAGATCTGTCTAGTCAAGGCTATGGTTTTTCCAGTGCTCATGTATGGATGTGAAAGTTGGACTGTGAAGAAAGCTGAACGCTGAAGAATTGATGCTTTTGAACTGTGGTGTTGGACAAGACCCTTGAGAGTCCCTTGGACTGCAAGGAGATCCATCCAGCCCATTCTAAAGGCGATTAGTCCTGAGTGTTCTTTGGAAGGACTGATGTTAAAGCTGAAACTCCAACATTATGGCCACCTCATGTGAAGGGTTGACTCATTGGAAAAGACTCTGATGCTGGGAGGAATTGGGGGCAGAAGACAGGGATGACAGAGGATAAGATGACTTGATGGCACCACCGACACTATGGACATGAGTTTGGGTGAACTCCACGAGTTGATGATGGACAGGGAGGCCTGGCATGCTGCAATTCATGGGGTCACAAAGAGTCGGATACGACTGAGTGACTGAACTGAACTGAACTGAATCATGTGTTTTTCTTAAGGAGCTGTTTCATTTATCATTTGACTTTAAGTATTTTATGCCAAAAGTTCCAGGAATAATATAGTATGTGCATTACTCCATTTTACAAAATACTAATTGAATAAGTCCAATGATGATAATGTTTGCCAATATTTTGTATTAAGATTGTTTAAATTCAAACAGAAATAGAGTCTAAATTTAACATAACAAAATATAACAGGACATGCATATGGTCTGCACAATAATTTTTTATAATATTTCATATAATTTAGAAAATCAAACAATTATTTATTTTGCATCTTCATATATTGAAGATAATGATAGTAAAGATTTTGATAGCCTTTCCCTTCTCCAGGGGATCTTTCCAACCGAGGGATTGAACCCAGGTCTCCCACATTGCAGGCAGATTCTTTACCAGCTGAGCCACAAAGGAAACCCAAGAACACTGGTGTGGGTAGCCTATTCCTTCTCCAGCAGATCTTCCCAACCCAGGAATCAAACCAGGGTCTCCTGTATTGCAGGTTCTGAGCTCTGAGGGAAACCCAAAGATTATGATAGTTCTTTACAAATTGCTACCTTGTACACGGTATTTTTAATGTTCTTGTTTTGTGTAGATATTTAACTCCTTTTCATAATTTTTTTTTAAGTTGTGGTAAAATATACAAGAACACTTTCCATCTAAGAGAATTTTTTTCATCATCTCAAACTGAAACTCTATGCGTAAAAACGTAATTCCCTGTCTCCTCATCCCTCTAGTCCCTGTTGTACTGTATACTTTCCATCTCATTGAATTTGACTATTCTAGGTACCTCATAAAGGGGAGCTCATAAAATATAAGTGTTTCTGTGTCTGGCTTATTGTGCTTAGCGTATTCTTCAAGATTCATCTGTTACTTTAATTTCTTCATCTGTTACTGCTAATTTCTTCAAGATTCATCTGATAGCATGTATCAGCATTTCCTTCCTATTTAAAGCTGTATGATTCCACTGTCTGTATATACCATAATTTGTTTGCACATTCACTAATTTATGGCCATTAGAGTTGTCATCACCTTTTGGCTATTGTGAAAAATGCTTCTATCAACACTGGTGCATAAATGTTAAAGTCTGTTTCCTATTCCTTTGTGTATAAACCCCAAATAACATTTTGATATGTAAATCAATAGCCTCTTATTATAAAAGGGAACTCAAAACTTCAAATGTAAAAACTTACATTCAGAGACCTTTAATTACTTGTTAGACTCATTAATTTGTACTTATACCTAGCTGGAGAGTGACTTTTAGTGTCTGTGGAAATACAATCCATGAATTGTGTTGTATACAAGGTATATTAAAGTCTTAGAGAAAATGTCAGCATCTATCTTCAGGGGGTTAATGAACTGGATGTTTTCTCATTTTTAGGGTCTTATGAATATTGTGAATGAAACAGGACACATAGCATTATGCAGTCAGTTGACCTCATAATTTATGGAAAGAAGATCCCTCAAATTAAATTTAAATTCTTGATACATTTCAAAGAGGAGAGTGAGATATAGAGAAAGACATAAAAGAGAATTTCCACACAATCATCTGAGTAGTAAAACTGGAAATCTTCCGAAACTGCATATGATAATGACCCAGTCAATCTCTCCATCCCTCAGGAAAGCATCTTTGGATAGTTATATAAAAGAGTAGATTTTGAGAAAACTCAAGTAAAACTAATTATAGAGATGTGGCACTAAAGTTGAATGGGGAAACAAAAGAATAATAAAACATATTTTGAACTTATTTCACACCTATTATTTACTAGACAATTTTTGACAATTTTGAAGGTCTTCATTTACATTATTCTCTTTAAACCCTACTGTGTTAGATTCTATTATGTTTCATTACAGAGATTACGTTGAATGATTTACCCAGGTCACAAAGTTTGTAAGTACAGATTTTGAGGCTCAAATTCCAAACCAGAGTTTAGAACCTGCACTCTCAAAAAGTACACTGCAGACATTTAGGGTCACAATATTTATAAAACAAATTTTATATTTATAAAACAAAACAAAAGTTATATAATTATATATGTTAGGCAATATGACACCTCTGATAGTTTTATTGTGTGTGTGTGTGTATTTGTTTCCAAAGTCTATTCAACCATATTCAGGGTTTAGAAGTAACACTTTTGTTATAAAGAAACTGATTTGGAAAATGTGATATTTCTTTAAAATTTATCTCTTTTTAACCTAGTGAACTGGTTAGGTATTTTTTAGGACCTCAAAACTTTTGCTGCATCATTTTAATGGTCACTATAGCTCACATGGGAAGCAGGTTTTACTATGACAGAGACAGCGGCAGTGTTAGTCGCTCAGTTTCGCCCAACCCTTTGTGACCCTGTGGATGGCAGCCCACCAGGCTCCTCTGTCCATGGGATTTCCCAGGCAAGGACACTGGAGTGGGTTGCCATTCCCTTCTCCAGGGGATTTTCCTGACCCAGGGATCAAACCCAGGCCTCGTGCATTGCAGGCAGATACTGACTGAGCTACAAGGGAAGCCCAGGTTTTACTAAATAGACAGTTAAAGAGAAACATATTTAGGCATGAATTGCAATCACATTTTTCAAAAGAATATGTACCAAAATTTTCAAAAACTGAAATTTCAGTCTATAATTTCTAATATGTTGCTGAATGAAAATGTTTTTCAGTATTTTACACTTTGCATATCCATGTAGATGTTTTGTTTTTCCTCCTATGTTGTTGAATTTGTCATTGTGTGCTGCTGCTGCTGCTAAGTCGCTTCAGTCATGTCCGACTCTGTGCGACCCCATAGACAGTAGCCCATCAGGCTCCCCCATCCCTGGGATTCTCCAGGCAAGAACATTGGAGTGGGTTGCCATTTCCTTCTCCAATGCATGAAAGTGAAAAGTGAAAGTGAAGTCGCTCAGTCGTGTCCAACTCTTAGCGACCCCATGGACTGCAGCCCACCAGGCTCCTCCGTCCATGGGATTTTTTAGGCAAGAGTACTGGAGTGGGTGTCATTGTGTATACCTACTTAATTTATCTTATTTCATTTATCATTGTGGGATAGTTATCATGGATATACATGTTCTGAGAATTCTTTAAAGATTTATTTGTTCCAATTGATTATATTAAGAAGTTTGAAGAATATCCCAAGTGTTTGAAGTAGATATGTTTATTTTAATAAAATATAATACCGATAAAGTATAAGATTTTGTATCTTGTCTTGTCAAATTAATGGTTTAAACCATTTAGAGCAATAAATGTGTTCATAAGAATATTTTAATAGTGAGCTATTTGTTGATCACTTAAAATTTACGAGGCACATTCAGATTCCGGAGAAACAGTTATTAAGACATGTTTATTGTCCCAACAAACTCAACAGATAAAAGCATAAAAACATAAATGTTTTAAATGCTCAGCAGGTCAAAGGGTTAGACTCTTTTACCGGAAGTTATCTCTTGAACACAGAACAACTTCTAAGGACCACGAGTATTTATTTTCCATTACAAATGAATATGTGGCTATGTCATTGTGAGTGGAGATATTTAACTATGTATGTATACAATGAACAGCCAGAACCTTGAAGATGGAACTCTGAGGCAACTGGTTTCTTCAATTCACATATGTTCAGAATTTTCTTTTCTTTATTTGATCTAGAAATATAAAGATTCTGAGAGGCAAATCCTGATGGTGATTCTGAGTTACCCTCCAATCCATCTCTAGCTGGACAGCTCAGGAAATCCTCCATTCCCTATTCATTCAGTACCCTCAACCCAAACTGTTGACTGATTTCAAAGCATATTTTATTTAATTTTTAGTCTTTGCTGTTTTTTTTTAATTTTATTTTTAAACTTTACATAATTGTATTAGTTTTGCCAAATATCAAAATGAATCCATCACAGGTATACATGTGTTCCCCATCCTGAACCCTCCTCCCTCCTCCCTCCTCCCTCCTCCCTCCTCCCTCCCCATACCATCCCTCTGGGTCATCCCTGTGCACTAGCCCCAAGCATCCAGTATCGTGCATTGAACCTGGACTGGCATCTCGTTTCATACATGCTGTTTTGTATCTACCTTTTCTCAGTCATCTCTTATTTTCTCTCTTCCTTCTTTCTCACTTTTATTTTCCCTCTGATATCTGAGCATAAATTGAATTGCCAAATGCATAAAGAAGAGAACAATCTTCCACCTTTCACAAATGACACTCTGTAAATTAGACACTGAGATGGAGCACATTTAAAATAATTTTGCCAAAATGAAGTTACCCACATTACATGTAAAACTGGCCATGGATCTATTTTCCTCAAGTGGGAAGGATTGTCCTGTTTTCCACATAGACTCAAAAAACCAAGAACTTACAATATGAACCAAATAATGAGTTTAATTTATTGATTACTATAATAGTTAAATAACCTTCAATACACACTAATTACCCCCGGTTAATATAAAGATGATCTACAAGCCAAAGTGTTAGCATGTCATTTAGGGTAAAGTCTTCAATGACAAAAATTCAGAAACTCACAGTATCTGGAAATATTGTCTTCTTTCCAAGAAAAGTATGAGTTTTCCTAAGATTCCTGAGCAAAATCAAATAATAGCTCTAGATTTTTGGCATGGAATTCTTTCTACTATACCAAGATTCTGCCTAAAATTTTTATTTTGGCATTCTGAATTGAGCTATGATTAGCAATAATCAAATCTAAACAGTTTCGTAAATCAAGAAACATGTCTATGTAGTACTTATTAACATAGATTTGTATTGTCTATTGTTTTCCTCCAATAACCTAGACTATAATAAATGTCTATTTAGTGTGTCTTTGGCAGGGCCGGGGCAGGGCGGGGAGAGCTTCCTAGGTGGCTGAGTGGTAAAATATCCACTTGCCAATTCAAGAGAAATAGGAGACATGGGTTTGATTCCTGGGTCTGGAAGATCCCCTGGAGGAGGAAATGGCAACCACTCTAGTATTTTTGCCTGAGGAATCCCATGCACAGAGGAGTTTGGCATGCTACAGTCCATGGAGTCACAAAGAGTCAGACAGAACTAATGACTGAGCATGCATGTTGTGTGTGTGTGTGTGTGTGTGTGTGTTTGTGTGTGTGTGTGTGTATTTACAAACAAAACATTGCTTTTGCTGTATTTTCTTGGATGGGAAGAAGTTCATACATTTATCTGTTCTCAGGTGCTTTCTTATGTGTTTTGAAATTCATTGTAATTAAGTGGAATCTTATCAACATGTATTGAGCACTTATGATGTCCCTGGTTCTTTCCCTGCAGAGGGCGGCTGACTGATTTTGGAGCTCATAGCATCTCAGAAAGGATGCTATTTAAGCATCAGTTTATGATTTTATGCCCCATGCCTAGGTATTACTTTATGTAAATATGTAAATAAAGCTATTAGGGATGCGATTGTTTTCATGGTATATTTCAGAATGCCAAAATTGCTCTCAAAAAAAATTAAAGAAAAGGAAAGAAACAATATATAAAGTTAAAAACATTTGGTGTTTGTGAGAGGTATTTAGAGAAAGCACCTTGCTTGTCATTTGGTACGTCAACTCACACCCACTCATATATACTTCCCAGTTAGAACACTGAAGTCTCACCACGATAGTTGAAGCAAGGAATTTGATAAAATGAATGAAGTACTTGTGGGAAAAGAGTCAAATTCTGATATTCTATAATTTCTATGTGTGAGATCTCATGGAGCCAACACTGTTTAGTAAGCATTATGTATTTGACACAAAGCTTGCAATCCTCTGAAAGTCATTACTGGCCATTTGTTTGCAGCCTCTGATACTCGATTCACAGCTTCAGAAGGACACGTGAAAAATAGGAACAATGTGACAGAGCTTGTTCTCCTGGGGCTCACACAAAATCCTGAAATGCAAAAAGTTCTATTTGTCCTATTCTTACTCATCTACATTGCAACAATATTGGGCAATCTGCTTATCATGGTGACCATTGCAGCCAGCAGGTCACTTGGTTCCCCCATGTATTTTTTCCTGGCTTATTTATCATTTATAGATCCTGTCTATTCTACTATCATTGCTCCCAAAATAATCACTGACTTGCTTCATGAGAAAAAGACTATTTCCTTCCGGTATTGTATGACTTAAGTCTTTATAGATCATTTATTTGCTGGTGCTGAAGTCATTCTTCTGGTGGTGATGGCCTATGACCAATATGTAGCCATCTGCAAACCTCTTCATTATTTGATCATCATGAATCGGAGGGTATGTGTCCTCATGCTGCTGGTGGCCTGGACTGGAGGCTTTCTGCACTCACTGGTTCAATTGCTCTTTATTTATCATCTCCCTTTCTGTGGTCCCAATGTGATTGACAACTTTGTCTGTGACATGTACCCTTTACTGAAACTTGCTTGCACTGATACCCACCTCATTGGATGCTTTATGATAGCTAATGGAGGGGCAATTTTCACTGTTGTCTTCTTCATCCTCTTAGTGTCCTATGGGGTCATATTACACTCCCTGAAGACTCATGGTTTGGAAGGGAATCACAAAGCCTTCTACACCTGTGCATCCCATATGATGGTGGTCATTTTATTCTTTGTTCCCTGTATCTTCCTGTATGCCAGGCCTAATTCAACCTTACCCATTGACAAATCCATGACTGTGGTTTTAACTTTCATAACTCCCATGTTGAACCCTTTAATCTACAACCTGAGAAATGCAGAAATGAAAAATGCCATGAGGAAACTTTGGAGTAAAAATGTGACCTTAGTTGGAAGAGATTGTGTAGGACATGATATTCTTTTTTTTTTTTTTTTAAGAGAATCAAAGAATATTTTCAATATCAGTGATTACAACTAAAAAATAATTTCCTTTGGGTTACTTAAACTACTTATTCCTGAAACCACTATATGAACTAATCCTTATCCTAGTGGAATAGTTTATAGATCTTAAACACCAAGAGAATCGCATAGCTTCAATCTCTTACAGATGTCATCATACTGTGTTAAGATTCTATAGTGAAATCTGATAAAAAATTAATTTAAAATTTCACAGAAATGATCATAGCTGCATTTTCAAATCTATGAAAAATGAAATTTGTTAACATATATTCTGATTGTGTCATATGGTTGATTTTGTATATTCTGAAAAAAATTTGAACTGAAGAATTAAATTGTTCAACCCCAGTCTCTGTATCTGGATCACTTGGCCTCCTCCAATAATTGAAATACATATTTAAGTCATTCACATCACATAAGGCCCCAGAGTCTGCCTGCATTAAATTAAAATGTCTGGGTACATGTTTTTTAAGCACAATGAATGTTTAACATTCTGGAAACAGATTATTCTGATTTATATAATAAATAGTAATCTGACTCTCTGTAAGCTGTATGTTCTTGACTTAAATGATTAATTAAAAGTTGTCTTGTTCTTGGCAATTGCTCTATATCGGACTTGGAGATCAGATACTATATTATAAGCATCCTATTTAAGGCTTTAGAATTACATGTTTCCTGTTAGAACCCAACTTACAGCATAGATACTAAGTGCTAAAATATGCCTTCATCCTTTTCTCAATTCTAATTGGATTCGTCTAGTGTACTTAGCAATATTAATGCCTCCACACTAATTAATTAATTAATTAATGCCTCCACCTGACACACATTAAATAAAGTTTCCTTTATTTCCCAGTGGAAGAAATAAAAAAAGTACTTTAGATCTTTTAATCAGAAAGAAATCTAGGACACTAGCTTCAGGATCAGGAGATGTGGATTTTAATTCTCACTATACCATCATTTTATTCCATAACCTTTAAATTTCTAAAAGTAATTTACTTAGGTGATTTGGAAGCTGTTTCCAAGTTCTGTGATTCTTCCCATGCCAATAATTTGTTATAAATATTGTTATATTTGCTTGTACTTCTATTAGAAGTAAAATTATCTCATTCCCCCAAACTTTTCTTTTTCTGATAGATAACATAGAAATACCCTCCTGGTATAAAAGTATCTTAGGATTGGATTAAGACATGTTGCCTCTGGGTGACAAGATGAAATGATTGGATGGTATCACTGAAGCACTGGACATGAGTTAGAGCAACCTCTGGGAGATATTGAAGGATAGGGAAGCCTTGTGTGCTGGAGTTCACGGGGTCGCAAAGAGTGAGACATGACTTATTGACTGAACAACAACAAGACATACAAACTCTGCTCTTGAGTGCTTTGTTGTTTTGAGAATATGTTCTTGCACTTATCCAAGTACACAAAGCTGTCAAGAGAACACTTTGACAGGTACCTGGTTTTTGTGAAATTAGTCCCTGAGTCTATCAAAGGTCAAAGCACACCTCAACTAGTTTCTGATCAACAGTGATATAATCCATATATAATCCCTCCTGTTTTCATTCTGTTTTACCTTTCAAGTTTGAGAATCTGTGTTGCTGTCTTTTCAGGATTTTGAACTGTTCTGTCTTTGGATTTGTATTCTGGGAACAGACTTTCCTGGTATAGATCCAAGAAACTCCTTTTTGAAAAATTTTTTCATGGACATGAATGGTAGATCAATTAAAAAATAAAATATCATAATGAAAAATAAAAAAATAGTTACCCAATTAACTGCTTACATATGTAATATTAAATATTCAGACTCCATATTTAAGCTCATTTACTATCAAATATCTAAGTTCATATATGGTCAACTGTTGTTTTTTTTTTTTTTCCTCTCATCATGTTTTGTTCTCATGTAGACATCAGGATGAAGTTCACAAAGACGTGCGCTGTAAAAGTTCTTCTCTGATGTTCAGTTACCTTACTTGAGATAATCGGTTTGTTGGCAAGACCTGGTAATGATGTTGAAATATCCCTTGGGTTTAATTAGCCACAGGTAAGTAACTTCATAGACTTTGCTCCCAAACAGGATATGTGGTAACACTTTTAAGGCTCAAGAGAAAGGCCTTCTCCACAGGTACTGTTTATATCTCAAAAAAAAAAAAAAAAACACTTACTGTATCTGAATTAGTTGATGCTTTTAATATTGAAATTTACTTCTTTCTTGGTGCACTAACAGCTGCCTGGGGCCCTGGCTGTAGACCTACATGTCAGACAAGTTCATGGGTGAGATTTCCCAGCCTGTCCCCTGGCCAGGACATCATATAGTCATAGAGTATCAGGTTTAAATGGATTTTACAAATCATATAATCACCTCTCACCCCCACCAGTCTAAGATTTAAATCTCTTTTAAGCATGTCAAGCATCAAGAAAAATAGGTTCAACTACAGTGCTATCAATTTAGAAGTAAAAATATTTCAGACTTTTTCTTACTGATATTTAACACCTCTGTTAAAACTATACATTATTCAAAAATATGCAATATATTTTAGTTATCCCCTTCCCCAATGTTGAGCATTCTGTGTGGTTTCTAAATTTTCCACAGCTTTTAATAACTGTGTTGAACATATTTGAACATTTAATTTTTCTGTTTTAAAAATATTTTCCATTAGGTTATTTCTAGAAAGAGTATTTTGGAGTCAAAGAAAAAAAAGACAAAATAATTTCTATTTTTTCACAGTTATGTCCAAGTAACTTTTATTAGTTATGTTTAATTCTTACTTTCTATTCACTATACTTTTTATGATCTGCTGAGAAACTTCACCTCAGAGTATAAGGAAATGTAATGAAGCTGCTGTACTTTGTTTTCACATATGTATAGAGTTTTCGTCTTGGAAAAAGGAATACTTTTTAAAATTATGTTTATGTTTTCTCTTTTCTTTGGAAAATTTTTGTCTCACCTGTCCTTATCATATTAGTAATACAGTATCCTGTAACCAAGAATGATTGATGATGGATGCTTTGGGAAGATGGGAGAAGAAGGCAGGGGAATGCCTGTAGCAGAAACATAATGGAGTGGGAGGGTGACTTGTATCAAGGATGGATGCCTTGCTGCTGTTTGGTGATGAAATTTCAGGGAAATGGTTACAAAGACATTTAACAGGCACACTTTTTATGACTCAATGTGAATACATACACATTACTATACATAGTCATATCCAATAAATATTTGTTGAATGAATGAACTTGTAATATTAATGATTGCTTACATGAACAGATTTTATATGTGTTTGGGTATATATACATAGTACTTTATCTCATCCAGCAGAGTCTTTCTATTTTTCACATCAATCTCTGTTTTTAAAACTTTGAAAATAATGATTTTCTTTGCTTGATAGATCTTATTTTATTGCACACCTATGTCACAGTTTTTTATACGCCTACTGAAGATGTAAATTTACTGAATGTAACCATGTTAAATTGTATGTGGAACAGGATTTTGAAGAATTAAAAATATTAATTAATAACTATTGTAATTATCCTGAAAGTAAAATGACCCAGTAATATACTCTTTCCTAGAGGCAATTAATATTTTTATACTTACCCCATAAAGTGTGTCAGAAATTATTAAAGTGGAATGCAGCTTCCTTTCAAAGGTTTATTTATGTTTTTCATAAAAAGTAATGATAATCAGAGCTGGAGGACAAGAACACTTGAATTCCTCTGGGTTTATAATCTGGGGAAGAAGGCATACTCTTACCCATGAACGACAACTTGGAAAGCATTTACTCATCATCTAACAGGTTTCAGACACTGCAGACATCCTGCCAGGCACTGTGGTAGGCACAGTTACTAAACACACTTGAATAGCATATGCGCTCTGGTAGGTTAAAACGGACAGTGTGTTGCCAAGGACTTATATTCATTTCCTTAAACTGCCTTCTTGGGATAGATTTATTGATGTGTCTTTCCTTCCACAGTTAGATCTAAGAATTCAAATGTAAATTCTCATGGAAAAGAGAATAGCTCTAACCCCTGTGGGACACCTCTCAGCTTTCTAGATACATGTGAGAATTACTATTTGTAAGCTCACATACACAAAGGAGGGCTTGAAATCAAGGAACACCGAAATGACATGGCAGAGTTGCAAGCAGCTGAAATCAGGAGGAGAATCCAGGTCTCATGTAGGGAGCCCAGTGTTTTCTCAGTAAATTACACATCATGTGTTTCTCTCCCAATATTTTACAGGTGATAGGTGCCGGGTGTCTGAAGGGATGGAACACATCATGAAAAAAATAAGAATGATTTGAAACAATTACTGGGGCAAAACTGCCAAGGACTTGAGCCACAGCTATAGTGACTGTTCTGTTTTGTTCTAAGAAATTCAGACCACAAATCTTTCATGATTAACAGGTGCCACTTTTTATTCCTTTGTAGGAAATTCAGGCCCCAAGAAGGTATTACTTCCCAAATGGATGTTGTTATACCTCCAAACAATGTGACTGAATTTGTTCTCTTGGGACTCACACAGAATCCACTCTTGCAGAAAATACTCTTCATTGTGTTTTTGTTCATTTTCCTATTCACTGTTCTGGCCAACTTGCTCATTGTCATTACCATCTCCCTCAGCCCCACACTTTCTGCTCCCATGTACTTCTTTCTCACTTACTTGGCCTTCATAGATGCCTCCTACACATCCGTCACCACCCCTAAATTGATCACTGACCTACTGTACGAGAGGAGAACCATATCCTTGGGAGGCTGCCTGACTCAGCTCTTTGTGGAGCACTTCCTGGGAGGATCAGAGATCATACTCCTCATCGTCATGGCCTATGACCGCTACATGGCCATCTGCAAGCCTCTGCACTACACAACCATCATGCGACAGGGGCTCTGCCAGCTCCTGCTGGTGGTGGCCTGGATCGGGGGGATTATGCATGCCACTGTGCAGATTATTTTCATGGTCAACTTGACCTTCTGTGGTCCCAACATCTTCGATCACTTCATGTGTGACCTCTTTCCACTGTTAAAGCTTGCCTGCAGTGACACCTACAAGCTCGGTATAGTGGTGGCAGCAAACAGTGGAGCCATGTGCTTGCTCATTTTTTTCATGCTCCTCATCTCGTACACAGTCATCCTGAGCTCCCTGAAATCCCATGGCTCTGAAGGACAGCGCAAGGCCCTCTCTACATGTGGCTCCCACTTTACAGTAGTGGTGTTCTTTTTTGTCCCTTGTATATTCACCTACATGCGTCCTGTGGCCACCTATCCTGTGGACAAGTGGGTGGCTGTGTTCTTTGCAATCCTCACTCCCATGTTAAATCCTATCATCTACACAGTGAGAAACACAGAGGTGAAAAATGCCATGATGAATTTGACGAAGAGGAGAATAATGTAGCCTGTTCATGAAGCCAATAGTATGATGATTTGTCTATGTAGAGGATTATATCTATTGTAAAATACGAAAAAAAACCAATAAATTTTGCAGATCATTGACATTAAAAAAGGCCCAGAAACTAAAATTTGTTGAATGCTTAATGGATAGGTACTTTGCTAGGTGCTTTTTATAACTTTTAATGTACTCTGCTAAGGCTTTAACATTAATGTGCATAGATTTAAGATGTGCAATAGAAAAAACACCTATGAATCCCTAGTGAGATGATTATAGAGTATGTATTTCTACTGTACTAAATTCTTTATACAAATGTTGCTTGGATGAAATTGGCTTTTCCCTAGGGCCTGTGTTGATTTCAGATCTTCTTTTATTTTTATTTAACCTGTGGTGAAGCAAATAGATCCTATAAATTCTTAGATATATAGGGAAGGGATATTTGCGAAGTGAAAGAATCACTGCTGAATTTTTTTGGCACCATGAATTTATCAAAAGCAAAAAGAGAAACACTCACTAAAGGAGGAAGGAATGGTTCTCAACTTATCTTTAATTCTTTTTGTAGCATAAAAATAAACCAGAAATTTAAAAATTATTCTTAATTTAGTCTTATTTTCTTTTTTTTTTTTTATTCTTCCAATTTTATTTTATTTTTAAACTTTACATAATTGTATTAGTTTTGCCAAATATCAAAATGAATCCGCCACAGGTATACATGTGTTCCCCATCCCGAACCCTCCTCCCTCCTCCCTCCCCATACCATCCCTCTGGGCCGTCCCAGTGCACCAGCCCCAAGCATCCAGCATCATGCATCGAACCTGGACTGGCAACTCGTTTCCTACATGATATTTTACATGTTTCATTGCCATTCTCCCAAATCTTCCTACCCTCTCCCTCTCCCACAGAGTCCATAAGACTGTTCTATACATCAGTGTCTCTTTTGCTGTCTCGTACACCGGGTTATTGTTACCATCTTTCTAAATTCCATATATGTGCGTTAGTATACTGTATTTATGTTTTTCCTTCTGGCTTACTTCACTCTGTATAATAGGCTCCAGTTTCATCCACCTCATTAGAACTGATTCAAATGTATTCTTTTTAATGGCTGAGTAATACTCCATTGTGTATATGTACCACAGCTTTCTTATCCATTCGTCTGCTGATGGACATCTAGGTTGCTTCCATGTCTTGGCTATTATAAACAGTGCTGCGATGAACATTGGGGTACACGTGTCTCTTTCCCTTCTGGTTTCCTCAGTGTGTATGCCCAGCAGTGGGGTTGCTGGATCATAAGGCAGTTCTATTTCCAGTTTTTTAAGGAATCTCCACACTGTTCTCCATAGTGGCTGTACTAGTTTGCATTCCCACCAACAGTGTAAGAGAGTTCCCTTTTCTCCACACCCTCTCCAGCATTTATTATTTGTAGACTTTTGGATCGCAGCCATTCTGACTGGTGTGAAATGGTAGTCTTATTTTCTTAAATATCCTACCACTTACAGTTTTTATTGAATTGTTTTTTTTTTTTTTCTTCTTACCAAGACTTGAGGAGTCTTTTGAATAAAGAAGAGTAAACATTCTTTAATCACATGCAGCAACAAGAAGAAAACATATCTAAGAGTTTTAGCTACAGCATTTGAATCCAGGTGTTCCAAAACTCAGTTCTACTTTCTTCAAATAAAACATGGTTGTCTTTGATATACTTCAGTTCAGTTCAGTTCAGTTCAGCCACTCAGTCGTGTCTGACTCTTTGCGACCCCATGGACTGCAGCACGTCAGGCTTTCCTGTCCATCACCAACTCCTGATACATTTATGTCTATAGATAAGAAATGTATCTGTAATGTTAGTGATTCACTTTCTCCTTTAAGAAGATAATCAAATTTGCTATAGCCTTATCACATGTGGGGCAATATAATAATACCTATGCTTGGAACTATTTCCACTAACTGAAAGAAATTAGAAGATAAATTTTGCTCTTATGAACAAAAACATTACTGTACTAATGTTGGCCTTTTACAAAAGCAAAATTTTACAGTTTTCATAACACAAACTTTAGGAAAGCAGTGATACCTGTTATGCTCCTCTAGACACATGGAGAATATCAGATCATTCTACATTATTACCTAACACTTTATAAGTCAAAGGTTCTCTGACTATAACACTCCAACTTGCACTATTTCAGAAATATTCTCTCAAACTCAGTAGTCATCTCTAGCCATTTTTTCACCATAATTTGACCATATCATTATGCCAGTCACCCCACCTATTCTGTGGGGTGACTGTTTACTAGCTTATGCATGGTACCTCAGATTCATAAGAAACAGAAGCTTTTCCCACAATGTCTAGGCCTGGAAGATAATATCATCAGCACTTAATCTATTAAAGATGATCAATTTTGCAGTTGATAGTGAGAAGCACTGCAATAGAATTTACACTAAATAATATACGGTTCATTTTGCCTTATGACTATTAGATAGGAGTTGACAGTAATTCAGGGGTAAGAATGGAAAAAGTATTAAGTAGATGGCATTTCTACTAAAAGATGAAATGAATTATTTGAAGAGGAAAATAAGACTGAAGGGGCTATACCAAGGGCTCAGTGTCAAAAGCAAACCTGAAAAGTGTAAGAAAAGAAGAAAGAAATGTAAGGCAGTCTCACCTCAGTGTATGGAATTTTGCTGGTTTGTAAATAATTCTAGGGAATTTAAAATATTTCTTTGAACTCATCATCAAAAATCTCATGAGGACAATGCCATTTGATTATGTCTGATTCTTTAAGAAACATATAAAGAAATATGTCTCTCCTAAAATCAATGAGATAAATAATGTTTGGATCTGTTGTTAAGAATATTTTCATTTAATCTGGACTGTTAATTTAGTGAAAATATTAGGCATTAAATGAGGAAGGTGAGCTCATTGTTGAAGGCCAACTATAAGGCATACATTTTGACAGGGACTTCCCTGCTGGCTCAGAGAGTAAAGCGTCTGCCTACAATGTGGGAGACCCGGGTTAGATCCCTGGGTTGGGAAGATTCCCTGGAGAAGGAAATGGCAACCCACTCCAGTGCTCTTGCCTGGAAAATCCCATGGAGAATCCTGGTAGGCTACAGTCCATGGGGTCTCAAAGAGTCGGACATGACTGAGTGACTTCACTTTCACTTTTACATACTTTAACTCTCTTAATGAAGAAACATATATTATTATAGAGGTTGATATTTCATTTTATACAAAAAGAAAATGTGACAATGAAATTAAACAATATCAAACCTTTGAAACTCTGCTTCCTCTACTCTTTCCACTTCACAAGATTTTTTCTAGCTTGATGTGAAAATATAAAAATACAGATCTGATCATTGGCCAAGTTGTGAAGATTGTCATTGAAGTATTCAAGCTTTATTTTGGGATCAGGGGAGGGATGGGGCATTTTCTTCCTCTCATTTCTGCATTGATCTTCATTTCCCAGGCTACTTGTACCTTCTTGATTCCTCTTGTCTTAGAGAAAAACCAACTGATGATCTCATTTGTGCAGATATGTTACCCATTATGCACATCATGAAAAATGAAGTCTAATGGACTTAAGAAATAAAAATCAAATAGTTGAGTTTCAAAAAAGAGTGGCACTTAGATGAAAGACATAGTTGGACAAAAAATAAGCAGCTCAGTCTTCGAGGAAACTGATACTTTGTTTGAGCATGAAGGTAGCACCTTGAGCAACTATATAGATACTGTTTCCTCAGGGCTTTTCATATTGTTATCCCATAGTGTTAACAAATACTACTGGAAAAATGTCTGCATGGGCAATTTAGCTTAGGAAATTTTGACATATTTAATTTGTTCAAATAATACGGTCTAGTGCCTACAGTATGTGAGAGAGTTATAGGAACTGGGTATACAACTTTTACAAATAAGAGTTGTGTCTGTGTGAAAGTTAATTACCAGTGGGGAGTAGATGTATAATAAATAAATAAATGAAAAAATATAATTTTGTTAACAATGGGTCTGATGAAAATCATTTTATAAGAGGGTGTTACAGGAGATAAGAATTGGATAGAGATTTTTGTAGTTTTTAAAGTCCAGCTAGAATTGTAGTTAGGGCCAAGTTTAAATAATCACATTATTCTTCTCACCCTTTTAAAAAATAAGTAGGTTGCTCTAATACATACACTTGAAATGAAGAAAATATCTCTCTGAAGCATGTAGAAATGTTTTCTTGGAGGATGAAAATGTCAAAGTTTTTATATATAAAGCACAGATATACATAAAACAGATAAGTGGGCAGTATATTTGTGGTTATAATATTTTAAGAGGAGTGATTAAGGAAACAATGTTTAAAATGTGCCTTTAGAGAGCACTATTCTCCAGTACTTTGGCCACCTCTTGGGAAGAGTTGACTCATTGGAAAAGACTCTGATGCTGGGAGGGATTGGGGACGGGAGGAGAAGGGGACAACAGAGGATGAGATGGCTGGATGGCATCACCGACCTAATGGATGTGAGTTTGAGTGAACTCCGGGAGTTGGTGATGGACAGGGAGACCTGGCATGCTGCAATTCATGGGGTTGAAAGAGTCGGACACGACTGAGCGACTGAAATGAACTGATTGATAAGAGAAAGAAGATTAAGGAATACAGCCCTAGCTTATATCTGAAGGGTTAGGCAAGATAACTACTCATGGAGCAACTAGGAAACGCCATCCAAGCGCAGAGGTTGGCCGATCATCTGTACAGATCATATTCAGTAAAACTGAGAGGTTCTTTCTTCTCAGGAGGCTTCCCAGAGTACGTTGTCAACTACATTAACAAACCAGTTGTAGTCTGTGAAGTATATTATATATATAAGATATAGCTATTTTTAACTATTGAAGATTGAAAATAAGGAAGGCTATAACCCCAAATATTTCTAAATTCAAAGGATGTTGACTGAGAATACTGTTACGGAGTGAGAGTTTAGTCCTTATTTTTTCTGGCTTAGAAACATTTTAGAATCCATTATAATGGCAACTCTCCTGAAGTTAGATGTGATATAATTTTAACAACAGTCTTGAAAGATGTAGAGAACATCAGGTTAGGTGATACAAGATTTCAGTCCTGATACTACCTAGGTGGCCAAAAATAAGTCCTATTGACTTTTCTTCATCTGTATTATCAGACAGGCAAATTATTGTGCGGCCATTCTTCTACTGAAGAAAAGAGTTTAGTTGTTCAAAAATTACTGAATGGTTAATATTGTGATATGGTTTTGTGTTTGTGAAATATCAGCTTGGCCTGGCTCCAGTGAACTTCTGCCTCTGGGAAAAGCAGATCATTGCAGGGGGGGATGGTAATTGACTGGTATGGTGATTAGTGCCTCAGTCAGCAGAGACACAGCTTCAAAGGGGTGCAGTTGAAATGATGCAAATCTGCACTTGAAAATGGCAGTTTGCCCTCTTTCAGCACAGGTTCTGTTACCCAAAGGAGAACATCTCAATAATGATGTGTCTGCTAAGGTGTGTATTAAAAACTGTTTGCAAATTAAACTCAAGTATAGCTAAATGGTAGGCAGTTCCATGAACAATTCTATAAACAGCTTAGCTGGCTGCCTTATTTGGCAACCTTTCCTATTTGGATGAAGTCTGAATTACTTTGCCACATGCAAGTAGTTTCTTTTTTTTTTCTTTCTTTTTTATTTTTTTTTCCTTTTTTATTTTTTATTTCTAATTTTATTTTATTTTTAAACTTTACATAATTGTATTAGTTTGCCAAATATCAAAATGAATCCGCCACAGGTATACATGTGTTCCCCATCCTGAACCCTCCTCCCTCCTCCCTCCCCATACCATCCCTCTGGGTCGCCCCAGTGCACTAGCCCCAAGCATCCAGTATCGTGCATCGAACCTGGACTGGCAACTCGTTTCTTACATGATATTTTACATGTTTCAATGCCATTCTCCCAAATCTTCCCACCCTCTCCCTCACCCACAGAGTCCATAAGACTGTTCTATACATCAGTGTCTCTTTTGCTGTCTTGTACACCGGGTTATTGTTACCATCTTTCTAAATTCCATATATCTGCGTTAGTATACTGTATTTATGTTTTTCCTTCTGGCTTACTTCACTCTGTATAATAGGCTCCAGTTGCATCCACCTCATTAGAACTGATTCAAATGTATTCTTTTTAATGGCTGAGTAATACTCCATTGTGTATATGTACCACAGCTTTCTTATCCATTCCTCTGCTGATGGACATCTAGGTTGCTTCCATGTCCTGGCTATTATAAACAGTGTTGCAATGACCATTGGGGTACATGTGTCTCTTTCCCTTCTGGTTTCCTCAGTGTGTATGCCCAGCAGTGGGATTGCTGGATCATAAGGCAGTTCTATTTCCAGTTTTTTAAGGAATCTCCACACTGTTCTCCATAGTGGCTGTACTAGTTTGCATTCCCACCAAAAGTGTAAGAGGGTTCCCTTTTCTCCACACCCTCTCCAGCATTTATTATTTGTAGACTTTTGGATCGCAGCCATTCTGACTGGTGTGAAATGGTACCTCATAGTGGTTTTGATTTGCATTTCTCTGATAATGAGTGATGTTGAGCATCTTTTCATGTGTTTGTTAGCCATCTGTATGTCTTCTTTGGAGAAATGTCTATTTAGTTCTTTGCCCCATTTTTTGATTGGGTCGTTTATTTTTCTGGAGTTGAGCTGGAGGAGTTGCTTGTATATTTTTGAGATTAGTTGTTTGTCAGTTGCTTCATTTGCTATTATTTTCTCCCATTCTGAAGGCTGTCTTTTCACCTTGCTGATAGTTTCCTTTGATGTGCAGAAGCTTTTTAGGTTAATTAGGTCCCATTTGTTTATTTTTGCTTTTATTTCCAATATTCTGGGAGGTGGGTCATAGAGGATCCTGCTGTGATGTATGTTGGAGAGTGTTTTGCCTATGTTCTCCTCTAGGAGTTTTATAGTTTCTGGTCTTACGTTTAGATCTTTAATCCATTTTGAGTTTATTTTTGTGTATGGTGTTAGAAAGTGTTCTAGTTTCATTCTTTTACAAGTGGTTGACCAGATTTCCCAGCACCACTTGTTAAAGAGATTGTCTTTAATCCATTGTATATTCTTGCCTCCTTTGTCAAAGATAAGGTGTCCATATGTGCGTGGATTTGTCTCTGGGCTTTCTATTTTATTCCATTGATCTATATTTCTGTCTTTGTGCCAGTACCATACTGTCTTGATAACTGTGGCTTTGTAGTAGAGCCTGAAGTCAGGTAGGTTGATTCCTCCAGTTCCATTCTTCTTTCTCAAGATCGCTTTGGCTATTCGAGGTTTTTTGTATTTCCATACAAATTGTGAAATTATTTGTTCTAGCTCTGTGAAGAATACTGTTGGTAGCTTGATAGGGATTGCATTGAATCTATAGATTGCTTTGGGTAGTATACTCATTTTCACTATATTGATTCTTCCAATCCATTAACATGGTATATTTCTCCATCTATTAATGTCCTCTTTGATTTCTTTCACCAGTGTTTTATAGTTTTCTATATATAGGTCTTTAGTTTCTTTAGGTAGATATATTCCTAAGTATTTTATTCTTTCCATTGCAATGGTGAATGGAATTGTTTCCTTAATTTCTCTTTCTGTTTTCTCATTATTAGTGTATAGGAATGCAAGGGATTTCTGTGTGTTGATTTTATATCCTGCACCTTTACTATAGTCATTGATTAGTTCTAGTAATTTTCTGGTGGAATCTTTAGGGTTTTCTATGTAGAGGATCATGTCATCTGCAAATAGTGAGAGTTTTACTTCTTCTTTTCCAATTTGGATTCCTTTTATTTCTTTTTCTGCTCTGATTGCTGTGGCCAAAACTTCCAAAACTATGTTGAATAGTAATGGTGAAAGTGGGCACCCTTGTCTTGTTCCTGACTTTAGAGGAAATGCTTTCAATTAATGTTTGCTGTGGGTTTGTCATATATAGCTTTTATTGTGTTAAGGTATGTTCCTTCTATTCCTGCTTTCTGGGGAGGTTTTATCATAAATGGGTGTTGAATTTTGTCAAAGGCTTTCTCTGCAACTATTGAGATAATCATATGGTTTTTATTTTTCAATTTGTTAATGTGGTGTATTACATTGATTGATTTGCGGATATTGAAGAATCCTTGCATCCCTGGGATAAAGCCCACTTGATCATGGTGTATGATCTTTTTAATGTGTTGTTGGATTCTGATTGCTAGAATTTTTTTTTTTTCCAATTTTATTTTATTTTATTTTTTTTTTAATTCTCTTTATTACTTTTAAAAAAAAATCACATGCTCCCCATTGCTAGAAAATCACATGATTGCTAGAATTTTGTTAAGGATTTTTGCATCTATGTTCATCAGTGATATTGGCCTGTAGTTTTCTTTTTTTGTGGGATCTTTGACAGGTTTTGGTATTAGGGTGATGGTGGCCTCATAGAATGAGTTTGGAAGTTTACCTTTCTCTGCAATTTTCTGGAAGAGTTTGAGCAGGATAGGTGTTAGCTCTTCTCTAAATTTTTGGTAGAATTCAGCTGTGAAGCCATCTGGACCTGGGCTTTTGTTTGCTGGAAGATATTTGATTACAGTTTCAATTTCCGTGCTTGTGATGGGTCTGTTAAGATTTTCTATTTCTTCCTGGTCCAGTTTTGGAAAGTTGTACTTTTCTAAGAATTTGTCCATTTCTTCCACGTTGTCCATTTTATTGGCATGTAATTGTTGATAGTAGTCTCTTATGATCCTTTGTATTTCTGTGTTGTCTGTTGTGATCTCTCCATTTTCGTTTCTAATTTTGTTGATTTGATTTTTCTACCTTTGTTTCTTGATGAGTCTGGCTAATGGTTTGTCAATTTTATTTATCCTTTCAAAGAACCAGCTTTTGGTTTTGTTGATTTTTGCTATGGTCTCTTTTGTTTCTTTTTGCATTTATTTCTGCTCTAATTTTTAAGATTTCTTTCCTTCTACTAACCCTGGGGTTCTTCATTTCTTCCTTTTCTAGTTGCTTTAGGTGCAGAGTTAGGTTATTTATTTGACTTTTTTCTTGTTTCTTGAGGTGTGCCTGTATTGCTATGAACTTTCCCCTTAGGACTGCTTTTACCGTGTCCCACCGGTTTTGGGTTGTTGTGTTTTCATTTTCATTCGTTTCTATGCAAATTTTGATTTCTTTTTTGATTTCTTCTGTGATTTGTTGGTTATTCAGCAGCGTGTTGTTCAGCCTCCATATGTTGGAATTTTTAATAGTTTTTCTCCTGTAATTGAGATCTAATCTTACTGCATTGTGGTCAGAAAAAATGCTTGGAATGATTTCTATTTTTTTGAATTTACCAAGGCTAGCTTTATGGCCCAGGATGTGATTTATCCTGGAGAAGGTTCCATGTGTGCTTGAGAAAAAGGTGAAATTCATTGTTTTGGGATGAAATGTCCTATAGATATCAATTAGATCTAACTGGTCTATTGTATCATTTAAAGTTTGTGTTTCCTTGTTAATTTTCTGTTTAGTTGATCTATCCATAGGTGTGAGTGGGGTATTAAAGTCTCCCACTATTATTGTGTTATTGTTAATTTCTCCTTTCGTACTTGAGTCCCCAACAGGATAAACCCAAGGAGAAACACCCCAAGACACATATTAATCAAATTAACAAAGATCAAACACAAAGAACAAATATTAAAAGCAGCAAGGGAAAAACAACAAATAACACACAAGGGAATTCCCATAAGGATAACAGCTGATCTTTCAATAGAAACTCTTCAAGCCAGGAGGGAATGGCAAGACATACTTAAAGTGATGAAAGAAAATAACCTACAGCCCAGATTATTGTACCCAGCAAGGATCTCATTCACGTATGAAGGAGAAATCAAAAGCTTCTCAGACAAGCAAAAGCTGAGAGAATTCTGCACCACCAAACCAGCTCTCCAACAAATACTAAAGGATATTCTCTAGACAGGAAACACAAAAACGGTGTATAAGTTCGAACCCAAAACAATAAAGTAAATGGCAACGGGATCATACTTATCAGTAATTACCTTAAACGTAAATGGGTTGAATGCCCCAACCAAAAGACAAAGACTGGCTGAATGGATACAAAAACAAGACCCCTACATATGTTGTCTACAAGAGACCCACCTCAAAACAGGGGACACATACAGACTGAAAGTGAAGGGCTGGAAAAAGATTTTCCATGCAAATAGGGACCAAAAGAAAGCAGGAGTAGCAATACTCATATCAGATAAAATAGACTTTAAAACAAAGGCTGTGAAAAGAGACAAAGAAGGTCACTACATAATGATCAAAGGATCAATCCAAGAAGAAGATATAACAATTATAAATATATATGCACCCAACATGGGAGCACCACAGTACGCAAGTAGTTTCTTATGTAAATCTCTGGACACTTAGATCATCTGTTTAAAATCTTTCTTTAAAATCATTAGAAATTCTGGTCCTATCAAAATAACTCTCCATTAAGTGATTGGATGTTTTGCTCCCAGTGTGTTCCTGACTTATTTGCCTCTGTGCCTGGATTTGCTAAGTTGTAACTCTAATGTGTCATAACTCCAAGCTCCTTTTTTAGAGGAAAGTTCTCATAACTACATCTTGGATGGAGCCAGATCTTTGGTTACCCTGACATGGTCCTAAAAATTTACTTCCACAATAGCTGCCTTCTATTTAATGGAACCATCAGGTAACTGGGTTTTAGAAGTCACAGAGATGACATGAGACTGAGTTTTGGAGGTGATTTTAACAAATATTTGAGTATTTAAGACAGTTACAGCCTTATTAATTTGAACTATTATTTAAAAATCTTTGATTAATTGAATTACCTATATGCACACACAATTATGTTTAAAATGTGTCAGTATTTCACCTGTTTTGTCTGTATAAGAAAATTGTAGCCTCAGGATGAATAGCTTTGAGCTATCAACAATTTTTAGCTTAATTTACTTTAATCTCTTTTGGCAATTTATCAAAATATAAGTGTCTCCTTTTGGTCTCTGTCCAGCTCATGAGATTATCAAATAAAATAGTGTGTTTATGTTTCAGAGATTTGTTTTAGAAAAGGGAGGAACAGGAGTAGCTGATATATATAGGATACTTTAAGATAGATTTTGTGTTTCCCTTCTTTCATACAATTTTCTGTGTGTGTGTGTGTGTGTGTGTGTGTATAAAGGGATATATCCATGTATATGGATATATTCCTTTTTCTTCTTGTACCAGTTTCCTTTAACTTAATTTATTTACTAATCATCTCTGAGAAAGACTTTTTATCATGATTTTTCTGTTTGACTTGATTAATGATTCCAGTTTTTCAGTGATACTAAAGAGCTGACTTTAGAAATATATCTATCTATGTAAAAATACATTCCTTTGTGAGCAGCTCTTCCCACAGGGATGGTGTTGGTTTTGGTGCTGAGGGTGATGTATTATTATGAGACGGGTACATTTGTTAAGATTATATATCTCTATTTAGACATTACATTGCATGCAATTTAAATTTATCTGGAGGCCAATAATATATTTATTCTTTATGTCATTAGCAAGATTCTATGAATGAATACAAATTAAAATGAGGTGTATTTTCACCTAATTTGTTTTAAATATATTAGTTTAATAATGATAATATTTAGAATTGGCAAGGCTGTGGGGAAAATTACTGTTTAATAGTTTGTAATACATAATTTATGACAATAAAAAATGCTTCAAAACTTTGAGAGAAGAATGTTACAGAATCTATCAGATTTAAACATATGCATATTTTTGATGTGGTGATGATATAGATTTCTTCAACAGACATATTCAAACCACTAAGTAAATATTTCTGTAAGGGATGCTCCTTATGGCCCTGTATGTGAGGCAAAATATTAGAAATAAAATAAATTCCAAGCAAAAATGGACTGGTTAAAAGAACTATGTTGTAACCATAAAATGGAATAATGTTTGTATGTGTGTGTAAGTTTCTCAGTCATGTTTGACTCTTTGTGACCCCACGGACTGTAGCCTACCAAGCTCCTCTGTCCATGGGATTTCTCAGGCAAGAATACTGGCTTGGGTAACTATTCTCTTCTCCGGGGGATCTTCCCAGTGCAGAAATCAAACTCGGGTCTCCCACACTGCAGGCAGATTCTTAACCATCTGAGCCACCAGGGAAGCCCCAAATAGAATAATATGTAGCAATTAAAATGAAGGAGAATTAATAAATACCGACAAGTAGTGTTCATGCAAATTTTAATTAGAATTTCATTTACTTTTTTTTTAAATTTCATGTATATTATTGCATTGTGTGTGCTTTCATATGGAGTAAACATATTAAAGAATGTTCATGTACCTACACACAAACGCACATCTGAAGAGAGTGCACTAGACTGGTGATTGAGGGTCCATGAGTGCTTACGGTTGGGAGAGGTCCTTTGACGGTAAAGTTTGTATCACTCTATCTGTATGTACTATTTTATAACGGTACAACTTACACAAAATAAATGCTTTTTATTTAAGTTATCCTTCTTTTGTTCAGAACTATGTTTTAGAAAAGAGTTTTGGCATATTTTTCCTTTCAGGTCAATTCAAAAACCTACATTCTGCTAAAGTGTTGAGGAATCATTAAGCCAGTATCCTGCCAGTAAATGGAACATTTATCAGATGCACATGTAAACACATGATCCAAAGGAGGGGAAGTTTTTAAAAATGGTGTGTTGTCAGTAGCATTCTCCTCATGCTGGGAAAACAAATGAGAATGCTGATCTAACCCCTTTATATTCATAAAACCATTCAATCTTTAAAACAACCTTTTCGGATGGTAATGTTACTTTCCCATTTAACAGAGAATGAAACTGAGGCACAGAGAGGTTGTCTAACATATTGAAGGTACTTAGAAGAAAGAATCAACTGAAATGTGAAAAATAAAGTATTTACACAGATTTATTTAAGATGGAAGTTGAAAGTGTTACTCACTCAGTCATGTCCAACTCTTTGTGAGCCCATGGACTGTAGCCTGCCAAGCTCCTCTGTCTTTGGAATTCTCCAGGCAAGAATACTGGAGTGGGTTGCCATTTCCTTCTCTGGGGCATCTTCCTGACCCAGGGATTGAACCCAGGTCTCCCACATTGCAGACAGATTCTTCACTGTCTGAGTCACCACTAAAGCTTTTACTAATTACTACCAGTTGAACTTCAGTCTGGTTATATATCTCTACCTAAGATACCTCCTATCTGGGATTAGTATGGGTATATGTGACTAACTTTCATGGACACACAACATATACCAGGACATTGTTATATTTAAAAAATATTTAAGCTATAACTTAAGTTCACATTTTTATCATCTCACATCCTAGTAAAGTAATGCTATACATGAACCGTGAAATTCTTGATGTTCAAGCTGGTTTTAGAAAAGGCAGAGGAACCAGAGATCAAATTGCCAGCATCCAATGGATCATCAAAAAAGCAAGAGAGTTCCAGAAAAACATCTGTTTCTGTTTTATTGACTATGCCAAAGCCTTTGACTGTGTGGATCACAATAAACTGTGGAAAATTCTGAAAGAGATGGGAATACCAGACCACCTGATCTGCCTCTTGAGAAATTTGTATGCAGATTAGGAAGCAACAGTTAGAACTGGACATGGGACAACAGACTGGTTCCAAATAGGTAAAGGAGTATGTCAAGGCTGTATATTATCACCCTGCTTATGCAGAGTACATCATGAGAAACGCTGGACTGGAAGAAACACAAGCTGGAATCAAGATTGCTGGGAGCAATATCAATAACCTCAGATATGCAGATGACACCACCATTATGGTAGAAAGTGAAGATGAACTAAAAAGACTCTTGGTGAAAGTGAAAGTGGAGAGTGAAAAAGTTGGCTTAAAGCTCAACATTCAGAAAACGAAGATCATGGCATCTGGTTCCATCACTTCATGGGAAATAGATGGGGAAACAGTGGAAACAGTGACAGACTATTTTTTTGGGCTCCAAAATCACTGCAGATGGTGACTGCAGCCATGAAATTAAAAGACGCTTACTCCTTGGAAGGAAAGTTATGGCCAACCTAGATCGCATATTCAAAAGCAGAGACATTACTTTGCCAACAAAGGTCCATCTAGTTAAGGCTATGGTTTTTCCTGTGGTCATGTATGGATGTGAGAGTTGGACTGTGAAGAAGGCTGAGCGCTGAAGAATTGATGCTTTTGAACTGTGGTGTTGGAGAAGACTCTTGAGAGTCCCTTGGACTGCAAGGAGATTCAACCAGTCCATTCTGAAGGAGATCAGCCCTGGGATTTCTTTGGAAGGAATGATGCTAAAGCTGAAACTCCAGTACTCTGGCCACCTCATGCGAAGAGTTGACTCATTGGAAAAGACTCTGATGCTGGGAGGGATTGGGGGCAGGAGGAGAGGGGGACAACAGAGGATGAAATGGCTGGATGGTATCTCTGACTCAATGGACATGAGTCTGAGTGAACTCCGGGAGTTGGTGATGGACAGGGAGGCCTCCGTGCTGTGATTCATGGGGTCTCAAAGAGTCGGACACGACTGAGCCACTGAACTGAACTGAACTGAATGTCTGTAAGGTTTAATATTAAAATTTAAACTATAATGCCAGGAAATTAATTTGTTTCATATAACAACCCTGAAAAAAGCAATTGATACGTGGTTAGTTATTGATACATTCCTGGAAGGTCCATAATGAAACCCAGGTTTTCTGACCTCAAAATCAATATAATTTGATTCTACACACCATGTATTCATGCTTCTTTCTCTGTGCCTTGACCATGCCATTGTCCTTGTTCATTCTCTAAATTATAACTTTATAACATTTAGAATTGTCTAAATTCTTGTGTCAAAGACTAGCTTATATTATCTTTTCTGAAGTCTGCATATCATACTGTTATTTTCCCTTCTGAAAGTTATTTTGCACATGCATTAGTTCAGGAGTGCTCATTCTCTCTCCCTTTTTTGGAGAAGGTGCTGAATTGTATTCCTTGCACTATCAGACATGCTATTAAGTGAGAAATATATACAGTATAGGTTTTATGTAAACATCTTATGAGCAATGGTATTTCACAGGCACACTGGAAAGAAATAGACATTATTACAAAGAAAGTCTCATGGCAGTGAGGGACTGAACATTGAACTTGGAATTCTAAGGTATGAAGAAGCTCTTGATTTTGGCTAATGAATGTTTGGGAATAAAACTACCAAAGACAAAAGAAAGTTACTGGGGTTCTTCAACCTGACTGTCAGGGGAATAATGACCAGGCTCTGAGAGCAGCACTCTCTCATTTCTGGAAGCAAGGTCTGGAACTGGTTTGCCTGGGCTTCAGGGTTCAATGCAGTTCCCTTTGGATGGATTCAGTTCTATGAATGTTGTTAAATTTCATTAAATGACTTTGAACACAGCGCAACATTTTATATTTGGTGGAACATGACTTAACCTAATCTGGAGGTTTTTCAGCTAACACATTCTAGGTGCTCCGTAAGTATACAGAATAAATGAATGACAATTTATAGGAAACCTTCTAAATTATTGGCTATTAGGTGTGTCTAGTGATAATGTAAGTTCAGATTCCTAACTTTAGATTTCTAAAAGGCAGAGGCTGAGAGAAGGACTTGTGGGTAAGTGGTTCATTTTGGAAAACAGAATGAAGGTTGTAAATGGGGGTGAGCAAGACAAGGAATGAATGTAAGTGAATCTAAGACTGTGATAAGATGGCTACCATTGATCCCCTGGCTCCTATCTACTGATGATCTAGGTTTTCCTTATAAAATAATATACAAATAAAGGGCTTTCCCTGTGGCTCAGATGGTAAAGAATCTGCCTGCATTGCAGAAGACCTGGGTTGTATCCCTAGCTCTGGAAGATCCCCTGGAGAAGGGAATGGCTACCCACTCTAGTATTATGGCCTGGAAAATCCCATGGACAGAGGAGCCTGGTAGGCTGCAGTCCATGGGGTCGCTAAGAGTCGGACACGACTGAGCGACTTCCTTTCACTTTTCATTTTCATGCATTGGAGAAGGAAATGGCAACCCACTCCAGTGTTCTTGCCTGGAGAATCCCAGGGACGGGGGAGCCTGGTGGGCTGCCGTCTATGGGGTTGCACAGAGTCGGACACGACTGAAGTGATTTAGCAGCAGCAGATGACACCTATTCTTTTGCCATTGCCCCCAAGATGATTGTGGACTCCCTCTCTGAGAGCACTGCCATCTCCCTGGAAGGGTGCATGGTCCAGCTCTTCTCTGAGCACTTCTTTGGTGGAGTGGGCATCATCCTTCTCACTGTGATGACCTATGACCATTCCGTGGCCATCTGTAAGCCTCTTCACTATGTGACCATCATGAGGCCTTGGATGTGCTGCCTTCTGCTGGGAGTGGCTTGGCTGGGGGCGGGGGGGGGGGTACATACATGAAACAATATAACTTCTCTTTATGTATCAAGTACCCTTCTGTGGCCCTAACATTATTGATCATTTTATGTGTGATTTGTTCCCACTGTTGGAACTGGCCTGCATGGACACCTGCACCCTGGGCCTCTTAGTCATCCTCAATGGTGGGGTGATGTGTGTCACCATCTTCCTGATTCTCATCACCTCCTATGTGGTCATTCTCTGCTCTGTGAAGTCCTGCAGCTCCAAAGGGTGGTGTAAAGCCCTCTCCACCTGCGGCTCCCACCTCATGGTGGTTATTATGTTCTTTGTGGCTTGTATGTTTTTGTATTTGAGGCCTGTGGCCACCTACCCCATAGACAAGGTAATGGCTGTGTCTTTTACCAACATTGCTCCCATGTTAAATCCCCTGATCTACACCTTGAGGAACACAGAGGTAAAAAATGCCACAAGGAAACTGTGGATGAAACAAGGGGCCTTGTGTGGTCATTAGCTTACATGCTAAGAGCAATTCTTTCCTGAAGGACAATGAGGTCTTACCTCCCATTCATTATAACCCACTTGGGACACAACAAATAATGCAAATCTGGTTAAGAATGCAAATCAATTTAAGGTAATAAAATTAGGTATTGCCTACGTCTCAAGTACATTTTATGCAATGCTAATGCTAAGTCACTTCAGTCGTGTCCGACTCTGTGTGACCCCATGGACGGCAGCCCACCAGGCTCTCCCGTCCCTGGGATTCTCCAGGCAAGAACACTGGAGTGGGTTGCCATTTCCTTCTCCAATGCAGGAAAGTGAAAAGTGAAAGTGAAGTCGCTCAGTCGTGTCTGACCCTCAGCGACCCCATGGACTGCAGCCCACCAGGCTCCTCCATCCATGGGATTTTCCAAGCAAGAGTACTGGAGTGGGGTGCCATTGCCTTCTCTGAAGTACATTTTATATTTCATCCCTTTTCTTAAGGCTCTCTGTCTCTCTCTTCCTTTTTAACCTGTCTTTTGCATAATTCAAGTCTTCCTCAATTCAGAACTTTTGTTTATCTGATTCCATTTACTTCTGGAATTCTCTTCCTAGCAATTTTGCTTGTCTCATTCCATCTTATTTTATCTACTTTCAGAAGAGTTCCCATCTTGTTAAACAAATTTTCCCTGATGACTTTTTCTGGTCATTTCCCTCTATTATTCCCTAATTCTCCATCTGGTTATATCCTTCACATTAATGATCAGAAGCTGTACTTTAAAAATTGTTTCTTTATTTTTATTTTCTCTGTTTCCCCCATAAGATTATAATCCCTGTAAGGGGAGACATTGTGTTTATTCATTCATGCTGCATGTGGAACACTGCCAGTCACTTGGCGCTCAATAAATGCTATTGAATGAATATAAGTCTAAAAGAAATAGATTTCTAAATATCTGCAAATTGGGTACAAAGTAAGGGAGAATACATAAATATTAACTCTTTAGGTAATAGAATCTTCCTATCTTTTTTGGAAGATAGAATCTTCCTATGGTTTTCATGCTGCCAAATGTCCTTTTTGGAAGTTCTAGAAGGCAGTGTAATTTCAAGTTAGTAGTTTATTGTTTAATATGGAAGACACCACTACAAACATTCTCTACTTTTTTTATATTTCTTTAGATGAGCTGAATAAGAAATAGCCATGTCAGCATAATTCAGAATCTGTTGTCTATATTTTGAAGTTATATAATCCTTTATGAGCAGAGAACAACTATATAGACATAAATTTTTCTTTAACTATAGGAAGAACTATCCTTGCTGTTAAATGTGAGAGCTTAGTTTATAAATCCAAAAGATGGTGTATGATCTTTTTAATGTGTTGTTGGATTCTGGTTGCTGGAATTTTCTTAAGGATTTTTGCATCTATGTTCATCAGTGATATTGGCCTGTAGTTTTCTTTTTTTTGTGGGATCTTTGACAGGTTTTGGTATTAGGGTGATGGTGGCCTCATAGAATGAGTTTGGAAGTTTACCTTCCTCTGCAATTTTCTGGAAGAGTTTGAGCAGGATAGGTGTTAGCTCTTCTCTAAATTTTTGGTAGAATTCAGCTGTGAAGCCATCTGGACCTGGGCTTTTGTTTGCTGGAAGATTTTTGATTACAGTTTCAATTTCTGTGCCTGTGATGGGTCTGTTAAGATTTTCTATTTCTTCCTGGTCGAGTTTTGGAAAGTTGTATTTTTCTAAGAATTTGTCCATTTCTTCAATATCCGCAAATCAATCAATGTAATACACCACATTAACAAATTGAAAAATAAAAACCATATGATTATCTCAATAGTTGCAGAGAAAGCCTTTGACAAAATTCAACACCCATTTATGATAAAAACTCTCCAGAAAGCAGGAATAGAAGGAACATACCTCAACATAATAAAAGCTATATATGACAAACCCACAGCAAACATTATCCTCAATGGTGAAAAATTGAAAGCATTTCCTCTAAAGTCAGGAACAAGACAAGGGTGCCCACTTTCACCATTACTATTCAACATAGTTTTGGAAGTTTTGGCCACAGCAATCAGAGCAGAAAAAGAAATAAAAGGAATCCAAATTGGAAAAGAAGAAGTAAAACTCTCACTATTTGCAGATGACATGATCCTCTACATAGAAAACCCTAAAGATTCCACCAGAAAATTACTAGAACTAATCAATGACTATAGTAAAGTTGCAGGATATAAAATCAACACACAGAAATCCCTTGCATTCCTATACACTAATAATGAGAAAACAGAAAGAGAAATTAAGGAAACAATTCCATTCACCATTGCAACGGAAAGAATAAAATACTTAGGAATATATCCACCTAAAGAAACTAAAGACCTATATATAGAAAACTATAAAACACTGGTGAAAGAAATCAAAGAGGACATTAATAGATGGAGAAATATACCATGTTAATGGATTGGAAGAATCAATATAGTGAAAATGAGTATACTACCCAAAGCAATCTATAGATTCAATGCAATCCCTATCAAGCTACCAACAGTATTCTTCACAGAGGTAGAACAAATAATTTCACAATTTGTATGGAAATACAAAAAACCTCGAATAGCCAAAGCGATCTTGAGAAAAAAGAATGGAACTGGAAGAATCAACCTACCTGACTTCAGTCTCTACTACAAAGACACAGTTATCAAGACAGTATGGTACTGGCACAAAGAAAGAAATATAGATCAATGGAATAAAATAGAAAGCCCAGAGATAAATCCACGCACATATGGACACCTTATCTTTGACAAAGGAGGCAAGAATATACAATGGATTAAAGACAATCTCTTTAACAAGTGGTGCTGGGAAATCTGGTCAACCAGTTGTAAAAGAATGAAACTAGAACACTTTCTAACACCATACACAAAAATAAACTCAAAATGGATTAAAGATCTAAACGTAAGACCAGAAACTATAAAACTCCTAGAGGAGAACATAGGCAAAACACTCTCTGACATACATAACTGCAGAATCCTCTATGACCCACCTCCCAGAATATTGGAAATAAAAGCAAAAATAAACAAATGGGACCTAATTAACCTAAAAAGCTTCTGCACATCAAAGGAAACTATCAGCAAGGTGAAAAGACAGCCTTCAGAATGGGAGAAAATAATAGCAAATGAAGCAACTGACAAACAACTAATCTCAAAAATATACAAGCAACTCCTCCAGCTCAACTCCAGAAAAATAAATGACCCAATCAAAAAATGGGGCAAAGAACTAAATAGACATTTCTCCAAAGAAGACATACAGATGGCTAACAAACACATGAAAAGATGCTCAACATCACTCATTATCAGAGAAATGCAAATCAAGACCACTATGAGGTACCATTTCACACCAATCAGAATGGCTGTGATCCAAAAGTCTACAAATAATAAATGTTGGAGAGGGTGTGGAGGAAAGGGAACCCTCTTACACTGTTGGTGGGAATGCAAACTAGTACAGCCACTATGGAGAACAGTGTGGAGATTCCTTAAAAAACTGGAAATAGAACTGCCTTATGATCCAGCAATCCCACTGCTGGGCATACACACTGAGGAAACCAGAAGGGAAAGAGACACGAGTACCCCAATGTTCATCACAGCACTGTTTATAATAGCCAGGACATGGAAGCAACCTAGATGTCCATCAGCAGATGAATGGATAAGAAAGCTGTGGTACATATACACAATGGAGTATTACTCAGCCATTAAAAAGAATACATTTGAATCAGTTCTAATGAGGTGGATGCAACTGGAGCCTATTATACAGAGCAAAGTAAGCCAGAAGGAAAAACACCAATACAGTATACTAATGCATATATATGGAATTTAGAAAGATGATAACAATAACCCTTTATACGAGACAGAAGAAGTAACGCTGATGTATGGAACAGTCTTATGGACTCTGTGGGAGAGGGAGAGGGTGGGAAGATTTGGGAGAATGGCATTGAAACATGTAAAATATCATGTATGAAACGAGATGCCAGTCCAGGTTCAATGCACGATACTGGATGCTTGGGGCTGGTGCACTGGGACGACCTGGAGGGATGGTATGGGGAGGGAGGAGGGAGGAGGGTTCAGGAGGGGGAGCACATGCATATCTGTGATGGATTCATTTTGATGTTTGGCAAAACTAATACAATTATGTAAAGTTTAAAATAAATAAAATTAAAAAATAAATAAATAAATCCAAAAGATGTTATTTCTTCCAGATCTTACTTTGTTTGTCACTAGAGACACACTGATACTTTTCAAAACTGCATTGCTTAATAGGTATATGGGAATACTAAGGTTTTAGTCTAACATAGTGTTCCATTATGGTTTTCTTACATTTTAAAAATATATGATGTATATGATGATAAAAATTACAGTATCAGTTTAGTATTTTATACAAACATGACACATAAAACAGTATTTTATCTTAAACACAGAATGTGTATGTGCAAAGGTATTTCATATTAACTGTGAACTATTTTCAATAACTATGAACTACGTATACTTTTTGAAGAATCTTTGCCAAGTTAGAATGAAGCATCAGATACTCTAATAGGATTGGGATGTACAATAATGACTCAGGCAATACATTTGACTTTTGTCCTGGAGTTTATTTCCTCCAGAAGTCAAGAGCACTCAGATAAGATCAGATCAGATCAGTCCCTCAGTCGTGTCCGACTCTTTTCAACCCCATGAGTTGCAGCACGCCAGGCCTCCCTGTCCATCATCAACTCCCGGAGTTCACTCAGACTCATGTCCATCGAGTCAGTGATGAGATCCAGCCATCTCATCTTCTGTCGTCCCCTTCTCCTCTTGTCCCCAATCCCTCCAAGTATCAGAGTCTTTTCCAATGAGTCAACTCTTCTCATGAGGTGACCAAAGTACTAGACTTTCAGATTTAGTATCATTGCTTCCAAAGAAATCCCAGGGCTGATCTCCTTTACAATGGACTGGTTGGATCTCCTTGCAAACCGATGGACTCTCAAGAGTCTTCTCCAACACGACAGTTCAAAAGCATCAATTCTTCAGTGCTCAGCCTTCTTCACAGTCCAATTCTCACATCCATACATGACCACTGGGAAAACCATAGCCTTGACTAGACGAACCTTTGTTGGCAAAGTAATGTCTCTGCTTTTGAATATATTATCTAGGTTGGTCAAAACTTTCCTTCCAAGGAGTAAGCGTCTTTTAATTTCATGGCTGCAATCACCATCTGCAGTGATTTTGGAGCCCAGAAAAATAAAGTCTGACACTGTTTCCACTGTTTCCCCATCTATTTCCCATGAAGTGATGGGACAGGATGCCATGATTTTAGTTTTCTGAAGGTTGAGCTTTAAGCCAACTTTTTCACTCTCCTCTTTCACCTTCATCAAGAGGCTTTTTATTTCCTCTTCACTTTCTGCCATAAGGGTGGCGTCATCTGCATATCTGAGGTTATTGATATTTCTCCCGGCAATCTTGATTCCAGCTTGTGTTTCTTCCAGTCCAGCATTTCGCATGATGTACTCTGCATATAAGTTAAATAAACAGGGTGACAATATACAGCCTTGAGGTACTCCTTTTCCTATTTGGAACCAGTCTGTTGTCCCATGTCCAGTTCTAACTGTTGCTTCCTAATCTGCATACAAATTTCTCAAGAGGAAGATCAGGTGGTCTGGTATTCCCATCTCTTTCAGAATTTTCCACAGTTTATTGTGATCCACACAGTCAAAGGCTTTGGCATAGTCAATAAAACAGAAATAGATGTTTTTCTGGAACTCTCTTGCTTTTTTGATGATCCAGTGGATGTTGGCAATTTGATCTCTGGTTCCTCTGCCTTTTCTAAAACAACCTTGAACATCAGAAAGTTCACAGTTCACATATTGCTGAAGCCTGGCTTGGAGAATTTTAAGCATTACTTTACTAGCATGTGAGATGTGTGCAATTGTGCAGTAGTTTGAGCATTCTTTTCCATTGCCTTTCTTTGGGATTGGAATGAAAACTGAGCTTTTCCAGTCCTGTGGCCACTGCTGAGTTTTCCAAATTTGCTGGCATATTGAGTGCAGCATTTTCACAGCATCATCTTTCAGGATTTGGAATAGCTCAACTGGAATTCCATCACCTCCACTAGCTTTGTTCGTAGTGATGTTTCCTAAGGCCCACTTGACTTCACAATCCAGGATGTCTGGCTCTAGGTCAGTGATCACACCATTGTGATTATCTGGATCATGAAGATCTTTCTTGTACAGTTCTTCTGTGTATTCTTGCCATCTCTTCTTAATATCTTCTGATTCTGTTAGGTCCATACCATTTCTGTCCTTTATTGAGCCCATCTTTGCATGAAATGTTCCTTTGGCATCTCTGATTTTCTTGAAGAGATCCCTAGTCTTTCCCATTCTGTTGTTTTCCTCTATTTCTTTGCATTGATCACTGAAGAAGGCTTTCTTATATCGTCTTGCTATTCTTTGTAACTCAGCATTCAGATGTTTATATCTTTCCTTTTCTCCTTTGCTTTTAGCTTTTCTTCTTTTCACAGCTATTTGTAAGGCATTCCCAGACAGCCATTTGGCTTTTTTTGCATTTCTTTTCCATGGGGATGGTCTTGATCCCTGTCTCCTGTACAATGTCACAAACCCATTCCATAGCTCATCAGGCACTCTATCTATCAGATCTAGGCCCTTAAATCTATTTCTCACTTCCACTGTATAATCATAAGGGATTTGATTTAGGTCATACCTGAATAGTCTAGTGGTTTTCCCTACTTTCTTCAATTTAAGTCTGAATTTGGCAATAAGGAGGTCATGGTCTGAGCCACAGTCAGCTCCTGGTCTTGTTTTTGTTGACTGTATAGAGCTTCTGCATCTTTGGCTGCAAAGAATATAATCAATCTGATTTCAGTGTTGACCATCTGGTGATGTCCATGTGTAGAGTGTTCTCTTGTGTTGTTGGAAGAGGGTGTTTGTTATGACCAGTGCATTTTCTTGGCAAAACTCTATTAGTCTTTGCCCTGCTTCATTCCATATTCCAAGGCCAAATTTGGCTGTTACTCCAGGTGTTTCTTGACTTCCTACTTTTGCATTCCAGTCCCCTATAATGAAAAGGGCATCTTTTTTGGGTGTTAGTTCTAAAAGGTCTTGTAGGTCTTCATAGAACCGTTCAACTTCAGCTTCTTCAGCGTTACTTGTTGGGGCATAGACTTGGACTACTGTGATATTGAATGGTTTGCCTTGAAAACGAACAGAGGTCATTCTGTTGTTTTTGAGAGTGCATCCAAGTACTGCTCTTTGGACTCTTTTGTTGACCATGATGGCTACTCCATTTCTTCTGAGGGATTCCTGCCCACAGTAGTAGATATAATGGTCATCTGAGTTAAGTTCACCCATTCCAGTCCATTTCTGTTCACTGATTCCTAGAATGTTGACATTCACTCTTGCCATCTCTTGTTTGACCATTTCCAATTTACCTTTGTTCATGGACCTGACATTCCAGGTTCCTATGAATATTGCTCTTTACAGCATCGGACCTTGCTTCTGTCACCAGTCACATCCACAGCTGGGTATTCTTTTTGCTTTGGCTCCATCCCTTCATTCTTTCTGGAATTATTTCTCCACTGATCTCCAATAGCATATCAGGCACCTACTGACCTGGGGAGTTTCTCTTTCAGTATCCTATCATTTTGTCTTTTCATACTGTTCATGGGGTTCTCAAGGCAAGAATACTAAAGTGGTTTGCCATTCCCTTCTCCAGTGCACCACATTCTGTCAGATCTCTCCACCATGACCCGCCCATCTTGGGTTGCCCCACTGGCATGGCTTAGTTTCATTGAGTTAGACAAGTCTGTGGTCCTAGTGTGATTAGATTGACTAGTTTTCTATGAGTATGGTTTCAGTGTGTCTGCCTCTGATGCCCTCTTGCAACACATACTGTCTTACTTGTGTTTCTCTTACCTTGGGCATGGGGTATCTCTTCTTGGCTGCTCCAGCAAAGTGCAGCCAATGCTCCTTACCTTGGACAAGGGGTATCTCCTCACCACCGCCCTTCCTGACCTTCAATGTGGGATAGCTCCTCTAGGCCCTCCTGTGCCCATGCAGCCATGGCGTGGGGTTGGTCCTCCCAGCCGCTGCCCCTGGCCTCGGGCGTGGGGGCATGGGGTAGCTCCTCCCACCCACCGCCCCTGACCTCAGAAGCTGGGTAACTCCTCTCGTCACTGCCCCTGACCTTGGACGCTGTGTATCTCCTCTCGGCTGACCCCCTGACCTCGGACGTGGGGTAGCTCCTCTCTGCCGTTCCTGTGCCGTGGCAGTCTGGCACTCTCGGCTGCTGCCCCTGACCTCAGATGTGGGGTAACTCCTCTTGGCCACTGCCCTTCGGGCATGGGGTCCTCCCGGCTTCTGCCCCTGACCTCAGACGTGGGGTAGCTCCTCTCGGCCGAGCTTAGTGCGCCCATTGCAGCCACCTGAGCTTTAGCACGCCCTTCGCAAGATACTAAATAAGATATTAAAATGAAAATAAGGTCATAAGTTGATAATTGATATTCAGAAAATTTTAATGAAGTGGCACTTGTGTGACTGGATAGCTCTTGTTAGGTGAACAAAGGGGGCTTTTCTGAGAGTGTACTTCAAAACTGAGGTCTTAATAATGAGATAGGACCATCCTTAAGCACATCGGTGGGAAGGACACTCAGGACAAGAGAAAAGCTTGGGGGTACACTCTAAGATAGGAACCACCCTGAAGTGAAGATCAAGGTAATCTGTTTACAGAGGACTGGAGAGAATCTGGTAGAAGGTGAAATGCAAAAGGTAGGCAGAGCCATGATGAAAGAATCTACTATTTTCTAAATCTCAGGTTCAAAAAGAACACGGACTTCAAAATAACTCTATTAGAATAATAATTAAAATTCAAACTCTTCATGAGCTTATGGATGACACAGAAAATTGCTGTCAAATATCTTTGCACAGAACTTCCATTTGAATTTTGCTGCATCAATGGCAGAATGTAATATTTACTGTCTGCTTACAATATCTAAAATTTGAATTTCTAGATTCACTTTACAACTCTGTTCCCTGCTTCATGTCAAAGAAGAAGAAAAAATTCATGGCAGTGTTATAACCTTGAACTGTGTAAGAACATTTGAGGATCTTTTTTTTTTTCTGTTTTAATTGTGGAATTAAAGAATAGGGAAGATCACAATGAGATCCCTAACCTTAAATATTTGTAATATTTTGGTAATTTTCCAGCAGCAAAGTTAGATATAGAGTTTATCCCTTCTATTACTTAGGTAAAAGCTCTTCTGGCCATTGATGCAGAAATTATCTCCTGTCATTTAGATGCCAAAGATTTTTCTCTAATCTGTTCTAGACCTAAATAATAGGTCCCCCTAATTGTTTCACATGTTTGTTTCACATTTCATGTTTCACATGAAATAGCTTTACTCAATAAACATTTATTTAGCAGCTCAATGGATGACTTTTTTTTTTTATCTTTTGAAATAAACCTTGGTCTTACTGCTTATTTTTATAGAAACTTGCTGTTGCTAATATTAGATTGTAAACCATATGATATCTATTTCCGAATTGAAAAAATTTGATACTACTCACGATACAAAAATATCAAAGTGTAGGAATAAAATGGTGCTTTAATTTGAAGGAGAGTAGTGGTCAAAAAAAAAAAAATGCTGCAAGCATCAAACTTACTGGGAAACTTTAGATGAACTTATTTACTATTTCAGTTAGAAAATATAAGCCATCAGAAGAAATTTCTCCAGACTCTTACAACTTTATCTACTCATTTGCCAGCACCCATTTGGTTACATACAGCCTTCCCTGGTGATTCAGATGGTAAAGAATATGCTTTCAATGCAGGAGACCTGGGTTCAGTCCCTGGGTAGGAAGATCCCCTGAAGAAGGGAATGGCTACCCACTCTAGAACTCTTGCCTGGAGAATTCCATGGACAGAAGAGCTTGGTGGGCTACAGCTACATGGGGTTGCAAAGAGTCGGACACAACTGAGTGACTAACATTCAGTTATATGATAACCTCTTGATTCTTCTAAATGCATTTTCTGTTCTATCTGAAGGCAACCAACATCATACACACTGGACTTCATCTTAAACTTCACATGAAGACATTGGCCAAAAATATCTTCTATCTCTATTAATTCATCTGCATTTCCCTTTTTCTGAATCATTTTACATCAGCAAAGAACTAATCTATTATCTATCTCATTCTTAAAAATAAAATCTCTTGATCCCATTTCCTTTATCATCTATGACTTCATTTCATTCTCTTTGCTTTATAACAAAAATCAGAGGATTCTGTAATACCTGTCTCCAATTTCTCTCCTATTTTTCTTTAGCCATATTCATTCACACTTCAGTTATTATATTAACACTGAAAATGCTTTTTTCGATGTCATCTGTGACCTCTATGCCACTAGATACAGCACTCATCACTTGCTCCTCATATTACAAAATCCATCAGCAACATTTCATCCAGTCTTCTTTGGCACACTCTCTTTAAAAGACCACAATTCCCAAATTAACTCGTGGTCAGATGGCTTTCCTGAGGTTGAAATCTGGAAATTTAAGTTCCTCCATAGTATTCCTCTTGAGACTAACAGATTTCTTAAACTGAATAAGGCTAAAGCTGTGCCCTGGCTCTTCCTTCATCCCCAAACCTACTTCAGTTACAACATTCTCTGTCTCAGCCAGTCGCATATCTGGTCTCTCATTTTCACCCCATGTCTATCAGAAAATCTTTTTGGCTCAAACTTCAGTGGTGGTAGTGGTGGTTTAGTGGCCAAATCATGTCCGACTTTTGCAACCCTAGGGACTGTGGCCCACAAGGCTCCTCTGTCCATGGAATTTTCCTGGCAAGTATACTGGAATGTGTTGACATGCCCTCCTCTAGAGGATCTTCCTGACCTGGGGATCAAACCAACATCTCCTGCATTGCAGGCAGATTCTTTTCTACTGAGCCACAGGGAAAGCCTTCAGACCTGTTACCTAGTATCAGACTACTATCATTTTTCGCCTGAATTATTGAAATGCCTCAAACCTTTTTGCTGTTGTTCAGTCACTCGTGTCTGACTATTTGTGACCCCATGGACTGCAGCACACCAGGATTCCCTGTCCTTCATCATCTCCTGGAGCTTGCTGAAATTCATGTCCATCAAGTCGGTGATGCCATCCAACAATCTCATCCTCTGTCATCCCCTTCTCCTCCTGCCTTCAATCTTTCCCAGAATCAGGGTTGTTCTAATGAGTTGGCTCTCTGCATCAGGTGGCCAAAGTATTAGAGCTTCAGTTTCAACATCAGTCCTTCCAATGAATTTGTAGGGTTGATTTCCTTTAGGATGGACTGTTTTGATCTCCTTGCAGTCCAACAGGCTTTCAAGAGTCTTATCCAACACCAAAGTTCAAAAGTATTAATTCTTCAATGCTCAGCCTTTTTTATGGCCCAACTCCCATCCATATATGACTACTGGTGAAATCATAATTTTGACTAGACCTTTGTTGGCGAAGTAATCTCTCTGCTTTTTAATATGCTATCTAGGTTTATCACAACTTTTCTTCCAAGAAGCAAGCATCTTTTAATTTCTTGGCTACAGTTAACCTCTGCAGTGCTTCTGGTGCCCAAGAAGATAAAGTCTGTCACTGTGTCCACCATTTCCCCATATCTATTTGCCATGAATTGATGGGACCAGATGCCATGATCTTAGTTTTTTAAATGTTGAGTTTTAAGCCGTTTTTTTCACTCTCCTCTTTCACTTCATTCCTACTCTTCCTGTTTTTATTTTGGCATCTTCTGTTTTAGTACTCTATCCTCAACACAACACTCACTATTATCCATTAAACTAGTAAGTCAGATTGTATCACACTTTACAAGTCCTCTCCATGTCACTCAGAGTAAAATATAAAATTCTTACAATTAGTAAATCCAGGTAGCTCTAACTAGCTGCCCTGCTATCTCTCTGAACCTGACTCTGATGAATGACCCCTTACTGGCACAAGTCTGTTCCTCATACTTGACAGTGTGTTCTTGCTGTAGAGTCTTTACATGGGCTCTGCATTGTATATTTGTCTCTGCATGGTATAATTTGTTCCAGTCATCAGCATAGCTAATTCACTTTACATTTATAAATGGGAAGAGTTGATATTTTAGGTAGTACTGCCCTTGAGCCCAGGCAAGCAGGGCCACTATTCTTCTCTCCATATGTTGAAGGTCTTCTGAAAATTTTTCTAAACTCTCTTCTAGTATCTGGGACTAGGAAATACCTTCTAGTGGGATATTCCAGCCAGGGTTAAACTGCATGATTCTCATATTTGTCTTTCCCCTTCTGGGTTATCTCTGATGCTCTATCCCACCCATGAGGTCCACCAGATATTCTCCAAGGCACTGTATTCTTCACCTAAGAAGCTATATATGGCCCCGTGGTCAGGACCTTGGTTCCAGAAGGGCAGTTTAGCAAGCAAATAGCTTCCACTAGCTGGTTCTTTTTTCTTTCTTTTTTTTTTTATGATATTGTATTCAATTGATTACTAGGATGGTGTTCACATTGCTAACTTGGGTGACACAAGGCCTAGTAAGGATCTAAACTATATGTGGTCCCTTTCTGACCCTTGACTTGGGCCAGATGTCTGGCCCTTCTTGGCTCTCTGACTGCAGTACCACCATATATAGTGGTAAAGGCACACATCCTATATCCTGTTCATTTTTCCTACTGACACCCAAGAAGGTCATCCCAGTGCTTCTATAGGTTCTATGCTATGCATCTGTCAGTTGTTCAGAGGTGGCTGTGCTTAACTCCTGCAAGGGTTTTATGTTGCTCTATATTGTGGAACTGGTCCTCTCCTATTCCCATGGATGTGGTGGCACTGTGCTTTCCTGTGCTGGTGCTAAGCCATGAGTGATGAGGAATATAACTAGCAGGTATGGGACCACTTTTCTTTGTATGAAGTCAGGTCTTTCACCTATTGTGCCTACTTGTGGTGGTGAGTGGAAGGCAGGTTGTGGTCAGTGTTGAAAACATCACCTCCTAGGAATGCAGTGATTATAGCCTAAGGAATTTAAAGGATGACATGGTTGGAAGTAATTCTTTCCTCCTGCTGTGAAATTCCTAGTATGACCAGGAAATGAATTAGTGTTCACATTTTACATCAGTCTTTAGTCCTCACAATTTGTGTTTGTGCTCATTAATAAGGAAATATTGTTGAGAAAATAATTGGCCAGCGATAACTGTGGACAGTCCAATAAACAATGAAGCTTATCATTTATGATGTAAAGCATAATAAATATATGGTAAAAAGGAACTTCAGAAGCATTATTCCAAAATACAAGGGTTCTAAAGAGAACAGGAGGAAGTAGGTTCTAGAACTGAACAGGAAGAGATGCTTGGACACCAAGAAGTTTCTTTCTGTGCTCTTATTCGATAAAAAGCAAATACATAAGTACATCCTCTTTACCTGTGATTCTAAATTCCCAGCACTAAATCACTATATCTCACACACCCATTAATTTTGTAATATATTTTAGTCATATTATTATAGTAGAGTCCTTTATAAATTATATGGCTTGTTCTGTACACCCTAAGAGAGACCCTGATTTAAGAGACTACTGCTGTGATGAACTAACAGCACATCCGTAAATGACAAAGTATATTTTCATGGAAATTGATAATCCAGCTCTAATATTTATAAGGGAGTATGCCTGGATTTGCATAGCCTTGATGATAAACAATATGAAAATAGAGATATGGGACTAGAATTACCAGAAGACAGGCGTATCTTAAAGCTTTTTTTTTTTTTTTTTGTAAATTTTTTGTGTGTGCCCAGCTAAGAAGAATTCTAAAGAACAGAAGAAATGACCCAAAATTGAGCCATCTATCTTTGGAAATACACATTTTGTAATTTAATTAATGATGAAAGTGTAACTTTAATCTGTCAGGAATTTTGATCTGTCAGGATGTGTGTACTATTGGATAAATACCAGAAGGGCATCTTGTCACTTACCTTCCCTCTGCCTCATCCCCTTATTTTTGTGCTTTTCTCTGTGCATCCTTCTCTCTTTGATTTTAAAGTTTTTTAAGTTCACCTTATTTTTTATTTCATAAATATCGTGCTTGTTTTATGATCTTCCCCACTCCATCTTGACACTATTATTTCAGTGTTGTCCCACTCACTTCCTCTAACAGAAACAAATAATAAAGAATTAAGCAAAGAAAAATGTGGAATAAGTAGAAGATGCTAAGTGTCCTTTCAAGTAAGAACCAGGGTTCTAGGATTAATTGCTGGTGTTCTGCAATTGAGTCATAACTTCAAAATATCATCTCCTTCCGGAGTGTGCTGCTGTCAGATGGTTAACACTTGTCCCTTAACACAATAGTCAAATGAAACCTAGGCACTTATGGGTTTTCACTTTTCTGATGAATCATTTCAGAACTGCTTCTTTCTATGGAGTAGAAGAGTATATAGGGCAACAAACTCCTCACTGTGGCCTGTCTCTGCAAGGACCTCGTGAACTAAGTCTAGACTTTCCCAATCCTAATGCTGCATTCCATCAGAGTAAACAGACCTGTCATCCCTCTCACCACCCCCTTTTTTTTTCTCAAAAAAATGAAAAGAGAAAAATTCCTTTAGTCTCTAGAAATTGTGCACTTTGTTTTAAAATCATGGTGTATCAGGGTCAGGCACTGAGAGAAGAAAATAACATCTTGGATTAATGTACACATTTTTAAGCATTTATAAAGTCTGTTGTTCTTTAATCAGTACAATTTCATTTTTGTCCTGAAATGGTGTGTGTCTTCATTGTCCAATGCTTTGCCTAGTCCCAGAATTCACCTTTCTGCATTTAGTGCACACAAGCATTTCATCCCAGTTCTGCAGAGACACTATATTTTGTCTCACACTATGATCTATTCTATAACAGCTTAGAGAAAAATCTGAACAAACTTTTTGCTTAACCCAATGCAAAGTTTTCCATTTCTGAATATGAAGGAAAATGAAAGCATCTTTAAATACAAACATTAGGATCATATAAAAAAGAAAAAAAAAAAAAAAGGTCTTGAATTGACGGAGGCCATAAAATTTTACAAACACTTAAGTCAAATCACAGATAACTGTGTCTTGGAAAATCATTATGATGGGAAATTGCTAAACCCTGAGGGGGACTGAGAAGTAGTCATACAGGTTTATGACCTCACAAGGAAACCTCTTTAAATTCCAGTCGGAAGTTAAGCAGGAAAGTTTGTGTCTTTCTTTATTTTAGGGACCATGTTGAAGACAGCCCTTGAGAAGCAGCAGGAAAAAGGCTCGACTTCATCTGCCAGAGCCGCCCTTCCCCTCTCTCTTAGGCATCAGAGTAAGACTTGGAAACATCCTTCACATTCTGGCAAGCTATTGAATAGACTTCTCTCCATAGAGAACAGAAAACTGCCATTATGTGAACTTTCAAGAAGCTGACACATGATGAGGTTTAGAGTTCACATTTTTGCGTATTCAGAGAGAATTTTAAATGGGGATATAGTACTTAAAAGTAAGGACATAGTGAAGAAGACAATCAAGTCTAAGGCAAGGTAGGGTCTATCACTTAACTGTCTACACTGGGACTAGCTATATAACCATATTTGGCCTTAGAATTTTATCTTATTATTTTTTAATAATTTAATTTATTTGGCTGCGCTGGGACACTGTTGCTATGTGGGCTTTTCTCTAGTTGTGGGAGAGGGGGCTGCTCTCTAGTTCTGGGCTTCTCATTGCAGTCACTTCTCTTGCTGTGGAGCATGGGCTCTAGGATGCGTGGGCTTCAGTATTTGTGCTCCTGGGCCCCAGAGCACAGGAGCCATAGTTGTGGTGCCCTGTCTTAGCTGCTCCATGGCACGTGGAATCTTCATTGATCAAGGATCAAATCTGGGTATCCTGCATCACCAGGTGGATTATTGACCTCTGAGCCATGCAGCAAGCCCTAGAAGTTTTGTCTTCAATGGGGATTATATTTTAATTACCTCAAAGACTTGGAAACAAATAAAATAATAACTAAGATTTGATTGCACAGTGCTTGACACATATCAAGTGTTCAATAAGTAGCAACTGTTTGAATGCTGACATGTTTGGAGGGCTAGGAAAACCTATTACTTGAACTCTAATGAAATTAGACTTCTCTTCAGGTTTCTTAAAGTTAAATCCAGATAACTATTAAATGCAACAAGTGAATATTTTGTCATAGATAATCAATGGTATTTTATTTTTTTCTTTTTTAGTGTATTCTCATTTATCATGCATTCTTTAATACTTTCCCTCATCCTATTGATTTATATTTAAAACTGGAATGTTTCTGAAGCTGTATAAATAATATCAATATAGGAGAATGGCAATTCAAGTACTGTTCACCATTCATAGTGTTATTGATAATAATATAGTACTTAATATTCTTACCAAAAATGCTAATGACTGGCTCAAGGAAGGACAAGAACAGTAAGAAAGTGTGTCAAACTACAGGGCAGAGTCTTCAGATTTTAAATTTGTTCACTTAATTTTTCTAAGTGCACTCGATGTCAAATAGCACTGTATGTCTCCTAGAATTGCTCAAGCATTTAAATGGATGAAGTTCTGAGCTGCCCTAGTGCTAGTTATTGTGGCTTTGTCTCTTTCTTAAAATGAACTAAGTTACTAAGATAACAGAGGAAAGAAGGCTTAGGTATACATTAGGAAGGACACACATAACATTGAAAGGTTATTTGAAATTTCAGAAATAGTTGACACATTTAGGAAAATCAGCAGAGCAATATTGAGAGGCAAGAAAATGATCTTACATCTAAAAAGAACACATTTCTCAGATTGTCAAGGAAAGGAATATGCTTAAATAGATAGGGAAAGAATAAATCTTTCCTACTTGAAATGAATAATAATCCTGGACCCAAAAGACAGTGATTTGTATGAGCATAACAGGGAGGTTAATTAGAATGGGGTAGTATCTTAATTTAAGCTTGAAATATAATTGATGTCATTTAGTTGCTAAATTGTGTCTGGCTCTTTGTGACCCCATGGACTACAGTGCTCCAGGCTCCCCTATCCTTCACTGTCTCCCAGAGTTCGCTCAAATTCATGTCCATTGAGTCAGTGATGCCATCTAACCATCTTATCCTCTGCCGCCCCCTCCTCCTTCTTCCTTCTATCTTTCCTAGGATCAGGGTCTTTTCCAATGAGTCTGTTCTTCACATTAGGCAGCGAAAATGTTGGAGCTTCATTTGTAGCATCAGTCCTTCCAATGAATATGCAGGGTTGATTTCCTTTAAAACACTATAATGACCAGCTTACTACTAGTATCTCATATAGTTTTGAATATTGTATATATTTCAAAGTTGAAACAGGAATTCATATTATTTTCAGAATGATATTGGAATAGTAGTATTGCCAAAATGAATGGAAAGTAACAGAAGGAAGTAGAACTAGTGGGGAGGCATCATTCCTGGATGGATCAGAGGTAAAGGATCCACCTGTAATGCAGGAACCACAGAAGATGCTTGTCTGATCTCTGGGTCAGGAAGATTCCCTGGGAGAGGAAATGGAAACTCACTACAGTATTCTTGCCTGGAGAATTCCATTGACAGGGGAGCCTGACAGATTACAGCCCATGAGGCCACAAAGAGTTGGCCACAACCAAGCAACTAAGCATGAGCACGAGCCCCAAGCATGACCCAGAGTCAATAGTTCATGGTTTGAGGGATCCTGTGCAGTCTCTGGTGCAGTCGCAGCCGCAAAATATAAAGGGTATGGCTATGAAGAAAGGTCATGAATTCTTCTAGGAGAAATGTAAAAAGAATAAACCAGTTTGCATTCCCACCAGCAGTGTAAGAGGGTTCCCTTTTTTCCACACTCTCTCCAGCATTTATTGCTTGTAGAATGGATCACAGCCATTTTGACTGGCGTGAAATGGTACCTCATTGTGGTTTTGATTTGCATTTCTCTGATAATGAGTGATGTTGAGCATCTTTTCATGTGTTTGTTAGCCATCTGTATGTCTTCTTTGGAGAAATGTTTATTTAGTTCTTTGGCCTATTTTTTGATTGGGTCATTTATTTTTCTGGAATTGAGCTGCAGGAGTTGCTTGTATATTCTTGAGATTAGTTGTTTGTCCATTGTATCATTTGCTATTTCTCCCATTCAGAAGGCTGTCTTTTCACCTTGCTTATAGCTTCCATTGTTGTGAAGAAGCTTTTAGTTTTAATTAGGTCCCATTTGTTTATTTTTGCTTTTATTTCCAATATTCTGGGAGGTGGGTCATAGAGGATCCTGCTGTGATGTATGTCACAGAGTGTTTTGCCTATGTTCTCCTCTAGGAGTTTCATGGTTTCTGGTCTTATGTTTAGATCTTTAATCCATTTTGAGTTTATTTTTGTGTATGGTGTTAGAAAGTGTTCTAGTTTCATTCTTTTACAAGTGGTTGACCAGTTTTCCCAGCACCACTTGTTAAAGAGATTGTCTTTTCTCCACTGTATATTCTTGCCTCCTTTGTCAAGGTGTCCATAGGTATGTGGATTTATCTCTGGGCTTTCTATTTTGTTCCATTGATCTATATTTCTGTCTTTGTGCCTGTACCATACTGTCTTGATGACTGTGTCTTTGTAGTAGAGCCTGAAGTCAGGCAGCTTGATTCCTCCAGTTCCATTCTTCGTTCTCAAGATTGCTTTGGCTATTCAATGTTCATCACAGCACTGTTTACAATAGCCAGGACATGGAAGCAACCTAGGTGCCCATCAGCAGATGAATGGATAAGAAAGCTGTGATACATATGCACAATGGAGTATTACTCAGCCATTAAAGAGAATACATTTGGATCAGTTCTAATGAGGTGGATGAAACTGGAGCCTATTATACAGAGTGAAGTAAGCCAGAAAGAAAAACATCAATACAGTATACTGATGCACATATATTGAATTTAGAAAGATGGTAACGATAACCCTGTATGTGAGACAGCAAAAGAGACAAAGATGTATAGAACAGTCTTTTGGACTCTGTGGGAGAGGTCCAGGGTAGGATGATTTGGGAGAATGGCATTGAAATATGTATAATATCATATAAGAAACAAATCACCAGTCTAGGTTTGATGCAGGATACAGGATGCTTGGGGCTGGTGCACTGGGATGACCCAGAGGGATGGTACAGGGAGGGGGGTTCAGGATGGGGAACCCGTGTATGCCTGTGGTGGATTCATGGTGATGTATGGCAAAACCAATACAATACTATAAAGTAATTAGCCTCCAATTAAAATAAATAAATTTAAATAAAAAAAAGAATAAACTGTTTCCTACAGAATTATATGAAATGAAAGTTGATATCACAGTGACTACAGAGGATGGGGAAGGCTGGACCCATTACTCAGCTCTTTGCAGATGGTTTAGAGTAGCCAAAAGTGTTTAATATGAAAATTAGTTATACTGAACAGATAGTAAAATTATCCTCAAACCACATCTTTTTTTTTAATTAATTTTATTTTATTTTTAAACTTTACGTAATTGTATTAGTTTTGCCAAATATCAAAATGAATCCACCACAGGTATACATGTGTTCCCCATCCTGAACCCTCCTCCCTCCTCCCTCCCCATACCATCCCTCTGAGTCGTCCCAGTGTATCAGCCCCAAGCATCCAGTATCGTGCATTGAACCTGGACTGGCATCTCGTTTCATACACGATATTTTACATGTCACAACAGACAACACAGAAATACAAAGGATCATAAGAGACTATTATCAACAATTATATGGCATTGAAACCACATCTTTTTATGAACTGTTTCAGTGATGGAGAAGATGTTATTAGGGGTTTTATCTTAATTTTTAATGTCAACACTTCTTATGTCAAGCAGTGTATATACTTATTATATCAAGAAGTATATACTCAATATATGAGTATTGAGAATAAATTCTCTACCATTTTCAAATGTTCCCTTCTTGCTTTTAAAATTGTATTGAAATGTTTATACAGATCGGCAGTTATTACAATTTTTATTTTTGTTTTTCTCATTTAACATATGGTAAAATGCTTCACCATCTATATTATTGACTAGTATTTTAGTTATAGAATATTATGTTATTAAGTTGTAGTGGTCTGATTTACATAAACATCTTATTACTGAACATTTCAGATATTTCTGAATTTTCACTGTTATAAATGACATGACATCATCTTCCCTTATAAAACGTACAGCATCTCATTTTACTTTTAGAATAAATTTCAGTGTTGGCGTAACCAGTATAATGAATACAAAAACATTTATGATTCTGAAAATATTTGCTATTTGTTTTCATAGTAATTATTAAGTAGACTTGTCAAAACAGTGAAATGAACATTAATAATTACCGTTAACACCGTATTTTTTCATACTTCACTAATTTTCCCACTACTGTCTCTTTTCTGTTCTAGGATTCAATCCAGGCCAACCCATTGCATTTAGGACAATTGCTTTTTAAATGACGTCAAATCATACATCTTGTGATCATAAACTATGAGAACACTGTATTCTCCATTGTCAATGTTTTAATTCTATTTGTGGAAATTCCTCTTATCTGAAAAAAAAATGGTGGTGAATTGTTTTATACTTAGTGAGCATTTTAATTTTATTTAATTTTATTTTTTTAGCATTTTAATTTTAAAATGATATTTATCTTAAAACTCCCAAGATAAGGGAGATTTATTAGTTTTTTTTTTTTTTTGGTACAATGATGCTACCTGAAAAAGAAATAGAGATATGTGGGTTTGAAAGTCACAATAATTAATTCAGAGAGTATTATGAATATTTAAAAGTGTACTCCAATATCTGAAATAGTGCATAACACATAGTAAGTACTCTGTAAATTTATTGGAAGGATGAATGAATTGATAAATGAATGAATCTTCTTTCTTTATTAAAAGCTTAAGCATTTAAACATATCTGCACTATAACCAGTAAAATATTTTATATTTGTGAATAAGTAAAAAGAGGGGTAAAAATACTTCCCATCTTTGATCACAATAAAGCAGGAATTAGAAATAAAAACTGTCATTTCTACTTTTGCCAATGGCTCTGAGGACTTGTTCTTACCATTTACTGTGATTTTCTTCTGTGTTTTTAACTGTGTAAATGTTTTTATCAGTATTGCCTTATCAGATCCTCACAAGAACCTTATCAATAGCTGTTTTAACTATATTTTGTTGCAGAGGTAGCATCCAAGCCTTAGATTTTTAGGTTGCTTTTCCCCATCACATAATACAACTAAACAGAGTAGCCTAGATTTGAACCTAGTTTGGTATGAATCTGGAGCTGACATTCTTCCTCATTTAATTTCACTGTGTCTCTTGCCTTCATCCAAGGATAAGCAATTATCCAAGGATAATTGCTAAGTCATATGTTGACTATATTTTTTTTCTTTTTTTAAGGCCGTAATCCTAGTTTTTTTTTTTTACTTTAATTATTTTTTAAATGTTCTTGTTTTTCTTTTTTAAATTATGAAATTATGATAACACACTTACAGGCAACTTGGAAAATACAGTATAAAGTTACATATAGTTCCACTATATATTACAATTTTTTAAGTAGATAAATTGGAGTTTCAACATCAAACTCTCAAAAATTGATAGAGTGAATAGAAAGAAAAGTAGAAGGATTAGTAGACCTGAAAAGAACTATGAACCAATTCAAGACAAGCCCCAACATAATTAAATTTGTACAGTTTTCACACAAAAGGAGGATACAAATTCTAATAAATTGTTATTGACTGATCTGATGATCTTACATGGTTTGTTTATACTTTTCTATCCACAGTGACAGCTTGTAACTGGGTATGAAGTTCATAGTGCAGACACTTTCAGAGTGTCTATTGTGCTGAAAACACAATGGAAATACATTTCAAAGTAAGTCAAAAGACAAATGTTAGTTAACATAAAACTGTCTTTCTTTCTAAATTTCATATATATGTGTTAGTATACTGTATTGGTGTTTTTCTTTCTGGCTTACTTCACTCTGTATAATAGGCTCCAGTTTCATCTACCTCATTAGAACTGATTCAAATGTATTCTTTTTAATGGCTGAGTAATACTCCATTGTGTATATGTACCATAGCTTTCTTATCCATTCATCTGCTGATGGACATCTAGGTTGCTTCCATGTCCTGGCTATTATAAACAGTGCTGTGATGAACATTGGGGTACACATGGTAACAATAACCCTGTATATGAGACAGCAAAAGAGACGCTGATGTACAGAACAGTCTTTTGGACTCTGTGGGAGAGGGAGAGGGTGGGATGATTTGGGAGAATGACATTGAAACATGTATAATATTATAAATGAAATGAGTCACCAGTCCAGGTTTGATGCACGATACTGGATGCTTGGGGCTGGTGCACTGGGACGACCCAGAGGGATGGTATGGGGAGGGAGGAGGGAGGAGGGTCCAGGATGGTGAACACATGTATACCTGTGGCAGATTCATTTTGATATATGGTTAAACCAATACAATATTGTAAAGTTAAAAAAAAAAAAACTGTGTCTTTCTAATATTAGAAATTGCTTTTGTTAGCTGTAAGTGACAGTCACAAAAATCAGCTTATTTTTATTTCTCATGATACGTTTAATTTTTGCCTTATTCTCCTCTTTAACACACACACACTCACATGTCATTTGACTGATAAATTTCTGTTATATGTACAGTGAGGACACAATCCTTCACAGCTGTATGTTGTTATGAAAAATGAAGTAAAAATGCGGAGTAATAATCTGAATGTCTCATGAAAACTTTCTGTGGGTAAGTTGTCTGGCTTTTTAAATGAGAGAATAGAAGCTAAAATTGGTAAGGGCATTTTACCGTGAGCAACATTTTCACATTTTCCAATTTGACCCTCATTATAATTCTGTGAAATGAGTAGGGAGGTTAGCCATGATCATCCCTATATTACAATGTACGTGAGTGTGTAGTCATCAGTCAGTGGTGTCCAACCCTTTGCGACCCCAGGGACTGGAGACTACTAGGCTCCTCTGTCCATGGAATTTTCCAGGCAAGAATACTGTAGCGTGTTGCCATTTCTTACTCCAAGGGGATACAATAAAGTCATATAAATTTGAAACAGATAACTTGGATCTTGATCAGATTGGGCCACATTATATAAATCATTAGTAAAAAAAAATAATAATAAAGCATTCAGACTCTACTATATTCAGCATCTTGTTTCTATCTCTTACCTATGCAGTTGTTGCTTATCTGTAAGTAACTTGGCCATTACCTTCTGATTCTATTAATACCTCATTTGTCCTGCATCCTTAACCAAGAGTCGTCATTCAAACATGAACAGAGGAATCAGAAAGTTTTAACCTCTACAATGAATGGAGACTTCAGGTAAGATAGGGGAAGAAGATCTAACATGAGCTGTTTTCTACCCACTAGACCCTGAAGAGTTGCTTCCTTGCATGATTTAACTTAGTCATTATAACATACTCATTGGTAGATATTATTCTATTTATAAACTTCCGTTCTTGTTTTTAAATGATGAATTAAGAAAAATACCAACTCAACACACACGTACTTGTTATGAATGTTTAGTTTTCAGCAAGGTGTTTTCCCAATGAGAATTATTATTTTTTTAATAAAAAATGATTGAATTAAAGGCTCAACTGAGTTCAGATTTTTAAAGATATAATTCAGGGATTAGTCATGATTTTCGAGCACCTCTTTAAGCTTTGTCACATTTCCTCTTCTATCTGTAGATAAGGAAGTCACCTGATCAGGGATGTGGCAGGCATGACTAATAACCTGCCCTCCTCCTTTCCTCAGAACTTTGATGTGGCTTCAGAATCTTTCTAACAATTGATGCTGGGAAAATACTACTATGGGATCAGAGTTGGCAGTTGAAATAACAAAGGTTTCTTATCTCCACCACAACTGGATCCTTTCCCTTCCCCTATATCAAAGCTCTGACATCTTAAAGTATTTAATAATTTATATGTACTACAATTCTTTATGACATCCCATACATTCAACAAATTTCTAATTTTGTGTTCTCACTGACATGAAGATCATTAGCATGTAAGATAATTTTTCATATGCATGCACCAACTTTCAATGATCATGATAGTAGTACAAACCAGTCTGAGACAAATTTTTCTTTCTCATCATTGTAGATGCTACATGTTCATTGTGGTGCTTTCATCTTTTCCTTGGAAATCATGCAAAACCACAGCTTTGTAACCGAGTTTGTACTCTTAGGGCTCTCACAGAGTCCAAATGTGCAGAAAACAATATTTGTTGTATTCTTGTTCATTTACATTGCAACTGTCAGGGGCAACTTGCTAATTGTGGTGACTATCAGTAGCAGCCCAGCACTCTGGGGCTCCCCCATGTACTTCTTCCTGGCTTTTCTGTCCTTCCTGGATGCATGTTTCTCCTCTGTCATTACCCCAAAGATGATTGTGGGCTCTCTCCATAAAAGGAAAACCATTTCCTTTGAAGGCTGCATGACCCAGCTCTTTGCTGAACACTTCTTTGCTGGGGTGGAGGAGATTGTCCTCAGTGCCATGTCCTATGACTGCTATGTGGCCATCTAGAAGCCCTTGCACTATTCTTCTATCATGAAGCACAGACTTTGTGTCCTTCTGATGGCAGTAGCCTGGACAGGGGGCTTCATTTATTCCATGATACAGATTCTCTTCACTTTCCAGCTGCCCTTCTGTGGCCCCAACGTCATCGATCACTTCATGTATGACTTGTACCCACTGCTGGAGCTTGCCTGCATTGACATTCACATCTTTGGGCTTTTGGTAGTCACCAACAGTGGGTTTATCTGCACCTTAATCTTCTTGTTGCTTGTCTCCTATAGGGTCATCCTGCTGTCTCTAAGAACCCATAACTCTGAAGGGCAGGAGAAAGCCCTCTCCGCCTGCAGATCTCACATTGCTATTGTGGTTTTATTCTTCGTTCCATGCATATTTGTGTATGCACGACCTCCATCTGCTTTCTCCTTTGACAAAATGGTAGCCATATTTTATACCATCCTAACTCCACTGCTCAATCCTTTGATTTACAATAAGGAAGAAATAAGGAAGTGAAAAGTGCCATGAAGAAAGTGTGGACCAGAATAATGGTTGTATCTAATGAAAAATAAAATGTTAAACTTTAAGACAATTTTAAAGTAAATGTAAATTTTATTTATCCTTTCAAAGAACCAGCTTTTGGCTTTGTTGATTTTTGCTATGGTCTCTTTTGTTTCTTTTTCATTTATTTCTGCTCTAATTTTTAAGATTTCTTTCCTTCTGCTTACCCTGGGGTTCTTCATTTCTTCCTTTTCTAGTTGCTTTAGGTGTAGAGTTAGGTTATTTATTTGACTTTTTTCTTGTTTCTTGAGGTATGCCTGTATTGCTATGAACTTTCCCCTTAGCACTGCTTTTACAGGGTCCCACAGGTTTGGGGTTGTTGTGTTTTCATTTTCATTTGTTTCTATGCAAATTTTGATTTCTTTTTTGATTTCTTCTGTGATTTGTTGGTTATTCAGCAGCGTGTTGTTCAGCCTCCATATGTTGGAATTTTTACTAGCTTTTCTCCTGCTATTGAGATCTAATCTTACTGCATTGTGGTCAGAAAAGATGCTTGGAATGATTTCAATTTTTTTTTGAACTTACCAAAGCTAGATTTATGATCCAGGATGTGATCTATCCTGGAGAAGGTTCCATGTGCACTTGAGAAAAAGGTGAAATTCATTGTTTTGGGATGAAATGTCCTATAGATATCAATTAGGTCTAACTGGTCTATTGTATTGTTTAACTTTTGTGTTTCCTTGTTAATTTTCTGTCTAGTTGATCTATCCATAGGTGTGAGTGGGGTATTAAAGTCTCCCACTATTATTGTGTTATTGTTAATTTCTCCTTTCATACTTGTTAGCATTTGCCTTACATATTGTGGTGCTCCCGTGTTGGGTGCATATATATTTATAATTGTTATATCTTCTTCTTGGATTGATCCTTTGATCATTATGTAGTAACCATCTTTGTCTCCTTTCTTTTTTTTTTTCACATTTTAATTTTATTTTATTTTTAAACTTTACATAATTGTATTAGTTTTGCCAAATATCAAAATGAATCCGCCACAGGTATACATGTGTTCCCCATCCTGAACCCTCCTCCCACCTCCCTCCCCATACCATCCCTCTGGGTCGTCCCAGTGCACTAGCCCCAAGCATCCAGTATCGTGCATCGAACCTGGACTGGCAACTCGTTTCTTACATGATATTTTACATGTTTCAATGTCATTCTCCCAAATCTTCCCACCCTCTCCCTCTCCCACAGAGGCCTTAAGACTGTTCTATACATCAGTGTCTCTTTTGCTGTCTCGTACACCGGGTTATTGTTACCATCTTTCTAAATTCCATATATATGCGTTAGTATACTGTATTTATGTTTTTCCTTCTGGCTTACTTCACTCTGTATAATAGGCTCCAGTTTCATCCACCTCATTAGAACTGATTCAAATGTATTCTTTTTAATGGCTGAGTAATACTCCATTGTGTATATGTACCACAGCTTTCTTATCCATTCATCTGCTGATGGACATCTAGGTTGCTTCCATGTCCTGGCTATTATAAACAGTGCTGCGATTAACATTGGGGTACACGTGTCTCTTTCCCTTCTGGTTTCCTCAGTGTGTATGCCCAGCAGTGGGATTGCTAGATCATAAGGCAGCTCTATTTCCAGTTTTTTAAGGAATCTCCACACTGTTTTCCATAATGGCTGTACTAGTTTGCATTCCCACCAACAGTGTAAGAGGGTTCCCTTTTCTCCACACCCTCTCCAGCATTTATTGCTTGTAGACTTTTGGATCGCAGCCATTCTGACTGGTGTGAAATGGTACCTCATAGCAAACATTATCCTCAATGGTGAAAAATTGAAAGCATTTCCTCTAAAGTCAGGAACAAGACAAGGGTGCCCACTTTCACCATTGTTATTCAACATAGTTTTGGAAGTTTTGGCCACAGCAGAAAGTTTTGGCCACAGAGCAGAAAAAGAAATAAAAGGAATCCAAATTGGAAAAGAAGAAGTAAAACTCTCACTATTTGCAGATGACATGATTCTCTACATAGAAAACCCTAAAGATTCCACCAGAAAATCACTAGAAATAATCAATGACTATAGTAAAGTTGCAGGATATAAAATCAACACACAGAAATCCCTTGCATTCCTATACACTAATAATGAGAAAACAGAAAGAGAAATTAAGGAAACAATTCCATTCACCATTGCAACGGAAAGAATAAAATACTTAGGAATATATCTACCTAAAGAAACTAAAGACCTATATATAGAAAACTATAAAACACTGGTGAAAGAAATCAAAGAGGACGCTAACAGATGGAGAAATATACCATGTTCATGGATTGGAAGAATCAATATAGTGAAAATGAGTATACTACCCAAAGCAATTTATAGATTCAACACAATCCCTATCAAGCTACCAACAGTATTCTTCACAGAGCTAGAACAAATAATTTCACAATTTGTATGGAAATACAAAAAACCTCGAATAGCCAAAGCGATCTTGAGAAAAAAGAATGGAACTGGAAGAATCAACCTACCTGACTTCAGTCTCTACTACAAAGCCACAGTTATCAAGACAGTGTTGTACTGGCACAAAGACAGAAATATAGATCAATGGAATAAAATAGAAAGCCCAGAGATAAATCCACGCACATATGGACACCTTATCTTTGACAAAGGAGGCAAGAATATACAATGGATTAAAGACAATCTCTTTAACAAGTGGTGCTGGGAAATCTGGTCAACCACTTGTAAAAGAATGAAACTAGAACACTTTCTAACACCATACACAAAAATAAACTCAAAATGGATTAAAGATCTAAACATAAGACCAGAAACTATAAAACTCCTAGAGGAGAACATAGGCAAAACACTCTCTGACATACATCACAGCAGGATCCTCTATGACCCACCTCCCAGAATATTGGAAATAAAATCAAAAATAAACAAATGGGACTTAATTAAACTTAAAAGCTTCTGCACATCAAAGGAAACTATTAGCAAGGTGAAAAGACAGCCTTCAGAATGGGAGAAAATAATAGCAAATGAAGCAACTGACAAACAACTAATCTCAAAAATATACAAGCAACTCCTACAGATCAACTCCAGAAAAATAAACTACCTAATCAAAAAATGGGCCAAACAACTAAATAGACATTTCTCCAAAGAAGACATACAGATGGCTAACAAACACATGAAAAGATGCTCAACATCACTCATCAGAGAAATGCAAATCTTTGTCTCTTTTCACAGCCTTTGTTTTAAAGTCTATTTTGTCTGATATGAGTATTGCTACTCCTGCTTTTTTTTGGTCCCTATTTGCATGGAAAACCTTTTTCCAGCCCTTCACTTTCAGTTTGTATGTGCCCCCTGTTTTGAGGTGGGTCTCTTGTAGACAACATATGTAGGAGTCTTGTTTTTGTATCCATTCAGAATGGCTGCAATCCAAAAGTCTACAAGCAATAAATGCTGGAGAGGATGCGGAGAAAAGGGAACCCTCTTACACTGTTGATGGGAATGCAAACTAGTATAGCCACTATGGAGAACAGTGTGGGGGTTCCTTAAAAAACTGGAAATAGAACTGCCTTATGATCCAGCAATCCCACTGCTGGGCATACACACTGAGGAAACCAGAAGGGAAAGAGACACGTGTACCCCAATGTTCACTGCAGACTGTTTATAATAGCCAGGACATGGAAGCAACCTAGATGTCCATCAGCAGATGAATGGATAAGAAAGCTGTGGTACATATACATAATGGAGTATTACTCAGCCATTAAAAAGAATACATTTGAATCAGTTCTAATGAGGTGGATCAAACTGGAGCCTATTATACAGAGTGAAGTCAGCCAGAAAGAAAAACACCAATACAGTATACTAACGCATATATATGGAATTTAGAAAGATGGTAACAATAACCCTGTATACGAGACAGCAAAAGAGACAATGATGTATATAACAGTCTTTTGGACTCTGTGGGAGAGGGAGAGGGTGGGATGATTTGGGAGAATCACACTGAAACATGTATATTATACATGAAACGAGTCGCCAGTCCAGGTTTGATGCACAATACTGGATGCTTGGGGCTGGTGCACTGGGACAACCCAGAGGGATGGTATGGGGAGGGAGGAGGGTTCAGGATGGGGAACACATGTATGCCTGTGGTGGATTCATTTCGATATATGGCAGAACCAATACAATACTGTAAAGTTTAAAAATAAAATGGGGTACACATGTATACCTGTGGCGGATTCATTTTGATATTTGGCAAAACTAATACAATTATGTAAATTTTAAAAATAAAATTAAAAAAAAATAAAATGAAATTAAAAAAAAATAAAGTAAATGTAAAGTCTGTCAAACTTTCTTAGGCAAAAACTTTGTGTCAAACTTATTTGACAGGTAGTAAGTCATCCAATGCTTCCCTGGTAGCTCAGCTGGTAAAGAATCCACCTGCAAGGCTGGAGAACGAGGTTCAATTCCTGAGTCAGACATATCCACTGGAGAAGGGATAAGCTACCCATTCGAGTATTCCTGGCCTTCTCTGGTGGCTCAGCTGATAAACAATATGCCATGAATATGGGAGACAGGTCATCCAATAAAAGACCATTAACATGGGACCTAACAAATACTGCTTTCTCTTAGATCACTTATGAACTCTAATATGGCAACTCTGTTTCCTCATGTGTGTGTGCTTAGTCACATCAGTCCTGTCCGACTCTCTGTGACCCCATGGACCACGGTCCACCAGTCTCCTCTGTCCATGGGATTTCCCAGGCAAAAATACTGGAGTGGGTTGCCATTTCCTTCTCCAGTGATCAAGTATGAAGTGAATGAAGTGAAGTCGCTCAGTCCTGTCCAACTCTTTGCGACCCCATGGACTGTAGCCTACCAGGCTTCTCCATCCATGGGATTTTCCAGGCAAGAGTACTGGAGTGGGTTGCCATTGCCTTCTCCATAATTTCATCATATGTAAATTTAAAAATAATTAAATTCTATGCATATTGGATTTTTTTAATTTTTTGTATATTTATTTATTTATTTTTCTAATTTTATTTTACTTTTAAACTTTACACAATTGTATTAGTTTTGCCAAATATCAAAATGAATCCGCCACAGGTATACATGTGTTCCCCATCCTGAATCCTCCTCCCTCCTCCCTCCCCATACCATCCCTCTGGGTCGTCCCAGTGCACTAGACCCAAGCATTCAGTATCGTGCATCGAACCTGGACTGGCAACTCGAGAGCCATTACTGATCAGTTCATTTGCTACTCATTTGATGGTTTATAAAATTCTTGTGGAGGGAAGAAAGAGAATGTCTTACAGATTAGAAACAGGAGCTTACTCAAGGTATTTCAGATGAAAAGAGGTTTATATTTAGGATGCTGATTTTTTTTTCTAATTTTATTTTATTTTTAAACTTTACATAATTGTATTAGTTTTGCCAAATATCAAAATGAATCCACCACAGGTATACATGTGTTCCCCATCCCGAACCCTCCTCCCTCCTCCCTCCCCATACCATCTCTCTGGGCCGTCCCAGTGCACCAGCCCCAAGCATCCAGCATCGTGCATCGAACCTGGACTGGCAACTCGTTTCCTACATGATATTTTACATGTTTCATTGCCATTCTCCCAAATCTACCCACCCTCTCCCTCTCCCACAGAGTCCATAAGACTGTTCTATACATCAGCGTTTCTTTTGCTGTCTTGTACACCGGGTTATTGTTACCATCTTTCTAAATTCCATATATATGCGTTAGTATACTGTATGAAAAACATAGGATGCTGATTTTAATGACTGATGAAAATCAGGACACAGGAATAGAAGAGACCAGAACAGTCACAAAACTTACACTGTAGGGGTTCCTGTAGCACAGGTTTATAAATAGCAAATCCCATCCTGGATTTCAAGGATCCCTTCCCTATCTATTCTTTTACTCTTAGAGAACTCATAAATTTCTCATATTATTGTATAAAGTACTTATTATTGCTTTTCATGTAATCCATATTATTATTATTTTGTCTGCTTTTTATCAAAGACTGTAAGCTGTGATGCTGGAGAAGGAAATAGCAACCCACTCCAGTGTTCTTGCCTGGAGAATCCCATGGATGGAGAAGCCTGGTAGGCTGCAGTCCATGGGGTTGCACAGAGTCAGACACGACTGAAGCGACTTAGCAGCATAAGCTGTGATGCAAGGATTTTTTTTTTTCTTTTGTTCATTGATGCTATCAGCATCTAGAAAAGCCTAATGTAGAAGCTCTGTTGAATAAAAGAGATATATTTCCATATTCAACTTTAAACCAATCTATAACATTAACACACCTACATGGGAGTTTTGGCAAAGGAATGCAATTACTTATTGCTGATATTAGCCCTTAGGTATTAATGATAGGGCTTCCTTGGTGGCGTATTCGGTAAAGCGTCTGCCTGCAGTGTTGGAGACCTGGGTTCGATCACTGTGTTGGGAAGATCTGGAGAAGGAAATGGCAACCCATTCCAGTACCCTTGCCTGGGAAATTCCATGGATGGAGGAGCCTGGTAGGCTACAGTCCATGGGATCGCAAAGAGTGGGACATGACTGAGTGACTTCACTTTAAACTTTCACTTTTAATTGATGATAACTGTAATTCATGCTTTGATACAACACAAAGAGAATATTTAAAATAAATTCTGCATTCTAGTTAATTCTCACATCTAAGTCTAGATATAGTATATATACATTCAAATAGTAAATTGATACAGTCAACATGGAGAATAATATTCCTTAAAAGACTAGGAATAAAGCTACCATATGGCCCAGCAATCCCACTAACTGGGCATATACCATGGGAAAACCATAATTGAAAAAGACACATGTACCCCAATGTTCATAGCAGCACTATTTACAATAGCTAGGACATGGAAGCAATCTATATATCCATTGACAGATGAAAGGATAAAGAAGTCATGGTACATATATACAATGGAATATTATTAGTTATATAAAAGAATGAATTTGAGTCACTTCTAGTGAGGTGGATGAACCTAGAACCTGTTATAGAGAGTGAAGTAAGTCAGAAAGAGAAAAAATAAATATTATATATTAACTTATATATACAGAATCTGGAAAACTGTATTGATGAACTTATTTGCAGGAAAGGAATGGAGATACAGATACAGAGGGCAAACTCATGGACACAGTTGGGGAAACAGTGGGATGAATACATAAATAGCATTGACATACATACAATAACGTGTGTAAATAGCTAGCTGGTTAGAAGTTGCTATAAAACATAGGGAGCCCAGTCTGGCACTCTGTGATAACCTTGAAGGGTGGAATGGGGGGTAAGGAGAGGGATGCTCAAGACAAAGGTGATATATGTATAATTATGGCTGAATTTCATCGTTGGATGCAGAAACCAATGCACTACTGTAATTTTCCTGCAATTAAAGACGAACTAAAGAAAAATAATAATAAAACCATTGCTCTCTACTCTTTTTATCATTCTTTATTCTTCATTCCTTTTTCCATTTCTCACTCAATTAAATCTAACTTTTATTCTTTAGGCATTTCTGATCCAAATAAAATCACTTAGAGCCTTAAATTTGAATTATATTAATGAGTTTAATCTATCCAGAGTTTCCAAATTATTCACTGAAAATTTACCCTAATGAGATATAAATTTAAATGAACAGAGTTTAAATTAAGACCCTAATATGTGTTAAGAGCACATATGGGAGAGAGAAGGACAAAAATGTACTTAGTGTAATACAAAACTCAGTTATCATCAACTCACAGAATAAAATGGCCATAGTTAACCGAATTCAGTAAGCCCCGACCTTGATGTAACAGACCAGGATTTCAGTTGGGTAATCTGATCACTCAGTCTACAATAAAATTCAATTCACTCAGGGTCAGATCACTCAGAGTTTGGAGGACTTCCAGAGATCATTGACTCAATTTCTTGCCTTTGGCCCATTCAGTACTCTCCTCTGAAACTGCCCTTATAAAACTGTCCCACCAGAACTGGAAAGCTTAACCATTCTGTCAAAGGTAGGGAGTTAATTTAAGACTCTGTGACCAGGCAGTTCAATGCATAGACTCAATCATTAGCTATTTATTTATTTTTTTTAGGCCGAGAAAACACGACATTACTATACATATTGTCTTAAAGCAATTTAGATTCATCCTTGAGAGATTTGTATTCTAGTCTCAGTTCTGTTACCAACTAGCTGTGTGAACTTGGTGATTTATTTCACTTCTCTGGCCCAGAATTCTTTTGTTTAGGGTAGATTAAATATATATATAATATATTCCATTCCAAATATATAATATATATTATATATATATTATATAATATATATATATATATTTCTTTTGCATATTCTCTGAGTCAGAGATTTTTTTTTTTTTTCATGCTATACATTTTGGTATTTAGAGAAACTTTTTAGAAGTAGGTCTTCATATTCCCATTTAATTAATGGGCGGTCTAAGGGTCAAAGACTTTAAAGTGAAAGTGAAAGTGTTAGTCACTCAGTCATGTCCGACTTCTTGAGACCACATGGACTGTAGATGGTCAGACTCCTCTGTCCATGGGATTCTCTAGGCAAGAATACTGGAGTGCATAGCCATTCCCTTCTCCAGGGGATCTTCCTGACCCAGGGATGGAACCAGGGTGTCCAGTGTTGCAGGCAGGTTCCTTACCATCGGAGTCACCAGGGAAGCTCAAAGACTTTAAGGAACACATCAAAAATCTTCCTTGGGATTCTTCCAGTCCATTTGTTAATTAAAAAAAAAAGAAGAAGAAGAAGAAAAAGAAAAGAAAGAAAAAGCCATGTGTTGGAATGTGATTTTTCCCTACAAAGTTTATCTGAGCTGCTTGGACTTGCTGGTTGCCACTAGACACTTTAGCAAAAGTGCAAAGCATGGTGCAATCTATTAATGTCATTCTCTCACCTCAGTTGCTGTCTACTTTCACCTATATATACCCTGGGCCTCTCACTTCATACTTATTGAAGACACCTAGTAGGCAATGTCAGACCTTACAGGTAATTGTTGTAATATGGTCTCCCAGGTAGGAAAGTAATTTTTGATGTAATCTATCCTGTCTTTAATACCTTGTGCTGTGCTGTGCTTAGTCACTTAGTCATGTCCAACTCTTTGCAATCCCATGGACTGTAGCTCTCCAAGCTCCTCTATTCATAGGATTCTCTAGGCAAGAATACTGGAGTGAGTTGCCATGCCTCTCTTCCAGGGGATCTTCCCAACCCAGGGATCGAACCCAGATCTCCCGCATTACAGGCAGGTTCTTTACCGTATGAGACACCAGGGAAGCCCAAGAAAACAGGAGTGATTAGTCTAGCCCTTCTCCAGGGGGTCTTCCCAACTCAAGAATTGCACTAGCGTCTCCTGCATCGCAGGTGAATTCTTTATCAGCTGAGCTACCAGTGAAGACCCTTTCATACCTCACAACCCTTCAAAAGCAAAGATCTAAATCTGTTTATTTTAAGAGGAAGAGCATCTATCTTGATAAAGAAAACACACAAGACAATTATTTAAGTTTTTTTTCTCTTTTACTTCGTTCCTGTCTCCTTCTATAAATTGATTAAAAAAAAAAAAACATGAATAGGATTAGAAATGGAAGGTTAGAACATCAATAATATTAAATTAAATAAATATTGATTATTGTTGTTGTTCAGTCCCTAAGTCTGACCATTTTTTGACCTTTCTGACTCTGCCAGGCTCCTCTGTCCATGGGATTCCCAGGCAAGAATACTGGAGTGAGTTTCCATTTCCTTCTCCAGGAGATCTCCAGAGGCAGAGATTGAACTCACATCTCCAGCATTGGCAGACAGATTCTTTACCACTGAGCCATTTTCATCACCCCAAGCATTTAATATTAGTAATTGCCTGTTATAAAGGGAACATAGGAAATTCAAGAGATTGAGAAATTTGCTTAAATTCACTTAAAAGCTAAATGGAAAGGCCAGGACTCAAGTTTACAGTACGTATTTCATCTGTGAGCCTTTCACGGGTTTCAAATGTCCTCATGATTCTAGAAGAGATGGGCTTAAAGAAACCTTTTGGAGAAGGAAAGAGAATTTCCTCACATCAAAGCACATACACTGAAGTGTAACTAATTGGCCCCAAGGTTTGTTTTTACTCTGGGACTGTCTGAGCTAGGTAGCTCAATGCATATCCTTTGGGACTGGTTTGGGAGAAATACTTTCCTGGAAGCTCCTGAGGCTGAAGGCCTGTGTTAGGCATTTACAGACTTTTGTGGGAGTTACTATAAATATCCTATGCAGTAAAAAGAAAGCACTTAAACTCATAATTTTCCAAAAGATATATTGTGGGAAGAGAGCTGACTTCAGAGGCACTTCTCATTCAGAATTCAGAAATAGTTTTCTTCACAAAGTCTCCAAGAACCAAATTAAGAAATTGGCCCCATTTTTCACAAGACTCCTCTCTGCTTCAATAAGAGACCTTGTTCCGTATAAACAAGTGCTTCTGAGGAGGAGTTTGTGAATTATTGCCACATGCAGAGTTCCCTTTCTCCATAAACTCCTTACATCCCATGATCTCTTGTGATAAATCCCAAGATAAATCTTAAGGAAGTATAGTTTGTGTGTTTTATTCAGGTTTCATATAATTTAACTTCTAAGTAAATTAAAGTTGAAGATGCACAAGGTATATTTTATTGGAAGTCACCTGTTTGCTCATAAGAGGTAAGGTTTTTCATTCTCTCTAAAATATTTTTTTCTAATTGCCTCCTAAAGACCAAGCTCTTAGAATCTTTAGTCAGTGTGTCTTCTAATGAACGATGGAGGTCCTGGGGAGTGTTCACATCAATGAATGAGTTTGTGGATCCAGAGTTCCTAGGCTTTCCTTGGAGTTGGCACATAGCTGTGCTACCTCTTAAATGCATCTCTGCTCACAGAAGGTACAATGAACTGGATTGAGGCCAATTTGGTAGAAATTTCTGTCTTGGGGATCTTCTTGTTGAAAGTGTAGGTCATTGCTGAAGTTTCTAGGACAGAATACAAAATAGAACTGTGCTTTCTACACAGTTGAATTTTCAAGCTCCCTGACAACACTTTGATCATAATCAGATTCCCTTTTCGGTTTAGGGGAAAGTGACTGTGTGGTCAGCCAGGAAGAAAGAAGCTAAACTGTGATGAAATTTTGGCTCAAACTACCCTCTCTAATATTCTTGCTCATCTTCCCACTCTGTCTTTTTGTATTCTATCCCTGACTCTTCTTTCCCTGGTTTCTGCTCACTCGCTCTCCTCTCTCCTGCTCTAACTTCATTAGTCTGCTTCTTTCCTCCTCTTCTCTATAATCCGTTTAGGTTCATTTAGTTTTCTGCTTTGATATTAGCCTCAATATGCAGTTTAATTAACTTGATTTTGGAGTCAGGACAGAAATTTAAGGTATCAATTTGACATCTTTCTTTGATGGATCAGAATTTCTTTTCTAAGATGCAATCTACGTGATGATTGGGGTTTGATATTTTATATGAAATGTGGGTGAGTGCTAGGCTATCTAGGTACATCTTTGTCTAGTTATACCCTAATTGCCTTAGTTAAAATACTCTGTATTATAGGTCAAACTTTGTAACTAGAAAAGGACAAACAAATGGCCACAGTTGCCTTGCCAAAAATTATGGAAGTCAGATGAAATAATACAAGGGAAAGCTTGTTTGAATGATAAGATTAGATAACAAAAATAATATTTAATCCAGTATTGCTTTATTCAATCATATGTGTATGAAAATCCACATAGTAATATAGGAGCAGAGAAGATATAGACACATGTCTATTTACCTGGAGAAAAAAAAAAATTACAGACTTTTGGCCCCAAATATAATTGAATTGGTTAAAATTTCAACAGGTGAAAGTAAAAATATAAGGATGAAGAAAGCAAAAATAGTTTGCTTTCTATCACTAGTAATACTAGCATCATTCTATTACTTCAATTTGGGAGATACCATCTTTATTCTTTATTATAGTATTTCTGTGCTTTTTCAAATTAGTGTCAAATGACCTACTAATTTACTTTAATATGAGTTTTCAGATAATTTTCCTCTTTCTGATTAATCACCAATCCTTCATGGTATCAGAGATACCATCAGATATGTATTAAGAGCCTATTCATTATCCAGAGTCAACAGATAGAGCATGGAAAAGTGTCCTTAGCCTCTTCACAACAAATTGGTCAAGTGGTGGGATGATCCAGGGATGTTTGGAAATACAGACTGAATTCTGTCATAAAGCTCTGAGGGGGTATTGATCCAACCTAATGCATACATTAAGTCTTTATGTCCCCAAATATTTTCTTTGCTTACTTAAAGTGAAACAAAATAAAATTACATGAACTGGTTTTCACAGTGGTCTATTATCTGCCCACAGATTTTCTTTTACAGCTTTCTGATTTAATGAGAGTGCAGTCTTTATGGAGAGAAGATATATTTTTCCTGAAGCAATGCATGCTGTTCTTCTTATAATGATATTTCATCATTCTCTCCAAACTGCTTCTCTCCTCACAGCAAATGGCCCCCTGCCTTTTGTTTTAATCTCCTATGGGAAACCTGATGCACTGAAATGCAAAAATCATTAACTTATCCTCCTTTTAAATACTCATCAGAGATTATTGAAACTGTCATTTGGAGTGAGTGAAAGTTGCTGAGTCGTGTTCAGCTCTTTGAGATCCCATGTACTATAAAATCCATGGAACTTTCCAGGCCAGAATACTGCAGTTGGTAGCCTTTCCCTTCTCAAGGGGTTCTTCCAAACCCAGGGATTGAACTCAGGTCTCCGGCTTTGAGAGCAGATTCTTTACCAGCTGAGCCACAAGGGAAGTCCAAGAATACTGGACTTGGTAGCCTGTCCCTTCTCCAGTAGATCTTCTGACCCAGGAATCAAACCAGGGTCTCCTGCATTGCAGGCAGATTATTACCAACTAAGCAATCAGGGAAGCCATTTTGAGTTTTAATTATTATAACATTTCCAAATTTTTCTAATATTATTTTAGCTAGACTACAAGGAAGCCTAAAGTTTTATTTAGATGTATAAATTTATTAGAGGAAAGTGGACAGTAGGAACCTGGAATGTCAGGTCCATGAATCAAAGCAAATTGGAAGTGGTCAAATAAGAGATGGCAAGAGTGAATGTCGACATTCTAGGAATCAGCGAACTCAAATGGACTGGAATGGGAGAATTTAACTCAGATGACGATTATATCTACTGCTGTGGACAGGAATCCCTCAGAAGAAATGGAGTAGCCATCATGGTCAACAAAAGTATACGAAATGCAGTACTAGGATGCACTCTCAAAAACGACAGAAAGATCTCTGTTTGTTTCCAAGGCAAACCACTTAATATCACAGTAATCCAAGTCTATGCCCCAACCAGTAATGCTGAATAAGCTGAAGTTGAACGGTTCTATGAAGACCTACAAGACCTTTTAGAACTAACACCCAAAAAAAGGTGTCCTTTTCATTATAGGGGACTGGAATGCAAAAGTAGGAAGTCAAGAAACACCTGGAGTAACAGCCAAATTTGGCCTTGGAATATGGAATGAAGCAGGGCAAAGACTAATAGAGTTTTGCCAAGAAAATGCACTGGTCATAACAAACACCCTCTTCCAACAACACAAGAGAACACTCTACACATGGACATCACCAGATGGTCAACACTGAAATCAGATTGATTATATTCTTTGCAGCCAAAGATGGAGAAGCTCTATACAGTCAGCAAAAACAAGACCAGGAGCTGACTGTGGCTCAGACCATGACTTCCTTATTGCCAAATTCAGACTTAAATTGAAGAAAGTAGGGAAAACCACTAGACCATTCAGGTATGACCTAAATCAAATCCCTTATGATTATAAAGTAGAAGTGAGAAATAGATTTAAGGGCCTAGATCTGATAGATAAAGTGCCTGATGAACTATGGAATGAGGTTCGTGACATTGTACAGGAGACAGGGATCAAGATCATCCCCGTGGAAAAGAAATGCAAAAAAGCCAAATGGCTGTCTGGGGAGGCCTTACAAATAGCTGTGAAAAGAAGTGAAGTGAAAAGCAAAGGAGCACAGGAAAGATATAAGCATCTGAATGCAGAGTTCCAAAGAATAGCAAGAAGAGATAAGAAAGCCTTCCTCAGCGATCAATGCAAAAAAATAGAGAAAAACAACAGAATGGGAAAGACTAGGGAATCTCTTCAAGAAAATCATAGATACCAAAGGAACATTTAATGCAAAGAGGAGCTCGATAAAGGACAGAAATGGTACAGACCTAACAGAAGCAGAAGATATTAAGCAGAGATGGCAAGAATACACAGAAGAACTGTACAAAAAATATCTTCACGACCCAAATAATCACAATGGTGTGTTCACTGATCTAGAGCGAGACATCCTGGAATGTGAAGTCAAGTGGGCCTTAGAAAGCATCACTATGAACAGAGCTAGTGCAGGTGATGGAATTCCAGTTGAACTATTCCAAATCCTGAAAGATGATGCTGTGAAAGTGCTGCACTCAATATGCCAGCAAATTTGGAAAACTCAGCAGTGGCCACAGGACTGGCAAAGGTCAGTTTTCATTCCAGTTTCAAAGAAAGGCAATGCCAAAGAATGTTCAAACTACTGCACAATTGCGTTCATCTCACACGCTAGTAAAGTAATGCTCAAAATTCTCCAAGCCAGTCTTCAGCAATATGTGAAACGTGAACTTCCTGATGTTCAAGCTGGTTTTACAAAAGGCAGAGGAACCAGAGATCAAATTGCCAGCATCCTCTGGATCATGGAAAAAGCAAGAAAGTTCCAGAAAAACATCTATTTCTGCTTTATTGACTATGCCAAAGCCTTTGACTGTGTGGATCACAATAAACTGTGGAAAATTGCGAAATAGATGGGAATACCAGACCACCTGATCTGCCTCTTGAGAAATTTGTATGCAGGTCAGGAAGCAACAGTTAGAACTGGACATGGAACAACAGACTGGTTCCAAATAGGAAAAGGAGTATGTCAATGCTGTGTATGGTCACCCTGCTTATTTAACTTATATGCAGAGTACATCATGAGAAACGCTGGACTGAAAGAAACACAAGCTGGAATCAAGATTGCCGGGAGCAATATCAATAACCTCAGATATGCAGATGACACCACTCTTATGGCAGCAAGAGAAGAGGAACTCAAAAGCCTCTTGATGAAAGTGAAAGTGAAGAGTGAAAATTTTGTCTTAAAGCTCAACATACAGAAAACGAAGATCATGGCAAATGGTCCCATCACTTCATGGGAAATAGATGGCGAAACAGTGGAAACACTGTCAGACTTTATTTTCTTGGACTCAAAAATCACTGCAGATGGTGACTTCAGGCATGAAATTAAAAGACACTTACTCCTGGGAAGGAAAGTTATGACCAACCTAGAGAGCATATTCAAAAGCAGAGACATTATTTTGTCAACAAAGGTCCGTGTAGTCAAGGCTATGGTTTTTCCTCTGGTCATGTATGGATGTGAGAATTGGACTGTGAAGAAGGCTGAGCACTGAAGAATTGATGCTTTTGAACTGTGGTGTTGGAGAAGACTCTTGAGAGTCCCTTGGACTGCAAGGAGATCCAACCAGTCCATTCTGAAGGAGATCAGCCCTGGGATTTCTTTGGAAGCAATGATACTAAAGCTGAAACTCCAGTACTTTGGCCACCTCATGCGAAGAGTTGACTCAGTGGAAAAGACTCTGATGCTGGGAGGGATTGGGGGCAGGAGGAGAAGTGGACTACAGAGGATGAGATGCCTGGATGGCATCACTGACTTGATGGACGTGAAACTGAGTGAACTCCGGAAGTTGGTGCTGGACAGGGAGGCCTGGCGTGCTGTGATTCATGGGGTCGCAAAAAGTCGGACACAACTGAGCGTTGAATTGAACTGAAATGGATAATTTGACTTATTGATATGAAAATATTTATTCTATTCAAGGAAACCCAGTATCAGTCAGTTCAGTCGCTCAGTTGTGTCCGACTCTTTGCGACCCCATGAATCTCAGCACGCCAGGCCTCCCTGTCCATCACCCACTTCCGGAGTTCACTCAGACTCACGTCCATCAAGTCAGTGATGCCATCCAGCCATCTCATCCTCTGTCGTCCCCTTCTCCTCCTGCCCCCAATCCCTCCCAGCATCAGAGTCTTTTCCAATGAGTCAACTCTTCGCATGAGGTGGCCAAAGTACTGGAGTTTCAGCTTCAGCATCATTCCTTCCAAAGAAATCCCAGGGCTAATCTCCTTTAGAATGGACTGGTTGGATGTCCTTTCAGTCCAAGGGACTCTCAAGAATCTTCTCCAACACCACAGTTCAAAAACATCAATTCTTCGGCTCTCAGCTTTCTTCACAGTCCAAATCTCACATCTGTACATGACCACTGGAAAAACCATAGACTTGACTAGACGAACTTTTGTTGGCAAAGTAATGTCTCTGCTTTTGAATATGCTATCTAGGTTGGTCATAACTTTTCTTCCAAGGAGTAAGCATCTTTTAAGTTCATGGCTGCAGTCACCATCTGCAGTGATTTTGGAGCCCCCAAAAATAAAGTTTGACACTGTTTCCATTGTTTCTCCATCTATTTCCCATGAAATGATGAAACCAGATGCCATGATCTTCATTTTCTGAATTGAGTTTTCAGCCAACTTTTTCACTCTCCTCTTTCACCTTCATCAAGAGGCTTTTTAGTTCCTCTTCACTTTCTGCCATAAGGGTGATGTCATCTGCATATCTGAGATTATTGATATTTCTCCCAGCAAAACCCAGTATAAGCTTACTGAATACTTTGGTTTCAGAGACTCTTGTTGGAAACCTCAGCTTAACATATCGAATGTCATAGCTCCATTTCTTTCTCATATTGGAACAGTCCAATCAATTTATTCTCCAGTGGTCTTTCTACTTTTGGCATTAAAATTCATTTGTATTATCACATAGAGTTGTGTGTAATTTTATGTAATTAATGATCTTATGTAGAGGAATGTTACTTCTCCAGCTTGTTTGTGAAGAGGTAGAGGACGTCTTTTCTTTCCCTATCAGCTGACTCTAGATATGAATAGCTTCTTAGTACATGTTTGATGACTGACTTGATGCTGATATTGATGCATTTAAGGATTGATAATTAATCAGAAAGATAAAAAGTGTCTCAAAACTCATATTAAAGCAAATTAAAAGGTCATTTGACATTAAAGTGAAAAAGCACAGAAATATTATAAGAAAGAATGAAGGTGAAATCTCTCAAATTGAAATAACAGAATAAAATGGAAAGGAGAGTAAATTTGATAGATTTTTGTGTATAAAATTGAAAAAAGCTCATAGCTTAGAGGTAATAGCATTTTATTGAGAAAAGATTTATAGAATTCAAAACAGATAAAATATAAGTAAATATATATACAATATTATGCACTATTGCTAATCAAAAAATATATAATTTTAATTCAGATAATAAAATAAATATGAGTGCTCCATGTTAGATTTTTATTAGAAATTCATGCCCTATTGTTATAAATATAGAAATAATGGAAAAATATAATTGGTGCATAAGAAGAAATATTTAACTATATAAATACACACAGATGATCCTGAAAACACTCATAGAATATGTAAGGAACTAACATTTTCATCCAGTGAGTGAAATTGGTTAATTATAAATTTTTAAGGGTACTTTTCACAGTCTGTAATCTACCATAAACTTTGGAGATTTTATTATGCAAATATATTCATTTTATTTTTTCTAAAGTATATTGAAGTAACCAAATTCTAAGATTATTTAATAGTTTTTAATAATTATAAATATTCAAATTTATGTCAGTAATCTCTGGGACATATTTTGATGAAATTATTAAAATAACCAAAAGTTGTATAAGAAGAGTTTATTCAAACATTGTTCATTAGGATGAAAATTTGTAAACAACTTAAGTCAAGATAAATTTTAGAATTTATATTATGAGATTTTGATACATTAATTTATAGTTGCTAAATTAATAATTACAGCATGGATATGCTGTAAAAAATGTGAAAGACTTTTAGTAATCAAAAATGAAAATTAGAAAGTATAAAAATATTATAAGATGATTGAAATTATATATATGTGTATGCTTATACAAAGAATAAAATAGAACAATGGGAGATATTTATATGTTTAAATCTTAAAATACATTTAAAAATTATGTCTTATATAAAATTTGGAGAGTACAAACCTCTGGAAAACAGTAGTAGGAGAATCAGATAATATGAGTTTTAGAAGTATAAGAAATGGCACTTCAGATTGGATCCATAGGGTGTGAAGATTAAGTTGATACATTTCTTAACAGCATAGATAATGGATTATTTCAAACATATAGTAATTTTTTCTCAAAATGTCAGTTTCAATGATTTACTCAACTATCTCATGTGCCCTAGTTGGCAATGAAAGTAATAATATAATTGCAACTAGCCTAAAAGTTGGAAAAACAATTTTTTCTTAAAGCTTAATCCAAACATGATTTTGAAGAGATCAGAAACAATGGGTGCAACCTGGTTTCCAAATCAAAAAATGTGTTTCTTCAAGAAAGAACCTCCCCAAATTATTATAAAATTATATATAATATAAAACTTTATATATAAATGAAAATTATATACAAAATTCAGTAGTTGATATGTATATACATTATATGAGCATATATATTATATACACATATATGTATTGGAACCTCTAATTGTCATTTGAAGAAAAGGCATCAAGACATTAAAGTGACCTGATCAATATCATACAACAAATGCATTAACTCTCAGACTTTGGCAAAGAGCATGGTCATTGAGGGTTCCCTTGCACAAATCTTATTCCTTATAGAAAGAACTGGTTAAAGCATGAAAACCAGCGTAAAAAACGTTATTTCATAATTTTTTGCAATGCATGAAAACTTTGAGAAATAGTGAGTTATATGTTTTGATGGAATTATAACTCTAAAAGTTATCATTTCAAGTCCAAATACATTTCTATTGCCAAGTCCTCATTTCCCCCACTTCCTTTGCAGATGAACCGCTTCTCAGCTATGCCTGTTTTACATTCACCATAACCATGAGGTGAACAGCAGTGTGAATGAGTTCATTCTGCTTGGGTTAGCACAGAATTTACTAAAGGACAAAATAGTGTTTGTGATCTTGCTTCTATACCTTGCAGCTCTGTTGGCAAACTTCCTAATTGTGATGACCATACGAAATAGCCAGACACTTGGGATCCCGATGTACTTCTTCCTTTTCTACTTATCCTTTGCTGATGCTTGTTTTTCAACAACCACTGCCCCTATGTTGATTGCAGATTCTGTATCTGAGAAGAAAGTCATCTCCTTCAATGAGTGCATGATCCAGATCTTTGCATTTCACTTCGTTGGGTGCATGGAGATCTTGGTACTTGTCCTCATGTCCATTGATCACTATGTGGCCATTTGCTAGCCCCTGTGGTACACAGCCATCGTGAACCAGTGTGTCTGTGGCACACTGGTGAAACTGGCCTGGGTGGGGGCCTGTATCCATTCTTCAGCACAGATTCTCTTGGCTTTGAGACTACCGTTCTGTGGCCCCAATGTTATTGTTCACTATTTCTGTGATGCACAACCATTGTTGAAACTTGCCTGCACTGATACTTATGTCATCAATCTACTCATAGTGTTTAACAGTGGGGTTATATGCATGATAAGCCCGCTGCTAATCTCCCATGTTTTACCTTACATTTTCTGCATAATCATAGTGCAGAAGGAAGAAAGAAAGCCCTATCTACTTGCACCGCTCATATTATTGTTACTGTATTATTCTTTGTACCGTGTATATACACATACACTTGCCTTGTAACTGCATTTCCAGTGCACAAGATGGTGGCTGTGTTTTACACTATTGGGACACCTTTGCTCAACCCCCTGATTTACACTCTGAGGAATGCAGAAGTCAAACAGGTCATGAGAAGGCTATGGTGCAACAAACTCTGACTCAAGATGGCAAAGTGCAGAAGATACCAATTGCTAATTCTGCCACAGTATAAATAAAACTGGATTGATAGGAAAGGCAAAATGTTCTCATCCCAGTGTGGACAACCATAGTTCTCTTCCAGTGGGACCTGTGTGAGAATAAGCAGAATCTATAGAGCACATATCTGTATTATTTTAACCAATGTCTCATGGAGAGACAGAACATGAAGTGCAATCACAATTGTGGGAGCACAAGACCATTCTTCACTTCTGCCATCTGCTTTGATACTCTTTTGAGGCTCAAGAACCAGATCCTGTTGTTTCTGTAGCTTTATTTTCTTATTTTGAACACTATTTTGATTTATTTTTCTTTTTCATGTTTCTGATTCCAATTTTATACTCTGTCCTTGATTTCTGTCATCTATTTTGCTGTTAAACCAGTGCTGGCACTACTGTGTATCATATCATTTCTGGCTCAAGATTCAGTCCATCAAGTCATTCCCAGAAACTTATTCTCTCCAAGGAGCATAAATAGAAAATAGTTAAGCTCCTATTTTATGCTTGTCTTCCTCTTGAAACACCCTTAAAAATTGGCCTTTCCTTTGCTTGCAGTGAACAGGGAAATAACAACCTTCTATTCAAACTAGACAATTCTATTTATAACAAAATATTTTCTGTATTGATCCATAATTTTTATATATTTTAATAATTTATATAAATTTATATATTTTTATAATTTTAATATTTTGTTCATCATGTTAACCATTATTTTATATTATTTAATTTTATATACTTATTAATGTTTTTATAATTTAAATCTTTGGACACTTCCCAAATGTTTGGTGAATCAGTGATAATTTTATAAAATTGTAAGAATTATATTACAAAACCCAGCATGTCATTGATGATACCGTACATACAAAAGAGGCAAAAACTGGCATATAAAACAGAGCTATAAAGAGAAGATGCCCACAGAAGTGAGACTCCCAACTTGGAAACACAGAACAAAATATGTCAAGAATGAGAACTTTTTCCAACATATTTTGCTATGAAGGGGAAGAAATTAATGGAATAATTTTCTGGCAACAAATTGGTGTTGAAAAGATGGTATTTTAGGATGAAGGAAATAACAGCATGTTTCATGATGACAGGAATGATCCTGAAGAGAGCAAAAGGGGGTAAGGGAGTGATTATCAAATCATTGCTCTTATGTAGAAGGAGGAAATGGGATCTATCTGGTACACAAGTGGACATGTTGGCTTGGAATAGTGGTTACAGTTGTTGTTTAGTGGCTAAGTCACGTCTGACTCTTTTGTGACCCTATTGACTTTAGTCTGTTAGGTTCCTTCTGTCCGTGGGATTTCCCAGGCAAGAATACTGGAGTGGGTTGCCTTTTTCTTTTCCAGGGGATCTTCCCAACCCAGGGATAGAATCCCTGTCTCCTGCATATGCAGGCAGATTCTTTACCATTAAGCCACCAGGGAATCCCTGGGATGGTAGAGCTGATAATTTACAAGGGATAGAATTCTATATTGGACAGGGAGGCTGATTAAGTGGGCATGGATGTTGGAGGTGGGAATAAGGGGTGATGTGAGTTTGTAGAAATACTTTTCTAATTGTTTCAGGTATTCTCTTAAGTAGAAAGTCAAGTCATTTGTTGGGACTGAAGAAAGAAGAGAAGGTATTGGGATTCTAAAGATAAAGGGAAAGGTGAAAATATAACTCTAGCCCTTCATCACTACTTGCCCTAAGAGACTTTTATCCACTTTAGAACATTTGAGAGGATAGATGGATGCTTGAATTGCAGCATAGAAGGCTCACTTGAGATCCAGTTCAGGTATTTAAAATGAGACTATCTAAGGACTTCCCTGGCACTCCGGTGGTTAAGACTCCATTTCCACTGCAAGGGGCATGTTTCAGTGCTTCACAGTATGGAAAAAAAAAAGTGAGACCTCTTAGCACAGTTCTAAGATATTAAGAAGAGGTGGCAAGAATACACAGAAGAACTGTACAAAAAAGATCTTCACGACCCAGATAATCATGATGATGTGATCACTGACCTAGAGCCAGACATCCTGGAATGTGAAGTCAAGTGGGCCTTAGAAAGCATCACTATGAGCAAAGCTAGTGGAGGTGATAGAATTCCAGTTGAGCTATTTCAAATCCTGAAAGATGATGCTGTGAAAGTGCTGCACTCAATATGCCAGCAATTTGGAAAACTCAGCAGTGGCCACAGGACTGGAAAAGGTCAGTTTTCATTCCAATCCCAAAGAAAGGCAGTGCCAAAGAATGCTCAAACTACCGCACAATTGCACTCATCTCACACGCTAGTAAAGTAATGCTCAAAATTCTCCAAGCCAGGCTTCAGCAATATGTGAACCATGAACTTCCTGATGTGCAAGCTGGTTTTAGAAAAGGCAGAGGAACCAGAGATCAAATTGCCAACATCCGCTGGATCATCAAAAAAGCAAGAAAGTTCCAGAAAACATCTATTTCTGCCTTATTGACTATGCCAAAGCCTTGGACTGTGTGGATAACAATAAACTGTGGGAAATTCTGAAAGAGATGGGAATACCAGATCACCTGACCAACCTCTTGAGAAATTTGTATGCAGGTCAGGAAGCAACAGTTAGAACTGGACATGGAACAACAGACTGGTTCCAAATAGGAAAAGGAGTATGTCAAGGCTGTGTATTGTCACCCCGCTTATTTAATTTATATGCAGAGTACATCATGAGAAACGCTGGACAGGAAAAAACACAGCTGGAATCAAGATTGCTGGGAGAAATATCAGTAACCTCAGATATGCAGATGACACCACCCTTATAGCAGAAAGTGAAGAGGAACTAAAAAGCCTCTTGATGAAAGTGAAAGTGGAGGGTGAAAAAGTTGGCTTAAAGCTCAACATTCCGAAAACAAAGATCGTGGCATCCAGTCCCATCACTTCATGGGAAATAGATGGTGAAACAGTGGAAACACTGTCAGACTTTGTTTTTGGGGGCTCCAAAATCACTGCAGATGTTAACAGCAGCCATGAAATTAAAAGACACTTACTCCTTGGAAGGAAAGTTATGACCAACCTAGACAGCATATTCAAAAGCAGAGACATTACTTTGATGCTGTGAAAGCGCTGCACTCAATATGCACTCAACAAAGGTCCATCTAGTCAAGGCTATGGTTTTTCCTCTGGTCATGTATGGATGTGAGAGTTGGACTGTGAAGAAGGCTGAGCACGGAAGGATTGATGCTTTTGAACTGTGGTGTTGGAGAAGACTCTTGAGAGTCCCTTGGACTGCAAGTAGATCCAATCAGTCCATTCTGAAGGAGATCAGCCCTGGGATTTCTTTGGAAGGAATGATGCTGAAGCTGAAACTACAGTACTTTGGCCACCTCATGCAAAGAGTTGACTCATTGGAAAAAACTCTGATGCTGGGAGGGATTGGGGGCAGGAGGAGAAGAGGACGACAGAGGATGAGATGCCTGGATGGCGTCACTGACTTGATGGACGTGAGTCTGAGTGAACTCCGGAAGTTGGTGATGGACAGGGAGGCCTGGCGTGCTGCGATTCATGGGGTCACAAAGAGCCGAACACGACTGAGCAACTGAACTGAACTGAACTGAAAAATCACACTCATGGGATAAAGCACAACTTAGTTAAAAATCCACACAAAAATTAACATTTCTTGAAGTCAGGTCAATCTACAAATTCCTTTATATTTATTTTTTCTCAAAAGAGTAAACTTTTTTTTTTTCTCTTGAATGTGATGGATGTCTTTATTACCTTGATTCACGTAATATGTCCAAATTAATCAAATTGTAAGCATTAATTGAATGTAGTTTTTGTGTACCAGTTATACCTAAATAAAGCTAAGTTGTAAATTCCTTTTTGCCTTTTCATACTGTCTGTGGTACAAGCCGTGGTGTCGCAAAGAGTCGGACACAACTTAAGGACTGAACAACAACATATTCCTGGGTGAAATTTGAAAGTTGGATTTAAAATACTATTCAACTTGAGCGCCACCTTGTGGGAAGACAGCATAAGGGCCGAATTAACCAAAAGGTAGCGCTAAAAAAATAATCGCTAACCAGTTTGCCCTAATCTGTGCAGGGAAATTGTTTGTGTGGCTTATTCCCTTATCTGCTTAAAAAGTTCAGAGAAGGCAATGGCACCCCACTCCAGTACTCTTGCCTGGAAAATCCCATGGACGGAGGAGCCTGGTGGGCTACTACAGTCCATGGGGTCGCTAAGAGTTAGACACAACTGAGCGACTTCACTTTCACTTTTCACTTTTATGCATTGGAGAAGGAAATGGCAACCCACTCCAGTGTTCTTGCCTGGAGAATCCCAGGGACGGGGGAGACTTGTGGGCTGCCGTCTATGGGGTCGCACAGAGTCGGACACGACTGAAGGGACACAGCAGCAACAGCTTAAAAAGCTGTCCTTGGAATTGGTCTTTAAGCATCTATCATAGCATTGGTTTAGCTTATTTGTTCGCATATGTGACAAATTCCCAGGTTAAAAGAATGTATTGTCAACTCTTTAGTAACAAGCCAATTAAAGATTCTTTACCATCTGAGCCACAAGGGAAGTCCCAGATGAAGTTTGGGTAAACTCCAGGAGTTAATGATGGACAGGAAGGCCATGCTGTGGTTCACGGGGTCCCAAAGAGTCAGATACGACTGAGCGACTGAACTGAACTGAATGTCAATACCATTCTGTTTTAATTGGCATAGTTTATAGTACATTTTGGAGTCAGAAAGTCTGATTGATTCGGCTATTTGTAATCTCTTGAGGTTTCATATGAATTTTAGGATGGATTTTTCTGTTTCTGCAATAAGGTTTTTGGAATTTTGGTAAGGATTGTATTGAATATGTAGACCACTTTAAGAAGTCTTGATAGCTTAATAATAAGTGATCTAGCTAATCAACATCGTATTATTGACATGTATTTTTGGAACACTATTCAGTAACATTTTGTAGTTTTCATTGTACAAGCCTTTTTTTTCCTTTGTGTTTACTCAACTATTTTATTCTCTTTGATGCTATTACAAATGGAAAGTTTTTCTTCGCTTCTCCTTTGTGTTGTTCATAGAAATCTAATATCCTTTCATGAATGAAAAAAGAAAAAAAAAGCTCTCAGAAAATTGGATACAAAGTAAGTGTGTGTGTGTGTGTGTGTGTGTGTGTGTGTTCAGTCACTCAGTCGTGTCCAACTCCTTGTGAACCCATGGACTATAGCCTGCCAGGCTCCTCTGTTCATGGGGTTTTCTTCAGCAAAAATAATGGAGTGGGTTGTAGGGAATGACCAAATTTGTGACATCTTTTGAAAGTAGAGACAATATGATTTGTTAAAGTTATCAATAAGTAATTTGAGAGCAATAGGGGAATGAAAACGGTTTGAAAATATGACTTTTTTTTTCCTTTTGTATGAACAATTGCAATTCAGAGGGTACCATTTAATAAGATGGGGAACCACATTTTAGTAGCTGAATTACAATATTGGATTAGTTTCCACAGTGGTTACATCAATTTATTTCTCACCTTCAGTGTACAAGGGTTCCAAATTTTGTACATCTTCACTGACATTCTTCTTCTGTAAGGATATTAATTTCATTAATTATGGCAGAGCCCTCATGAACTAATCACCTGCAAATGTTCCACTTACTAAAATTGTCATACTGAACAGTTTTAGTTCAGTATGACATGGAATTCAACTTATCAATTTTGGGGGCACAGATATTCAAATCAAAGCAGAGGTCCAATTTCATTATTTCTCATATGGATATCCAGTTTTCCCAATGCAATGAAGATATTTTCTTTTCCCTATACTGTATTCGTGGGCCCCCTTTTAAAAAGATAACTTGAAGAGGTGGTCTGAAGATGGTGGAGGAATAGGATGGAGAGACCACTTTCTCCCCCACAAATTCATCAGAAGATCATTTGCACGTTGAGCAACTTCCACAAAACAAATTCTGAATGCTGGCGGAGGACAACAGGTACCCTGAAAGGCGGCCCATTCTCTTTGAAAGGAGGTTGGGCAAAATATAAAAGACAAAAACAGAGACAAAACATTTAAGGGTGGAGACCCTTCCTGGGGAGGGAGTTGTGAAGGAAGAGAAGTTTTCACACAGTTGGAAACCCTCTCACAGGCAGGTCTGTGGAGAGTTTTGGAATCTCAGAGGGCAACATAACTGGGAGAAACAAAAAGAAAAAAAAAAAACTACAGAATATGCACCTAATCACAACTGTGAGCAGAGAAGTAGCCCAGACTCTTGCATTCGCCACCAGTGAGTGGGGGCTGGGCAGGGAGGCATGGACTGCATCATCAGTCTTTAGGATAAGGACTGGGCTTGACTGCCCTGAGGACAATCTGAGGGAGCTAACATGAGATAGCAACCCAAACCGAGGGATAATGAGAAAGACCAAAAAACAAAACAAAACAAAACTATCCCAGGAAAGGCTCTAATGCAGGACAGTGATCTCTGACACACCCGCTCACAGAACAAATGATTGAGCGAATACCAAACACTGTGTATAGAGCCCTCCCCCAACCCTGAGGCAGAGAGGCAGGTGTGCAGCAGTCAGAGCTGGAAGGCACAGGGCTGCTGCAATCGCAGCCCCAAGATTGTTGCAGCCTGAAATCAGCTTCCCAGAGGAGACACATGGCACACCCAAGACAGTTCTCTAGTTGTGCACCCAGGAAATCAAGTGGCTGGACTGGGGAGGTGATTAAGATGCATGGACCACCTGGGACAGTGTGCTCGCCAAGCACCCAGTTGCCTGAGCTGCTCAGACCTGGAAAGGACACAAAACACACAGCCCTTGTGGAGTACCCAAGAACCTGAGTGGCTTAGACCTGGAAAGTGCATTTCATAATGCGGGGCCCACCTGGGACAGTGCCCTTGCAGGACACTCTGGAGCCTGAGCAGTGCAGACCTGGGAAGCACACTCTGCCTTGGTCTGTGGCAAACCTTGTGTGGTCCATAAACTGTGAGCACTCTTCACACACACCAGCAGTATTTCTTTGTAGTGTCCCTCTGTCCCCACAACACAACTGAACAAGTGAGCCTACATAAGTTATCACCTTTGCCCCTTGTGTCAGGGCGGAAATTAGACACTGAAGAGACCTGCAAAGAGAGGAAGCCAAAATAAACAAAGAAGAGGGAACCACTCTGGAAGTGACAGGTGCGACAGATAAAAACCCTGCAGTTAATACTGACTGTGCATTGGAAAGGGACTTATATATCTTGAGAACAAGTATAAGTTGAAACAAGGAACTATCCGACACTGAACTGACCCCACATTACCTGCAATAGCTCCAGAGAAATTCCTAGATATATTTTTTACTATTATCACTTTATAATTTATGTTTAAAAACTTAAATTCTTTATTACTCCTTTAATTTTCATTTTATAACATATTACCTTGCAAAAAGGACCTTATTTTTAAAGCAAATTTCACATATACATTTTTTTAAATTTTGGTGGTTGATTTTTCTTTGTATTTTTTATATTGTAATTTTGAGAGTCTAACCTTTATTCTAGATTTTAATCTTTGCTTTTTGATATTTGTTGTCAATTTTGTACCTTTAAGAATCTAATCTTCAGTTTCCATTTTCACTTAGGGATTTGATTACTGGCTTAATTGCTCACTCCCCTTTCTCATACAGGTCACCTGTATCTCCTTCCTCCCTCTTCTCTTCTCTACTTAACTCTGTGAATCTCTCTGGATGTTCCAGGCTGTGGAGAACATTTAAGGAACTGATTACTTAGATTGCTTTCTCCCCTTTTGACTCTTCCTCTTCTCCAATTGGTCATCTCTATCTACCTCCTCCCTCTTCTCCTCTCTGTGTAACTCTGTGAATCTCTCTGGGTGTACCTCACTGTGGAGAATTGTTTCACCATTAACCTAGATGTTTTATCATCTGTGCTGTATGAATGGAGAAGTATTGAGGCTATTGTAAGAGAAGGACTGAAAGCCAGAGGCAGGAGGCTTAACTCCAAAGCTTGAGAAATGAGAAAACTCCTGATTCCAGGGAACATTAATAGAGCTCTTGCTCACCCAAAAGTCTCGATACCTACACTGAAACCAAGCTCCACCCAAGAGCAAACAAGTTCCAGTGCAAGAGATACCATGTTAATTCTCCAGCAAAACAGGAACACAACCCTGAGGATTAAAAGACAGGCTGCCCAAAGCTATGTCAAACCCATAGATGCCCTAAAACTTACTACTGGACACTTCTTTGCACTCCAGGGAGAAGAGATTCAGCTCGACCAAACCAGAACACAGACATAAACTTCCCCAACCAGTAAACCCTGACAAGCCACTAGTCCAACCCCACCCCCAGGGAGCAGACTCAGCAGTAAAGAGGAACCATGAACTTCCAGCCTACAGAAAAGGCATCTAAAACACAGTAATTTAAACAAAGTGAAAAGACAGAAATAGTCAGCAGGTAAAGGAACATGTAAACAAAGTGAAAAGGTAGATAAATAATTAGAAGGTAAAGGAACATGATAAATATCCACCAAACCAAACAAAAAAGGAGGAGATAGAGAGTCCACCAGAAAAACAATTCACACTAATGATAGTAAAGATGATCCAAAATCTTGAAAATAAAATGGAGTTACAGATAAATAGGCTAGAGACAAGGATTGAGAAGAGGCAAAACTGTTTAACAAGGACCTAGAAGAAATAAGAAGAGTCAATCAATAATGAATAATTCAATAACTGAGATCAAAAGCACTCTGGAGGGGACCAACAGTAGAATAACTGAGGCAGAAGAGAGGATAAGTGAGGTGGAAGATAGAATGGTGGAAATAAATGAAGCAGAGAGGAAAAAGAAAACAAAGAATTGAAAGAAGTGAGGACAACCTCAGAGACCTCTGGGTCAATGTTGAACACACCAATATTCAAATTATAGGTATCCCAGAAGAAGAAGACAACAAGAAAGGGCATGAGAAAATACCTGATATAGTAGTTGAAACTTTCTCTAAAATAGGGAACGAAATAGCCACCCAAGTTCAAGAAACCCAAAGTGTTCCAAACAGGATAACCCAAGGCAAAACACCTCAAGACACATATTAATTAAACTAAGAAAGTTCAAACACAGAGAGTGAATACTAAAAGTGGCAAGGGAAAAGCAACAAATAACACACAAGGGTATCCCCATAAGGATAACAGCTGATCTTTCAATAGTAACTCTTCAGACCAGAATGTTTTACAGGACATACTTAGTGATGAAAGAGAAAAACGTACAATGAAGATTACTATACCCAGCAAGGATCTCATTCAGATATAAAGGAGAAATCAAAAGCTTTACAGACAAGCAAAAGCTGAGAGAATTCAGCACCACCAAATCAGCTCTTCAACAAATGTTAAAGGATCTTCTCTAAACAGGAAACACAGAAAAGGTTTATAAAATCAAACCTAAAACAACAAAGTAAATGGCAACAGGATTGTACTTATCAATAACTACCATAAATGTAAATGGGTTGAATGCCCCAACCGAAAAACAAAGACTGGCTGAATGGATACAAAAACCCCCTTATATGCTGTCTACAAGAGACCAACCTCAAACAAAGGAACAGATACAGATTGAAAGTGAAGAGCTAGAAAATGATATTTCATGCAAATAGAGACCAAATGGAGAAGGCAATAGCACCCCACTCCAGTACTCTTGCCTGGAAAATCCCATGAATGGAGGAGCCTGGTGGTCTACAGTCCATGGGGTCGCTAAGAGTTGGACACGACTAAGAGATTCACTTCCATGCATTGGAGAAGGAAATGGCAACCCACTCCAGTGTTCTTGCCTGGAGAATCCCAGAGACAGGGGAACCTGATGGACTGCCATCTATCGGGTCACACAGAGTCGGACATGACTGAAGCGACTTAGCAGCAGCAGCAGCAGCAGCAGCAACAGCAGAGACCAAAAGAAAACAGGAGTAACAATACTCATATCAGAAAAAAAAAAAAAAGACTTTGAAATAAAGACCATAAAAAGAGACAAAGAAGGACACTACATAGTGATCAAAGGATCAATCCAAGAAGAAGATAAAACTATTATAAATATACATGCACCCAACCTAGGAGCACATCAAGGTGTAAGGCAAATGGTAACAAGTAGGAAGGGGAAAATTAACAGTAATACAATAATAGCGGGAGACTTTAATACCCCACTCACATCTGTGGATAGATCAACTAACAGAAAATTAGCAAGGAAACACAAGTTTAAAATGATACAATGGACCAGTTAGACCTAATTGCTATCTATAGGGCATTGAATTTTACCTTTTTCCAAACAATGAAATTTACCTTTTTCTCAAGTGCAAACAGAACATTCCCCAGGACAGAACACATCCTGGGCCATAAATCTAGCCTTGGTAAATTAAAAAACAAAACAAAACAAACAAACAAAAAAAAACTGAAATCATTTCAAATGTCTTTTCAGATCACAATGCAGTAAGATTAGATGTCAACTATGGAGGGGGGGATTGGAGAAAACAACAACAACAACAAACTATTAAAAGTACAAACATATGGAGACTAAACAAGATACTTCTGAATAACCAACAGATCACAGAAGAAACCAAAAAACGCATAAAAGCAAATAAAAACTAAAACATGACAACCCAAAGCCTATGGGATTCAGTTAAAGCAGTGTTAAGAGGAAGGTTCATAGCAATACAAATTTACCTCAAGAAACAAAAGAAACATCAAATAAATAACCTAACTTTACACCTAAAGCAATGAGAGAAAAAAGAAATAAAGAACCCCAAAGTTAGTAGAAGGAAAGAAATCATAAAAATCAGAGCAGAAATAAGTGAAGAAGAAACAATGGAGACTATAGCAAAAAATCAACAAACCTAAAAGCTGGTTCTTTGAGAAGATAAATAAAAAAGACAAACCATTAGGAAAACTCATGAAGCAAAAAAGGGAGAAGAATCAAATCAATAAAATTAGAAATGAAAATGGAAAAATCACAACAGACAACACAGAAATAAAAGGGATAATAAGAGACAACTATCAGCAACTATATGCCAATAAAATAGACAACTTAGAAGAAACGGACTAATTCTTAGAAAAGTATAACTCCAAAACTGAACCAGAAAGAAATAGAAAATCTTAACAGACCCGTCACAAACATGAAAATTAAAACTGTAATAAAAACATCTCCCTAAAAACAAAAGCACAAGACCAGATGGCTTCAGAGATGAATTCTACCAAATATTTAGAGAAGAGCTAACATCTATCCTGTTGTGGTCCTTTAATGGACCTGGTGGTCCAGAGTCAATGATAAGAAAATGAAAGAGAAAAAGAAGCTAATATTCCCTGGTTTATGCAGAGAACCAATAAAACCCTAGAACAGGGCTTGCACTGCTCACGAAGGCACAGGGCACCCTCTTGAGGAGGTCTTGAAAACCCGGGCAGGAGAGTGAGCTCGGTGGGTTTCCACACTCCAGAGAATTAGCTGGAGGGAGGGAGAGAGAGAGAGAGAAAGAAAGACACCAGGACCCAAGCCTCTGGTGGAGCAAGGGTGCTTTAATGATCTTTCTGTGAGTATATATAGGCTGTTGTACAAGGAATTTCTTTCAACAATGATAAAGATCAGAAAACCTAATGTACAGCAACCATTATCAAGGGAACAAGGGATTAGCAATGGTCATAAGGTCAGGATACAATCCATATCTCAAGAAAGAAGATCGAGACCAAGCAGTTTTGTCGTTAGAAGAATATTTACTGAAGGAAATTCATGCATGTGTTTCATCTTATGACCTCCGTCCTGGGAGCAGCGTGCCATTCCACTTGTTCCTGTTGCCAGGAACTGATAAGGAATGGAGGGTTTATGAGAAACAGTATGCAGGAATCCTCCTGTTAGACGTTCCTTGACAATCTTACTCAAACTCTTACAGAAAATTGAAGAGGCAGGTAAACTCTCAAATTCATTCTATGAGGCCACTATCACCCTAATACAAAAACCAGACAAAGATGCCACAACAAAGAAAACTACAGGCTAATATCACCAATGAACATAGATGTGAAAATCCTCAACAAAATTCCAGCAAACAGAATCCAACAATATATTAAAAATATCAAATATCATGGCCAAGTGGGCTTTATCCCAGGAATGCAAAGATTCTTCAATATTTGCAAATCAAACAATGTGGTATACCATGTTAACAAGTTGAAAGATAGAAGGCATATGATTATCTCAATAGCTGCAGAGAAAACCTTTGACAAAATTCAATGCCCACTTATAATAAAAACTCTCCAGAAAGCAGGCATAGAAGGAATATACCTCAATATAATAAAAGCCATCTACAATAAACACCCAGCACACACTATCCTCAATCTCAAAAAATTGAAAGCATTTCCTTTAAAGTCATAAACAAGACAAGGGTGCCCACTCTCACTACTGCTATTCAACAAAGTTTTGGAAGTCTTAGCCACAGCAATCAGAGAAGAAAAATAAATAAAGGAATCCAGATTAGAAAAGAGTAAGTAAAGCTCTCACAGTTTGTAGATAACATGATCCTTTACATAGAAAACCCTAAAGACCCCACCAGAAAATTACTAGAGCAAATCAATGAATACAATGAATTTGCAGGATATAATATTAACACACAGAAATCCTTTGCATTCCTATACAATAGCAATGAGAAAACAGAAAAGAAATTAGGGAAACAATCCCAATCACCATTGTAATGAAAATAGTAAAATACTTAGGAACAAATCTACCTAAAGAAACAAAAGACATATAAAACTATAAAACACTGATGAAAGAAATCAAAGATAACACAAATAGATGGAGAAATATACCATGTTCATGGATCAGAAGAATTAATATAGTGAAAATAGTATACTACCCAAAGCAATCTATAGGTTCAATGCAATCCCTATCAAGCTACCAATGGTACTTTTCACAGAACTAGAACAAATAATTTCCAGTTAACACACAAAAAAAATGTCAGATAGCCAAAGCAATCTTGAGAAAGAAGAATGGAACTGGAGGAATCAACCTGCCTGACTTCAGACTGTACTACAAAGCTACAGTCATCAGACATTATGGTACTGGCACAAAGATAGAAATATGGATCAGTGAAACAAAACAGAAAGCCCAGAGATGAATCTACACACCTATGGACACCTTATCTTTGACAAAGGTGGCAAGAATATGTACAATGGAGAAAATATAATCTCTTTACCAAGTGGTGCTGGGAAAATGGTCAGCCACCTGTAAAAGAATGAAACTAGAACAGTTTCTAATACCATACACAAAAATAGAAAATGGATTAAATATCTAAATTTAAGGCCAGGGACTATAAAACTCCTAAAGGAAAACCTAGAACACTCTCTGACATAAATCACAACAAAATCCTCTATGACCCACTTCCCAGAGTAATGGAAACAAAAGTGAAATAAACAAATGGGACCTAATTAAACTTAAAAACTTTTGCACAATTATGGAAACTATAGGCAAGGTGAAAAGGCAGCCTTCAGAATGGGAGAAAATAATAGCAAATTAAATAACTGACAAAGAATTAATCTCCAAAATATGGAAGCAACACATGCAGCTCAATACCAGAAAAATAAGTGACCCAATAAAAAAATGGGCCAGAGAACTAAACAGACATTTCTCCAAAGAAGCTATGCAGATGGCTATCAAACACATGAAAAGATGCTCAACATCACTCATTACCAGAGAAACGCAAATCAAATCCACAATAGGTACCATCTCATACCAGTCAGATGCCATCAAAAGTCTAGGGAACCATCTTACACTGTTGGTGGGAATGCAAGCTAGTATAGCCACTATGGAGAACAGTGTGAAGATTCCTTAAAAAACAAAAACAAAAACTGAAAATAGAACTGCCGTACAACACAGCAATCCCAGTGCTGGGCATACACACTGAGAAAACCAGACTTGAAAGATACATGGGTACCACAGTGTTCATTGCAGCACTGTTCACAGTAGCTAGGATATGGAAGCAACCTAGATGTCTATTGGCAGAAGAATAGATAAGAAAGTTGTGGTACATATGCACAATGGAATATTACTCAGCTATATAAAAGAACACATTTAAGTCAGTTCTAATAAGGTGGATAAAACTGGAGCCTATTATACAGAGTGAAGTAATTCAGAAAGAAAAACACCAATACAGTATATTAATGCTATATATATGGAATTTAGAAAGATGGTAACAATGACCCTATATGCGAGACAGCAAAAGGGACACAGACGTAAAGAACATACTTTTGGACCCTGTGGAAGAAGGCAAGGGTGGGATGATCTAAGAGGATAAAATTGAAACATGTGTATTACCATATGTGAAATAGAGTACAGTCAAAGTTTGATGCATGAAACAGGGCACTCTAAGCTGGTGCACTGGGACAACCCAGAGGGATGGGATGGGGAAGGATGTGTGTGGGCGGGGTTCAGGATGTGGACACATGTACACTCATTGTTGATTCATGTCAATGTATGTCAAAAACCGCCATAATATTATAAAGTAATTAGCCTCCAATTAAAATAAATAAATTAAAAAATTTGACTGTGTAAGAGTGGGTTTATTTCTGAGCTTTCTATCCTGTTTATATGAATCTGTTTTCAGGTAAATACTAGAGTATTTTGATTGCTATAGATTGGTAATAAATTTTGAAACCAGCATTGTAATGTCTGTCTCCATATTTCTTTAGTCTCAAAATTGCTTTGGCTATTTGGGTTTTTAATGTGCTTTCATATGCATTGTATGATTATATTTGTATTTCTTTGGGAAAAAATGTATTTCTTTGAAAAAATCAGTAAGTAGATTGATTTGGATGATGTAACCTTTTTTTTCATTTTTACAACTTTTATTTTATATTATTGAAGTATAATTTACAATGTTTTGTTAATTTCTATGATTTTGCAAAATTATTCAGTTTTGCATATTTTCCTATTAATTTCCATTGTGGTTTATCAGAGGATATTGAATATAGCTCTCTGTACTATATAACGGTAACTTGTCATTTATTCATTCTTTATATAGTAGTTTACATCTAATAATCCCAAACTTCCAACTCATTCCTCTCCCAGCCCCTACATATTTGGCAGCTGTAAGTGTATTCTTTAGGTCTATGAGTCTGTTTCTGTTTCTTAGATAAGTTCATTTGTGCTGTATTTGACATTCCACATAAAAGTAATGTCATATTGTATTTGTCTTTCTCTTTCTGACTTTGATTATTATGACAACCTCTAGGTCCATCCAAGTTGTTGCAAGTGGCATTTTAATAATATTTACTCTTACATTTAATGATAACAGTATATCTCTCCATTTATTTGTCTTCAATTTGTGTCAATATCATATAATTTTCAGTGTAGATTTATAACCTATTTGACTAAAATTTTTCCTAAATATTTTATTCTTTTTAATGTTATTGCAAATAAAACTATGTTCTTAGTTTATTAGGATTGTTCATTGTCCACAAAGTAAATGTAATTAATTTTTGTATGTTGAACTTTCATCCTGCAACTTTGTTGGATTTGTTTACTAATTATAGTAGTTTTGGGTGCAACTTTTTTTTGCATTTTCTATTTGTGAGATCATGTATACTATACAGTCATATAAATTCTTTTATTTTTGCTCTTGGTATCATGCATTTGAGATTTATGCATATTATTGTGTCTATCATAATTTCATTCATTTTATTGCTAATCAGTATTCCATTTCATGGATGTATCAAAGCTTGTTTCTTTAGCATTTAAGAAATGTATTTATGATTTCCAGTTATTTGAAATTATGAATAAACCTGCTATAAACATGTATAGTTTTTGAAAAAAGCAACAATGCAGAAAAATATGACATAATTGTTTACAAAACACTAGATATCAGAAAAACAATGACACTGATTACTGAAAGGTGGTAAACAAACAAATTGATTCTTTTTTTTCTATCATTTTCATGTTTATTACTTTAAAGGATTTCAATGTGGTGGTATACAGAGAGATAATTCAAAAGATCCTGATAGAGTCTTTGAGTTGAGAGTGTGAAGTTGAGGGCTTGATGAAACTAAGTAAGCTAGAATTTTGGGAATAGAGACCTTGCTGTGGGGAGGGAGAGAGAAAGAGAGAAAGAGAATATGATGGAGAATTAATGAGGATCCTATTGCTTCAGTTCAGTTCAAACTGAACTTTATCAAATTTTAATTTTTTTGCATCAAAGACACTATTAATAGAGGCCAATAGCAGCCCACAAAATTGGATAAAATATTTGCAAATATATCTGATAAGAAATTAATATCAGAATAAAGATCTATATATCAACAATACAAAACCAAACTATGAATCTTTGAATCCATTACAAATTTCCATTGCCTTCTAGTTCACATCTCAACTTCCCTAAGATTCAAGACCCTCCCCCACGATAGATCTCATCTTTTTCTAAGATTCCCTCCCACTCAGTCAAGCCTATCTCTTATTCCTGAACACACCTCAGTCTATTTTATGCAGTGGAAAAGGCCCTGGGTTTCAGGGTGCACAGACTTAGCTCTCCACTGCAGTCAGGTCACTTACTAATCAAGTAAAATACAAATCCTAAACAAAACAAAACAAAACAAAGCAATAGTAGTTAAAGTCAGTATGTGTCAGGGAGTTGTTTGCAAGACTGTGATAAGACCTTTAAGATTTTTGGTTTTTAAGTCCCACAAAACCCATATGAAATAGGAACTAGCATTATCTTGATTGTTTAATGAAGTGGATAAGGCTCAGAGAGTTTGTGTAATTTGCCCAAAGCCTTTGGTGGCTATGTGGCTAAACTCCTAGTTCAAGCTAGTAATCACTCCCTTCTCAACCCCTCCAAGAATTTTATGCCTTGCCTCACAACACTTTCATAAGAATTAAACAGGCATGAGAATATTTGGAGGGCACGATCCAAATAGTCATCATGATTATTTTCCATTCCTATAAGCTCTGGCCTTCCTGCTTCCTTTTGTTGTTGTTTAGTCACCAAGTTGTGTGTGACTCTTCATGACTCCAAACACTGTAGCATGCCAGGCTTCCCTATACCTCAACATCTCCTGGAGTTTGCCCAAATTCATGTCCATTGAGTTGTTGATCCTATCCTGCCAGGGTCCAGCCCCGGTGGATCCAGGGAATTCGAAGCAGGGACAGCGTCAGCAAACCGGATACAATAGCTTTAATTAAATATTAATTAGAGGTATAAAGAGTAAGAGAATAAGGATAGCTCAGCAGGAAAATTTAGTGGAGAAAAGAGGCTGAATAACTTGGTTTACATGGAAAACCAATAAAACTCCAAGACAAGGAGTTTGCATCACCTACGTAGGCCACAGGCATCCTTCCATTCTCCCGAAGGAGAGGAGACACTAAGGCCTCTCTGGTCAGATCTTAGAAGCCCAGGCAGAAGTAGTAGGCTTGACGAGCCTCCACTCTCTAGATGGGAATTCAGCCAGAAAGTGAGAGAAAGGATGAATGAGGAGACCAGTCTTTCTAGGAACTGATCCCATTCTTTATTTTCCAGGGTCCACTTTTATACACAGAGATGTAATACAAAAGTCATGTGGGGTCAGCAGTCATGACTTTTATCAAAATCAGGTGCTTCATACAGATGTATACAAAGGTTTTAGGGGTGTTACATCATCTTCTGGCGAGGGGGCCTGCTTACAATTTATGACCCTCTCCTGGTGACAGCGGTTAGTCAACTAAAACACTTATTTCTCCCAGGGTGATTATTCTTAAAACAGACGCCACCTTCCGAAGGCACCAGATAAAGTTACATTTCTATAGGGTGAGGGTGCAGTGGGTTTTAATTAAGAAAAGAATCTGCTTAGCCTAAAGTCTAAAGTGATTAATATCAAAGGTTAATACTTATTTCTTCTATATATTCATTAATGTGTATAAGGGCAGGGGATGTGGAGACTTAGCAGCAAACATTGGCTCAGCAAATGAAAAAAACCCTTCACTAATATGATTACTAATCAGCTCACTATACTACACTAATAATTTCCTAACTTCTCAAAAGAATCTGTTTTTAGAAGGTTTAAAGCATCTCGTGCCTCTCACGGTTGGGAAGCTGTGGACAATCACATGTGGCCGGACAAACCTGTCAGGCAGGCTAGAGAAGCTTCAGAGGAGTTTGTAGGTTGAAACACTCCTGTCACGCCCAGGAAGTATTATTAACTGGAGCTGTAAGTTAACTCTTTCAGAGAGAGGTGGTGGGGGACAGCCCCCCATAAAGTCAGAGGTGTAGGTGAGAGCACAAAGCAGTAAAGTAGGCAGACTCTGGTTTTGGGGGCAGATGCTCGAGAATTTCCAGGGGGACTCCTGAGGCTCCATCATGCCTTTGCATATGCTGAGCCTCCTTCCTCATGACCATTGCCACGGGCAGAGTTCCTCATGCTGGCTCCCAGCACTATCCAACCATCTTGTCCTCTGTCCACCTCTCTCCTTCTGCCTTCAATTTTTCCTGCTTCCTATGTCTAAACATCATCTGTTAAACTAATACATGATTAGGTGTCTTTCAGTCCCATTTCATCTTGCAATCCCCCTTCACTTGTTATCCTAGATATCATCCACTCACTTAGTGGGAGTTATTTCGATAGGACAACAGTTCTAATGATTTTCAAGAATATTAAAATAGATGGTATAAGTGTCCAAAGATTTAAACAGAAAAATACCCTTATGGTTGCAAAAGAATTCACATTTCATCTACACAGTAAAGTAAACCTTTGCATGAGGTCGCCAAAGTACTGGAGTTTCAGTTTCAACATCATTCCTTCCAAAGAACACCCAGGGCCGATCTCATTTAGAATGGACTGGTTGGATCTCCTTGCACTCCAAGGGACTCTCAAGAGTCTTCTCCAACACCACAGTTCAAAAGCATCAACCCTTTGGTGCTCAGCTTTCTTCACAGTCCAACTCTCACATCTATACATGACCACAGGAAAAACGATAGCCTTGACTAGACGGACCTTTGTTGGCAAAGTAATGTCTCTGCTTTTGAATATGCTATCTTGGTTGGTCATAACTTTCCTTCCAGGGAGTAAGCGTCTTTTAATTTCATGGCTGCAGTCACCATCCGCAATGATTTTGGAGCCCCAAAAGATAAAGTGACACTGTTTCCACTATTTCCCCATCTGTTTCTGATGAAGGGATGAGACCAGATGCTATGATCTTAGTTTTCTGAATGTTGAGTTTTAAGCCAACTTTTTCACTCTCCTCTTTCACTTTCATCAAGAGGCTTTTTAGTTCCTCTTCACTTTCTGCCATAAGGATGGTGTCATCTGCGTATCTGAGGTTATTGATACTTCTCCTGGCAATCTTGATTCCAGCTTGTGCTTCTTCCAGTCCAGCGTTTCTCATGATGTACTCTGCATAGAAGTTAAATAAGCAGGGTGACAATATTCAGCCTTGACGTACTCCTTTTCCTATTTGGAACCAGTCTGTTTTTCCATGTCCAGTTCTAACTGTTGCTTCCTGACCTGCATAGGTTTCTCAAAAGGCAGGTCAGGTGGCCTGATATTCCTGTCTCTTTCAGAATTTTCCAGTTTATTGTGACCCACACAGTCAAAGGCTTTGGCATAATCAATAAAGCAGAAATAGATGTTTTTCTGGAACTCTCTTGCTTTTTTGATGATCCAGCAGATGTTGGCAATTTGATTTCTGGTTCCTCTGCCTTTTCTAAAACCAGCTTGAACAGCTGGAAGTTCATGGTTCACGTATTGCTGAAGCCTGGCTTGGGAGAATTTTGAGCACTACTTTACTAGTGTCTGAGATGAGTGCAATTGTGCAGTAGTTTGAGCATTCTTTGACATTGCCTTTCTTTGGGATTGGAATGAAAACTGACCATTTCCAGTCCTGTGGCCACTGCTGAGTTTTCCAAATTTGCTGGTATATTGAGTGCAGCACTTTCACAGCATCATCTTTCAGGATTTGAAATAGCTCGACTGGAATTCCATCACCTCCACTAACTTGGTTCGTAGTGATGCTTTCTAAGGCCCACTTGACTTCACATTCCAGGATGTCTGGCTCTAGGTAAGTGATCACACCATCGTGATTATCTGGGTCGTGAAGATCTTTTTTGTACAGTTCTTCTACGTATTCTTGCCACCTCTTCTTAATATCTTCTGCTTCTGTTAGGTCCATAGCATTTCTGTCCTTTATCGAGTCTATATTTGCATGAAATATTCCCTTGGTATCTTTAGGTTTCTTGAAGAGATCTCTAGTCTTTCCCATTCTGTTGTTTTCCTCTATTTCTTTGCACTGATCACTGAGGAAGTCTTTCTTATCTCTCCTTGCTATTCTTTGGAACTCTGCATTCAGATGTTTATATCTTTCCTTTTCTCCTTTGCTTTTCGCTTCTCTTCTTTTCACAAGTATTTGTAAGGCCTCCCCAGACAGCCATTCTGCTTTTTTGCATTTTTTTCCATGGGGATTGTCTTGATCCCTTTCTCCTGTATAATGTCACAAACCTCCATCTGTAGTCCATCAGGCAGTCTATCAGATCTTGTCCCTTAAATCTATTTCTCACTTCCACTGTATAATCATAAGGGATTTTATTTAGGTCATACCTGAATCGTCTAGTGGTTTTCCCTACTTTCTTCAATTTAAGCCTGAATTTGGCAATGAGGAGTTCATAATCTGAGCCACAGTCAGCTCCCAGTCTGGTTTTTGCTAACTGTATTTTGACTTCCCTGGTGGCTCAGGCGGTAAAGTGTCTGTCTATAATGAGGGAGACCTGGGTTCAATCCCTGAGTCAGGAAGATTCCCCTGGAGAAGGAAATGGCAATCCACTCCAGTACTATTGCCTGGAAAATCCCACGGACAGAGGAGCCTGGTGGGCTACAGTCCATGGGGTCGCAAAGAGTCAGACATGACTGAGCAACTTCACTTTACCTATTGATAAATACTTGACTGTGTTTATACCATTATCACCCCTATGTTGAACCCTCTAATCTATACTCGGAGAAATGGTGAGATGGAAACTGCCATGAGAAAGCTCTGGATCAGAAAAAGAAAGTGAGGCAGCAGGGAAACATACTATCTATTTTCAAAGAATTGCTCTTTCCAGGAAAGTCTTGTATGATTATTTAACTGTATTAAATTTCTACTCAGAATTAGTAACCTGGGCATTTTGAAAGTATTTATGATTTGGATACTTAATGATCAAAATATGAATTTTAACAATTTCATCATTTAATTAATCAAAGTATATATTTTGTTCTAAATGTAATTTTTAGATTATCAAAATTCTTATGAAATAATGTATAGTATGGGGGTATAACATTGTCTCTCTGGGGACTATAGATTTTTGGTCTCTGTGATAAGTTAAAGTGTAGCAAATACTGTAAAATTAGTCAGTGTAAGATTTTCTAATGTTTCTCAAATACTGTAATCTTTTTCAGAATTAATAAGACACATTACGGATTTTGAAAAATAATGTCAGTAATACGTCATTAAACTTTTTGTTCATGTCTCTCTATACAAAGATCACCAATCTTGATATCTGAAGCATGTATTTTCATTTTATGTATGTAATATTGCTTACATATATTATTTTTTAATATTGCTTAGCATGTTATTATCAAAGTAGAATGACACTTCAGAGTTAAAAGTATTAATCATAAAAAGCTAAATTTATAAAAATAATCTGAATGAACAAGGTTTATATACAGAAAAATAACCAATCTTAATTACTTTCCAGATTGGTTTATCATATCAAGTGGAACAACTTTGTTTGGAATTATATTTTCATAAAGATGATCCATTAATCTTCCCAGATAATTTAGAATGTCTGGTAATACCTCTGCTATTTTTCAATATCCCCATCTTTTTTTTTTTCTTATAGTGTTTCATAGCTTTCTACTGAGACCCAGGTTGTGCCTTTCATATGTTAAGCTTAGCATAACTCATAATCCATTAGCTTCAGACATGAATTACAGAGCTCAATACCATATATATTGGGTGATACAATTTTTAAGAAAGATGCCAATAATATGTGCCATTCTTATTCCTTTATTAATGAAATATGGGTTACTAAGAAATAAATAGACCAGAATATATTATTTTACTTAATGGAGACATCCTTCATAAAATCCTCTCTCTCTCTCAATTAAACTTGAAATAAAATAGTATGTGCTTCAAAATGATGAAAGCATGTGATAAAAGAAATATTATGCTGCCTCTCATAATTTGTCTGGATTCATACTGGGCTAAAGCTATAGGGAAATGGGTTCTTTCCAGCAGTAAATCACACTGTAAGAAACTTCATATCCTGATTTTTATCCCAGTTACATGGAGATTTCTTATATTATCTCAAAGTCTTCTCAAACAAAATTGTTGTTTAGTCGCTAAGTCATATCAGACTCTTTTGCTACTCCATGGACTCTAGCTTGCCAGGTTCTTCCTTCTCCAGGGGATCTTCTTGACTTAGGGATTCAATGTGTGTCTCTTGCATTGGCAGGCAGACTCATTACCACTGAGCCACCAGACAACTCCCTCAAACACAATGCTACTGCTGCTAAGTCGCTTCAGTCATGTCCGACTTTGTGCGACCCCAGAGATGACAGCCCACCAGGCTCCCCCGTCCCTGGGATTCTCCAGGCAAGAACACTGGAGTGGGTTGCCATTTCCTTCTCCAATGTATGAAAGTGAAAAGTGAAAGTGAAGTCGCTCAGTCGTGTCCGACTCTTAGCAACCCCGTGGACTTCGGCCTACCAGGCTCCTCCATCCATGGGATTTTCCAGGCAAGAGTACTGGAGTGGGGTGTCATTGCCTTCTCCATCAAACACAATACTATTCACAAAATAATACAAACCATTTGAATTGATCAGAACTTAGGAAATAAGTTCTTTCCACTTCTGAATGTTGCTATATAAACCTGAATGTTTGTGTTAGTCTCCAAAATCTTGCTAACTCCTTTAAAATGTGGTGGCATTTGGAGGTAGCTTTTCTCAGGTAATGAAGTTAGAGTCCTCATGAATGTGATTAATACCTTTATAAACATACTCCAAGTGTTCACTTTACCCTTCTGCCATATGAGGAAACAGCAATAAGATGGCTGTCTATCAACCAAGGAGGTAACCTTATCAGACGTGGAAACTGTCGGTACTTTACTCTTTGATTTATAAGATTTTAAAACTTCAAAAAATAAATATTTATTGTTTAAACCATCCAGTCTATGATACTCTTTGATAACAGCCCAAAAGGACCAAGACAGAAATTTAGTTTTCGAATTTGTGCAGTTATTTCAAGTGGTGAGATAGATTTGTTTGTTAGTTTATTAAGTCCATGTTTATTGATTTGTAATCTCTTTGAAGTCAGGGAAAGTTACTTCATTGTCTTTTTGTTCTCTGATTCTTGCACAATGTATGAAACATAGAATTCATTCTTCAGACCTGTCAATTACTTGAATTCTTAACCTATTAGAGTGATAATTTTTACTGATAAATGTTGATTAGCTCTTTTTACATTATATATATATTTCAAATATTTATTTCATTATAACATTTTTGTTATGAACATAAAGTTTTAATATAAAAATGGTGAAATATTCTTTACTTTGTGATTAGTTTTATCATATAATTTTTGGAAAATTCCATACTCTTCCAATGATCTTATAACTTTTAACTTTTTTAAAAATATCTTTTTAAAACACTTCATTTTTTCAAAACAAATTTATTTAATTTGTTTGTGATAAGGAAATATTTTATCCCAAAAAGGAAAAAAAAAATCTGTACATAATTATTAAATTCAGTAATAATTTGAAAATTTCCACTTACTATGCTAGGTTTTACACCATCTGGAAGCTTCAATTTAGGGACATTTTTTCTCCTCCTCTACATCCTTTTCCCCCTTTTCTAAACTTTAGAGTCATTTTTCAAAGTTTGAAAATTTTCTATAACATTATACTCAGGATATTATGACAATACATGTTCATTTTGAGGAAAACTACATTTTAATATCTTGATTTCTCATTAAGAGTAAAAAAATATTGTGAAAGATTGTTTGATGGCTCAATAAAAATTTGTAATCATCTCCATAGGTGTCATGAATCTTGCTTTATTGTTTTCTTCTTTAAAAAGAAGACTCTGTTATTTACATTTGACTCACAATTTCAATGACCCAGTCTGAAAGGGCTTCGTGTCTTTTGCTGGCATGAATTATATGGCACAATCCTCAAAGCTCGAGTGCCTGTGAAACAAATATTCATAGGCTTGGATTCAATAATGCAAATCTTAATATCCTACCACACTCTCAGATCTGTATCTAACTTCAGGCAAATCTCTATGACGACATGTAGGTATATATTCAATAATACGTAGGTGCCGGGATCGAGCTCCGCCCATGGCAAAGGTCATGAGGAAGGAGGCTTGGCATACGCAAAGGCGGGATCAAGCCTCAGGAGTCTCCCTGGAAATTCTCGAGCATCTACCCCCAAAACCAGAACCTGCCTACTTTCTGCTTTCACCTACACCTCAGACTTCACTGGGGGCTGTCCCCCACTACCTCTCTCTGAAACAAGAGTTAGCTTACAGCTCCAGTTAATAATTCCTGGGTGCGACAGTGTTTCAACCTACAAACTCCTTTAGAAGTCCTCTAGCCTGCCTGAATAGGTTTTTCTGGCCACATGTGATTACTCAGAGCCTCCCAACTGTGAGAGGCATGAGATGTTCTAAACTGTCTAAATACAGATTCCTTCGAGCAGTTAAAAGATTGATTAGAAATTGTATTGGTGAAGGGTTTTTCACTTGTTGGGCCAATGTTTGCTGCTGAGTCTCCATATCCCTTACCTGCTGTGTCCCTGGCAGTGTATTGATTAATATAATTGGTGTAAATAGTAGCTTTAATGTTTGTAACCTGGGACCCTTGAATTAATTATTTTTATTGTTATAGCCCACCACACCTTTGCTCTGTAGGAATGCAACTTTATCTAATGCTTTTGGAGCGTGGCTCCTGACCAATCACCTTTAGAGAAAAATAACTTTTCTGAAGAAAGGGTCTTAAAATGTTAACAGGTCTCTGGGCCAGAAGATGATGCAAATCACCTAAGCTTTTGCATATGATAAGTTTGCAGGAAGAAAGCCTGGCTTGCTGCATGACTCTACCCCTTCCCCCATTATCCTCTATGCATAACTTAAGGTATACAAACTACTTTGGAAAATAAAGTGCAGGCCTTGTTCACCGAAACTTGGTCTCCCCATGTCGTTCTTTCTCTTACTTTCTGGCTGAATTATTCAGCCTCTTTTCTCCACTGAATTTCCTCACTGAGATATCCTTATTTCAGCCTCTTTTCTCCACTGAATTTCCTCACTGAGCTGTCCTTATTCTATTACTCTTTATATCCTTAATTAACGTTTAATTAAGCAGTTGTTTCCTGATCTTCGCCGACGCCATCCCCACTTCCAATTCCCTAGATCCACCGGGGTTGGACCCCGGCACGTAGGTCTCTATTCAATTCAGAGAAGGCAATAGCAACCCACTCAACTACTCCTGCTTGGAAAATCCCGTGGATGGAGGAGCCTGGTAGGCTGCAGTCCACAGGGTCGCTAGGAGTCTGGCATGACTGAGCGACTTCACTTTCACTTTTCACTTTGATGCATTGGAAAAGGAAATGGCAACCCACTCCAGTGTTCTTGCCTGGAGAATCCCAGGGATGGCGGAGCCTGGTTAACTGCCGTCTATGGGGTCTGACAGAGTCGGACACGACTGAAGCCACTTAGCAGCAGCAGCAGCAGCAACAACAGCAGCAGCTATATTCAATTACATGTATACGTCTATATGTGAACATATCGGTCTGTGTATGACCACATATGGATCAGTATCAGACACCGATATGTATGTTTTTGCATAGGTACATTCACATTTATTTGATATGATCACACACAGGCCTGTATCTGTCCATAGACAGGGCTATATCTTGTCATATACTGGTCTGTATCTCACCATACAGAAATTTAGGCATTACTTGACTGAAAAATACTTCTGTTCCGTGTGGCATACACTGAAGTCGTTCTCTGGTATTCCACTGATTGCTTGATGTTTAAGAGGTGACCAAGATGATTTCAATTACATAAATGGTGCTTTGATACCAAAGGATAGAAGATCAGTTACTATGGGCCACTTTCCTCTCTGTGTAGATATAACAAAATGTAGACAATCTGTGTTCAGTGAAGTTGTCAGCATTGCAAACTGTCATCTCAGAGCTCCCAGAGGGAGGAGGCAAATGCTATCAAGTCTTTAAGTCTCATTATATCATGACATTAGCTTGAAGTCCAGGACCTCAAGTTCTAAATTCAGATTGCTCTTTCACACCAAAGAAAGCAAATCAACAAGGAGAAAACATGACCTATGAAATGGGAAAAAAACATTTATATCATAGCAAATTAGTAAATAAAATGTGTAAGGAACTTCTACAAATTAATTTTTAAAAAGCAAAGAAATCAATTTACAAATGGGCAAAGATCCTGAATAGATATTTTTCCAAATAAGACATTCAAATAGCCAATGGGAACACAACGAAGTGCTCATTATCACTAATCATCAGGGAAATGCAAATCAATCAAAATGAGGTATAACCTTATATCTGTCAGGATGGCTATGTGAGATATATATCAGGCAACAAATTTTGGTGAGGGTATAGTGAAAATGGGATACTACTATGCTATTGGTGGGAATCTAAATTTGTTCAGCCACCATGGAGAATATTACAGAGGCTTCTCAAAAAATTAAATATAAAACTGCCATGTGATTCTGGAGAAGGAATCGGCGACTCACTCCAGTATTCTTGCCTCGAGGATCCCAGAGACAGAGGAGTCTGGCAAGCTACAGACCATAAGGTTACAAAGAGTCAGACACAACTGAAGCAATTTACCACCATATGATTCAGCAATCCTACTTATCCTACTTTTGTTTATATATCCAAGAATGAGAAATTAGGAATCTGAAGAAATATATGTACTCTTATGTTCATTGCAGCATTATTCACAAAGCCAAGACTTGTGAAAAACTAAAATGTCCTCTGGTGGATGAATAGATAGAAAAAATATGATAGGCATATGTATATATACAGACAAAATTATGTGTGTATATATGTGTGTGTTTGTCAAAAAAAAAAAGATAATTTTATCCTGAAGATGGTTGTTACTAGATGGAAAAAGAAGGGGCAGATTTCTATGAATTCAGAAAGTTTTAGTAGTTTTATAGAAAGGGGGTCTTAAAAAAAGAATTTTTGTATGGTCTAGTTGAGATTAGATTAAATTTAATTTAGTAAATGGATTTAGTTATTAAAAGTAGGAAAAAAAAAAAGTAAGATGGTGCATGCAGGACTAGATTGGTTCCTCTCTGTTACTCTCTGTTAGGAGAACAAATGTACTTAGGATGCTTCTTTTTTTTTTTTTTTTTCTATTTTTAAATGTTTTATTAAGATAAAATCTATACCATTTTTCCATGCAAAATGTATGATTCCATGTTTTCCTTTTTTTTTTTTTTTCATGTAATTGTAGGGTTATGCAATCATCATCACAGTCTCATTTTATTTTATTATTTATTTTTTAATGTTTCTAAATTGCTCTTAGAAAGTAATCTTCATTTATTTATTTTTTAAAATATAAATGTATTTATTTTAATTGGAGGCTAATTACTTTACAATATTTTATTGGTTTTGCCATACATCAACATGAATCCACCACAGCTTCTTGATAGTTTGTGTGAATTTCCTAGCCTTTAAGTATTCTTTGTTAGTGTTAGCTGCTCAGTCATTTTTGACTCCTTGCAACACATGTACTATAGCCCACCAGGCTTCTCTGAATCTTCCCAACCCAGGGATAGAACTGGGTCTCCAGAATTGTAGGTGGAATCTTTACCACTGAGCCACTTTGCTATAAAATCTTTTGTTACTTCAGTTAAAGTGAATAAATATCCACAGTGATTCTATATGACCAAACATTTGAATTTTTTGATATTTTTGTCAAACTGTTTAGCAAATTCAAAGTTTTTTTGACTTGCTAACTTTGGGATGCTTCAGAAGGCTCCTGAGTCACCTCATAGAGAAATATTAATCTAACTGTGATTGATGTTACATTGCATGGTTTTTTGTTGTTCAGGTGCTAAGTCGTGTACAAATCTTTGCAACATCATGAACTGTAGCATGCCAGACTCCCTTGTCCTTCATAATCTCCCATAGTTTGTTCAGATTCATGCCCATTGAGTCGATGATGCTATCTAACCATCTCATCCTCTGTCGCTGCCTCTTTCTGTTTTTGCCTTCAATCTCTACCAGCATCAAGGTCTTTTCCAGTGAGTCAGCTGTTTATATCAGGTGATGAAAGTATTGGAGTTTCAACTTCAGCATTCATTCATTCCTTCCAATGAATATTCAGGGTTGATTTCTTATAGGGTTGACTAGTTTGATCTCCTTGCTGTCCAAGGAACTCTCAAGAGTCATCTCCAGCAGCAGAATTCAAAAGCATCAATTCTTCAGTGCTCAGCCTTCTTGATGGACCAACTCACACGTCCGTACACAACTACTAGAAAAACCATAGCTTTGACTACAGGGACCTTTGTCAGCAAAGTGATGTCTCTGCTTTTTAATATGAAAACTATAAAATAATTATTTTTTTGACACTAAAAGTCAGAAAAAAAGAATACAATTATCACTGAGAGGTGTTAAACAAACAGGTTGAGCTTTGTTTAGGATTTTTTCTGGTTTATGATCATAAAGAATTTCCATCTATGGTACAAAGAGGACTAGCTCAAAAGATTTTATAGTGTCTACTATCAAAATATAGATAATATATAGTCTACTTTGGTGAAAGGCTGATTAACACTTTGAGATGAATGGAATAATAGTTCCACAAATGTTTTCTTTATCCCCACTTCCATACTAAAACCGATTCTATCAACTTGCCTTTATGAAACTATGTGACAAACTCTATGGAAGATCTATCTGCATGTGAAATAGGTTTTAAATGACTGTTTTGTTTTGTTTTGATATTAGCATCCTTCATCTTCTGGAAATTAAGAAAGATTTCTTCTTCAAATATAAAGTTTAAATAGATTTGCCTATTTTGTCATCATAATTTAAACAAGAAAGTTTTTATTAACATACATTTTATTTCTGTCACGACTTTTCCCTCTTGGTGAAATGATCTCAAGTTGTTTTTATAACTTTACCCCTAGAGGACAGGGTTCTCTAAGTCCTATTCTTAGTAAGTAAATGCTAGTCATTCAGTCATGTCTGACTCTTTGCAACCCCATGGACTGTAGCCTGACAAGGTCCTCTGTCCTTGGAATTCTCTAGACAAGAATACTGGAGTGGGTTGCCATTCCCTTCTTCAGGGGATCTTTCTGACCCAGGTCTCCTGAATTGCAGGCAGATTCTTTACTGTCTGAGCCACCAGGGAAGCCCAAGTCCTATTCTACATGATGATTATCCTTGATCATCTCTGGAGGAAAATGGTGTGTTATCAAAATTATGACCAATGTCCCAATGAATTTAACTAGTCAAGAATTATCCTTGGAGATGTAACAATTAAATGACTCAATAATGTGTGCCTATTTCAAATGTATATAATGTGTTTATGGATCTTTTGTCTCATCTCATATGTCAGACTTTTATGAATCTAAATAGTAGACTTGAATCATAATAAATTATGTGTATGTGTATGTAGTCATTCTCTATCCTTCAGGAAAAACAAAGTTCAACGATGAAGATAGGATACTAAAACTGAGAATCAAAATGCTATAAATGTTACTTCACCATTTTATTGTGATTTGTATAGAATACATACAGCAAAATTTTTATGTAAAAAATTCAGAAACAATTTTCCAATGTCTCTCCAATCAAAGTGTTGAGTTAACATTTGTTGGTGTTTAGGAGAAATCCTGACAGCAATCAATATTTAGGACCTCTGTTCACATTAAGAGTCAGAGTTCATTAGCTAACAGAACATTAATATTCATTTTAAAAATAAGAACAATTTGAAGGTAATATTTCTCTGAAATACTGAAGTGAATTCAGTTCAATTCAGCTCAGTTACTCAGTCGTGTCTGACTCTTTGTGACCCCATGAATCGCAGCACGCCAGGCCTCCCTGTTTATCACCAACTCCCGGAGTTCACTCAGACTCACGTTCATCGAGTCAGTGATGCCATCTAGCCATCTCATCCTGTCGTCCCCTTCTCCTCCTGCCTCCAATCCCTCCCAGCATCAGAGTCTTTTCCAATGAGTCAACTCTTTGCATGAGGTGGCCAAAGACTGGAGTTTCAGCTTCAGCATCATTCCTTCCAAAGAACACCCAGGGCTGATCTCCTTTACAATGGACTGGTGGGATCTCCTTGCAGTCCAAGGGACTCTCACAGTTCAAAAGTATCCATTCTTCAGTGCTCAGCTTTCTTCACAGTCCAACTTTCACATCCATACATGACCAAAGGAAAAACCATAGCCTTGACTAGACGGACCTTTGTTGGCAAAGTAATGTCTTTTGAATATGCTATCTGGGTTGGTCATAACTTTCCTTCCAAGGAGTAAGCGTCTTTTAATTTCATAGCTGCAGTCACCATCTTCAGTGATTTTGGAGCCCAAAAAAATAAAGTCTGACACTGTTTCCCCATCTATTTCCCATGAAGTGATAGGACCACATGCCATGATCTTCTTTTTCTGAATGTTGAGTTTTAAGCCAACTTTTTCACTCTCCTCTTTCACCTTCATCAAGAGGCTTTTTAGTTCCTCTTCACTTTCTGCCATAAAGGTGGTGTCATCTGTTTTCTGAAAACATGGGAGGAGTTAGTCACATGGAAACAATTCAAAGTAAAGTGATGCTACATGTATTTGGTTCTTTGTGTTCACAGAGTTGGCACCAGAAATGAAGGGCAAAGGAGAAAATACCAGAGCTCACAATGTGGATTGAATGGCTGTCTTCTTATGCAGGTAACTCAGACCTGCATTTATACACAATATTCTACACTAGATTTTTTATTTTGTAAGAGTACGTTGGTGGTGTGAGAGTTCAGTCTTTTAAGAGTTTTCCTTTGTGATTTTCTTTCTTTTTTTTTTTTCTAATTTTATTTTATTTTTAAACTTTACATAATTGTATTAGTTTTGCCAAATATCAAAATGAATCCGCCACAGGTATACATGTGTTCCCCATCCCGAACCCTCCTCCCTCCTCCCTCCCCATACCATCCCTCTGGGTCGTCCCAGTGAACCAGCCCCAAGCATCCAGCATCGTGCATCGAACCTGGACTGGCAACTCGTTTCCTTCATGATATTTTACATGTTTCATTGCCATTCTCCCAAATCTTCCCACCCTCTCCCTCTCCCACAGAGTCCATAAGACTGTTCTATACATCAGTGTCTCTTTTGCTGTCTTGTACACCGGGTTATTGTTACCATCTTTCTAAATTCCATATATATGTGTTAGTATACTGTATTTATGTTTTTCCTTCTGGCTTACTTCACTCTGTAAAATAGGCTCCAGTTTCATCCACCTCATTAGAACTAATACAAATGTATTCTTTTTAATGGCTGAGTAATACTCCATTGTGTATATGTACCATAGCTTTCTTATCCATTCATCTGCTGATGGACATCTAGGTTGCTTCCATGTCTTGGCTATTATAAACAGTGCTGCGATGAACATTGGGGTACACGTGTCTCTTTCCCTTCTGGTTTCCTCAGTGTGTATGCCCAGCTCTTTTTTTTTTTTATCCATACCTGCATTTTATTTTTTTTAATTTATTTATTTTAATTAGAGGCTAATTACTTTACAATATTGTATTGGTTTTGCCATACATCAACATGAGTCTGCCATGGGTGTACACATGTTCCCAATCCTGAACCCCCCTCCTACCTCCCTCCCCATACCATCCCTCTGGGTCATCCCAGTGCATCAGCCCCAAGCATCCTGTATCCTGCATCAAACCTGGACTGGCGATTCGTTTCTTATATGATATTATACATGCTTCAATACCATTCTCCAAAATCATCTCCCCCCTCCCTCTCCCACAGAGAGCTGATTATACAGAGTGAAGTAAGCCAGAAAGAAAAACACCAATACAGTATACTAACACATATATATGGAATTTAGAAAGATGGTAACGATAACCCTGTATGTGAGACAGCAAAAGAGACATAGATGTATAGAACAGTCCTTTGTGATTTTCACAATCAGCAGTGTTAGGAATCTTTTGTGACTTCTAAACTATGTGAAAATTGGTTCTATTTTATAATACTCTTTTAGGTGTCTTCACATTCTAATGCTCTGAAGTAATGTTATTTTCAGTAAAATAAAGTTGTCTTAGATACTAATTTCAAGTGTAACTATTTGAGGATATTTTCATGGGCAGATATTTGCAATTCTGATGATATTTTCAATTACTGTTTTCTCTAAACATTCTTTGTTAAGCTGTTAAAATTGAAAAGGTGAGGTAGCATCTGTAGACCTTGATCCATTGACTTTCAATAAACAAAGTAACACTTTAGTAAGCAAGCAGTTGCTGCAATTTCTACCTTTCTGTTCACAGGTGAACTTCAGCATCTTGTTTTATGTTTGCTGGCTGTTTAGATGCATTCTTCCTTTAAGTAGTTGTTTATATTTTATTTATATTTTTATTCATACATTTCTCAGTTATTTATCTTTTTTAGTTATTAGCTCTATGTATATCCCCCAAATGCAAATCAATTTCCAAATTACTTTTTTCAATTGATGTTGCTGTATCTCTTCCTAAATCCTAAAGAGAAAATTCAAATTGTCAAATATATATATTTTAAACTTCAATCATTTGTTAAAAAGATCCTTCCATCCTAGAATGGAGACAGCCATCTCCTTAATAAATTGAAAGTAAAGAATATCTTTCTTTATATTTTAATTAAAACTTTGTTCATTTTTATCTCTGGGCTTTCTATTTTATTCCATTGATCAATATTTCTGTCTTTGTGCCAGTACCATACTGTCTTGATAACTGTGGCTTTGTAGTAAATTTTTATATAAGGTATTAATTTTAAATACAATTTCATTAGCTTCCAAATGAAAATAGACTTGTGGCAACACATTTAGCTAGCAAATAAATTGTCCTTTTCCAATGTGTATCTTGATTATTTGCCACTCTGTAAGATTTTGAGATTCAAGACAATATTTTTATCAGCCTTATATGACAATGTCTGAAATTACCAAATCATAATAAAGCTTAATGCTCAGTAGTTGGATGAGTAAACAAATTATCTTAAATTTCAGGAAGTCTCTAGTAATAAATAAATTTACAGGTAATTTTGTCCAAAACTCTGACATAAGATACAAACAAACACTATGGAACAAAGGAAAAATGTAACTGAGTTTGTCCTCTTGGGGCTCACTCAGAGCCTCCAGGGTCAGAGAACATTATTTGTTGTCTTCTTGCTCATCTACCTGACAATGATGGGCAACCGACTCAGTGTCCTGACTGTGGTGTTCAGCCCAACTCTGTGTTGCCCTATATACTTCTTTATTAGTTACTTATCATTTCTCAATGGTGTTTATTCTACTACAGTTACTCCAAATATGATTATAGGCTTACTCTGTGAGGAGAAAACTGTTTCCTTCCAAACTTGCATGATACAACTTTTTATAGGGCACTTATTTGGTGGTGCTGATATAATACTCTTGGTGGTCATGGCCCATGACCGCTACATGGCCATCTCCAAATCCTTGCATTATTTGACAGTCATGAATAAACGAGTTTGTATTCTGTTGCTACTACTTACTTTGGTTAGTGGGTTTTTGCAAGGGGTACTTCATCCTCTCTTTGTTTACAACCTTCCCTATTGTGACCCCAATGTCATTGACCATTTCATCTGTGACATGTACCCATTGATAAAACTTGCCTGTCATGACACCTACATTACTGTCCTCACAGTGCTGGCCAATGATGGGACAATCTCCGTGGTCATCTTTACACTCTTACTCATCTCCTAGGGGGTCATTCTGTGCTCCCTAAAAAATGTTAGTCAGGAAGGGAGGCACAAAGCCTTGTCCACCTGTGGCTCCCACATTACTGTGGTGTTTCTCTTATTTGTGCCCTGTATTTTCATATATGTGAGACCACCCTATAACTTACCTGTTGATAAATCCTTGAATGTGTTTTATATCATTATAACTCCCATGTCGAACCCTTTAATCTCTTTAATCTATACTCTGAGAAATGGAGAGATGAAAAATGCCATGAAAAAAAAACTCTGGACCAGAATAAGAACATGGGGTAGCAGGGAAATGTGTCACTTATTTTCAGAGAAGAATTGCTCTTTCCAGGAATGTCTTGTATGATTATCTGTATTAAATTTCTATTCAGGATTGAAACATGATGAAACTTGAACATGATGAAAACTTTTACTATTTTTTTATTATTTGAATATTTATATTGATCACAATACAAATGTTCATAACTTCATAGTTCAAAATACGTATTTTGTTTGAATTATACTTTTGAAGATTACTACAGTTTTTTATGTAAATATGTATAGTTGTGGGTTGTAATACACCTCTATAGAGGCTATAAATTTATGTTGTATGTGATGAAAAGACCCTTAGGCTGGGAAAGATTGAAGGCGGGAGAAGAAGGGTATGACAGAGGATGAGATGGTTGGAGGGCATCACTGACTCAATGGACATAAGTTTGAATAAACTCCAGATGTTGGTGATGGACATGGAGGCCTGGCATGCTGCAGTCCATTGGGTCACAAAGAGTCAGACAGGACTGAGCGACTGAACTGAGCTTATATGATGAGTTAAAGGTATAGTAAATACTGTAAATTTATTTTAGCTAGTGGAAACTTTTATCATGTTTCTCTTTCCAAGAGTGCAATTTTGTTTTGGAATTAATGGGACACATTACAGATTTTGAAAAATACTAAAAGTGATGTGACATAAATGTTTTGTTCATTTCTCTGCACACAAAGACAGCTAATGTTAATATTTAAAGTATGTGTCTTACTTTTGTATCTATAGATTAGTTTTTTAAGTGAAAGTGTTTGTCTTTCAGTCATGTCTGACTCTTTGTAACCCCATGGACTGTACCCTGCCAAACTCCTCTGTCCATAGAATTCTCAAGGCAAGAATATTGGAGTGGGCTGCTATTCCCTTCTCCAGGGGATCTTCCCGACTCAGGGATCAAACATGGGTCTCCCACATTGCAGGCAGATTCTTTACAATCTGAGCCACCATGGAAGATTACAAACATTATTTAGTAAATATTGCTTGACATGTTGGTGTCAAAATAGAATGTAAAGTTACAGAAAAATAATCAAATCTTATTTGATTATTGGAAGTAGTCAAACAGGAGATTACAAGAGTGAACATTGACATTCTAGGAATCAGTGAACTAAGATGGACTGGAACGGGTGAATTTAACTCAGATGACCATTATATCTACTACTGTGGACAGGAATCCCTTAGAAGAAATGGAGTAGCCATCATAGTCAACAAAAGAGTCCAAAATGCAGTATTTGGATGCAATCTCAAAACCGACAGAATGATCGCTGTTCGTTTCCAAGGCAAACCATTCAATATCACATAATCCAAGTCTATGCCCCGACCAGTAATGCTGAAGAAGCTGAAGTTGAACAGTTCTATGAAAACCTGCAAGACCTTTTAGAACTAACTCCCAAAAAAGATGTCCTTTTCATTATAGGGGACTGGAATGCAAAAGTAGGAAGTCAAGAAACAGCTGGAGTAACAGGCAAATTTGGCCTTGGAGTACAGAATGAAGCAGGGCAAAGGCTAATGGAGTTCTGCCAAGAGAACACAATGGTCATTGTCTGACCCTTTGCGACCCTATGGACTATAGCCCACCAGGCTCCTCTGTCTATGGAATACTCCAGGCAAGAATACTGGAGTGGGTTGCTATTTTCTTTTTCAGGGTATCTTCCCAATCCAAGGATTGAACCCACCTCTCCTGCATTGCAAAAAGATTCTTTACCACTGAGCCAGCTGGGAAGCCCTGTATATGTATGCTTTTGTATATGTGTGTGTACACATATATATTATATTTATATTTGCCTTTTCATAAATCACTGTGGTTGGTGACTGCAGCCATGAAATTAAAAGACACTTGCTCCTTGGAAGAAAAGCTATGACAAATCTAGATAGCATATTCTAGATATCACTAAAATGTTTCATTTTAGTAAAAGCAGACATCACTTTACTAACAAAGGTCCATATAGTCAAAGCTGTGGTTTTTCCAGTCACATATAGATGTGAGATTTGGAGTACTAAGAAGGCTGAGTGCTGAAGAATTGATGTGACTGAATTTTGATGCTAGACAAGACACTTGAGAGTCCCTTGACAGCAAGAAGATCAAACCAGTCAATCCTAAAGAAAAGCAACCCTGAATAGTCAGTGAAGGTACTGATGCTGATGTTCCAATACTTTGACCACTTGATGCAATGAGCCAACTCACTGGAAAGGACCTGGTGCTGGGAAAGATTGAGGACAAGAAGAGAAGGAGGCAACAGAGGACGAGATGTTTGGATGGCATCACCAAGTCAATGGACATGAGTTTGAGCAAACTCAGGGAAAAAGTGAAGGACAGGGAAGCCTGTTGTTTTGCAGTTCATGGGGTTGCAGAGAGTCAGACATAACTTGGCAACTGGACAGCAATATATAATGTTTCTACTGTCTGTTAAGATCCTGTGGTTGATCCTGTGAGTAGTGGAGGAAAAATAACTTCTAATATTATGACTTCCAAAAATTTGTCAGATTTGTCTCATAGACCCTAATCCTATCAAGGAAAATTCTCATTAAATACTTGCTGAGTGACTGTCTGAACTCATTTGACTGAATAAAGTGAAATAAAAGTGAAAATAAATGTTTGTTAAATGTGGTAGGAGTAAGATATATAGGAAATAGTGAGGTCACAAAGGAGAAATTAGTCATTTTCTTTGAAGACTTCAGGAAAGCAAGAAAATGAATTGAATGCTAATGGATGACTGGTTGCTAGTTAGTAAATAAAGGTAAATTGGGCTCAGTCTCTGTGGGGTCTCTGGGTCCTGGTGCACACAAGTTTTGTTTGAGCCCTCCAAGAGTCTCTGGAAGGTTTGGGATTTGAGTGTTTGAGTGTCTCCTTTGAGTGTTTGAGTGTCTCCTCCTATGGAGACATGGGTCAGCAGTGGCCTGCCATGGGGACAAGGTCTCTGGCTGCAGCATACCTGGAAGGCACAATGTGTGGTGTAAGTCCTCTTGGAGGAGGTCAACATTAGCTCCACCACAGAGCCACCAAGCAGACAACCCACAGACTGGAGCACAATTATACCAAGGAAGCTTTCACACTGTTATAAAGGGTCTAGGACCCACAATAGATCTGCCAGCTTGGGGATCCAGCAAAAGGACTTAAACCCCCCCGGGAATTTTACTTTGAAGCCCAGTGGGATTTGATTACAGAACTTCCACAGGACTGGGGAAACAGACACTCAGAAGGCACAAACAAAACCTTGTGTGCACCAGGACACAAGAAAAAGGAGCAGTGACCCCACAGGTGACTGAGCCAGACTTGCCTGTGAGTGTCCAGGAGTCTTGGATGGAGATGTGGATTGACAGTGGCCTGCCACAGGGTCAGGGTCACTGAATACAACAGTGCTGGCATAAGTCCTTTGAAAAAGTCACCATTACTGTGATTACCCATACCAGAGGTTGGCCTCAGGCCAAACAACAGGAAGGCGAAGCTGTTAACAGAAAATTGGATTAAAAATTACTGAGCATGTCCTTGCTTACCAGAGCAAGATCTATATTCCCCCACAGCCAGTTCTTCCCAACAGCCTTTTATCTTTATCCATCAGAGGGAAGACAGAATAAAAACCATAATCACAAAAAACTAACCAAACTAATCTCATGCATTGCAACCTTGTCTAACTCAGTGAAAATATGAGCTGTGCCCGATAAGGCCACACAAAATGGATGAGTCATGGTACAGTTCTGAAAAAAATGTCCACTGGAGAAGACTATGACAAACCACTTCAGTATTTTTGCCTTGAGAATCCCATGAGCAGTATGAAAAGGCAAAAAGAAATGACACTGAAAGATGAACTCCCCAGGTCAGTAGGTACCCAATATGCTACTGGAGATCAGTGGAGAAATAACTCCAGATGGAATGAAGAGACGGAGGCAAAGCAAAAACAATACCCAGTTGTGGATGTGACTGGTGATGGAGGTAAAGTCCAATGCTGTAAAAGAATAATATTGTATAGGAACCTGGAATATTAGGCCTGTGAACCAAGGTATTCAGTTCAGTTCAGTCGCTCAGTCATGTCCAACTCTTTGTGACCCCATGAATCACAGCACGCCAGGCCTCCCTGTCCATCACTAACTCCTGGAGTTCACTCAAACTCACATCCATCGAGTCGGTGGTGCCATCCAGCCATCTCATCCTCTGTCGTCCCTGTCTCCTCCTGCCCCCAATCCCTCCCAGCATCAGAGTTTTTCCAATGAGTCAACTCTTCGCATGAGGTGGCCAAAGTACTGGAGTTTCAGCTTCAGCATCATTCCTTCCAAAGAACACCCAGGACAGATTTCCTTTAGGATGACTGGTTGGATATCCTTGCAGTCCAAGGGACTCTCAAGAGTCTTCTCCAACACCATAGTTCAAAAGCATCAATTCTTCAGTGTTCAGCTTTCTTCACAGTCCAACTCTCACATCCATACATGACCACTGGAAAAACCAGAGCTTTGACTAGACAGACCTTTGTTGACAAAGTAATGTCTCTGCTTTTCAATATGCTATCTAGGTTGGCCATAACTTTCTTTCCAAGGAGTAAGCATCTTTTAATTTCATGGCTGCAATCACCATCTGCAGTGGTTTTATTTTATTTATTTTATTTTTTAAATTTTATTTTATTTTTAAACTTTACAATATTGTATTGGTTTTGCCAAATATCGAAATGAATCCACCACAGGTATACACGTGTTCCCCATCCCGAACCCTCCTTCCTCCTCCCTCCCCATACCATCCCTCTGGGTCGTCCCAGTGCACCAGCCCCAAGCATCCAGTATCATGCATCGAACCTGGACTGGCGACTCGTTTCATACATGTTATTCTACATGTTTCAATGCCATTCTCCCAAATCTTCCCACCCTCTCCCTCTCCCACATAGTCCATAAGACTGTTCTATACATCAGTGTCTCTTTTGCTGTCTCGTATACAGGGTTATTGTTACCATCTTTCTAAATTAGAGCCCCCAAAAATAAAGTCTGACACTGTTTCCACTGTTTTCCCATCTATTTCCCACAAAAGGATGGGACCAGATGCCATGATCTTAGTTTTCTGAATATTGAGCTTTAAGCCAACTTTTTCACTCTCCTCTTTCACTTTCATCAAAAGGCTTTTTAGTTCCTCTTCACTTTCTGCCATAAGGGTGGTGTCATCTGAATACCTGAGGTTATTAAGGTATTGGAAGTGGTCAAACAGGAGATGGCAAGAGTGAGCACCGACATTTTAGAAATCAGAGAATGAAAATGGGCTGGAATTGCAAATTTAATTCAGATAAGCATTATTTGTACTACTGTGGGCAAGAATTCCTTGGAAGAAATGGAGTATCACTCATAGTCAACGGAAGAGTCCACAATTTAGTACTTGGGTGCAATCTCAATAACAACAGAGTTGATCTCAGTACATTTCCAAGGAAAACAATTCAATATCACAGTAATCCAAGTCTATGAGGCAACCACTAATACTAAAGAAGGTGCAGATGAATTGTTCTATGATTATCTACAAGATCTTCTAGAACTAACACACAAAAAAAGGATGTCCATTTCATCATAGGGGGCAGGAATGCAAAAGTAGGAAGTCAAGAGTTACCTAGAGAAACAGGCAAGTTTGGCGTTAGAGTACTAAATGAAGTAGGGAAAAGACTAACAGAGTATTGCCAAGAGAACACATTGGTCATAGCAAACACCCTCTTCCAACAATACAAGAGATGACTCAACACATGGACATCACCAGATGGTCAAAACCAAAATCAGTTCCAGAAAGTTCCAGAAAAACATATGCTTCTACTTTATTGACTATGCTAAAGCCTTTGACGGTATGGATCACAACAAACTGCAGAAAATTCTTCAAGAGATGGGAATACTAGATTACCTTACCTGCCTCTTGAGAAATCTGTATGCAGGTAAAGAAGCAACAGTTAGAACCAGACATGGAAGAACAGACTAGTTCCAGATTGGGAAAGGAGTATGGCAAGGCTGTATTTTGTGATCCTACTTATTTATCTTGTATGCAGAGTACATCATAAGAAATACCAGAAATGCAAATCAAAAGCACTATGAGATACCATTTCAGGCCAGTCAGAATGGCTGTGATCCAAAAGTCTACAAGCAATAAATGCTGGAGAGGGTGTGGAGAAAAGGGAACCCTCTTACACTGTTGGTTGGAATGCAAACTACTACAGCCACTATGGAGAACAGTGTGGAGATTCCTTAAAAAAACTGAAAATAGAACTGCCTTATGATCCAGCAATCCCACTGCTGGGCATACACACTGAGGAAACCAGAAGGGAAAGAGACATGTGTACCCCAATGTTCATCGCAGCACTGTTTATAATAGCCAGGGCATGGAAGCAACCTAGCTGTCCATCAGCAGATGAATGGGTAAGAAAGCTGTGGTACATATACACAATGGAGTATTACTCAGCCATTAAAAAGAATACATTTGTATCAGTTCTAATGAGGTGGATGAAACTGGAGCCTTTTATACAGAGTGAAGTAAGCCAGAAAGAAAAACACCAATACAGTATACTACCACATATATATGGAATTTAGAAAGATGGTAACAAAAACCCTGTATATGAGTCAGCAAAAGAGACACTGATGTATAGAACAGTCTTTTGGACTCTGTGGGAGAGGGAGAGGCTGGGATGATTTGGGAGAATGGCATTGAAATATGTATAATATCATATATGAAACAAGTCTCCAGTCCAGGTTCGATGCACAATACTGGATGCTTGGGGCTGGTGCACTGGGACGACCCAGAGGGATGGTATGGGGAGGGAGGAGGGAGGAGGGTTCAGGATGGGGAACACATGTATACCTGTGGCAGATTCGTTTTGATATATGGCAAAACCAATACAATATTGTAAAGTTAAATAAATTAAAAAAAAAAAAAAAAAGAAAGAAATACCAGGCTGGATAAGTACTAGCTAGAGTCAAGATTGCAGGGATAAATATAAAAAACCTCAGATATGCAGATGACACCACCCTTATGGCAAAAAGGGAAGAGGAACTAAATAACCTCTTGATGAAAGTGAAAGAGGAGAGTGAAAAAGTTGGCTTAAAACTCAACGTGCAAAAAATTAAAATCATGGCACCCAGTTACATCACTTCATGGCAAATAGATGGGGAAACAAAGGAAACAGTGACAGACTTCATTTTCTAGGTCTCCAAAATCACTGCAGATGATGACTGCAGCCATGAAATTAAAAGATGCTTGCTACTTGAAAGAAAGCTATAACCAGTATAGACATCATATTAAAAAGCAGAGACATTACTTTGCCAACAAATGTCCTTCTAGTGAAAATTATGTTGTTTTTTTTTTCAGTAGTCATGTATGGATGTGAGAGTTGGACCATAAAGAAATCTGAGCCCCTAAGTCTTGATGCTTTTGAACTGTGGTGTTGGAGAAGACTCTTGAGAGTCCCTTGGTCTGCAACTATTTCAAACCAGTCAACCCTAAAGGAGATCAGTCCTTAATATTCATTGGAGGGACTGATGCTAAAGCTGAAACTCCAATACTTTGGCTACCTGATGTGAAGTACTGATTCATTAAAAAAGACCATGATGCTGAGAAATATTGAAGGCAGGAGGAGAAGGGGTCAACAGAGGATGAGATGGCTGGATAGCATTATCAACTCAATGGACATGACTTTGTGAAGGCTCCAGGAGTTGGTGATGGACAGAAAAGCCTGGTGTGCTGCAGTTTCTAGGGTTTCAAGGACTTAGACATGATTGAGTGACTGAACTAGTAAAATCAGTTCTGAAATTAAAAAATAACCCAAGAAATGTACCCGAGCCATAACTATGGTGCCCTGAAGAAGTAAAAGAAGTTTTGGAGAAGGAAATGGCAACCCACTCCAGTGTTCTTGCCTGGAGAATCCCAGGGATGGGCGAGCCTGGTGGGCTGCTGGCTATGGGGTCACACAGAGTCGGACATGACTGAAGCAACTTAGCAGCAGTAGCAGAAGAACTATAAGTATTTTTATTTCATTGAATTTGAGAGGATTGGGGTAAAGCAAGGAAAGTCCTGGGTGCTTGGAACATCCACATCATGGAGAATACAATTTACTCATAATTTTGAGTTTTATACTGTATGAAATTGTGACCCACTGAAGAGTTTTTCAGCAATGAAGTAATATGGTAAATCATGAATTTTAGGAAGATTACTCTTGTATCTATGTAGAGGACAAATGGAGAAATTTAAGAGGCTGGGGAACAATTTTGGAAAATATGACAATAGTTGGGAGAATCTGAACTGAGACATTAACTGTGGCATTGGACTGAACAAATGAACAAAAAGTATAAAAATACAAACCTTATTTAAAACCTGTGGGAATAGGGGTAAAGGAATGTTTAAAAGATAGCTCCCAAGCATATTTCCTGAATGTCTTTATAGAGAAAAGTATTTGCCATCAAGAAAAGAAATATAGGAATAGTAGAAAGGTATCTACGGATTTTTTTTTTTTTAATTGGAGTTTTCAAGTAAGTACTCTGATATACAGGACAAAACTTTTGAAGATGCTTTGTGCTAAATAAATAACCTAAAATCACCTACATAGAAAGTATATGACATCATGGAAGAAATAAGTTCAAAAGTGAAGGGTGCATTAGAACAGGATAAGAAACAGGTTTTTAGGGGAACATGGGTGTAGCAATATATAGGAAGTAAACAAAGAAAGTATATTCAGTTACATTTTCAATATAGGGACTCTAAATTAATGATAAGAGAGACAGTAGAAGATAAGGCAGAATATGATGCAGTAATACCAGAAGCCAAAAAAAGGCAGTGTTTTAAAGACAAAATTTATTTTCTAATTAAGGGATAATTGCTTTGCAAAAATTTGTTGTTTTCTGTCAAAGATCAACATGAATCAGCCATAGGTGTACATATGTTCCCTGCCACTTGAATCTCCCTCACATCTCCCTCCCCATCGGACCCCTCTAGGTTGGTTCAGAGTCCCTGTTTGAGTTCCCTGAGACCTACAGCAAATTCCAATTGCCTATCTATTTTACATATGGTAATGTAAAGTTTCCATGTTACTCTCTCCATACGTCTCATCTTCTCCCCTCTCCCCATGTCCATAAATCTGTTCTCTATGTCTGTTTCTTCGTTGCTGCCTTTCAAATAAATTTACCAGTACCATCTTTCTAGATTATATATATATATATATATATATATATATATATATATGTTAGTATATGGTATTTATCTTTCTCTTTCTGACTTACTTCAGTCTGTATAATAGGCTTTAGGTTCATCCACCTCATTAGAACTGACTCAAACATGTTCCTTTTTTATGGCTGAATAATATTCCATTGTGCATATGTACCACAATTCTTTATCCATTCATCTGTCGATGGACATCTAGGTTTCTTCCATGTTCTAGCTATTGTAAACAGTACTGCAATGAACATTGGGGTACATGTGTCTTTTTCAGTTTTGGTTTCCTCAGAGTATATGCTGAGGTGTGGAATTGCTGGGTCATATGGTGGTTTTATTCCTAGGTTGTCTAAGGAATCTCCATACCAACTTCTATAGTGGCTGTATCAATTTACATTCCCACCAACAGTGCAAGAGGATTCTATTTTCTCCTTCTTCAGTATTTATTATTTGTAGAATTTTTGATGATGGCCATTCTGACCGGATTGAGGTGATATCTCATTGTAGTTTTGATTGTCATTTCTCTAATAATGAGTGATCTTAATCATCTTTTTATGTGTTCATTAGCCTTCTGTATGTCTTCTTTGGAGAAATGTCTGTTTAGGTCTTTTTACCACTTTTTACAACTTGTTTGTTTTTCTGGTATTGAGTTGTATAAGCTGGTTGTATATTTTGTAAATTAAACCTTTATCAGTGTTTCACTTGATATTATCTTCTCTCATTCTGAGGGTTGTCTTTTCAAAAGGCAGTGCCTTAGAAGTAAAACATAAAGCCTCTCAAAGTGTCTGTTGAGCAAACTATAAGAAGTAATGATGCCTGTTGTTAAGATATCTGAAAGTGAAATTTTGTCTGAAGAATATACTTGCAACCTTTTATTTAGCCTAGAATCCTCTAACATCTCATTGAATTGCTAAGTTCTTCTGAGATTAAATCCATCTCTTTGATCATCATAAAGTAGAGTAAAAGAAGAGACTCCATCATTGCAAATATGTAACTAATAATCTAGTTGGGTAATATGATTAGCAGTTGCTTACAGAAAAGAAAATAATGGAATGTGACTAAATGGCAAGACAAATTACATAAGTGCTGTGGAAATCCGAGGGCCTGAGAAGTCAATTTTAGATGAATCAGACTGAACAAAAACAAGAAGTGAATGCCTTGGGAGCAGTGTTCAATAGAATTATTGGGTAGATTTCTGGTATTTGTGGGTAGAAAAATGAAGATGAGTTCATTGAACAGACGTTTGGAATTGACATTATGTTTTGGAAAATCTTGGTGATGAAATAATGAAGAAAGATGGTATAGTAATATCACAAGCCAATGCAGCACTAATATTTTTCCAATACAGATTTTGTATATGACTGTGAGCTGAACAGAAGAAAACAGTGGGAAAGAAAACATTGAAAGAATAGGAGAAAAATGTTCTGAACAATATAATGCCTCAGCTTTAAGTACTAGCTATAGGTCCCTATAGTCAAAGTTATGTTTTTCCCAGTGGTCATGTATAGATGTGAGAGTTGGACCTCAAAGAAGGCTGAGCACTTAAGAATTCATGCTTCTGAAGTGTGGTGTTAGAGAAGACTCTTGAGAGTCCTTTGGACAGCAAGGAGATCAAACCAGTCAATCCTAAAGGATATTAACCCTGAATATTCATTGTAAGGTCTGATGCTAAAGCTAAAGCTCCAATACTTTGGCCACCTGATATGAAGAGCCAACTCACTGGAGAAGACCCTTGTGCTGGGGAACATTGAGGGCAGGAGGAGAAGGGATCAATAGAGGATAAGATGCATGGATGGCATCACCAAGTCAACGGATATGAGTTTGAGCAAATTCGGGGAGATAGTGAAGGACAGAGAATCCTGTTGTACTGCAGTTCATGGCGTCACAAAGATTGAACACGACTTCGCAACTGAACAACAACACCTATCAGATCTTATCTACGTTGATATGACTCATGCTATGTGCAAAAAAGGGTGTAAATCCTCTCAGATGCTTGAAACTAGATACATTTTGTATACATCAACTAATGCTCCAGAAATAATGTCAAGACTGATTCACAATTCACACTCTTGATAAAGTGCAATGCCCAAGAAAACTATTGATTGGAAAGACTTTGTAAGAATTGTACTGATACAGAAGTTCAGCAGGTGTGATTAGGTGGTGAGAACAGACAAACCACAGGTAAATGTAGGAACAAGATTCTCATCCCCTTATACTGTAGAATAGACACACTTCCACAATCAATGGTCCTGGATGAAGAAGGATTTACCTGGTGACTTCCCAGCAGGAAGCTGATAGAGAGCAGTGGGAGAGATTTTCTTCCTTAGATGAATGGGAGTACGGACCCAGAGGAAAACAAGGCTTTCATACAGTTAAAATCTGCTAGGGAAAGACCTTGTGAAGGAAAGCTTTATGCAGAAACTGGTCACATGCTAGAGTTCTACACAAGAGGATGAAATATAAACTTCTCCCTATAAATAGGAATAGGTAAATATATATATATATATATATTTGTAAATGTATATTCCTATAAATATAAACAGGTAAATTTATTCAAATCTTCAAACTGCTGTGCCATACAAATTTTTCTCAGGTTACTTAGACCCTTGCAAAAGCAACAAATAAAAAATGTTAAATATCCTATCCAGAAATTAGGGTGTTACTCTTAAATCTTCCTTTCTAATAAACTACAAAAGATGCTGTGATTCAGTGACACAAATACAGGACATGGTCATCAAGCAACTTCAATATAGATATAATTGCCTAATAGTCAACCTGTTCCAACTTTACAGTCTTATAATACATCCAGCATAAAAGCAAAGCAAAAGTTTCTTAAGCATTAAGAACTATACATAAAAGGTCTTAATGACCCAGATAAGCACAATGGGATGGTCACTCACCTAAAGCCAGATATCCTGGAGTGTGAAAGCTACTGGGATGATGGAATTCCACCTGAACTATTTCAATTCCTAAAAGAAGATGTTGTTAAAGTGCTCCACTCAATATGCCAGCAAATTTGTAAAACTCAACACTGGCCACAGGACTAGAAAAAGTCAATTTCATTCCAATCACAAAGAAAGGCAATGCCAAATAGTATTCAAACTACTGCACAATTGCACTCATTTTACATGCTAGCAAGATCATGTTCAAATCGTTTATGCTAGGGTTCCACAATACATAAACCAAGAAATCCAGATTGCAAGCAGGATTTAGAAAAGGAAGAGGAACCAGAGATCAAATTACCAACATCTGCTGTATCATAGAAAAAGAAAGAGAATTCCAGAAATTTCTGCTTCATTGACTTTGCTAAAGCTTTTGACTATATGAATCACAATAAACTGTGGAAAATTCTGAAAGAGATGGGAATACCAGACCACCTTACCTGCCTCCTGAGAAACCTGTATTCAGGTCAGAAAGCAACAGTTAGAATTGGACATGAGACAATAGACAGGTTCAAAAAATTGGGAAAGGAGTATGTCAAGGCTGTATATTGTCACCCTGTTTATATAACTTATACACACAGTACATCATATGAAATTCCAGACTAGATGACTCACAAGCTGGAATCAAGATTGTCAAGAGAAATATCAACAAAATCAGATATACAGATGACACCACTTTAATGGCAGAATGTGAAAGTTAACTGAAGAGACTCTTGATTAAGGTGAAAGAAGAGAGTGAAAGAGATGACTTCAAACTCAACTTTTAAAAAACTAAGATCATGGCACCCAGTCTTATCACTTCACAGCAAATAGATAGGGGAAAATTGGCAACAGTGACAGATTTCATTTTCTCAGGCTCCAAAATCACTGCAGATGGTGACTGCAGCCACAAAATTTAAAAACATTTGCTCCTTGAAAGAAAAGCAATGCCAAACCTAGACAGATGGAATGATTGTGGTTAGTATATAGGTTGCTTAAAGAAGAAATCATCTTCCAATAAATGTCTTAAATCCATCGATATTCCTTCAGGCTGCTGCCCCATTATCTCCCACTTGAAGCACATTTTAATCTTCATCCCTCCTCCCTTCATAAGGCATACCCGTGATTTTCACAAAACTTTGTCTTTTAACTTTGTGCCTCAACTTGTAGAGTTCCCTCTGCCTGAACTATTTTATCCATCTGCCTTACTGCTTACATTTCAAAGATTAACTACTAGAATCTCTTCAAACCTTAAACATTTGAGCATTTTCATTCTTTTGTAAAGTCATCCTTAACACTGAAATGATTCCAACTGACACATTTAGATTTTGTCTTCCTTATTCCTTTTCCCATTCCCTCCTTGTGCTTAAATACCTGCTTCCCATTGGTGAACTGTACCTCCCTTACCCTCTTGATGCTGGTAGATTTTTAATAAAGTGATTCCCCTCCTCCATGAAATTAAAAGATGCTCACTCCTTGGAAGGAAAGTTATGACCAACCTAGATAGCATATTCAAAAGCAGAGACATTACTTTGCCAACAAAGGTCCGTCTAGTCAAGGCTATGGTTTTTCCAGTAGTCATGTATGGATGTGAGAGTTGGACTGTGAAGAAAGCTAAGCACCAAAGAATTGACGCTTTTGAACTATAGTGTTGGAGAAGACTCTTGAGAGTCCCTTGGACTGCAAGGAGATCCAACCAGTCCATTCTAAAGGAGATCAGTCCTGGCATTTCTTTGGAAGGAATGATGCTGAAGCTGAAACTCCAGTACTCTGGCCACCTCATGTGAAGAGTTGACTCATTGGAAAAGACTCTGAAGCTGGGAGGGATTGGAGGCAGGAGGAAAAGGGGACAACGGAGGATGAGATGGCTGGATGGCATCACAAACTCGATGAACATGAGTTTGAGTGAACTCCAGGAGTTGGTGATGGGCAGGGAGGCCTGGCGTGCTGCAGTTCATGGGGTCGGAAAGAGTTGGACCTGACTCAGCAGCTGAACTGAACTGAACTGAATTCCCCTCGACCAAAAGGAGAAGGAGACAGCAGAGGATGAGATTGTTGGATGGCATCCCCTACTCAGTGGACATGAATTTGAGCAAACTGCAGGAGATAGTGAAGGTCTTGGAAGCCTGGAGTGCTGCAGTTCATGGATTTGCAAAGAGTTGGACACAACTTAGCCACTAAACAACAATCTCTGCCAGGGTAAGCATATCTGTCAGACTAAATTTAAAGAGCCCCTTACACCCCTGAAGTCAGTGATTGTTCCAAGAAAAGGTGCAAGGTCTATCAACAGGCAGTCAAAATAGTTTGTGACATACTTACAAAATGATAAAGAAAAATCTTTTTAAAAAGAACCAATAATAGGAAATTGAATGAAACGATGGACAGCAAGTGACAGAGTACTGACAACAGTGATCAGCCTGTGGGCCCAGACTTTCCTGAAGCCAGTCAGCCTTCAGAATCTCTGGCTTTATGTGAGAAAAAGGCACAGAAATATAATGGGTTTAAAAAGTTAATTTAATTACACTTGCTAACTAATACTGCTTCCACATATCTTCACCAACAAAACATATAAGACATTAGTTTGTAACTCTGCCAACTACCAATTTCTCCCTAGACTAGTGGGCTAAAGTCTGTGGGGTTGCAAAGAGTCAGACACAACTGAGTGACTGAGCACATACACAGACTCTAAAATATGATAGGAGAAGGAGAATGTTGCTTGTTGGCTGTACCATTCCAAGAGTTCACTGTCATGTCTATTACCTTTAATCATTGGGAAATATTTATAAGAATTTAAGTCAAAATACAACTATCTTTACCGTATTTTCCATGTTACTTTATATCATAACTCTGAGCTGGACACCTCCGAGTCTATGTTGAGGTTTTTAAATTTTATTTCTCCTTTTTATTTCAGTGGAATTTTTTCTCCCCCTTCTGTTGATCCCTATAATCACACATTACAGGGGATGCAGGTTATTCTCTCTTAACTATAATTATAGTTAGGACAGTCTCAGTAATTGGTGGGGATTTCCAGTCCATCTATGACCTTTCTTATAACAGAAAATTTCTTTTTATTTAGAGCACCACTAAGATACCACTCAAGAATCTAGTGGCTTTCACTCATCGATGATTGCTGTTGTTGTTCAGTCACTCAGTTTTGTCCAACTCTTTGCTACTGCATGCACTGCACTAGGCCAGACTTCTCTGTCCTTCACTATCTCCTGGAGTTTACTCAATCTCATGTCCATTGAGTTGATGATGCCATTCAACCATCTCATCCTCTGTTTCCCTTCTCTGCTCCTGCCCTGAATCTTTCCCAGCATCAGGGTCTTTTACAATAAATCAGCTCTTCACATCAAGTGGCCAAAGTATTAGAGTTTCAGCTTCAGTATCAACCCTTCCAGTCAGGGTTGATTTAGTGTTGGATACACTTGTTTGAGCTCCTTGCAGTCCAAGGGACACTCAAGAGGCTTCTCCTGCACTACAATTTGAAAGCATCAATTCTTTGTCACACAGCCTTATTTATGGTCCAACTCTCACATCCATACATGAATACTGGAAAAACCATAGCTTTGACTAGATGGACCTTTGTCCGCTAAGTGATGTGATACTTTTGTAAGTACCAATTATCTATATTATATATATACATATATTTGCTTGAAGCAACCAAAGTAGGCAGTGGTTTCTTCACACAACTATAAATGAAATGATATGGATAACTATGAATGAAATCCCAGGGACAGAGGAGCCTCATGGGCTATAGTTCATAGGGTCACAAAGGGTCAGACAAGACTGAAGTGACTTAGCACATATGAATAAAACAGACTAGATCATCAAAGTGTTTCCAAGGAAAAGACCATCAAAAATGGCAACTGGGATATTTTTGGTTCATTTTAAGTTGATTGTTATTAATGACATAAGATAGAGATCTGGTTTCATTTTTGGATGTGACTGTCCATTTTTCCCAATATATGTATTGAAGTGACTATTTTATTCACATATTCTAAATTAATTTATCACTGATGTGTGGTTTTATTACTGGTTTCTCTATTCTGTTCCGCTGATTTATGTCCATTTTATGTCAGTGCCATACTGTTTTGACTACTATAGCTTTGTAATGTAATTTAAAATCAAAGAGCATGAGATATCCAGCTTTGTTTGGTTTTCTCAAGGTTCTTTTTGCTATTTGGACCTTTTATGTTTCTGTACACATAGCAAGATTGTTTCAGTACTGTGAATAATGCCACTGATATTCTGTTAGGGATTTCATTGAATCAGTGGATTGCTTTGGCTAACATGGTGATTTTACAAATAACATTTCTTTCAATCCATGAGCACAGAATATTGATTTGCTTCCTTTGCCTTTCTCAATTTCTTTTATCAATGTCTTAGACTTTGCAGTGTAAAAAAATCTCACTTTTCTTTACTAAATTTACTCCTAGGTGTTTTATCATTTTTTGATGCAACTATAATATCTAAAGCTCAGGTACATTTTCTGCTTATCTTATCTATTTTTTATTGAATAGCTGTTAGAAAGACCAAAATTTATTAAGAGAGTTTAATCAGATATTGATCACATGGTTATATACAGTTTTATTCAATATATGCACTTTAATAAATGCCTCCTTTATTAAGGTTAAGCTTCAAATTTCTATGGCAGATTTACTTTCTTGGACTCCAAAATGACTGGGGATGGTGACTGCAGTCATGAAAATAAAAGATGCTTGCTGCCTGGAAGGAAAGCTATGACAAACCCAGACAGCACTTTAAAAAGACATCACTTGGCTGACAAAGGTCCATCTAGTCAAAGCTATGGTTTTTCCAGTAGTTGTACAGATGTAAGAGTTGAACCATAAAGAAGGCTGAATGCCAAATAATTGATGCTTTTGAATTGTGGGGCTGGAGAAGACTCTTGAGAGTCTGTTTGACGGCAAGTGGATCAAGCCATGAGTAAAGCCATCCTTTACAATGAGTAAAGCCATGAGTAAAGCCATCCTTTACAATGAGTAAAGGAAATACTCATTGAAGTGACTGAAGCTGAAGTTGCAATATTTTAGCCTCCTGTTGTGAAGATCAGACTCATTGGAAAAGTCCCTGATACTGGGAAAGATTGAAGGCAAAAGGACAAGAGGGAAGCAAAGGATGAGGTAGTTAGATAGCATCACTGACTCAATGGAAATTAAGTTGAGCAAACTCCAGGAGATAGTGAAAGACAGGGAAGCTGGGTGTGTTTCAGTTCATGGGATCACAAAGAGCTGGACATGACAGAGACTGAAAAATAACTGTCACACAGTAACTACACTGTTTTAGATTTAAAAATAAGACCAAGACTTTTCCAATTACACTCTCATATCCAGCAAATTGTATTATATAGGAAATATTTTCAGTGAGAAATAAGTGATGTCAGGTACTCACTAATGGATTTAATTATGATCCTAATGCCAGAATCAATGAAGGACTAGGAAACCTGGCTTGCCGCAGTCCACAGAGTTGCAGAGTCAGACAGGACTTAGTGACTGAACAACAACAACAAACTATACTTTAATAAGCTATCTTCAACTTTACCCTTCCTAATATGCTTGCAAATAAGAATATGCACGTATCTATGTGTTCAGTGGTCTGGGTGTCTCAGTGGGACCCCAAGGTGATAGAGGAAGTCTGGCATGACTCAATGTTACATCTAGCCCTTCTCATTTATCTTCAAGTGGCAGAAAGAGAGAAAGAAGTAGACTAGTTCTACTTCTCTTTTTGTAAAGATGGTAATGTCATGGGGACTCCACCCTCATGGCCTAATTACCTCCCAAAGGCCCCACCTCTTGCAACCATCCCACTGGAGGTGAGGGTTTCAATATGGGGTCACAGAGATTCAGTCCATAACAATAATAGCTCATGCTATTTATAGTTAGCAGAATTTACTTAGAATACTAAGGCACTATACATTCTCTAAGGTGGTCCTGTTTCATTGACCTTGTGTAATTTATCCTATTTAATTTTTACAAATATTCACCAGCTTTTATAAACAGTTGTTGAATCAACTGTAGGAAATTTTTTAAAAAATCCAGTATGTTCCTTGGTCAAAGAAATACAAATCTACTTGGTAATTGGAGCTATATTAAAACTCAGTTAATTCTTCACCATTGAAATCATTAATAGGACATAGCAAATTTAATCACAAATTCTTTTAATGTTCTTTAACATTAATTACAGAGAAGGCAATGGCACCCCACTCCAGTACTCTTGCCTGGAAAATCCCATGGATGGAGAAGTCTAGTGGGGTGCAGTCCATGGGGTCACTAAGAGTCGGACACGACTGAGTGACTTCCCTTTCACTTTTGACTTTCATGCATTGGAGAAGGAAATGGCAATCCACTCCAGTGTTCTTTCCTGGAGAATCCCAGGGATGGCAGAGCCTGGTGGGCTGCCGCCTCTGGGGTCGCACAGAGTCTGACACGACTGAGTGACTTAGCAGCAGCAGCAGCAGCAGCAACATTAATTAAAAGTGCCCCTCTTTTCTCATCAAACAACTACAAGTTCATCTGATGAATAGGCACATTGTAAATGAAATCTGTTAAAATGACTTAAACATTGATGTACCATCATCACTTCCAAAATGTTCTAAGGTTTTTGAGACATAAATTGCCACATATGCTTTACAAAATACTGTTTTCCTTTTGTGACTATATCGGGATATTTCTACTCTATATAATTTCTGGGGGAAAATTTGTATCATTATCCTAAAAAAATTAATTAGTACATTTTGACATACATCTTTAGAAATAACAAAATTGTTTGATAGAAAAGTTTGTCTTGAAACACCTGTAGTTATTTTCCTATTTATTAAAATATTTTAAAGAAATATTTAGCCCTTAATAAGAATATTAGTCATAATATCTTTCTCCCTTTTTCCTTCTCACAGCCAAAATAACAAAAATACTTAAATTACTGATGCTTTTGAAAATAAAATAAATGTCTTCATGATATAAGTGAAAGTACCTGTAATAAAAAGACAGTGATGGGACTTCCTTTGTGGCCCAGTGGTTAAGAATCTGCCTGCCAATGCAGGGAACATGGGTCTGATCCCTGGTCTGGGAAGATCCCACATGCCACTGAGCAACTAAGCCTGTGCACCACAACTACTGACCCAGGCCTCTAGAGCCTGCGAGTTACAGATACTGAAGCCTGTGTGCCTAGAGCCTGTGCTCCACAGCAAGAGACCAGTCCCCACTCAGGACAACTGGAGAGAAGCCAAGCACAGCAATGAAGACCCAGCACAGACAAAGACAAATAAATAAAAATTAAAACAAAAAATTAAAGATAGTGATAAATTGAAAACATGCTTGCAACCCACAACAAAAACATTCATTTTTGTGAGAAGAATTTATAGGGATCCAAATAAAGAGTACAAGTGGATACACTAGCTATGAAAAACTTAATTTTGTTTATATGATTAAATCTAAGGCTTTGTTTCTTCTAGGGAAATCTGGGGACTCAGGAAGAGTAGAAATGGGTGGAGACTGTACTAGGGGTGGGGTAGGCACACAGTAAGACCTTTAGCAAAACCCTTAGACTAGGGTTAGAGATCATGCTCCACCAACAGGAAACCCGTCAGCAGTCCTTGCCAGAGTGTGGTGAATGTGGGACAGAGGCCTTCTCCATGTGCTATCCAGGCTCTCAGGCCTCAGGGAAGGTGGGTGAGATGGGGGCCCAGCACAGTTTGGGGACGGTGTCCAACAGAGACCCAGAGCCCTCGCCCCACGGGCCCACAGGCCAAATCCAGGCTACAAAGCAGCGGAAGTGAAAGTGAAAGTCACTCAGTCGTGTCTGACTCTTTGCAACCCCATGGACTACACAGTCCATGACTTTCTCCAGGCCAGAATACTGGAGTGGGTAGCCTTTCCCTTGTCCAGGGGATCTTCCCAACAGAAAGCAGTGAATCTCTCCCCAGTCCCCACCTCCATGACCTATAAGTTGCAGAGGTCAATATGTGCATGGTCCCCGGTGCCCTGGGCAGCTGGAGGACATGACCCTGGCTATTAAAGTAAGAGTTCACCAGCTTCTGTCTCTCCATTCACGTTTCCACACTTGGTCCAGTGTTGATCAGTTGTCCACCCCCAGGAGATGGCAGGAAGTTGGGTTGGTATGCAAGGATCTTACACATCACAACTTCAGGCTCGCCTCTGTTGTTGGGACCTCTCTCAAAGAAGGTAATTGTTGCAAACTGGGAATTAACCCAACTGGTATTTGCTACAAGTGCATCTCTCCAGTTTAAATGAAAATCCTGAGGCGTGGCTGGGTCTTGGGCGCCAGGCTCCCTCAGAGATGAAGGTTGGGTGGGGTCTGGGACCTTGCTCTGAGGCTGCTGCCAGCTGAGACCTGTCCCCTCAGCTAGGGCTGGGCACTGCTTGGAGGCCCCAGATTGGGTGTTGGATGGATGCTTCCCCCCACTGCTGACAGGATAACTGGCCAGCCCAGGACCCCCTCCTCCTGGCCTGGCCTGGACCCCAGTGGTAGAGCATGGTACCTGGGACCTGATGCTTTCTTATCAGAACTGAGAATAGCATTTGTTTTATTGGAGGTTTACAGGAACATTAGGGCTTCCTTTATAGCTCTGTCAGTAAAGACTCTGTCTGCAGTGCAGGGGACCTGGGTTTGGTTCCTGGGTTGGGAGGATCCCCTGAAGAAGGAAATGGCAACCCACTCCAGTATTCTTGCCTGGAGAATCCCATGGATAGAGGAGCCCGGCAGGCTACAGTCCATGGGGTCGCAAGAGTCGGACATGACTTAGTGACTAAACCACCACTACCACCACAGGAACATTGTGACCTGACCATGACCTGACCTCAAGTACAAAGACTCTGACAGAAGTAACCAGGCCACTTCCTCAGTTTCTTAGAAAAGTGCTTTGCTGAAAGCTTTCTGGGTGCTCAGCTTTTTTTGTTTGTCTTTTCTCCTTGTGTGGCCCTGCAGTAAGGCATTCTCTGCTCCAGACTCCTGATTCTTGGTGTTCACTGTGTGTTAGGAACACTAACTTGTGATCAGTACCAAGATGATATTCTAATCAAGAGTAGAATCTCTTTTTTTTTTTTTTCTCAATGTGCTATTTTTGTCCCTCCTCACCATGAAATATTCACTATCAACTATATTTAGGGATAGAACATGTTCACTCATATAAATTATTTTCTTAATCAGAGAGGAATCTGAGAGCCTGAGATTCAATTTTTGAAATAAAATGTTTACTCTGACAAGCCAAACTTGTCCATAGAATCACAGTAGCAGTTGGACAGTGGCAATTGGACTCATCCTGTGCAGAGTCCAGTTAATTCTGAATGTTCTGTGAAGTGTTGTTGCCACGGTAATGTGGTAATACACATTCTACATTCTGTACCAAGTTTGCCAGTTTACGAACTGAGAGGTTCACATACGGTGGCAAGGGAGAAGGGCTCAGCTTTAACCTTTTGAAAATGGGTAACCTGCACTGTTTCTCTGGAGGTAGGTTCCCACTGATCCTCTGAAGGCTTTTCCTTCAAATGAGCTGGTTAACTTTTACTGATGAAAAAAATAAATAAATAAATAATAAAAAAATAAAAAAATAAAACTTTTACTGATGAGTTTTCCTCATCTTTTTTTTTCTTTTCCATCAGTAATTTATCTACAGAGTTATAAATGTTTTATAGTTGTTTTTTTTATTCCTTAAATTATGTTTTGATTCTCCTGTCAGCTGGCTCCCTTAAATATCTTCCTAAATTTCCAATTTCCCAATGCCAGTTTTGTACACATTCTTACCAGAGAACAGATGGAAAGAACTAACACAGGAGAACCATGATGTCTCCCTAACATCAGACATTACAGTAAAAGGCAATCGCATCTCAACTCTTCTCAATGTTGCTTCCCAAATCTGCAAACACCAGCAGTGTAAATCCAGAGACTTAAAAAGGAAAGAAATTGGGATTTACTGGTGGGATTCCCATGGGTTGATGTGGGCTGGATCATTGTTTGGCTGTTGCCAAGGAGTTTAGTGAGATGGCGTAGTGCTGTTGGGTTAGTAGGATGAACATTTGGTCATGGAGGGAAGGAGAGTCTGTCTGCTGATCCTCAAGGAGAATCTAGGGTTACAGTCTCCAGGCTGTGACGATGGAGATGATTTTCAAAAAGAATATGGGGCTCTGTTGTCTTCCACTACAAGGTCTAGAGCATGATGGGGAGTTGATAGAGTCAGAATTTTAGTGGGGAAAGATTGAACTCCTGTCCATTCTTAGCTAGCACTTGGTCCAGGCTGCTCAAATAAGTGCTCAGATCAGCTGTGAAACTTTGAGCATCTCAGACTTAATTAAGCCACCAAAGGCCAGCACAGATGGCCACCTCCCCAGTTAATTCACGTTAACTGTTCATCCAGACTTGGTCAGTTGAAAGGAAGCTAATTCTTGTTGGAACCATCTTGTGGTCTTTGATTTAGAAGTTTCTGAGTTCTGAGCCAACTTGGTGGCCAAACAGACCACTGGTCACTTAGCAAAGTTAACTGGGCTTTGGGAAGGCTGCTTGTGAGATGGCTGAGTGTGTGAAGAGGCTTTGGAAGATGGAAAGATTTGGAATGCTATGGTCTTTCTGAGGGGCTTTGCTCAGAAAAAAACTTGTATTTTGGATCAGGAACTGAAATACAGAGACAAGTGGTAGAAGGAGGATTTAAACTCTTTTTAAGGCTGAGGCATCTTCTCCAGGGCATAAGCTCTCATCCACATAAAACTAGGGGCAGGATAATTTGAGTGGGGGTAGGGTTGAGGTCCTGGTTGAGGGGTTTCAGCACAGGTCTCAGGGGTGCAGGCATCTGTGTCCTCAGATAACCATCTACAATCCTGTCCCAGATTCACTATTTATCATTGTGTGACTCTTGGAAAGTCACTTCATCTCTCTAAATTTCAACACCTTCTAATGTAACATATGGATTACAACATCCACTTTGTCCGCCCTTCCTCTTGAACAGGGCTGAGTGTCAGAAGAGGTGATAATAGATACTGTCTCTGAGCTATAAAGCCTTGTTTTCTGTGAAAAAGCTGAAGAATAATCTTCCATCCCTGCTTATTGGAGCCATCAAAATGCCCTCTCTGCTTTAAACTACTGCTAAAGATCCACCTTATTCTTCCCATCATTCAAGGTTGGACACTTACAGGGCAATTATGAACCGCCAGTCCTTTACTTTTCTATTTATTTATTTATCTGTTTATTTACTTGGTTGCATTGGGTCTTAGTTGTGGCACATAGGATCTTCATCACATCATGCAGATCTTTCACTGCAGGGCACTGACTCTCTAGTTGTGGTGCTTGGGCTCAGTAGTTGCAACATGTAGGCTTAGTTGCTCCAAGGCATGTGGGACAGGAGTTTGCCAACCAGAAATCAAACCCTGTCTCCTGCACTGTGAGGCAGATTCTTAACCACTGGACTTCCAGGGAATCCCTTCTTTATTTTTCTAATATTTTACCTGTATTTAATCATTCTTGGCCTCATAATACTAAAAATAGGCCATATTAACATTTCTCCCACTCAGGACAGAGAACTGAGGCAAAGAGGGATCCAAACATCTTTCCCAAGTACCTACTTCTCCTAAACAGGATCTGAATCCAGTCCATCAGGCATGGTCACCATGCTCTGCTGAGCTGCTAGGTTTCAGTTAAATAGAGATATTTGCACACACAGCCAGTCTGATGGGTGTTTTCAGTGCACATCAAACCAGAGATCTTCCTAAGTCCACCTTGGATTCAGGAGGCCCTGCTAGGCATCTGGTGAGGAAGGGGATCAGAGGATTGAATTGTGGATCAATTATTATTAGTTCCCGGGTGGTCCTCTGCCAGGAAGATGTCGACAGCTCTCACCATTGTAATCATTTCATAGGATGTTTCGTCCAGAAGGCGAAACGAAACATCCCTCAGAAGTCAAGAATATCAGTGACCAGCTGGGTGAAGAGAGTTCGTTGTTGGCCACGTAATAGGGTGCACCCTATAACTGACCCAACTGAAGGTTCCGTGGAATTTTTCTCATTAAGTTCATTCAAGAATAAATATTGTAGCATGTTCAGTGCCTCATATTTAAGAAAAAACTGAAATATTAAGCATTGTTCTTCTTTTGTTTCATGTGTCAAATTGAAATTTACTATATTAGTTGGTACTGTTTTAACTATAGGACTAAAATGCATTTTAAATTCAACATCTGGTTCATGTTTAAGAGTGAAGATAGTCTCTACCCATGGTTTGGACACTAGCTAATTTTTTAACATTAGCTGTGATATGTTCCTCCCTGAAGCCATGTTTCAAGATTTCTTTAAATTGTTAGACTTTATTTAGAACAGAATTGCACTAACATAAAAGTTGTACAGATAGTGGAGAAAAATCATATATCCTATCACTTCAGTTTCAACTATCATAAGTTACTCACATATATGTGTGGTACATTTACTACAATTAGTGATATAATATATATTTTAGTAATTAAAAGTCCTTAATTAACCTTAGATTCACACTTTGCATTGTTACACTCATGATATTTTAAATATGCACAATATTATTTATCACCATTAAGGTACCATACAGAAATCTGTACACTAATGTTCCCAGTATTATTGAGTATTGAGTATTATTAGTACTCAAATTTTAGCAACAACCCAAAGACCATCATGTGATGAATAGATAAATGAAAAATGATATATACTCAGAATGGAACATTATTCAGCCATAAATATGAATAAAGAATTGAAATATGCTACAAAATGGAAGGCCCAAATAATACAAAAATGTATTATGGTTAGTGAAATAAGGCAGGCACAGAAAGACAAATATTGTATTATTCCACTGGTTTAAGGTACATAGAATAGGCTAACTCACAGAAGCTGGTTATAGAAATTACCAAAGCCAGGAGGCAAATGGGAAGGTGGATTATGACTTAATGGGTACAGAGGCTATATTGGATCTGATGAAACAGATTTCAATGTAGATGGTTTTGATAGGTACACAGCATTGTGAATATAAAAACTGTTACGGAACTTTTTAATTCTGAAAAGAATTGCCAGTCTAGGTTTGATGCATGATACAGGATGCTTGGGGATGGTGCACTGGGATGACCCAGAGGGATGGTATGGGGAGGGAGGTGGGAGGGGGGGTCAGGATGGGGAACACGTGTACACCCATGGTGGATTCATGTTGATGTATGGCAAAACCAATACAATATTGTAAAGTAATTAGCCTCCAGTTAAAATAAATAAATTTATATTAGAAAAAAAGCTGAAAAGGAAAAAAAAAAGTTATGAAAGGAATAAATACAATGTATCTTTGATCACAATGCTCAGCTGCTAAGTTGTATCTGACTGTTTGTGAGCCCATGGACAGCAGCACACCAGACTTCCTTGCCCTTCACTATCTCCTGGAGTTTGCTCAAATTCATGTCCACTGAGTTGATGATGCCATCCAACCATCTCGTTCTTCCCCTGCCCTCTTTTCCTCCTGCCTTCAGTTTTCCCACCATCAGGGGCTTTTCCAGTGAGTTTGACTTTCACATCAGATGGCCAAAGTATTGAAGCTTTAGTATCAGTCCTTCCAATGAATATTCAGGGTTGATTTCCTTTAAGATTCATTGGTTTGATCTCCTTGCAGTCCAAGGGACTCTCAAGAGTCTCTACAGCACCACTGTTGTAAAGCATCAGTTCTTTGGCACTTGGCCTTGTTTATGGTCCGAGTCTTATAATTGTACATGGCTACTGTTTCCCTTTTTCAGACTGACAATTTCAAGTCAATCAGGGTCCCCTTAAGTAAAACGTTAAAGGCTGTATGACTCATTTCTGAAATATTCATCTCCTTAGCCTTTCTCCACCCACCAGGAAGGTTGTCCAACAGATTCCAGCCCACACTTATTTAGCACCCACGTCCATACACGCCCCCCATGTGTCCACATTAACAAGGTCTTCCTGATCAGCATCACAGATGTCCTGACAATCCCTCTATGTCCTCCTAGAGCTCCCTGAGGACCAGAGAGAGGAGCTATCCAATTCAAAGTTGGAGGAAGCAGCTCTGCCCACTTCTGTGGTAAGTACCCCTTATTTTTCTGGGATAAAAGTGTTGCTTCATGGCTTTACTTTTTACCTGAATTCAGATAAAGTTTCAAAATATTCAAAACAGCTGATATACACAGTTTTTAAATCGATGGATGAATATAGAATCTTACCCAGCAGATAACTTATTGAAAAGGATATTTTTCAAAAACGACAATGTATATTAAGAACTGTAGTCAGGAGAAATTTCCTCAGCCAAATATGTTCCTTTTTGAAAAAAAAAAAAAAAAAAAAAAGGTTGTAATTGCTGGTCAAAATTGGCTGGATAGATCTTCCAGGAAAAGCTCCAGCCTTTTCCACAGGCATCCTCTATGTTTTGTTTTGAGGCTGTGGACTCAACAACACTTTCCCAATTGGTTTTCTGAGAACAAAACAAGAATGAAAGATCTGAATGTGCAGTACTCAAGATGCTGACTCCCTCACACTCTTTTCTTCTCTCTACTCACAGGCATCCGAACCAGCCTATGAGCATGGGCCATTCCTCTGTTGAGGAAAAATCTAACTGATGAAGGTGGGGCTCTCTTGCTGACTCTGGTTGGAGAGGTGCCCTGATGCTGGATTCCTACAGGGGTGAGGGCTGAGGGTACAGAAAAGAGACTGATCTCAAGGAAAGAGCAATGTCTGTATTCAGTGGTCCCTGGGAACAACTACATCATCTAGATTCTGTGGATTTGTATGAAGCAGGATTTGAGACCCAAGTGTGGGCTCATGTGGTGTGATTTTGAAGCTCTGTGTGTGTTTCCTCAGGAGATGTTTCCCTCTTACACAGCTCAAGTCAACTAGAAACTTTCTAAACACTTATCACCACAGCAACTGGCCATACATTACCTGATTCTTTCTTCAACTCAGTCATTCCTCAAGTTTGGTTAATATGCATTTTCCTCAGATGGAGATGGTGCTGAGAAAAATGGCCCAAGCTCTTCATCTCCTAAGTGGAAAAGCCAAACTGAGAACCTGGGGGTGGTCTCAGCGTGACTGCTCTGGACCCCTGACCTGCACTGATCACTCAGCCTTGAAATCCTAGTCACAGAGCAAGGGGGTCCCTGCATCTATGTTTATGCCTGGAGGTACTAGCAGCTCCATAGATCCAGACCATGCTTATCATTTTAAGGTGGACTCAGTGGTCATGGAACCCAGGGCAAGCATAGGTGTATTAAGAGCCAACTTTGGCACAATCATTAGTGTGAAAGGCACCTCAATACTAGCATCCTTCTGGTCAACTCACAGATTCTGAGAGTTGTGTGGCCTTATTAGACAATGTAGATCATATTTGTTGGTGCTAGTGTCATTGCTTAAACAAGCAAAAATGTACATTATCATCAGGGAGATATCTCTGATGTATAGAACAGTCTTATGGACTCTGTGGGAGAGGAAGAGGGTGGGAAGATTTGGGAGAATGGCACTGAAACATGTAAAATATCATGTAGGAAATGAGTTGCCAGTCCAGGTTCGATGCACGATGCTGGATGCTTGGGGCTGGTGCACTGGGACGGCCCAGAGGGATGGTATGGGGAGGGAGGAGGGAGGAGGGGGAGGGAGGAGGGAGGAGGGGGAGGGATGGGGAACACATGTATACCTGTGATGGATTCATTTTGATATTTGGCAAAATTAATACAATTATGTAAAGTTTAAAAATAAAATAAAATTAGAAAAAAAACACACAAAAAAATAAATAAAATAAAATAAGCCTTACATTGATTAAACCCTGTAGGACACACTCAAGGGAAGGTGTCAAATAGATCTCACAGTGTAACTTGATAGTTAAGATAGTGACTATGATTTGTGTTGTAAATCTCCTGCACAGCCTAGTCACAGACAGTCAGTATTCACCTCATGGTATCTCTCCATAATAAGCTGTCCCCAAAATGTATCACTTCTGTGAGTGTGGACAGCCACAGTGTCCATGACTCAGTGGACAGAAAAATATTGTTTGGAAAATGAAGACTGAAAAAATAATCTCATGATTGATTATAGCTATTTGGAAAAGTAGGATTGAATTCAGTCATCTAAAAAATTTGCTTTTAATTAAGAAGAAATTCTGATGGAAGACTTGATAAAGTATAATAGCTGTAACTGTGGATCCTGGGGAGGCAGTGATCTAGGAAGAAATCCAGGAGACAAGGGCAGTTTAGCAGAAGCTCTAAACAGGCAGGAGAGTCATGGGTCTCTTTCATTGAAAGCTGGCATGCACTTTAGTGGTTTTTTTCCCCATCGTTAATGCAGTTAATGCAGCTTATGCATCCTCTTCATCCAGCTAAGAGGATGATTCAACAGCAGCTCAGTCCATAGTTACTAACCTCCCCCATGCATACACTCCATCTCGTGTCTCCATCAAAAAAAGAAAAAAGAAAAAACCCTGAGTGATGGGTGAGCAGCCTCACTAGTGTCCTAACAGTTACTCTGCATCCCTCCAGATCCCGAGGATGACCTGATGGAGGAACTGCCCCAGGCTTGGGCTGAGGAACAGACTCTGAGTACCCTGAAGGTAAGCTCACCTCTTTATCAGGGGTAAGACTATTGCTTCACTTCTTTATTTTTTATTCAGTAGAATACAGTTATAGTAATCTGACAATGTTCATTACCACAGAGGTATGCAAGTCTTTGGGGAAATATTGAGGATAAATCTATTATCAACAGAGACTTGATTCAAAATGACATTAAAAAAAGACAGCATCAGTTACTACTGTAGGTACTTTGATCAGTGGAAATTTTTCCTCATCGATAAATAAATTTGTAATTGATGGTCAAATTGAAACTGAGAGATCCCACATGAAACAGTCTAGAATTCGCAACAGGGGGGCCTCTCTGTTTTCATATGGGGCCAAGGATTAAAGAGTTTTGGCTATCTGAGGACAGAACTCCGATAACAGAAGGCCTAGTTCAAAGAACACAGGATGTTGACACCCTCACTCTTTTCTTCTGTCTAATCACAGGAATCTGGAGCAGCCTATGAACACGGTAAATATTCAGGGATCAACCCTCTGCTGAGGAACAATCTAACTGAGGAAGGTGGGGTTCTCTGGCTGGCTCTGGCTGGAGAGGCGATCTGATGCTGGATTCCTACAGGGGGTGAGGTCTTGAGGTGCAGAAAAGGGACTGATCTCCCAGGAAAGAACAATGTCTGTGTTCTATATGGTCTCTGGAAAGAGCTACATCATTTAGATGCTGTAGGTTTGTGTGAATCAGGTTTGGGGGCCCATGTGGTGTGATTCTGAAGCTCTGTGTGTGTGTGTGTGTGTGTGTGTGTGTGTGTGTGTGTGTGTGTGTGTGTATGTGTGTTTCCTTAGATGTTTCCTTCTTACGCAGCACAAGTCAACTGTGAGCTTTCTAAACACTTCTCATTGCCACTGCACATTGACGATACACTACCTGATTTTTTTCTCAATTCATCCATTCCTCAAGTTTGCTTAATATTCATTTTCTTCAGATGGAGATGGTGCTGAGAAAAAATGGCCCAAGTTCTTGACCTCCTATGTTTAAAAGCCAAACCTAGGGGTGATCCCAGTGTGGCTTCTCTGAACCCCTGAACTGCACTTACTGCTCAGCCATGATCCTCAGTCATGGAGCAACAGGGTCCCTGCATCTGTGTCCATACCAGGAGGTAATTCAGCTCCAGAGGTCCAGACCATGCCCGTCATTATAAGGTGTGCTCAGTGGTCACAAACCCAGGGCAACCATAGATACATTAATGCAAACTTTGGCACAGTCATTAGTGTGAAAGGCACCTTGGGATTCACATCCTCCTGGTTAACTCACAGATTCTGAGAGTTGTGTGGCCTTGTGTAGACTCTGTATGTCATATCATTTGGTGCTAATGTCACTGTTTAAGCAAGGAAAAAAGCAGATTATCATCAGGGAGATATTTCATTGTACTGGGTGACATTACCATAAGCCTTGCATTGATTAAACCTGGTAGTACACACTCAAGGGAAGGTATCAAATAGACCTCACAGTGGAACTTGATAGTTAGTCTACTGACCATGACTCTTATTGCAAATCTCCTGTGCAACTGAGTCTGAGAAGGTCAGCATTCATCCCATACTTCATTACAATAATGAACTGTCCCACTAATGTATGACTTCTGTGAGTGTGAACAACCACTGGGTAAGTGGACATGCAAATATGTTTTGGAAAATGAAGACTGGCAGAAAATATCACATGATTGATAATAGCTATTTGGAAAAGTAGGATTGAATTTAATGTTCTAACAAAGCTTGCTTTTAATCAAAAGCAAAGTCTCATAGAAAACTTGGTAAGTACAATAGCTGTAAGTGTGAATAGTGGGGAGGCAGTGATCTACAAAGAAATCTAGAAGATGGGGGCAATTTAGTAGAAGCTATAAACAGGCAGGAGGGTCATGAGTCTCTGTCACTGAAAGCTGGCATGAATTTTAGTGTTTCTTTTTTTCACCAGCTGTTAGGTTATCACTAGATAAAAGGAATAACCTCTGTTTTGTTTCTTTCCTAAACCTCTATTTTGCTCTTCTTCCTTCTGCAAAGAGGATGATTCAACAGCAGTTCATTCCATAGTTACTAACCTCCCTCATGCAACACACCACCACATGTACCCATCCAAAAACATGCTGAGTGATTGGAGAGCAGACTCACCTCTGTCCTGATGGCTGTTCTGTGTCCCTCTCGTGTCTCAGGAGGACCTGCTGGGGGGATTGCACCAGGGCTGGAATGAGGCTGCACCAGAGGCTGTTCAGCCTCTGAGTTCCCTGAAGGTAAGCTCACCTGGCTTTATCTGGGATAAGAATGTTGCTTCACTGCTTTATTTTATATTCATTTGAATGCAGTTATAGTAATCTGACAATATACATTATCACTGAGGTATGCAGTTCCTTGGCTGGGGAAGTATTGAGAAAAAATCTATTATCAACACAGACTTGATGGTAACGATAACCCTGTATACGAGACAGCAAAAGAGACACTGGTGTATAGAACAGGCTTATGGACTCTGTGGGAGAGGGAGAGGGTGGGAAGATTTGGGAGAATGGCATTGAAACATGTGAAATGTCATGTATGAAATGAGATGTCAGTCCAGGTTCAATGCACGATGCTGGATGCTTGGGGCTGGTGCACTGGGACGACCCAGAGGGATGGTATGGGGAGGGAGGAGGGAGGAGGGTTCAGGATGGGGAACACATGTATAATAATTTTTTTAAATTAAAATTGAATAAAAAAAATAAAAAAGAAAAAAAAGAAAAAAAGAAAAAGGACAGCATCAGTTACCACTGTAGGTATTTTCCTCACTAGAAATTTTTCCTGTTTCAAAAATAATTGTTGTAATTGTTGGTCAAATTGAAAGTGAGAGCTTTTATGTGAAACAGTCCAGCCTTTTCAACAAGGATCCTCTTTGTTTTCTTTTGGAGACATTGACTTAAAGAGTGTTAGTCATCTAAGGACAAAAATTAGTGACAGCAGGATTACTGCAGAACAGCAGATGCTGACACCCTCACACTGTCTTCTCTCTAATCACAGGCCTATGGAGTAGCCAGTGAACAAGGTAAATATGCAGGGCTTGTCCCTTTGCTGAGGAACAATCTAGTTGATGGAGGTGGGGCTCACTTGCTGGCTCTGTTTGGAGAGTCACCCTAATACTGAATTTCTAGAAGGGATGAGGCCTGGGGCTGCAGAGAAGAGACTGATATCAAGGAAAGAACAATGTCTGTGTTCTATGGTTTCTGGAAACAACTCCATCGTTTAGATGCTGTGAGTTTGTGTGAGTCAGATTTGGGTCCCATATGTGAGCCCATGTGCTAAGATTTTGAAGCTCTCTGTGTGTGTATGCGTGTATGATTCCTCAGATGCTTCCCTCTTACACAGCACAAGTCAGCTGTGAACTTTCTAAACACTTCTTATCACAGCACACTGGTTATATATTACCTGATTCTTTCTTCAACACAGATATTCCTCAAGTTTGATTAATATCAGATAGAGATGGTGCTGGGAAAATGGTCCAAGCTCTTGACCTTCTAAATGGAAAAGTCAAACTGAGAACCTGGGAGTGGTCCAATGTGGCTGCTCTGGACCCCTGATCTGCACTGATCACTCAGCCATACGATCCTAAGTCATGGAGCAAGGGGCTCCCTGCATTTATGTTTATTCCTGGAGGCACTAGCAGCTAGAGGTCTAGACCATGCCTATCATGTGGTGGGCTCAGTGGTCACGAAACCCAGGAAAACCAGAGTTGGATTAACAGCAAACTTTGGCACAGTCATTAATGTGAAAGGCACCTCGGGACTCGCACCCTTCTGGTCAAATCACTGATTCTGAGAGTTCTGTGACATTGTGTAGACAATGTAGGTCATAACCCTTGATGCTAATATCATTATAAACAAGGAAAAAACATTATCATCAGGGAAATATTTCATTCTACTGGGTGACATTACTGTAAGTCTTACACTGATTAAACCCTGTATTATAAAATCAAGGGAAGGTGTCAATAGATCTCACAATGGAACTTGATAGTTAGCCTACTGACTATGACTCTTATAAATCTCCTGCACAGCTGGGTCAGACACAGTCTCTTCACACAATGTTTCCTCACCATAATGAGCTGTCCCAGTAAATGTATGACTTCTGTGAGTCTGGACAGCCACTGACTCAGTGGACATGCAAACACTGTTTGGAAAATCAAGACTGGGAAAAATATCACATGATTGATAATAGCTATTTGAAAACTGATTGAATCAGTACTCTAACAGCTTTGTTTTTAATCAAGAAGTCTCATATAAGACATGATAAGTACAATAGCTGTAGCTGTGGATTCTGGGGAGGTAGTGATCTCGGAAGAAATCCAGAAGACTGATGATTTACCAGAAGCTCTAAAGAGGCAGAAGGGTCATGGGTCTCTGTCATTGAAAGCTCGGATGCACTTTAGTGTTTCTTTCCCCCCCTATCAGTTAGGTTATCATTAGTTAAATGCAGAAGCTCTGTTTCATTTCTTTCCTGCATCTCTCCTTTGCTTTCCTGCATCCAAGAAATAGGATGATTTTATAATATCTCAGTCCATAGTTATTAATCTCCCTCATGCATACAGTCCACACTATGTCACCATCAAAAGAAAAAAAAAAAGTACTGAGTGATTGGTGAGCAGTCTCACCTCTGTCCCAGTGGTTATTCGGTTTCCTTCTAGCTCACTCAATAGCGAACTCAAATGGACTGGAATGGGTGAATTTAACTCAGATGACCATTATATCTACTACTGTGGGCAGGAATTCCTTAGAAGAAATGGAGTAGCAATCATGGTGAACAAAAGAGTCTGGAACGCAGTAGTTGGATGCAATCTCAAAAACGACAGAATGATCTCTGTTCGTTTCCAAGGCAAACCATTTAATATCACAGTAATCCAAACCTATGCCCCAACCAGTAACGCTGAAGAAGCTGAAGTTGAATGGTTCTATGAAGACCTACAAGACCTTTTAGAACTAAAACCCCCAAAAGATGTCCTTTTCATTTTAAGGGACAGGAATGAAAAAGTAGGAAGTCAAGAAACACCTGGAGTAACAGGCAAATATCGCTTAGAGTATGGAATGAAGCAGGGCAAAGGCTAATAGAGGTTTTTTTTTAAGAGAATGCACTGGTCATAATAAACACCCTCTTCCAACAACACAAGAGAAGACTCTAAACATAGACATCACCAGATGGTCAACACTGAAATCAGATTGATTATATTCTTTGCAGCCAAAGATGGAGAAGCTCTGTACAGTCAGCAAAAACAAGACCAGGAGCTGACTATGGCTTAGATCATGAACTCCTTATTGGAAATTCAGACTTAAATTGAAGAAAGTAGGGAAAAGCACTAGACCATTCAGTTATGACCTAAATCAAATCCCTTATGATTATACAGTGGAAGTGAGAAATAGATTTAAGGGACTATATCGGATAGATAGAGAACCTGATGAGCTATGGACGGAGGTTCATGACATTGTACAGGAGACAGGGATCAAGACCATCCTCATGGAAAAGAAATGCAAAAAAATCAAAATGGCTATTTGAGGAGGCCTTAAAAATAGCTGTGAAAAGAAGAGAAGTGAAAAGCAAAGGAGAAAATTAAAGAAATTCCCATTTGAATGTAGAGTGCCAAAGAATGGCAAGGAGAAATAAGAAAGTCTTCCTCAGTGATCAATGCAAAGAAATAGAGGAAAACAACAGATTGGGAAAGGCTAGAGATCTCTTCCAGAGAAGGCAATGGCACCCCACTCCAGTACTCTTGCCTGGAAAATTCCATGGATGGAGGAGCCTGGTAGGCTGCAGTCCATGGGGTCGCAAAGAGTTGGAGACGACTGAGCGATTTCACTTTCACTTTTCACTTTCATACATTGGAGAAGGAAATGGCAACCCACTGCAGTGTTCTCACCTTGAGAATCCCAGGGATGGGGGAGCCTGGTGGGCTGCCGTCTATGGGGTCGCACAGAGTCGGACATGACTGAAGCGACTTAGCAGCAGCCACAGAGATCTCTTCAAGAAAATTAGAGATACCAAGGGAACATTTCATGCAAAGATGGGCTCGACAAAGGACAGAAATGGTATGGATCTAACAGAAGCAGAAGATATTAAGAAGAGGTGGCAAGAATACACAGAAGAACTGTACAAAAAGAGCTTTACGACCCAGATAATCATGATGGTGTGATCACAAACACTCAGCTAGAGTCATCCATCCTGGAATGTGAAGTCAAGTGGGCCTTAGAAAGCATCACTATGAACAAAGCTAGAGGAATTGATGGAATTCCAGGTGAGTTATTTTAAATCCTGAAAGATGATGCTGTGAAAGTTCTGCACTCAATATACCAGCAAATTTGGAAAACTCAGCAGTGACCACAGGACAGGAAAAGGTCAGTTTTCCTTCCAATCACAAAGAAAGGCAGTGCCAAAGAATGCTCAAAGTACAGCACAATTGCACTCATCTCACACGCTTGTAAAGTCATGCTTAAAATTCACCAAGCCAGGCTTCAGCAATACGTGAACCGTGAACTTCCAGATGTTCAAGCTGGTTTTACAAAAGGCAGAGGAACCAGAGATCAAATTGCCAACATCAGCTGGATCATAGCAAAAGCAAAATAGTTCCAGAAAAACATCTATTTCTGCTTTATTGACTATGCCAAAGCCTTTGACTGTGTGGATCACAATAAACTGTGGAAAATTCTGAAAGAGATGGGAATACCAGACCACCTGACCTGTCTCTTGAGAAACCTGTTTGCAGGTCAGGAAGCAACAGTTAGAACTGGACATGGAACAACAGACTGGTTCCAAATAAGAAAAGGAGTCAGTCAAGGCTGTATATTGTCACCTGGCTTATTTAACTTATGTGCAGAGAACATCTTGAGAAACGCTGGGCTGGAAGAAGTACAAGCTGGAATAAAGGTTGCTGGAAGAAATATCAATAACCTCAGACATGCAGATGAGGCCACCCTTATGGTAGAAAGTGAAGAAGAATTAAATAGCCCCTTGATGAAAGCAAAAGAGGAGAGTGAAAAAGTTGGCTTAAAGCCCAACATTCAGAAAACGAAGATCATGGCATCTGGTCCCATCACTTCATGGCAAATAGATGGGGAAACAGTGGAAACAGTGGCTGACTTCATTTTTGAGGGCTCCAACATCACTGCAGAGGGTGATTGCAGCCATGAAATTAAAAGATGCTTACTCCTTGGAAGGAAACTTATGGCCAACCTAGATAGCATATTAAAAAGCAGAGACATTCCTTTTTCAACAAAGTTCCATCTAGACAAGTTTTTCCAGTAGTCATTTATAGATGTGAGAATTGGAATATAAAGAAAGCTGAGCGCAGAACAATTGATGCTTTTGAACTGTGGTGTTGAAGAAGACTTGAGAGTCTCTTGGACTGCAAGGAGATTCAACCAGTCCATCCTAAAAGAGATCAGTTCTGGGTGTTCATTAGAAGCACTGATGTTGAAGCTGAAACTCCAATACGTTGGCCACCTGATGGGAAGAGCTGACTCATTGGAAAAGACCCTGATGCTGGGAAAGATTGAGGGCAGGAGGAGAAGGGAACAGCAGGATGAGATGTTTGGATGGCATCACTGACTCAATGGACACGAAGTTGTGTAAACTCCGGGAGTTGTTGATAGACAGGGAGGTCTGCCATGCTGCTGTTCATGGGGTCACAAAGAGTCGGAGACGACTGAGCAACTGAACTGAACCGAACTGAAACAGGAATGCACTGGGATATTTGTATCACTAAAAATGAATTAGAATTATTTATCATATGAATGTAGTAATTTTATCAGAGTGGAAGATAGTAATTTCAACAGAGTGGGATGGGATTTAGTTTGAATAGCTTTCCATGTTAAAAACTCTAGGTAGTGGTTATAGAGAGTGTAACTTTGAAGAATAGGGAAAAGATTCCTTTGTTATGGAATGACAAAGGAATTAAAAATCACTGCCTACCAAGCTGGTTCTCTCATTCTGGTTCTGGAGCAAACAATCACAGGAAAAAGGAAATTGTACGCTTTGACAATTTAGTAGGCCTGATTCCTCAATAAACACCTTGACAAAAGGATAATTGTGGATTTTTTAACTCCATGATAGGCAATGATTTTCTTTCCTTCAGAAAATCTGAGATATCAAAAGAGCAACTTCTGTATACTTTTAAAAAACACTGGTATGATCTTCTCTCTAAATGAACCCACAGGAAAAAAAAAAAAGTATTTCAAAAAGCAGATGGTTAAAAATAATGCAGACATACTTTGTAAAGTTTCTGGAAAATGGGTCTGCTATTTAGGAGATGGTTAAATTATTACCTTTGTCAAATAATGTATATTCATACTTCTAAGTATGCTCTAGATATAAATTCATGTTTTTGTCCTTTCTGAATATTTTTCTCAATAACTTTCACTAAGGAATTGGATACATTACTTTTAACCAACTGCCTTTTAGCAAGGTTTTCTAAAATGCTTTCTCATCTATCTTTTTTTCTCAGTTCTCGTATAGATTTTCCTGATCCAATCACTCATCATGTAACTTTAAAGCTTATATTTTTTCATTTCCAATCCATATATTTCAGTAAAAAGCATCAGTTATACTTAATTTCAGTGTGAATCCTCATTTACAGTTTCACACTTCTTACCCAGGCACAATTAATAATACTGCCATCTTTCATTCAGAAAGTATCCCAGTTTTTGTAAGTGTAAATGTAATTGATAATGTAAATGTACAATGCAAATTAAAATGTAAATTCAAATTACATGGTCACTCTCTTTCATAATCAAGGATATCACTCCCAGACTAGACTTCTAGTATTTCACCACATTTTTGCCAAGTAGGTCATACAATTATATTCAATAGTTTGCGTAGGTTTTCCTATTGTAGCCTCCATTACATATGATTTTACAGTATTTCCCCATTCTCCAGTATTTGTTGGAGGTAACTCAACAAAACTAGGCCAAGCTTCTACATCTTTAAAGGATTATTTATTCACTAAACAATCATTATATCTTTCCTTATTTATAGCTTTGATTTTCTAGAACAGATATACAAGTGTTGTCAGCAAGAATTCATTCGAAATCTTTATAACACTTACTGCCACCATAGTGACTTCATTTAAGTGTCTGACACTATGACAGTTATCTGTGTTTCTGATTTCTTTTAGAGTACATATTTTCTCTTAAATTTTAGATAAAAATCGAATACTACAAGAAAATAAAGATACCAAACAGAAATAACCATATTCCTGTGTCCAGAATTGACAAGCTTAATATTTGTTTTCTTCAGGTAACTGTTTAAGTGAATAAGGTAAATTATAGATACATTTGAAGAAAACATTGACCAATTTTAAATTATTTATATTTCATTTACTCCTCAAATGATTTTTCATCTTTTCCTAAAAAGGCAAAAACAAAAACATAAAACTTTGGATATATACACATATTTGAATATATATGAGTATCTATGTAGAACATATCAGATCAGATCAGATCAGTCACTCAGTCGTGTCCGACTCTTTGTGACCCCATGAATCGCAGCATGCCAGGCCTCCCTGTCCATCACAAACTCCTGGAGTTCACTAAGACTCACATCCATCGAGACAGTGATGGCATCCAGCCATCTCATCCTCTGTCGTCCCCTTCTCCTCCTGCCCCCAATCCCTCCCAGCATCAGAGTCTTTTCCAATGAGTCAACTCTTTGCATGAGGTGGCCAAAGTACTGGAGTTTCAGCTTTAGCATCATTCCTTCCAAAGAAATCCCAGGGCTGATTTCCTTCAGAATGGACTGGTTGGATCTCCTTGCAGTCCAAGGGACTCTCAAGAGTCTTCTCCAACACCACAGTTCAAAAGCATCAATTCTTTGGCGCTCAGCCTTCTTCACAGTCCAACTCTAACATCCATACATGACCACAGGAAATACTATAGCCTTGACTAGATGAACGTTTGTTGGCAAAGTAATGTCTGTGTTTTTGAATATGCTATCTAGGTTGGTCATAACTTTTCTTCCAAGGAGTAAGCGCCTTCTAATTTCATGGCTGCAGTCACCATCTGTAGTGATTTTGGAGCCCAAAAAAAATAAAGTCTGACACTGTTTCCCCGTCTATTTCCCATGAAGTGATGGGACTGGATGCGATAATCTTCGTTTTCTGAATGTTGAGCTTTAAGCCAACTTTTTCACTCTCCACTCGCACTTTCATCAAGAGGCTTTTGAGTTCCTCTTCTCTTTCTGCCATAAGGGTGGTGTCATCTGCATATCTGAGGTTATTGATATTTCTCCCAGCAATCTTGAATCCAGCTTGTGTTTCTTCCAGTCCAGCGTTTCTCATGATGTACTCTCCATAGAAGTTAAATAAACAGGATGACAATATACAGCCTTGACGAACTTCTTTCCCTATTTGGAACCAGTCTGTTGTTCCATGTCCAGTTCTAACTGTTGCTTCCTGACCTGCATACAAATTTCTCAAGCGGCAGATCAGGTGGTCTGGTATTCCCATCTCTTTCAGAATTTTCCACAGTTTATTGTGATCCACACAGTCAAAGGCTTTGGCATAGTCAATAAAGCAGAAATAGATGCTTTTCTGGAACTCTCTTGCTTTTTCCATGATCCAACAAATGTTAGCAATTTGATCTCTGCTTCCTCTGCCTTTTCTAAAACCAGCTTGAATATCAGGAAGTTCACGGTTCACATATTGTTGAAGCCTGGTTTGGAGAATTTTGAGCATTACTTTACTAGCATGTGAGATGAGTGCAATTGTTCGGTAGTTTGAGCATTCTTTGGCACTGCCTTTCTTTGGGATTGGAATGAAAACTGACCTTTTCCAGTCCTGTGGCCACTGCTGAGTTTTCCAGATTTGCTGGCATATTGAGTGCAGCATTTTCACAGCATCATCTTTCAGGATTTGTAATAGCTCAACTGGAATTCCATCACCTCCACTAGCTTTGTTCGTAGTGTTGCTTTCTAAGGCCCACTTGACTTCACATTCCAGGATGTCTGGCTCTAGGTGAGTGATCACACCATCGTGATTATCTGGGTCGTGAAGATCTTTCTTGTACAGTTCTTCTGTGTATTCTTGCCATCTCTTCTTAATATCTTCTGCTTCTATTAGGTCCATACCATTTCTGTCCTTTATCAAACTCATCTTTGCATTAAATGTTCCTTTGGTATCTCTGATTTTCTTGAAGAGATCCCTAGTCTTTCCCATTGTGTTGTTTTCCTCTATTTCTTTGCATTGATCACTGAAGAAGGCTTTCTTATCTCTTCTTACTATCCTTTGGAAGTCTGCATTCAGATGTTTATATCTTTCCTTTTCTCCTTTGCTTTTCGCTTCTCTTCTTTTCACAGCTATTTGTGAGGTCTCCCCAGACAGCCATTTTGCTTTTTTGCATTTCTTTCCCATCTAGACCATTCAGGTATGACCTAAATCAAATCCCTTATGATTATACAGTGGAAGTGAGAAACAGATTTAAGGGCCTAGATTTGATAGATATAGTGCCTGATGAACTATGGAATGAGGTTCGTGACATTGTACAGGAGACAGGGATCAAGACCATCTCCATTGAAAGGAAATGTAGAACATATAACATTATGTAATTTGATTTTTTTTTTTTTAGGTGGCTCAGACAGTAATGCAATCCAGCCATCTCATCCCCTGTCATCTCCTTCTCCTCACGACCCCAATCCCTCCCAGCCTCAGAGTCTTTTCCAATAAGTCAACTCTTAACATGAGTTGGCCAAAGTACTGGTGTTTCAGCTTTAGCATCATTCCTTCCAAGGAAATCCCAAGGCTGATCTCCTTCAGAATGGACTGGTTGGATCTCCTTGCAGTCCAAGGGGCTCTCAAGGGTCTTCTCCATCACCACAGTTCAAAAGCATCAATTCTTGAGTGTGCAGCTTTCTTCACAGTCCAACTCTCACATCCATACATGACCACTGGAAAAACCATAGCCTTGACTAGACGGACCTTTGTTGGCAATGTAATGTCTCTGCTTTTGAATATGCTATCCAGGTTGGTCATGACTTTTCTTCCAGGGAGTAAGCGTCTTTTGATTTCATGGCTGCAATCACTATCTCCAGTGATTTTGGAGCCCAGACAAATAAAGTCTGACACTGTTTCCCCTGTTTCCCCATCTATTTGCCATGAAGTGATGGGACCAGATGCCATGATCTTCATTTTCTGAATGCTGAGTTTTAAGCCAACTTTTTCACTCTCCTCTTTCACCTTCATCAAGAAGTTTTTGAGTTCCTCTTCACTTTCTGCCATAAGGGTGGTGTCATCTGCATATCTGAGGTTATTGATATTTCTCCCAGCAATCTTGATTCCAGCTTGTGCTTCTTCCAGCCCAGCATTTCTCATGATGTACTCTGCATATAAGTTAAATAAGCAGGGTGACAATATACAGCCTTGACATACTCCTTTTCCTATTTGGAACCAACTTTTGTTCCACTGATTCGATGGACGTGAGTCTGAGTTAACTCCGGGAGTTAGTGATGGACAGGGAGGCCTGGCATGCTGCGATTCATGGGGTTGCAAAGAGTCAGACACGACTGAGTGACTGAACTGAGCTGAACAGACAGTAAAGCATCTGCGCACAGTGCGGGAGACCTGGGTTCATCCCTGGGTCGGGAAGATCCCCTGGAGAAGGAAATGGCAACCCACTTCAGTAGTCTTGCCTAGAAAATTCCATGGATGAAGGAGCCTAGTGGGCTACAGTCCATGGGGTCGCAGAGTCAGACACAACTGAGTGGCTTCACTTTCTTTCTTATTCTTAATGTATTTATTGAATTTGTTACAATAAATCAAAACATAAATACACTGTTAAATACAACTGCTTCTGTTTTGTTTTGGTTTCTTGTCCAGGAGGCATGTAGGATCCTAACTTTCTGACCAGGGATCGAATCTGCACCCTTTGCATTGGAAGGGGAAGTCTCAACCACTGGGCCATCAGGGAAGTCCCTGTAACTTAGCTTTCATGACTGTTTTCAAAATATAGTTGAGGAAATGTTCCCCTTTTACTCACAATTTACTTTTGAGCTGTATCTTTAGTTGATGGATACTAGAGATGACTACTATTGGCTTGCAAAAGATCATTGTTTCATTTTCACATCAGTAACCTGAAATCAGCCGCAGCATATTTACAACATACAAATTGGCAAAACATTATAAATCAGGACTTTACTTTTTATAAACTGACTGTATTCCTTATGTATCTCATTTTTCATTTTACTGTTTCTTTTTATGACCATGCTGAACTCAATTAGAGATCAAATTGCCAACATCCGCTGAATCATCAAAAAAAGCAAGAGAGTTCCAGAAAAACATCTCTTTCTGCTTTATTGACTATGCCAAAGCCTTTGACTGTGTGGATCACAATAAACTGTGGAAAATTCTGAAAGAGATGGGAATACCAGACCACCTGATCTGTCTCTTGAGAAACCTATAGGCAGGTCAGGAAGCATTTCAGTATTCTTGGGCTTCCATAGTGTCTCAGATGTAAAAAATCTGTCTGCAAGTCAGGAGTCCTAGGTTTGACCCTTGGGTTGGGAAGATCCCCTGGAGAAGGAAACAGCCACCCACTCCAGTATTCTGGCCTGGAGAATTCCATGGAGAGAGGAGCCTAGCAGGCTACAGTCCATGGGGTTGCAAAGAGCAGGACACAACTGAGCAACTTTAACTTCACTTTCAATAGTAATAGGAGTTGGGATGTGACTTTCCAAAAGTGCCTTGTGGTCATGCTCAGACATTCAGTCACATCCAGCAATTTGTGACCCTGTGGACAATAGCCCACCAGGCTCCTCTGTCCATGTTATCCACCAGGCAAAATTTCTGGAATGGGTTGCTATTTTTTTCTCCAGGAAATCTTCTCACTCAAAGGATTGAATCCACGTTTCTTACACCTCCTGAATTTGCAGGCAGATTCTTTAACTTTAGCCCCACCTGGAAAGTCCTAGCCTAAGGAAAATCAAATAATATTTCTATATTTTTGGTAGAGAAGTCTTTCCATTACACAATGATTCAGTTTATTTTTTTAAGTTTTTAATATAAATTTATTTATTTTAATTGGAGGCTAATTACTTTACAATATTGTATTGGTTTTGCATGATTCAGTTTAAAATCTTTATTTTGACATCTTAATTGAGCTATGGCTAGCAATAATCAGTTCTAAACAATTTCAGGAAGCAGAAAAAAATGTTTCTGTAGTACCCAATCCCTTACATTTTCTTTGTCCGGTTTTTCCCTCCAATACCTAGTTTGTAAAAAATGTCTATTTTTTTTTTTTTGTATGTATTGTTTGAGTGTGTATATGTTCAAACAAAATGATGATGTCATTGTGCTTTCTTTAATAGAAAGATTTCATACCTTTTATCTATGCTCAGTTACTCTTTGATGAGTTTTCAAATTCAGTTTAATTAGAGTTTAATAAGCACTGAGGGTTTCACTGCTGGCTCAGATGGTAAAGAATCGGCATGCAATTGAGTAGACCCAGATTCAATCCCTGGGACAGGAAATCCCTGAGAGAAGGATATGGCTACCCACTCCAGTATTCTTGCTTGGATAAACCTATGGACAGAGGAGCCTAGTGGACTACAGTTCATGCAGTTGCAAGAGGGGACACACCTGAGTGAGAAAAAATAGGCATTGAAAAATAGCCAAAGAACCTGCCTAGTTCTTTCACTATTGTGGGTGACTTATGTCTCAATTTTCAGAACTCAAAATTTTCAGAAAGGTATTTATCTAAAGGTCAGCTTATAATTTTATGTCCCATGACTAGGTGTCACTTCACATAAATATGTAAAGAAAGTTATTAGACTTTGGTTATTTATATGGTAGATCTCAGAAGGCCAAAATGCACTGAGAAAAAAAGAAATGATGTGTAAAGTAAAAAAAAAAATTACAGTTCTTTGTGAAAGATATTCTGGAGAAATCATCTTTTTTTCTCACTTGGTACATAAACTTACACATATACCCACTAATATAGCTACCCAGTTGGAATACTGAAGTCTCATTAGTGGATTTGAAGCATGGATTTGATAAAATGAATGGAGTGCTGTGGAAGGATATTGCAAAGTGTCATGTTCCAAAGGCTTACTCTGTGTGAGATCCGATAGAGCAAACACTCTCGAGTAAGGCATCCCATATTTTTCACAAAGCATGTGATCTTCTCAAATTCATTACTGACCCCTTGATTTGCAGCCTCTGACACCTGATCAACAGCTTCATAAGAACACATGGAAAATAGGAACAATGTGAATGAGTTTGTCCTCCTGGGGCTCACACAATATACTGAGATTCAAAAAGTTCTATTTATCTTATTCTTCACTTCAGTTCAGTCGCTCAGTCGTGTCTGACTCTTTGTGACCCCATGAATTGCAGCACGCCAGGCCTCCTTGTCCATCACCCACTCCAGGAGTTCACCCAAACTCATGTCCATTGAGTCAGTGATGCCATCCAGCCATCTCATACTCTGTCGTCCCCTTCTCCTGCCCCCAATCCTTCCCACCATCAGAGTCTTTTCCAATGAGTCAACCCTTCGTATGAGGTGGCCAAAGTATTGGAGCTTCAGCTTTAGTATCAGTCCTTCCAATGAACACCTAGGGCTGATCTCCTTTAGAATGGACTGGTTGGATCTCCTTGCAGTCCAAGGGACTCTCAAGAGTCTTCCCCAACACCACAGTTCAAAAGCACCAATTCTTCAGTGCTCAGGTTTCTTCACAGTCCAACTTTCACATCCATACATGACCATACATGAGTAAGATCTTATTCTTACTCATATATATTGTAACAATAATGGGAAATCTGCTTATCATGGTGACCATGGCAGCCAGCCGATCACTGGATTCCCCCATGTACTTTTTTCTGGCTTCTTTATCATTTATAGATGATGTCTATTCTACTATCATTGCTCCCAAAATGATAATCGACTTGCTTCATGAGAAAAAGACTATTTACTTCCAGGATTGTATAACTCAAGTCTTTATAGATCATTTAACTGCTGGTGCTGAAGTCATTCTTCTGATGGTGATGGCCTATGACTGATATGTAGCCGTCTACAAACCTCTTCATTATTTGATCATCTTGAATCAGAGGGTGTGTGTCCTCATGCTGCTTGTGGCCTGGGCTGAAGGCCTTCTGCATTCACTGGTTCAATTATTCTTTATTTATCAGCTCCCTTTCTGTGGCCCCAATGTGACTGACAATTGTGTCTGTTGCCAGGAGCCAGCACGGGAGTTTGCACCCATGACAAGGTCATGAGGGAGAGCCCTGATGGGCAAGGTGAGTCAGGGCTCGAGGGGCACCCCCTGGATCTGCCTGAGCGTCTACCCCAAAATCAGAATCTGTATGTTTTAGTATTTTATGACTTTTACCAACTCCTCTGACGTTAATGGGGGGCTATCCCCGACCACCTTTCTCTGAAGAAAATTAACTTAGAGCTCTAGTTAATAAGTCTCCTGGGCATAATAGGATGTTTCAATCCAAACCCCTCTGATGACTTTCTAGCTTGCCTGACAGGTTTACCCAGACTCCTACAGCTACACATACGATTGTTTACAGCCTCCCTACAGCAAGAGGCACGGGAAGCTTAAGATATTCAAATAGTATAGAGCCTCTCAGAGAGTTAGAAATTGTTAGAATAGAACTAGTAGAAGATTTCATTGTTGAGCCAATGCTTGCTGCCAAGTTTCCACACCCCCTGTATTGTATCCTTGGAAGTGTACTAATTAATATAGTTGGTATATAGAAAAAATAAGTAGTGGCCTTGGTGTTAACAACTTTAGACCCTTAAGGTAATAAATTATTTCCCTTGTTGTAAACCCACTGCACCTCTCCTATAGGAATGCAACTTTATCTAACACCTTCGGAGGATGGTGCCAAACTTTAAAATAATTACTCTTAGAGAAAATAGGTCTTATGGTTGACAAACCTTTATCAGAGTCATAAAATGTTAACAGGCCTTCTGGCCAGAAGATGATGTAAATCACCTAAACCATTTGTATACAGTAAGTTTGCAGAAAAGAAAGCCTGGTCTCGATAAGGATCAAAGACTGCTGACTTTGCATGATTTTACACCCCTTATTATCCTCTATGCACAACTTAAGGTATATCAGCTCCCTTTGAAAATAAAGCTACAGGCCTTGCTCAAAGTTTGGTCTCCCCGTGTCATTCTTTCTCTTTCCTTTTCCTTTTCAGGCTGATTCCCTGGAGTACAGGGGCCCTCTGCGTTCACTTTCTTGCCTGGGCTTCTAAGACCCACTCAAGGACGTGCCAAAGGTGGGGCACCTTCAGCTATTCGAGAGGGTGCCTGTGGCCTACGTGAACAGAGCAAGTCCCATGTTGGGGCTTTATTGGCTTTCTGCGTAAACCAAGGAATATCAGCCTCTTTTCTCTCCTCTATTTTCTTAACTGCAAAATTCTTTCTTTATCTCTTTCTCTATTTCTCTCAGTCGCCAATGCTGTCCTCTGGAGGGAATCCCTGGATCCAACCGGGGCTGGACCCTGGTAGTCTGTAACGTGTACCCTTTACTGAAACTTGCCTGCACTGATACCCACCTCATTGGACTCTCTTTGATAGCTAATGGAGGGAAAATTTGGACTGTTGTCTTCTTCATCCTCTTAGTGTCTTATGGGGTCATATTACACTCCTGGAAGACTCATGGTTTGGAAGGGAATCACAAAGTCTTTTACACCTGTGCATCCCATATGATGGTGGTCATTTTATTCTTTGTTCCTTGTATCTTCCTGTATGCAAGGCCTAATGCCAACTTTCCCATTGATAAATCCGTGATGGTGGTCATAACTTTCATAACTCCTATATTGAATCCTTTAATCTACACATTGAGAAATGCAGAAATGAAAAATGCCATGAGGACACTCTGGAGTAAAAATGTGACCTTAGTTGGGAAGAGGGAGTTTTCTATCATGTAGGATGTGAAAGTCATTTTTTTCCCCCCCAGAATCAAAGAATGGTCACTCTCAGTGACTATATTTAGAAAATAATTTCCTTTGGTTTATCCATCCTGTTTATTCTGAAACAACTATATAAATTAAACTTTAAGTGGACTATTTTATAGTCCTGAGAGACCAAGAGAATCACAAATCTTTAACCTCTTAGATATATAACATACTGTATTAAGATTCTTTAGTGACAATAACTTTTTTTTTTTCCTATTTGAAGTTTTTATTAGTGAGTGTTGATACTTCTCTGGTACTGAGAAATATGATCTAGTAGAAAGTTCTCTTTTAGTCCAAGAAAGAGAAATTGGAAATATAAAATTCTGATTGCTAAAAAAAATATTAATCTAGCAATAAAAATAAATTAATTTAAAATTTCACAGACTTTGTCCATAGCAGAAAATAAAACAATTAGAAATGAACTTTATTCTGTAATGGTGGTGTATGGTAGATTTTGTCTATTCAAATCAAGTTTTGCACTAAAAATTTCAAATTTTCAACTTCATTCTGTGCAGCTTTTTCAATTGACCTCCTCTGAAACTTGAAATACCTTTAACTCATTCATATCACTCCAGAGTCTGTCTACTTTAAACTTTCTGGATACAGGTTGTCTAATGCAATAGATAATTAACATTTTGGAGATATATATATATATATATTTGTTTTATGTAATGAATGACTTTCTAACTCTCTGTAAATGATACGCTGTTGCCTTAAGTGATGAAATCAAATTTTCCTCTCTTTTGCAGCAGCCTTTTGCAGTTCAGTTCAGTTCAGTCTGCTCAGTCGTGTCCGACTCTTTGTGAGCCCATGAATCACAGCATGCCAGGCCTCCCTGTCCATCATCTACCCCCGGAGTTCACTCAAACTCACGTCCATAGAGTCAGTGATGCCATCCAGGCATCTCATCCTCTGTCGTCCCCTTCTCCTCCTGACCCCAAGCCATCCCAGCATCAGAGTCTTTTCCAATGAGTCAACACTTCACATGAGGTGGCCAAAGTACTGGAGTTTCAGCTTTAGCATCATTCCTTCCAAAGAAATCCAAGGGCTGATCTCCTTCAGAATGCACTGGTTGGATCTCCTTGCAGTCCAAGGGATGCTCAAGAGTCTTCTCCAACACCACTGTTCAAAAGCATCAGTTCTTCGGTGCTCAGCCTTCTTCACAGTCCAACTCTCACATCCATATATGACCACACGAAAAACCATAACCTTGACTATTTGGACCTTTGTTGGTAAAGTAATGTCTCTGCTTTTGAATATGCTATCTAGGTTGGTCATAATTTTCCTTCCAAGGAGTAAGCATCTTTTAATTTCATGGCTGCAGTCACCATCTGCAGTGATTTTGGAGCCCAGAAAAATAAAGTCTGACATGGTTTCCACTGTTTCCCCATCTATTTGCCAGGAAGTGATGGGACCGGGTGCCATGATCTTCATTTTCTGAATGTTGAGCTTTAAGCCAACTTTTTCACTCTCCACTTTCACTTTCATCAAGAGACTTTTTAGTTCCTCTTCACTTTCTGCCATAAGGGTGGGAATCAAATACTGTATTACAAAGATCAGTCTTTTGTTTCCCTCCTGGCTGCACTAGGTCTTCACTGCAGTGCACAGGCTTTTCTAGTTGCAGCCCACAGGCTTCTCTAATTGTGACACTCGGTCTCCAGAATGCACAGGCTCAGTAGTTGTGTTGCGTGGGCTCAGCCTGTGGGCTTAGTTGCTCCACACCTTGTGATATCTTAGTTCCCCAACCAGAAATCAAACCCATGTCCCCTGAGTTAGAAGGAGGATACGTAACCACTGGTCCACCAGGGAAGTCCCACAAAGACCATTCTTTAAGGCTCTGGTATTACAAGTTAAATCTTAGAATTCATCCCACAACTTAGATACTAAAATATTACCTACACCTTTATCATTTTTTTTCTACTTGTGATTGGGCTCAGTGTACTTAGCAATGTTAGTTCCTCTGATTATTGACACATATCAAATTATACCAGACAAAAATCTCATTTATTCTTCAGTGAAGGAAATAAAAATACACTAGATCTTTTAACTAGAAAGGAATTTAATAGAGTGAATTAATTACTTCAAAAATATTATATTGAAGTAACTGACACCTGAATTTGACCATGCTCACTAGAGTGAGGAAGGTACGGATAAGGAAGCTGAACTCAAGACAAAATACCTTTGCATGAACTTCCCAAATCATTCCTTTCTCTCAATAAAAAGAAATTACTCTTTAAATACTTTGAAGTATTTTTTTGTATTTATATCTTTAAAAATCGCATAGGATATATGTTCAGATATGGTGTGACATGGATGTATACTCTTATTTCTTATCATAAGGATAAATAACTTTTCAAAGTACATTTATTGAATAATAATTATTTTCCTGATGACACTGAAAACCACTAATTTCATATTATTCATATACATATATGTATATATGCATATGTGTGTGTGTGTATATATATATATATATATATATATATATATATACACACATACTTCCCAGGTGGCACTACAGCTTCCCTGGTGGCTCAGATGGTAAAGCATCTGCCTGAATCACAGGAGATCTGGGTTCAATCCCTGGGTCAGGAAAATCCCCTGTACTCTTGCCTGGAAAATTCCATGGTCTGAGAAGCCTGGTGGGCTACAGTCCATGTATCCACAAAGAGTCGGACACAACTGAGCGACTTCACTTTCACTTCCAGGTGGCATTAGTGGTAAAGATCTTGCATGCCAATATAGAAGACATAAGAGACATGGGTTTGATCCCTGGGTTGCATTGAGAAGATCCCCTAGAAGAGGGAGGGAATACTCCAGTATTCTTACCTGGAGAATCCCATAAACAGAAGAGCCTGGAGAAGTGCAGTTCACAGGGTATCAAAGAGGTGGACAGGACTGAAGTGACTTAGCACAGGATACATATAAAATTCCATATCTTAGCTTTCCATTCCGTTCAACTAATATATACACGAGCCAGTACTACAGTGTTTAAATTACTGCAGTGTTTCAGATATGTTTGCCATATTAAAAAAACTATCCCAAAATTAAATGATTTAAAGCATCATCATTCACTTTATTAATTCAGATTTTTTCATTCAATCTGGAATTTGATAGATAAGTTGGATACTTCAGTCTCAGCATTTCTCTTGAGGTTGTAGTTAGAAATTCAGAGGCTGAAGTCATCGAAAAACTTTCTTCACTCATGTACCTGATATACAGGCTGGAAAGACTTGAAAAGTGGCGATTAGAATAGCTGGTACTTCTTGAGATCATAAGAGTGAGAACCTAATCAAATATAGTGTCTTTAAAAACTGAGCCCACTCTCTCATGTTTGCTTGGAGGAAAGACCCTGTGAGGCTGAATGCCGAAAAATTGATGCTTTTGAACTGTGGTGCTACAGAAGACTCTTGAGAGTCCCTTGGACTACAAAGAGATCAAACCAGTCAATCCTAAAGGAAACCAACCCTGAGTATTTATCTGAAGCACTGATCCTGAAGCTGAAGCTCCAATACTTTGGCCACCTGATGTGAAGAGCTGACTTACTGGAAAACACTCTGATGCTGGGAAAGACTGAGGGCAGGAGGAAAAGGGGATGACAGAGGGTGAATGGTTGGATGGTTCATCACCAACTCAATGGACTTGAGTCTGAGTAAACTCTGGAAGAAGGTGAAGGACAAGGAAGCCTGGCATGCTTCAGCCCATGGGGTCACAAAGAGTTGGACATGACTTAGAGACTGAAAAATAACAACCTGTGATGATGGATTGCAGGTGGCCATCTGCAAGTGGGGAAAAAAAGTGTTCACCAGCTTCCAACCCTGAAATCACCTTGATCTGGGACTTCCAACTTCCAGAACTGTGAAAAAACATTTGTCAGTATTTTAAGCTACAGTCTATAGTATTTTGTTAAGGCAAACCAAACTGGCTAAAATGATGGTTGATAACAAGGCTGCTGCTGATGTATAATACAGGTTTGCTGAACAGAGGTCTGAATTGAATCTGATTCAATTCAGGAAAAAAAAAAAAAAAAGGGAAAACACACACACACACACACACACACACACCCTCCAATCCAATCACCAGAGATGTAGATAACCAGATCTTTGAATAAAGGAGACATAAGATATTTTCCAAATAGGAAAAGGAGTATGTCAAGGCTGTATATTGTCACTCTGCTTATTTAACTTTTTTGCAGAGTACATCATGAGAAACGCTGGGCTGGAAGAAGCACAAGCTGGAATCAAGATTGCCATGAGAAATATCAATAACCTCAGATATGCAGATGACACCACCCTTATGGCAGAAAGTGAAGAGGAAATAAAAAACCTCTTAATGAAAGTGAAAGAGGAGAGTGAAAAAGTTGGCTTAAAGCTCAACATTCAGAAAACGAAGATCATGGCATCCAGTCCCATCACTTCATGGGAAATAGATGGGGAAACAGTGTCAGACTTTATTTTTTTGGGCTCCAAAATCACTGCAGATGGTGACTGCAGCCATGAAATTAAAAGACACTTACTCCTTGAAAGAAAAGTTATGACCAACCTAGATAGAATGTTCAAAAGCAGAGACATTACTTTGCCAACAAAGGTCCGCCTAGTCAAGGCTATGGTTTTTCCAGTGGTCATGTATGGATGTGAGAGTTAGACTATGAAGAAAGCTGAGTGCTGAAGAATTGATACTTTTGAACTGTGGTGTTGGAGAAGACTCTTGAGAGTCCCTTGGACTGCAAGGAGATCCAACCAGTCCACTCTGAAGGAGATCAGCCCTGGGTGTTCTTTGGAGGGAATAATGCTAAAGCTGAAGCTCCAGTACTTTGGCCACCTCATGTGAAGAGTTGACTCATTAGAAAAGTCTGTGATGCTGGGAGGGATTGGGGGCAGGAGGGAAAGGGGACGATAGAGGATGAGGTGGCTGGAAGGCATCACCGACTTGATGGATGTGAGTTTGGATGAACTCCAGGAGTTGGTGATGGACAGGGAGGCCTGGCGTGCTGTGATTCATGGGGTCGCAGAGTCGGACACAACTGAGCAACTGAACTGAACTGAAGATATTTTTGAATAAGAACCTTGTAATATCACCATCATACATCAGGTAGATCTTCAATCTAATCTTTCTCTGAGGGATCTGAGGTCACTGACCAGAGTGTAATTTTGATCAGGAAAAATCAGTTCCATTCAGTCGCTCAGTCATGTCTGACTTCTTGAGAAGCCATGAACTCAGGACACCAGGCTTCCCTGTCCATCACCAACTCCCAGAGCTTGCTCAAACTTATGTCCATCCAGTCAGTGAAGCCATCCAGCCATCTCAACCTCTGTTGTCCCCTTCTCCTCCTGCCTTCAATCTTGCCCAACATGAGGGTCTTTTCCAATGAGTCAATTCTTTGCATAAGGTGGCCAAAGTATTGGAGTTTCAGCTTCAACATCAGTCCTTCCAATGAACATTCTGGACTGATTTCCTTTAGGATTGACTTATTGGATTGCCTTGCAGTTCAAGGAACTCCCAAGAGTCTCCTCCAACACCACAGTTAAAAAATATCAATTTTTTGCTGCTCAGCTTTCTTTATAGTCCAATTCTCATATCCATACTTGACTACTGGAAAAACCATAGCTTTTACTAGATGGACCTTTGTTGGCAATGTAATGTCTTTGTTTTTTAATATATTGTCTAGGTTTGTCATAGCTTTTCTTCCAAGGAGCAAGCGTCTTTTGCAGTCACCATCTGCAGTGGTTTTGGAGCCCAAAATGGTGAAGTCTGTCACTGTTTCCATTGTTTTCCCATCTATTTGCATTGAAGTGATGGGACAAGATGCCACGATCTTAGTTTTCTGAATATTGAGTTTTAAGCCAACGTTTGCACCCTCCACTTTCACTTTCACCAAGAAGCTCTTTAGTTCTTCTACTGGAAATTAGTTGAAGTAGATACTTTTTTTTTTTTTTTTTTTGATAAATTTAATGCCTTTTATTGCCATACCTCATTTTACTGTGCTTTGTTTAGTGAGCTTTATAGATACATGTTGTTTTTTTTTTTCCTTGTTAATTTTCTGTTTAGTGGATCTATCCATAAGTGTGAGTGGGGTATTAAAGTCGCCCACTATTATTGTGTTATTGTTAATTTCTCCTTTCATACTTGTTAGGATTTGTCTTACATACTGCGGTGCTCCCATGTTGGGTGGATATATATTTATAATTGTTATATCTTCTTCTTGGATTGATCCTTTGATCATTATGTAGTGACCTTCTTTGTCTCTTTTCACAGCCTTTGTTTTAAAGTCTAATTTATCTGATATGAGTATTGTGACTCCTGCTTTCTTTTGGTCCCAATTTGCATGGAAAATCTTTTTCCAGCCCTTCACTTTCAGTCTGTATGTGTCCCCTGTTTTGAGGTGGGTCTCTTGTAAACAACATATATAGGGGTCTTGTTTTTGTATCCATTCAGCCAGTCTTTGTCTTTTGGTTGGGGCATTCAACCCATTTACGTTTAAGGTAATTACTGATAAGTATGATCCCGTTGCCATTTACTTTATTGTTTTGGGTTCGAGTTTATACACCGTTTTTGTGTTTCCTGTCTAGAGAATATCCTTTAGTATTTGTTGGAGAGCTGGTTTGGTGGTGCAGAATTCTCTCAGCTTTTGCTTGTCTGAAAAGCTTTTGATTTCTCCTTCATACTTGAATGAGATCCTTGCTGGGTACAATAATCTGGGCTGTAGGTTATTTTCTTTCATCATTTTAAGTATGTCTTGCCATTCCCTCCTGGCTTGAAGAGTTTCTATTGAAAGATCAGCTGTTATCCTTATGGGAATTCCCTTGTGTGTTATTTGTTGTTTTTCCCTTGCTGCTTTTAATATTTGTTCTTTGTGTTTGATCTTTGTTAATTTGATTAATATATGTCTTGGGGTGTTTCTCCTTGGGTTTATCCTGTTTGGGACTCTCTGGGTTTCTTGGACTTGGGTGATTATTTCCTTCCCCATTTTAGGGAAGTTTTCAACTATTATCTCCTCAAGTATTTTCTCATGGTCTTTCTTTTTGTCTTCTTCTTCTGGAACCCCTATGATTCGAATGTTGTAGCGTTTAATATTGTCCTGGAGGTCTCTGAGATTGTCCTCATTTCTTTTAATTCATTTTTCTTTTATCCTCTCTGATTCATTTATTTCTACCATTCTATCTTCTAATTCACTAATCCTATCTTCTGCCTCTGTTATTCTACTATTTGTTGGCTCCAGAGTGTTTTTAATTTCATTTATTGCATTATTCATTATATATTGACTCTTTTTTATTTCTTCTAGGTCCTTGTTAAACCTTTCTTGCATCTTCTCAATCCTTGTCTCCAGGCTATTTATCTGTGATTCCATTTTAATTTCAAGATTTTGGATCAATTTCACTATCATTATTTGGAATTCTTTATCAGGTAGATTCCCTATCTCTTCCTCTTTTGTTTGGTTTGGTGGGCATTTATCCTGTTCCTTTATCTGCTGGGTATTCCTCTGTCTCTTCATCTTGTTTAAATTGCTGAGTTTGGGAGTCCTTTCTGTATTCTGGCAGTTTGTGGAGTTCTCTTTATTGTGGCGTTTCCTCGCTGTGTGTGGGTATGTCGAGGTGGCTTGTCAAGGTTTCCTGGTTAGGGAAGCTTGTGTCAGTGTTCTGGTGGGTGGAGCTGTATTTCTTCTCTTTGTTCAGTCGCGCTATGGGGAGGGAGGGAGGGATGCTGCAAACAAATGACACTGGCGTGCGCTCGCAGTGCCTCAGCCACACTGGGTCTGCCCCCGCTCACAGCGCGTGTAGCCTCCCTGCCCACACTGCTCAGGCTCTAGGTTGTTCCGCCGGGAACAATCCGAGGCTGGCCCTGGGTTGCATGCACCTCCCAGGTCCAAGCCGCTCAGGTTCAGGCACTCAGGTAGTCCTCAGAGGCGCAGACTCAGTTGGGGCTGCGTTTTGTGCTCTTCCCAGGTCCGAGCAGCTCAGGTGATGAGGTGTTTGGCGAGCGCCAATGCTGCGACTTATCGCCTCCCCGCCACTTGGTTATCTGGGTGTAAAACCGGCGCACCTTCTCAGGCAGATGTTGACCGTCCAGACCGCCAATAAGTTTTAGTTAGCAAAGAAGCCAGTTTTATAGATAATGTCTCTCTGGGGCTGCGATTGCCCCCTTCCGGCTCTGGCTGCCTGTCACCGGAGGGGGAAGGTTTGCAGCCGGCTACCTCTGTTTAGTCCTTTGTTCCGTGTGCGGGCTGGCGGTGTCTTAGGTTAGGGCTGGCTTTTCGCATGGTAGATATCCCACAGTCTGGTTTGCTAGCCCAAATTATTTCGCTCAGATAGTGCTCAGGGTATTCAGGCCAGATTCTTACTCTCAGCGATGCAGCCCGCGCCGCGCCTCCCTACCCAGCCCCCGCTTGCTAATGGCGGATGCAGGCATCTGCGCTGCTTCTCCGCTGGAGGAGTTACTGTAGGGCTCGCAATCTGCGAGTTTTAATTGTTTATTTATTTTTTCTCCCTGTTATGTTGTCCTCTGTGCTTCCAAAGCTCGGCACGGATTGGGCAGTGAGAAGGTTTCCTGGTGTTTGGAAACTTCTCTCTTTTTAAGACTCCCTTCCCGGGACGGAACTCCGTCCCTTTCTCTTTTGTCTCTTTTATTGTCTTTAATATTTTTTCCTACCTCCTTTCGAGGAGTTGGGTTGCTTTTCTGGGTGCCTGGTGTCCTCTGCCGGCATTCAGAAGTTGTTTTGTGGAATTTACTTGACGTTTAAATGCTCTTTTGATGAATTTGTGGGGGAGAAAGTGTTTTCCCCATCCTACTCCTCCGCCATCTTGGCGCCTTCCCCCTGAAGTAGATTCTAAGCTAAAGCTCACTGCTGGTTGCCAGAATGCCACTGATCTCCACTGATCAGAAAGCAAATTGATGGTCTTTGTAACAAATAGGCTGTCATATTTTATTCCAGAAAAGATGGGTTTATTTCAGATCAACAGGAATTGCAACTGGCGACCTTGTCAAGAACAGGGAAACTTGGCGTGCTGCAGTTCATGGGGTTTGCAAAGAGCCAGACATGACTTAGTGACAGAACAACATCAACCACGGGAAACCATCTGCAATTTTTCCCAAGGCAAGGGAAGGAGAATGCTTTTAGAGAAGGGAAAATAGAGTTAAGGGGTGGGGAACTAGTAAATAAAGAGCCTGTAGCTTTTCCTTGGTTAAGCCCTTGCCAGCAAAGAGGAGCATTTCTTCCCCTTCTTTTGTTCTGTTATGTTATAGGGCATAATTGTTCCCCATTCTGGTTTCCCAGTTCCATTTAATTAAGTATTTGTTTATTTATTTATTTTAATGTGAGATAATGTTGGCCCAAAGCTCTCCTAGTGGGTCAGTTCTGAATATCTAGTAGAATACATGTATTCTAAAGAAGGCGTACATTTCTGTATTGACTCCTTGGTGCTTGAGCAGTTTTCATAGTGACTGAATAGAAGTATTTGGAACTAATTTATTGTTTCACATTGGTAAGCAAAAAGCAGCACTACATTGCTGCTTTTTTTTTTTTTTTTTTGCTGCTTTTTTGCATTGTTGTGCAACCAAAGAGATTTGATGAATGCAGGGACTAAGTCTTATCATGTTCCCATCTAAGTTACTTGTTTGGTTTAGGAATCAAATGAACAGACTGGCTAAGTCAGTGTGGAAACTGGAAGCTTTAACAAAAAATTCTGTATTACTAATCTTTACTTTGTATTACTTTTCTTTATATGAGTAAATCCTATAAGAGTGTCAAAAGATGTATTTTTGTATCTCTTGTATTCATATTTTGTATCTCTAAATATATTTAATTCACTCTTCAGATCTTACTTGGGAAAAAAAAAAAAAAAACATGAAGTTCATAGAAGTGATGGTATCGATCATTCGGGCATGTCTTTTGTTTTAATTACTCAGTAACAAGTGGGAATATCTGCTATTCCATGCAGGGAGAAGATAAAACAGGTTAGAATTTAATGAAAACAATTCTTGATTTTAAACTGCTTGAACAAAATATGCAATTTTAGAAATGTTTCTTTCTTTGATAGGTCTCAGTTTTTCCATATGCAAAACAAAAAGAGTGAATAACTTTCAAATAAAGTAATTACTCTCTCATGTTCCTGCTCAGTCACTCATTAGTGGCCCACTCTTTGTGATCCCATGGACTGCAGCCTGCCAGGTTCCTCTTTCTATGGGATTTCTCAGGCAAGAAAACTGGAGAGGGTTGTCATTTCCTTCTCCAGAGGATCTTCCCACTCAGGAATTGAAATTGAGTCTCACGCATTGGCAAGCAGACTCTTTACCACTGAGACCCCAGGGAGCTCAAAACCTTACCTGCTCACTGTGGTGACTATGATATACAGCCAGACTTCACACACTCTGTGAAGTATTCTTTCCTGGTCTTCTTGTCATTGGCAGACACCTGCTATTCCTCTTCAAAATCCTTAAAATGCTCACAGATTTGCTCTCTGATTCAAAAGTTGTGTAATTCAGAGACTTCCCTGGTGATCTAGTGATTAAGACCCCACACTTTCACTCCAGACTCGTGGGATTCGATCCTTGGTCTGAGAACTAAGATCTCACATGCTGCAATCCAGAGCCAAAAAAAAAAAGAAAAGAAAATCTGTCTAATTCAGTGGTTGAAGGTAACAGGATTGTGGAAGAGGAATAGCAGGTTGTCTGTGACAGTGCCAATGTAGGTGATAAGTAACATCAAAAACAGTATTCTTTGCATCTAGGGATTCTGTGCAGGTCCCATTAGAATGAATTCAGTCACTTTCATTGTATCTTCTTTCATTTCAGTGATATGATGAATTCAGAAGTGGAGACTTAATGAAATAAGACAATGTTTTCAACACCAAGATGATAAGAAGTTAATGCTTTGGGTTTTCAGATATGACCAAAACATTTCAGTAATAAGAGAATGTTTTTTCCCATGGTATGCAAGAGGAAAATAAACTTGTTACTTTTTCCATTTCACTGACATATTATTTATTTATTACTGTTTTTTTAATTTTTTAAATTTTATTTTATTTTTAACCTTTACATAATTGTATTAGTTTTGCCAAATATCAAAATGAATCCATCACAGGCATACATGTGCTCCCCATCCTGAACCCTCCTCCCTCCTCCCTCCCCATACCATCCCTCTGGGTCGTCCCCGTGCACTAGCCCCAAGCATCCAGTATCATGCATTGAACCTGGACTGGTTGGAGGCTAATTACTTTACAATATTGTCATCATTTTTGCCATACATTGACATGAATCAGCCACAGGTGTACATGTGTCCCCCATCCCGAATGCCCCTCCCACCTCCCTCTCCATCCCATCCCTCTGGGTTGTCCCAGTGCACCGGTTTTGGGTGTTTTGTTTCCTGCATCAAATTTGGACTGGTGATCTATTTCACATATGGTAATATACATGTTTCAATGATATTCTCTAAAATCATCCCACCCTTGCCTTCTCTCACTGACATTATTTCATTTTTTAAAATTTTTAATCAGAAAATAATTGCTTTACTATGTTGTGTTAGTTTCTGCCATACAACAACATGTATCAACCTTAAGTATACATATAGCTCCTCTCTTTTTGCCTCTCTCTTAATCCCCCCATGATCTCACCCCTCTGGGTCATCATAGAGCACCAGGCTGAGGTCCCTGTGTTATACAACTTCCCACTAGTTATATATTTTTAAGCATGGTAATGTATATATTTCAACGCTACTCTCTCAATTTGTCCCACCATTTTCTTCCCACATTGTGTCTACAAATTCTTTCTCTATGTCTGTGTCTCTATTCCTGTATTGCAAATAAGTTGATTAGTACTGATTTCCTAGATTCCATATCCAAGACATGGAATTAACATAGATGTCTATTGATAGATGAATGAATAAATAAGTTTTGATACATATACACAATAGAATATTTCTCAGCCATAAAAAGGAATGGATTTGAGTCAATTGAACTGAGATGGATGAACCTAGAGCCTGTTATACAGAGTGAAGTAAGTCAGAAAGAGAAAAACAAATATCAGAGCGAACTTTTAAGGCTGTTTTATTCAGCTTATTATGAGGCTTAGTATGCTCAAGTCCTTCTTGTACACCTTCTGACAAGTGGCCCTTGGGTCTTTGCTGGAGGACATCCAGGCGCAGAGAGCTTACCATGTAATAACCTGGTTGCTTCTCAGCCAGTAAGAATAGTGAAAAACACTTCAGATATTAAAGGTACTTGTGCAGCTGTTTGTTCTGGTTCGGCACACTGTTAATACAAAGATGAAGTCTAACTCGCCCTCCTCTTCGACTTTGAAGCCACTTAAATAAGCCTAGGAGACAAGGTCTGGGTCTTGTTCACCACTTTATCACCAGCACTTGCTTCAGGGTCTGACTCATACTGACGTTCAATAAAACTAAGTGAATAGATGAGTTTGTAGGTGCTCATTTCCCCTGTGTTTTCTTTGTTTCTAGCTAACTCCAAGAAAAGCATTTAGTTTCTTAATTCAGGGAAAAGTAAAAGCTGAATAAATGGTTGGAATGTATAAAAATACATAGCTCTTTCACCCATTGAGATCTCTCGCTCTCTCTACTCATCGGTCTTCCTTGGTCTGTTTCAATCAACTCGCTTACCTTCTGGCCAAGAGGTGGCCCTAGCTGAATGAGGACAGGTGAGAAGGAAAAAAAAAAAAAAAGAATGTCATGATGTTTACTGTCCTGGTTCCCTGTTGTGGTTTGTCAAAGTCTGAATGCCTTTAACTGAGGCTGTTCCATTTTGAATGAGCCTTCTAAGTTCCTAAGGTCTTCCTCTTCCCTTGGGTAAAATTGTCACTGATTATGACAATTCATTGTACACTATTTAAGCTGATGTGAAAAGGTCGAGTTGTTCTCAAATGGAAACAAAAACATTGTATAATTAAAATTTAGTGTTCTTATTTAGTAATAAGTTGGAGGATAAGAAATATTAAATAACTAAATCATAGAACATGGAAGTCAGCATTGGGCCCAAATACTCTTATTCCATATCCTGTGATCTTTACATTATACAGAATTCCTTTGTGTTGACATTAGATGAGGTTTCTTCTATAAAAGCAAAAATATTTTTTTTATTATATGCCATAGGAAGTGACACTTCATTAGGTTAACAATTACTAGGAGCACTTACATGCTTTTTCCTTTTTTTTCCCAAAAGCATCCAGTAAGATGGTTGAAAAAACAGTATCACTGTTAGAAAGTTGGCATTGCACTTAATTCCTTGAAAATTGATTCCTCTTTGAAAACTGCTTTGGAGATTATTTGTAAGGAATGTATATATATTTTTTAAAAAAAGAATGGGCATCATTACTGTACATTTAACCAAGGAAAATACATCTTGGCTAAATAAACTATCTCAGCTTCCTTGGTGGCTCAGTGGTAAAGAATCTACCCCCAATGTAGGAGATTTGGGTTTGATCCCTGGGTTGGGAAGATCCCCTGGAGAAGGAAATGGCAGCTCACTCTGGTATTCTTGTCTGGAGAATTCCATGGACAGAGGAGGCTGGCAGGCTACCATCCATGCAAAGAGTCGGACAAAACTGAGAAACTAACTTATAAGACTTTGTTGAAAATTAATTTTGCATCTTTTAAAAAATGAAGTCAATCAGCTATCAAATTACAAATATATATGTCATGGAGGGGATTATAGTCTCCTCTTTTGTTGGAAATGCCCAACCTCTTACTACATAGGTACGGTATACTTTATTGAAGAAATCAATGGACATCATGATGTAACAATATTCAGCAAACATATTTTGGCTATGGAAACATGGTGGAGAGTAAAACCACTAGCTTTAGTATCAGGAGTGATGAGGTTTATTTCACACTATGCCATTATGCTCTTCTTTAGCCTTAAACAGTTTTCCCCATTTTTACAAGTAGTTTACCTAGGTAAATTGCAGTGTGTTTTCAATTTTTGTGATTCTGGCCAAGCCAGTGTATTTATTGCCATAAATATTGTTATATTTGCCTCTACTTAAATTAGAAATAAAACAGGAAGGTTTATGAGACCACAGTCCACCTTCCAAAACCTTTCCATTACTGGTAAACAACTTAGAAGATGTCTTTTTGAGATGAAAATGCCTTTTTGAACTGGACTAAAAGAATATGGACTTTGCACTTTTTTTTTTTTTTTAAGCATTGCTTACTATCAGGCTAGTCTTTGGATTTAATGTGATGGGAAATGGCAAGGTGACCCAACATGCTATGTCTTGGTCATCTATTTTCTTTTTTGTTTGTTTGCTTTTAATATTTATTTATTTTTTATACTGGTTGCATGGGATCTTTTTTGCTGTGTAGGGGACCTTTAGTTGTGCATGTGAACACGTAGTTATTATATGCATATTAGATCTAGTTCCCTGACAAGATATTGAACCCTGGACCCCTGCATTCATTATTCAGAGTCTTAGCCACTGGACCAACAAGGAAGCCCCTAGCTCTGCTCTTGAGTGCTTTGAGAACACTAAACAGCATCTTTGCAAGGTAGGTATTATGATTATCCTTGTTTCACAGATGATGAAGAATAAATTTCAAAAAAAGCAAGTAATCTATCCAATTTCAGAGACAAAATCAGTATTCAGATCTGCATCCTTCTAAATCCAAATTTTATTCTTTTCAACCATTTAAAAGGGTATCAGAGAAGTGATAGAATTCTAGCAGGACCTCTCTTGTTTTGTAGTAAGTAAAAAGTTTTCCATAGTAATTACATACTTTCATAATGTGCATTTATATAGAAGCAATTGGTTCTCAGAAAGTTATATGGCCTACTATATAAGATGATATCTAAGATGGTGTGGAATATAAAATAGAAAGAAGACACTTATCAATATCCTCTTAATGTATTTTTAGCACAACTGATATTGAAAATTATATTGGATTTCTTAGTCTCTTGGGAAACATTAGAGATTATAAAAATTATCAAATTTATGGGGAAAAAATTGAGATGTTTTCAAATGGTCACAACATTACAAAATTAAAGTTTAGTGTTCTTATTTACAGAAAAGACATCAGTTCAGAAAGGTTATATAATTAAATCATAGAATATGGAAGTCAGCATAGGATCCAAAATTTTAATTCCACATCTTCGGATCTTTCATTATACAGAATTCCTGGGACTTGGTATATAATTATGATTTAGTATATAAAAATCCTTTTAATTACATGACATAGGAAGTGACCCTTCATTAAGTCAACAATTATTTGCAAAATTAAATGCAAGATTTCTCTAAAGCACACAGTAAAATATATTTTTAAAACAGTTTTGTTATAGAAAGATAGCTTTATACTTAGTTCCTTGAATCTGAAATCCTCTTTGAAATCTGCTTTAGAATATTATAAGGAATACACATATTAAAAAAATATCATGCTACATTTAATCAAAGAAAGTACTTCTTGACTAAACAATTTACCTATGTTATATGACTTTATTGCAATTAATTTAAAATCTTTTCAAAAATAAATTCTATCAAAATTTAAATGCATAAATATTTCACAGATATGTTTATAATCTCCTTTTTGTTAGAAAAATCCAGCCTCCTACTACGTGGGTACCACAAACTTAATTGAATAAATCAATATACATCATGATGTGAAAATATTTAACAAGAGTATCATGGTAAGGAAAACATGATGGTGAATAACAGAACTAGTGTTAGGATCAGGAGCCATGAGCTTTATTTCTCACTGTGCCATCATATTCTTCCTTAACCTTGAATAGTTTTCCCCATTTCTATGAGTAGTTTACCGAGGTAAATTGCAATGATGTTCCAAAATTTTGTTGTCCTGGCAAAACCAATACACTTACTAACATAAATATTGTTATATTTTCTCCTACTTCAATTTGAGTTAAAACTGGAAGGCTTATGAGACCACAGTCCACCTCCCAAAATCTTTCCATTCCTGGTAAACAACTTAAGAGGTGTCCTTCTGGAATGAAAATTTCCTTGGATTAGATTAATACAATATGAGGTCTGCCCTTGAGTGCTTTGTTATTTTGAGAACATATTTCTCTACATATTGGAATGTATGGAGCTGTCATAAGAACACGTTGACAGGTACCTGGTTCTTGTTAAATTTATTCATGAATCTATCAAATGTCTAACTACATCTCATCTACTTTCTTATCAGCAGTGGTAAGATCCAGTATAAATTTTCCTGCTTCCATTCTAGTTAACTCTTCAAGTTTGAGAATCTGTGTGGCTGTCTCTTCAGGGTTCTAAAAAACTTTCTCTTGGGATTTATATTTTGGAAACAAATTTTTCTGGTATGGAGCCAGGAACTCCTCTTTTGAGAAATTATTTTCATATACATCCCTTACCTAAATCTGTTCTGCTTCCATTCCGTGCTTCTGTAGGCACTCAGGAGTTTGGCTAGACAGGTGTAGAAATTCTAAAGCAATCTCTCTGCCCAGCATGTAGCTATTTAAGTAGAGGTTGCCCAACAATCAATGGGCCATTGCGAATGGATTTCAATCATTATGAGGTTGTGAATGATGACTGTGTCAGTACATGCTAAATCTCTGATCTGATTCTGTCTTTCATTCCAGAGCTGGAAAAAATGTTCAAGACATTTTCACAGTGACACTTCAGAGAAATCCATATCATTTATAGTTCTTTAGAGAGTTTCAGACTCTCATTCATGCTGTCTTTGGAATCTGAATCACAAATAGCATTAAAGCACTCTAATATTGGAGTGTCCATTTAAGCTAGGGTTGTCCATGTGATTTCCGTTCTTTTAAATCTCTTTTTCATGACACATGCTGCTCACAGTCACATATTCTCTGGAGTTAATCAAGAGTTATGTACAATTTATTTTCCTTCTTATTAACACAGAAATATTTGAACATGGTGTGTGAATGTGGCTCTACATAGGAATACTTCTGAGTTGGACTGAATTACATTTATTTACCAAATAATTTCAAATACTGGTATTTATTTCCTTCAGTAGATAGTTGAATTGGGCCTTACAGTGGTGGTAACATAATGTGTCAAGCCACTTAAAATAATAACTTTAAGATAAGGGTCATCACCCAGAATTTAATGGCTTGGCCTCTTATTTCTTCTTGGCAGATCACATTTTTATTCCCAGTCTTGTATTTTCTTGTTATAAATTGTGAATATTATTGCCTAATTTTTCTATTTCATATGAATATTAAGGTTAATTTTAAATGAGTGAAAGAAATGTATTTTCCCATCTCTAAGTATAATTAAATAATAGAATCATTTTCATCATTATCATGTTAATCTAATTCCAGAACTCACACAAGAAACAACTATTTTGAAGAGGTACTGAAAACTTCACCTGAAGTGCCAATATTATAATAGTGTTCATAGTTAACACTTAAGATATAATTAAAAACAACATTTTATAATGATTTGAATAATGGGTAGATTAAAAAAACAAATTATTATAATAGAATTTAAATATCAGATTTATCCACTTGAATGTTTAATTTGTACACTACTAAATATTCAGTCTTATTATTAAGCTCATATATTTCAAATACCTAAATTCATAAATGGTCAACAGTTGTTTTTTTTTTTTTCTGTCTCGTCATATTATTTTGTCCTCATGTAGACTCAAAGAGGAGTTCAAAATTAAATATAAGTCACATAAAACAGTTCTTCTCTGTTCAGTTTACCTCATGACAAAATTGAATTGTTGGAAAGGTCTGCTACTGATGATGAAATACCCTTGAGGTCCTATTAGCCATAGATAAGAAACTTTACAGAAATGCCCACAATAGGATATGTGGTCATGCTTTTAAGGTTCATCAAAAGGAACCATTTATAAACCAACAAAGACACTCATTATAGCTGGGATAGTTGGCATTTTCAAATCTTGCAAGTTATTTCTTTGTGAGCTAACAGAAGTTGAGCATGGACTTATATCAGACACACACATAGGTAAGACTTTTTTCCCAAGGAAATCACATAATCAGAGACTTTCAGATTTAAATTGATCTTACAAATCATATTATCACTCATATCCTCACCTGACATTAAACTGTGTCTTTCTCAGCATAGAGTACATCAAGAAAGATATATTCAAGAACAATGCTACTAATTTATGTGGTGGTGGTTTAGTCACTAAGTTGTGTCCAACTTTTGTGACCCCATGGATTATAGCCTGCCAGGCTCCTCTGTCCATGGGATTTTCCAGGCAAGAATACTGGATTGGGTTGCCATTTGTAGAAATATTTTGAAGTCTTTTCTTCTTTACTGATATTTATTTAATGCTATGAGAACAGCTGCCTCCTTGGGAAAGACCCTGATGATGGGAAAGACTGAAGGTAAAGGAGAAAAGGGCAGTAAGAGAATGAAATAGTTGGATGGCATCACTCACTCAATGGATATGAATTTGGGCAAACTCCAGGAGTTAGTGAGGCACAGGAAGGCCTGACTTGCTGTGGTCCATGGGATTGCACAGTTGGACTCGACTCAGCGACTGAACAACAAAAACATATATTTAAATTAGTAAAAAGAGTAGAAATATTAATTAGAAGTAAATTAGAATAATTAAACAATTCATATTTGCATCCAAAATTGTCTCCACTTTATTTTACAATTTAAAAATGTTTCTATGATACTGCACATTTTTTTAAAATTTCTTGAAAAACACATATTATTGAAGCAGATACACTATATTCCAATTATACATTTTTTTTTTACACTATTGAGCATTCCATGGTGGTGGTGGTGGTTTAGTCGCTAAGTCATGTCTGACTCTTGCAATCCCGTGGACTGTAGCCTGTCAGGTTCCTCTGTCCATGGGATTGTCCAGGCAAGAATACTGGAGTGGGTTGCCATTTCCTTCTCCAGGGGATCTTTCCAACCCAAGAATTGACCTCAGGTTTCCTGCATTGCAGGAAGATGATTTACCAACTGAACTATGAACATTCCATGCTGTTTCTACATTTTCCACAGTTCTTAATAATTGTGCTGAGCATATGTGTGAATAAAGATTTTTCTTCTTTAAAAATATTTTCCATTAGTAGTTATTTATAAAGGAGTATTGTGAAATTAAAGAAAATTGAAAAAGTAATTTGTATTTCTTCATAGTACTTTTAAAACACTTTTACTATATTAATTACATCTAACTCTTAATTCATGTCCACTATATCCTTTTCTGATCTGTTGAGGTATCCCACTTCAGAATAAGGGAATACAATGAAGTTACTGCATTTTGGTTCCTCATAAGCATAATATCTGGCTTTTAAACAACTTTTATTGGAGTAGATTTGATTTACAACATTGTATTATTTTTGGATAATTAAAAAGCTCTTTAGGGAAAGACATACTGTTAGCAGAATATATTTTATTGTATTTATGTTTTGTCTTATCTTTTATTTGGGAAATATATTTCTCCCAATTTCTCATTCTGTTAGTAATGCAATATCTTGTAATCAAGAATGATGGGATAATCCAATGGAAAGATAGGGGAAGTAGCTATGAGAATGCAAGTAAGAAAAATATGAAAATTGAGAAGATCATAGCTGTCATGAATGGATGACTGTGGCTGTTTGGTTATGAAATTAAAAGTATTAAGGGCATTTAACAGGGAAACTGCATAAATTTGTGAATAGATGTGCATTTATACACTTAGTAAGTGTTTAATAAATATTTGTTGAATGAGTATACTGTAATAGGTACTTATCTTTTAAAATTTTTTTAATTTATTTTTAATTGGAGGATAATTTCTTTACAACATTGTGTTGGTTTCTGCCATATATCTACATGAATCAGCTGTAGGTATATGTCTGGACATACCTCAAGGGGAGGTAGGTCCCCTCTCTTTTGAACCTCCCTCCCACATCTCACCCTGTCCCACCTCTCCAGATTATCACAGAGCAGGACATTCGAGCTCCCTAGGTCATACAGTAAACTCCTGCTGGCTATCTAATTTTACACGTGGTAATGTGTATGTTTCAATGCTACTGTCTCTATTCATCCCGTCTGCTCCTTCCAGCCTGTATCCACATGTCTGTTCTCCATGTCTGTGTCTCCATTGCTGCCCTGAGAACAGGTGCTTACTTTAAGCAATAGATTTTATCTGTGTTGTGTTAATCTGTGCATATATTTATGTATGTATAGTGCATTGTCTATCTTACTGGCAGATGCTTTCTGTTCTCCACATCAGTTTGTACTTTTAGAACTTTGACAATAAGGACTTGCTCTACTTGAAAGATTCTTTTTACTGAAAATATGTTCAAGAGTTTCTTTTTTTAATTCAAGTCTATTAGAATTTGTAAATTTACTGAATATGACTATGTTAAATTCAATGGGAAATGGAATTTTAAAAATAAAAAATCAATTAACAAAAATTATAATTATCTTTAAAGTAAAAAGACCCAGTAACATACTTTTTCATAGAAGCAATTCAATATTTTCACTTTTACCCAATATGCTGTGTCAGAAACTATTAAACTAGAGTGCAGTTTCCTTTCAAATGTTTATTTTTGTTTCTCATAAAATATAGAGTAATGATAAACAGAGTAATAAATAAAGAACACTTGAATTCCTCCTAGATTTATGGTCTGGCGATTCAGGCATATTCTTACCTATTAGCTGTTAGCAGTGGCGTAGGTGCTCAATCGTGTTCAACTCTTTGTGACCCCATGGACTGTTGCCCTCCAGGCTCCTCTTTCCATGTAATTATACAAGCAAGAATACTAGAGTGGGTTGCCATGCCCTTCTCCAAGGGATCTTCCTGACCCAGGGATCAAACCCAGGTCTCCTGCATTACAGGTTGATTCTTTACAATCAGCATCTAATAGATTTCAGACACTGCCAATGTCATGCTGCTACTATAGTAAGTCAGGAACCACAGTTAAATAGTTTATGTGTTCTCATTGGTGCCAGGTAGAATGTATTATCAGTTACTTACATATATTTTCCTAAAACCTCTGCTTAGATTCGGCTTCTCTGGTGGCTCACGTGGTAAAGAATCTGTGAATCTGCCCACAATATGGGAGACCCAGGTTCAATCCCTGGGTAAAGAAGATCCCCTGGTGAAGGGAATGGCAACCCACTCCAGTATTCTTTCCTGGAGAATTTCGTGGATAGAGGAGTCTGGCAGGGTTACAGTCCATGGGGTCACAAATGAGCCAGACAGAACTGAGCAGATAACATTTTTCTGCTTAGATATTTGTTGACCACCTCTTTCTTTCCACAGTGAGAGCTGTGGGTTCAGATGTAAATTCTCATGGATGAGGGAATAACTGTTACCTGTGTAGATGCATATAAGTATTACATACCATGTGTAATCTCACAGACACAGAGGAAAGCTTGGGAGCACGTGACACTGAGATGACTTAGCAGAGTCACAGGCAGTTAGAACAAGAATGAGAATCCTGACCCCTTGTAGACAGCTCACTGTTTCCTCAATAAAGCACACATCAAATGCTGTCCTATAGCTGTTCTACAGGTGACAGATACTTGATATCTGAAGAGATGACAAGCATAATTTTTTCATCAGTAAGAAAGAATTAAAACAAATACTGGGACTAAACTGTGGGCTTGCTCCACAGTTACAGGGACTGTTCTATTTCTTTTTTTTTTTTTCCCCCACAGGTAAGACTATTTTAGTTTTATTTTATTTAACTTTACAATATTGTATTGGTTTTGCCATATATCAAAATGAATCTGCCACAGGTATACATGTGTTCCCCACCCTGAACCCTCCTCCGTCCTCCCTCCCCATACCATCCCTCTGGGTTGTCCCAGTGCACCAGCCCCAAGCATCCAATATCATGCATCAAACCTGGACTATTACAGAAATTCTAACTATTATTACTTCATGATTAATATGTATCGATCTTTATTCTTTTGTAGGTAACTTAGGCTCAGCAGTTTGTAAGTTCCCAAATGAATCTCTGGATACCTCCCAACAATGTGACTGAATTTGTTCTCTTGGGACTCACACAGAATCCACACTTGCAGAAAATACTCTTTGTTGTCCTTTTACTTGTTTTCCTATTCACGGTGCTGGCCAACCTGCTCATTGTCATCACTATCTCCCTCAGCCCCACACTTTCTACTCCCATGTACTTCTTTCTCATGCACTTGTCCTTCATAGATGCCTCCTTCACATCCGTCACCACCCCCAAAATGGTCATTGACCTGCTGTACCAGAAGAGAACCATCTGTTGGGATGGTTGCCTGACCCAGCTCTTTGTGGGACACTTACTGGGAGGGTCAGAGACCATCGTCCTCACTGTCATGGCCTATGACCGCTACGTGGCCATCTGCAAGCCTCTGCACTACACAGCCATCATGAGACAGGGGCTCTGCCAGCTCCTGGTGGTGGTGACCTGGACCGGGGGCATTCTGCATGCCACTGTGCAGATTCTTTTCACCATGGACTTGACCTTCTGTGGTCCCAACGTCATTGATCACTTCATGTGTGAGTTCTTCTCACTGTTGGAACTTTCCTGCAGCGACACCTACAGGCTTGGAATCGTGGTGGCAGCTAATACAGGGGGCATGTGCTTGCTTATTTTTTTCATGCTGCTCATCTCCTATATAGTCATCCTGAGCTCCCTGAAATCCCATGGCTCTGAAGGACGACACAAAGCCTTCTCTACATGCGGTGCCCACTTTACAGTAGTGGTGCTCTTTTTTGTCCCTTGTATATTCACCTACCTGCGTCCTGTGGCCACTTATCCTGTGGACAAGTTGGTGACTGTGTTCTTTGCAATCCTCTGTCCCATGTTAAATCCTATCATTTACACAGTGAGAAACACAGAGGTGAAAAATGCCATGAGGAGTTTACTGAAGAGGAGAGTAACTTAGGCTGTTCCCGATGACAAAAAAAGTGATTTATACCACATAGGTAGGGTTGTACCTGCTACCAAAAAAAAAAGTAATAATAAATTTTGCAGATCATTACCATAAAAAAGAGCCTCAAAATTAAAATTTGTTGAGTATTTAATTTTTGATAGACATATTTTAGGCATTTTTGATATTATTTGATATACATTCCAGAGACTTCAACATCGGTGTTTTAGCTTCATATTAGGCAATGAGGAGAACAACTATAAAGCCCAGGACTGATGATTGTAGAATATGTCTTTCCTAGAGTCTTACATCTACTTTATTAAAATTTTCATATATGTTACTTATATGAAATCTTTTCATGAGACATTAATCTCAGAACTTCTGTTTTTGCTTGGGCTGTATTAAAGAGATGAGGTATAGAAATTCTTAGATAAACAAATAGTAAAGGGACAATTGAGCAAGGAAATAACATCTGAGCAATTATTTTTTAATATAAATCTAACACAAGAAGAGAGGCATGCACAAAAGGAGCAAATAATAATTCAGTCTAAGTGCTTCCTTGGCACAAAAAATAAGGCAGAAATGTTGAAGTTAGTCTTCATTTACTCTATTTACTTAAATTGTAAATAGTTGTGTGTGGTACATTCAAGTATATAGACAATAAAATTATCTGCAGTCTTAATGACTCATTTGTCTTTGCAGTAGTTGGTGTCAACATGTTGCAGCCTGTCTCATGTGTAACAGTATATTTCAGCACTACAATTTTTTGTCTTCTTTTCGAAAGTTCAAATTATGCTATTTCATTTACAAAAGCAGCAACATTAGTACATTAGGAGAATTTTTTTTGAAGACAAAATCTTCTCCAGAATTCTTCCTATTAGTGAAAACCAGTACTATGGTTGATCTTTATAAAATTGAAATGTCTAAGATGAACTTTTAGGAAAGTTAGAGATACTGACAATCTCCTCTCTGTACCTAGAGGGCATTGGTTTATCTTACATTAAAATATTACTCTTTATAAATCTTGAACTGCAACACTCTAACTGGTGTTTCTTCTCACCAGTTTGAGAAATGTCACTCTCTCAAACTCAGTGGTCAACTGGAGTGATTTCCTCCATAATTTGACCACAAGCAATGCTAAAACATGGTATTGCTGTAACTCTGTTTACTAAGTTGCAAAAGCCTGTCTCCTAGATGCAAGAATATACACTGGGAAAAAAGGGTGCCTCTTCAACCACATTCCTTTACCCCATATACAAGAATACCCCTCAAATGGATTTAAGACCTAAATGTAAAATTGGATACTATAAAACTCATAGAGGGAAAACCTAGAAAAAACGTAATTTGTGCCACTCTATCATAACTTGCAGCCCGTTTGTTTGTTTGTTTGTTTTGTTTTGTTTTTTTTGTCTCCTGGATATGCCTTTGTTTTGTGGAAGTAAAAGTGTAAAAATCTCTTTGTGATCTCAAATGAAAGTCTTTTAAATCTCAAAGTCCTCTTCATGTTAAGCTTAATTTCCTTAGACTTTATCAATTCAGAATTTGTAATAGTTTGGACAGCATGAAAATAGAGAAACAGATGAGAAAGAATTGTTGGACCATTTTGCTTCAAAACAAATTTTAAAGGAGATTTATGCAGACTAATTATAAAAAATAAATCCAACAAATATAAAACAGAAAATATATAATGAACTAATACATAAAGTACTGTAGCCTATGAGGCTCCTTGGTCCATGGAATTTTCCAGGCAAGAGTACTGGAGTGGATTGCCATTTCCTTCTCCAGGGGATCTTTCCAATTGAGGGATTGAACCCGGGTCTCCTGCACTGCAGGCAGACACTTTACCGTCTGACCCACCAGGGAAGTAATACATAAAGTAAGGATATCTAAATATTTATGAGTCTTTTAATTCTATAGTGGTCATTACTGAAGCGAATTAGCATCAGCAGAGGAAAAAGATGGTAACAATAACCCTGTGTACGAGACAGCAAAAGAGACACTGATGTATAGAACAGTCTTTTGGACTCTGTGGGAGAGGGAGAGGGTGGGGAGATTTGGAAGAATGGCATTGAAACATGTATAATATCATGTATGAAACGAGTCGCCAGTCCAGGTTTGATGCACGATACTGGATGCTTGGGGCTGGTGCACTGGGACGGCCCAGAGGGAGGGTATGGGGAGGGAAGAGGGAGGAGGGCTCAGGATGGGGAGCATGGGTATACCTGTGGCGGATTCATTTCAATGTTTGGCAAAACTAATACAATATTGTAAAGTTTAAAAATAAAATAAAATTTTAAAAAAATTTAAAAAAAGTGAAATGATGACCTTCACAAAATATAAAATGAGCACATGACAAATATTTAATTTAGTTCATGGTTTGGAGAGAACTAGAAAATATTACTAATCACTCAGAAGGAAAATCCAGTGTACCGGTTTTAACAATGTTCAATCAGGGAACTGCAAAACTTGCTTAATCTTTCATGGTCAAAGAAATTATTTAAACTTCCATTTGACACTATTTGCATTTCTATGGACAAGAATTCAGTTCAGTTCAGCTGCTCAGTCATGTTCTACTATTTGCAACTCCATGAACTACAGCACCCCAGGCTTCCCTGTCCATCACCAATTCCCAGAGCTTGCTCAAACTCATGTCCATCAAGTCGGTGATGCCATCCAATCATCTCATCCTCTGTTGTCCCCATCACCTCCTGCCTTCAGTCTTTCCCAGCATCAAGGTATTTTTCAGTGTGTCAGTTCTTTGCATCAGGTGGCCAAAATATCGGAGCTTCAGCTTCAGCATCAATCCTTTCAATGAATGTTCAGGACTCATTTCCTTTAGGATGGACTGGTTGGATCTCTATGCAGTCGAAGGGACTCTCAAGAGACGTTTCCAACACCACAGATCAAAAGCATCAATTCTTTAGCAGTCAACTTTCTTTATAGTCCAAATCTCACATCCATAAGTGACTACTGGAAAAACTATAGCTTTAATTAGATATACCTTTGTTGGCAAAGTAATGTTTCTGCTTTTTAATACACTGTCTAGGTTGATCATAGCTTTTCTTCCAAGGAGCAAGTGTCTTTTGATTTCATGGTTGCAGTCACCATCTGCAGTGATTTTGAAGCCCAAGAATGTAAAGTCTGTGACTGTTTTCATTGTTTCCTCATCTATTTGCCATGAAGTGATAGGACTGTATGCCTTGATACTTGTTTTTTGAATGTTGAGTTTTAAGCCAACTTTTTCACTCTCCACTTTCACTTTAATTCCTCTTCACTTTCTGCCATCAGAGTGGTGTCATCTGCATATCTGAGGTTACAGATATTTCTCCCAGGGAACATGTGTACACCTGTGGCGGATTCATGTTGATGTATGGCAAAACCAATACAATATTGTAAAGTATTAGCCTCTAATTAAAATAAATAAATTTAAAAAAAGAAAATAATAAAAAAGGAAATACTTGCATTATTTTCAATTCTCTACTACTTAAATAATTATAAAACAGCTTAAGTTAATAAAAGGCATAAATCCCATGGAATTATCACTCCAAAAGGAGTACTATCTTTTAACATGAGGATCTTTATTTTTTTTACAAGCCTTGGAGTTTAACAAGAAATGGCATATTTAAAAAGGAGATTACAATATAATAGATCCATATATGATAAACTCACAGCAAATATTATCCTTAATGGTGAAAAATGGAAAGCATTTCCCCTAGAGTCAGGAACAAAACACGGATGCCCACTCTTGCCACTACTATTCAACATAGTTTTGGTAGTTTTAGCCACAGCAATCAGAGAAGAAAAAGAAATAAAAGTAATCCAGATTGGAAAAGAAGAAGTAAAACTCTCACTGCTTGCAGATGACATGATGTGCATAGAAAATGATGCTTTCCACCAGAAAATTATTAGGGCTAATCAATGAATATAGTAAAGTTGCAGGATATAAAATTAATACACAGAAATCCCTTGCATTCCTATATACTAACAATGAGAAAACAGAAAGAGAAATTAAGGAAACAATTCCATTCACTATGCAATGAAAAGAATAAAATACTTAGGAATAAATCTACCTAAAGAAACAAAAGACCTATATATAGAAACCTATAAAACACTGGTGAAAGAAATCAAAGAAGACACAAATAGATGGAGAAATATACCAAGTTCATGGGTCAGAAGAATCAATATTGTGAAAATAAGTATACTACCCAAAGCAATCTATAGATTCAATGCAATCCCTATCAGGCTACCAATGGCATTCTTCAGAAAACTAGAAAATTTCACAATTTGTATGGAAATACAAAAAACCTCAAATAGCCAAATCAATCTTGAGAAAGAAGAATTAAACGGAGAAATCAACTTGCCTGACTTCAGGCTATACTACAATGCAATAGTCATCAAGACAGTATGGTATGGGCACAAAGACAGAAACATAGATCAATGGAACAAAATAGAAAGCCCAGAGATAAATCCACAGGCCTATGGACAACTTATCTTTGACAAAGAAGGCAAGAATATACAATAGAGAAAAGACAATCTCTTTAACAAGTGGTGCTGGGAAAACTGGTCAACCACTTGTAAAAGAATGAAACTAGAACACTTTCAAACACCATACACAAAAGTAAACTCAAAATGGATTAAAGATCTAAATGTAAAACCAGAAACTATAAAACTCCTAGAGGAAAACATAGGCAAAACACTCTGACGTAAATCACAGGAAGACCCTTTATGACCCACCTCCCAGAGTAATGGAAATAAAAGCAAAATTAACAAATAGGACCTAATTAAACTTAAAAGCTTCTGCACAACAGAGGAAACTCTAAGCAAGCTGAAAAGACAGCCTTCAGAATGTGATAAAATAATAGCAAATGAAGCAACTGACAAAGAACTAATCTCAAAAATATGCAAGCAACACCTTCAGCTCAATTCCAGAAAAATAAGCGACCCAATCAAAAAATAGGCTGAAGAACTAAACATACATTTCTCCAAAGAAGACATACAGATGGCTAACAAACACATGAAAAGATGCTCAACATCACTCATTATCAGAGAAATGCAAATCAAAATCACAATTACATACCATCTCACGCCAGTCAGAATGGCTGCTATCAAAAAGTCTACAAACAAGAAATGCTAGAGAGGGTGCAGAGAAAAGGGAATCCTCTTACACTGTTTGTGGGAATGCAAACTAGTACAGCCACTATGGAGAACAGTGTGGAGATTAATTTAAAAAACTGGAAATAGAACTGCCATATGATCCAGCAATCCCACTGCTGGGCATACAAACCGAGGAAACCAGAATTGAAAGACACATGTGCACCCCAATGCTCATTGCAGCACTGTTTACAATAGCTAGGACATAGAAGCAACCTAGATGTGCATTGGCAGATGAACAAATAAGAAAGCCTTGGTACATATACACAATGGAATATTACTCAGCTATGAAAAAGAATGCATTTAAATCAATTCTAATGAGGTGGATGAAACTGGAGCCTATTATACAGTGAAGTAAATCAGAAAGAAAAACACCAATATAGTGTGTATATATATATGTGTATATATATATATATATATATATATATATATATATATATATGGAATTTAGAAAGATGGTAACAATGGCCCTATATGCGAGACAGCAAAAGAGACACAGATGTAAAGAACAGTCTTTTGGACTCTGTGGAAGAAGGCGAGGGTGGGATGATTTTAGAGAATAGCATTGAAACATGTATATTATTATATGTGTAATAGATTGCTGGTCCAGGTTCAATGAATGAGACAGGGTGCTCAGGGCTGGTGCACTGGGATGACCCTGACGGATGGGATGGGGAAGGAGGTGGGTGGGGGTGGGTCAGGATGGGGAACACAGGTACACCCATGGCTGATTCATGTCAGTGTATGGCAAAACCCACCACAATATTGTAAAGTAATTAGCCTCCAATTAAAATAAATTAAAAATAATAATAAATAAAATAGGAGTTAGCAAGAGTTATTAAGCATATTAATGTTTACTTGTCAAACAATGGAAAGAGTTAGGGAAACTAATAACAGATGATACAGAACCCAGAAGCTAGTACCTGTAGGCAGCCATTACCACAATAGGACCTGGGAGATCAGGGGAGATAATGGTCTCAGAAACACAGAAGGACCATCTAAAAGCTAGCACTACCTCTCAGCCAGAAGACAAGGCAGCTGATTGAAGCAGACCAGAGAAGATAGCAGCTCAGGATGGAGAGATCTCAATAGGTAAAAGGAGTATATATTTAAACACCCAACCATTTATTCATTTTTCTTTTCCCCTGAAAAGAGTAAGCACTATTTTTGGATTTAGCTTGAAAAAAGGAAAACACTGAGGAAATGAGAGTCTTCCAACTTATTTATTCACTTAATTTTATCAAACACCAGTATAGTCAGACCACTAGTACCACCTCAGAAGCCAATGCAAGAGACACAAGAGATGCAGGTTTGATCCCTGGGTTGGAAAGATCCCCTGGAGGTGGGCATAGCAACCCATTTCAGGACTCTTGCCTGGAGAATCTCATGGGCACCTGGACAGAGGAGTATGGTGGGCTACAGTCCATAGGGTTGCAAACAGTTGGACACAACTAAAGCGACTTAACATGTACATATGCACATAGTCAGACCCTGAAACAGGTGTTGGTAATAAAGAGGTAAATAGAATTAGAGTCTTTGTCTCTTAGACTTCTGAAGTGGCTTTTAAATGGTAAAAGAAGGTGAGTTAGATCAAATTTATGTATCAACAGAATTGATAGTTGCATAAGTATTTTCTTTAATGTGTCAGGAAGTGTTTTTAACATTTATTATTAACTGAGAAGGTATTAGGCTTATTGCATGGTGATCTCCCTGACCCTTGGTGTCCTCCAGCAAAGACCCAGGAACCAGTTGCCAGAGGTGTGGAAGAAGGATTTGAGCACCCTTGTAATAAATTGAATAGAACATCTTCAAAAGTTCACATTTTTCATAAAATAGAAAATGTAGCATGTTTCTTCTCCTGCACACAATGGGAAAAAAATAAGTTTGTATTAATAAAATGTCTTGAGCATGTCTGAAAGCCCAAAATATGAACTTCTCATCACCTGATAGTAAAAATATTATCTTATTTAATTATGTTAATTTCCTGACTTTGAATTCATCATCAGCACTGAAATGTAAGAAGACATGATAAATGTGACTGGATTCATTCTCATGGGATTTACACAGAATCCTCAGATGCAGAAAATTCTATTTTTGGCTTTACTTATTACCTATAGTAGGCTTCCCTGGTGGCTCAGGTGGTAAAGAACCTGCCTGAAGTATGGGAGACCTGAGTTTGACCTCTGGATTGAGAAGATTCCCAGGAGGAGGGCATCGAAACCCACTCTAGTATTCTTGCAAGGAGAATCCCCATGGATAGAGGAGTCCAACAGGCTACAGTCTATGGGGTTGCAAAGAGTTGGACATGACTGAGCAACTAAGCACAGCACAGCAAATCACCTATAGTGGGCTTCCCAGGTGGCACTAATGTTAAAGAACCCGCCTGCCAATGTGAGACGCATAAGAAACGTGAGTTCAGTCCTTGCACCAGGAAGATCCCTGGAGGAGGGCATTACTACACACTCCAGTATTCTTGCCTGGAGAATTCCCATGGACAGAGGAGACTATGGAGAGTGCTACAGTCCATAGGGTCGCAAAGAGCTGGACATGACTGAAGCAACTTAGAATTCATGCATACATCACCTATAGTGTCACTGTCAAGGAAAACCTGTTCATTCTTACTATAATCATTAGCCAGACTTTGAAGTCCCTGATGTATTTCTTCCTGGCCTTCATGTTCATGATAGACACATGTTAATCTTCTTCCATAATGCCCAAAATGCTATCTGATTGGCCCTGTGATTCAAAAGCTGTCTAATTCAATGGCTAAAGGAAGCTACTGAACATTCCTTGGTAGCTTCAGAGGTGGTCCTCCTTGTGGTCATGCCTTTGACTTCTCTGTGGCCATCTCTAGACCTCCGCAGTATGTGCCCATCATGGACCCCCACATATGCTGCTTCCTGGCGGGGGTATGCTGAGCAGTGGGTGTTCTCCACTCTGTTGAACAGAGTCTAGTCACTTTCTTTTTCCCATTTTGTGACTCCAGCATCAAGGATCACTTCATGTATGATGTTTTCCCCGGATACAATTTATCTGCACTGACACTTGACGGTCTGTTGGTTGCTGCCAGTGGTGGGATAACCTCTGTGATCACTTTTGTAATGTGATTGGTATTCTGTGTGGTCATCCTATGCTCTTGGAGACCCATTGCTCTGCAGGGAGGAAATAACAACAACAACAACAAAAAGCCCTGTCTACCTGTAGCTCCCCCATCACAGTTGCTGTCTTCTTTTTTTGGTTCCCTGTATCAAGTTCATGTTCAGTTGTGAGTGATTCTTTGAGATCCTTTGGACTGTAGTCTACTAGGCTCGTCCATCTACGGGATTTTTCAGGCTAGAATATTGGAATGGGTCACCATTTCCTCCTCTAGGGGATCTCCCCAACCAAGGGATAGAACCCATGTTTCCTGCATTGCAGGTAGATTCTTTATCTGCTGAGCCATCAGGGAAGACTGTTCAGTTCAGTTCAGTTCAGTCACTCAGTGGTGTCCAACTCTTTGCGACCCCATGGACTGCAGGAGGCCAGGCTTCCCTGTCCATCACCAACTCCTGGAGTTTACCCAAACTTATGTCCATCAAGTCAATGATACCATCCAACCATCACATCCTCTGTCATCACCCCTTTTTCCTTTTGCCTTCAGTCTTTCCCAGTCTCAGGGTCTTTTACAATGAGTCAGTTCTCTTGATATGCATAATATTTAAAATTATGTTGGATTTCTTCTTCTGTTGGGTAAAAATTGGCAATGATTATTTTAAAAAATTAATTGCACACTATTTAAACTGATGTGAAAATTTTAAAAAGTTCTCAGATTCTGGTCAGGGGCTTCCCTTATGGCTTAGCTGATAAAGAATCTGCCTGCAATGTGGGAGACCTGGGTTTGATCCCTGGGCTGGGAAGATCTCCTGGAGAAGGGAAAGGCTACCCACTCCAGTATTCTGGCCTGGAGAATTCCATGGACTGTATAGTCCATGGAGTCACAAAAAATCAGACATGACTAACTTTCACTTTTAGACGGTCAAAGCTATATTATAAAATTAAAGTTTTTTGTCTATTTTACAGAAGAAAATAGAGAATCAAAAAGGTTAAATAATTCAGTCCTTGAACATGTAAGTCAGCTTTGTCCCAAATACTCTTATTTCACATCCTGTGATCTTTACATTACACAAAATCCTTTGGGCATGGTATTTGATTATGGTTTGATTCATAAAAATATTTTTGATTTTATGCCATAGGATATGACACTTCATTAGGTTAACAATTATTAGTAGCAATTCACTGCAGTTTGTCTGTTTGTTTGGAAAAGCATACTATAAAATGTACTTCTACAACAATTTCACTAGTAGACATAGGCTGTACACTTAGTTCCTTGAATCTGGATCCACTTTAAAAATTGCTCTAGGAGATTATTTATAAGGAATATATAGATTTTTAAAAATCTAAAACCAAAAATCATTATTCTGCATTAGACTAAGGAAGTACTTCTCTACTCAATAATTTCCTTATTTTTAAGATTTTCTTGAAATTAACTTTTCCTCTTCATCTAAAACAAAGTCTGCTACCAAAATATGAACATATGTGTGTTTAATGGATGGGTTTATAGTCTCCACCTTGTCAGAAAAATCCAGTCTCCCATTCCATTGGTACCATATATTTCAATGAATAAATCAATGGATATATTGATGTAACAATATTTGGCAAGCATACTGTGCTTATAAAATTGTGATGGGGAAAAAGAGCACTAGCTTCAGCATCATGAGACATTAATCTTCTTTTACATTGTGCCGGTATCTTCTCTAACTGTAAACAGTCTTCCTTATTTCTACAAATGGCTTACCTATGTAAATTGCAAAGTGTTTTGAAGCTCTCTGGTTCTGCCCAAGTCAATGTGTTTGTTGCCATAAATATTGTTGCATTTGCTTCTACTTCAATTAATAGTAACATTAAAGACTTATGAGAACACAGTCCAACTCTCAAAGCATTTTCTTTTCTGGTAAACAACATAAGAGATGTCCTTCTGGGGTGAACGTCTTTGGATTGGGCTACAACAACATGAACTACACTTTTTGAGTCTTTGTTACATGGAGAATATGTTTTTCTACTTAATGAAGTACATGAAACTTCCATAAGAACACTTTGACAGGTACATGGGTGTTGTGAAATTAGTCCCTGAATCTATCAAAGGTTAAACCACATGTCAGCTAGTTTCTGATCAGTTGTGATATGCTACATATATAATTCCTCCTGCTTTAATTCTAGTTTACCCTTGATAACTTATGGTGAATGGTGTTGGATTCAAGATTTCTGAAGAAGAAGATTTAGTTTGGGGACCAGGGACCAGTCTTTAATCACTCAAGAGCTTTTATGTAGCAGTTTTATTAAAGCGAAAAAGGACAGAGAAACCTCCTGACATAGACATCAGAAAGGGGAAGGAGAGTGCCCCCCTCGCTAGTTTAAGCAAGGGAGTCATCAGTTCAGTTCAGTTCAGTTCAGTCTCTCAGTTGTGTCCGATTCTTTGTGACCCTATGAGTCACGGCACACCAGGTCTCCCTGTCCATCTTCAACCCCCGGAGTTCACTCAAACTCACGTCCATCGAATCAGTGATGCCATCCAGTCATCTCATCCTCTATCATCCACTTCTGCTCCTGCCTCCAATAGCTCCCATCATCAGGGTCTTTTCCAATGAGTCAACTCGTCGCATCAGGTGGCCAAAGTATTGGACTTTTGGCTTCAGCATCAGTCCTTCCAATGAACAACCAGGACTGATCTCCTTTAGAATGGACTGGTTGGATCTCCTTACAGTCCAAGGGACTCTCAAGAGTCTTCTCCAACACCACAGTTCAAAAGCATCAATTCTTCAGCGCTCAGCCTTCTTCACAGTCCAACTCTCACATCCACACATGACCACTGGAAAAACCATAGCTTTGACTAGACGGACCTTTGTTGGCAAAGTAATATCTCTGCTTTTCAATATGCTATGCAGGTTGGTCATAACTTTCCTTCCAAGGAGTGTCTTTTAATTTCATGGCCGCAATGACCATCTGCAGTGATTTTGGAGCCCAAAAATATAAAGTCAGCTATTGTTTCCACTGTTTCCCCATCTATTTGCCATGAAGTGATGGGACCAGATGCCATGATCTTACTTTTCTGAAAGTTAAGCTTTAAGCCAACTTTTTCACTCTCATCTTTCACTTTCATCAAGAGGCTTTTTAGTTCCTCTTCAATTTCTGCAATAAGGGTAGTGTAATCTGTATATATGAGGTTATTAATATTTCTCCCAGCAATCTTGATTCCAGCGTGTGCTTCTTCCAGCCCAGCATTTCTCATGATGTACTCTGCATAGAAGTTAAATAAACAGGGTGATAATATACAGCCTTGATGCACTTCTTTTTCTATTTGGAACCAGTCTGTTGTTCCATGTCCAGTTCTAACTGTTACTTCCTGACCTGCATACCGGTTTCTCAAGAGGCAGGTCAGGTGGTTTGGTTTTCCCATCTCTTTCAGAATTTTCCACAGTTTATTGTAATCCACACAGTTAAAGGCTTTGGCATAGTCAATAAAGCAGAAATAGATGTTTTTCTGGAACTCTCTTGCTTTTTGATGATCCAGCAGATGTTGGCAATTTGATCTCTGGTTCCTCTGCCTTTTCTAAAACCATGTTGAACATCTTAAAGTTCACAGTTCACGTATTGCTGAAGCCTCACTTGGAGAATTTTGAGCATTACTTTACTCACGTATGAGATTTGGCATTGCCTTTCTTTGGAATTGCAATGAAAACTGACTTTTTCCAGTCCTGTGGTCACTGCTGAGTTTTCCAAATTTGCTGGCATATTGAGTGCAGCACTTTTACAGCATCATCTTTCAGGATTTGAAGTAGTACTGGTATTCCATCACCTCCACTAGCTTTGTTCATAGTTATGCTTTCTAAGGCCCACTTGACGTCACATTCCAGGATGTCTAACTCTAGGTGAGTGATCACACCATCGTGATTATCTTGGTTATGAAGCTCTTTTTTGTACAGTTCTTCTGTGTATTCTTGCCACCTCTTCTTAGTATCTTCTGCATTGGAAAAGACTCTTATGCTGGGAGGGATTGGGGGCAAGAGGAGAAAGGGATGACAGAGGATGAGATGGTTGTATGGCATCACTGACTCGATGGACGTGAGTCTCAGTGAACTCTGGGAGTTGGTGATGCACAGGGAGGCCTGGCGTGCTGCGATTCATGGGGTCGCAAAGAGTCGGACCCGACTGAGCTGCTGATCTGATCTGATCTGTTAGGTCCATACCATTTCTGTCCTTTATTGAGCCCATCTTTGCATGAAATGTTCCCTTGGTATCTCTAATTTTCTTGAAGAGATCTCTAGTCTTTCCCATTCTGTTGTTTTCCTCTATTTCTTTGCATTGGTCACTGAGGAAGGCTTTCGTATCTCTCCTTGCTATTCTTTGGAACTCTGCATTCAGATGTTTATATCTTTCCTTTTCTCCTTTGCTTTTGGCTTCTCTTCTTTTCACAGCTATTTGTAAGGCCTCCTCAGACAGCCATTTTGCTTTTATGCATTTCTTTTCCATGGGGATGGTCTTGATCCCTGTCTCCTGTACAATGTCATGAACCTCCGTCCATAGTTCATCAGGCACTCTGTCTATCAGATCTAGTCCCTTAATTCTATTTCTCACTTTCACTGTATAATCATAAGGGATTTGATTTAGGTCATACCCGAATGGTCTAATGGTTTTCCCCACTTTCTTCAATTTAAGTCTGAATTTTGCAATAAAGAGTTCATGATCTGAGCCACATTTAGGTCCTGGTCTTGTTTTTGCTGACTGTATAAAGCTTTTCCATCTTTGGCTGAAAAGAATATAATCAATCTGATTTCGGTATTGACCATCTGGTGATGTCCATGTGTAGTCTTCTCTTGTGTTGTTGGAAGAGACTGTTTGTTATGACCAGCGTGTTCTCTTGGCAAAATTCTATTAGCCTTTGCCCCACTTCATTCCTTACTCCATAGCCAAATTTGCCTGTTACTGCAGGTGTTTCTTGACTTCCTACTTTTGCATTCCAGTCCCCTATAATGAAAAGGACATCTTTTTGAGTGTTAGTTCTAAAAGGTCTTGTAGGCCTTCATAGAACCGTTCAACTTCAGCTTCTTCAATGTTACTGGTTGGGGTATAGGCTTGGATTACCGTGATATTGAATGGTTTGCCTTGGAAACGAACAGAGATCATTCTGTCATTTTTGAAATTGCATCCAAGTATTGCATTTCGGACTCTTTTGTTGACCATGATGGCTACTCCATTTATTCTAAAGGATTCCTGCCCACAGTAGTCGATATAATGGTCATCTGAGTTAAATTCACCAATTCCAGTTCATTTTAGTTCACTGATTCCTAGAATGTTGATGTTCACTCTGGCCGTCTCCTGTTTGACCACTTCCAATTTGCCTTGATTCATGGACCTAACATTCCAGGTTCCTATGCAATATTGCTCTTTACAGCATCAGACCTTGCTTCTATCACCAGTACATCCACAACTGGGTTGTTTTTGCTTTGGCTCCAAATAGGAGATAATAGGATTAGCCATTATGTTTTCAGGAAGAAGAAACTGTCCTCAAGCAGGATGCATTGTTGTTATATAATCCTTACTAAGGAATGTAGGGGGAAAAAAGTTTGTCTCTTCTTCCTCCTTGAGAATTCCAGACCTCTTTCTCTTCTCTGAGAGCCCCAGACTCCTTTCCCCTCTTCAGGAACCCTAGACTTCTTATCAAGCTGCCTAGGAATTGACTTTCTCATTCCCCCGTTTTCTTTTAGGAGAATTATGTTGCCAAGGGAAAGGAGCCTCATTTTCATTCTATAACTACTTCCTGCTGTTGTGTGGTGTCATCCTTAAATTGTTGAGGCAACTTATTCTTCGAACCCTCATACTGAGTGTCACTGATCCAGGGGCTCCAAGTAATAGTTGGAAGAGGCTGTGGTACTCATAGGAGCCTGGACAACCATTTGTAGCTTAAAAGCTTTCAGACAGTTAAAAACAAACTCAGTTTAAACAGTTTCAGATGTCAGGCAAAATACTCAGTAAACAAAGTTTATGTTTTATTATGTTTTATAAAACATAGTATTATGTCTTATAAAACATAGTATTATGTTTTATAATACTTTGTTAAAGTATTATATTTTGTGTTTTATAAAACATAGTATTATGTTTTATAATACTTTGTTAAAACAAAGTTAGGATTGTTAGATGTCATCAGATCAAGAAGAAGTATTGCATATGTTTATTGTTGGTGAAGGTATTTGTAGAGCTAAAGAAAGTCCTTTCCTTGAAGCGGAGAAACCCACTATGGGAAGCTTTCAATTGATGAGGTGGTTGAAAAGCTGAAAACTGAGTCAAATAGTTAGTTAATTCCAAGGTTTCAGGATATATGGCAATCAGATCATATCAGATCAGTTGCTCAGTCTTGTCCGACTCTTTGCGACCCCATGAATCGCAGCATGCCAGGCCTCCCTGTCCATCACCAACTCCCGGAGCTCACCCAGATTCACGTCCATCGAGTCAGTGATGCCATCCAGCCATCTCATCCTCTGTCGTCCCCTTCTCCTCTTGCCCCCAATCCTTCCCATCATCAGAGTCTTTTCCATTGAGTCAACACTTCGCATGAGGTGGCCAAAGTACTGGAGTTTCAGCTTTAACATCATTCCTTCCAAAGCAATCCCAGGGCTGATCTCCTTCAGAATGGACTGGTTGGATCTCCTTGCAGTCCAAGGGATGCTCAAGAGTCTTCTCCAACACCACAGTTCAAAAGCATCAATTCTTTGGCGCTCAGTCTTCTTCACAGTCCAACTCTCACATCCATACATGACCACTGGAAAAACGATAGCCTTGACTAGACGAACCTTTGTTGGCAAAGTAATGTCTGTGTTTTTGAATATGCTATCTAGGTTGGTCAAAACTTTCCTTCCAAGGAGTAAGCATCTTTTAATTTCATGGCTGCAGTCACCATCTGCAGTGATTTTGGAGCCCAGAAAAATAAAGTCTGACACTGTTTCCACTGTTTCCCCATCTATTTCCCATTAAGTGATGGGACCGGATGCCATGATCTTCGATTTCTGAATGTTGAGCTTTAAGTCAACTTTTTCTCTCTCCTCTTTCACTTTCATCAAGAGGTTTTTTAGTTCCTCTTCACTTTCTGCCATAAGGGTGGTGTCATCTGCGTATCTGAGGTTATTGATATTTCCCCCGGCAATCTTGATTCCAGCCTGTGTTTCTTCCAGTCCAGCGTTTCTCATGATGTACTCTGCATATAAGTTAAATAAGCAGGGTGACAATATACAGCCTTGACGTACTCCTTTTCCTATTTGGAACCAGTCTGTTTTTCCATGTCCAGTTCTAACTGTTGCTTCCTGGTATTCCTGCATACAAATTTCTCAAAAGGCAGATCAAGTGGTCTGGTATTCCCATCTCTTTCAAAATTTTCCACAGTTTATTGTGATCCACACACTCAAAGGCTTTGGCATAGTCAATAAAGCAGAAATAGATGTTTTTCTGGAACTCTTTTGCTTTTTCCATGATCCAGCGGATGTTGACAATTTGATCTCTGGTTCCTCTGCCTTTTCTAAAGCCAGCTTGAACATCAGGAAGTTCATGGCTCGCATATTGCTGAAGTCTGGCTTGGAGAATTTTGAGCATTACTTTACTAGTGTGTGAGATGAGTGCAATTGTGCGGTAGTTTGAGCATTCTTTGGCATTGCCTTTCTTTGAAACTGGAATGAAAACTGACCTTTTCCAGTCCTGTGGCCACTGCTGAGTTTTCCAAATTTGCTGGCATATTGAGTGCAGCACTTTCACAGCATCATCTTTCAGGATTTGAAATAGCTCAACTGGAATTCCATCACCTCCACTAGCTTTGTTTGTAGTGATGCTTTCTCAGGCCCACTTGACTTCACATTCCAGGATGTCTGGCTCTATGTCAGTGATCACACCATCACGATTATCTAGGTAGTGAAGATCTTTTTTGTACAGTTCTTCTGTGTATTCTTGCCATCTCTTCTTAATATCTTCTGCTTCTGTTAGGTCCATACCATTTCTGTCCTTTATCGAGCCCATCTTTGCATGAAATGTTCCTTTGGTATATCTGATTTTCTTGAAAAGATCTCTAGTCTTTCCCATTCTGTTGTTTTCCTCTATTTCTTTGCATTGATTGCTGAAGAAGGCTTTCTTATCTCTTCTTGCTATTCTTTGGAACTCTGCATTCAGATGCTTATATCTTTCCTTTGCTCCTTTGCTTTTTGCTTCTCTTCTTTTCACAGCTATTTGTAAGGCCTCCCCAGACAGCCATTTTGCTTTTATGCATTTCTTTTCCATGGGGATGGTCTTGATCCCTGTCTCCTGTACAATGTCATGAACCTCCGTCCATAGCTCATCAGGCACTCTATCTATCAGATCTAGGCCCTTAAATCTATTTCTCACTTCCACTGTATAATCATAAGGGATTTGATTTAGGTCATACCTGAATGGTCTAGTGGTTTTCCCTACTTTCTTCAATTTAAGTCTGAATTTGGCAATAAGCAGTTCATGGTCTGAGCCACAGTCAGCTGCTGGTCTTGTTTTTGCTGACTGTATAGAGCTTCTCCATCTTTGGCTGCAAAGAATATAATCAATCTGATTTTGGTGTTGACCATCTGGTGATATCCATGTATAGTCTCCTATCCACGTGCAAAAATGGTCTGTGATAGAGACAGTCCCTTCTTTCTAGGGTCAATTCAAGCCGTCATTAAAACTATGGGTAAAACTTTAAACCAACTCTCTTATGTTTCCTGAGTTAATTTACACGGATGTCTCTTAATAATGTCATTAGCCTTTTCAACTTTTGTTGCAGATTGGGGTCTCCAGGAACAGTGTAAGTGATATTCTCTTCCTAGAGCTTTCAACACACCTTGAGTTGCAGTGGTTTTAAAGATGGAGTCAATTTCACTCTGAACTTTAATTTAAGATCCTGCTTACATCAAGAGAAGTCAGTACAGTAAGATTTTGCCCGTTAGTAAACTTTTGAGCTTTAGGCATTAGCAAAACAATAGTAGTAATTCAGTTCAGTTCAGTTCAGTCACTCAATCGTGTCTGACTCTTTGTGACCCCATGGACTGAAGCATGCCAGGCCTCCCTGTCTATCACCAACTCCCAGATTCCACCCAAATCCATGTCCATTGAGTCAGTGATGCCATACAACCATCTCATCCTATGTTGTCCCCTTCTCCTCCTGCTGTCAATCTTTCCCAGCATCAGGGTCTTTTCAACAGAGTCAGCTCTTTGCATCAGGTGACCAAAGTATTGGAGTTTCAGCTTCAACATCAGTCCTTCCAATGAATATTCAGGATTGGTCTCCTTTAGGATGGACTGGTTGGATCTCCTTGCAGTCCAAGGGACTCTCAAGAGTCTTCCCCAACACCACAGTTCAAAAGCATCAATTCTTCAATGCTCAGCTTTCTTTATAGTCCAACTCTCACATCCATACAGGACTATTGGAAAAACCATAGCCTTGACTAGAGGGACCTTTGTTAGCAAAGTAATATGCTGTCTAGGTTGGTAATATCTTTTTTCCAAGGAGCAAGCATCTTTTAATTTCATGGGTGCAATCACCATCTGCAGTGATTTTGGAGCCCCAAATATAAAGTCTTCCACTGTTTCCCCATCTATTTGCCATGAAGTGATGGGACTGGATTCCATGATCTTCGTTTTCTAAATGTTAAGCTTTAAGCCAACTTTTTACTCTCCTCCCATAGACTTTTTTTTTTACAGTAACAAATGAACTCTAATCCTTTGGGCAAACTCAAAATCGGAGCCTGCAAGAGAGCAGTTTGAAGAGACTCAAAAGTCTTTTCAGCCACTGGGGACCAAACCAGCTTGTTGGTTTGGGCCTGCTGAGTTTAAGTTATAAGTTTTTTATAAAGGCAGGGCAAGTTCTTCATAACACAGAATCCAAATGCAGCAATAGCTTATAATTCCCAAGAATCTTTTCAATTGTCTTAAAGTCATATTTGGCTCATTTAAGAATTTCAGACAATAAAGTATAAGGATTGGGTACATAGTATTCATACATCTAAAACAAGTCTCCATTTATCACTTCAAAATTTTTACCTTCAAAATAGGAGTGTTGCATGTACTACTACAGGAAATTAATAGCCCCTGATCCTTTAAATTCTCAATGATGAGTTTTAACCCTTCCTTAACCTTGGGACTTAGTGGGTACTGCTTTTGATGTGAAAATAGGTGAGGGTCATTGAGCTTGATAACCACAGAAACAGTGTTTGGTGATCGACCCAGTTTTTACATCAGCTCACACCTTAGGATTTACATTTTGCTCAGTTAAAACAGCAGATTCCATATTCATGAGAACAGAGGCCTCGACCTTGCTCAGTATATCCCAAGAAGGCGTAAGGGAGACTCTGGCATGATTAGAAACTCGAGAAAATAGCAGAGAGCCCTAGTTGACCCTTGAATTCAGTTCAGTTCAGTCACTCAGTCGTGTACGACTCTTTGCAACCCCATGAATCGCAGCACGCCAAGCCTCCCTGTCCATCACCAAATCCCGGAGTTCACCCAGACTCACGTCCATCGAGTCAGTGATGCCATACAACCATCTCATCCTCTGTCATCCTCTTCTCCTCCTGCCCTCAATCCTTCCCAGCATCAGAGTTTTTTCCAATGAGTCAACACTTTGCATGAGGTGGCCAAAGTACTGGAGTTTCAGCTTTAGCATCATTCCTTCCAAAGAAATCCCAGGGCTGATCTCCTTCAGAATGGACTGGTTGGATCTCCTTGCAGTCCAAGGGATGCTTAAGAGTCTTCTCCAACATCACAATTCAAAAGCATCAATTCTTTGGCACTCATCCTTCTTCACAGTCCAACTCTCACATCCATACATGACCACTGGAAAAACCATAGCTTTGACTACACGAACCTTTGTCGGCAAAGTAATGTCTCTGCTTTTGAATATGCTATCTAGGTTGGTTATAACTTTCCTTCCAAGGAGTAAGCGTCTTTTAATTTCATGGCTAGAGTCACCATCTACAGTGATTTTGGAGCTCCCCAAAAATAAAGTCTGACACTGTTTCCACTGTTTTCCCATCTATTTCCCATGAAGTTATGGGACCGGATGCCATGATCTTCATTTTCTGAATGTTGAGTTTTAAGCCAACTTTTTCACTCTCCACTTTCACTTTCATCAAGAGGCTTTTGAGTTCCTCTTCACTTTCTGCCATAAGGGTGGTGTCATCTGCATATCTGAGGTTATTGATATTTCTCCCAGCAATCTTGATTCCAGCTTGTGCTTCTTCCAGTCCAGCGTTTCTCATGATGTACTCTGCATATAAGTTAAATAAGCAGGCTGACAGTACTTGACGTACTTCTTTTCCTATTTGGAACCAGTCTGTTGTTCCATGTCCAGTTCTAACTGTTGCTTCCTGACCTGCATACAGATTTCTCAAGATGCAGATCAGGTGGTCTGGTATTCCCATCTCTTTCAGAATTTTCCACAGTTTATTGTGATCCACACAGTCAAAGGCTTTGACATAGTCAATAAAGCAGAAATAGATGTTTTTCTGGAACTCTCTTGCTTTTTCCATGATCCAGCGGATGTTGACAATTTGATCTCTGGTTCCTCTGCCTTTTGTAAAACCAGCTTGAACATCAGGAAGTTCACGGTTCACATATGCTGAAGCCTGGCTTGGATAATTTTGTTGCCCCTTAAAGGGTGACAAATAATATCATTTGGCTTGTCTAGACAGCCCCATTACAATAGTGGATTGGGAGGAAAGCAGACCACAGGTTTCAGTGAGCACAGAGAAATTTACCCCAATGTCCAAAAGAAATCAAATGATTGGCCCTTTACAGTTATTGGTACCCAGGGTTTCTCAAGTGTAATTAGGACGAGAGCTCTTGTGGGGACCCCTGGGCACCTTCGGTCCTGATTTTCTCAAGAGCCCAATCTTTGGGGCCTACACCACAGAGGGCAGTCTCTCCTCCAGTATGGTCCTTTGCAGACCAGACATGGAGCCGGGGGTGGCTTAGATACCTGAGGGCAATCCTGCTTGAGATGCCCCTCCTTTCCACAGTAATAACGAGCTCATCCCTTTTAACCTGGGTCCCTCTGGGCATTTTTCTCAAGCCATTTTAGAGCAGGTCTAACAGCCATACTGGGTCTTCAGTCTTTTGTCTGTTTCTTTTTTGCTCTTATTTTTCTCCTCATATTCTCTACCTTAATATAGGGTCTGAACCAACTGCAACAGTTTTTCTAAAGACTGATTTGTTCTGAACACCTGTTTTAATAACTTATGGCAGATATCTGGAGCTAACTGTGTGGGAAATCTATCTTTTAAGATTTTTTCTCCTTCTGAACTTTCAGGATCAATGTCAGTAATCTTGCAGAGAGCCTGCCATAGTCTAGGAATTTACCAGGAGTTTCCTTCTCTCCCTGTTCTATCAGCCAACTTAGCATAAAGTGTTTGTGTGTGCTTGCTTGAGCACTTCAAGAATACATCTGATAAAGTGGCTGTTATGAGAACTGCTTGGCTCCCAGAAGGCAGGGGGTGCTATTTCATGTTCCCTCTTTTCCCTTATCTCACATTCAAGCTATTTATCTCCAAAAGTAGTAGCTTACCCCAAAATTCAAGTTTTTGAGTCAGGGGGTCATTGTCTGTCCCAAGACATATAACCTCTAAATAGTCTAGCGAGACTGAGGCAACCCATCCTAGAAGGGTGCCCCTGATTCTCAGCCTGTTCAGTTGGGAGCCCCAGATACAAGGGCAAAGTAAGAGGACAGGAGGGAGCTGAAGGTTTCACACCCAAATCTTCACCTTTAGGACATAAGTCTGGCATATCTTACAGAGAGATAAAGAGCAACATATATGTCACTTCTACCCATTTCTTATTTTCTACAGAACTGGTCTAGTTGTAAAACAGTGTCATAATTAAGAGACGCTTCAACAGGCCAGCGTCTCCCATCTTCCAAACGATACTATGGCCATTCGGTATCAAAGAAGAAGATCAAGCATATCTTTTTTAAATTCTGGGGTCAAACTTGTCCCAGTTTTTATTTATTTATTTTAATTGCGTATTGATTGCTTTTATTTTTTTTTTTCATTTCATATATATTATCCATGTTTCAATGCCATTCTCCCAAATCATCCCACCCTCTCCCTCTCCTGTCCCAGTTTTTATAGTACATTGTAATGAAGTGGTTCTGGAACTGAGAGCTCCCATCTGTAAGAGAGAAAAAAGTGGCATCCACAGCCATGGCTATTTTACACCAGAAGTGTCCTTGCCTACTGTAGATGGGGGTATAGACAGACTTTCCATTGAAGCTTTCCTTCCCTGTCAGACTTTGTCCCCTACCAACGCAGGCATCTTACTCATTCTTCCCAGTTCTACCACTGAGGCAGGGTGGAATGCACCAGGAGTAGACCTGATGGCATCCCAGATCGATTTTCAGTTCCTTACCACCAAGACCTTTGTTTGATTTGCTCTTGTCTCTGGTGCCATCCAGAGTGTAACAGAGTAGCTTTCCAGAATCTTTCCAAAGCTAGGACTACTTGGGGAAGCATCTGTCTTTCATGTCCCTATGCACATTTCTGAATACAGTCCTGACTGCAGTAGAAACGGTGAGTCATAAAGGGATGAAGGACAAGGAAGATTCCCTTATGAGTGTCATCACACCAGTATAGCAAAAAAGGTGGTGGAGGGTTGGCCAGGGAAGAAAAAGTGATTTTTGTCCTCAAGCTACTAGGGCCAATCCTTCCAGTTCATTCCCACAGGTTCCACAAAAGGAATATCTAGGGAGCTGAGACAAAAGCCACCAGAGTGCCTCCTCTGGTCCACTAAGAGCTAGCGCTACCAAAGGAAGAAGCCCATTGTACTTCCAATCTAACCAGATGCTGCAGTTCCTGATCTGTGTCCTCCAAAACCTCATGGTCACCAGTACTGCTTCTATCCACATAGATCAGAGGCACAGCCATGACAAAGACTCACTTTTTGCTGGCTCCTGAGGCAGGCAGACAGGAGAGTGCTCTCTAGCCTGAGAGATGGTCCTGCAGCTAGAGCTCCGCCTCACTCCCAAACATGCTCCTGTAACTTTCGGCTCCTAGCAAGGCTATGCGCTTCCATACTTAGGGTCTAAGTAACAGTACATAGTAACAGCATGAATCACAATTCCCTTGAATGTCAGTAATCTGATAGATTAAGTTAGTAGTTCTAATTTCCCACACAATTATGAAATGGTCAAAGAGATCAGGAAAGGGTGACTGAGAAAGGAAAGTTCGGTCCACACGCTTTGCCCATCTCTGGCCGCTCCCCTGGGAGGGAGGTTGGGTGTCTCTTAGCATTGGCAGATCAGTATAAACCCTCGACAAGGTTCCCCTTTTTGGAGCTGCCTTCAGTCATTACAAGGCACTGCGAATCCACAGAGCAGGGCTCATCATTTCATCAGGGTGTGTCATTCATTCACACAAGCATACCACAGAGTTAGTAAGTAAAGCAGAAAATATGTATAGTGAGAATGCAGAGAGGCTAGAGCTCTGAGTGTTCTTACCTTGTCGTGAAGATCCTGGACTAACCTTATGGTGAAAGGTGTCAGATTTATGATCTCCAAAGAAGATTTAGCTTCAGAGCCAGGAACCAGGCTTGATCATTCAAGAGCATTTATGTAGCTGAGTTTATTAAAGTGAAAAAGGACAGAGAAATCTTCTGTCATAGACATCAGAAGGGGGACGGAGTGTGCTCCCCTCAGTAGCCTAAGCAAGGGAGTCATACACTTTTTAAATTACTTATTACAATAAGTCAAAGTAATGTCTCAAGGTTGTATAGATCTTACTAGACCCACTTCCATAATTTATATTTTAAGATAAAAGGATTAGCCAGAAGGTTTTCAGGAAGGAGAAGTCGTTCTCAAGAAGGATACTTTGCTGTTATATAATCCTTACTAAGGAATGTAGGAAAAAAAAAATTGTCCTTTCCTCCTCCTTGAGAATTCCAGCCCTCTATCTCCTCTTTGAGAGCCCTAGGCCCTTTTCTCCTCCTCATGGCCCCCTGACTTCTTATCAACCTGCCAAGGAATTGATTCTCTCACCCCTGAGTTTGAGAATCTGTATTGCTGTCTCTCTATGACTCAAACCACGTTGTCCTTGGATTTGTATTCTGGAAACAGACTTTCATGGTATAGCTCCAGGAACTCCTCTTTTGAAAACTTATTTTCATATACAGACTTCATTGATTTAGACCTATAGCTAGCTCCACTCTTTCCCTTTAATGCTACTCTAGCATTTGGGAGTTGGATGAGACAGGTGTATAGGTTATAAAGCAATCTCTCTACCCAACACTGTAAATATTTAAGAAGAAGCTGGATTACCACTCAATGGGCCATCATGAATGGACTTCAATCTTTTATAAGGTTGAGAATGATAACCATGTCAGTATATACTAATTATCTGATTTGATTCTGGCTTTCATTTTAGAGTTGGTAGAAGAGTTCTAGACTTTTTTTATGAAAATACTTTAGCAAAATCCATATCTCCTATAGTTCTTTATATAGTTTAAAATCCTCTTTCAGACTGTCTTTGGCATTTTCCACCACGAATAGCATTATAGAACTCTAAAATCGAAGATCATGGCATCTGGTCCCAGCACTTCATGGCATATAAATTGTGAAAAAACAGAAATAATGAGAGACTATTTTCTTGGGCTCCAAAATCACTGCAGATGGTGAATACAGCCATGAAATTAAGATTCTTGCTCTTTGGGAAAAAAAAGAAAAACAACTATGACAAACCTAGACAGTGTATTAAAAAGCAGAGACAATACTTTGCCAAAAAAGGTCAATATAGTCAAAGCTATGATATGAGACTTAGATCATAAAGAAGGCTGGGAGCCAAAGAATCGATGCTTTCAAGCTGTGGTACTGGAGAAGACTCTTAGAGTCCCTTGGATAGCAAGGAGATCAAATCAACCAATCCTAAAGGAAATCAACCCTGAATATTCATTGGAAGGACTGATGCTGAAGCTGAAGCTCCAATAGTTCGGCCAACTGACATGAAGAGTCGATGCACTTGAAAAGACCCAGATGGTGGGAAAGATTGTGGGCGAGCAATAGAAGATGAGATGGGTGGATGGCATCATTGAGTCACTGGACATGAGTTTGAGCAAACTCAGGGATATAGTGAAGGACAGGGAAGGCTGGTGTGCTGCAGCCATCACAAAGAGTTTGATGCAACTGAACAACTGAACAACAACAATATTTGAGTTTCTGGTTAAGCTAGGTTTGGCCACGTGATTTCATTTTTCTTAATATATTTTCTTTCATAACACATGATGCTCACAGTGACCATATTCTCTGGAGTCAATCTAGAGGTAAGTACAAGTTATTTTTATTCTTATTATTGAAAGCATATCTGAACATGATGTGATGAGTATGGTTTATATAAGAGCATTTCTGAGACTAATTGAATTATTTTTACAAAATAATTTCAAATATTGAAATTTATTCCTCTCAGTAATTTTTATAAATCTTACAGTTTGTAGCAGCATAAATGTTTCATGTCACTTTAGCTACAAATCTGTAATTTAACCTAAGGTTCCTGGTCCAGTATTTATTGTCCTAGCTTCTTATTTACATTTGGCAAATGGCTTTCTCATTCCCTGTCTTACATTTACATGCTATAAGTTGTGAATGTTTTATTTCTATTCTATATGGATATTATACAATGAAATTCAAATGACTGTAATGTATTTTCACATCTCTGGTATAATTGAATAATGTATTTATTTTCATCATTATCATGTTAAGCTCATTCCAGAATTGGCACAAAAGCTACTTTGAAGAAGTACTGTCAAATTCATGTGGTGTGAAGTGCCAATATTATAATTGCATCCATAATTATCACTTAATATATATTTGAAAGGACTTGTGAGGTGGTGCTAGTGGTAAAGAACTAACCTTCCAAAGTAGGACATGTAAGAGATGGGTTTGATTCCTGGGGCAGGGAGATCTGGAGGTGAACATGGCAACTCATTCCAGTATTCTTGCCTGGAGAATTCCATGGATAGAGGAGCCTGCCGGGCTATGGTCCATAGAGTCACAAAGAGTAGGGCATGACCAAAGCGACTTATGACATATATTTGAAAATAATATGTTAAAATTCTGATTTGAGTAAAGAGTAGACTAGAATGCAAATTATTTTCATAAAATTTAAATGTCTGATAGTTATCCACATAGATGTTTAATTTACACAGTACTAAATATTCAGACTCCATAATAAGCCCATATGTTTTCAAATATTTAAATTCATTAGTGGTCAACTATTTTGTTGTTGTTGTTGTTTATTTTCCTCCTGTCATAGGGCTTTGCCTTCATGCAAACTTAGGGAAAAATTTGAAATTAAAAGTGAAGGCTCTAAAAATTCTTCTCTGCTGTTCAGTTAATTTTAGGAAACAATTGGGTTATTGGCAAGACCTGCTAATGATGATGAAATACCCTTGAGATCCCATTAGCTAAAAAGCTTTTCATATTTCTCCACAAATAGAATACATGGTTCTACTTTTAAAGTTCATGCAAAGGAGTCATTTTATAAGCCAACAAAGACACTTATCACAACTGAGCCAATTGGCATTTTAAAATCTTGCATTTGCTTCTTTCTTGATGAACAGCTACTTGAGGAACTAATATGGACCTATATCAGACCCATTCATAGGTGAGATTTTTTTTTCCTCCCAGGAAATCATAGACTGTTTATCATACACTCACAGGTAGAAATGGATGTTGTAACATATTATCACCACTCACACTCAACTATTTAACATTAAAATGTGATTTCAGCATACAGACCATTAAGGAATATAGATTCAAGTACCATACTACTAATTTAGAAGTAGAGATACTTTGGTGTTTTTTTTAATTGTTATATATTTAAATTAGTAAGACAATAATAAAATCACTTAGATTAAATTAGAATAAATGATTCAAATTTTCATCCAAAATTTTCTCCACTTTGTGTTACAAATGAAGTCTATTCCAGTGATGCTGAAAATTTTTTTGAAATATCTCTGTTAAAAAGTGCATTGTTAAGACATGCACTATATTTCAATTAACCATTCCTCCAGTGTTGAGCATTCTATACAGTTTTAAATTTTCCATAGTTACGAATAATTGTGTTGAGCATATTTGTAAAGAATAAGTTTTCTACTTTAAAAAGGTTTCCACTAGGGCTTACTCCTCAAAAGAGTGTTGGGCACCAAAGAAAAATTAAAATGCAAATTATTTATTCAGAGATACTTCTAAAAATTTTATTACATTAATTATATCTAACTCTTACTATTTGTACCCTATACCCTTTTCTGATCTGTTGGGGGATTCTATATCAGAATAAGAAATTGCAATGAAGCTGTTACACTTTGTTTCCTTATAATTTTCAGTTTTGGAATTAGTGTTTAATGGTTGATTTACAACGTTGTGTTTATTCTTTAAAGATTTTTTGAAGTGGGCAATTTTTAAAGTCTTTATTGAATTTTTTACAATATCCCTTTTGTTTTTATTTGTTTTGGACTTTTGGCCACGAAGCATGGGGATATTAGCTCCCCAACAAGGGACTGAATCAGTACCCCAGAACTGGAAGCCTCAGTCTTAACCACTAGAACAGCAGGAAAGTTCCTGTTGTGTTCATCGTGGACAATTAAAAAATAAAGCTCTTTATCCATTTATCTTTGAAGGGAAAGTGTATTTGCTAAATATACTTTACTGTATTTCTGTTTCTGCTTTTCTTTGGGAAATTTATGACTCCAAATTTCTCACTCTATTATTTATGCAGTAGTCTGTAACCAATTTCTTATGGGAAGATGGGAGAAAGCACGAGAATGCATGTAGCTTATGCATTCTGGCTTGGTACCAAGTAGAGTTGGTCATTAGTGGCATATGCATATTCTCTAAACTGTCTGCTTATGATAAGTATTTATTGACCATGTCTTTCTTTCCACAGTAAGAGCTAGGGTTCAGATGCAAATTTTCATGGTGAAGGTAATAACTCTTAGCAGTGTGTAGCACATCTTACAAGATGCATCTAAGAATGACAATTTGCAACCTCACAGACACAGAGGAACCTGCAGAAGGAAATGACAACCCACTGCAGTAGTCTTGCCTGGGAAATCCCATGGAGCCTGGTCTGCTACAGTCCATGGGGTAGCAAATAGCCATATATGAGTTAGTGAGTGAACAACAATAAGACAAAAAGGAGGGCATGGAAACACGGGACACAGATAACTCAGCAGAGTCACGTGGAGTGGGACAATGGAGAAGAATCCAGATCTTATGTAAATATCCTAGTGTTTTCTGTAAATTACACAGCAAATGTTGTCCTATAGATATTTTACAGGGGGCAGGCACTAGGTGTCTGAAGACATGATGTGCATCACCAAGGAAGTAAGAAAAAAAATGAAGCAGGTCATGGGGCAAAACTGCCAAAGATATGCTCTAGGGTCATGCAACTGCTCAGTCTTCTCTCTGAGAAATGCAGACTATAATTCTCTCATGATTAAAACCTATCATTTTTTATTATTTTGTAGCTAATTCAGGCCCCAGGAATGCATTAGTTCTTAAACGGATCCCATGCCTCCTCACAACGTGACCAAATTTGTTCTCCTGGGACTCACACAGAATCCACACTTGCAGAAAATACTCTTCATTGTTTTGCCCATTTTCCTATTCACGGTGCTGGCCAAGCTGCTCATGGTCATCACCATCTCCCTCAGCCCCACACTTTCTGCCCCCATGTACTTCTTCCTCAATCACTTGTCCTTCCTAGATGCCTCTTTGACCTCTGTCACCACCCCCAAATTCATCATTTACCTGCTGTACCAAAGGACAACCATCTCCTGGGGTGCCTGCCTGACTCAGCTCTTTATGGAGGTCATCATCCTCACTGTCATGGCCTATGACCACTATGTGGCCATCTGCAAGCCTCTGCACTACACGGCCATCATGCAACAGGGGCTCTGCCAGCTCCAGGTGGTGGTCTGGACTGCGGGGATCCTGCGTGCCACTGTACAGGTTCTTTTCACCATGAACTTGACCTTCTGTGGTCCCAACATCATTGATCACTTCATGTGTGATTTCTTCTCACTGTTGGAACTTGCCTGCAGCGACACCTACAGTCTGGGAATGGTGGTGGCAGCTAACACAGGGGGGATGTGTTTGCTTATTTTTTCCATGCTCCTCATCTCCTACATAGTCATCCTGATCTCCCTGAAATCCCATGGCTCTGAAGGACGACGCAAAGCCCTTTCTACATGTGGTGCCCACTTCACCGTAGTGGTAATGTCTTTTGTCTCTTGTATATTCACTTACACACGTCCTGTGGCTGTTTACCCTGCAGACAAGTGGGTGGCTGTGTTCTTTGCAATCCTCACTCCTATGTTTAATCCTATTATTTACACAGTGAGAAACATAGAGGTGAAAAATGCCATAAGGAGTTTATTGAAGAGGGGAGTAATTTAGGCTTGTCACAATGCCAATAAAGTGATGGTTTATATACACAGGTAGAATTGTACCTGTTGTAAATTGTGGGAGTAAAAAGTTCTGAGGATCATTGACAGAAAAAAAAAATCCCAGAAACTATTTGTTGATTATTTAACATAGACACATTTTAGGTATTTTGATAAGTTTTAATATATGTTCTAGAGTCTTCAATGTTCATGTTCATAGTTTCAGATTAGGCAAAGGAAAGAACTATACTCTCCTAGTTTCATGATTTTAGAGTATGTTTTACTCCAGAGTCTTCCATTTACTTTACTAAATTCTGCATACATGTTACTTGGGGAAAAAAAATCAGTTTTTTTATGGGACATTGACTCAGATCTTCTATTTTTCCATAGCCTATGGTAAAGCAAATAAGGGATAGAATTTTTTTCAATAGATCCATTGAGAAGGAGCAATTGAGTGAAGGAATTGCAGCTGATTTTTTTTTCCCCTATGAATTTACCAAAAGTCAAAAGTGAGGCACCAACAAAATGAGGAAGGAAAAATGCAAAATCTAACTGCTTCCTTGCCATTAAAAATAAGCCAGAAATTTTAGAATTACTCATTTGTTCTATTTTTTATTCATAATTTTATTTTTAATTAAAGAGTAATTAGTCTATAATATGGTGATGGTTTTTGTCATTCAACGACATGAATCCCTCCCTCCTGAACCCCCCTCCCACCTCAGTCCCCATCCCACCCCTCTAGGTTGGCACAGAGCACTGGCTTTGGGTTCCCTGGGTCATACAGCAAACTCCCACTGTCTATCCATTTTACATATGGTAATGTGTACATTTCCATGCTACTCTCTCAAATCATCCCACCCTCCCCTTCCCCCACTGTATCCACAAGTCTGTTGTTTATATCTGTGTCTCCTTTGCTGCCTTGCAAATAGGATCATCAGTACTATCTTTCTAGATTCCATATATATCTGTTAATATACTATATTTGAATTTCTTTTTCTTACTTAAATCAGTGTAATAGGCTCTATGTTTATCCACCTCAATGAAACTGACTCAAATGCATTTATTTTTAAAGCTAAGTAATATTCCATTGTGTGTATGTACAACAACTTCCTTATCCATTCATCTATCAATGGACATCTACGATGCTTCTATGTGCTAGCTATTATGCATAGTGTTTCAGTGAACACTGGAGTGCATGTGTTTTTTTTCAGTTATGGTTTTCTTAGGGCATATGCCCAATAGTGGGATTGTTGTGTCATATGATAGTTTTGTTCTTAGCTTTTAAAGGAATCTCCATACTTTTCTCTATAATGGCTGTGTAAATTTGCATTCCCACCAACAGTGTGTAAGAGGGTTCCCTTTTCTCCATGCATTCTCCAGCATTTATTGCTTGTAGACTTTTTGATGATGGCCATCTATGTTCTTGAATAGCCTTAGTTTTCTGTGGCTTGTGTAGGTCTACAGATAAGAAAATTATCTGAAGTCTTAATGATTCAATTTGTCCCTTGGAAGTTGATGTCAAACATGTTGTAGTCTTGTCTGACCTGCAGCACTATATTTCAGCACTACAAGCTTTTTCTTTTTTGAAGTTTTCAGTTATGTCACTTCACTTTTACAAAAGCACAATAGTATGGTAACAGAGTTGTTTTTTTGTTTTGTTTTTTGTTTGTTTGTTTGTTTTTTTAAAGCAAAAATCCTCTTCCTTTTTCTTATTCATAAAAGTGAAGTGGTTAATGTGAACTTTCTGGATAGTTGGGGATACTTGCAATGCTCCTCACTGCACCTAGAGGACATCAGGTCATCTTATGTTATTACATCACTCTTTATTAATCAGGGCTTCTCTGATGGTCTAAGCAGACCGAAGTGCTATATGTTCAGTCATGTCTGATTCTGTGACCCTATGGATGGTAGCGTGCCAGACTCCTCTGGACTTTTCCAGGCAAGAATACTGGAGTGGGTTGCCATTTCCTCCTCCAGGGAATCTCCTTGACCCAGGGATCAAACTTTACTGTCTCATGTCTCCTGAATTGCAGGAGGATTCTTTACATGCTGAGTCAACTTCTCAGACTACAACATGCCATGTTTCTTTTAACAAATGTTGGTTGGTCAAACTCTGGTCAACTGGAGTTATTTCTTTCATGATTTGACCACACAGCAATGCCAGAGCATGGTACTGGGTGACTGTATTTACTAAGTTGTTCAAGACTGTCTCCAGGAGACAGGAATATACAGTGGAAAAAAGGTTCCCTCTTCAACTGTCTTCCCTTACATCATATATAAAATACACCTAAAGTAGATTAAAGACCTAAATTTAGACTGGCCACTATAATACTCCTAGAGAAAAACCTATCAGGAACACTCTTTGACATAAATTGCAACAATATTGTTTTTGGAATTGTCTCCTAGAGGTGTTTTTGTTTTGTTTTGTGGAAATAAAACAGTAAAAAGCACTTTGTGGTCTCAAATGAAGGCTTCTTTATTTTCAAAGTCCTCCTCTTCTTGTGCTTAACTTCTTTAGTATTTTATCATCTCAGAACTTATAATAGTTTTGACAATGTGAAAATGGGCAAAATGAGAAAGAGTTATTGGACCCTTTTATTTCACTTCTAAATAGGTTTTAAAGGAGATTCCTACAAATAGGTTATATACAGATAAATCCCAGACAAAATAAAACAGAAAAAATTTAGTTAAATAATACACAGGGGGATGTCCCTGGACATATAATGGTTAAGAGTTTGACTAACAAAGTAGGGGACACAGGTTCAATCCCAGGTCGGGAAGGACTCCACATATCCTGAAGCAACTAAGCCCACATGCCACAATCACTGAGCCCAGTTGTTCAACCACTGAAGCCACAAGCCTAAGTCAGTGCTCCACAACAAGAGACGCCAAAGCAAGGCGACCCCATCACACTGCAAAGAAGAGTAGTCCCTGCTTGCCATGGCTAGAGAAAGCCTGAGTGCAGCAAGCAAGACCTGGGGCAGTGGAAAATACATAAATAAATAAGCCACACAGGGTAAGAATATCTATACTTTTATGAGTCTTAGCTTTTCTCTCTAAAAACAAAAGGATTTTACTATCCAGGAATTTTTTTTTTAATTTAAATGAGGAGCTTCACAAAATATAAATTAAATACAAGAAAAATATTGTGTTTAGTTCACTGATTAAGGGGAGAACTAGGAAGATAATATTAATCAGTCAAAAGGAAACTCTGACGTACCATTTTTAACATTGCCTAATTAAGAATGTGTAATGAACTTATTTGTTGTTATTGTTCAGACGCTCAGTAGTGTCCGGTTTTTTGTGGCCCCATGGGCTGCAGCACAACAGGCTTCCCTGTCCATCACCAGCTCCTGGAGCCTACTCAAAGTCATGTCCATCGAGTCGGTGATGCCATCCAACCATCTCATCCTCTGTCATCCCCTTTTCCTCCTGCCTTCAGTCCTTCCCAGCATCAGAGTCTTCTCCAGTGAGTCAGTTCTTCACATTCTTCACATCACATCTTTACTTTTTCATATTTTATTGCTATAAAGCTGTTCCTGTATTTCTTACTGACACTAACAACAATTCTTCAAGGTAGATATAATTATCATTATTCCATTTCACTGATGATGAGGAATAAAGTTCAAAAGAGCTAAATAATCTACATATTATTAGAGGCAGAGCTTGTATTCAGATCATCATTCTTCTAAATTCAAATTTTATTCTTCCCCAGTGATTTCAAAGAATCTCAGAAAAAAGAGAGCATGTCATTTGAATGTCTCTTGTTTTCTAGTAATTAGAAAACATTCTATAGTATTTACATACCTCTATAGTGAGCCTACATATAGAAGCAGTTGGTTCTCAGAAAGCTATATGCCTTACTAGTGGAATATAAATTAGGAAGAAGATAACTAATATTTAAAATTATATTGAATTTCTTCTTCTCTTGGGAAAAATTATCAGTGATTATGAAAATTAGTTGTACAGTATTTAAGCTGTTGTGAACATTTTGAAGTGATATCAAATAGTCACAATGACATCATAAAATTAAAATTTAGCTTTCTTAACATACCAAAAAGACAGAGGACCAGAAAGATCATATAATATGTAAATCAGCTTTGATTTACCCTTCAAGTTTGAGAATTTGTGTTACTGTCTCTCCAATGTTTTAAACCACTCTGTCCTTGGAGTTGTATTCTGGAAACACATTTTAACAGTATAGTTCCAGGAACTCCTTGATTGAAAAACTATTTTTATGATCAGCCTTCCTTGAGTTAGGCCTAACTCCATTCTCTTTCCATTGTATGCTTCTCCAATGCTTGGGAAGTTGGACTAGATAGGTGTAGGGGAAAGGTGTAGGGGACAGGGGATAGATGAAGGGGAGAGGTGTAGGGGAAATGTGCTGGGAAAGATTGAAGGCAGGAGGAAAAGGAGACAACAAAGTATGAGATGGTTAGATGGCATCACCGACTCAATGGTCACGAGTTTGAGTAATATCCCGGAGTTGGTGATGGACAGGGAGGCCTGGCGTGCTGTGGTCCATGGGGTAGCAGAGTCAGACATGATTGAGCAATTGAACTGAACTGAGGGGTTCTAAAGCAACCTCTCAAGAAGCAGTTTGGAAGATGGTGGAGGAATAGGATGGGGAGATCACTTTCTCTCCCACAAATTCATCAAAAGAACATTTAAACGCTGAGTAAATTCCACAAAACAACTTCTGAATGCTGGCAGAGGACATCAGGAACCCAGAAAAGCAGCCCATTGTCTTTGAAAGGAGGTAGGAAAAAATATAAAAGACAAAAAATAGAGACAAAAGAGATAGGGACAGAGCTCCATCCCGGGAAGGGGGTCTTAAAAAGAGAGAAGTTTCCAAACACCAGGAAACACTCTCACTGCCAAGTCTGTGGCAAGCCTTGGAAGCAGAGGGCAACATAACAGGGAGGAAAAATAAATAAATAGTTAAAACCCACAGATTACCAGCCCAATGGCAACTCCCCCAGTGGAGAAGCAGCACAGACACCTGCACCTGCCACTAGTAAGCGGGGGCTGGGCAGGGAGGCGCGGGCTGCATGGCTTAGAGTAAGGACAGGGCCTGAATGCCCCAAGGACAATCTGAGGGAATTAACTTGGGCTAGCAAACCAGACTGTGGGATAGCTACCACGCGCAAAGCCAGCCCTAACTTAAGACACCGCTAGGCCCGCGCACAGAACAAAGGACTGAACAGAGCTAGCCAGCTGCAGACCATCCCCCTTCAGCGACAGGCAGCCAGAGCCGGAAGGGGGCAATTGCAGCCCCAGAGAGACATTATCTACCAAACTGCAAGCAGGCTTCTTTGCTAACTAAGACTTCTTGGGGTTCTGGACAGTCATCATCTGCCTGAGAAGGTGCGCCAGTTGTACACCCAGAAAACTGAGCAGCAGGGACAGGAGAGGCGATAAGTCACAGCGACCACGCTTGCCAAACACCTCATCACCTGAGCTGCTCGGACCTGGGAAGGGCACAAAATGCAGGCCCAACTGAGTCTGTGCCTTTGAGGCCTACCCGAGTGCCTGAACATGAGCAGCTTAGACCTGGGAGGTGCATGCAACCCAGGGCCAGCCTCAGATAGTTCCCAGCAGAGCAACCTAGAGCCTGAGCAGTGTGGACAGGGAGGGCACACGTGCTGTGAGCAGAGGCAGGCCCAGTGTAGCTGAGACACTGCGAGCACATGCCAGTGTTATTCGTTTGCAGCGTCCATCCCTCCCTCCCCATAGCATGACTGAACGAGTGAGCCTAAAATAAAGTGTCCACCACCGCCCGCTTTGTGTCAGAGCAAAAATCAGACACTGAAGAGACCAGCAAACAGAAGAAGCTAAAACGGAGGGAACCGCCTTGGAAGTGACAGGAGCAATAGATTAAAACCCTGTCATTAGTACTGACTACATGGGAAGGGGCCTATAGATCTTGAGAAATATAAACCAGACCAAGGAACTATCTGAAAATGAACTGACCCGACAATACCCACAACAACACTAGAGAAAGTCCTAGATATATTTTTACTATCATTCTTTTTTTTTTAATTTTTAAAAAAATTTTAAGTCCTCCATTACTCCTTTAATTTTCACTTTTATAACCTACTATTACTTTGCAAAACAAAAACAAAACCAAAAAACCCCTATTTTTTAAAAGCAAACTTCATATATATATATATATATATATATATATATATGTATAATTTTTGGGACTTTTTTATTTTTCTCCTCACTTTCTTTTTTTTTCTTCTTCTCTTTTCTTTAATACTGTAGTTTTGAAATTCCAAACTCTGATCTAAATTTTTAATCTGTGCTTTTTAGTATTTATTATCAATTTTTTACCTTTAAGAACCCAGTCTTCCCTACCCATTTTTACTTGGGAGTGAGATTACCAGCTTGACTGCTCTCTCCCCCTTTGGACTCTCCTTTCTCTGCACCAGGTCGCCTCTGTCTCCTCCCTACCCACTCTCTTCTCTACCCAACTTAGTGAGTCTCTGTGTGTTCCAGACGGTTGAGAAGACTTAGGGAACTGATTACTGGCTGGATCTGTCTTTCTCCTTTTGATTCCCCCCCTTTTATCCTCCTGGCCACCTCTGTCTCCTTCCTCCTTCTTCTCTTCTCTGTATAACTCCAAAAACATCTCTAAATGGTCCAGATTGTGGAGTGCACATAAGGAAGTGATTACTGGCTAGCTTGCTCTCTCTTCTTTTGATTCCACCTCATCTCATTCGGGTCACCTCTAACTCCCTCCTCCCTCTTCTCTTCTCCATGTAACTCTGTGAACCTCTCTGGGTGTCCCTCACTGTGGAAAAACTTTTCATTTTTAACCTAGATGTTTTATCAATGGTGCTGTATAGAAGAAGAAGTCTTGAGACTACTGTAAAAATAAGACTGAAAACCAGAAGCAGGAGGCATAAGTCCAAACCCTGAGAACACCAGAGAACTCCTGACTCCAGGGAACATTAATTGATAGGAGCTCATCAAATGCCTCCATACCTACACTGAAACCAAGCATCACCGAAGGGCCAACAAGTTCCAAAGCAAAACATACCACACAAATTCTCCAGCAACACAGGAACACAGCCCTGATCTCCAATATACAGGCTGCCCAAAGTTACTCCTAAACCACTGACATCTCATAACGCATTACTGGATACTTCATTGCACTTCAGAGAAAAGAAATCCAGCTCCACCCACCAGAACACCGACACAAGCTTCCCTAACCAAGAAACCTTGACAAGCCACTGGTACAACCCCACCCACAGTGAGCAAACTCCACAATAAAGAGAACTACACAAACTGCCAGAATACAGGACGGCCACCCAAAACTTAGCAATTTAAACAAGATGAAGAGACAGAGGAATACCCAGCAGGTAAAGGAACAGGATAAATGCCCACCAAACCAAATAAAATAGGAAGAGGTAGGGAATCTACCTGATAAAGAATTCCGAATAATGATAGTGAAATTGATCCAAAATCTTGAAATCAAAATGGAATCACAGATAAATAGCCTGGAGACAAGGATTGAGAAAATGCAAGAAAGGTGTAACAAGGACCTAGAAGAAATAAAAAGAGTCCATATATAATGAATAATGCAATAAATGAGATCAAAAACACTCTGGAAGCAACAAAGAGTAGAATAACAGAGGCAGAAGATAGGATTAGTGAATTAGAAGATAGAATGATAGAAGTAAATGAATCAGAGAGGAAAAAAGAAAAATGAATTAAAAGAAATAAGGACAATCTCAGAGACCTCCAGGACAGTGTTAAATGCTACAACATTTGAATCATAGGAGTCCCAGAAGAAGAAGACAAAAAGAAAGACCATGAGAAAATACTTGAGGAGATAATCACTGAAAACTTCCCTAAAATGGGAAGGAAATAATCACTCAAGCCCAAGAAACCCAGAGAGTCCCAAACAAGATAAACCCAAGATGAAACACCCCAAAACACATATTAATCAAATTAACAAAGATCAAACACAAAGAACAAATATTAAAAGCAGCAAGGGAAAAACAGCAAATAACACACAAGGGGATTCCCATAAGGATAACAGCTGATCTTTCAATAGAAACTCTTCAGGCCAGAAGGGAATGACTAGACATACTTATAGTGATGAAAGAAAATAACCTACAGCCCAGATTACTGTACCCAGGAAGGATCTCATTCAAATATGAAGGAGAAATCAAAAGCTTTACAGACAAGCAAAAGCTGAGAGAATTCTGCACCACAAAACCAGCTCTCCAACAAATGCTAAAGGATATTCTCTAGACAGGAAACACAAAAAGGGTATATAAACTCGAACCCAAAACAATAAAGTAAATGGCAACGGGATCATACTTATCAGTAATTACCTTAAACGTAAATGGGTTGAATACCCCAACCAAAAGACAAAGACTGGCTGAATGGATACAAAAACAAGACCCCTATATATGTTGTCTACAAGAGACGCACCTCAAAACAGGGGACACATACAGACTGAAAGTGAAGGGCTAGAAAAAGATTTTCCATGCAAATAGGGACCAAAAGAAAGCAGGAGTAGCAATACTCATATCAGATAAAATAGACCTTAAAACAAAGGCTGTGAAAAGAGACAAAGAAGGATACTGCATAATGATCAAAGGATCAGTCCAAGAAGAAGATATAACAATTATAAATATATGTGCACCCAACATAGGAGCACCGTAATATGTAAGACAAATCCTAAAAAGCATGAAAGGGGAAATTAACAGTGACACAATAATACTGGGATATTTTAATACCCCACTCACACCTATGGATAGATCAACTGAACAGAAAATTAATAAGGAAACACAAACTAAATGATAAAATGGACCAGTTAAACCTAATTGATATCTATAGGACATTTCACCCCAAAACAATGAATTTCACCTTTTTTCTCAAGTGCACACAGAACCTTCTCCAGGATAGATCACATCCTGGATGATAAATCTAGCCTTGATAAATTCAAAAAACTTGATATCATTCCAAGCCTCTTTTCTGACCACAATGCAGTAAGATTAGATCTCAATTACAGGAGAAAAACTATTAAAAATTCCAACATATGGAGGCTGAACAACACACTGCTGAATCACCAACAAATCACAGAAGAAATCAAAAAAGAAATCAAAATATGCATAGAAATGAATGAAAATGAAAACAAAACAACCCCAAACCTGTGGGACACTGTAAAAGCAGTGCTAAGGGGAAAGTTCATAGCAATACAGGCATACCTCAAGAAACAAGAAAAAAGTCAAATAAATAATCTAACTCTACACCTAAAGCAACTAGAAAAGGAAGAAATGAAGAACCCCAGGGTTAGTAGAAGGAAATAAATCTTAAAAATTAGGGCAGAAATAAATGCAAAAGAAACAAAAGAGACCATAGCAAAAATCAACAAAGCCAAAAGCTGGTTCTTTGATAAGATAAATAAAATTGACAAACCATTAGCCAGACTCATCAAGAAACAAAGGGAGAAAAATCAAATCAATAAAATTAGAAATGAAAAGGGAGAGATCACAACAGACAACACAGAAATACAAAGGATCATAAGAGACTTCTATCAGCAATGATATGCCAATAAAATGGACAACGAGGAAGAAATGGACAAATTCTTAGAAAAGTACAACTTTCCAAAACTGAACCAGGAAGAAATAGAAAATCTTAACACACCCATCACAAGCACGGAAATTGAAACTGTAATCAGAAATCTTCCAGCAAACAAAAGCCCAGGTCCAGACGGCTTCACAGCTGAATTCTACCAAAAATTTAGAGAAGAGCTAACACCTATCCTACTCAAACTCTTCCAGAAAATTGCAGAGGAAGGTAAACTTCCAAACTCATTCTATGAGGCCACCATCACCCTAATACCAAAACCTGACAAAGATCCCACAAAAAAAGAAAACTACAGGCCAATATCACTGATGAACATAGATGCAAAAATCCTAAACAAAATTCTTGCAATCAGAATCCAACAACACATTAAAAAGATCATACACCATGACCAAGTGGGCTTTATCCCAGGGATGCAAGGATTCTTCAATATCTGCAAATCAATCAATGTAATACACTACATTAACAAATTGAAAAAAAAAAGCCATATGATTATCTCAGTAGTTGCAGAGAAAGCCTTTGACAAAATTCAACATCCATTTATGATAAAAACTCTCCAGAAAGCAGGAATAGAAGGAACATACCTCAACATAATAAAAGCTATATATGACAAACCCACAGTAAACATTATCCTCAATGGTGAAAAATTCAAAGCATTTCCCCTAAAGTCAGGAACAAGACAAGGGTGCCCACTTTCACCATTACTATTCAACATAGTTTTGGCAACAGCAATCAGAGCAGAAAAAGAAATGAAAGGAATCCAAATTGGAAAAGAAGAAGTAAAACTCTCACTGTTTGCAGATGACATGATCTTTTACATAGAAAACCCTAAAGATTCTACCAGAAAATTACTAGAACTAATCAATGAATATAGTAAAGTTGCAGGATATAAAATCAAGACACAGAAATCCCTTGCATTCCTATACACTAATAATGAGAAAATAGAGAAATTAAGGAAACAATTCTATTCACCATTGCAACGAAAAGAATAAAATCCTTAGGAATATATCTACCTAAAGAAACTAAAGACCTATATATAGAAAACTATAAAACACTAGTGAAAGAAATCAAAGAGGACACTAATAGATGGAGAAATATACCATGTTCATGGATTGGAAGAATCAATATAGTGAAAATGAGTATACTACCTAAAGCAATCTATAGATTGAATGCAATTCCTTTCAAACTACCAACGGTATTTTTCACAGAGCTAGAACTAATAATTTCACAATTTGTATGGAAATACAAAAAACCGCGAATAGGCAAAGCAATCTTGAGAAAGATGAGTGGAACTGGAGGAATCAACCTGCCTGCCATTGGCTCTACTACAAGGCCTCAGTCATCAAAACAGTATGGTACTGGCACAAAAACAGAAATATAGATCAATGGAACAAAATAGAAAACCCAGAGATAAATCGATGCACCTATGGACACCTTATCTTTGACAAAGGAGGTAAGAATATACAATGGATTAAGGACAATCTCTTTAACAATGGTGCTGGAAAAACTGGTCAACCACTTGTAAAAGAATGAAACTAGAACACTTTCAAACACCATACACAAAAATAAACTCAAAATGGATTAAAGATCTAAACATAAGACCAGAAACTATAAAACTCCTAGAGGCGAACATATGCAAAACACTCTCTGACATAAATCACAGCAGGATCTTCTATGACCCACCTCCCAGAATATTGGAAATAAAAGCAAAAATAAACAAATGGGACCTAATTAAACTTAAAAGCTTCTGCATAACAAAGGAGACTCTAAGCAAGGTGAAAAGACAGCTTTCAGAATGTCAGAAAATAATAGCAAATGAAGCAACTGACAAACAACTAATCTCAAAAATATACAAGCAACTCCTGCAGCTCAATTTCAGAAAAATAAACGACCCAATCAAAAAATGGGCCAAAGAACTAAATAGACATTTCTCCAAAGAAGACATACAGATGGCTAACAAACAGATGAAAAGACGCTCAACATCACTCATTATCAGAGAAATGCAAATCAAAACCACAGTGAGCTACCATTTCACGCCAGTCAGAATGGCTGTGATCCAAACGTCTACAAGCAATAAATGCTGGAGAGGGTGTGGAGAAAAGGGAACCCTCTTACACTGTTGGTGGGAATGCAAACTAGTACATCCACTATGGAGAAAGTGTGGAGATTCCTTAAAAAACTGGAAATAGAACTGCCATACGACCCAGCAATCCCATTGCTGGGTATACACTCGGAGGAAACCAGAATCGAAAGAGACACGTGTACCCCAGTGTTCATCACAGCACTGTTTATAATAGCCATGACATGGAAGCAACCTAGATGTCCATGAGCAGATGAATGGATAAGAAAGCTGTGGTATATATACACAATGGAGTATTACTCAGCCATTAAAAAGAATACATTTGAATCAGTTCTAATGAGGTGGATGAAACTGGAGCCTATTATACAGAGTGAAGTAAGCCAGAAAGAAAAACACCAATACAGTATACTAATGCATATATGTGGAATTTAGGAAGATGGTAACAATAACCCTGTATGCAAGACAACAAAAGAGACGCATATGTATAGAACAGTCTTTTGGACTCTGCGGTAGAGGGAAAGGGTGGGATGACTTGGGAGAATGACATTGAAACATGTATAATATCATATATGAAACAAATCGCCAGTCCAAGTTCGATGCATGATACTGGTTGCTTGAGGCTGGTGCACTGGGATGACCCAGAGGGATGGTACAGGGAGGGAAGAGGGAGGGGGGTTCGGTATGGGGAACTCGTGTATACCTGTGGTGGATTCATGTTGATGTATGGCAAAACCAATACAATATTGTAAAGTAATTAACCTCCAATTAAAATAAATAAATTTATATTTAAAAAAGAAAAACAATCATTGTTTAATTTAATTTTATTCTCTAGCTTAATAAAAATTTTCATGACAATTTGCAGATAATAAAAAGTATCCAAGGTTGCAAAAATAAATAAATAAATAAAGCAACCTCTCTACTCAGCACTGTAGTTAATTAGATAGATATTTGATGACCACTCAATGAGTCATTGTAAATGGATTTCTATCTTTTATGAAGTTGAGAATGATAAATTTGTCAGTCCACACTAATTCTGTGATCTGACACTAGCTTTCAACCCAGTAATGATACTTCAACAAAATTTGTATCTCTTATAAATCTTTGTGTTTGTGCTCAGGTGCTCAGTTGTGTCTGCAGTTTTGAGACTCCATGGACTATAGCCTGCCAGGCTTCTCTGTCCATGGGATTATCCCGGCAGGAATACTGGAGTGGGTAGGCATTTCTTCCTCCAGGGCATCTTCCTGACTCAGGGATAAAAAAAGCTCTGCTGTCTCCTGCAGTTCCTGCATTGAAGGAAGATTCTTTATGACGGAGACACCTGGGAAGCCTTCAGTTCAGTTCAGTCCAGTCGCTCAGTCATGTCCGACTCTTTGCAACCCCATGAATCACAGCATGCCAGGCCTCCCTGTACACCACCAACTCCCGGAGTTCACTCAGACTCACGTCCATCGAGTCAGTGATGCCATACAACCTTCTCATCTTCTGTCATCTCCTTTTCCTCCTGCCCCCAATCCCTCCCAGCATCAGAGTCATTTCCAATGAGTCAACACTTCGCATGAGGTGACCAAAGTACTGGAGTTTCAGCTTTAGCATCATTCCTTCCAAAGAAATCCCAGGGCTGATCTCCTTAAGAATGGACTGGTTGGATCTCCTTGCAGTCCAAGGGACTCTCAAGAGTCTTCTCCAACACCACAGTTCAAAAGCATCAATTCTTCAGCGCTCAGCTTTCTTCACAGTCCAACTCTCACATCCATACATGACCACTGGAAAAACCATAGTCTTGACTACACGAACCTTTGTCAGCAAAGTAATGTCTCTGCTTTTCAATATGCTATCTATGTTGGTCATAACTTTCCTTCCAAGGAGTAAGCATCATTTAATTTCATGGCTGCAATAACCATCTGCAGTGATTTTGGAGTCCAAAAAACTAAAGTCTGACACTGTTTCCACTGTTTCCCCATGTATTTCCCAAGAAGTGATGGGACCAGATGCCATGATCTTCGTTTTCTGAATGTTGAGCTTTAGGCCAATTTTTTCACTCTCCTCTTTCACTTTCATAATTTTAATTTTTAATTCAGACTATCTGAACATGGTGTGTGAGTGTGGTTCTATATAGGAATATTTCTGAGTTGAATTGAATTACATTTATTTATCAAATACTTTCAATATTGATATTTATTTATTTTAGTAGGTAATTGTAATGGTCTTTACAGTTGGTGACAATATATGTGTCATTCTTCTTTAGTTGCAAAACAATAACTTAAAGATCAGTTCCTGGCCTAGGATATAGTGGCCTGGCTTCTTCTCCTTAGCAAATGACATTCTGATTCCATTTTTTAAAATTTTCTTGTTATAAATTGTGAATAATATTGTCTTTTTTTTAATTCCATATGAATATTATTCAATGAAAGTGGCTGAACTAAGTGCATTTACCATCTCTATGTACAGGCAAATAATGTAATTGCTTTCATAATTATCATGTTTATCTAATTCTAGAACTTTCATAATAAACAACTACTTTAAGAAGTACTGTGAATTTCATCTTGTTTGAAGTGCCATTATTATAATAAGACTCATAGTTACCACTTAATGTTTATGAAAGTAATATGTTAAAATCATGATTTGCATATGTAAGTTAAACCACAAATAACTATAATAAAGTTTAAATATCAATTCGTTATCCACCTAAATATTTAGTTTGCACAATACTAAATACTCAGACATCATAATAAATTCATGTATTTTCAAATACGTAAATTCATAAAAAATCAATATTTCTTTATTTTTTTTTCTCCCTCTTTTCATAGTGTTGGTCTTCATGTAAACTCAAGAAGGAAGTCAAAATTAAAGATGCATGACAAAGAAAGTTCTCCTCTGCTGTTCAGGTAATTTCAGGAAACAACTGATTTGCTGGCAAAGTCTGCTAATGTGGTGAAATACCCCTGAGGTTTTATTAGCCGCAACTGAGACGCTTTAGAGAATGTGCCAACAAACAGGACATGTGGTTATTTTAAGGTTCCTCCAAAGGTACCACTTAAAAGTCAACAAAGACATTCACTGTAACTGAGCTAGATGGCAGGTCTAAATCTTACATTGTTGCCTCTTTCTTGGTGAACTAACGGCTGCCTGGGGCCTTGGCCATGGACCTATGTCAGGCATGTCATAGGTGAGATTGAAATCGTATAATCACAGACTCTCAGCTTTCAATGGATCTTACAAGTCATAACATCATCTTTCATCCTTATCTTTCCTATATTAATTTGTATCTTTTTCAGCATATATAACATTTAAGAAAGATGGATTCAAGTAAATATCATCAATTTAGAAGTAGAAATATTTTGGAGACTTTTTTTCCTTTTTGATATATATTTAAATTACTGAGAAGAAAAATAATATTAGTTAGAATTATATCATAATAATTAAAGAATTCAAAGTTTCATCCAAATTTGCTACAATTTATATTACAGCCTAAGAAGGTTCTTTGATATTGCACAATTGTTAAAAATATCTCTGTTAAAAATTACACATTACTTAAGGAGATGCCTGTATTCCAATGATAAATTTCTTTAGTGTTCAACATTCCATATTGTTTCTAAATTTTCCACAGCTCTTAATAATTATGTTGGACATATTTGTAAATAACAATTTTTCTCCTTTAAAAATATTTTCCATTAGAGCTTATTTCTAGAAACAGTAGTATGGAACCAAAGAAAAATGAAAAGAGGAATTTCTATTTCTTCAGTTATTTCTAAAATAATGTTATTACATAACTTATGTCCAACTCTTACCTTATGTACACCATACCCTTGTCTGATCTGTTGGTATATCATATATCAGAATAAGAAAATGCAATAAAGCTGTTGCACTTTGTTTCCTCATAACTGCAATTTCCAGTTTTGAAATCAATTTTTATTGGAGTATAGTTGACTTACAATGTTGTGGTTATTTTGTGTAACTAAAAACTAAGCTCTATCCATTTATCTTTTTAAAACTTTTTTATTCTTTATTATTATTATTTTTTACTTTAAAATATTGTATTGGTTTTGCCATACATCAATATGAATCCGCCACGGGTGTACGTGTGTTCCCCATCCTGAACCCCCCTCCCACCTCCCTCCTCATCCCATCCCTCTGGGTCATCATCCCAGTGTACCAGCCCCAAGAACCCTGTCTCATACATCGAACCTAGTCTGGCGATTCATTTCACATATGATAATTTACATGTTTCAATGCCATTCTCCCATATCTTCCCATCCTTGCCCTCTCCCACAGAGTCCAAAAGACTGTTCTATACATCTGTGTCTCTTTTGCTGTCTCGCATACAGGGTTATCGTTACCATCTTTCTAAATTTCATATATATGCATTAGTATACTGTATTAGCGTTTTTCTTTCTGGCTTACTTCATTCTGTATAATAGACTCCAGTTTCATCCACCTTATTAGAACTGATTCAAATGTATTCTTTTTAATGGCTGAGTAATACTCCATTGTGTATATGTACCACAGCTTTCTTATCCATTTGTCTGCTGATGGACATCTAGGTTGCTTCCATGTCCTGGCTATTATAAATACTGCTGCAATGAACATTGGGGTACATGTATCTCTTTCAATTCTGGTTTCCTCAGTGTGTATGCCCAGCAGTGAGATTGCCGGGTCATATGGCAGTTCTATTTTCAGTTTTTTAAAGGAAAGAAATATTTTTGGCAGAATATATTTTATTATATTTATGCTTAGTCTTCCATTTTCTTTTGGAAATTTATGTCCCAAATTTCTCATTGTCTTAGTAATCCAATCGGCTGTAACCAGGATTTATGAAAGATGGATGCTATGGGGAAATTGGAGAAGGCTTGAGAATGCATGCAGCAGACACATGAAAGAGTGGAAAGATTCCTTCGTGGATGGATGCCTTGCTGCTGTTTGGGAATGAAGTTTCCATTCTTAAGGGTATTTAATAGGGGCACTCTTCCTGACTTGTGTGCACAGATGCACATTCATATATCAGGTAAGTGTCCAATAAATATTTTTGAATGAGTAAAATTGTAATAGGTAACTAACTTAACAACAGATTTTATCTGTGCTTGTGTTAGTCTGTGTACATATTAAACGTATAGTTACCTGTCTCTGTACATTACCTTAAAGACTCTTTCTGTTCTCCACATTAAATTTCCATTTTTAGAACTTTGAAAATAAGGATTTCCTCTACTTGAAATATCTTTGTTTACTGAAAACCTGTGCAATAGTTATGTTTTATCCAATTTTTTGGAAGCTGTATGTTAATTGAATACATCTATGTTGAATTCAATGTGAAACATAGTTTTGAAGAATAATAAATATCAATTAACAAACACTATAATTATCTTGAAAGTAAAAACAACCAGTAACATAGTTTTTCCTAAAGGCAATTAAATATTTTCATATTTACCTGATAAGGTCCATCAGAAACTGTTAAACTTTTCAACTTCCCTTTCAAATCTTTATTTTGTCTCTTATAAAGTAGAGAGCAATAATAAACAGAGCAGAAGAAAAGAACACATGAATTTCTCCTAGGTTTATGGTCTGGGGAATCAGGCATATTCTTACCCATATTAAATGACAATTTGCCAAGCTTTCACTCATCATCTAATAGATTTCAGACACTGCAGACATCGTGTCAGGCACCATGGTTAGTGAGAAAACACAATTGAATAGTTTATGTATTTTGGTTGCTACCAGGTGGAGTGTGTCATCAGTGAATTCTGCATATTTCCCAAAACCCTCTGCTTGCAATAAATTTTATTGACCATGTCTTCCTTTCCAGTTAGAGCTGAGGGTTCAAATGTAAATTCTCATGAAAAAATAAGTAACTCTTACCTGTGTGTGGCACCTGTCACCTTACAAGATACAAGATGCACACCTAAGAATTAAATACAAGTTGTAACCTGACAGAGGAGGGCTTAGAAACACGGGGCACTGAGATACTAAGTAGAGGTACATGGAGCTGGAACCAGAATGAGAATCCAGGTCTCATGGAGATAGCCCAGTGTTTTCACAGTAAACTACAGATCATGTGTTGCCCTATAGGTAATTTACAGGTTACAAGTACAAGGTGTCTGAAGAGATGGACAGCATCACGGAGAAAATAAGAAAGACATAAAACAAGTACTGGAGCAAAGTGCCAAGGACATTTCCACAGCTACAGTGACTGCTCTGTCTGTGTTCTAAGAAATTCAGACTATCATGCTATCATGATTAATAGGTACAATTCTCAATTCCTTTGTAGGTAATTCAGGACCCAAGAACATATTGCTTCTTAAATGGAGCTTCTCACATCTCCCAACATGACTAAATTTCTTCTCTTGGGATTCACACAGAATCTACAACTGCAGAAAATACTCTTTGTTGTCCTTTTGCCCATGTTTCTATTCACTGTGCTCGCCAACCTGCTCATCGTCATCACCATCTCCCTCAGCCCCACACTTTCAGTTCCCATGTACTTTTTCTCACTCACTTGTCCTTCATAGATGCCATCTTCACCTCTGTCAGCACCCCGAAATTGATCACCGACCTGCTGTACCAGAGGAGAACCATCTCCAGGGGTGGCTCCCTGACTCATCTCTTTCTAGAGCACTTCCTGGGAGGAGTAGAGGTTATTGTCCTCAGTGTCATGGCCTATGATCGCTACGTGGCCATCTGCAAGCCTCTGCACTACACGACCATCATGTGACAGGGGCTCTGCCAGCTCCTGGTGGTGGTGGCCTGGGTTGGGGGGATCCTGCATGCCACTTTGCAGATTCTTTTCATGGTAGACATGACCTTCTGTGGCTCAAATGTCATTGATCACTTTATATGTGATTTCATCTCATTATTAAAACTTGCCTATACCCACACCTACATGCTTGGAATCATGGTGGCAGCTAACACTGGGGCCATGTGCTTGCTCATTTTTTCCTGCTCCTCATTTCCTACACAGTCATCCTGAGCTCCCTGAAATCACATGGCTCTGAAGGACAGCACAAGGCCCTCTCTACATGTGGCTCACACTTTACAGTAGTGGTTCTCTCTTTGCCCCTTGTATATTCACCTACATGTGTCCTGTGGCCACCTATCCTGTGGACAAGTGGGTGGCTGTATTCTTTGCAGTCCTCACTCCCATGCTAAATCCTATCATTTACACAGTGAGAAACACAGAGGTGAAAATTGCCATGAGAAATTTTCTGAAGAGAAGAGTAACTTAGGCTGTTTGTGAAGCCAAGAAAGAAATGATTTGTATACATAGGGAGGGTTGTACCAGTTGTGAATTATTATAGAAAGTAAGAAATTTTGCTGATTATTGACAGATAAAAAGGCCCAGAAACTATATGTTGAGGCACACTATATGTTGAGGCACCCTAGTGAGGCACATTTTAGGCATTTTGTTAACTTTTAATGTACTATTTGAAAACTTCAAGGTTCATGTTTATAACTTCAGATTAGGCAATGGAAACAACTATAAACCCCAGGTTTGATGATTGTAGAGTATGTTTTTCTTCACTGTCCTACATCTGCTTCACTAAATTCTTCATATATGTCTTTTGGATGAAATTGGCTTTTCTTTAGGATATTGATCTAAGAACTTTGTCTATTTTTGTTTAAAGTAAATTAGGAATAGAAATTCTTTGCCAGATGCACTGGGAAGTAATAGTTAAGTGAAAGAATCAGAGCTATTATTTTTTTTGTACTATGAATAATCATAAAAGCAAGAGTCAACTGCATAGAGAGGAAAGAATAATTCACAATCTGAATGTTTTCTTGGCACAAGGAATAAGCCATAGATTTTTGAAATTATTCTTCATTTCCTCCATTTTTAAATATCCTTATGGCTCATCTACTTTTTTTAATATATGAAAAATCTTTGATAGCAAGAATTGAGAGTCATTTGATACAAGGGTTGCCATCTTTTATTATGTCTCAACAAAAAAACATGATTATGTTTCAAAGTTACTGCTCTGGAGAACCTTGAAAATAAGAAATTCATCTACTTTAAATATCCTTGTGTACTGAAAACCTGTGTAAAAAGTTTGTTTGTGTGTTTTTGTTATTTTTAACCCAGGTCTCTGAAGCTGTTACATAAATTTACATTAAATTAGCACTTCATTATCTACAGCATATTCACTTCAGTTGATTTATCCATTTACTAAACTGTTAGCTTCACTAACAGGTATACAGATTTTATTGTCATTGTTTAGTCCCTAATTTGTGTCAGGCTCTTTGCAAATCATCTGTCTATGGGATTTTTAGGCAAAAATACTGGAATGGGTTGCCATTTCTTTCTCCAGGTGATCTTCCCTATCCAGGAATTGAGCCCATGTCTCCAGCATTGGCAAGTGTTTTTTGTTTGTCTGTTTGTTTTTAATTCACCAGGGAGGCAATACTAGTTTTACAAAGAAGCAAATTAAAGCCAAAGTGGATTACTAATTTACTTGCCTGGCCTGATACATGTTTACCCCATTAGTGTGTCAGGAACTATTACTGAAATTCAGCTCTCTCTAAAATATTTCAGCTAGAAACTTCCCATTCAAGTCTTAAAACTCAGTTTTACTTTCTTTCAAGTAAACAGAGTTGTCTGTGGTATGTTTAGGTCTACTAATGAGAAAATCATCTGCTGTCTAAATGATTCACTTTATCCTTCAAGAAGATGGTGTCAAATGCTATAGCCTTGTCTCAAATGTAGGAATACATTTCAGCACTACAAGATTCTTATTCTTTTTGAAAGTTCAATTTACTTCAATTATAAAAATGTATAATATCATATATGAAATGAGTCGCCAGTCCAGGTTCTATGCACGATACTGGATGCTTGGGGCTGGTGCACTGGGATGACCCAGAGGGATGGTACGGGGAGGGAGGAGGGAGGAGGGTTCAGGATGGGGAACACATGTATACCTGTGGTGGATTCATTTTTATATATGGCAAAACCAATAAAATATTGTAAAGTTAAAAAATAAAATAAAATAATAGAAAAAATGTCCAACATTACTACGGTAATGGAATTTTTTTTAAGCAAAAATCTTCACATTTCTTTTATTTTTTTTATTTTTTTATACGATTTTTTAAATTTTATTTTATTTAACTTTACAATATTGTATTGGTTTTGCCATATATCAAAATGAATCTGCCACAGGTATACATGTGTTCCCCATCCTGAACGCTCCTCCCTCCTCCCTCCCCATACCATCCCTCTGGGTTGTCCCATGGAGTATTACTCAGCCATTAAAAAGAATATATTTGAATCAGTTCTAATGAGGTGGATGAAACTGGAGCCTATTATACAGAGTGAAGTAAGCCAGAAAGGAAAACACCAGTACAGTATACTAAAACATATATATGGAATTTAGAAAGATGATAACAATAACCCTGTATATGAGACAGCAAAAGAGCCACTGATGTATAGAACAATCTTTTGGACTCTGGGAGAGGGAGAGGGTGGGATGATTTGGGAGAATGGCATTGAAATATGTATAATATCACATTTATTTTCTATTAATGAAAACAAATACTAACATTGGTCTTCACAAAGCAAAGAGTCTAAGGTGAATTTTCAAAAATGAGGGGACACCTGTAATGATTCTCTATACCCATGGAAAATACCAGGTCATCCTACTTACTACAACACTGTTGATAAATCAGAGCTTCTCTGAATAAGATACTCCAACTCATGGTTTCTTCTCACAAATGTCACCTTCTCAAGTTCAGTGGTCAACTGGAGCTCTTTCTTTCATAATTTGACCACACAGCAATGTCCGAGCATGGTACTAGTCTGACTGTGTTTACTAAATGATGCAAGGCTGTCTCCACGAGGCGAGAATATACCATGAAGAAAAGAGTGTCTCTTAAACAGCATCTCTTATGCCATATACAAAATAAACTCTAAATGGATTAAAGACCTAAATGTAACAGCGGATACTGTAAAACTTCTGTAGGAAAACTCAGGTAGAATACTCTGACACAAACAGCGGCAACACTTTTTTTGGAACCATCTCTTAAATCTGACTTTGTTTTATGGCTATAAAGAGTAGAAAGCTTTTTGTAATCCAAATTAGAGCCTGGTTGTTTCCAAATTTCTCTTCTTTTTTTGGCAGGATTTGAATCCCATTTATTGTCCCAAAAGAAAAGCATTTGTAGGAATTTCCACTAAGTCTTTTCTGTGTAGTTTTTAGAATTGGCCCATATCTTTAGTGAAAAGAGCACCTAAAATTCAGGGTTTAGTTCCTGGCTTTTCAAAATATTGGTTCCACAAAACACTGAGTATTTGGTATTTCTCTAATGCTTTAAAACACATACATTTTATATCTTCTTTGCTCTTCTGGTATATCACATTGAAATACTTATTGCAAGACCACCATTCATTCTTCTCTAGGTCACAAATACTATCACTTCATTTCAAGTTTGAGAATAGTTGTGGCTTATATGGAATTACTACGAATTATTACATATTTTTAGGCCCTATGTCAGCTATGTATTGAAAACATATTGAACATACAAATTTTGTTCCTGGGCTTTTGAAGATACCACAAATCTAGTGACTTATTTTACTTCATTCAGATAAGCAGAAAAAATGAGTTGTTCCTTGCATTCAGGTGGAAGGGTTATAGAGACTTTTACCTGTAAGCATTTTAGTTCTCTATCAATGAGTCATAATTTAGTCTACAGAACAGAGATTAGCTCAAGATTGTGGAGCAGAGGAAGTGAGTTCACCCCTTCTCATGTAAACAATAAAATCACAGCCAGCAGCTGAACAACCATATACCACCCTCCCCCCAAAAAAATGCTGGAACCTACCAAAATAGATACCCTACATCCAAAGGCAAAGAAGAAGCCACAATAAGATTGTAGGAGAAGCACAGTCATGATTAAATCAAATTCTATACCCACCTGGTGGGCAACCTACAAATTAGAAAGCAATTTTACTACAGAATTTCTGCCACAAGGAGTGAAAATCTTGAGCCCTCTGTCAGGCTCACCAGGCTGGATGTCCAGCACAAGAGTAGGAGCCCCTAGAGGATCTGTCTTTGAAGGCAAGCAGTGTTTAATCACAGAAATTCCACAATGACGAAGGTAGCAGAAACCACACTCTTGGAGGGTACACACATGGTTGTGTACATATTAAGATTTGGGGAGAAAAAGAAACAATGGCATTCCAAGAGACGGGGCCAGACCTACTTTCTAGTATTGAAAACTGCAGAAGCAGAGTATTTCTTCAGCTCATGGTAGGGACAAAGATGATGGCAGTGGCAAATCTGGAGACCACTCATTGGTATGAACCTTTCTGGAAGCCACCATTAGACCCACTCTCCACCTATAGACTCCTTTGCTGGATACCTCAAGAAAGCAACCAACAGGATGGGAATACAGATCCACTCAATATCAGACAGGCTTCTCATAGAAGTCCAGAGCACAACCCTGTCCACCAGAGTGAAAAGACCCAGCTCACCCATCAGTATACAAGAACCAGTCCCTCCCATCAGGAAGCCTACATAAGCCACTTAAGACAGCCTCATCCACCCGAAGGCAAAGGGGCAGAAATAAGAACTACAGACTGCAGCCTGTGGAACTGAAACAAAATTCACAGAAAGTTAGAGAGCATGAGAGCACATGGCCCAGATGAAAGAACAAGATGAAATCCAAAAATAACAACTAATTCAGTTCAGTTGCTTAGGTATGTCTGACCCTATGCGACCCCATGAACTGCAGCATACCAGGCCTCCCTGTCTATCACCAACTCCCAGAGTCCACCCAAATCCATGCCCATTGAGTTGGTGATGCCATTGAACCATCTTATCCTCTGCCGTCCTCTTCTCCTTCTGCCCGCAAGCTTTCCCAGCATCAGGGTCTTTTCAAATGAGTCAGCTCTTCGCATCAGGTGGCCAAAGTATTGCAGTTTCAGCTTCAACATCAGTCCTTCCAAGGAACACCCAGGACTGATCTCCTTCAGAATGGACTGGTTGGATCGCCTTGCAGACCAAGGAACTCTCAAAGATCTTCTGCAACACCACAGTTCAAAAGCATCACTTCTTAGGTGCTCAGCTTTCTTTATACTCCAACTCTTATATCCATACATGACCACTGGAAAAAACATAGCCTTTACTAGATGGGCCTTTGTTGACAAAGTAATATCTCTGCTTTTTAATATGCTATCTATCTTGGTCATAACTTTCCTTCCAAGGAGTAAGGGTCTTTTAATTTCATGGCTGCAGTCACCATCTGCAATGATTTTGGAGCCCCCAAAAATAAAGTCAGCCACTGTTTCCCCATCTATCTACCATGAAGTGATGGGACCGGATGCCATGATCTTAGTTTTCTGAATGTTGAGTTTTAAGCCAAATTTTTCATTCTCCTCTTTCATTTTCATCAAGAGGCTTTTTAGCTTCTCCTCACTTTCAGCCATAAGGGTGGTGTCATCTGCATATCTGAGGTTATTGATATTTCTCTGGGCAATCTTGATTCTAGCTTGTGCTTCTTCCAGCACAGCATTTCTCATGATGTACTCTGCATATAAGTTAAATAAGCAGGGTGACAATATACAGCCTTGACATACTCCTTTTCCTCTTTGAAACCAGTCTGTTGTTCCAAATCCAGTTCTAACTGTTGCTTCCTGACCTGCATACAGGTTTCTCAAGAGGCAGGTCAGATGGTCTGGTATTCCCATCTCTTTAAGAACTTTCCACAGTTTATTGTGATCCACACAGTCAAAGGCTTTGGCATAGTCAATAAAGCAGAAATAGATGTTTTTCTGGAACTCTCTTGCTGTTTGATGATCCAGCAGATGTTGGCAATTTGGTCTCTGGTTCCTCTGCCTTTTCTAAAACCAGCTTGAACATCTGGAAATTCATGGTTCATGTATTGTTGAAGCCTGGCTTGGAGAATTTTGAGCATTACTTTACTAGCATGTGTGATGAGTGCAATTGTGCAGTAGTTTGAGCATTCTTTGCCATTGCCTCTCTTTGGGATTGGAATGAAAATCGATGTTTTCCAGTCCTGTGGTCACTGCTGAGTTTTCCAGATTTGCTGGCATATTTACTGCAGCACTTTCACAACATCATCTTTTAGGATTTTAAATAGCTCAACTGGAATTCCATCACCTGTACTGACTTTGTTCATAGCGATGCTTTCTAAGGCCCACTTGACTTCACTTTCCAGTATGTCTGGCTCTAGATGAGTGATCACACCACCGAGATTATCTGGATTGTGCAGATATCTGCACAGTTCTTCTGTACCACCTCTTCTTAACATCTTCTGCTTCTGTTAGGTCCAAACATTTCTGTCCTTTATTGAGCCCATCTTAGTATGAAATATTCCCTTTGTATCTCTAATTTTCTTGAAGAGATCTCTAGTCTTTCCCATTCTATTGTTTTCCTCTATTTCTTTGCATTGATCGCTAAGAAAATCTTTCTTATCTCTCCTTGCTATTTTTTGGAACTCTGCATTCAAATCGGTATATGTTTCCTTTTCTCCTTTGCTTTTCACTTCTCTTCTTTTCATGGCTATTTGTAAGGCCTCCTCATACAGCCATTTTGCCACTAAGTGCAGTGGAAATACGCAATTTATTGAAAAAATAAATCGTAGCAATGGTAGGGAAAGTGATCCTACATCTCAGAAAGAGAATGGAGGCATGAATTGAGAAGCCTGCAAGAAATATTTAATAAAGACATACAAGAACTAAAGAACAAAGAAACAGAGATGAACAATAACTGAAATGGCAAATATCTTAGAAGGAATCAATACCAGAATAATTGAGGCAGAATAGATAAATAACCTGGAAGACAGAATAGTGGAAATTAGTGCCATAAAATAAAGAAAAAAAAAAACTGAGAATAAATCAAGACAGTCTAAGAAACATCTGGGACAACATTAAATGCACCAACATTTGCATTATAAGAGTCTCAGAAGAAGAGGACCTGAGAAAATGTTTGGAGAGATAATAACAACAATCTTTCCAAATATGTGAAAGAAATTTGAGTTGTTTTCACCTGTTGGCTGTTGTGAGTAATGCTGCTATTAACCCTGGTATCAAAGAAGGCAATGGCACCCCACTGCAGTACTCTTGCCTGGAAAATCCCATGGATGGAGGAGCCTGGTAGGCTGCAGTCCGTGGGGTCGCTAGGAGTCGGACACGACTGAGCAACTTCACTTTCACTTTTCACTTGCATGCATTGGAAAAGGAAATGGCAACCCACTCCAGTGTTCTTGCCTGGAGAATCCCTGGGACGGGGGAGCCTGGTGGGCTGCCGTCCTGGGGTAGCAGAGTTGGACATGGCTGAAGTAACTTAGCAGCAGCAGCAGCAACCCTGGTATATAAATATCTGTTAAAGATCTCTGCTTCTATTCTTCTGTGTATAAAATACCAAGAGTATAGTTATATTTAACTAACATCTCCTTTTTACAAAGGGAATTTCAAAAGTTACAATAATTATTATTAAATATATCTATTGTTCGGACAGACCCAAAAGATAGCAATGAAAATAGTGTAAAGCCAACTATAAACACCTAAGTGTTGTAAGTGGTCAACAGATCAGAAGGTTGAACTCTTTATACTGGACATTATCTCTTGAATGTTGAGGCAACAACTATGAACTGTGATTATTTATTTTCCATTACAAATGCACATATGTCTTCCTTATTGTGAGTGCAGATATTTAATTATATTTATTTGCTATTTTAAGCAGCTGTTTAACAGGAAACTCTTCTCAGCCGGAAGCCTTTTCCTTGTCACTATATCAAAGTTACAGCATAAGTAACCTTTAACCAAACACCCCATGCTTTACTCATTTTCAGCCCAAGCATACATTTCAAATATTTTAGCTTATAACAACAGCTTGGCTAACTGGTTGGTTCTTTCTGTAGATCAAAAAAGTTAGAAATGAAAAATAAGTAACAGATTATCAGATTTCTTTCCTAGGTTCCTTTTCAATAATTTCATAGTCAAACTGTGTGACCAAACTGTGAACAAGGTAACACCTACAAGAAGTCAGCAAGCCTGCATGCAGTGGGGGGTGTCAAGGAATCTGACTCTCTATCTCAATAATTAACTGATATTTCTTCCCTTCTTCCATTCAAAATGTTCATGGTTCAGCAGAATCTTTGGAGGTGGTTTTTGCCAACATGAAATCCATCATTTCTGTAGATTGCTGGCATTGTGGTTTAAGGCAGCTCTCCTATTTACCAAGTTTTATGTGTATTGATTTTTTTTTAAGTGACAAACAGCTTGGTCTGATTTAGGAACGATATTCTGTTTCTGACTACCCTTCTATATCACTATGATGATGTAAATATATAAAATCTATTTATCTACTATTTTATTTCTTAGCTGTTTATTTTGTTCAATTAACATATTTATCCATGAACCAATAGCATAGTGTTAAAATTACTGCAGTGTTTCAGATACCATTGCCATATAAAAATCACTCCCAAATTTAGTGGTTTTAAAAAACTGACTATCACTTTACTATTTCAGGTAATGATGATAGATCAAGAATTTGATTAATTCAGTTGGGTACTTAAGTTCAACATCTCTCATAAGCTTGCAGTCAGAAACTGCCTGAGGCTTCAGTCATGGAATCAGTTTCCTCACTCATATACCTATACAGGCTGGGAAGCCTTGAACAGTGGCAATTGAAACAGGCAGGACTCCATGAGATCATAGGGTGAAGCCTCATCCAATAGAACTGGTGTCCTAGTGAGATATGGAACATAAACCAGAGTCCACATGTTTGCTCAGAGGAAAGGCCCTGAGAGAATGGAGTGAGAAGGAGGCTGTCTGTAAGTGGGAAGAGAGGCCTTACCAGAAACCCACCCTGCTGTTACATTAATCTTGGACATCCAGCCTCGAGAACTGTGGAAAAAATGAATGACTTGTATTTAAGCTATGCAATCTGCATTATTTTGTTATGGAAGCCCAAGTCAATTAATATATGGTGGTATTGATAATGGATGGTGATGATAAAATACAGGTTGACTTTACTCAATAGAGGTCTGAATTGAATGACCAAGTTTCATTTTAGAAAAGAAAAAACATATTTCCTCATCCAATTGCCAGAAATAGATAATTTCCAATCCAGAGATTCTTTGACTAAAGAAGCTATCAGATATTTTTGAGTTATACCTGTCAGCACAAATAGGTGGTACAAATCTTCAACCTAATCTTTCTCTGAGAGATCTGTGACCATTTACTAAGGTAACTATACTCTAGCAAATAGAAATGCTCAAATCTTTCTGGAGATTACCTGAAATAGATTCTAACCCCCAGTCCTGGGTGGCATATTGCCACATCCTTCACTGGTCAGAAAGCTGATGGATAGTTGTTGACCTGAAACATATAGGATGCCAAATATTTCTCTAGCAAGTGCGAGTTAATTTGGGATCAGCAAGAATTGCAGTTTAGGGCCTGTACCCACGTGCAATTTCCCCACAGGCAAGGAAAGGTAAATGCTTTTATAGAAGGGAAAACAAAGTTGAGGGGGCACTAGTAAATAAAAAACACATGACGTTTCATTGGCTGAGACATTGCCAGGAAGAAAAAGAGTCTTTCTTCTTCTTGTTGAGCTCTGCTATGCTGCTATGCCTTCTGGTCTGCCAACTCTATTTCACTGGCTTTCTGTTTATTAATTTCTACAAGGCGAGAGAATACTCAATGCTCTCCTAGTGGGCCAGTTCTACATATCTAGTGAGCTATGTGTATTCTACAGAGGGCAAGCACTTCCATATCCGTTCCCTGATGGTGTAGAGAACTGAATAGAAGTATTTGAAATGAATCTATCTTTCCAAAATAATGAGCAAAAAGCACCGCATTTTTGTGCTACCAAGGATATTTGACAGATGCAGGAAGTTCTCTAGTCTTACTATTACAACTTAGTTTACTTTTGTGGGTTAAGAACAAAGTGAAGACACAGGCTAAACCGGTGTGGAAAAGGGAAGCTTAAAAAAACACTGTATAATAAGTCCTTACTTTGTGTATTTTCTATTTACATGAGAAAATCTTACAGTACTGAGTCAAAGGATGTATTTGGTTATGAGCTCTCAACATTCTTATTTCCCTAGGCAGTTCTCACTTGGGAAACAATGAAGCTCATTGAAATAATTACATGAAGAATTACACAAAGAAAACCATGTCTTTTGCTGAAACTACCTTATTTCAAGTGAGAATAGTGGCTAATCCCATAGGGAATAGATAAAACAAGTTGGCATTTAGAAAACCTGGATTCTTATCTTTAATCTGATAGTATCCAAATATGCACTTTTAGATATGACCCTTTCCTGCCCTGGGTTTCAGATTCTTTGTAAGCACATGAAAAAAGTGAATTAGATACTTTCTAATAAACTCCTAATTCTCAATGACTAATATTTCATTAATTGCTTATTTATTTGTGGACCTAATGCTGGTCTCTATACACTTGAATTCTCAAAATCCTTATTTATAATACAATATGAAATCCATGATAATTCTTCAGTTTATGGTGAAACATGTCCAACATTTCCCAGAAGCTTCTGATTTTGGAGAGCTCTTAAATTCAGCTTGGAACTGAAACAGCAGAAGCATGCTTTTAATTCTATTACTTACTGATTACCTCATCCTGAACAAGTGAAATAAATATTCCAATTCTCAGCTTTTCTATCTATGAGTTAGGAATTATGCATTTATCTCTGAGTTATTTTCAAATTAAGTATGAGTGATGATTACAAAAAATAAATGCTCAATGTAGGACAATTTTCTTTTTCTTTTTTTTTTTAAGGTAATTTATTTTTTTTTTAATTTTATTTTATTTTTAAACTTTACATAATTGTATTAGTTTTGCCAAATATCAAAATGAATCCATCACAGGTATACATGTGCTCCCCATCCTGAACCCTCCTCCCTCCTCCCTCCCCATACCATCCCTCTGGGTCGTCCCAGTGCACTAGCCCCAAGCATCCAGTATCGTGCATTGAACCTGGACAATTTTCTAAAAAAAAGATATTTAAGGCAGATGATTTATGGGCAGGGTTGATTACATGTTATTTAACTGACTAAATAAATAAATATAATAATACATGTATAATTAGAAAGTTTCCTGAGAGAGAAGATGGACAATTCTCAGTGGAAGAAGTTGACATCTTTGAAATTCCCAAGGGTTTTTTGAATTCATTTTTTAATGTTTCCACAAATTAGGCTGAGAAATAGTCTTCTGAAAGCCTTTGTTGAAAGATGAATGTTAAAGAAGTCTCCTGCTAAATATTTGGTGAGTTCTTACATGGGAGGTAATGTGGGCTCAAGATCAAGATCAAGACTTGAGATCAGAGAGTTTTGAAATGTATTTTAAGGGTTGCTCCTCAGTAATTACATGTCCTAGAGTACAAGGCTGAACTTCTCCATGTTTCAGTTTTTCTATCTTCCAACCACGTATAATGTTCTCAAAAAAATCTTAAATAGGATAATTTATAAAATTCTTCACACAGTGCCTAGCATATATGAAGCAATATTAGGTTTTGATCATTACTTATATTAATAATTGCTAACATTCAGGAAGAACTTTGTAATTTACCCAATAATAACATCTCTCAAGAGGAAAATAGGCTTCATTTCCTTAGTCCTTTATCATCTCAGAGCTTGTAATATTTTGGATACCATGGAAATATACACAGAGATGAGAAAGAGTTGTTGGACCATTTTATTTCAAAGCAAGCTTTGAAGGAGATCTCTACAAACTGGCTATATAGAAATGAATGAAAAAGAAAATAAACCAGAAAATATATGGTGAAAAATATATTTTATATATATATATTTTTTGTGGTATATATATTTTACCACAAGGTAAAAATACATAGACTTTTATGAGTATTTTAGTTTATTTCTCTAAAATGTCATTATTATTGCTGAAAAAATTTGCATGTAAGTGTTGCTGGTAAGGTTTTGCTGCTAAGTCTCTTCAGTTGTGTCTGACTCTATGTGACCCCATAGATGGCAGCCCACCAGGCTCCCCTGTCCCTGGGATTTTCCAGGCAAGAACACTGGAGTGGGTTGCCATTTCCTTCTCCAAGTAAGGTTTTACTTGGGGCTAAATGAGGACTGCAGCCAAGGAGACAATGTTTCAGAGAGACCTGAGAAACTGCTCTGAGGAAGCAAGGGGAGGAGCCAGGCTCTCTAGGAGCTTTGCAACAAATGGCAGGTAGTTGGGATCATCAAAAGATTACTGTTAACTAAAGAAACAAGATATGTTACGGAATTTAGATCTGTCCTATATATGGGAAGGTGCAAGAGTCTGGATTCACTGAAATTACTCCTGTGATACACACCTCAGCTATCTGGGTCCAGTTATCTTGTTTTCACATCAGGAGCTTCTTTTACCTTAGGGAGTGGCTTGTCCTCTGAGGGTCCTAAAACGGTAGGCATTCTTTTCTTCCAGAATTTCATCAGGGCTCTCGTACTCACATGCTTGTTATTCAGCCTCTCAGTCCTGTCTGACTCTTTGTGACCCCATGGACTGCAGTATGCTCAGCCTACCTGTCCTTCACTATCTTCTGGTGTTTGCTCAGACTCATATCCACTGAGTTGGTGATGCTATCCAACCATCTCATTCTCTGTCGTCCCCTTCTCCTTCTACCCTCAGTCTTTCCCAGCATCAGGGGTTTTTCCATTGAGTCAGCTCTTCACATCAGGTGGCCAAAGTGTTAGAGCTTCAGCTTAAGCATCAGTCTTTATGATAAATATTAAGGATTGACTTCCTTTAGGGTTGATAGGTTGATCTCCTTGCAGTCCAAGAAATTCCCAAGAGTCTTCTCCAACACCACTGTGAAAAAGCATTAATTTTTCACTGCTTAGCCTTCTTAATGGTCCAACTCTCACATCTGTACACAACTACTGGAAAAACCATGGCTTTGACTATATGAATCATTGTCAATAAAGTGATATCTCTGTTTTTTAATACACTGTCTAGGTTTGTCTCAGCTTGTCTTCCAGGAGAAGCCATCTTTTAATTTTGTGGCTGTAGTTAATGACTACGGTGATTTTGGAGCCAAAGAAAATAAAGTCTGCCACTGTTTCCAGTTCTCCCCATCTATCTGCCATGAAGTGAAGGGACTGGATGCCATGATCTTAGTTTTTGGAATGCTGAGTTTTAAGCCAGCTTTATCACTCTCCTTTTTCACATTCATCAAGAGGCTTTTTAGTTCCTCTTCACTTTGCTTTCTCCCATTAGAGTGTTATCATCTGCATATCTGAGGTTGTTGATATTTCTCCTGGCAATCTTGATTTCAGCTTGTGATTCATCCAGTCTGGCATTTCATATGATGTACTTTGCATAGAATTTAAATAAGCAGGGTGACAATATACAGCCTTTTCATAGTTCTTTCCCAATTTTGAGCCAGTCCATTTTTACATATCTGGTTCTAACTGTTGCTTTTTGACCTGCATACAGGTTTCTAAGGAGGCAGGTCACATGGTCTGGTATTCCCATCTCTTCTAGAATTTCCCACAGTTTGTTGTGATCCACACAGTCAAAGGCTTTCATGTAATCCATAAAACAGAAGTAGATGCTTTTCTGATTATTCCCTTGCTTTCTCTATGATCCAACAGATGTTGGCAATTTGATCTCCAGTTCCTCTGTCTTTTCTAAATCCAGCTTGTATATCTGGAAGTTCTTGGTTCATGTACTTCTGAAGCCATCCTGAAGGATTTTGAGTGTTACCTTGCTAGCATGTGAAATGAGGACAACTGTATGGTACCTTGAGCACTATTTGCCATTACTTTTCTTTGGAATTGGAATGAAAGCTGACCTTCTCTGTCTCACATTGGAGGGCTGCAATTGCTGAGGGCTGTGACACCCTTGTTTCCTGATATGGCAGAAAATTTTCCATTTCTCATTATAATATCCAGAGGAAAAAGACTTTTTTGAAAAGTGAAATCAGTGTTTCATAAAACACGAAAAGAACACATAACAGAAATTTTATTTAGCTCATTGAGTAATGAGAGAATTAGTAGGATATAACCACAGTCAAAAGGAAAATTCAGCATACCATTTTGAACATTGCTCAATCAGAGATATGTAATGACTTTATAAATAAATGCAAGATTTGTTTGATCTCTAATGATCAGGGAAATCAATCAAACTTGCATCTGACAATATTTGTATATCTATGGAAAATAATTACTTCCATTCTTGTCAGTTGTCTGTTACCTTAATAACTGTAAAATAACTTACAGTCAGTAAAAGATACAATCCCATATAATTATGATTCCAAAGAGAATGCTACTGATAACACACACATTTTTATTTTTGTTACATATTAGTCTTTCACACTTCACTTTCACTTTTCACTTTCGTGCGTTGGAGAAGGAAATGACAACCCACTCCAGTGTTCTTGTCTGGAGAATCCCAGGGACGGGGGAACCTGGTGGGCTGCCGTCTATGGGGTCGCACAGAGTCAGACATGACTGAAGCAACTTAGCAGCAGCAGCAGTCTTTCACAATGTATTTTCTGAAAAAGTTAAATTTATTTATCAGCTTTATATAAAACAGGGACTGATGCCTTATGAATAAAATAGATTTATACAGAGAAAAATGTTTCACACATATTTTTGCACTTAAAAAAACATAAAATTTCCACATCCTTTGGAGTTTAACAAGAAACAACATACATAAAATGGGAGATTAAAACAAGTTGAACATATTGACTTTTCAAGGTATGGAGGGAGTTGAGGAAAATTAATAAGATGATAAAGTACCACCTGGACTAGTAATAGCAAGAAGCATCACTATAATAGGACCTGGAGAGCATGGAAGACAGAGATCTCAGGAACCCAGAAGGTCCATCCAAATGTATGCAGCCTTGGTTAAAGTCACCCAGCGTTGACAAACCGCAATTGGGAACCCAGACAGTGAACACCATGACATTTCTTCTTTTATTCTCCCCTGCGCTTCTTGGCCAGAAGGTAGGGGAGATGGTTGGTGCAGACGAGGGAAGAAAACTGCTCAGGGTGGAGAGAGTGAGAGATCTCACTGGGTGAAAGGAGTTTATCATTCCAACCGTTTTTCAGTTTTGTTGTTGTTGTTGTTAAGACAGTAGGTACTATTTTTGCAGTTGGCTTGACCAAAGAAAACACAAAACAAAAGCCAGATGAGAGTCTTCCAATGCATTTATTCACTTACTTTTGTGGAACACCCGTGTATCAGACACTGAACCAAGTAATGGCGGTGAAGAGGTGAAGAGACACCTCATTTTGATATTTGGCAAAACTAATACAATTATGTAAAGTTTAAAAATAAAATAAAATTAAAAAAAAAAAAGAGGTGAAGAGACAAATGCAGACACTTTATTTTAGATTAATGGAAGTGGTTTTAAATGAAAGAGGGGATATATTATATTTAATCTATGTATCATCAGTGTACAGAACCAGAACCAATAATTGTACCAGTATATTTTTAACATTTAATAATATTTTTAACTTTCCTTATTGACTGAGAAGCAATAATATTTAATGCCTGGTAGCTCCCTCTGCCTGGATGTCCTCCAACAAAAACTCAAGGACCACTTGTCAGAAGGTGTGCAAGAAGGTTTTGAGCATCCTTGTAATAAAGTAAATTAAACAGCTTCAAAATGTTACTTTCATTATAAAACAGAAAATGTAACATGTTTCTTCTCCTGCACTATGGAAAAAAAAAAAAAAAAGCTTCTATTATTAAAGCATTTTGGACTTACCTGAAAGCCTAAAATGTTAACTTTTCATCACATTGCTATGGATAATGTTGTTTTTGCAGGTTAATTCTCCACTTCTAAATTCATCTTCAGAATTACAATAAAAGAAAACGATGAATGTAACTGAATTCATTCTAATGGGACTTACACAGAATCCTCAGAATGCAGAGAATTCTATTTTTGCTGTAACTTATCACTTACATTGTGACTGTCACTGGCAACCTGTTCATTGTGGTTACTATAATCTGCAGCCAGACTTTGGACTCCCCGATGTATTTCTTCCTGGCCTTCTTGTCCTTCATAGATGCCTGCTATTCCTCATTCATAATTCCTAGCCGATTTGCTCTCTGAATCAAAGTCTGTCTCCTTCAGTGCCTGCATGATACAGCTCTTCATTGAACATATCTTGGGAGCTTCAGAGATTGTCCTCCTTATGGTCATGGCCTTTGACCGCTATGTGGCCATCTGCAGACCCCTGCACTATGTGACCATCATGGATCACCGCACATGCTGCCTCCTGGTGGGGGTTTCTTGGACAATGGGTTTTCTCCACTCAATTGGACAGATCCTAGTCACTTTCAGGCTCCCGTTCTGTGGTCCCAACATAATGGATCACTTCACGTGTGATATATTCCCCTTGATACAACTTGCCTGCACTGACACTTTCCTTGCTGGTCTCTTGGTTGCTGTCAATGGTGGGGTAATCCCTATGATTACTTTTGTAATGTTGTTGGTATCCTATGTGTTCATCCTTTGCTCCATGAGGACTCACAGCTCTGCAGGGAGGAAAAGAGCCCTATCTACCTGTAGCTCCCACATCACAGTTATTGTCTTCTTCTTTGTGTCCTGTATATTTATGTATCTGCGACCAGTAGCTACCTTTCCCATGGATAAAGCTATAGCAGTATTCTATACTCTTATTACCCCCATGTTAAACCCTGTTATCTACACAGCAAGGAATACAGAGGTCAAAAATGCCATTAGAATGCTATTAAACAGGAATGCAACTTCAGAAAATAAATGACTCAACATGAATATTTTATTTCTATCTTGACTTTTACAAAAGCCCTTCTTATACCTCTAACCTGACACTTATACACTTGTGCAAGGTATTATTACAATTATTCCCATTTCACAGATGGAGAACAATGAACTTCAAGAAAGTTAAATAAACCAACCAATATCAGAGACAGAACTAGTATTCAGACCTCAATATGTGTAAATTCAAATTTGACAGTATTTCAACTATTTCAGAAGATATCAGAGAAAAGACAGAATTTCATCAGAACCAAGTCTCTTGATTTTTAGTGATTGAAAATTTACCTTTCTAATTACACTCTGATATGATTTACATGCATGTAAAAGCAATTGGTACTCAGAAAACTGTTTGGCCTACTGGTATCTAGAATGGTACAGAATATAAAACAGAAAGAAGATATGTCCCAATACTCCTTTGACACATACTTAATATATCTAATATTTAAAATTATATTTGATTTCTTGTTCTTTTGATAAAAGTTTTCAGTTATTATACAAATTTAATTTAGTATTTAAACTAATGTGAAAATTTTAAACTGTTCTCAAATGGTTCTCAACAGAATTATAAATTGAAATTTAGAGCTTTCATTTGAGAGGGAAAAAACTGGGGATCTGAAAGCTTAAATCTTTAGGTCATAGAATATACAAATCAGCTCTTAATCCAAATACTTTTATTCCACATCCTGTGATTTTTACTTTACACAGGATTCCTTAGGGCTAATATTTGATTACTGTATGATATAAAAATAGTTGTAATTATATGCCATAGGAAGTGAAACATGTTAACAATTATTAGTAACAATTAAATGCAGTTTTTTTTTTCAAAGACACACAATAAAACATATTTGTAGAACAATTTCACTACTACAGAGTTGGCTTTATACTTAGGTTCCTTGAATCTGGAATCCTCTTTGAAAACTGGTTTAATAGATCATTCATAAGGGATATATAGAAACAAAGCCAAAGTTATTATTTCATAGTTGATCAAAGTATTTCTCACCTAAGAAACTTACCTCACTTGTAAGACTGCTGTCAATTAATTTTGGATCTTTTCAAAAATGAAGCATTCTATCAAAATACAAATGTGTCTATATGTCATAGACAAGACCTTTTAGAACTAACACCCAAAAAAAGATGTTCTTTTCATTATAGGGGACTAGAATGCAAAAGTAGGAAGTCAAGAAACACCTGGAGTAACACGCAAATTTGGCCTTGGAATACAGAATGAAGCAGGGCAAAGACTAATAGAGTTTTGCCAAGAATATTCACTGGTCATAGCAAACACCCTCTTCCAAAACACAAGAGAAGACTCTACACATGGACATCACCAGATGGTCAACACCAAAATCAGATTGATTATATTCTTTGCAGCCAAAGATGGAGAACCTCTATACAGTCAACAAAAACAAGACCGGGAGCTGACTGTGGCTCAGATCATGAACTCCTTATTGCCAAATTCAGACTGAAATTGAAGAAAGTAGGGAAAACCACTAGATCATTCAGGTATAACCTAAATCAAATCCCTTATGATTATACAGTGAAAGTGAGAAATAGATTTAAGGCCTAGATTTGATAGATAGAGTGCCTGATGAACTATGGACTGAGGTTGGTGACACTGTACAGGAGACAGGGATCAAGACCATCCCCATGGAAAAGAAACGCATAAAAGCAAAATGGCTGTCTGGGTATGCCTTACAAATAGCTGTGAAAAGAAGAGAAGTGAAAAGCAAAGGAGAAAAGGAAAGATATAAGCATCTGAATGCAGAGCTTCAAAGAATAGCAAGAAGAGATAAGAAAGCCTTCTTCAGCAATCAATGCAAAGACATAGAGGAAAACAACAGAATGGGAAAGACTAGAGATCTCTTGAAGAAAATTAGAGATACCAAGGGAATATTTCATGCAAAGATGGGCTCAATAAAGGACAGAAATGGTATGGACCTAACAGAAGCAGAAGATATTAAGAAGAGGTGGCAAGAATACACAGAAGAACTGTACAAAAAAGATCTTCACAAGCCAGATAATCACTGTGGTGTGATCACTGAGCTAGAGCCAGACATCCTGGAGTGTGAAATCAAGTGGGCCTTAGAAAGTATCACTATGAACAAAGCTAGTGGAGGTGACAGAATTCCAGTTGAGCTATTTCAAATCCTGAAAGATGATGCTGTGATAGTGCTGCACTCGATATGCCAGCAAATCTGGAAAACTCAGCAGTGGCCACAGGACTGGAAAAAGTCAGTTTTTATTCCAATGCCAAAGAAAGGCAATGCCAAAGAATGCTCAAACTACCACACAGTTGCACTCATCTCACACACTAGTAAAGTAATGCTCAGAATTCTCTAAGCCAGGCTTCAGCAATATGTGAACCATGAATTTACAATTGTTAAGCTGGTTTTAGAAAAGGTAGAGGAACCAGAGACCAAATTGCCAACATCCACTGGATCATCAAAAAAGCAAGAGAGTTCCAGAAAAACATCTATTTCTGCTGTATTGACTATGCCAAAGCCTTTGACTGTGTGGATCACAATAAACTGTGGAAAATTGTGAAAGAGATGGGAATACCAGAGCACCTGACTTGCCTCTTGAGAAATTTGTATGCAGGTCAGGAAGCAACAGTTAGAACTGGATATGGAACAACAGGTTCCAAATAGGAAAAGGAGTATGTCAAGGCTGTATATTGTCACCCTGCTTATTTAACTTATATGCAGAGTACATCATGAGAAATGCTGTGCTGGAAGAAGCACAAGCTGGAATCAAGATTGCTGGGAGAAATATCAATAACCTCAGATATGCAGATGACACCACCTTTATGGCAGAAAGTGAAGAGGAACTCAAAAGCCTCTTCATGAAGGTGAAAGAATAGAATGAAAAAGTTAGTTTAAAACTCAACATTCAGAAAACAAAGATCATGGCATCTGGTCCCACCACTTCATGGGAAATAGATGGGGAAACAGTGGAAACAGTGTCAGACTTTATTTTGGGGGGCTCCAAAATCCCTGCAGATGGCGACTGAAGCCATGAAATTAAAAGACGCTTACTCCTTGGAAGAAAAGTTATGACCAACCTAGATAGCATATTGAAAAGCAGAGACCTTACTTTGCCAACAAAGGTCCATCTAGTTAAGGCTATGGTTTTTCCAGTGGTCATGTATGATGTGATAGTTGGACTGTGAAGAAGGCTGAGTGCCAAAGAATTGATGCTTTTGAACTGTGGTGTTGGAGAAGACTGTTGAGAGTCCCTTGGACTGCAAGGAGATCCAACCAGTCCATTCTGAAGGAGATCAGCCCTGGGTGTTCTTTGGAAGGAATGATGCTAAAGCTTAAACTCCAGTACTTTGGCCACCTCATGCGAAGAGTTAACTCATTGGAAAAGACTCTGATGCTTGGAGGGATTGGAGGCAGGAGGAGAAGAGGATGACAGAGGATGAGATGGCTGGATGGCATCACTGACTCGATGGATGTGAGTCTGAGTGAACTCCGGAAGTTGGTGATGGCCAGGGAGGCCTGGAGTGCTGCGATTCATGGGGTTGCAAAGAATCAAACACGACTGAGTGACTGAACTGAACTGAACGGAAACCTAAGGAGGAGATTAAAATTAAAGATGAGTGCTATAAAAGTTATCTTCTAAAGTTCAGTTAAGTGAAATAATTGAGTTGCTGGCTAGATTTGTTAATGATGGTGAAATACCCTTGGGGTCCAATTAGCCACAGTTAAGAAACTACAAATTTTGCCTACAAACAGGATGTGTATGACACCTTTAAGACTCAAGAGGAAGATCTTATGCAAAGATACTGTTTATAAATCAATAAAGACACTTTCTGTAGCTGAGCTAGTTGACATTTTTAACTTTACAACTTATCTCATTTTTGGTGAACTAACAGTTGCCTGAAGCCCTGGTCATGGACCTATGTCAGACACGTTCATAGGTGAGATTTTTTTTTTTTTTTTAATGAAATCATGTAATCATAGACCCTCAAGTTTAAATGATCTTACAAATTATATAATCATCCCTCATCCTCACTGATATGAGATTTAAATCCTTTCTTCAGTAAGCATCCAGAATGTTAGACTCAACTACAATGCTACCAACTTAGAAGTAAAAGTGTGTATTTTTCTCAGTGATACATATTTATATTAGTTAAAAAAATAATTATTTAGAATAATTTTGTATTTCAACTTTGCATCCAAAATTTTCCCACTTAATTATACAACATTAGAATTTTCCTAAGATGTTGCACAACTTTTTAAAACACCCAAAAATAATCATTTCATTAATACAGCTAAATTTTTCACAGCTCTTAACAGTTGTAAATAATGAATTTTCCATTTCTAAAATATTTTCCTTTAGAATTTATTCCTAGGAAGAATATTGTGGAGCCAAAGAAAAATGAAAAAGTAATTTCTATTTCTTCAGAGTTATTTCTAAAACACTTAATTAGACATAACTATGTCTAATTCTGCTCTATGTATTGATACACTATTATCTTTTCTGATCATTTCTGGGATCCCAATTCAAAATAAGAGAATATAATGAAGCTGCAGCAGTTTGTTTCCACATAAGTATAAAATTTTTATTTTGGATAATTTAAAAACAAGATTCTTTATCCTTGAAAGGGAAATAATTTTTTTTCCAGAATACATTGTATTATGTTTATGGTTTCTCTTCTCTTTTTTTGGGAAATGTATATCCCCAATTTTTCATTCTATTAGTAATGCAGTATCCTGGAAACAGGAATGATAGCTAGTATGGAAAGACTGGAGAGGAAGGCATAGGAATGTATTTGGCAAAAACATAAAGGAGTGGGAAAAGCATTCCTATCATGGTGGGATGAGCTGCTGTTGTTTGGTAATAAAATATCAGGCGTTAAGAGCAATTAACATGGATTCTTTTTATCACTCTGTGTAAACATACATACATTAAAATACAGATTAAGTATCCAATAAATATTGTTGGGGACTTCCCTAGTGGCTCAGAGGGTATTTGTTGAATGAATTAACTTGGAATAAGTATTTACCAGTATGCAACAGATTTGATATACTTGTGTTAGTCTGTGTATATATGTATAGTGCATTACCTATCTCTTTATCTTACCTGGCAAGCTATTTCAGTTAGTTCTCCACATTGAAATTTTCATTTTAAAACTTTGAAAATAAGGATTTCTTTTCCCTAACAGATCCTTATGTATTGAACACCTATGAAAGAGTTTTTTTATCCATGTCTACTGAATCTGTACTTTACTTTATATTTTTACAACAATATAAAAATGTTAAATTGTATGTGGATCAAAGTTTTAAAGAATAAAAAAATCAATTAATAAATGCCATAATCATCTTGAAAGTAAAATGACTCAGTAAAATTCTCTTTCTTAGAGGCAAGAATATTTTCACATTCACCCCAGAAAGAGTATCAGAAATTACTAAATTGGAATGCAGCTTCCTTTCAAAAGCTTGTTTCTCATCAAGTAATGATAAACAGAACAGGAGAATGAGAACACTTAAATTTCTCCCAAGTTTATGGGTAGGACAAGCAGTTGTATACTTATCCATGGAAATGGCAATTCACCAAGCATTTAATCATCATCTAATAGGTTTCATGCATTACAGATATTATGCCAGGTACTATGATAAGTGAGGAAACACAGTTGAATGCTATATGTGTTCTGATAGGTACCAGAGAGGATGTGTTGCCAAAGACTTTTATATATGTATACACACACACACACACACACACACACACACATATATATATATATATATATATATATATATATATATATATATAATCTTTAACATGCCTGCTTATGACAGATATTTATTGATGATGTCTTTCCACAGTAAGAGCTGAGAGTTCAGATGCAAATTCTAATGGAAGAGGGAGTAACTCTTACATCTGAGGGGTAACTGTAGGCTTATAGGATGAATCTGAGAATTGCAATTTGTAAATTGACTAAAAGGAAGGCTCAGAAGTATGGAGCACTAAGATGACTTGTCAGACTCATGTGGAATTGGAGCCAGGAGAAGAATCCAGATCCCATAGCCCAATGTTTTCTCAGTAAATTAAAAGTTGACTGATAGGTGTTTACAGGTGAGAGAAACTAGATGTCTGAAGAGGTAAAAAGCATCATGGAGGAAGAATTAAAAAAATAATAACATTAAAGCAACTATGGGGCAGAAGTATCAAGGACATGCTCCACATTCACTGCAACCGCTCTGTTTTTGTTCTAAGACATTCAGACAACTCTTTCCTAATTAACAAGTATCATTCTTTATATCTTTGTAGGCAATTCAGGCCCCAGGAAGGTGGGAGTTCATAAATGAATCTCATGGCTCCCAACAATGTGACTGAATTTGTTCTCTTGGGACTCACATAGAATCCACCCTTGCAGAAAATACTCTTTGTTGTCTTTTTGTTCATTTTCCTGTTCACTGTGCTCACCAATCTGTTCATTGTCATCACCATCTCCCTCAGCCCCACACTTTCTGTCCCCATGTACTTCTTTCTCACTCACTTGTCCTTCATAGATGGCATCTTCAGCTCTGTCACCACCCCCAAAATGATCATTGACCTGCTGTACCAGAGGAGAACCATCTCCTGGGCTGGATGCCTGACTCAACCCTTTCTGGAGCACTTTCTGGCAGCATCAGAGGTCATCATCCTCATCATGTCCATGGCCTCTGACCGCTACATGGACATCTGCAAGCCTCTGCACTATACGGCCATCATGAGATAGAGGCTCTGCCAGCTCCTGGTGGTGGTGGCCTGGACTGGGGGGATCCTGCATGCCACCGTGCAGATGTTATTCACTGTGGACTTGACCTTCTGTGGACCCAATATCATTAATCACTTCATATGTGATTTCTTTTCACTGTTGGAAATTGCCTGCAGCAACACTTACAGGCTGGGAATGGTGGTGGCCACTAACAGTGGGGGCATGTGCTTACTTATGTTTTTAATGCTGCTGATCTCCTACATAGTCATCCTGAGCTCCCTGAAATCCCAAGGATCTGAAGGATGGCACAAGGCCCTCCCATGTGGCTCCCACTTTACAGTAGTGGTGCTCTATTTTATCCCTTGTATTTTCACCTATACCCGTCCAGTGATCAGTTACCCTGAAGACAAGTTGGTGAGTGTGTTCTTTGCAATCCTCACTCCCACGTTAAATCCTATCATTTACACAGTGAGAAACAGAGGTGAAAAATGCTGTGAGGAGTTTGTTGAAGAGGACAGTAATGTAGCTGTTCATGATGCCAATTAGAGGATGATTTATATGCATTGATATCCTTGAACCTATTGTAAATTGTGATAGAAACTAAAATACTTTGCAGAACACTGACAGAAAAAAAGGCTCTGAAACTAACATTTGTTGATAATTTAGTATTGTCTAGATGCAGGAAGTGAAGAGGAACTAAAAGGCCTCTTGATGAAAATGAAAGAGAAGAGTGAAAAAGTTGGCTTAAAACTCAACATTCAGAAAACAAAGATCATGACATCTGGTCCCATCACTTCACGGGAAATAGATGGGGAAACAGTGGAAACAGAGTCAGATTTCATTTTTTTATGGGCTCCAAAATCACTGCAGATGGTGACTGCAGCCATAAAATTAAGACGTTTATTCCTTGGAAGAAAACTTATGACCAACCTAGATAGCATATTGAAAAGCAGAGACATTACTTTGCCAACAAAGGTCCATCTAGTCAAGGCTTTGCTTTTCCAGTGGTCATGTATGGATGTGAGAGTTGGACTGTGAAGAAAGCTGAGCGCCAAAGAATTAATGCCTTTGAACTGTTGTGTTGGAGAAGACTCTTGAGAGTCCCTTGGACTGCAAGGAGATCCAACCAGTCCATTCTGAAGGAGATCAGCCTTGGATGTTCTTTGGAATGAACGATGCTAAAGCTGAAATTCCAGTACTTTGGCCACCTCATGCAAAAAGACTCTGATGCTGGGAGGGATTGGAGGCAGGAAGAGAAGGGGACGACAGAGGACGAGATGGCTGGATGGTATCACTGAGTTGATGGATGTGAGTCTGAATGAACTCCGGGAGTTGGTGATGGCCAGGGAGGCATGGTGTGCTGCGATTCATGGGGTTGCAAAGAATCAAACACGACTGAGTGACTGAACTGAACTGAACTGAGACATATCTTTGGAGAAGGCACTGGCGACCCACTCCAGTACTGTTGCCTGGAAACTCCCGTGGAAGGAGGAGCCTGGTAGGCTGCAGTCCATGGGATCGCTAAGAGTCGGACACGACTGGGTGACTTCACTTTCCCTTTTCACTTTCATGCATTGGAGAAGGAAATGGTAACCCACTCCAGTGTTCTTGCCTGGAGAATCCCTGGGACGGAGGAGCCTGGTGGGCTGGCGTCTATGGGGTTGCACAGAATCAGACACGACTGACTTGACTTAGCAGCAACAGCAGACATATCTTAGGCATTTTTGTAAATTTTAATATAGTTTCTAGAGACTAACACACACACACACATAGACTTCAATATTAATGTTCATAGCCACAAGATAAATAATAAAGAAAATATAAACCACTAGTTTTATGTTTGTAGAGTTTATTATTCTCCACTGTTACTACTACTTTACTGAATTTTCCAGTAAATTTATCTTACTTGGATAAAATTGACTTTTCTATAGACCATTGATCTCTGAACTTTTTCTAGTTTTGTTTAGCTTGTGGTAAAACAAATAAGGGAGGGAGGAGCCAAGATGGCGGAGGAGTAGGACGGGGAGAACACTTTCTCCCCCACAAATTCGTCAAAAGAGCATTTAAACGTCGAGTAAATTCCACAAAACAACTTCTGAATGCCGGCAGAGGACATCAGGCACCCAGAAAAGCAACCCAACTCTTCGAAAGGAGGTAGGAAAAAATAATAAAAACAAACAAAAAAAAGAGACAAAAGAGGGAGGGACGGAGTTCCGTCCCGGGAAGGGAATCTTAAAAAGAGAGAAGTTTCCGAACATCAGGAAACCTTCTCACTGCCGAATCTGTGCCGAGCTTTGGAAGCACAGGGGGCAACATAACAGGGAGAAAAAATAAATAAACAATTTAAAACTCGCAGATTGCGAGCCCTACGGTAACTCCCCCAGCAGAGAAGCAGCGCAGATGCCTGCATCTGCCATTAGCAAACCGGGGCTGGGCAGGGAGGCGCGGCGTGGGCTGCATCGCTGAGAGTAAGAATCTGGCCTGAATACCCTGAGCGCTATCTGAGCGAAATAATTTGGGCTAGCAAACCAGACTGTGGGATACCTACCACGCGAAAAGCCAGCCCTAACCTAAGACCGCCAGGCCCGCGCACGAAACAAAGGACTGAACAGAGATAGCCGGCTGCAGACCTTCCCCCTCCGGTGACAGGCAGCCAGAGCTGGAAGGGGGCAATCGCAGCCCCAGAGAGACATTATCTATAAAATTGTAAGCAGGCTTCTTTGCTAACTAAAACTTCTTGGGGTTCTGGACGGTCAACATCTGCCTGAGAAGGTGCGCCGGTTTTACATCCAGATAACCGAGTGGCGGGGAGGCGATAAGTCGCAGCATTGGCGCTCGCCTGGGAAGAGCAAATTGGCGCTCGGACCTGGGAAGAGCACAAAACGCAGGCCCAACTGAGTCTGCGCCTCTGAGGACTACCCGAGTGCCTGAACCTGAGCGGCTTGGACCTGGGAGGTGCATGCAGCCCAGGGCCAGCCTCGGATTGTTCCCGGCGGAACAACCTAGAGTCCGAGCAGTGTGGACAGGGAGGCTACACGCGCCATGAGCGGGGGCAGACCCAGGGTGGCTGAGGCGCTGCGAGCCCACGCTAGTGTTATTTGTTTGCAGCATCCCTCCCTCCCTCCCCACAGCGCGACTGAACAAGTAAGCCTAAAAAAAAAAAAAAAAAAAAAGTGTCCTCCACCGTGCCCTTTGAGTCAGGGCGGAAACCAGATACTGAAGAGACTAGCAAACGGAAGAAGATATAACAGAGGGAAACGCCTTGGAAGCTACAGGCAATAGATCAAAACCCTGTGGTTACTACGGACTACATAGGAAGGGGCCTATAGATCTTGAGAAATATAAATCTGACCAAGGAACTAGCCAAAAATGAACTGAACCCACAACACCCACAAAAAAAAAAAAAAAAAAAAGTCCTAGATATATTTTTATTATTTTTACGATCATTCTTTCTTTTTTTTTTTTTAACTAAAAAAAAAAAAATTTTTAAGTCCTCTATTGTTCCTTTAATTTTCACTTTTATAACCTATTACTTTGCAAAAAAAAAAAAAGACCTGATTTTTTTCTTCTTCAGCAAACTTCATATATATATATTTTATAATTTTTTGACCTTGATTTTTTTTGTTTGTTTGTTTTTTGTTTTTTTCTTCTTTTCTTTAACATTGTATTTTTGAAATTCCAAACTCTACTCTAGATTTTTAATTTTCGCTTTTTGGTATATGTTATCAATTTTGTACCTATAGTTTTTTTTTTATATAATTTCTGTGACTTTTTTTTTCTTTTTTTTTCTTCTTCTCTGTTTCTTTCTCTTCTTCTTTTATATAACATTGTATATCTGAAATTCCAAACTTTACTCTAGATTTTTAATTTATGCTTTTTGGTATTTGATATCAATTTTGTACCTGTATTTTCTTTATAATTTTTGTGACATTGTTCGTATTTGTTTGTTTGTTTTCTCTCTTTATTTTTCTTCTTCTTCTTTTTTTTTTTTTAACATTGTATTTTTGAAATTCCAAACTCTACTCTAGATTTTTAATTTTTGCTTTCTGGTATTAGTTATCAATTTTGTACCTGTACTTTCTTTATAATTTTCGCGACCTTGTTTGTTTTTGTTTGTTCGTTTTTTCTCTCTTTCTTTTCCTTCTTCTTTTCTTTAACATCGTATTTTTGAAATTCCAAACTCTACTCTAGATTTTTAATTTTCGCTTTCTGGTATTAGTTATCAATTTTGTACCTGTACTTTCTTTATAATTTTCGCGACCTTGTTTGTTTTTGTTTGTTCATTCTTTCTCTCTTTCTTTTCCTTCTTCTTTTCTTTAACATCGTATTTTTGAAATTCCAAACTCTACTCTAGATTTTTAATTTTTGCTTTTATGTATTTGTTACCAATTTTGTACCTTTAAGGACCCAATCTTCAGGACCCATTTTTCACTAGGGAGTGAGATTACTGGCTTGACTGCTCTCTCTCCCTTTGGACCCTCCTTTTTCTCCACCAGGTCGCCTGTGTCTCCTCCCTAACCCCTCTCTACTCTACCCAACTCTGTGAATTTCTGTGTGTTCCAGATGGTGGAGAACACTTAGGGAACTGATTACTGGCTGGATCTGTCTCCCTCCTTTTCATTCCCCCCTTTTATCCTTCTGGCCACCTCTGTTACCTTCCTCCTTCTTCTCTTCTCTGTATAACCCCGTGAACATCTCTGAGTGGTCCAGTTGCGGAGTGCACATAAGGAAGTGACTACTGGATAGCCCACTCTCTCCACTATTGATTCACCTCATCTCATTTGGGTCACCTCTAACTCCCTCCTCCCTCTTCTCTTCTCCATGTAACCCTGTGAACCTCTCTGAGTGACCCTCACTGTAGAGAAACTTATCATCTTTAATGTAGATGTTTTATCAATGGTGCTGTATAGAAGGAGAAGTTTTGAAACTACTGTAAAAATAAGACCGATAATCGGAAGCAGGAGACTTAAGTCCAAACCCTGACTCCAGGGAACTCCTGACTCCAAGGAACATTCATTGACAGGAGCTCATCAAATGCCTCCATACCGACACTGAAACCAAGCACCACACAAGGGCCAATAAGTTCCAGGGCAAGACATACCAAGCAAATTCTCCAGCAACAAAGGAACACAGCCCTGAGCTTCAAGATACAGGCTGCCCAAAATCACCCCAAAACTATAGACATCTCATAACTCATTACTGGACATTTCATTGCACTCCAGAGAGAAGAAATACAGCTCCACCCACCAGAACACCGACACAAGCTTCCCTAACCAGGAAACCTTGACAAGCCACCTGTACAAACCCACACACAGTGAGGAAACGCCATAATAAAGAGAACTCCACAAACTGCCAGAATACAGAAAGGACACCCCAAACTCAGCAATTTAAACAAGATGAAGAGACAGAGGAATACTCAGCAGATAAAGGAACAGGATAAATGCCCACCAAACCAAACAAAAGAGGAAGAGATAGGGAATCTACCTGATAAAGAATTCCAAATAATGATAGTGAAATTGATCCAAAATCTTGAAACTAAAATGGAATCACAGATAAATAGCCTGGAGACAAGGATTGAGAAGATGCAAGAAAGGTTTAACAAGGACCTAGAAGAAATAAAAAAGAGTCAATATATAATGAATAATGCAATAAGTGAAATTAAAAACACTCTGGAGGCAACAAATAGTAGAATAACAGAGGCAGAAGACAGGATTAGTGAATTAGAAGATAGAATGGTAGAAATAAATGAATCAGAGAGGATAAAAGAAAAACGAATTAAAAGAAATGAGGACAATCTCAGAGACCTCCAGGACAATATTAAATGCTACAACATTCGAATCATAGGGGTTCCAGAAGAAGACAAAAAGAAAGACCATGAGAAAATACTTGAGGAGATAATAGTTGAAAACTTCCCTAAAATGGGGAAGGAAATAATCACCCAAGTCCAAGAAACCCAGAGAGTACCAAACAGGATAAACCCAAGGAGAAACACCCCAAGACACATATTAATCAAATTAACAAAGATCAAACACAAAGAACAAATATTAAAAGCAGCAAGGGAAAAACAACAAATAACACACAAGGGAATTCCCATAAGGATAACAGCTGATCTTTCAATAGAAACTCTTCAAGCCAGGAGGGAATGGCAAGACATACTTAAAATGATGAAAGAAAATAACCTACAGCCCAGATTATTGTACCCAGCAAGGATCTCATTCAAGTATGAAGGAGAAATCAAAAGCTTTTCAGACAAGCAAAAGCTGAGAGAATTCTGCACCACCAAACCAGCTCTCCAACAAATACTAAAGGATATTCTCTAGACAGGAAACACAAAAATGGTGTATAAACTCGAACCCAAAACAATAAAGTAAATGGCAACGGGAACATACTTATCAGTAATTACCTTAAATGTAAATGGGTTGAATGCCCCAACCAAAAGACAAAGACTGGCTGAATGGATACAAAAACAAGACCCCTACATATGTTGTCTACAAGAGACCCACCTCAAAACAGGGGACACATACAGACTGAAAGTGAAGGGCTGGAAAAAGATTTTCCATGCAAATAGGGACCAAAAGAAAGCAGGAGTAGCAATACTCATATCAGATAAAATAGACTTTAAAACAAAGGCTGTGAAAAGAGACAAAGAAGGTCACTACATAATGATCAAAGGATCAATCCAAGAAGAAGATATAACAATTATAAATATATATGCACCCAACACAGGAGCACCACAGTACGTAAGACAAATGCTAACAAGTATGAAAGGAGAAATTAACAATAACACAATAATAGTGGGAGACTTTAATACCCCACTTACACCTATGGATAGATCAACTAAACAGAAAATTAACAAGGAAACACAAACTTTAAACGATACAATAGACCAGTTAGACCTAATTGATATCTATAGGTCATTTCATCCCAAAACAATGAATTTCACCTTTTTCTCAAGTGCACATGGAGCCTTCTCCAGGATAGATCACATCCTGGGCCATAAAGCTAGCCTTGGTAAATTCAAAAAAATAGAAATCATTCCAAGCATCTTTTCTGACCACAATGCAATAAGATTAGATCTCAATTACAGGAGAAAAACTATTAAAAATTCCAACATATGGAGGCTGAACAACACTCTGCTGAATAACCAACAAATCACAGAAGAAATCAAAAAAGAAATCAAAATTTTCATAGAAACGAATGAAAATGAAAACACAACAACCCAAAACCTGTGGGACACGGTAAAAGCAGTCCTAAGGGGAAAGTTCATAGCAATACAGGCACACCTCAAGAAACAAGAAAAAAGTCAAATAAATAACCTAATTCTACACCTAAAGCAACTAGAAAAGGAAGAAATGAAGAACCCCAGGGTTAGTAGAAGGAAAGAAATCTTAAAAATTAGAGCAGAAATAAATGCAAAAGAAACAAAAGAGACCATAGCAAAAATCAACAAAACCAAAAGCTGGTTCTTTGAAAGGATAAATAAAATTGACAAACCATTAGCCAGACTCATCAAGAAACAAAGGGAGAAAAATCAAATCAACAAAATTGGAAACGAAAATGGAGAGATCACAACAGACAACACAGAAATACAAAGGATCATAAGAGACTACTATCAACAATTATATGCCAATAAAATGGACAACGTGGAAGAAATGGACAAATTCTTAGAAAAGTACAACTTTCCAAAACTGGACCAGGAAGAAATAGAAAATCTTAACAGACCCATCACAAGTATGGAAATTGAAACTGTAATCAAAAATCTTCCAGCAAACAAAAGCCCCGGTCCAGACGGCTTCACAGCTGAATTCTACCAAAAATTTAGAGAAGAGCTAACACCTATCCTGCTCAAACTCTTCCAGAAAATTGCAGAGGAAGGTAAACTTCCAAACTCATTCTATGAGGCCACCATCACCCTAATACCAAAACCTGACAAAGATCCCACAAAAAAAGAAAACTACAGGCCAATATCACTGATGAACATAGATGCAAAAATCCTTAACAAAATTCTAGCAATCAGAATCCAACAACACATTAAAAAGATCATACACCATGATCAAGTGGGCTTTATCCCAGGGATGCAAGGATTCTTCAATATCCGCAAATCAATCAATGTAATACACCACATTAACAAATTGAAAAATAAAAACCATATGATTATCTCAATAGTTGCAGAGAAAGCCTTTGACAAAATTCAACACCCATTTATGATAAAACCTCCCCAGAAAGCAGGAATAGAAGGAACATACCTCAACACAATAAAAGCTATATATGACAAACCCACAGCAAACATTAATTGAAAGCATTTCCTCTAAAGTCAGGAACAAGACAAGGGTGCCCACTTTCACCATTACTATTCAACATAGTTTTGGAAGTTTTGGCCACAGCAATCAGAGCAGAAAAAGAAATAAAAGGAATCCAAATTGGAAAAGAAGAAGTAAAACTCTCACTATTTGCAGATGACATGATCCTCTACATAGAAAACCCTAAAGAGTCCACCAGAAAATTACTAGAACTAATCACTGACTACAGTAAAGTTGCAGGATATAAAATCAACACACAGAAATCCCTGGCATTCCTATACACTAATAATGAGAAAACAGAAAGAGAAATTAAGGAAACAATTCCATTCACCATTGCAACGGAAAGAATAAAATACTTAGGAATATATCTACCTAAAGAAACTAAAGACCTATATATAGAAAACTATAAAACACTGGTGAAAGAAATCAAAGAGGACACTAATAGATGGAGAAATATACCATGTTCATGGATTGGAAGAATCAATATAGTGAAAATGAGTATACTACCCAAAGCAATTTATAGATTCAACGCAGTCCCTATCAAGCTACCAACAGTATTCTTCACAGAGCTAGAACAAATAATTTCACAATTTGTATGGAAATACAAAAAACCTCGAATAGCCAAAGCGATCTTGAGAAAGAAGAATGGAACTGGAGGAATCAACCTACCTGACTTCAGGCTCTACTACAAAGCCACAGTTATCAAGACAGTATGGTACTGGCACAAAGACAGAAATATTGATCAATGGAATAAAATAGAAAGCCCAGAGATAAATCCACGCACATATGGACACCTTATCTTCGACAAAGGAGGCAAGAATATACAATGGATTAAAGACAATCTCTTTAACAAGTGGTGCTGGGAAATCTGGTCAACCACTTGTAAAAGAATGAAACTGGACCACTTTCTAACACCATACACAAAAATAAACTCAAAATGGATTAAAGATCTAAACGTAAGACCAGAAACTATAAAACTCCTAGAGGAGAACATAGGCAAAACACTCTCTGACATACATCACAGCAGGATACTCTATGACCCACCTCCCAGAATATTGGAAATAAAAGCAAAAATAAACAAATGGGACCTAATTAACCTTAAAATCTTCTTCACATCAAAGGAAACTATTAGCAAGGTGAAAAGACAGCCTTCAGAATGGGAGAAAATAATAGCAAATGAAGCAACCGACAAACAACTAATCTCAAAAATATACAAGCAACTCCTACAGCTCAGCTCCAGAAAAATAAACGACCCAATCAAAAAATGGGCCAAAGAACTAAATAGACATTTCTCCAAAGAAGACATACAGATGGCTAACAAACACATGAAAAGATGCTCAACATCACTCATTATCAGAGAAATGCAAATCAAAACCACTATGAGGTACCATTTCACACCAGTCAGAATGGCTGTGATCCAAAAGTCTACAAATAATAAATGCTGGAGAGGGTGTGGAGAAAAGGGAACCCTCTTACACTGTTGGTGGGAATGCAAACTAGTAGAGCCACTATGGAGAACAGTGTGGAGATTCCTTAAAAAACTGGAAATAGAACTGCCTTATGATCCAGCAACCCCACTGCTGGGCATACACACTGAGGAAACCAGAAGGGAAAGAGACACGTGTACCCCAATGTTCATCGCAGCACTGTTTATAATAGCCAAGACATGGAAGCAACCTAGATGTCCATCAGCAGATGAATGGATAAGAAAGCTGTGGTACATATACACAATGGAGTATTACTCAGCCATTAAAAAGAATACATTTGAATCAGTTCTAATGAGGTGGATGAAACTGGAGCCTATTATACAGAGTGAAGTAAGCCAGAAGGAAAAACATAAATACAGTATACTAACGCACATATATGGAATTTAGAAAGATGGTAACAATAACCCGGTGTACGAGACAGCAAAAGAGACACTGATGTATAGAACAGTCTTATGGACTCTGTGGGAGAGGGAGAGGGTGGGAAGATTTGGGAGAATGGCAATGAAACATGTAAAATATCATGTAGGAAACGAGTTGCCAGTCCAGGTTCGATGCATGATGCTGGATGCTTGGGGCTGGTGCACTGGGACGGCCCAGAGCGATGGTATGGGGAGGGAGGAGGGAGGAGGGTTCGGGATGGGGAACACATGTATACCTGTGGCGGATTCATTTTGATATTTGGCAAAACTAATACAATTATGTAAAGTTTAAAAATAAAATAAAATTGGAAGAATAAAAAAATAAATAAAAAAATAAATAAAAAATAAAATAAAACAAATAAGGGATAAAAATTGTTCGATAAATACCAAGGGAAGGGGCAATTGAATAAGGGAATCACAGATGAATTTTTTTCTGCACTATGAAATCATCAAAGTCAAAAGAGAGACACTTACAGTAGGAGGAATAATTCACAATCTATCTACAATTATTTTTTTTTTTTGGCACAAACATTATACAGGGATTTTTAAATTAACCTTAATTGTCTTTTATTTTCTTAAATATCCTCATGGTTCACATTTTTCTTGAATATAATAGAAATGTTTTCATCTTCATAGCAAGATTTGAGGAACCATTTGAAACAAGAAGAGTAAACACCTTTTATAAATTGCAACAAAAAAAGCATATGGTTCGTTTCCAAAGAATTTCAGAAAAACATCTACTCTTGCTTCATTGACTACACTAAAGCCTTTGACTGTGTGTATCACAGTAAACTGGAAAATTCTTAAAGAAATAAACCACCTTACCTGCATCCTGAGAAATCTGTATGCAGGTAAGAAGCAACAGTTAGAATTGGAAATGGAACAAAGAACTGGTTCCAAATTGGGAAAGAAGTAGGTCAAGGCTGTATATTGTCACCCTGCTTATTTAACTTATATGCAGAGTACATCATGCCAAATGCTGAGCTGGATGAAGCACAAGCTGGAATCAAGATTTCTGGGAGAAATATCATAAACATCAGACATGTAGATGACACCAACCTTATGACCTGCTGCACTGGAGGAGAACCATCTCCTGGGATGGCTGCCTGACTCAGCTCTTTATGGAGCACTTCCTGAGAGCATCAGCAACCCATCATCCTCACTGTCATGTCCTATGACTGCTACATGGCCATCTGCAAGCCTCTGCACTACACAACCATTATTCGACAGGGGGTCTGCCAACTCCTGGTGGTGGTGGCCTGGACTGGGGGGATCCTGAATGCCATCGTGTAGGTTCTTTTCACCATGGACTTGACCTTATGTGCCTCAAATCTTATTGACCACTTTATGTGTAATTTCTTCTCACTGTTAAAACTATCCGTCAGCCACACCTACACGCTTGGAATCATGGTAGCAGCTAACACTGGGGCCATGTGCTTGCTCATTTTTTCCTGCTCCTCATCTCCTACACAGTAATCCTGAGCTCCCTGAAATCCCATGGCTCTGAAGGAAGGCTCAAGGCCCTCTCTACATGTGGCTCCCACTTTACAGTAGTGGTGCTCTCTTTCGCCCCTTGTACATTCACCTACATGCATCCTGTGACCACTTACCCTGTGGACAAGTGGGTGTCTGTGTTCTTTGCAATTCTCACTCCTATGTTAAATCCTATCATTTACACAGTTAGAAATGCAGAGGTGAAAAATGCAGTGAAAGTTTTGTTGACAAGGAGAGTAACTTAGGCTGTTCATAGTGCCTAGAAAGTGATGAGTTAAATACTTAGGAAGGGTTATACCTGTTGTAAAGTTTGAATGCCATCTAAGAAAATTTCCATGTCACTAACAAAAACAATAAAGAAAAAAGACCCAGAAACTAGCAATTGCTGTTTATTTAATATTGATATCTTTAATGTACTTTCCCAGTGTTTCAGCGTTCATGTTCATACCTTCAGAATTGGCAATGGAAAGAATAGCTATAAACACCCAGTTTGGTGACTGTAGAATATGTGTTTTTCCAGAGCCTCACTGGTACTTTACCAAGTTCTTCATATATGTCTTTGGATGAAATGCACATTGTCATAGGACTATGATGGCAGAACTCCTATTTTTGCTTAGCCTGTGGTAACAAAAACAAAGGATAGAAATTCTTAGGTAGGTACACAGTGGAGAGACAGTTGAGAGAAGGAATAACACCTGAATTTTTATTTGCACAATGAATTTACCCAAAGCAAAATGAGTGACAACCACAAAAGGAAGAAATAATAATTCATAGTCTAAAATTATTAAAACAAAAAGTGCAGAAGAAATTTTGAAGTTACTCTTAATTTACTCTATTTTCTTCAATAAGCCTATGGTTCACAGATTTTCTTGAATATAAAGAAAATATTTCCATTTTCCAGATCAAGACTTGAAGAACCATTGTTAAAAAGGTTAAGCATCTTTCACTAATATCAAGACCAAAGTTTATGGTTTAGTTCCAAAGTTGTAGCTCTTTTAGGTCTGATACACATATTTACATGAAAGAACCTCTTATCTATCAGGCACATTCACTTCAGTTGACTTATACATGTACTAAACTAGTGGTTCCATTATCATTATAGTTATTATTATCATTATCTCCATTTAACAAGGAAGCAAATTGAAGATGAGAGATTTAGTAATTTACTTGCCTCACATCACTTGTTTTTCCTCCATAAAGTGGGTCAGGAGCTATTACACTGGAATTCAACTTCCTTGGCTGCTGCTGTTTGGTCCCTGAGTCATGTCTGACTCTTTGTGGCCCTGTGGACTGCAGCCCACCAGGCTCCTCTGTCCATGGGATTTCCCAGGCTAGAATACTGGAGTGGGTTGCCATATCCTTCTTCAGGGGATCTTCCCAACCCAGGGACTGAACCCACATCTTTGGCTTGGCAGGATGATTCTTTACCACTGGGCCACTGGGAAGCCAACAGCTTCCATACAAACTTCCAATCTAGGACATAAAAACTCAGTCTTAGTTTCTTACAAATGAAACATGATTGTCTATAGCATACTTGGATCTATAGATAAGAAAATTGACTGCAGTCTTAATGATTCACTTTGTCCTTCAAGAAAATGGTGTCCAACTTGTTTCAGGCTTCTCTCACATGTAGCATTATATACTTCAGCAGTACAACTTTCTGTTTTTGTTTTTTTTTTTTTCTTTTCTTTTTCTTTTTGTGAAAGTTCAAGGTATGCCACATTACTTTTACAAACAACCAGCATTGCTATAGTAATGGTAACTTATAATGGAAAATGATCCAATAAAGAACACACATACTCAATCACACACATATGTGTTCTTTCTCAGATTCTATATATATATATATATTCATATATATATATATATATATATAAAATATATATATATATGAACCACATTACCACTTTAGTGTACACCTGAAAGTAACATAGCATTATAAATTAACTATACTTCAATAAAAGATGAAAAAATATTGTAGAAACACACCAATTTTAGTATGATAATGGATTTCTTTTTATAAAATAAAAATCCCCTTTAGATTTATTTCCATTAGTGAAAACAAGTACAAATGTTGGTCTTTGTAAAAACCAATTGTCTAAGGTGAACTTTCTGAAAATTGGGGAAACCTGCAGTGCTCTTTTATGCAGGTGAAAAATGCACAAAGATATAATGCAATAAGGTAATGTAGAATACCTTATTCTACATTATTAATGTCTTTATGAGTCTAAGATTCTCTGGCTAGAGCACTCCAACACATATTCCTTCTCAATGAATGTCACTTTCTCAAATATAGTGATTAACTGAAACTATTTTGTCAATAATCTGGACATTTAGTAATGTCTGAGCATGGTACAGGGGTGCTTGTGTTTACAGAGTTATGCAGGGTTGTCTCCCATTCATTAGAAACAGAACTTTTCTCACAATATCTAAGCCTAGAAAATGATATAATTAGCACTTAATTCATTCTGTCTTGTGACTAATAGATGAGAGTAATTCAGATGTTGTTCCTAAGTTATGTCTGATTCTTTGTGACCCCATGTGCTGCAGCATGACAGATTTCTCTGTCCTTCACTATCTCCCAGAGTTTGTTCAAACTCATGTACATTGAGTCAGTGATACCATCCTACCATCTCATCCTCTGTCGTCCCTGTCTCCTCCTTCCCTCAAACTTTCGCAATATCAGAGTCTTTTCTAATGAGTTGGCTTTTCACATCAGATGGCCAAATTATTGGGGCTTCAGCTTCATCATCAATCCTTCCAATGAATATTCAGGATTGATTTCCCCCTTTAGGACTGACTGGTTTGATGTCTTTGGAGTCCAAAGGACTCTCAAGAGTTTTCTCCAACAGTACAGTTTAAAAGTGTCAATTCTTCAGCACTCAGCCTTCTATATGGTTGAAATCTCACATCCATACGTGACTGCTGGAAAAAACATAGTTTTCACTATATGGACCTTTGTCAGCAATGTGATGTCTCTGATTTTTAATACACTGTCTAGATTTGTCATAGCTTTTCTTCCAAGGAGCAAGCGTCTTTTAATTTCATGGCTGCAATCACCATTATCAGTCATTATGGCTGCACAACACCACTGCTACAGTGATTTTGAAACCCAAGAAAATAAACTCTGACCATTTACACATTTTCCCCATGTATTTGCCATGAAGTAATGGGACCAGAGGCTATGCTCTTACTCTTTTGAATGTTTAATGTTAAGCCAGCTTTTTCCACTCTTTCCTTTCACCCTCTTAAAGAGGCTCTTTAGTTCCTTTTCACTTTCTGCCATTAGAGTGGTATTATCTGCAGATCTGTGGTTGTTGATATCTCCCCTGAAAATCTTGATTCCAGCTTGTGATTCATCCATCCCAGCATTTCATATAATGTACTCTGCACAGAAGTTCAATAAGCAGCACGACAATATACAACCTTGAATGGCTCTTTTCCCACTTTAGAACCATCTCCAGTTGTAACTGTTGCTTCTTGACCTGTGTACAGATTTCTCAGGAGATAGGTAAAGTACTCTGGGATTCTCATTTCTTTCAGAATTTACCAGTTTGTTGTGATCCACACAATCATGTATTTAGCATAGTCAATGAAACATAAGTAGATTTATTTTTTCAATTTTTTGCTTACTTTTTCTATGATTCAACTGATGTTGTCGATTTGATCTCTGATTCCTCTGCCTTTTCTAAATTCAGCTTGAATGCCTGGAAGTTCTGAGTTCACAAATTGTTGAAGCCTAGCTGGAAGTATTTTGATCAGTACCTTGTTAGCATAGACTTTCCTAGTGGCTGAGATGTAAAGAATCCTTCTGCCAATGCTGGAGACCTGGGTTTAATCCCAGGGTTGGAAGATCCCCTGGAGAAGGGAATGGGAACCCATGCCAATATTCTTGCCTGTAGAATTTCATGAACAGAGGAGCATGGTAGGCTCTAGTTCATGGGGTTGCAAAGAGTCAGACACTACTGGACCACCAGCTCTTAATATGAACTTTACTAACATGTGAAATGAACACAATTGTACAGTAGTTAGAACATTCTTTGGCAGTTCCCTTCTTTGGGATTGGAATGAAAACTGACTTTTTCCAGTCCTGTGACTACTGCTGAGTTTTCCAAATTTGCTGGCATATTGAGTGCAGCACTTAAACAGCATCAGGTTTTAGTATTTTAAATAGCTGAGTTGGAATGCAGTTTTAAGGATGGGAAAAGGCTTAAGTGAATATAGTGTCTAATCTAAGACTAAACTTAGAATTTGAAGAGGGAGTCTAGGCAATGATTGTGTCTTAGGAGCTATACCAGGGGCTCAGTGGATGGCTTAGAAGATTATTGAGGCACAAATTATAAATTGTCAACATAAAACTTGGAAGGTGTCAGAACTGAAGTTAAAAGGGTAAACTGTATGATGTTATGCTTGATCATGAGTAAGTTTAAAGCTTGTTTAGATGTTCCTTTGCATTCATGAAGAATCTCTTCTGAGGATCAACTGCCATGTGACTACTTCATATTCATTAAAAACAAACAACTAAACAAACAAAAAATATAGTATTAAATCATGTTTTCTTGAGAATCAATGAGATACAATATGTGGATCTGTTGTATAAGCATTGTTGCTGTTGTTCCTTAAATCATGTCCGACTCTTTGTGACCCTGTGAAATGAAGCACACCTGGCTTCTCTGTCCATTACTATCTCCCTGAGTTTGCTCAAATTCATGTCCACTGAGTTAGTGATGCCATCCAACAATCTCATCCTCTGTTGCCCCCTTCTCCTCCTGCCCTCAGTGTTTCCCAGGGTCAGGGGCTTTTCTAGTGAATTAGCTCCTTGCATCCGGTGGCCAAAGTATGGGCTTCCCTGACAGCTCAATTGGTAAAGAACCTTCCTACAATGCAGAAGACCCCAGTTCAATTCCTGAATTGGGAAGATCTGCTGGAAAAGGGAAAGGCTACACATGCCAGTATTCTTGGGCTTCCCTTGTGTCTCAGCTGGTAAAGAATTCTTCAAGGGGGAGACCTGGATTCAATGGAGCTTCAGCTTCAGCATCAGTCCTTTCAGTGACTATTCAGGGTTGATTTCCTTTAGGACTGACTGATTTGATCTCCTTGCAGTGCAAGGGACTCTCAAGAGTCTTCTCCAGCACCACAGTTTGAAAGCATCAGTTCTTTGGCACTCAGCCTTCTTTATGGTCCAGCTCTCACACCCAGACAAGACTACTGGAAAAAATCATAGATTTGACTATATGGAATTTTGTTGGCAAAGTGATGTCTCTGCTTTTTAAAACACTGTCGAGTTTTGATATAGCTATTCTCCCAAGGAGCAAGGGTCTTTTATTTTGCTGGCTGCAGTCACCATCTGTATCAATTTTGAAGCCCAAGAAAATGAAATCTGAAAGTTTGCATATTTCCCCCATCTAGTTGCCATGAAGTGATAGGAATAAATGCCATGATCTTCATTTTTAGAATGTTCAGTTTCAAGCCAGCTTTTTCACTCTCCTCTTTCACCTTCATCAAGAGGTTCTTTTTATTTATTTTTTGTCTTTTTTTAAATTTTTTAACTTTACAATATTGTATTGGTTTTTCCATATATCAACATGAATCTGCCACAGGTATACACGTGTTCCTCTGAACACGTGTAACACAGGTTCCATCCTGAACCCTCCTCCCTCCTCCCTCCCCGTACCATCCCTCTGGGTCATCCCAGTGCACCAGCCCCAAGAATCCAGTATCGTGCATCGAACCTGGACTGACGGCTTGTTTCATATATGATATTAAACATGTTTCAATGCCATTATCCCAAATCATCCCACCCTCTCCCTCTCCCACAGAGTCCAAAAGACTGTTCTATACATCTGGGTCTCTTTTGCTGTCTCACATACAGGGTTATTGTTGCCATCTTTCTAAATTCCATAATATGTGTTAGTATACTGTATTGGTGTTTTTCTTTCTGGCTTTCTTCACTCTGTATAATAGGCTCCAGTTTCATCCACCTCATTAGAACTGATTCAAATGTATTCTTTCTATGGCTGAGTAATACTCCATTGTGTATATGTACCACGGCTTTCTTATCCATTCATCTGCTGATGGACATCTAGGTTGCTTCCATGTCCTGGCTATTATAAACAGTGCTGCGATGAACATTGGGGTACACGTGTCTCTTTCCCTTCTGGTTTCCTCAGTGTGTATGCCCAGCAGTGGGGTTGCTGGATCATAAGGCAGTTCTATTTCCAGTTTTTTAAGGAATCTCCACACTGTTCTCCATAGTGAATGTACTAGTTTGCATTCCCACCAACAGTGGAGGGTTCCCTTTTCTTCACACCCTCTCCAGCATTTATTGCTAGTAGACTTTTGGATCGCAGCCATTCTGACAGGTATGAAATGGTACCTCATCGTGGTTTTGATTTGCATTTCTCTGATAATGAGTGATGTTGAGCATCTTTTCATGTGTTTGTTAGGCATCTGTATGTCTTGGTTCTTTAGATCCTCTTCACTTTCTGCCATTAAAGTGGTATCATTTGCATGTCTGAGATTGTTGATATTCTGGCAATCCTCATTCCATTTTGTGATTCACCCAGCCCAGAATTTTGCCTGATGTACTCTGCACATAAGTTAAATAACAGGATGACAATATACAGCTTGATATACTCTTTTCCCAATTTTGAACCAGTCCTTTGTTCCATGTGTGGCTTAACTGTTGCTTCTTGTCCTGCATACAAGATTCTTAGGAGGCAAGTAGATGATCTGGTATATATTCTTACAGAGATCTTCCATCTGTTTAAGAATATTCCACAGTTTGTTGTGATCCACACAGTCAAAGGCTTTAGCATAGTCAATGAAGCAGAAATAGATTTTTTTTAAACTTCCCTTGACTTTTCTATGATCCCGTGTATGTTGGCAGTTTGATCTCTGGTGCCTCTGCCTTTTCTAAATCTAGTTTTTATACCTGGGAGTTCTCAGTTCATGAACTGCTGAGCCTAGCTTGATGGATTTTGGGCATAATCTTACTGGCATGTGAAATGATTGCATTTGTATGGTAATTTGAACACTCTTTGGCATTGCTTTTCTTTGTAATCAGAATGAAAACTGACCTTTGCAGTCCTATGGCACTGCTGAGTTTTCCAAATTTGCTGGCATAAGGAGTGCCAGCAAATCACTTTCACAGAATCATCTTTTAAGCTTTGAAATAGCACAACTGGAATTCCATCACCTCTACTCTCTTTGTTTTTAGTAATATTTCCTAAGGCCCATTTGACTTCACACTCCAGGGTGTCTGGTTCTAGGAGAGTGACCCCATAAGCCTGGTTAACTGAGTTAGTAAGAGGTTTTTTGTGCAGTTCTTCTGTGTATTCTTGCTACCTTTTCTTAAACTCTCCCACTTCTGTTAGATCCTTGCCTTTGTGTGTGTGTGTGGTTAATCACACTAATGTTTTAATTTTAGTTGGTTTGTTTATTCTACATTAAATAAAATTATATCTTTAAGTATTTTTCAAATTATTATATGCTATCAAAAATTAATAGTCTAATTGTCAAGATGACTGGATTTTCTTTATAAAATGTTTCTTGCTAGAGAATATGTAGTCTTTTGGGCTTTTTAAAATCCACTTTAGATCTGTTTCTTTTTTTTTCACTTTTTTAAAAATATAAATTTATTTATTTTAATTGGAGGCTAATTACTTTACAGTATTGTATTGGTTTTGCCATACATTGACATGAATCTGCCACGGGTGTACATGTGTTCCCCATCCCAAACCCTCCTCCCACCTCCCTCCCCATACCATCCCTCTGGGTCATCCCAGTGCACCAGCTCTGAGCATCCTGCCTTTTTTATCCTTTATTGTCCCTATCTTTGTATGAAATATTCCCTTGGTAGCTCTGATTTTCTTAAAGAGATTTCTAGTCTTTCCTATTCCATTGTTTTCCCCTATTTCTTTTCATTGGTCACTTAAGAAGACTTTCTTATCTCTCCTTGCTATTCTCTGGAACTCTGCATTCAGTTGTATATAACCTTCCCTTTATTCTTTTATTTTCACTTCTACTCTTTTCTCAACTTTTTGTAAAGCCTCCTCAGACATGCACTTTGTCTTCTAGCATCTCTTTTTCTTGGGGATAGTTTTGGTCATCACTTCCTGTACAGTGTTACAAACCTCCATCCATAGTTCTTCAAGCACCCTGTCTACTAGATCTAGTCCCTTGAATCTATTCATCACCTCCTCTGTATAATCATAGGGATTTGATTTAGACCATACTTGAATGATCTAGTGGTTTCCCTACTTTATTCTATTTGAGCCTAAATTTTGCAATAAGGAGCTGATGATCTGAGCCACAGTCAACTCCTTATCTTATTTTTGCTGACTCTATAGAGTTTCTCCATCTTCAGCTGTAAATCAATATGATTTCGGTACTGACCACTGGTGATGTCTGTGTGTACAGTAGTCTCTTGTGTTGTTGGAAGAGTGTGTTTGCTAAGACCAGTGCATTCTCTTGAAAAAAACAAAACAAAACAAAACTCTTGTTAATCTTTGTTCTACTTCATTTTGCATTTCAAAGACAAACTTGCCTGTTACTCCAGGTATGTCTTAGCTTCTGACTTTTGTATTCCAATCCCCTAAGAATGAAAAGGACTTTTGTGTGTGTGTGTGTGTGTGTGTGTGTGTGTGTGTGTGTTAGTTCTATTAGGTCTTGTAGGTCTTCATAGAATCATTCGACTTCAGCTTCTTCAGCATTAAAGGTTGGGGCATAGACTTGGATTACGGTGATATTGAATGTTTTGTCTCGGAAACAAACTGAGATTATTCCTTCATTTTGAGATTGCAACCATGTGCTGTATTTTGGACTCTACTGTTGACTATGAGAGCTACTCCATTCCTTTTAAGGGATTCTTGCCCACAGTAGTAGATACAATAGCCATCTGAATTAAATTCCCACTTTCCTGTCCATTTTAGTCCACTGATTCCTAAAATGTTGATGTCACTCTTGCTATCTCCTGCTTGACCACTTCCAATTTGCCTTGTTTCATGGACCTAACATTCCAGTTCCTATGCATATTGTTCTTTACAGTATCAGACTTTCCTTTCACCACCACATACGACCTCAACTGGGCATCATTTCTGCTTTTGCTTAGCCTCTTCATTCTTTCTGTAGCTATTTTTCTGCTCTACTCCAGTAGAATATTGGGCACCTACCAACCTTATCCAAAGTATAAGGATACTTTAGCCTAATCTGCAATTTTTATTCATTGAAAATATTAGGCATTAAGTGAGGGAAGTGAGATAACTATTGCTGAAGCCCAACTATGAGACAAACATTTTGACAGATTCTTATTTTTATTAATTAATTAATTTACTTTTGACTGAGATGGGCCTTTGTTCCTGTGTGCAGGTTTTTCTCTAGCTGTGGTGAGAGGGGACTACTCTCTAGCCTTGGTGCATGAACTTCTCATTGTGGCGACTTCTCTTGTTGCAGAGAATGGGCTTTGGTGCAAGCGCTGAAGCCCATAGTTGCAGAATGCAGGCTCAGTAGTTTAGGTGTGTGGGTGCTAGGGTCAATGGGCTTCAGTAGTTGTGGCACATGGGCTTATTTGCCCCATGAAATGTGGGATCTTCCTGAGCCAGGGATCAAACTTCTGTCCCCTGCATTGCCAGACAGATTCTTAGTCACTGTGCCATCAAGGAAGTTTCATTTTGACAGGTTATTTGCATACTTTAACTCGCTTATTGTAGGAACAAGTATTAGTAGTGAGAGTTTTACTCCATTTTACACAAGACGAAAATGTGACTCATTAAAGTTAAGCAAGAATAGGAATTCTTTTAAATTCTGTTCACATTGTGAACTTTTTTTTTAATTGGGGTCAGGGCACTTTCATCTCTTCCGTTCTCTGTTGATTTCCATTTCCTAGATTACTTACAGCCTCTTGATTGCTCTTGTGTCAGAGAAAGTCATCTGATTATCTGTTTTCTGAAGATATTTTACCTTTCATGGACATCATGAAAAGTAGGATGTAATAGGCTCAAGAAATGGAATTCAAATGGTTGCATTTCAAAAGAAGTGCCACTTGGGTGAAAGATATTTAGAGGATAAACAAGCAACTCAATCATTGAGGAGTTTGATACAGTGTTTACACACAAGGGAACACCTTGAAGAACTAAATAGGTGCCGTTTCCATAGGGTTCTTTTTTTTTTTTTTTTTTTGCCCTCATTGTTATCACATAGTGTTAACATTTGTTCCTGGCAAAAAAAAAAAAAAAAAAAAAAGTCCTCATGATCAATTCACTTTAGGAAATTTTGACTTTTTAATTTATCGACCAAATAGTATTCTCTGTCTACAGTAGGCCAGAGAGTTATGGGAGCTATGCATGCAAAGTTAAACATGAGAAACAAGGTCTTTTTTGTTTTTGTTGTTGTTGTTTGTATGGAAATAAGATTCTACGGGGTTATAGACAGATAGTAAGCAAGTAAAGATCATGGCATCTGGTCCCATCACTTCATGGGAAATAGATGGGGAAACAGCGGAAACAATGTCAGACTTTATTTTTGGGGGCTCCAAAACCACTGCAGAGGTGATTGCAACCATGAAATTACAAGACGTTTACTCCTTGGAAGAAAAGTTATGACCAACCTAGAAAGCATATTCAAAAGCAGAGACATTACTTTGCCAACAAAGGTCCGTCTAGTCAAGGCTATGGTTTTTCCAGTGGTCATGTATGGATGTGAGAGTTGGGCTGTGAAGAAAGCTGAGCACTGAAGAATTGATGCTTTTGAACTGTGGTGTTGGAGAAGACTCTTGAGCATCCCTTGGACTGCAAGGAGATCCAACCAGTCCATTCTGAAGGAGATCAGCCCGGGGATTTCTTTGGAGGGAATGATGCTGAAGCTGAAACTCCAGTCTTTGGCCACTTCATGCGAAGAGTTGACTCATTAGAAAAGACTTTGATGCTGAGAGGGATTGGGGACAGGACGAGAAGGGGATGACAGAGGATGAGATGGCTGGATGGCATCACTGACTCGATGGACACAAGTCTGAGTGAACTCTGGGGGTTGGTGATGGACAGGGAGGCCTGGCATGCTGCGATTCATGGGGTCGCAAAGAGTTGGACACTACTGAGCGACTGAACTGAATTGAACCAAGTATCGAAATAAATGAAAAAAAATTGATAATGAATAATATGATTATCATTTTATAAGAATATGACACAGGAGAGAAAATATGGATGTAGATTTGTATTATTTGAAACACAGCTAGAGTTTCAGTTTGGTCTGACTTTAAGTAAGAACATATACCCCTTTATTTCTTTTTTTTTTTTTTTAATAGTAGATAATTTTAAAAGGTATGTTTGAAATGGAAACAATATTAGCAAGCAACATCTATGTTCCTATATGACTCAATTTCTCCTACCTCTTAGGGATGCTCACTGCCCAATATCCACATCTTGGTCTAACACAGGCTCCTTTCAGATTTCTATTTTCTCTTGGACTCTGTGTGATTTTTGTGTGTGACCTTTAAGGCTGGAGTCTATTTTCTATAGCCCTTGGCTCTCTCAAAAGAACCTTCACTGATTTCAAAGTCATGTATATTAAGGGGGTTATTTTCCCTGTATAGGACTCCTGAATTGAGAAGTACTATGTGGGGCTCAGACCCCTTTGTTCCTTTGGGAGAACCTCTGCAACTGGATTAACTCTGGTTTGTGTGTTGCCTACCTGAAGTATGAGACTTGACTATAGCTTGTGCCTACCATTTCTATCCTGTCTTGTCCTAGTTCCTGCTTTAAATTTTAGTAATAGAGAATCAGTCTTTAGGTTGTTCGCATCAAGAATGAATCTTTAAACAGTTGCAGTTTTTGTGTTTCCATGGGATGATGCATTCTGATCATCTCGTATCTAAATAGAAAAAAAAAAAAAAATGAATCCCAATATATCTCTGAAAATGTTGAAAGCAATTTTAACTTGTTTAAGTATCTTTAGCTGGCTTTGAAAAACTTGTAAATAATTTGAAAAAGCTATCAGATCAGATCAGATCAGTTGCTCAGTCGTGTTCAACTCTTAGTGACCCCATGAATCGCAGCACTCCAGGCCTCCCTGGCCATCACCAACACCCGGAGTTCACTCAGACTCACGTCCATCGAGTCAGCGATGCCATTCAGCCATCTCATCCTCTGTCGTCCCCTTCTCCTCCTGCCCCCAATTCCTCCCAGCATCAGAGTCTTTTCCAATGAGTCAACACTTCGCATGAGGTGGCCAAAGTACTGGAGTTTCAGCTTTAGCATCATTCCTTCCAAAGAACACCCAGGGCTGATCTCTTTCAGAATGGACTGGTTGGATCTCCTTGCAGTCCAAGGGACTCTCAAGAGTCTTCTCTAACACCACAGTTCAAAAGCATCAATTCTTCAGTGCTCAGCTTTCTTCACAGTCCAACTCTCACATCCATATATGACCACAGGAAAAACCATAGCCTTGACTAGATGGACCTTTGTTGGCAAAGTAATGTCTCTGTTTTTGAATATGCTATCTAGGTTGGTCATAACTTTCCTTCCAAGGAGTAAGCGTCTTTTATTTTCATGGCTGCAGTCACCATCTGCAGTGATTTTGGAGCCCCAAAAAAATAAAGTCTGACACTGTTTCCCCTGTTTCCCCATCTATTTCCCATGAAGTGGTGGGACCAGATGCCATGATCTTCGTTTTCTGAATGTTGAGCTTTAAGCCAACTTTTTCACTCTCCACTTTCACTTTCATCAAGAGGCTTTTGAGTTCCTCTTCACTTTCTTCCATAAGGATGGTGTCATCTGCATATCTGAGGTTATTGATATTTCTCCCGGCAATCTTGATTCCAGCTTGTGTTTCTTCCAGTCCAGCATTTCTCATGATGTACTCTGCATATAAGTTAAATAAGCAGGGTGACAATATACAGCCTTGATCAACTCCTTTTCCTATTTGGAACCAGTCTGTTGTTCTATGTCCAGTTCTAACTGTTGCTTCCTGACCTGCATACAAATTTCTCAAGAGGCAGATCAGGTGGTCTGGTATTCCCATCTTTTTCAGAATTTTCCACAGTTTATTGTGATCCACACAGTCAAAGGCTTTGGCATAGTCAATAAAGCAGAAATAGATGTTTTTCTGGAACTCTCTTGCTTTTTCTATGATCCAGAGGATGTTGGCAATTTGATCTCTGGTTCCTCTGCCTTTTCTAAAACCAGCTTGAACATCAGGAAGTTCACGGTTCACATAGTTTTTATCAATATCTGGCTTAAATGATATATATGTGAATTATGTGTTATTTAATTCCTTAAAAGTGTATTACAACTTGTGTAATGGCCTAAGATATTTTCTATTTTGGTGAATGTCCCTTGAGCACTTTGAGGTAAATGGAATTGCCCAATATATGCTTCATTTTCTTTTTTCCCCATACATTGATACTAATACAGATTCTATTAGTTTTTCTACCTGAAATTATGGGACACAAGATAGGACATCTACTTCTGCTTCATTGACCAAGTTAAAGCCTTTGACTGTATGAATCACAAGAAACTGAAAAATTCTTAAAGAGACCACCATACTTACTTTGTGAAAAACCTGTGTGCTCAAGAAGCAACAGTTAGAACTGGACATGAAACATTAGATTGGTTCAAACTTGGGAAAGGAGTAGATCAAGGCTGTATATTGTCACCCTGTTTATTTAACTTATATGCAGAGTACGTCATGCAAAATGCCTGACTGGATGACTCAGGGCTGGAATCAAGATTCCAGAAATACCAACAACCTCAGATTTGTAGATAATACCACTTTAATGGCAGAAAATTAAGAGGAACTAAAGAGCTTCTTGATGAAAGTGAAAAAGCTGGCTTAAAACTCAACATTCAAAAAATGAAGATCATGGCATCCAGTCCCATAACTTCATGGCAAATAGATTAGGAAATGCCAGGGTCCAGCCCCGGTGGATCCAGGGAATTTGAAGGGGGGATGGCGTTGGCGAGGATCAGGAAACAATTGCTTAATTAAACGTTAATTAAGGATATAAAGAGTGGTTAAATAAGGATAGCTCAGTGAGGAAATTCAGTAGAGAAAAGAGGCTGAATAACTCGGTTTATGTGGAAAGCTAATAAAATTCCAAAATAAGGAATTTGCATCACCTACGTAGGTCGCAGGCGTCCTCCCGTTCTCCCAAAGGAGAGGAGACACTAAGGCCTCCCTGGTCAGATCTTAGAAGCCCAGGCAAATTAGTAGGCTTGACGAGCCTCCGTGCCTCAGATAGAAATTCAGCCAGAAGGTGAGAGAAAGAACGATATGGGGAGACCAAGTTTCGGTGAACAAAAGGGCACACTTTATTTTCCAAAGTAGTTTTATACCTTAAGTTGTGCATAGAGGATAATGGGGGAAGAGGTAGAGTCATGCAAGGACAGCAGTCCTTGATCCTAATCGAAGCCAGGCTTTCAAACTTATCATATGCAAAAGTTTAGGTGATTTACATCATGTTCTGGCCAGGAGATCTGTTAACATTTTAAGATCCTTTCTTCAGAAAACTTATTTTTCTCTAAAGGTGATTCTTCTAAAGTCAGGCGCCATCCTCCAAAAGCATTAAAGTTTCATTCCTATAGGGCAAAGGTGGGGTGGGCTATAACAAGAAAAGAATTAACTCAAGGGTCCAAGGTTACAAACATTAAAGCTACCACTTACATTTCTATACACCAATTATATCAAGCAATACACTGCCAGGGCCACAGTAGGTAAGGGATATGGAAACTTAGCAGCAAACATTGGCCCAATAACTGAAAAACCCTTCATCAATACAATTTCTAATCAATCTTTTAACTGCTCAAAGGAATCTGTGTTTAGACAGTTTAGAACATCTCATGCCTCTCACAGTTGGGAGGCTCTGAACAATCACATGTGGCCGGAAAAACCTATTCAGGCAGGCTAGAGGACTTCCAAAGAAGTTTGTAGGTTGAAACACTCTTGTCACACCCAGGAACTTTATTAACTGGAGCTGTAAGTTAACTCTTTTTTCAGAGAGAGGTAGTGGGGGACAGCCCCTTGTAAAGTCAGAGGTGTAGGTGAGAGCACAAAGCAGAAAGTAGGCAAACTCTGGTTTTGGGGGTAGATGCTCGAGAATTTCCAGGGCGACTCCTAGGGCTCGATCCTGCCTTTGCGTATGCCGAGCCTCCTTCCTCATGACCTTTGCCATGGGTGGGGTTCCTCACACTGGCTCCCGCCAGGAAAACAATGGAAACAGTGACAGATTTTATTTGTCTGGGCTCCAAAATCACTGTGAATGGTGACTGCAGCCATTCCTTGGGGGAAAAGTTATGACAAACCTAGACAGAGTATTAAAAAACAGAGGCACCACTTTGCCGACAAAATTCCATATAGTCAGGGCTATAGTTCTTCCAGTAGTCATGTATAGATGTGAGAATTGAGGCATACAGAAGGTTGAGCACTGAAGAATTGATGCTTTTGAACTGTGGTGCTGGAGAAGACCCTTGAGAGTCCCTTAGACAACAAGGAAATCAAGCCAGTCAGTCCTAATGGAAATTAACCCTGAATATTAACTGGAAGAACTGATACTGAAAGCAGAAGCTCGAGTTCTTTGGCCACCTGAGGCAAAGAGTCAACTCACTGGGAAAGCCCCTGATGCTGGAAAAAATTGAAGATGAGAGGAGAAGGGGGCAACTGAGGATGAGATGGTTGGATGGCATCACCAACTCAAGGGACATGAGTTTAAGCAAATTCTGGGAGATAGTGAAGGACAGAGAAGCCTGGTGTGCTGCAGTTCATGGGGTCACAAAGAGTCAGACATAACTCAGTGAATGAAAAACAACACCAAATGGGACCAACTTTATCTGCACTTGAACTAGACCTTAAAAGACCTTTTCTAAAATTAGCACTCATTATTCCCTGAAATCAGTTCAGATATCATCTTCAAAAACAAAACTTAAACAGATATGTCTATTTTGAAGGTCATGATTTAAACAAGAAGGATTTACATACTCTATTTGTGTACAAAATGGACTTTTCCCTTTTGGTGATATGACCACAAGTCGTTTTCTATGACTTTCCCCAGAGAATAAGGTTCTGTAAATTCTGTTTTGCATGATGATAATCCTGGTGGCATCTCTGGAGATAGTCTACTTCAAAACAATGATTAGGGTTCCAGAGAATTTAATTAGATGAGAATCTCCCTTGGAGATGCACCAACTGAATGACTCAATACTATGTGCTGCCATTAAATGTAGACAAAGTTTTGGCAGACTTTTACCTTAACCTCAGACTGTATTTGTCTGCAGCAGAAATCACATGACAGGATTCTTCTTGAATTGTAATGATGGTCTCAAATCATAATAAAAGTATGTATATGAAATTATTCTCTATCTTTTGATAAATCTAAATTTAATAATTCTCTATGAAGACAGGTCAGTAAGACACTAAGAATCAAAACATTGCAAAGATCATTTCACTATTTCATTTTCCTTGGTATAAACACCAATGACAAAATTTTTATTGTAAATAGTTTGTAGAAAATTTTTAGTTTTCTCTCTCCCTGAGAGAGAATCAAAGGCTAAATCAAAATGTTGATTTAACATTTGTCATCAGAACAAATCTTGCAACAATGAAAAATTTGTGTTTCTGTTCAATACCAATATTCAGAGTCCTTTAGGTAACAGGGCATTAATATTAGTTAATTTTGAAAATCCCAACAAAATGAAATGCAATGTTTCTGAAAGACTGAGATGAATTAATTTCCTATAATGCAAAGAGTTGGTCACAAGGAACCAGTTCAAGATACAGTGATGTTGTATGTATCTTACTCTTTGTGTTCCCAGAGATGGCATTCAGTGCATGAGGGCCAAGGGAGATGACATCAAAGACCAGAACATGCGCTTAAAGGCTCTCCTTATGCAGGTAATCAGGAAGTATATTTAGACAGAAAATTCTGTTTTAGGCTTTCTATCTTGCAAGAGTATGTTAATGGGGTAAGAATTTGTCTTTTAAGAGCTCTTCTTTGTGATTTTCATAAATAGCTGTGTTAGGAATTCTTTGTGATTACTAAAATATTGAAGATTCTTTCTATTCTATTCCACCCTTTTTGGATATTTTCTTATTTAATGATCCAAGAACTTTACCTTCTCAAAGATATTCTTAGAAATTAATTTCAAGTACAAGGATTTGGGGAATTTTCATGGGCAGATATTTGTAAATCTGATGATAGTTTCAATTTATATGTTCTCTAAACATAGCCTGTTAATGTGCTAAAATATTAAAAGGTAAAGTAACACTTTTAGACCTTCATTGAATGGCTTTCAAGAACCCAAAGAATGCTATAGTAAGCAAGCTATTACTTTGAGTCCTACTTTTCTGTTCATATGTGAGCTTCAGCATCCTATCATGTTTATTGGCCATTTAGGGATAGTCTTCTGCCGGGAGCCGGTGAGGCATTCCGCTCGTGACAAAGGTCATGAGGAAGGAGGCTCGGCATACGCAAAGGCGGGATCGAGCCTCAGGAGTCCGCCCGGATATTCTAGAGCATTTTCCCCCCAAAAAACCAGAGTTTGCCTACTTTATTGCTTTGTGCTCTCACCTCTGACTTTACTGGGGGCTGTCCCCTACCACCATCTCGCTCTCTCTGTCGAAGAGTTAACTTACAGCTCCAATTAATAAAGTTCCTGGGCAATTAGGAGTGTTTAAATCCAAACCCCTCAGATGGCTCTTTAACTCGCCTGACAAGTTTACCCGGACTCCTACAGCTATGCATACGATTGTTTACAGTCTCCCAGCCTCGAGAGGCACAGGAAGCTTAAGATATTCAAATAGCTTTAGAGCCTCTCAGAGAGTTAGAAACTGTCAGAATAAACTAGTAAAGGATTTCATTGATGAGCCAATGCTTGTTGCCAAGTTTTCACATCCCCTGAATTGTATCCTTGAATGTGTATTAATTAATATAGTTGGTATGTAGAAAAAAATAAGTAGTGGCCTTGGTGTTAGTAACTTTAGACCCTTAAGGTAATAAATTCTTTCCTTTGTTGTATACCCATTACACATCCGCCCTATCGGAATGCAATTTTATCTTTGGAAGATGGCGCCAAACCTTAAAATAATTACTCTTAGGGAAAATAAGTCTTTGTTGATAAGTCCTTGTCAAGAGTCATAAAATGTTAGTAGGCCTTCTGGCCAGAAGATGATGTAAATCACCTAAACCATTTGTATACGATAAATTTGCAGGAAACAAACCCTGGTTTTTGATAAGAATCAAAGACTGCTGACTTTGCATCCCCTATAATCCTCTATGTGTAACTTAGGGTATAAAAGCCCCTGTTAAAAATAAAGCTACGGGCCTTGCTCACCAATGCTTGGTCTCCCCATGTCAATTCTTTCCTTTAACTTCCGGCTGAAGTCTCCATCTGGAGCGTGGATATCCTCTGCGACCACTTATTTGCCTGGGCTTCTAAGACCCACTCGAGAAGGTGTCTAAGGTGGGGCACCTTCCACTATTCGAGAGGGCGCCTGCGGCCTCCGTGGTCAGAGCTAACCTGGTGTCACGGGTTATATTGATTTTCCACGTAAACCAAGCTACTCAGCCTCTTTTCTCCACTGAATTTTCCTACTGAGCTATCCTCATTCTATTACTCTTTATATCTTTAATTACCATTTGAATAGGTCGCTGACACCGTCTCCCCTTCGAATACCCTGGATCAGCCGGGGCTGGTCCCCAGCAGTCTTCCTTTAATAGATTGTTTATATTTGTATTTACTTTAAATTTGAATCATTTACTAGTTAATTTCTTAGAGATCTTTGCTTATCTTATATATTTGCTTGGTGTATATCCTCTGGAGTCAAGTTATTATTTTTTTTTTTAATCTTCCAATTTTATTTTATTTTTAAACTTTACATAATTGTATTAGTTTTGCCAAATATCAAAATGAATCCGCCACAGGTTAATTTTGTCAATTGGCCTTGTGGTATTGTTTCCCAAATCTTTATAAACATTTTTCAAATCATCAAATATATCTATTTGGGGTTTAAATGATTGGATAAGAAGAATTATCCAACCCTAGAATGTAGAAACTCACCTCCTTCATTAACTGGAAATTAAATATGAAGTAAATCTTGCTTTACTTTCTTTTAAGCCTTTAATAAATGTTGATTTTTGTGTAAGGTACTAGCTTTATGTACAATTTAATTAGCTTCCAGTTGGTAAGCTAGTTGTGCTACCTCATGTATTTAGTACCCTGTCATTTTCTCATATATGGTCTTTTATCACTTGCCTTGGTCTATAAGATTGTTGTGATCAGGCAATATGTTTTAATCAGCCTTATATTTTCTTTCCTTTTTTGGCTGCCCCATGTGACTTGTAGGATCTTAGTTCTCCAACCAGGGATTGAACCCCAGGCCACTGCAGTGAAAGCACCAAGTCCTAACCACTGGACCACCAGAGAACTCTCACAACATTGTATTATAATAATATCTGAAAGTACCAGAAAATAATAAATCACAAGACATATTTTTGAATGAATAAACAAATTATCACAAGACTTCAGGAAGTCATAAGTAACAATTATTTTTATAGATAAGTATGTCCTAAGCTCTGAAATAAAACACACAGAACACTATGGAAACAAGGAACAATGTGACTGAGTTTGTCCTCTTGGGGCTCACTCAGAGAAACCAGGGTCAGAAAATATTATTTGTCTTGTTCTTGCTCATCTACATTGTGACCATGGTGGGCAACCTACTCATTGTCCTGATTGTGGTGTTCAGTCCAACCCTGGATGTCCCTATGTACTTCTTTCTTGGCTACTTATCATTTATGGATGCTGTTTATGCTACTACAGTTAACCCAAACACATTTACAGACTTACTCTATGAGAAGAAAACCATATCATTCCAAGCGTGCATGATTCAGCTCTTTACAGAGCACTTATTTGGTGGTGCTGAGATTTTACTCCTGGTCATCATGGCCTATGACCACTATGTGGCCATCTGCAAACCCTTGCATTATGTGACAATCATGAATAAGCGAGTGTGTGTCCTGCTGTTGCTGTTGGTTTGGGTTGGTGGACTGTTACATGCTATAGTTAATATTCTCTTTGTTTACTACCTTCCCTTCTGTGGCCCCAATGTTATTGACCACATCATATGTGACATGTACCCCTTGTTAAAACTGGCCTGCACTGACACCCCCATTATTGCCATCATAGTGGTTGCCAATGATGGCATAATCTGCGTGGTCCTCTTCATGCTCTTACTCATGTCCTATGGGGCCATTCTGCATTCCCTGAAGAATATTAGTCAGGAAGGGAGGCGCAAAGCCTTGTCCATCTGTGGCTCCCACATCACTGTGGTGCTCCTCTTCTTTGTGCCCTGTATATTTCTGTATGTGAGACCTCCTTCCATCTTACCCATTGATAAGTCCTTGGCTGTGTTTTACACCATTATCACCCCTATGTTGAACCCTCTAATCTATACTCTGAGAAACAGTGAGATGCAACATGCCATGGGAAAGCTATGGATCAGAAAAAGAACATGAAGCAACAGGGAAATGAATGACCAATTTTCAGTGAAGAATTGCTCTTCCCAGGAAAGCCTTTTGTGGTTATTTAACTGCAGTAAATATCTCCCCAGGATAATTAACTTAGTCATGATGAAAAGACTTATTATCTGAATATTTCCCATGATCAAAATATAATTTTAACATTTTAATGACTTCCTATTTTAAAGTTTATATTTTGCTTGAAATAGGTTTTTAAGATTTACACAATTTCTTTGGAAAATATGTATAGCTTTGGGTGTAAAATGACTTTATTAAAACTATAGATTTATGTTCTATATGATTGTCAGGTAGTTAGAATAAGAAAAAGGAGTCCAAAATGACAGTGGCTAAAAAACAAAGAAAGGGAGAAGCCCAAAAAAATGGATCAAAAGAAAATCTGCAGGACTGGAGTGAAAACTTCAGCTGAAGCAAACACACTCCCCTCTTGGCTAGTGCAATTTGCATAGGGCAAGCTCAGGGGGCAGAAGACAAAACATACAAAAAGAGGAAGCCAAGACAGATCAAGTCCTTTCCTTTGGGATCGCCTGCCCTTACACCTCCAGGGTGTACTTTCCTTTAGTTGCTGAATAAAACTCTGAGCTGTAACCAAGCTGTAACACTGGTCTGCAGTTTCCAATCTTTGCCGCGGTGAGGCAGAACTAACAAAATTATACACTCCCCTGACACGATGAGTTAAGTCATAGTTAATACTGCGATTTATTTATTTAGTGTAAGTTTTTTTCTCATACTTTTCTCTTACATAATGTGATCTTTTTCAGAATTAATGAGGTGTATTACAGATTTCAGAAAAAAAATAGAGTAAGAAATATTATATACATCTCAGTTTAGTCCTCTTCACACAAAGACAGCACATATTATTTGATTTATATGACTTACTTTTGAATCTGAAAGATACTTTACACATATTATTTTGTTTCTATTTCTTAGTACAAGATGATTGATGAAGAATATTTCAGTGTGTAATATTAATCATCTTTAGGATGTTAATTTTTTAAAAAATTGATTGAACATGATGCATGTGCAGAAAAACAACCAAGTCTTACCTTTTTCCCAAATGGGATATCATATTATCTTTTTAAGTTTATCAGGTTTGCCTAGAGTCACACGATCAGTCAAAAGGAAAATCCGCTCTTACATTGTTCATTTAGGGAAGTGTCATGAATTTAAAATAAATGCAAAACTGTTTTTAACTGAAGTGGTAAGGAAAATCAAACAAATATCACCCCCAAATTTGCATTTTTATGAATAGAATTATTTGAATGTTTATCATTATTCTATAACTTAGTGATTTATAAATTAGGTAAAGGCAGTACAAGGTATGAATTCCATAGAATCCTATAACTCCATGACAGCGCTAAAGGTAACACATAGATTTCCATGAAGACACCCAATAATCTTTATGTTATGCATCAGTCTTTCAGAATAAGTTTTCCTGACCAAAGTTAAGTTTATTTAGCAGTTATTTATCAAAAGATGTACAGATGCTTTAAAAATAAAATAAATTTGTTAAAGGGGATATATTTTCTCACATATTTTATTTATTTTTGCAAATAAAACACAAACTTCCTTCTTCCATTGGAAAACACAAAAGACATAGCATATTTTATTTATTTATTTATTTATTTTAATTTTTTAACTTTATAATATTGTATTGGTTTTGCCATATAGATATTAAAAGGGTTTAAAATGATAGTTTATCAAGATATGGATGATGTTGAGGGAAACCAATAAGGGATTATACAGCACTGTCAACTATAAATTGGCACTGAGACTGAATTCACCAAGTGTACTTGCCAGCGACTGAACAACAAAAAGAGCATTTGCCATCTGCCTCTGTGGACATTGAATCCTGTCCTGCTATAGCTGCTGACCTTCAACACACCCTAAGGGGGATTAAGGGGAATTCAGTGAGGCACCCGGTGCTCCAGGGGAACTGGTGGAACAGACGTTTAGATAAATTCAGGAACTGATTTCAGGATCCCAATTCTTGCCAACAAATCTAGTGGAGGTGATGAAATTACAGCTTGTTGTTGTTCAGTCACTCAGCTGTGTCCAACTCTTTGAGACCCCCAAGAACTGCAGAATTCCAACTTTCCCTGTTCTTGGCCATCTCCCAGAGCCTGCTCAAATTCACGTCCATCAAGTTGGTGATGCCATCCAACCATCTGCTGCTCTATTGTCCCCTTCTCTTCCTGCCTTCAATCTTTCCCAGCATCAGGGTCTTTTCAAATGAGTCAGCTCTTCACATCAGATGGCCAAAGTATTGGAGCTTCAGCTTCAGCATCAGTCCTTCCAATGAATATTAAGGATCGATTTCCTTTAGGATTGACTGGTTTGCAGTCCAAGTGATTCTCAAGAGTTTTATCAAACACCACTGTTCAAAAGCATCAATTCCTTGGTGATCAGCCTTATTTATGATCCAACTATCATATCCATGCATGACTAATGGAAAAACCGTAGCTTTAACTATACAGACCTTTGTTGGCAAAGTAATGTCACAGCTTTTTAATATGCTGTCTCAGTTTGTCAATGATTTTCTTCCAAGGAGCAAGCATCTTTTAATTTCATGACTACAGTCACCATTTGCAAACAAACTTTCTACATCCGTTGGAAAACTGACAAGAAAAAAAAAAAAAGATATTTAAAATGGGAAATTAAAATAGTTTTAAATATCATTTTAAAATGATAACCTATTAATTTATGGATAGAATTGGGGGAAACTAATGAAGGATAATATAGTACCATTGAGGACCCAGCTACAGTAGGAAACCATTAAAACAATAAGGCCTGTGAGATCTAGGAGAGAGAGAGATCTCAGGAACCCAGATGGTCCATCCAAAAGGAGCAGCCTCAGCTAAAGGCACCCAGCCACTGACAACCCATAACAGGAACCAGGACAGTAAACCCCATGACATTTCTTATTTTCTTCTCACCTGCCTACTAATACTCAGCTAGTGCTACATCTTGGCTAGGAGGTAAGGGAGATGGTTGAAGCAGACCAAGGAAAAGAGCTGCTCAGGGTAGAGAAAGTGAGAAGTTCTAGTGGAAGAAAGGAATATATCTATCCATTTTTCCAACAGTTTATTTAATTGTTTTTTGTTTGTTTGTTTGTTTTGTCTTTTTAAGAAAGAGAGTAAGCACTATTTTTTGGAGTTGCTCAATAAAGGAAAACACAGGGAGAGTCTTCCAACTTAATTTATTCAGCTAATTTTATTGAACAACAGTGTCAGTCTGACTCTGACTTAAGTGATAATTGATGAGGTGATGGCAAATACAGGCTTATATCTCAGACTTATTTAAGTATTTTTACAAGGAAGAAAGGAGTAAATTAGACTGTGTGTAAACAATATGCAGATCACATCCAGTTGTACAATTCATTTTAACTTTTAAGGACGTGTTTTTAACATTTTTTCTTGCTTGAGAAGCTCTCAGGTTTATTACATGGTGAGTACCTGGGCCTGGGTATCCTCCAACAAAGAACCAGGGACCACTTGTCAGAAGGTATGGAAGAAGAACCCGAGCATCCTTGTAGTAAGCTGAATTAAATAACCTTGAAAGTTTACTCTTCCTATAAAATAGAAAAGGCAGCATGCTTACACACCAAGGAAAAAAATACTATTTATTATTAAAATGTGTTGGACTTACCTGAAAACCCAAAATATAAATTTCTCATCTCTTTGCTATTAAAAGCTTTGTCTTTATAGATCAGTTATCCACTTCTGAATTCATCAACAGCACTGAAATGCAATAAAACAAGATGAATGAGACTGAAGTCATTCTAGTGCGACTTACCCAGAATCCTCAGATACAGAGAATTCTACTTTTATGTTATTTTTCACCTACATTGTCACTGTTGTGGGCAACCTGCTTATTGTGGTAACTATAATCTGCAGCTAGACTTTGAATTCTCTGTTGAATTTCTTCCTGACCTTCCTGTCCTTGATAGATGCCTGCTATCCCTCTTTCATAATACTGAAAATGATAGTTGATTTGCTTTCTGATTCAAAAGCTATCTCCTTCAGGGGCTGCATGGCACAGCTCTTCATTGAACATTTCTTGGGAGCTTCACAGATTGTCCTTTTGTGGTTCTAGTCTATGAATAATAGGTGGCCATCTGCAGTGTGTATGTCTTAAGTCTCTCTGCATTATGTCACCATCATGAACCATCATATATGCTTCCTCCTGGTGGAGGTGTGTTGGGCAATGGGTTTTCAACAATTGGTTGTGCAAAACCTAGTCATTTTCTGGGTCCCATTCTGTGGCCCCAACATCATGGGCCATTTCATGTGTGACATTTTCCCCCAATATAATATGTTTGCACTGACACTTTCCTTGGTGGTTTCTTGGTTGCTGCTGAAGTTGGCAATCCTTGTCAATGCTTTTGTAATGTCTTGATGTTCTGTGTGATTTTCCTGTGCATGTACAGGACTCATGGGGAGGACAAAGCCCTGTCTACCTGTGGCTTCCACATCAGAATTGTTGTCTTGTTTTCTGTAACTTCTATATTTATGTATCTGCAACCAGTAACTACTTTTCCCATGGGTAAAATCATAGCAGTAATACTGTCATCTATACAGTAAGGAATATAGAGGGCAAAAATGTCATTAAAATATTATTAAACAGGAATACAATTTCAGATAAGAGGTGAGCCAATAGGAAGATTTTATTTCTATCATGATCTTTATATGTTCATATATTTTTTATATATTTTACTGATATTGATAGCTCAGTTGGTAAAGAATCCTGCTGCAATGAGGGAGACCTGGGTTCAATTCCTGGGTTGGGAAGATCCCCTGGAGAAAGCAAAGGTAATTTTTATGTTTTCATGATCTTTATATTTTCATCTTTTATTACTATAAAGACTTTCCCAAACCCCTCATCTGACACTAACAGGACTACTGCAACATAGGCAGAGGTAGTATTTAGATCTGCATTCTCCTAAATTTAAATGTGATAGTCTTTCAAACACTTCAAGAGACATCATCAAAAACAGCATTTCATCAGACTCTCTCTTCTTTTATAGTAATAGAAAATTTATTTTTCCTTTCTCATTATAGAGTTGTATAAGGTGCCTATGATTTAAGTAGTCGGTACTCAGAAAGCTGTATGGCTTACTGGTATATATGATGATGTGAAATATAAAATAGAAGGAAGATACTTGTCAATACTCTCTTGACATACACTTGATATCCTAATATTGAAATTATATTTTATTTCTTGCCCTGTTGGGTAAAATTGTCAGTGATTATGAAAATTAATTGCATTACATTTAAACTGATGACTAAATTTTAAAGTATTTCCAAATAAAAAAAAATAAAATTAAAATTTAGTGATCTTACTTTATAGACAACAGTGGAGGCTCATAAAATAGCTAGATCATAAAATATGTGTCAACTTTGAGCCTGAATACTCTTATTCCATATCCTCTAATGTTTTCATTATACAGAATCCCTTCAGGGTTGGTGTTTGATTGATGAAAATCTCTTTGTTTATATGCCATAGAAAGTTACACTGTTTTGTTAACAATTATTTGTAGCCAGCAAATGAAAGTGTTTTTCAAAAACACATAGTAAAATATATATAGAAAACACTTCACTTATTATAAAGTTGTTTTAATACTTATCTCCTTGAATTGGAAGTCTTATTTGAAAACTGCTTTATGAGATTACTTATAAGAGATATATAAAAAGAACACGGGGATCTTTACTTTTCAATTGCCAAAAAAAAGTATTACTCAGGTAAACAAAACTTATTCTTAATGAATTTTAGCTCTTTTCCAAAATGAGGCTGGCTACTAAAATACAAGTCTGTGTATATGTCATTGATGTGTTTATAGTATCTTCTTCTGATAGAAAGGTTCAGCCTCCCACTACATGAATAGCAGAGATGGTCACAATAAAGGACAGAAATGCTATGGACCTAAAAGAAGCAGCAGATATTAAGAACAGGTGGCAAGAATACACAGAAGAACTATACCAAAAAAAGATCTTCATGACTCAGATAATCATGGTGATGTCATCACCAAACTAGAACCAAACATCCTGGAATGTGAAGTTAAGTGGAATGTGAAGTTAAGTGGGCCTTGGGAGGCATCGCTATGAACAAAGCTAGTGGAGCTGATGGAATTCAGTTGAGCTATTTCAAATCCTAAAAGATGATGCTTTGAAAGTGTTGCACTCAATATGCCCATAAATTTGGAAAACTCAGGAGTGGCCACAGGACTTGAAAAGGTCAGTTTTTATTCTAATCCCAAAGAAAGTCAATGCTCAAACTGCTGCTCAAAGTATGCTCAAACTGCTACAAAATTGCACTCATCTCACACGCGAGTAAAGTAATGCTCAAAATTCTCCAAGCCAGGCTTCAACAGTACATGAACCATGAACTTCTAGATGTTCAAGCTGGATTTAGAAAAGGCAGAGGAACCAGAGATCAAATTGCCAACATCTGCTGGATCATCAAAAAAGCAAGGAAGTTCCAGAAAAACATCTGCTTTATTGACTATGCCAAAGCCTTTGACTGTATGGACCACAACAAACTCTGGAAAATTCTGAAAGAGATGGGAATACCAGACTACCTGACATTCCTCTTGAGAAATCTATATGCAGGTCAGGAAGCAATACTTAGAACTGGACATGGAAAAACAGACCGGTTCCAAATAAGGGAAGGAGTACATCAAGGCTGTATATCGTCACCCTGCTTATTTAACTTATATACAGAGAACATCATAAGAAACACTGAGATGGATGAACCACAACCTGGAATCAAGACTTCCAGGAGAAATATCAATAAGCTCAGATATGTAGATGACACGACTGTTATGGCAGACAGTGAAGAAGAACTAAAGACCGTATTCATGAAATTGAAAGAGGAGAGTGAAAAAGTTGGCTTAAAGCTCAACATTCAGAAAACTAAGATCATGGCATCTGGTCCCATCACTTCATGGGAAATAGATGGGGAAACAGTGGAAACATTGACAGACTTTACTTTTTTTGGCTCCAAAATCACTGCAGATGGTGCCTGCAGCCATGAAATTAAAAGACACTTGCTCCTTGGAAGGAAAGCTGTGACCAACCTAGACAGCATATTGAAAAGCAGAGACATTACTTTGCCAACAAAGGTCCATCCAGTCAGGCTATGGTTTTTCCTATAGTCATGTATGGATGTGAGAGTTGGACTATAAAGAAAGCTGAGTGCTGAAAAATTGATGCTTTTGACTTGGTGGTGTTTGTAGAAGACTCTTGAGAGTCCCTTGGACTGCAAGGAGATCCAACCAGTCCATCCTAAGGGAAATCAGTCCTGAATATTCATTGAAAGGACTGATGTTGAAGCTGAAACTCCAATCCTTTGGCCACTTGATGAGAAGAACTGATGCATTTGAAAAGACCATGATGCTGGGAAAGGTTGAAGGCTAGAAAAGAAGGGGACAACAAAGGTTGAGATGCTTTGATTGCATCACCAACTTAATGGACATGAGTTTGAATAAGCTCTGGGAGTTGGAAATGGACTGGGAGGCCTAGTGTGCTGAAGTCCATGGGGTCTCAAAGAGTCAGACATGACTGAGCAACTGAAATGAACTGAACTGACATGAGTAGCATATGCTCTATTGAAGAAATCTTTAGACTTCATAATGCAAAATTATATAGCATGCATATTATGGTTCTGAAGATGTAATGGAGAATAGACACACTACTTCAAGATTAGAATAAGGAATTTTATTTTACCAGGGCTTCCCTGGGAGTTTAGATGGGAAAGAATCCACCTGCAATGCAGGATACCTGGGTTCAATCTCCGGGATGGGAAAATCTCCTGGAGAAGGTAATGGCTACCCACTACAGTATACTTGCCTTCAGATTTCCACGGACAGAGGAGCCTGGTGAGCTACACTCCATGAAGTCTCAAAGAGTCAGACATGACTGAGTGATTAACACATACACACACACACACACACACACCATCATCTTCTTTAAAAAGTTTTTCCTCTTTCTGCAAATAGTTTACCAAGATACATTGTGTGTTTCTGCATTCTGTGATTCTGCCCATAATATGATTATTGGCACAAAAGTTGTTATATTTGTTTCTACTTCAATAAGAAGTATATCTGGAAGAGTTTTGAGACCACAGTCCAACTCCAGACACTTTTCTATTCCTAGTAAACAACTTAGGAGATGTCCTTCCAGGATGAAAGTCTTTTGGAGTAGACTAATGTGATTGCCAACATCTGCTGGATCGTTGAAAAAGCAAGAGAGTTCCAGAAAAACATCTATTTCTGCTTTATTGACTATACCAAAGCCTTTGACTGTGTGGATCACAATAAAATGTGGACAATTCTGAAAGAGATGGGAATACCAGACCACCTGACCTGCCTCTTGAGAAATCTGTATGCAGGTCAGGAAGCAACAGTTAGAACTGGACATGGAACAACAGACTGGTTCCAAATAGGAAATGGAGTACATCAAAGCTGTATATTGTCACCCTGCTTACTTAACTTATATGGAGAGTACATCATGAGTAATGCTGGGCTGGAGGAAGCACAAGCTGGAATCAAGATTGCCAGGAGAAATATCAATAACCTCAGATATGCAGATGACACCACCCTTATGGCAGAAAGTGAAGAAGAACTAAAGAGCCTCTTAACGAAAGTGAAAGAGGAGAGTGAAAAAGTTGGCTTAAAGCTCAAAATTCGGAAAACTAAGTCATGGCATCCAGTCCCATCACTTCATGGCAAATAGATGGGGAAACAGTGGCTGACTTTATTTTTCTGGGCTCCAAAATCACTGCAGATGGTGATTGCAGCCATGAAATTAAAAGGAGCTTACTCCTTGGAAGGAAAGTTATGACCAACCTAGACAGCATATTGAAAAGCAGAGACATTACTTTGCCAGCAAAGGTCGGTCTAGTCAAGGCTATGGTTTTTCCAGTGGTCATGTATGGATGTGAAAGTTGGACTATAAAGAAAGCTGAGCACCAAAGAATTGATGCTTTTGAACTGTGGTGTTGGAGAAGACTCTTGAGAGTCTCTTGGACTGCAAGGAGATCCACCTAGTCCATCCTAAAGGAAATCCGTACTGAATATTCATTGGAAGGACTGATGTTAAAGCTGAAACTCCAATACTTAGGCCACCTGATGAGAACAGCTGACTCATTGGAAAATACCCTGATTCTGGGAAAGATAGAGGGCAGGAGGAGAAGGGGACGACAGAGGATGAGATGGTTGGATGATATCACTGACTCAATGGACATGAGTTTGAGTAAACTCCGGGAGTTGGTGATGGACAGGGAGGCCTGGTGTGCTGCGGTTCATGGGGTCAGAAAGAGTCGGACACGACTGAGTGACTGAACTGAACGTGATTTGTGCTCTTGAAAGTTTTGTTTTTAGAACATGTTTCTCTGTGTATTTAAATGAGTGAAGCTGCCCAAAAGAATAATTTAGGTACCTGATTTTGTAAAATTAGTCTCTGAAAATATCAAACATCTTAACATACCTTACCTAGTTTCTTATCAACGATGATAAAATCTATGTGTTATTCCTTCTGCTTTCCTTCTGGTTTATCCTTCAAGTTTAAGAATCTGTATTTCTGTCTCTCCAGGGCTGTTAACCACTCTGTTCTTGAATCTGTATTCTAGAAATGACTTTCCTGGTATACCTCCAGGAAGTCTTCTTTGAAAAATTATTTTTATGGACAGGCTTCACAGTTTTAGAGCTAACTCTACTCTTTTTTTCTTTTTCATGCTTGACTAGGCCCTGGGGTGCTGGACTAGACAGGTATACAGGTTCTAAAGTTGTCTCTTTAACCACACTGTAGATATTTAAGAAGAGGTTGAATGACCACTCAATGGGACATTTTGAATACACATCAATCTTTATGAGGTTGAGAATAATGACTTTGTCAGTACATGCTAATTATCATATGACTATTGCTTTAATTCCAGAGTTGAAAGACAAGTTGAAGACATTTGCATGATGACACTTCAGAAATAATCCATATCCCTTATAGTTCTTTCTTTATTTTTTTCAAATCTTCATTTAGATTGCCTTTGGCGTATGCCATCACAAATATCACAACACAATAATATGTGTGTGTCTAGTCAAACTAGGTTTAGTCACAAGTTTTCAGTTTTCCTAAATTATTTTCCTGTGTGACACATGTTGCTCATAATGACCAGATTCTCTGAATCCAGTTGACAGTTATGTCCAATTTATTTTTCTTATTAATGAAAGCATATTTGAATGTGTTGAGTGAGGCTGCTTCTATGCATAAATATTCCTGAGTCAAATTATATTACATTTATTTACAAAATTATTTCAAATGTTAGTACTGATTTCTTTCAGTAGATAATTATACTGAGCTTTACAGTTGGTGACATGTAATGTCACTTTACTTGTAAAATATTAATTTAAAAGTAAGGATCCTGGTCCAGGATCTAGTGAACTGGCATCTTATTTCCCCTTGGCAAATGGCTTTCTTATCCCACATCTTCTATTTCCTTGTTATAAATTGTCAATATTATTGCCTATTTTTCTATTCCATTTGGATATTGTACAATTAAATTTAAATGAAAAAAAATACATTTACCATCTCTGAATACAATTGAAGAGTAAATTATTTTCATCATTATCATGTCGATCTAAATCCAGAATTGGCACAAGAAACAACTTCTTTGGAAAAGTACTGTATAATTTACCTGATATGAAGTGTCAATATTATAATAGGGCTTAGAACCGATCACTCAAAGTAAACCCGAAGGCAGTATTTAAAAATTATGACTGGCATGGATGGTAGATCAATTTAAAATATTATAGTAAAAATTTAAAATTCAGATAGTTGACTGCCTAAATATTTTACTTTACAATACTGAATATTCAATCTCCATATTAAGCTCATTTGTTATCAGAAACAATTTCATAAATATTCTTTTTTTTTCTCTTATAGTATTTGACCTTCATGTAGACTCAAGGAAAAGTTCAAAATTAAAAATGAGTACTATAGAACTTTTCCTCCACTGTTGTATTAACTTACTTGAAATACTTAATCATTGGCAGAGCTGCTAATGATGATGTAATACCTCTGAGGTCCTGTTAGCCACAGCTAAGAAACTTTACAGAATTTGCCCCCAAACAGCATATATAGAAGTGCTTTGAAAGCTTATCCAAAGATACCATTTATAAATTAGAAAATATGCTTATTGTAGCTGAGCTAGTTGGTATTTTGCTAGTTTACAATTTTACTTCTTTCTTGGTGAAGTAACTGTTGCTGGAACCTATATCAGACACGTTCACAGGTGAGCCTTTTTTTTTCCAGGAAATTGTATAATCATGGACTCTGAGAATTAAATATAACCGACATATCATATAACTATCCCTCATCCTCACTTGACACTGAAATTCCTTTTTCATCATACAAAACATCGAGAATGACAGACTCAAGTACAATGCCACCAACTTAGAAGTAAAATATCTCAGGGCCTCTTTGTATTGATATGATTTTAAATTAGTTAGAATCATATCGCAATTAGTTAGAATTAAATTAGTTGGAATAATTATACAATTTAAAAGAGCATCTACAATTTTCTTGACTTTACAGAATGTTAGTATGATATTTCACAATTTTTAAAAGCACCTGTTAAAACTACACATTGATTAAAGAGATGCACTATATTGTAATGATCTATTTCTCCAGTGTTGAACAATCCATATCATTTCCAAATTTCCCACAGATCATAATAACTGTGTTGAGCATACTTGTAAATATTTATATTTCTTCTCTAAAAATATTTTCCATAGGATTTATTAGTAGAAAGAGTATTGTGGAGATAAAGAAATATGAAAAAGTTATTTCTGCTTCTTCCTAGTTATTTTCAAAAAGCTTTCAGTAATTGCATCTAAATCTTGCTTTACATCATTTCAATACTTTCTAATCTGCTGGGGGATCCCACCTCAGAATAAGGAAATGTAGTGGGACTGCTGCACCTTGTTTCCACACATGTACAAAATTTAATTCAGGTGATTACACAGTAAACCTCTATACCCATTTATCTTGGAAAAGAAAGACTTATTTTTTGTAGAATATATTTCATTATGTTTATATGTCCTCATCTCTTGTTGTTGAGAAGTTGTCCCCCCAGGTCTCTTACACTTGTAGTAATGAAGTGTCCTGTAACCAGGAGTGATAATGCTGGGTACTATGGGAAGATGGGAGAAGAAGGCATGAGAATGCATGTAGTGGAAACAGAAAGAGTGGGAGACTCATGCTTATCATGGAAGGATGCCTTGCTGCTCTTTGGTAACGAAATTTCAGCCATTAAGTGTATTTAACAGGGACGCTCTTGATGACTGTGTGAACAATATGTATTAACATGCACACTGATCTTCCAATAGATCCTTATTGAATGAGTGAACTTGTAATAAGTACTTATCACAGGTAAAAGGTTTTATATATGTTTCTGTTAGTCTGTGTATTACCGTTGTTTAGTCACTAAGGTGTGTCTGACTCTTTGTGATTCCATGGACTGTGGGGAGTTCTGCCCATGGAATTTCCCAGGCAAGCATACTGTAGTAGGTTGCCTTTCCCTTCTCTAGGGGATCTTCCTGATCCAGGGATTGAACCCACATCTCCTGCTTTGGCAGGCAGATTCTTTACCACTGATCCACCTGGAAAGTCGAGTCTGTATGTACATGTTTATATGTGTAGTACATTATCTGTTTTACCTAGAAGTCTATTTTGTTCTGTTCTCTACATTAAATTTTATTTTTAGAACTCTGAAAATAAGGATTTCCTTTGCTTAAAAAAATTATTGTGTACTGAACAACTTCATGCAAATTTTTTTCAATCCAAGTCTAGAGAAGCTAGCCTGAATATGACTGAATATGATTATGTTAAATTATATGTGGAACAGAATTTTAGAGAATAAAAATATCAATAAAAATGCCATCATTATCTTGAAAGTAAAATGATCCAATAATATATTATTTCCCAGAGGCAAAGAATTATTTTCATACTTACCCCATAAAGGGTGTCAAAACCTATTAAACTAGAAAGCAATGCCTTTCAAATGTTTATGTTTCTCATCAAGTAGAGAAAAATGACAAACAGAGCAAGAGAAAAAGAGCACTAATTCCTCTTAGGTTTATAGTCTGGTTGTTGTTGTTTAGTTGCCAAATTGTGTCTGACTCTTCTGGGACCCCATGAACTGTAGCTGGCCAGGCTCCTCTGTCCATGGGATTTCCCAGGCAAAATTACTGAAGGGGGATGCCATTTTTTGCTCAAGGCAATCTTCCTGGCCCTAGGATTGAACCCTGGTCTCCTGAATTTCAGTTGGATTTTTTACTGTTGAGTCACCAGGCAAGACCTTACATTCTGGGGAAGAGTCATACTCTTACCCATGGAAAATGGCAATTCACAAAGTATTTCTGCATCATCTAGTATCATCTAATATGTTTCAGGCATTGCAGATACTATGCCAGGCACTATGGTAAGTGAGAAAACACACTTGAAGAGTATGTGTGTTTTGAAAGGGACTAGACAGAGTGTGTCACCAAGGACTTATAATCATTCCCAAAACATCTAGTTTATGACAGATATTTATTGATGTTGTCTGTCTTTCCACAGTTAGAACTGAAGGTTCAAATGTAAACACCCATGAGAAAATAACTCTTACTTTTGTGCAGCACTTCTCAGCTTACAAGATACATCTGAAAATTATAATTTGTAAGACGATAGACATAGAGGAGGGCTGGGGTCATGGAGTACTGTGATGACAGTACATGAAGCTGGAACCAGAATGAGAATCCAGGGCTCATGTAGAGAGCCCAGTGTGTTCTCAGTAAACTGCACATCAGGTCTTGCCCGATAGATGTTTTACGGTTGACAGGGAACAGGTGTCTGAAGCTAAAAAGCCATCTTGTAAGAAGTAGGAAGACTTGAAAGAAGTACTGGAACAAAAGTGCCAAAGGCATGCTCCACTGTTAAAATGACTGCACTATTTTCATTCTCAGAAATTCAGACCACAATTCTTTCATGGTTAAAAGTATCACTCATTTTTTTTTTTTTTTTTTCTGTTGTAGGTAATTCGGGGCCCAGGAAAGATGGCTATTTCCTAAATGGACGTCCTTACACTGCCCAATAATGTGACTGAATTTGTTCTCCTGGGACTCACGCAGAATCCACACGTACAGAAAATACTCTTCATTGTCTTTCTGTTCATTCTCCTATTCACTGTGCAGGGCAACTTGCTCATTGTCATCACCATCTCCCTCAGCCCCACGCTTTCTGCTCCCATGTATTTCTTTCTCACTCACTTGCCCTTTTTAGATGCCTTCTTCACCTGTGTGAGCATGCCCAAATTGATCATTGACCTGTTGCACCAGAGGAGAACCATCTCCCGGGGTGGCTGCCTGACTCAGCTCTTTGTGGAGCACTTTCGGGGAGCATCAGAGATCATCCTTCTCATCGCCATGGCCTATGACCGCTATGCGGCTATTTGCAAACCTCTGCACTACATGGTCATCATGCGAAAAGGGCTCTGCCAGCTCCTGATGGTGGTGGCCTGGATCAGGGGCATCTTGCCACTGAGCAGATTCTCTTTATGGTCGACTTGACCTTCTGTGGTCATGTGTGATTTCTTCTCCTTAATGGAACTTTCCTGCAGCGACACCTACCGACCCGGAATGGTGGTGGCAACTAACAGTGGGGGCATGTGCGTGCTTATTTTCTCCATGTTATTGGTCTCTTACATAGTCATATTGAGGTCTCTGAAATCCCATGGCTCTGAAGGCAGGTGCAAAGCCCTCTCTACATGTGTCCCCCACTTTACACTAGTGGTGTGCTTTTTTGTCCCTTGTATATTAATTCAGTTGCTCCCTGTAGCCACTTACCCTAAAGACAAGTGGGTGGCTGTGTTCTTTGCAATCTTCACTCCCATGCTAAATCCTATTATTTATACAGTGAGAAATGCAGAGGTTAAAATGCCATGAGGACTTTGTTGAAGAAGATAATAACTTAGAGTATTCAAGAGCCAATTTAGTGATCATTTGTGTACCTAGGGAGGATTGTACCTGTTGTAAATTGTGAAAGAATACTAAGAATTTGCAGACCACTGGCAGAAAATAAATATCTAGAATCTAATACTTATTGATGATTTAATGACTAGGTATATTTTAGGCACATTCATCAATTTTGCTGCACTTTACCAAGGCTTCAATGTTCGTGTTCATAGATTCAGACTAGACAATGGAAAGAACAAGCATAGACCCCTACTTTGGTGATTGTAGAATAAGATTTTTCCTCCAGAGTCTTACTGCTGCTTTAGTAAATTCTTCATATATGTTAATTGGATGAAATTTTTTTTTCCATAGAATCTTGATCTCAAAAAAAAAAATGTTTCCCCCTTTTTGCTTAGTCTGTGTTAAAGCAAATAGGGGATAGAAATTCTTCAATAGATACATGGGGAAGGGACATTTGAGTGTGGGAATCACAGCTTATTATTTTTTTCTTAATATACTTTGAATTTACCAAAAGCAAAAAGAGAGAAACCCACAAAAGGAAAAACATATAATTCATAATCTATCTCTAGTTCTTCTTTGGAATGAAAAATAAACCAGAGATTTTGAAATTACTCTTAATATGCTCTTATTTTCTTAACTTCATGGATCACAGTGTTTCTTGAATATAAAGTGAACATTTTGTCTTTCTATACTAAAAGTTGAAGAACCATTTGAAAAAGGTTAAGCATCTTTTACAAATCTCAACATAAAACCATAGTTAGGTTCCAAAGCTGTTGCTCTGTAGGCCTCCTACATATATTAATATTTACATTAAATGAACACTTTAACTACCAGGTGCATTCACCTCAGTTTATATATACATGTAATAAACTAATGGTTCCATTATCAATATCCCCACTTTACAGAGAAGGAAATTGAAGCCAAGAGAGGTTTACTAATCTACTTGACTCACAATACTCTTCAACTGTAAAATGTGTGAGAAGGTATTGTATTGGAACACAGCTTCTTTTCAAAAGTTTAGCTATAAACTTTCAGTCTATGTCTTTAAAAATAAGTCATATTTTCTTTCAAATGAGACATAGTGCCTATGGTATCTGTAAGTCTACAGATAAGAAAATTATCTGCAGTCTTAAAGGTTTAGTTTGTCTTTCAAGACTATGATGTCAATATGTTCTAGCTTTATCTCACATGTAGGCATGTACTTTAGCACTGCAATTTTTTCCCTCAATTTGAAAGTTCAACTTATGCCACTTCTCTTTTACAGAAGACCAACTATTATGGTCTTTCTTTCAAAATGGTAGTGGTGTAACAAAGAAGCATCCTATGAGGCCTCTGAGAATAGACTCCTGGCCATGTTGACCACTGTCCTTTTGTCTGTAGAAAATCTCTGCCAAAGAATAAATTTAATCAGAGAAGTAAGAAAATGCAGAGGGAAAGGAAAATAGTCAAGAAAAACAAAATGATAATAGTTGCCCCATTAAACAAAGTCAAGAACTTTTATTTCTTGTTCTAGGTCTATACATAAGATTCTGAGCTATGTTCTTTGCAGACACTGAAACCCCTACCAGGTGGAAGAAACTAACTGTATGCTGCCCAGAAGATGCAGACTTTAAAACCAGATGGTTGATGATGTGACTCCCACTTACCTCACCATCAACCAATCAGAGAAAAGTCCATGAGTTATACAAGCCCTGCTTCTCAAACAATGTAAGGCTCTTCACTACCATCTCCAAGGGGGACCCACATTCTTGAGAGCACTAGTGCACTGTGGTCTCATTTACCAGTCAAAGCAATAAAGCTATTTCTTTCTACTTTACCCAAAATTTTGTCCCAAAGATTTAATCTGGCAACAGTGTCCAGAAGCCAAATTTCTGGAACAATGGTAACCTATAATGGAAAAGAATCTGAAGAAATATATATGTGTGTATATCTATCTATCTATCTATATATATATATATATACACACACAAATACACAAGCACACATATACATATAGATTTATATATATAAATATATATATATAAAACTGAATCACATTATTATTAACTTGAAACTAACACAACATTGTAAATTAACTGTACTTAAAACACAGAAAAATTGAAAAAGTTTAAAAATCTACTGATATTATTATGATAATAGATTTTCTGGGGATAGAAAAAATCCCCTTCAGGTATATTTCTATTAGTTAAATTAAGCATTGATATACATCTTCATAAAAATGAAATCGCTAAAGGTGAAATTTCAGAAAGTGGGAGATACCTGCAATGCTCCTCTATCCATGTAAAGAATATCTTTACATTCAGTTCAGTTCAGCCACTCAGCCGTGTCTGACTCTTTGTGACCCCATGGACTGCAGCACACCAGACTTGCCTGTCCATCTCCAACTCCAGGAGATTACTCAAATTCATGTCCATTGAGTCAGTGATGCCATCCAACCATCTCATCCTCTGTCATTCCCTTCTCCTCCCGCCTTCAATCTTTCCCAGCATCAGGGTCTTTTCCAATGAGTCAGTTCTGCACATCAAGTGGCAAAAGTATTGGAATTTCAGCTTCAGCATCAGTCCTTACAATGAATATTCAGAACTGATTTCCTTTAGGATGTACTGGTTGGATCTCCTTTCAGTCCAAGGAACTCTCAAGAGTATTCTCCAGTCCACAGTTCAGAAGCATCATTCTTCAGCATTCAGCTTTCTTTATAGTCCAACTCTCACTTCCATACATGACCACTGGAAAAATCATAGCTTTGACTAGACGGCCCTTTGTTGACAAAGTAATGCCTCTGCTTTTTAATATGCTGTCTAGTTGGTCATAGTTTTTTGTTTCTTGTTGTTGTTGTTGTTGTTTCAGCACTACGAACAAAGCTAGTGGAGGTGATGGAATTCCAGTTGAGCTATTTCAAATCCTGGAAGATGTTGCTGTGAAAGTGCTGCGTTCAATATGCCAGCAAATTTGGAAAACTCAGCAGTGGCTCCAGGAAAAGGTCAGTTTCCATTCCAATCCCAAAGAAAGACAATGCCAAAGAATGCTCAAACTACCACACAATTACACTCATCTCACACGCTAGTAAAATAATGCTCAAAATTCTTCAAGCCAGGCTTCAGCAATACATGAACCGTGAACTTCCAGATGTTCAAGCTGGCTTTAGAAAAGGCAGAGGAACTAGAGATCAAATTGCCAACATCCGCTGGATCATTGAAAAAGCAAGAGAGTTCCAGAAAAACATCTATTTCTGCTTTATTGACTGCCGAAGCCTTTGACTGTGTGGATCACAATAAACTGTGGAAAATTCTGAAAGAGATGGGAATACCAGACCACCTGATCTGCCTTTTGAGAAACCTACATGCAGGTCAGGAAGCAACAGTTAGAACTGGACATGGAACAACACACTGGTTCCAAATAGGAAAAGGAGTACATCAAGGCTGTATATTGTCACCCTGCTTATTTAACATATATGCAGAGTACATCATGAGAAACGCTGGGCTGGAAGAAGCACAAGCTGGAATCAAGATTGCCGGGAGAAATATCAATAACCTCAGATACGCACACGACACCACCCTATGGCAGAAAGTGAAGAGGAACTAAAGAGCCTCTTGATGAAAGTGAAAATGGAGAGTGAAAAAGTTGGCTTAAAGCTCAACATTCAGAACACTAAGATAATGGCATCTGGTCCCATCACTTCATGGGAAATAGATGGGGAAACAGTGGAAACAGTGTCAGACTTCATTTTTTTCGGCTCCCAAATCACTGCAGATGGTGATTGCAGCCATGAAATTAAAAGCCACTTACTCCTTGGAAGGAAAGTTATGACCAACCTAGATAGCATATTGAAAAGCAGAGACATTACTTTGCCAACAAAGGTCCATCTAGTCAAGGCTATGGTTTTTCCAGTGGTCAGGTATGGATGTGAAATTTGGAATGTGAAGAAAGCTGAGCACTGAAGAATTGATGCTTTTGAACTGTGGTGTTGGAGAAGACTCTTGAGAGTCCCTTGGACTGCAAGGAGATCCAACCAGTCCATTCTAAAGGAGATCAGTCCTGGGTGTTCTTTGGAAGGACTGTGCCAAAGCTGAAACTCTAATACTTTGGCCACCTCATGCGAAGAGTTGACTCATTGGAAAAGACTCTGATGCTGGGAGGGATTGGGGGTAAGAGGAGAAGGGGACAACAGAGGATGAGATGGCTGGATGGCATCATAGACTCAAGATTCATGGGGATGCACAGAGTCAGACACGACTGAAGTGACTTAGTAGTGGTATTAGTAGTAGTAATGTGGTTAGAAGTTTGTGATTGAAGAAATTTATTGTCCTTGATTCATGTGAGGCTAAGGATATGGGGCAATGTATGCTTTTCACTAGTAAATGACACTAAATGAGAAACCTCATATCATGACTTTTATACCTTTTATATAGAGAGTTCTTATATTCAAATTTCTTATATTTCTTTTTTTAAATTTTATTTTATTTTTAAACTTTACAATATTGTATTAGTTTTGCCAAACATCAAAATAAATCCACCACAGGTATACCCATGCTCCCCATCCTGAACCCTCCTCTCTCCTCCCTCCCCGTATCATCCCTCTGGGTCATCCCAGTGCATCAGCCCCAAGCATCCAGTATCGTGCATTGAACCTGGACTGGTGACTTGTTTCATACATGATATTATACATGTTTCAATGCCATTCTCCCAAAACCCCCCACCCTCTCCCTCTCCCCCTCCCATAGAGTCCATAAGATTGATCTATACATCAGTGTCTCTTTTGCTGTCTCGTACACAGGGTTATTGTTACCTTCTTTCTAAATTCCATATATATGTGTTAGTATACTGTATTGGTGTTTTTCTTTCTGGCTTACTTCACTCTGTATAATAGGCTCCAGTTTCATCCACCTCATTAGAACTGATTCAAATGTGTTCTTTTTAATGGCTGAGTAATACTCCATTGTGTATATGTACCACAGCTTTCTTATCCATTCATCTGCTGATGGACATCTAGGTTGCTTCCATGTCCTGGCTATTATAAACAGTGCTGCGATGAACACTGGGGTACACGTGTCTCTTTCCCTTCTGGTTTCCTCAGTGTGTATGCCCAGCAGTGGGATTGCTGGATCATAAGGCAGTTCTATTTCCAGTTTTTTAAGGAATCTCCACACTGTTCTCCATAGTGGCTCTACTAGTTTGCATTCCCACCAACAGTGTAAGAGGGTTCCCTTTTCTCCACACCCTCTCCAGCATTTATTGCTTGTAGACTTTTGGATCGCAGCCATTCTGACTGGTGTGAAATGGTACCTTATAGTGGTTTTGATTTGCATTTCTCTGATAATGAGTGATGTTGAGCATCTTTTCATGTGTTTGTTAGCCATCTGTATGTCTTCTTTGGAGAAATGTCTATTTAGTTCTTTGGCCCATTTTTTGATCAGGTCATTTGTTTTTCTGGAGTTGAGCTGTAGGAGTTGCTTGTATATTTTTGAGATTAGTTGTTTGTCTGTTGCTTTATTTGCTATTATTTTCTCCCATTCTGAAGGCTGCCTTTTCAACTTGCTAATAGTTTCCTTTGTTGTGCAGAAGCTTTTAAGTTTAATTAGGTCCCATTTGTTTATTTTTGCTTTCATTCCCAATATTCTGGGAGGTGGGTCATAGAGGATCCTGCTGTGATGTATGTCGGAGAGTGTTTTGCCTATGTTCTCCTCTAGGAGTTTCATAGTTTCTGGTCTTACGTTGAGATCTTTAATCCATTTTGAATTTATTTTTGTGTATGGTGTTAGAAAGTGTTCTAGTTTCATTCTTTTACAAGTGGTTGACCAGTTTTCCCAGCACCACTTGTTAAAGAGATTGTCTTTAATCCATTGTATATTCTTGCCTCCTTTGTCAAAGATAAGGTGTCCATGTGTGCATGGATTTATCTCTGGGCTTTCTATTTTGTTCCATTGATCAATATTTCTGTCTTTGTGCCAGTACCGTACTGTCTTGATAACTGTTTCTTGTGTTTGTCAAAGTCTTCTCAAACACAGTACTATTCACCAAATAATAGAAAACATTTGGTTTATCAAATCTTAAGTAATTTGTTCCTCCACTTTTGGCTGTTGCTATAAAAATGAATGTCTGAGTCCCTCTCCAGAATCATAATTTAAATCCTTTCTAATGTGGTAGTATGTGAAGTGGGACCTTTGGGAAATGACTAAGTCATGAAGGTAGCATTCTGCTGTTTGGGGTTATAGTGTGTATGTTAAAGTCAGTCAGCTGTATCTGACTCTTTAAAACCACATGGACTATACAGTCCATGGAATTCTCCAAACCAGAATACTGAAGTGGGTACCCTTTCCCTTCTCCAGGGGATCTTCCCAACCCAGGGACTGAACCCAGGTATCCATCATTGCATGAAGATTCTTTACCAGCTAAGCCACAAGGACAGCCCAAGGATACTGGAGTGGGTAGCCTATCCTTTCTCCAGCAGATCTTCTCAACCCAGGAATCAAACCAGGGTCTCCTGGATTGCTGGTGGATTCTTTACTAACTCAGCTATGAGGAAACCCCAATGCACAACATGGTGACGATTAACAATATTGCTTATATGCTGAAAGTTGCTAACAGTAGATCTTAAATGTTCTCAACTCATACACACAAACAATAATTATGTGAGGTAGTGAATGTGATAGCTAATATTAATTACTCTGGTAAACTTTTTGCTATATATACATAATATATGTGTAGATATATCAAATAATCTTTATTGGACACTTTACACTAGGTTTGGTGAGTGGAGATCTGTACTGAAGGATCAGAATTCAATTCAGAAAAATCATGGCTCCTCATCAAGTTACCTCCTAACCCAGAGATTTTTGAAGAAAGGAGACATCAAGCATTCTTTAAAATAAGACCTCTGTAATATCACATCAAATAGGTGCTATAGACCTTCAACCTAATCTTTTTCTGTAGAATCTGATACTATTTACCAGTTAATCATGCTCTGAGAAAATAAAAACATTCAAATCTTTTTGGAGATCACTTGAAGTAGGTTCTAAGCTAAAGTTCACTCCTGAGTGGCAGAATGGCACTGTCCTCCACTGGTCAGAAAACCTACTGACAGTTGTTGACAGGAAGCAAATAGACTGACAGACATTTCTCCAGAAGTCAGGTTTTGAAAAATTGCAATTTGAGGCCTACAACCATGGAGGAAAATGTACAATCACCCCCAAGACAAAGGAAGAGCAATGCTTTTACAGAAGGGAAAGGGAAGTTGAGAAGGAAGGGGGGCTCTAGTAAATAAAGAGCCCATGATTTTTCATTGCTTTAGGCCTTAACAGGAAAGCAGAGTCTTTGTTCTTCCTGCTGGGCTTTGCTATGTGGCAGGGTTTGGGAGTTCCCCTTTCTAGTCTTCCAACTCCATTTCATTTTATGTTTCTTAACATTTCCAAAGTGACAAAACATTGACCTGATGCTCTTACACTGGGTCAATTCTGAATATCTAGTAGCGTATGAGTGTTCTAGAGGGCATACATTTCCATATTGGGTCTCCGATGCTTGAGTAAAGTCTTTATAATACAGGACTGAATAGAATGTTTTCGGGAAAAAATCTCCCATTCCTAAATAGTTAGCCCAAAGAAACACCATATTCTTGTGCTCCTAAAGAGATTTGACAGTGTAGGAAACAAGTTTTATCCCATTCCTGTGTAATTAATTTTTTGGTTTAGCAACAGATGGAGAGCCATGCTAAATCAATGTGGAAAATGGAAACTTAAAAAATAGCATATTGTTAATCTTTGAAAGTGTTAGTCACTCAGTCGTGTCTGACTCTTTGTGACCCCATGGACTGTAGCCCACCAGGCTCCTCTGTCCATGGAATTTTCCAGACAAGAATACTGGAGTAGGTAGCCATTCCCTTCTTCAAGATTCTTCCTGACCCAGTGATCCAACCTGCATCTCCTCTATTCCAGGCTGATTCTTTATAGGCTGAGCCACAGAGAAAACACATCATATAAAGTGACATATTTATATGATAAAACCCTATGGGATTGAGTCAAAGGATGTATTTGCGTATAGTCTCTTAACATCTTCATTTCCCTAGGCAGATCTCACTGGAAAGCAGTGAAGCTCATTGAAGTAGTTACACACATCAGTTAGACAAACAAAACGATTCCTATTGTTTTCATTACTCTCTAACAAGTGAGGATATCAGCTATGCCATATAAGGCAAAGATAAAACAGACTGGGATTTAGGTAACCTGAATTCTTATCTTTAAACTGCCAGTATCAAAATGTGCAGTTTTAAAACTGTTGCTTTCCTTTCCTGAGTCTCAAATTCTTTGTGTGCACAATAAAAAATAAATTAGATTCTCTTTAAGGATAAGAGTTTGAACAAACTCTGGGAGATAGTGAAGGACAGGCACCCGGTGTGCTACAGTCCATGGGTCACAAACAGTCCAACAGGACTTCAAGATTGAACAACAACAACAATAAACTATTATTTCTCGGTGCCAAAAATTTATTATCTGTTTGCTTATTTGTAGACCAAAATTTGGCCTCCATGTGTTTGAATTCTCAGAAAGTTCATCTAAAATATAATATGACACACAGAGTAGTCCTTCTGCTCCGTTGAAATGTGTCCAACATTTTCCAGAGATTGCTGATTTCTGAGAACTCTTAAATTAGACAGCTAATAACTCAGAAATGAAACAACAGTAATGGGCTTTTAATTCTATTGCTTACTGGTACACCATCCTAGACAAGAGAAAGTAATTTACTAGCCTCAAATTTTCTATTTATGAAATGAGAATAATATTTGCATCTCATGTAGTTATTTTTAGATTAAATATGAAAGATGATTGCCAATAATAAGTGTTCAATGCATGAAATTTCCTTTTAATAGCAAATTTAGGGCAGATTAGAAATGCACAGGTTTAGTAATGTCTTATTAACTAACTTATCAGAATAAGGAAAAAAACCTGTATAGTTCTAAATCCTTCCTGAGAGAGGAGATGGGAAATTCTCAGAAGAAGAAACTGACATTTTTCAAATTCCTAAGTGACTTATGGTCTCCATGAGAAACAGTCTTCTGAAAGTCTTTGTTGATAGATGGATACTAAAGAAGCCTCCTGCTTACTATTTGGTAAGTTTTTATGTAAGAGGTAATGTGAGGTCAAAACCAAGATCAAGACTTGGGATTAAGGCTTCCCTGGTGGCACAGCAGATAAGAATCTGCCTGACAATGCAGGGGACAGGGTTGCTTCCCTGGTCTGAGAGTGTTCCTCATGCCTCAGAACAATGAGTCCATGTGCTGCAGCTACTGAGCCAGAGCTCTGGGACCTGCAAGACACAACTATTGAGCCTGAGTGCTGCAGTTACTAAAGCCCAAGGGTGCTAGAGCCTGCACACTGCAGCTGCTGAGTCCACATGCTGTAACCATTGAAGACTTTGAGCCTACAGCTCCTGTTCTGCAGCAGAAGAAGCCACCACAGTGAGAAACCCATGCCCCGCAGCTAGAGAGTAGCCTCCACTCTCTGAATCTACAGAAAGCCCAATCACAGCAACAAAAGACCCACAGCAACCACAAATAAATAGATTATTATTTTTTTAATATTTGAGATAAGTTAGTCTTGAATTGTATCTTTAGGTCTGCTCCTCATTCACTCTATGCACTTGGGGCAGGCACATTGCTGACCTTCTCTGTCTCAATTTTCCTATCTTCCAACAACATATAACTTGTTTTAAACATGTTAGAGGAAATTATTTAAATAAAATCCTTTGCACAATGAATATTATGAATGTATATATGAAGCAGTCAATATTAAATTTTGTTAATTTTTTATAATAATGATCTCTAATTAAAAAAATCTTTGCAATTTGCAAAAAAATAAAAAAGAAAAAGAAAACTTTTGTAATTTACTAAATAATAACATCTCTCAAGAGAAAAGTCTTTCATCCTCTCAGAACTTGTAATCTTTGGATATCACAAATGATGAAAACAGAAGTGAGAAAGTTCTATAAGAACATTTGACTTCAAAACAACTTATAAAGGAGATTTTTACAAAGTGATTAGATAGAAAAAATCCCAAACAAAATATAATAGAAAAAGCATGGTGAAATAGCACACAGAATAAAAAGAGAGTAAATATTATTTGGCGAATTACTGGGGAGGAAAAAGGAAAACATGGGGAATGAAAGTCTTTCAACTTATTTATTCAGCTAATTGTATGGAACACCAGTATGAGTCAGACACTGAACCAAGTGCTGGTGATAAAGCGGGGAAGGCAGATAGAGACTTATGCCTCAGACTTATTTAAATGTCTTTTATATGGAAGAGGACAGTGAATTAGACTTTTCTGTATATTAACACATACAGAATCAGAATCAAAAGTTTTACTGTTTTTTTTTAATATATTTAAGAACGAGTTGTGAATATTTCTTATTGGCTGAAATGCAATCAAGTTTATTACATGGTGAACTCAGCTCCCTGTGCCTGGTTGTGCTCCAGCAAAGACCCAGGGACCACTTTTTAGAAGATGTGGAAGAATTTAAGCATCCTTGTGATAAGCTGAGGGCTTCCTAAGTGGTACTAGTTGTAAAGAACCTGCCTGATAATGCAGAAGACATAAGAGATGAAGGTTCAATCCCTAGGATGGGAAGATCCCCTGGAGGAAGGCATGGCAACCCATTCCTGTATTCTTGCCTGGAGAATTCCATGGACAGAGGACCCTGGCAGGCTTCAGTCCATAGGTTTGCAAAGACTCAGACACAACTGAAGAGACTTAGCATGCTTGCACATAATATGCTGAATAAAATAGCTTCAGAAGTTCACTCTTTTCATAAACTAGAAAATATAGTATGTTTCTGGTCCTCCTACATACCATGGAAGAAATAACATCTATTACTAAAATGCTTTGGACTTACCTAAAACCCATATTATAACTTTCTTATCAGTTTGGTATTAAAAATACTGTCTTTACAGGATAATTCTCCACTTCTGAATTCATAATGAGCATTGAAATGAAAGAAGACAGAACGACTGTGACTGAATTCATTCTAATGTGTGTTACATAGAATCCCCTATTGCAGAGGGATCTATTTTTGTTGCTAATTATCCCCTACATTGTCATTGTCATGGGCAACATGCTCACTGTGGTGACTACCATCGGTAGCCAGACTTTGGACTCCCTGATGTGTTTCTTCTTGGCCTTCTTGTTCTTGATGGATCCCTGCTACTCCTCTTCAATAGATCTTAAAATGCTAACTGATTCGCTCTCTAATTCAAAATTTTCTCCTTCAGTGGCTACATGGAACAACTCTTTATTGACCTTTTAATTTTCAGGAGCTTCAGAGATTGTCCTCCTTATGGATGTCCCTGCACTGTGTAACCATCAAGAGCCACATTCCATGCTGCCTCCTAGAGGCTGTGCTGGGTAATAGGCTTTCTCCACTCAACTGGATGGATCTTAGTCACTTTCTGGATCTGGTTCTGTGGCCCCAATATCATGTATCAGTTCATGTGTGAAAATGTCCTCCTGAAACAATTTGTGTTCACTGATACTTTTCTGCTGTTCTCTTGGTTGCTCAAAATTGTAGGAGTATCTATGCAATCACTCTTATAATATTGTTGGTATCCTAAGTTGTCATCCTGTGCTCCTTGAGGACTCACAGCTTTTCAGGAAGGGGGGAAAAAAAGCCCTGTCTACTGGTATCTGCAACCAGGAGCTACTTTTCCCAGGAAAAAGCCATAGCAGTATGTTATACTCTCGTTACTGCCGTTTTAAACCTTGTTATATATAGAATAAGGAATACAAAGGACAAAAAGTGTCATTAGAATGTTATTAAATAGGAATGTAATTTTAGATAAGAAATTATTATTATCTTTATTATTATTATTATATTTATGCCAGCAAATTTGGAAAACTCAGCAGTGGCCACAGGACTGGAAAAGGTCAGTTTTCATTCCAATCCCAAGGAAAGGCAATGCCAAAGAATGCTCAAACTACCGCACAGTTGCACTCATCTCACACGCTAGTAAAGTAATGCTCAAAATTCTCCAAGCCAGGCTTCAGCAATATGTGAACCGTGAACTTCCTCATGTTCAAGCTGGTTTTAGAAAAGGCAGAGGAATCAGAGATCAAATTGCCAACATCCGCTGGATCATAGAAAAAGCAAGAGAGTTCCAGAAAAATATCTAGTTCTGCTTTATTGACTATGCCAAAGCCTTTGACTGTGTGGATCACAATAAACTGTGGAAAATTCTGAAAGAGATGGGAATACCAGACCACCTGATCTGCCTCTTGAGAAATTTGTATGCAGGTCAGGAAGCAACAGTTAGAACTGGACATGGAACAACAGACTGGTTCCAAATAGGAAAAGGAGTTCGTCAAGGCTGTATACTGTCAGCCTGCTTATTTAACTTTTTTGCAGAGTACATCATGAGAAACGCTGGACTGGAAGAAACACAAGCTGGAATCAAGATTGCCAGGAGAAATACCAATAACCTCAGATATGCAGATGACACCACCCTTATGGCAGAAAGTGAAGAGGAACTAAAATGCCTCTTGATGAAAGTGAAAGAGGAGAGTGAAAAACTTGGCTTAAAGCTCAATATTCAGAAAACGAAGATCATGGCATCTGGTCCCATCACTTCATGGGAAATAGATGGGGAAACAGTGGAAACAGTGTCAGACTTTATTTTGGGGGGCTCCAAAATCACTGCAGATGGTGACTACAGCCATGAAATTAAAAGACACTTACTCCTTGGAAAGAAAGTTATGACCAACCTAGATAGCATATTCAAAAGCAGAGACATTACTTTGCCAACAAAGGTTTGTCTAGTGAAGGCTATGGTTTTTCCTGTGGTCATGTATGGATGTGAGAGTTGGACTGTGAAGAAGACTGAGTGCTGAAGAATTGATGCCTTTGAACTGTGGTGTTGGAGAAGACTCTTGAGAGTCCCTTGGACTGCAAGGAGATCCAACCAGTCCATTCTTAAGGAGATCAGCCCTGGGATTTCTTTGGAAGGAATGATGCTAAAGCTGAAACTCCAGTACTTTGGCCACCTCATGCGAAGAGTTGACTCATTGGAAAAGACTCTGATACTGGGAGGGATCGGGGGCAGGAGGAGAAGGGGACAACAGAGGATGAGATGGCTGGATGGCATCATTGACCTGATGGACGTGAGTCTGAGTGAACTCCGGGAGTTGATGATGGACAGGGAGGCCTGGCGTGCTGTGATTCATGGGGTCACAGAGTCGGACACAACTGAGCGACTGATCTGATCTGATCTAATCTGATTCCCATTTCACTGATGAAAAGCAATGAAGTTCAAAGAAGTTCAATGATCTGCCCAATATCAGAGAAAAATCTAGTATTCAGATCTGCATCCTTCTAAATCCAAATTTGATACTTTCAAAAGTTTCAAAAGATATCAAAGACAACAAACATTTCATCAGAACCTCTACTTTATAGTAATTTAAATAAATACTATATATACACACAATATATACATATACCAGGAATCATTATTCCACAGTTGATCAAAGGAAGTATTTCTCAGCTAAACAAGTGCCAAACTTATGAGACTTTATTTTAAATTAATTTTGGTTCTTTTTTCTAAATGAAGTCTGCTAACAAGATACAAATGTGTGTGTGTATGTGTATATATATATATATATATATATATATATATATATATATATGCCATACTGCTACTGCTAAGTCACTTTAGTCGTGTCCAACTCTGTGCGACCCCATAGACAGCAGCCCACCAGGCTCCCCCATCCCTGGGATTCTCCAGGCAAGAATACTGGAGTAGGTTGCCATTTCCTTCTCCAATGCATGAAAGTGAAAAGTCAAAGTGAAGTCACTCAGTCATGTCCGACTCTTAGCAACCCCATGGACTGCAGCCTACTAGGCTCCTCCATCCATGGGATTTTCCAGGCAAGAGTACTGGAGTGGGGTGATATATGCCATATATATATATATACACTTTGGAATATATATATATATATATATATAATAGGTATATTTCCTCTTTTGACAGAAAATTCCAATCTCACACTTCATGGTACCATAGGTTTTATTAAGAAAGAAATGGACTAGAATGCTACTCAGCCATAAACAAGAATAAAATGATGCCATTTACAGCAACATGGATGAACTTAGAGATTATCAAGCTAAGTGAGATAAGTCAGAAAAATAAAGGCAAATACCATATGTACCATATGATATCATTATATGTGGAATGTCTTGGCAAAATATGGCACAAATGAACTTATCTATAAAACAAAAACAGACTCACAAACAGGCAACAGGCTTGTGGTTGCCATGGGAGAAAGGGTGTTGAGGAGGGGTGGATTGGGAGTTTGGGGTTAGCAAATGCAAATTACTATATATAGGACAGATAAACAACAATGTCCTACTGTAAAACAAGGGCATTATATTCAATATCCTGTGATAAACCATATTGGAAAAAAATATGAAAATGACTGTACATATATATATATATATGTAAATATATAACTGAATCACTTTGCTAGGTAGTAGAAATTGACACAAATTTGTAAATGAACAACACATGAATAAATTTTTTTAAACTAAGAAAAAATTAAAGAAATAGTTGCTAAATTACAAAAAAGAAATCATTGCCAGTCCAGGTTCGATGCACAATACTGGATGCTTGGGGCTGGTGCACTGGGACGACCCAGAGGGATGGTATGGGGAGGGAGGAGGGAGGAGGGTTCAGGATGGGGAACACATGTATACCTGTGGCGGATTCATTTCGATATTTGGCAAAACTAATACAATTATGTAAAGTTTAAAAATAAAAATAAATAAATAAAATAAATTAAAAAAAAGAAATCATAACAATATTTATCAAATATATTGTCATGAAAATGTGATGGAGAGTAAGGACATTAGCTTCAGGATCCGGAGACATTAGTTTTCTTTCAGACTATGCCATCATCTTCTATAACCTTAAACAGCTTTCCTTGTTTCTACAAGCACTTTGCTTAGGTAAATTGAAAGGTGTTTCCCAGTTCTGTAATTCTACCCAGAACAATATGTTTATTGCCATAAATACTGTTTATTTGCTTCTACTTCAATTAGAAGTAAAATTGGAGGAGTTACGAGATGACAGTTCACCTCCCCAAAACATTTCCATTCCTGATAAAAAAAACTTTGGAGATGTCCTTGTCTTCTGTGATGAAAGATTCCTTGGATTGGACTAAAACAACAGAATCTCTGCTCCTGAGGGCTTTGTTATTTTGAGGATATGTTTGTCTACCTATTGAAATGCATGAAGCTGCCCATAAGAACACTTTAGCAGCTACCTTGTTTTTGTGAAATTAGTCCCTGACAGCAAAAATCGAACCATCCTTCAACTAATTTCTGATCAACGATAATAAGATCCATATATAACTTATCTTGCTTTCATTCTGGTTTACCCTTCAGTTTTGAGAATCTTAGTTTCTGTCTTTGTAATTTTAAATCTCTGTATCCTTGAACTTGTATTCCAGAAAGAGACTTTCCTGGTATAGCTCCAGGAACACTTCTTTTGAAGAATATCTTCATGGAAACCTTCTATGATTTGGAACTGATTCCACTCTCTTTCCTTTCTATGTTGTTCTCATGCTTGGGGAGTTGGATAGACACATGTAGAGATTATAAATCAATTTCTCTACCCAGCACTGTAGCTATTTAAATAGAGACTGGATAACTACTTAACAGACAATTCTGAATGGGTTTCAATCTTTAATGAGATTGGGAATGATAACTTTGTCAGTACATGCTATTTCTCTGGTCTGACTTTCATTCCAAATGTAAATACAAGTCCATGAAATTTTCATGATGACACTTCAGGAAAATCCATATCACTAATAGTTGTTTAGATAATTTTAAATTCCCCAACTGTCTTCAGCATCTGACATCACAAATATTATTTGCGCACCCTAATATTGGAGAGCCCAGTGAATATAAGTTTGATCAAATAGTTTCACTTTCTTAAAACTCTTTTCTTTCATTGTACACGCTGCTCACATTCTCTGGAGCCAACTGAACTTTACCAACCAACCAGTTAGTCACTCAGTCATGTCCGAATCTTTGTGACCCCATTGGACTACTGTAGCCTGCCAGGTTCCTCTGTCGATAGGATTCTCCAGTCAAGCAGACTGGAGTATGTAGCCATTTCCTTCTCTGGGGCATCTTCCAGGCCCAGGGATCAAAGAGAGGTCTCAACCCAGGTCTTCACATTGAAAGCAGATTCTTTACCACCTGAGCCACCCAGGAAGCTCAAATACTAATCAATCAGTAGTGTCTAACTCTTTGCGACTCCATGGACTGTAGCTCACCAGGTTCCTCTGTCCATGGGATTTCCCAGGCAAGAATACTGGAGTGGGTTGCCATTCCCTTCTCCAGGGGATCCTCCCAACCCAGGGATCAAACTGAGGTCTTTGTCATTGTAGGCAGATTATTAGCCCATCTGAGCCAACAGGGAAACCCCTATAATCAAGCTTTAGGTACAATATATTTTTCTTCTTAGTAATGCAAACATATTCAAACATGCCAAATGAGTGCTGATCTATACAGAAATATTTCTGAGGTGAATTTATTTAAATTTATTGATAAAATTACTTCAAATATCAAATTGGTATTTATTTATTTACATAGATAATTGTAATGGGCCTTACAGTAGGTGGTAGCAAAAATGTGTCATGTCACTTCACTTGTAAAATAATTTAGATAAGGATCCTGGTCCAAGATTTGGTCTCCTGGCTTCTTATTTCTCTTTGTCAAATGACATTCTTCTTTCCTGTCTTATATTTCCTTGTTATAAGTTGTGAATATTTTTGCCTAGTTTTCATATTCCATATGAATATTGTACAATTAATTTAAATGGCTTCAATAAGTGCATTTCAACATATCTCAGTATAATTGAAGAATAGAATTACCTTCAACATTATCATGCTAATTTAATTCCAAAACTGACACAGGAAAGAACTAATTCAAAGAAGTACAGTGCACTTTACCTGGTGGTGTGAAATGACAATATTGCAGCAGGATTTATAATTATAAATTAATGTATATAGGAAAGCAATATTTTAAAATTATGATTAGCATGAATAGTAAATCAATTTAAAAATAATTATTATAATAAAATATAAAAATCAGTTGCCCACAGATGTTTAAATTGTATAATACTAAATAGTAAGACCTCATAATAAACACATTATCAAATATCTAAATTCATAAATACTCAACTATTTTCTTACTCTTATGATAGTGTTTTGTCTTCTTGTAGACACAAGAGGAGGTCAAAATTAAAGATGGGTTCTATAAAAGTTCTCCTGTGCTCTTCAGTTAATTTACATGAAGTAATTGAGTACTTGGAAAGGTCTGCTAGTGATGGTGGAATACCTCGCGGGTCCTGTTAGCCACAGCTAAGAAACTACAGATTTTCCTACAAACAAAATATATGGTAGTACTTTTAAGGCTCATCCAAAGGTATCATTTATACATCAACAAAGATACTTATTGTAGCTGAGCTAGTTGACAATTTAAAATCTCACAACTTCGCTTTTTTCTCAGTGAACTAAGAGCTGCCTGAAGCCCTGGACATGGATCCATGTCACATATATGTGAGCACAGATGAGATTCTTTTTCTAGGAAATTGTATAATCATAGGTTTTGGGGTTTAAATGGATCTTACAAATCATGTAATCACCACTTATCTTCACCTGAAATCGAAATCCCATTTTCAGCATACAAAATTTTAAGAAAGATAGACACATATATAATATCATTAATTCAGAAATAGAAAGTTTTGGGCCTTTTTTCTTATTAATATATATTTAAACATAGTTTGAGTAATACACTAGTTATAATTAGAATAGTTATGCAATTCAAATTCGCATCTAGACTTTCTCTACTTTATATTACAAATTAAGAATCTTTCAGTGATACTGCACAATTTAAAAAATCTACACAATAAGCAAAGTGATGCCCTACATTTAATTATCCATTTCTCCAATTTTTAACATTCCGTGTTGTTTCTAAAATTTATGCAACTCTTAATATTTGTGTTGAACATAATTATTTTTGTCCTTTAAATATATTTTTATGTTTTATAAATATATTTTTTGTATATTTTAAATATATTTTTGTAAAAGCCCTGTATTTTCTGTCAGGGTTTATTCTTAGAATGAATATTGTAGAGCCAAAGAAAAATGGAAAAGTGGTTTATACTTTTTCATGTTTATTTCAAAAATTTTTATTAAGTAGGAAGTATATTATATCCTTTTCTATTCTGTTGGGGGAATCCAACCCGAAAACAATAAAATGCAAAGGAGCTGCTGCATAGTTTTTACATAGGTATAAAATTTTTCTCCAGATAATTAAAAAATAAAAGTTTATCCATTTATCTTTGAAAAGAAAGACATATGTTTTGCAGAGTACATTTTACATTTATGTTTTCTCTTCTATTTTATTTGGAAAATGTTCCCCAAATTTTTAATTCTATTATTAATGGTAATGCGGTAGCCTAGGACCAGTGAGATGAATACCATGGGAAGTTGGGAGAAGACATGAGTCTGTATGCAGCGGAAACATAAAGGGATGGGAATTCCATTCCTACCATGGATGGACAACTTGGTGCTGTTTGGTAATGAAACTTCAGGTGTCAAAGGCATCTAACTAGGACACTCTTCATGCATGACATTGTGTGAATAAACATACATTAACATACACAATATTTGTTGTATGAGTAAGCATATAATAGATACTTAAGTAGAAGATTTCGTTTGTGTTTGTGTTAGTCTGTGTATACATGTTTAAGTGTAGCAGGTTAACTTTCTATCTTACCTACCAATCTATTTATTTCTGTTTTCCACATAAAATTTTTATTTTCAGAACTTTGAAAATAAGGATATCTTCTGTGTGAAAGATCTGTGTGTACTTAACACCTACATGAGTTGTTCGTCCACATCTACAGAAGCTGTAAATTTACTGAATATGTTAAACTGTATGTGGAACACAAATTTGAAGACTAAATAACAATAAACAAACACCATAATTAAATTGAAGGTAAAATAACCCACTAACATGCTCTTTCCTAGAGATAACTAAATGTATTCATATTTATTACACATATTTAATAGTGTGTCAGGAACTATTAAACTGGAGTACAGCTTCCTTTCAAATATTTATGGTTCTCATAAAGTCGAGACTAATGGTAAACAGAGCAGGGGGAAAAGAACACTTGAATTTATCACAGGTTTATGGTCAGGGGAAGCAGTCATACTTTACTCACGGCAAATGGCAATTCACTAAGTATTTATTCATCACCTAACGGATTTCAGGGGTTTCCCAGGTAGTGCAATGGTAAAGAGTCTATCTGCCACTGCAGAGATGCAGGAGATACATCTTCAATCCCTGGATGGGGAAGATCCCCTGGAGTAGGAAATGGCAACCCACTCCTGTATTCTGGCCTGAAAAATTCCGTGGACAGAGGAGCCTGGTGGGCAGACTATAGTTCATGGGGTCAAAAAAAGTGGGACACAACTGAGCACCCATACAATAGTTTTCAGACACTGCAGATATCATATCAGGCACTAGAGATAAGTGAAGAAACAATGGGATAGTTTATGTGTTCTGGTTGATACCAGGTAGAGTGTCTCCCAATGACTGATACACATTTTCTTAAACTCCCTTCTTATAACATATAATTATTGATGGCGCCTTTCCATCCACTTTAGAGCTGAGAATTTAAATGTAAATTCTCATGGAAGGGGGAAAAATTCTTAACTTTGAAATGATTGTAAACTTAGAAAGTTACATCTGAGAATTATAATTTGTGACTGCACAGACACAGAGGAAAACTCAGAAGCATGGGACACTCTGAAGCTTTGCAGAGTTACATTGAGTGAGAACTAGAATGAGAATTCAGATCTCATGTAGACATCCCAGTGTTTTCTCAGCAAATTACACATAAAATGTTGTTCTGGAGGTGTTTCACATGACACAGGGGCTAAGTGTCTGAAGAGATGGAAAGCATTATGGAGAAAATAAGACTTGAAATAAGTACTGGGGCAAAGTGCTAAGGAAATGCCCCACAGTTACAGTGAATAGACTGTTTTTGTTTTGTTTTTTTTTGGTTTGTTTGTTTTTGTTTTTTCCTAAGAAGTTTAGAACACAATCCTTTCATGATTAATAGGTATCATTCTTTATTCCTTTGTAGGTAACTGAGGCCCGAGGAACCTGCTGCTTACTAAATGGATTTCTTCAGGCTTCCCAACAATGTGACTGAATTTGTTCTCCTGGGACTCACACAGAATCCACACTTGCAGAAAATACTCTTTGTTGCCTTTATGTTCATTTTCCTATTCACCATCTTGGCCAATCTTTTCATCATCATCACCATCTCCCTCAGCCCCACGCTTTCACCTTCCATGTACTTCTTTCTCATCCATTTGTCTTTGTTAGATGCCTCCTTGACCTCCATCAGCACCCCTAAAATGACTTTTGACCTGCTGTACAAGAGGAGAACCATCTCCTGGGGTGGCTGCCTGAGTCAGCTCTTTATGGGACACTTCCTTGGAGCATCAGAGATCATACTCCTCACTGTCATGGCCTATGACCACTATGTGGCCATCTGCAAACCTCTGCACTACATGACCATCATGCGACAGGGGCTCTGTCAGCTCCTGGTGGTGGTGGCCTGGATTGGGGAGATCCTGCATGCCACCAAGCAGATTCTTTTCACAGCAGATTTGATCTTCTGTAGTACCAATGTCATTGATCACTTCATGTGTGATCTCTACTCACTATTGGAAATTTCCTGCAGTGACACCTACAGGCCTGGAATTGTGGTGGCAGCTAACACTGGGGACATGGCCTTGCTTATTTTTTTCCCTGCTTCTCATCTCCTACATCATCTTCCTGAGCTCCCTGAAATCCCATAGCTCTGAAGGATGACGAAAAGCCCTCTCTACATGTGGCTCCCACTTTACAGAAGTGGTGCTCTTTTTTGTTCCTTGTATATTCGCTCACACACATCCTGCAGCCACTAACCTGCAGACAAGGTGGTGACAGTGTTTTATGGAATTCTCACTCCCATATTAAATACTATCACTTACACAGTGAGAAACACAGACGTGAAAAATGCCATGAGGAGTTTGTTGAAGAAGAGAGTAACTTAGGCTGCTCATGATGCCAAGAGAATAATGATTTACATAATAGAGACAATTATTTATGTTGTTAGTTATGGGAGACAATTAAGAATTTTTTCCATCATTGACCAAAATATAACACCCAGAAACTAACATTTGTTGATTATTTAATATTGACTATGCATTTTTTAGGCATTTTGGTAAGTTTTAATATATTTTCCTGAGGTTTCCAAGTTAGTGTTATTGGATTCAGAATAAGCAATGGAAAAAACAACTATACACCCTTTTTTTATGGTTTTATGATTGTACAGGAAGTTTTTCTCCATAATCTTAACTATTTACCACAATATATTTATGTGGTAAATATATGTTAATTGGATGAAATTGGCTTGTCCATAGGACTTTGAACTCAGAATTTCTTCCATTTTTCTTCACCTGATGTAAAGCAAATAAGGGGTAGAAATTCTTAGGTAGATATGTGGAGAAGGGACAATCGAGGAAAGGAACAGCAGCTGGAATTTTTTCTGTACTATGAACTAATCAAAAGGAAATAATAACTCACTGTCTTTGTGTGTGTTAGTCCCTCAGTCATGTCAAACTCTCTGAGACCCCATGGAATTTAGCCTGCCAGGCTCCTCTGTCCATGGAATTTTTTAGGCAAGTATACTGGGGTTTGTAGCCATTTCCTCCTCCAAGGTATCTTCCTGACCCAGGGACTGAATTCACATCTCCTGTGTCTCCTACATTGCAGGCATATTATTTTACTTCTGAGCCACTGGGGAAGCCTGAATAATTCACTATCTGAAATTATTTTCTTAACAAAAGAAAATTTGTAAGTATTCTTAATTTGCTCTATTTTGTTAAACACCTTTATGAGTCACATTTTTATTTTGTATAAAGGAAATATTTTCATGTTCCATACCAAGACTTTAGGAACCATTTGAAACAAAGTATGAATCTTTTTATAAATCTCAACAAAAAAAGCATATGGGTAGGTTCCAAAGCTATTGTGCTGTAATTCAGTTCAGTTCACTTCAGTTGCTCAGTCCTGTCCGACTCTTTGCGACCCCATGAAGCACAGCACACCAGGCCTCCCTGTCCATCGCCAACTCCCATAGTTCACTCAGATTCACATCCATCGAGTCAGTGATGCCCTGCAGCCATCTCATCCTCTGTCATCCCCTTCTCCTGCCCCCAATCCCTCCCAGCATCACAGTCTTTTCCAGTGAGTCAACTCTTCGCATGAGGTGGCCAAAGTACTGGAGTTTCAGCTTTAGCATCATTTCTTCCAAAGAACACCCAGGACTGATCTCCTTCAGAATGGACTGGTTGGATCTCCTTGCAGTCTAAGGGACTCTCAAGAGTCTTCTCCAACACCACAGTTCAAAAGCATCAATTCTTCTGCCCTCAGCTTTCTTCACAGTCCAACTTTCACATCCATATATGACTACTGGAAAAACCATAGCCTTGACTAGATGGACCTTTGTTGGCAAAGTAATGTCTCTGCTTTTCAATATGCTATCTAGGTTGGTCATAACTTTCCTTCCAAGGAGTAAGCGTCTTTTACTTTCATGGCTAGAGTCACCATCTGCAGTGATTTTGGAGCCCCAAAAAATAAAGTCTGACACTGTTTCCACTGTTTCCCATCTATTTCCCATGAAGTGATGGGACCAGATGGCATGACCTTAGGTTTCTGAATGTTGAGCTTTAAGCCAACTTTTTCACTCTCCACTTTCATTTTCATCAAGAGGCTTTTGAGTTCCTCTTCACTTTCTGCCATAAGGGTGATGTCATCTGCATTTCTGAGGTTATTGATATTTCACCCAGCAATCTTGATTCCAGCTTGTGCTTCTTCCAGTCCAGCGTTTCTCATGATGTACTCTGCATATAAGTTAAATAAGCAGGCTGACAGTACTTGACGTACTCCTTTTCCTATTTGGAACCAGTCTGTTGTTCCATGTCCAGTTCTAACTGTTGCTTCCTGACCTGCATATAGGTTTCTCAAAAGGCAGGTCAAGTGGCCTGGTATTCCCATCTCTTTCAGAGTTTTCCAGTTTATTGTGATCCACACAGTCAAAAGCTTTGGCATAGTCAATAAAGCAAAAAGAGACGTTTTTCTGGAACTCTCTTGCTTTTTCGATGATCCAGTGGATGTTGGCAATTTGATCTCTGGTCCCTCTGCCTTTTCTAAAACCAGCTTGAACATCTGGGAGTTCACGGTTCACACATTGCTGAAGCCTGGCTTGGAGAATTTTGAGCATTACTTTACTAGTGTGTGAGATGAGTGCAATTGTGCAGTAGTTTGAGCATTCTTTGGGACTGGAATGAAAACTGACCTTTTCCAGTCCTGTGGCCACTGCTGAGTTTTCCAAATTTGCTGGCATATTGAGTGCAGCACTTTCACAGCATCATCTTTCCTACTTAAATTCCTTAAAAAAATTTTTTTGGGGGGGTGGGAGTTGATTTTATTCTTTTTTGTAATTTTACAATATTGTATTGGTTTTGCCATAAATGAACATGAATCTGCCATAGGTGTACACGTGTTACCCATCCTGAACCCCTCTCCCACCTCCCTCCCCATACCATCCCTCTTGGTCATCCCAGTGCACCAGCCCCAAGCATCCTGTATCATGCATCAAAACTGGACTGGTGATTAGTCTCTTCTATGATATTATACATGTTTCAATGTCATCCTCCCAAATTATCCTACCCTCTCCCTCTCCCACAGAGTCCAAAAGATTGTTCTATACATCTGTGTCTCTTGCTGTCTCGCATTCAGGGTTATTGTTACCATCTTTCTAAATTCCATATATATGCATTAGTATACTGTATTGGTGTTTTTCTTTCTGGCTTACTTCACTCTGTATAATAGGCTCCAGTTTCATCCACCTTATTAGAACTGATTCAAATGTATTATTTTTAATGGCTGAGTAATAATCCAATTTTGACACTATACTCAGTATTTATCCTTGGTGGGGGATAATGATAAAACAATAGTGTAGTCTTTTCCACATAAAAGTAAACTATGGCTGACATCCCCATTGTTCCAAAGTTCATTTGAAAGTATAACATTATGCAAATAGCAACTAAATTTTTTTAAATTTTATTTAATTTTTAAACTTTACATAATTGTATTAGTTTTGCCAAATATCAAAGTGAATCCACCACAGGTATACATGTGTTCCCCATCCTGAACCCTCCTCCCTCCTCCCTCCCCATACCATCCCTCTGGGTCGTCCCAGTGCACTAGCCCCAAGCGTCCAGTATCGTGCATCGAACCTGGACTGGCATCTCGTTTCATACATGATATTTTACATGTTTCAATGCCATTCTCCCAAATCTTCCCACCCTCTCCCTCTCCCACAGAGGCCATAAGACTGTTCTATACATCAGTGTCTCTTTTGCTGTCTCGTTCACAGGGTTATTGTTACCATCTTTCTAAATTCCATATATATGCGTTAGTATACTGTATTGGTGTTTTTCCTTCTGGCTTACTTCACTATGTATAATAGGCTCCAGTTTCATCCACCTCATTAGAACTGATTCAAATGTATTCTTTTTAATGGCTGAGTAATACTCCACTGTGTATATGTACCACAGCTTTCTTATCCATTCTTCTGCTGATGGGCATCTAGATTGCTTCCATGTCCTGGCTATTATAAACAGTGCTGCGATGAACATTGGGGTACACATGTCTCTTTCCCTTCTAGTTTCCTCAGTGTGTATGCCCAGCAGTGGGATTGCTGGATCATAAGGCAGTTCTATTTCCAGTTTTTTAAGGAATCTCCACACTGTTCTCCATAGTGGCTCTACTAGTTTGCATTCCCACCAACAGTGTAAGAGGGTTCCCTTTTCTCCACACCCTCTCCAGCATTTATTGCTTGTAGACTTTTGGATCGCAGCCATTCTGACTGGTGTGAAATGGTACCTCATAGTGGTTTTGATTTGCATTTCTCTGATAATGAGTGATGTTGAGCATCTTTTCATGTGTTTGTTAGCCATCTGTATGTCTTCTTTGGAGAAATGTCTATTTAGTTCTTTGGCCCATTTTTGGATTGGGTCATTTATTTTTCTGGAGTTGAGCTGTAGGAGTTGCTTGTATATTTTTGAGATTAGTTGTTTGTCAGTTGCTTCATTTTCTATTTGAACGTATAACATTATGCAAATAGCAACTAAATTTTAAAAATCTTTATTTCTGGCTTCATCTGGTCTTAGTTGCATCATGTGAGCTTAGTTGCCCTGTGGCATGTGAGATCTTAGTTCCCCAATGTAGTGTTGAAACTGTGGCTACTGCTTTGGAAAGTGGGATGTTAATACTGGGCCATCAATGACGTCCTGGCAATTCAATTTTGAAAGAGTAATGAGTCATTCTAGTGACAACACAAATTATAATGTTACAATTAAAATCATATTGTACTTCTGCAAAGATAGATATAATGTAAATGAGTAACAGGACTTAAAAATTCACCCAGTTTCATAGGATTTTTCCATAGGATACTTTTGGTTGTAAGTGACAGAGAGATCAACTGATTTTTTTTTTTTTTTTAATTTAAGGATATTTGTTGAATGGCTAACATAACGACAAACTTCAAAAAAAAAAAAAAAAAAAAAACTAAGCTTCAGTTAGTTGATATATTGGATCAATTATGCCATAAAGGAATCCTTTTCTTGTTGTTTTCTTGTCTGACTTATCTTAAATCTGACTTACCTGGCACTTAGAAGGATTGCTATTGTAACAATTCAGAGAAAAGTCTCTTCTATGACTCTGGCAGAAGTAATTGACCATGATCATCACATACATACATGTGTTAAACCACAGTGGAGATAGGGCAGAATATTTTGCATTTCAGGCCATCTATTAACACTTGGCTACCTCTTGCTACTCATATTGTGACAGCAAATAAGAAACTATAGGAATCTGGCCTGCATTTTGGGTAGATTGAAGACATGAGTAGACATTGCAGGGGTGAATTTCTAGGCTATACCTATAGCTAAGCCACTAAAATCCACTGAGAAACTAGTGGAAGGTGAAGGGAGAAGATCAGAGTTGATAGTGAAGAAAAAGACAATAGGTAGACATTGCAACTTTATGATCAGCAGCAGTGTCAAGTGGCACAGTTCATTATTACTCTAGCCATTCTCCTCTAATCTGTCAAGAAAATATTTTTACTTAGATTCACCACTTCTGAATTCATCATCAGCATTGAAATGAAAGAATACAAGATGAATGTGACTGAATTCATTCTAATGGGACTTACCCAGGATTCTCAGATGCAGATAATTCTATTTTTGTTGTTACTTATCATCTACATGGCAAATCGATGGGGAAAAAAAATGGAAACCATGACAGACTTTATTTTCTTGGACTCCAAAATCACTGCAGATGGTGACCACAGCCATGAAATTAAAAGACACTTGCTCCTTAGAAGAAAACTATGACAAATCTAGATAGCATATTAAAAAGCAGAGACATGACTTTGCTGACAAAGATCTGTAGAGTCAAAGCTATGGTTTGTTCAGTAGTCATGTACGAATGTGAGAGTTGGACCATGAAGAAATCTGAGCAACAGAGATTAAATACTTTCAATCTATGGTGCTGGAGAAGACATTTGAGAGTCCCTTGGACAGCAAGGACATCAAACCAGTTAATCCTAAAGGAAATCAACCCTGAATATTCATTGGAAGGACTGATGTTGAAGCTGAAACTCTAATAATTTAGCCAGCTGATGCGAAGAACCCACTCATTGAAAAGGACCTCGATGCTGGGAAAGACTGAGAGCAGGAGGAGAAGGGAGTGACAGAGGATGAGATGGTTGGATAGCACCACTGACTCAATGGACATGAGTTTGAACAAGCTCTGGGAGATGCTTAAGGGCAGGGAAGCCTGGCTGCTGCAGTCCATGAGGTCACAAAACATTGGACACGACTGAGACACTGAACAACAATAATAACAAAAAGTTTCCCTGCTCTGGTATAGAGAGGGATAGCTCAAAAGATCCTGATACTGCCTCTGAGTTGAGAATCTGAAATTCATGCTCAAGGAAGAAAATCCATCTATAGTCCTGGAGAGGTTAGATGTGAGAAAGACAAAGAGAAAATTATGCAAAGCTAAGAGGATCCATCTCAAGTATCTCATCAAAATACTGATCTGTGTGTGCATCTGAGGAAAATATCTGGGCCTGGGGAAAGATTCACCCAAATGAATTAGAGAGAAGAGTGCTTGGTTCTCAAACTAGGCCAGAAAGAGAGCCTACTCTTGTTAGCTGGAAAACCTCATAGTTCACAGGGACAGTGCTGTTGGTTGAATGCTTAGAAATATTTTCATTAGTTGTGGGATGTGATTACCTCTAGACTGAGCATATCCCATGACCTACTTCAAGACCTATATCAGCAATATATTAAAAAAAAAATCCTAAAAGAAAACACCCAAAGGAATGAAAACAAGTATTATGTTAAAAATTTTGTGTTTGCTATACTCAGTTGTGGATGTGACTGGTGATAGAAGCAAGGTCCGATGCTGTAAAAAGCAATATTGCATAGGAACCTGGAATGTCAGGTCCATGAATCAAGGCAAATTGGAAGTGGTCAAACAGGAGATGGCAAGAGTGAACGTTGACATTCTAGGAATCAGTGAACTAAAATGGACTGGAATGGGTGAATTTAACTCAGATGACCACTATATCTACTACTGCGGGCAGGAATCCCTCAGAAGAAATGGAGTACCCATTATGGTCAACAAAAGAGTTCAAAATGCAGTACTTGGGTGCAGTCTCAAAAACGACAGAATGATCTCTGTTCATTTCCAAGGCAAACCATTCAATATCACAGTAATCCAAGTCTATGCCCCAACCAGTGACACTGAAGAAGCTGAAGTTGAACGGTTCTATGAATACCTACAAGACCTTTTAGAACTAACAACCTAAAAAGATGTCCTTTTCATTATAGGGGACTGGAATGCAAAAGTAGGAAGTCAAGAAACACCTGGAGTAACAGCCAAATTTGGCCTTGGAATACGGAATGAATATGGAATGAAGCAGAGCAAAGACTAATAGAGTTTTGCCAAGAAAATGCACTGGTCATAACAAACACCCTCTTCCAACAACACAAGAGAAGACTCTACACATGGACATCACCAGATAGTCAACACCAAAATCAGATTGATTATATTCTTTGCAGCCAAAGACGGAGAAGCTCTATACAGTCAACAAAAACAAGACCAGGAGCTGACTGTGGCCCAGATCATGAACTCCTTATTGTCAAATTCAGACTGAAATTGAAGAAAGTAGGGAAAACCGCTAGACAACTCAGATATGACCTAAATCAAATCCCTTATGATAATACAGTGGAAGTCATTAATTGGGACTCAAGAAAGGGAAGAAGGTTTTGAGATTTTAAAGACAGAGGAAAAGATGGGACTATCACTAGCATGTATAGCCCTTTATCACTGACAGTCCTAATAAATAGTCCTGTAAGCACTTTAGAATAGTGAGAGAGTAGATGGAAAGTGAAACTGCAGTGTGATGGTTTAGTAGCTTCGACTCACTTGACATCCAGGTCAAGAACTTAAAGAGAGATTGGTCAGTGTGGTCTGAAATACTACTCACAGGATGAACTGCAATTTAGTGAAAAATTCACGCAGTCTATTAGTGTTTATCTGAAGACAGGGAAACCTACAAAATTTCTAGGTGAAATCTGAAGTTGGATTTAGCTCACTATTTGAGTTGAGCACCACCTTGTGGGAAGATAGCGTAAGTGTCAAAGGGTTGTAAAAATTGCAGAAATCATCAGTAAACAGATTATCCTAATCTGTGCAGAGTTTGGATTGTGTGATTTGCCCCCCTGTCTGTTTAGGTAAAAAGGGTATGAGGAATGAAATTGCATTTTGTGAAGGGAAAAGGAAGTAAGCCTGACTTACAAGTGGCTTTTTAGGATCGAAGATGACAGTAATAGGTACAGAAATGGAAAAGGTTTGTGAAAAGTGAACCCTGAGGAAGAGTTTTGTATATGGTATGTTAGGTAGGTAGAATAGGGAAAAGGAGTTCAAAATGGCGGTGGCTAAAAGACAAGGAAGGGAAAAGCCTGCGAAAATAGAACAAAGGAAGGTCCGAGGACCAGAGTGAAGACCTCAAGTAGAACAAACAGCACTCCTGGCTAAGCCCAATTTGCATAGGGCAGGCCCAGGGGGAGGAAAAAACATATAAAAGGAGGAGCCAAAGCACTCGCGTGCTCTCTCTTTCTCTCCCTCCCTCCCTCTTCCTGCCCCCACCCCCCAAACCCATCCCCTGTGCATGCGCTCTTTCTTTCTCTCTCCTGCGTGCTGGCATGCTCTTCCACTCTCTTCTCTTCGTGTCTTAGGGTTGGCATGCCCTAATGCTTTGAGGATGGATTCTCCTGCTATTTTCTAAGTAAAATAGAGCTGTAACACTGATTTGTCTAAGAGCTATAACACGGTTTGTCCAAGACCCGAGAGCTGTGATGCACCGAGGGCTTTAAATCCGTTGCTCCAAATCTTTGATGTGAATGAGACAGAACCAAGGAACATATACTTGCCTGACAGTTAGGACTAAGTTTGGGGCTTCCCTGGTGACTCAGACAGTAAAGTGTCTGCCTGCAATGCCAGAACCCGGGTCCCTGGGTCAGGAAGATCCCCTGGAGAAGGAAATGGCAACCACTCCTGTACTCCTGTCTGGAAAATTCCGTGAACAGAGGAGCCTTGTAGGCTACAGTCCATGGGGTCGCAAAGAGTCAGACATGACAGAGCGACTTCACTTCACTTCACTTCTGTTTAGGAAATAATCCTGGGAACTGATATTTATCTGAACATTTATCATAGTATTGTCTTAGCTTATTTGTCCTCAGATGTGACAAAGTCTCCACTTAAAAAAAAAAAAAATGTGTAGAGAACTCTGTAGTAATAAGTTTTCCTTTTCCCTCCAGATTAAAAGTCTTTGTCTCTATTTTTTTTTTTTTTTTCCCCTAAAAAGTCTGAACAGAAGTGTTGTGCTTCGGTTAAGAATACTGTCAATACTGTATCTGGCAAACTCTCCAGATTTCAAAACAACTCAAATCTGGCAGAAAGCTATTATTACTTCAAGAGCAGTCCCCAGAACACTATTCCTGATTTTATCCCACATATTTGTTGCTAACTATTCTTATAATGGGGGGGGGGGGGAGGCGCTTCCTTGGTGAATCAGATGGTAAAGAGTCTGCCTGCAATGCTGGAAACCAGGGTTCGATCTGGGTCAGGAAGATCCCTTGGAGAAGGGAAAAGCTCCCCACTACAGTATTCTGGCCTGGAGAATTCCATGGACTGTATAGTCCAGGGGTCGCAAAGAGTCTGACACTTTCACTTTCACTTCAGTTTAATACCCCATTCACATCAATGGACAGATCATCCAGAATTTATGACTAGATTATGGTGAACTCTTCCTCACTACAGAAACAATGCATTTCTGAATACTGTACCTGGTGCCCAGTGACTTAGGCAGTTTTCTATTCTGATGGGTAGGAAACCAGAACTATTACAGGTCCTGTGTGAATTCTTAGGATTACTTCCTCTAGGAACTAATTTTGCCTAATATCCTAAAGATACTCAACATCCTTAGGATCTCAACTCTCCACAGTGTTACTTGCACATAAAGAGTTGTTCTCCAGTAAAATCATTAATAATACATTTTTTAGTCAAACAAGTTTATTCATGTTGAAAAATAAATATCCAAAATATGGGCTGGTAACTCTGGACAAAAAATGAGGGGAAAACCTACCAGATACCAAAAATATAGCAGACAGCTACAGTGACTATAAAAATGTGGTATTAACACTAGAATAGGCACATCGTTTAAACTGAAAACAAACCCCTGAAATTGAATATAATGGATAAAGGACTTACCTGATGGCTCTGCATGCTTTCTCATGCAGGGGGTGTGAGTTCAATCTCTAGTTGGAGAGCTGAGATCCCACATAGCTTACAGCCCAAAAACCCAAACATAAAACAGAAGAAATATTGGAACAAAGTTCAATAAAGACTTTAGAAAATGGTCTGCATCAAAAAAAAAAAAAAGGCTTAAAATAAAAGACAGTGGATAAGAGATTTTGGAATAAGGTTAAAGTGATATCTCAAATTACTGGAAAAATATAAACTATTCAAAAAAGTTGTTAGGACAATGTGTAGCTATCTGAAACACATTCTTTTTACCATGGTAAAAAAAAAAAAAAAAAAAACTTTAAATGGAAAATACCTGTCAAATTAGCAGAGAAAACTATGGCAAAATTATTTTATGACTGTGCACTATAGAAAGTTTTCCTAATGATGATGAAAAGGAACCTGGAATTGGAAGGGTTACTTATCAAGATTGATACTTTTGAACTCTGGTGTTGGAGAAGACTCTTGGGAGTCCCTTAGACTGCAAGGAGATCAAACCAATCAATCCTCAAGGAGATCAGTCCTGAATATTCATTGGAAGGACTGATGCTGAAGCTGAAACTCCAATACTTTGGCCACCTGATGAGAAGAACTGACTCATTGGAAAAGACCCTGATGGTGGGAGGGATTGGGAGCAGGAGGAGAAGGGGACGACAGAGGATGAGATGGCTGGATGGAATCACTGACTTGATGGACATGAGTTTGAGCAAGCTCTGGGTGTTGGTGATTGACAGGGAGGCCTGTCCTGCTGCAGTCCATAGGGTCACAAAGAGTCGGACTTGGCTGAGCGACTGAACTGAGCCTATCATGATAAGCGATTTTAACAACCTATCCCATGAAAACTGAATTGAACCACAGTTGCAATTATAAGTCCTAACAGTAGAATATGGCTATTATAGGAATGAAAGTGAAAGAGTTAGTTGCTCAGTCATATCTGACTCTTTGCAACCTCATGGATTGTAGCCCACCAGGCTCCTCTGTCTATGGAATTTTCCAGGCAAGAATACTGGAGTGGGTTGCCATTCTCTTCTCCAGAGGATCTTCCTGACCCAAGGATCGAGCTCTGGTCTCCTGCATTGCAGGCAGATTCTTTACCATCTGATCCACCAAGGAAAGCCCTTATTATAAAAATATAGCAACAAATATTTGGGATAAAATCAAGAATAGTGTTCTGGGGACTTCTCTTAGGGAAGTAATAATAGCTTTCTGCCAGATTTAAGTTGTTTTGAAATCTGGATACCGAAAATGGAAAAGTTTAAAGAATGAGAACAAATGAGAAGGAAAGAAGAATGGTAAAATTAGTCATTTTCTTAAACTTATAGTGAGAAGAAGGTCCTGTGCTTATATTTTGGGAACTTCTTCTAGCCATGTGAGTATTTAGGCAAAGGCATGGATAATCAAGGAACCTAGCCTCATGCTTTCAGGAGAGCTCAGCTTCCTATGATCCAATGTGTTTGAGGATTTCAGTGAGCACAGAAGCTCGTCTTGTCTTAGATTATTCAAAACTCTATGATTATGGGGTAGGGTGGTGGTTGGATTCGGGGGCATTTGTGGCAATTGTCTCTCTAGTTTTCCATTAAGTTTGTTACATTCAGCAAGTAGAGAAAGACAGCAGCTGGGAAAGTTCTGGGAATCTGAGCCTCCATGCATCTTCTGTGTTTTGACATTTTATATGCAAGTTGAGGTAAACGTAATGAAAGTGTTAGTCACTCAGTTGTGTCCTACTCTTTGCTGCTCCAGGGACTGTAGCCAGCCAGGCCCCTCTGTCCATAGAATTCTCCAGGCAAGAATGTTAGAGTGTGTAGCACTCTAACATAGAGTGTTAGAGTGTGGAGTGTTAGAGTGTGGAGAAGATCCCCTTCTCCAGGGGATCTTCCTGACCCAGGGATCAAGCTGGGGTCTCCCAGGTTCTCCCATGGACAGAGGAGCTTGGCAGGCTACAGTCCATGGGGTGGCAAAGAGTCAGACAGGACTGAGCAACTAACACTTCCACTTTCACTTTGAAGTATATGCATATATTTATCTTTGCAAGGGCAAAATTCTCCAAGATGAGTTTCAATCATGAAAGCTGTGAGGATTAAATAGCTCAAAGAAAATTATGATCTCTTAAATAATTTTAAAAAATAGGAAAATAGATTGATAATTTATGTGAATATTTAGAGTTTGTTGACTATATATTAGGAGTCTGTTATTGCCTTTTTGACCTAAGAAATGTCTTCAAAAAATTAAATCATTTTAAAATTGGGATAAATATTAATGGTTAGAGGATGCCAGAATTCTAATCATGTGAGAGTTTGATTTCTAGCATGTATAACAGCAAAACACATAACTTTTAAGAACTTTAATTCATTTAAAATTATTTAATTCACTTAAGTCAAGGATTCTTCAAGAAAAAACAAAACAACAACAACAACAACAAAAAACACTCTGAAAATTCTTCACTTGGATAGTGGTAAATTAAACAAACAAACAAAAAACAGAAACAGAATATCTTCTGGGCCAGTTCAAAGTATAAGGAGGAGGAAATTTCTCAAAATGTACAATAGCATATATGGTAAATCATAGTATTAAAAACGAAGACACAGTAAATAATACAGTATAAAGGAAAAGATGTTAAAGAAAATAAGGTAGCTAAGGTCATTGATCCAGTTTATATCCAGCCAGCCTTAGACAACTGAGATGGGAACAGGAATGCCAACGTACAAGGAACTTGTAGGCCCTGAGGTTAGAGTTCACCAGAGCTAGCATCAAAATGACCAAAAGCCAAACACTGAAGATTTCGAATTTAATCTAAAGCCACTCTAATCTGATAGCACAATTTACTATGGATTTTTTATGATCCAATTGGAGGAAGGAGCTCTGCTCACATGTTCCCAGAAGGCTGGGGCACCACAAAATGTTGCTCAGATTCGGTTCAGATGATCACCCATGATGAGTTAGCTTTACTACACCCCACTGATACCACAGTGGTCTCGCTACAGACTCAGATGGGCCAGCATCCTTCTCTGACACCACACAGCAAGAATGGAAATCTTGGCAGTTGTCAGTTTTTCAGTCATAATTCAGTAGCTGGAAACACCAGCCAATTATGTTACAGAATGCCCTGGTGAGAACCAATGCAGAAAGATAATTCTCAAAACATTTGTGAGTACAGAAGTGGTACCCAGAGCATGAGCCATTCTCAGTTAGTTCCATGAAGAACTTACCTTCCCTCCCTCAAAAGCCTATGCATTTTTAATCTGATCCATCCCACACCCTAAGTTTTCTTTCTCCTCTTCCTGTCAAGTTGTGATAACTTTTTGCCAGCACCTTCACATTCACAGAGAACCCTGCCAATAATCATTATTACATACAAATCTCCAAACCAAACAAAAAGTTAATTTTTAGAGATAAATGTCATATATTTTAAAGGATTTTCTATGTCTGTGTGTACATGCGTGCGCATACACACATGCACACAATTCAGAGCAGTTCAGTTGCTTAGTCATGTCCAACTCTTTGTGACCCCATGGACTGCAGCACGCCAGGCCTCCCTGTCCATCACCAGCTCCCAGAATTGGCTCAAACTCATGGCTATTGATTTAGTGGTGCCATCCAACCATCTCAATCTTTCCCAGTATCTGGATCTTTTCCACTGAGTCAGTTCTTTGCATCAGGTGGCCAAAATATTGGAGTTTCAGCTTCAACATTAGTCCTTCCAATGAGCATTAAGGACTGATTTCCTTTAGCATGGATTGATTGGATCTCCTTGCAGTCCAAGGGACTCTCAAGACTTCTCCAACACCACAGTTCAGAAGCATCGATTCTTCAGCACTCAGCTTTATTTATAATCCAACTCTTACATCCATACACGACTACTGGAAAAATCATAGCCTTGACGAGACAGAAATTTTTTGGCAAAATAATGTCTCTGCTTTCTAACATGCTGTTTAGGTTGGTCATAACTTTTCTTCCAAGGAGTAAGAGTATTTTTATTTCATGGCTGCAGTCACCATCTGCAGTGATTTTGGAGCCCAAGAAAATAAAGTCTGTCACTGATTCCACTGTTTCTCCATCTATTTCTCATGAAGTGACGGGACCAGATGCCATGATCTTAGTTTTCTGAATGTTGAGCTCTAAGCCAACCTTTTCACTTTCCTCTTTCACTTTCAACAAGAGGCTCTTTTGTTCCTCATTTTCTGCCATAAGGGTGGTGACATCTGCATATCTGAGTTTAATGATATTTCTCCCGGCATTGTTGATTCCTGTTTGTTCTTCATTCAGCCCAGTGTTTCTCATGATGTACACTTCATGAGAAGTGTACACATTCATATAAGTTAAATAAGCAGGGTGACAATATACAGCCTTGATGTACTCCTTTTCCTATTTGGAACCAGTCTGTTGTTCCATGTCCAGTTGTAACTGGTGCTTCTTGACTTGCATACAGAGTTCTCAAGAGGCAGATCAGGTGGTCTGGTATTCCCATCTCTTTCAAAATTTTCCACAGTTTATTGTGATCCACACAGTCAAAGTCTTTGACATAGTCAATAAACCAGAAATAGATGTTTTTTTCTGGAACTCTCTTGCTTTTTTGATAATCCAGTGGATGTTGGCAATTTGATCTCTGGTTCCTCTGCCTTTTCGAAATCCAGCTTGAACATGTGGCAGTTTATAGTTCATGTATTATTGAAGTCTGGCTTGAATAATTTTGAGGAGTACTTTGCTATGTGTGAGATGAGTGCAATTGAGCAGTAGTTTGAGCATTCTTTGGCATTGCTTTTCTTTGGGATTGGAATGAAAACTGACCTTTTTCAGTCGTGTGGCAACTGCTGATTTTTCCAAATTGGCTGGCATATGAGTGCAGCACTTTCACAGTATCATCTTTCAAGATTTGAAATAGCTTAACTGGAATTCCATCACCTCCACTAGCTTTGCTTGTAGTGATGCTTCCTAAGACCCACTTGACTTCACATTCCAGCATGTCTGGCTCTATGTAAGTGATCACATCATCGTGATTATCTGGGTCGTGAAGATCTTTTTTGTAGAGTCCTTCTGTGTATTCTTGCCATCTCTTCTTAATATCTTCTGCTTCTGTTAGATCCCTACCATTTCTGTCCTTTATTGAACCCATCTTTCCATGAAATGTTCCCTTGGCATCTCTAATTTTCTTGAACAGATCTCTAGTCTTTCCCACTTTATTGTTTTCCTCTATTTCTTTGCATTGATTGCTGAGGAAGGCTTTTTTATCTCTCCTTGCTATTCTTTGGAATTCTGCATTCAAATGGGTATATCTTTCCTTTTCTCTTTGCTTTTAGCTTGTCCTCTTTTCACAGCTATTTGTAAGGTCTCCTCTGTCAGCCATTTTGCTTTTTTGCATTTCTTTTTCTTGGGGATGATCTTGCTCCCTGTCTCCTGTACAACGTCTCGAACTCCATCCATAGTTCATCAGGCTCTGTCTATCATATCTAGTCCCTTAAATCTATTTCTTACTTCCACTGTATAATTGTTAGGGATTTGATTTAGGTCAGACCTGAATGGTCTAGTGATTTTCCCTACTTTCTTCAATTTAAGCCTGAATTTGGCAATAAAGAGTTCATGATCTGAGCCACAGTCAGCTGTTGGTCTTGTTTTTGCTGACTGTATAGAGCTTCTCCTTCTTTGTCTGTAAAGAATATAATCAATCTGATTTTGGTGATGTCCATATCTAGAGTCTTCTCTTGTGTTGTTGGAAGAGGATGTTTGCTATGACCAGTGCATTCTTTTGCAGAACTCTGTTAGCCTTTGCCTTGCTTCATTCTGTACTCCAAGGCCAAATTTGCCTGTTACTCCAGGTGTTTCTTCTTACTTTTGCATTCCAGTCCCCTATGATGAAAGGGACATCTATTTTTGGTGTTAGTTCTAAAAGATCTTGTAGGTCTTCATAGAACCATTCAACTTCAGCTTCTTCAGCATGCACACACACACACACACACACACACACACACACACACACACACACAACTGAATATCACAGAATTGTGAAAGTCCTATTGGGTAATTTTACTAATTAATTTGCAGCAAGAAACTGAAGTGAAAAAAATGAAATGAATAAGAAGATATTGTCTCCTAGTCACACCTAAAATGTTCACCAATATTTGAGAGTAAATATGTTATCTTAGGGCTTCCTGGGAGCACAGTAATAAAGAATCTGCCTGCTTATGAAGGAGACAAGAGAGACATGGTTTTGATACCTGGGTCAGGAAAATCCCTGAGGTAGGACATGGCAACCCACTCTAGTATTTTTGCCTGGAGAACTCCATGGACAGAGGAGTCTGGTGGACTAGAGTCCATGGAGCCAGAAAGAGTCAGACATGACTGAGAGACTGAGCACACAAACATGCACGTATTAACAATGAATCTGAATCTTGTGACTGAGTTGTGATAGCATGATTATGGAGATTGTACATGACAGTAAGTTATACAGTCGTATCCTAGAGGGCAGACAGGTCACAAACGACACTAATGTCGGCTTTTAGCTCTTCCACCTTTCAAATGCTGAATTCTAAGTTGATAAAAATTTTTGGCTGAAGACCAGGCATGAAACTGAACTTCAGAACTTACCTATTTAACAGTCTTTTGAAAAATACTCAAATTTGAGAAATAATTGACTACACATTGAAAACTACCCTTAGGTGCCATGTATACAAACAAAGAAAACTTCCCAAAGGGACACACAGTCTTGAATGTGAAGATGGCCATATGCCCATGCTCTGAGTGACAGGAAGTGGGAGAAGCGTGATCTTAGGAAGATGCTCTAGGTGAAAGCAGAGAGTTGGCATGAACTTACAGATGGGGAGAAATGAAACGGACCTCGGTCTCCATCCCTGACTGTGCAGAGCACTAGAGACAGAAGCACCATTCAAGATGGCTGAGGTAATGTCTTCAGAGAACATTTTATTACGTTGGGGGAATTGCAGCCTGCTAATAGGAGCCATTTTCAGTAGCTCAATAGTAGGATTAAGTCCAAAGCTTCTTGTCAAGAAGCCACTGGTTGATAAAAGAAGTTGTCACTGGGGAGCTGATAGACCAAAGTGCCAATTAGAGTGGGTAATGCTTTGGCACCGAGTGTTCTGACTAATTAAAGCAGTGCATAGTCCATGGACACCACAGACTGCACTGGAAGGAGGCAATGACCATGATTTGCCACATACTTCAGAGAATGCACTTTTCCCTGCCCTGATCCATGAGCCAAAGGCTGGGACTGGAGTCCCAAGGCATCTCTAAGTAAGGCTGATCTAAAGAATATGCCATAGTCCTTGCCTCAGTGTAGCTCATAGCTCCAAGAAATTACACTCTAGAGAAACACCTGGCATTTTCATGTAGAAGCCTCTACATCAAGGAGTAAATACATTGGATTACATTTTAGTAAAGCCTTTTTTTTTTTTTTTAAGAACAGTTTTAGGTTCACAGTTTAATTGAAAGGAATGTACAAGTTTCTCATATACCCCTACCACTATACATATGTAGTATCTCCCATTATCAACTTCTCCTAGACTTGATTTGTTCCAAATTTGTTACAAATGATGAACTTAAATTGACACATAATAACCCAAAGTCCATAGTTTACCTTAGGGTTCTATCTTGTTGTTGTATGTTTCATGAATTTGGAGAAAAGTATAATGATTTGTGTCCATCATTATATCAATAGTATCATACAGAGTGTTTTCACTGCTCTGAAAATCCTGTGCATTTCATCTATTCACCTATTCATTTCATCTATTCCCACTAATTCATATTGAATCTCTAAATTATGAGATAGAATAAAGTTTAATATATTTTTTTGAGTCCATCACTCAATGTAAGCAATCTGTCATAGTTTAAAGTACTTCCAGACTGTGCTTGCCATGATATGGTACTGCTACTTCTAAGTCACTTCAGTCGTGTCCGACTCTGTGCAACCCCATAGACAGCAGCCCACCAGGCTCCCCCATCCCTGGGATTCTCCAGGCAAGAACACTGGGGTGGGTTGCCATTTCCTTCTCCAATGCATGAAAGTGAAGAGTGAGAATGAAGTCTCTCAGTCATGTCCGACTCTTAGGGATCCCATGGACTGCAGCCCACCAGGCTCCTCTGTCCATGGGATTCTCCAGGCAAGAGTACTGGAGTGGGGCGCCATTGCCTTCTCCGATTGTATGGTACTAGGTACTAGATTTACTTGGGATTCAAGGTCCTGGAAGTTAGTCTATTTATAGAGCTCTTTAACAAACCAATGGGAAAGTAAATATTATACATCTCTTCATCATTTAAACAACAGAATATATTATTCTACTTGGCTAGGGTTTTGAATCCAGGCCATATTCAGGTGAAAAAAGAACTCTGATACTATGCAATACTCTAATTAATATCCTTCATTATAATTCCTCTTCTCCTAAATTCTAAAATGTGTCTTTAACTGATGTAAGCATGCAGCAATATGGAAATGCTTTTATAAATATTTTCTTTAGTAATAGAAACAATCATAAACCTCTAATCTGATTGTATAGATCACATATTTTAATAAACAATAATAAGTTTTTCTGCCTCAAAGAAACTATTTTTCCTTCACAGGACTCTGGATCACATTAGCGTTGAAAAAAATTATCTTACAAATGGCAAGGAAAAAGAGGTTAAAACTTGACATTTTTAAACTGACATTCAAAATTATGAACTCTGGTTGTTTTGAGGATTTTAATTTTATCCATGTTCTTAATTAAAACAACAACAAAAGAGAACATACTTCTATTTAATTCTTTGCTAATCGTGTGAAAATTTTTAACTCTGTTCACAAATATTCTATTTGTTTTCTTTTTTTGGCACATAACTGGATTGCATCTCCTTTCTCCTTACTGAAATTTATATTAGTTTGTAAATCTGAACACTGGCATATACTGAAACCTATTAATTACACTCCTAGGAAACATATTTTTATGTTCATAATTACTGTTCATAGTAGTCCGTCAAAGATCTATTGACTGGGTATTGAATAAATACATTTTGAAATAATACCACAATGGAGTGTAATATATCAGTGGAAATGAATTTACAACTAAATTCAACAACCAAAATAAAACATAGTATTGTTGGATGAAAAAAAATAAAAGCAATTCCAAGAAGTCTGCATAAAGGATGTAAATTTCTGTAAAATTCAAAGCCAGGGAAAATATATATGATAAAAGTATTTTATTTTTAGGACAAAATTAAAATACTTCTTACTTTTAAGAAGAGGTGGGCAGCAGATAAGAAAGTGGTTTAAAATGTTTTATTATGTGTAATATTTTACTTCTTGAGATGGTAGTAAGTTTACTAGGATTCATTTTATTATTTACATAAATGCAAAAAAGCAGTATGGAGTAGGAAATAGCAACCCACTCCAGTATTCCTGCTTGAAAAATTCCATGGATGGAAGATCCTGGCAGGTTAGAGTCTACAGGAGTTGCAAAGAATTGGATGTGTCTGAGTGGACACACCTGAGCTGGCATACATGCACAAAAAAGCAATAACATAAAAAGAATAAATGAAAGATGGTAAAATTGTTTGGAAATGAGTGAATTCTACAGTTGAAAACTTATTATAAAAAATGGGTTTCTTCTGTTGTTTTGTTCTTCTTCCTTTTTTTGTTAACTTCATTTTTAATCAGACTGTCTCCATTATGGTAAAATTAAGCAGGAGTTCCCAGTCTACATTTTTGGCAATTCTATTAGGAAAAAAGATACTGACTTTTCTCAATAGTGAATAAAAATTATTTTAATAAGATGTTTTCCTTAATAAGTGTCTCTTTATTAGTTAGCAAAACAAATGGAAATTAATTAGAAAAAAAAAAAAGATTTCTACTCAGTGCTCACGTACATTTCCATCCTCAGACCACTTGCTACAAACCTGTGGTTTCCAGGTGAAGGAAGGCTCTAGGCACAGAATGCAACCTAGATTGTAATTAAACATAGTTTTCAAGAGTTAGAGAATAAGAACAAAGGGGTACTCTAGAGCACTGGGTGTAGCAGAGTAGCTTCTTGGTGATCCTTTTTTTTTTTTTTTAACCAAAGTCAATTTTTTTCTTCTTCTTCTTCTTCTTCTTCCTCTCCTCTGTCACCATCCCTGCCATCCATCTGAATTTTCCTCTTTTTCCCTGGTATCTTTGGTCAGCCTGAGGCACCTAATGCCTTCAAACCCTTTTCCATACTTGGTTCCTGAGTACAAGGAGGGGCAATTTACTCTTCTACTGGCTAAGAGGACAAACCAAAACTTAAACTTATTACAACATTGAGGATGTTTCTGATGAGCAAAGAAAGGGAAACATTAGGGAATACTACTCTCTGTGATGCTAATATCTAACATCATTATGTCTTAAAATATTCCCTTTAGAATGTATTATTTTTTTTTCAGCATTCCATGAGAAGGCTGTTTTCAAAAAGGGATGGAAAGCCTGATGCTAATTTAGAGGGTTCTAACAGGTAAGTGACAGACTACTCACATGATTGTAATGAGAGAAGCATCATGCAGAATAATTTAGCAAATTTAAAAATATATTTCCATATGTCTTATTCCCCTTAAGAAGGATGTAGAAACTAATACAGATAGTGACTGCGGAATAAGCTCTTTGGAGAATGCCAACTTCTCCACATCTAAGAGACAGCTTTAAATAGAAAGTTGTATATCACATATGAAAAGTATTACTCCTTGAATGTTTCTAAAATGATATTTTAAGCATATAACTTGTAGTTGACATGCATCTGGATTTATTTTGAAAGAGTGGATAACTACACCTGATGGAAGGTTCAGAGGAAACATAACAAAGTGGAGGTTAAGAACTGCATAATGAAGGTGAAGTGTAATATGCCATATATGTGTGAGAGAAATTTCCATCTTTCTCTGTTTTAAGCTTTTGAGGGATAAAGAATCTTGGGTTGATCTGTTCACCTTCCCACAGAGAAAGGTACTTTTCATAGAAATTAAATGAATGTAGAGATTTTCCTCGGAGAAGGCAATGGCAACCCACTCCAGTACTCCTGCCTGGAAAATCCCATGGATGGAGGAGCCTGGTAGGATACAGCCCATGGGGTCGCTGAGGGTCGGACACGACTGAGTGACTTCGCTTTCACTTTTCACTTTCATGTATTGGAGAAGGAAATGGCAACCCACTCCAGTGTTCTTGCCTGGAGAATCCCAGGGACGGGGGAGCCTGGTGAGCTGCCATCTATGGGGTCGCACAGAGTCGGACACGACTGAAACGACTTAGCAGTAGCAGCAGCAGAGATTTTCCTAAAGATAAAAGTGAAATATAAACATATCACAGAGGATGGTATAGTTTAAGAGAGTCCTTAAGGAAGCCAAAGTTTTCACTGTGGCTTCTGCAATAAAACAGATTTGTCAAGTAGAAGGGCTTCCCTGGTGGCTCAGACTGAAAGAATCTGCCTGCAATGTGGGAGACCTGGGTTCGATTCCTGGTTTGGGAAGATCCCCTGGAGGAGGGCATGGAAACTTACTCCAATATTCTTGTCTGGAGAATCCTTGTGGATAAAGGAGGCTGGGAGGCTACAGTCTATGGGGTCGCGAAGAGTCAGATATGACTGAACGATTAAGCACGCACACACAACCCTGTCAGGTAGAAGGATCAACATGACACCTTGTGTTTCACTCTTTTTTTCCGTCACCTTTTCTGTGTGTTTTTCTTTCAGCTCATCTCTTTTAGCTACCAGCTCAACACACTCTCTATTACTGTTTTGAGAAATTTAGCCATTCTAAAACTGGCTAAATTTGTTTGAAAATTTAAAGTAAGTGCAGTAGTTAGTAGAAGGTAATGCTGTTTTATCAGTGCAGTTTTGTCTCTAGATTATTACAATTCATTTTTGTGTCAGATACCTTTGAGAATCTGACTTCTGGGAAAAGTTGACATATGGTTATACAGAGAGACATAGAAAAATACCCATCTATGTTAGAAGAATAGGAAGAATACCAAGACTGTCCTTGTATTCTTGAAGGGCCACGGATTCATGTAAAAAGTGTAGAAAATTCACAATGATCATCTTAGGCATGCCAAAGTCCTAAAATCTTACATGGCCAAGTGGTGCTGTTCTGAGTACAACATGTTCTACTCCAGGTTGTGGAGCTGATTAAATTATTTAAATTTTATCTCATTTTGTTTTTTTCAAACATATAAATTGGGAGCACATTTACCTGTTCACCATACCATATATACTATACAGATGGCCACAGTAAGTTAATAATGTGAATGTATCTTTAATCAGAATAGTACTAAAACAATCATATGATTATTACAAGAAGTAACTATGATGGTTCAGCTTAAAAATACTTATTAAGCATGTACATTGTACAAGGCATTTGGTTTGAATCTGGGGAGAGCAGAATCCTAAAGACTTCAAAAATTCTTCTACGAAAGACGCTAAAGGAAGCTCACACAGTTTTGATTTTAAGCATAGTATAGGATAGCATAAAAAAAGCTATAAAAGAAGCTTTAAAGAACTGGAGAACTTCCTTCAAAGCAATCACTGATGGCTTTCATAAAAGATTACTTTTTTTTAATTAGTTTTTTTTTTAATTGAAGGATAATTGTTTTACAGAATTGTGTTTTCTTCTGTCAAACCTCAGCCCGGATCAGCCATAGGTACTCTAGGCAGTTGGGTCCTGAGTTTCAAGACAGAGTGCTGCTGCTGCTGCTAAGTCACTTTAGTCGTGTCCGACTCTGTGCGACCCCATAGACGGCAGCCCACCAGGCTCCCCTGTCCCTGGGATTCTCCAGGCAAGAACACTGGAGTGGGTTGCCATTTCCTTCTCCAATGCATGAAAATGAATAGTGAAAGTGAAGTTGCTCAGTCATATCCGACTCTTAGCAACCCCATGGACTGTAGCCCACCAGGCTCCTCCATCCATGGGATTTTCCAGGCAAGAGTACTGGAGTGGGGTGCCATTGCCTTCTCCACAAGACAGAGTAACTAGAAATAAAATTACACTTAAGGAAGGAAGGAGACTACTGAATACACTGTTGATTGAATATTGGATAAAAATTCACAATTATTTGCAAGTTAATGATTAATCTTGTGCATTTATGGGCTTTCCTGGTGGCTCAGGTGGTAAAGAATCTCCCTGAAAGGCAGGGGACCTGGGTTTGATCATTAGGTTGGAAAGATCCTCCGGAGAAGGGTATGGCAACCCACTCGAGTATTTTTGACTGGAAAATTCCATGGACAGAAGCATCAGTCTGTGAACTTGCAAAGAGTCAGACATGACTGAGTGACTAACACACACACATGTACTTATAATGTTAAAAAGCACATGTATTTATGATTCTTAATTTATCTTACAAGTGTATGTCCTAATGTATAAATAAGGTTGTTCTAGAAATGGACAATTTAAAGAGATTGATAACATACAAAACAAAAGCCATATACTCAAAAGAGTGGCCACAATCACAGATAATATTTTCAAGTACAACTACTTCATGATGGATCACTCATTCAAATGCACATGGAAAGGATGAGTTTATTGCACTGACTAAAATACCAAGACTTAGTTCCCTGACCATTTAAGATCTTTGCCAATGATTGCATGGTCTAAGAGATTATTTTCTAAAATAAGAAATATTAAATAACTTTGACACTTTCCCAGTAGGAGTTTTTGATTTGCAGGAAGATAATACATGATTCAACTACTTTGAGGGGAAGAAAATTTATTGAGGGGGAGAAAAATAACAAATACGGATCATTGTCTATTTGGTTTATCAGTTTGTGCTTCGGTGGCTCACAGCTTTCAAGATGATGCACTGAAAATATGGTGGGACTGAGGATGGATACAGTGGGGTAAGTTTTCCAAATTATACTTAAATTTGTCACATTCAGTTTATATGTTTACTTGCAAATGGTGTTCTTTTCACTATCATATTGACAATAAAAACCTAGAGGAAAAATTTTGTTCTATGAAGTGAAGTCAGTGATAATATTTCTTTCCACATGTGAAAAAATACTAACTCTTCATTGAAGGAAATGATGTTTCAAAGTTGAATAATGATTGATTTTGCAAAGACAGAAAACAATTTGAATATAGGTATTTACTGACTATCCACTGTTCCTCTTGACTAAAATTATATGTTCCCCTCTCTTCTGAATATTTGTTCTATTACAGTGATGTGGAGATTCCGGGTGCCCAGATAAAACAAATCCTACTGGGGATCACAACCATGGTTAGGCCCGAAAAAAGCTATCTGCTGACACCTCTTTAAAGGCCTCAGTTCTAAAACGCTTAAGCAAAGCATCTGAAGTTTAAGCATATAAACTATTGAATGAATACCCCTAGTAATTTACATGTAAACTCTGGAACTATGCATTTTTTGAAGGGTGTTTTCAGAAATGGGAAAAAAGAAAACTGGAAATGGAAATATTTGTGATATTATCAACCACTGAAGAATGTTCACTTCTATCCATTGAAGTTCACTTCTCTCCATTAGTGTATGTCAAGTAGTAAATATCATAAAGTTGTTTCAAAGTAAGGACATTATATTTAAAGATTATAAGTGCTTTTTCTTCCTCTTTTTAAGCTGTCACATATGGAACAGAATGCACAACGGAGTGGATCACATTATAGACTAATAAAAATAAACATTTATATAAGCAAATATAACAAACAGTGATATATATAAAATATATAATATATTATATTATAATATAATAATTATATAATATATAATTATTAACATAAAATTGTATTAAATAATATGTAATTATATAATATAATTTATATTATATTATAATTATAATATAATAATATATATTATATATAATTGATATATAGAGGCATTTTTGGGGTATGAGACTGGGCTATTTTTACATTTATATTATGAACTTCCAAAGGCAGTAAAATATATACAAAATGCCAACTGATACAGTATCCAAACATACTCTCTCCCCTCTGATTAAATGAACATGAAAGTAATTAAATTAATATAATGGAGCTGTATTTCTTAATATTCATTAGGCAAAATTAATGATAATCATGTAAATTACACAAATGGTTGTATTTGAAGAGTGCTATAGAAAAGTTTAATTTTCACAGTCTTACAAGGGACTCATAATGACCCCATGAAGTTGTCATTACAACTTAAGTGTTGAGGTGCCTTGTTAAGAAACCACAACTAAAATGTCCATGATGAAGAATATTTGTCTCACTTAAAATATTCCAAAAAATCACACCTCACACCATGAATTAATTCTTTTCTATATTTTGCAGATAAAGCATTTAACACCCATCCCTTCTCTGCATTGATAAGATCATGCAGCTGAATAATAATGTGACTGAGTTTATTCTGCTTGGGTTGACACAAGATCCTGTTAGGAAGAAAATAGTGTTTACCACTTTCTTGATTTTCTATTTGGGGACCTTGTTGGGGAACTTTCTGATTATTACTACCATCAAGACCAGCAGGGCACTTGGGAGTCCAATGTATTTCTTCCTTTTCCATTTATCTTTGTCTGATACCTGCTTCTCTACATGCATAGCCCCTAGGATGATTGCAGATGCCCTTTTGAAGAATGCCACTATCTCTTTCAATGAGTGCATAGTCCAAGTTTTTTCATTTCATTTCTTTGGCTGCCTGGAGATCTTCATCCTTGTCCTCATGGCTGTTGACCGCTATGTGGCCATCTGTAAGCCCCTGCACTACACGACCATGATGAGTCATCGAGTCTGTGGTGTGTTGGTGGCTGTGGCCTGGGTGGGGTCCTGTGTGCATTCTTCAGCTCAGATTTTTCTGGCCCTGAGTTTACCTTTCTGTGGTCCCAATGTGATTGATCATTATCTATGTGACTTGCAGCCTTTGTTACAACTTGCCTGTACAGACACCTATGTGACCAACCTACTCTTGGTGTCCAACAGCGGGGCCATCTGTACAGTGAGTTTTGTTATGCTGATGTTCTCCTATGCTATCATCTTACATTCTCTGAGAAACCACAGTGCTGAGGGGAAGAAAAAAGCCCTCTCCACCTGCATCTCCCACATCATTGTGGTCATCTTGTTCTTTGGTCCTTGCATATTTATATACACTCGCCCTGCAACCACCTTCCCCATGGATAAGATGATAGCTGTGTTTTACACACTTGGAACACCTTTGATCAACCCTCTGATTTATACACTGAGGAATGCAGAAGTGAAAAATGCCATGAGGATGTTATGGAGCAAGAAGTTGGTCTCAGATGACAAAAGATGAATGGAAGTTTCAAAGTTTTCTTCATAGTTTGGATTGATCTAAAAGAAGCTCATAGACAATAATATCCTCTTATTATGGAGTTAATAAAATCCTAACTCAGAGCGTGAAGATTACTTCCTTTAGTAAAATGGGCAATGTGCCCACACATGCTAGTTAGTATTGAGTCAAATATTTGTAGAACTGACAGCATCAGGTACACAAAGTCACGTAAGATCATGGTCTTAGTTATTCACTGTTGTCTCTGCCTCTCTTGTCTGTCTAATATCACTGTGGTTTTGATCTACTGTTTTCTTCCCTTGCATTTACTTCTGGATTTCTCTGTTTAACATTACACTATATGCTTTTATCTACAGCCTGACATATTTTTGTCTCAAAGAGTTTATTTCTTAGATATTGTGATCAAATGTCTGATTGTTGACCTTCAGCTTGGTTGTTCTTACTGACTTCAGCATAAATCATCAGGTTCAAACAATAATAGTATATACATATTATAAAGACAAAATATCCTGCATCGAACCTGGACTGGCAATTCATTTCATATATGATATTATACATGTTTCAATGCCGTTCTCCCAAATCGTCCCACCCTCGCCCTCTCCCACAGAGTCCAAAAGACTATTCTATACATCTGTGTCTCTTTTGCTGTCTCGCATACAGGGTTATCATTATCATCTTTGTAAATTCCATATATAGGATCACCCAGAGGGATGGTATGGGGAGGGAGTAGGGAGGGGGGTTCAGGATGGGAAACACATGTATACCTGTGGCAGATTCATGTTGATGTATGGCAAAACCAATACAATATTGTAAAGTAATTAGCCTTCAATTAAAATAAATAAATTTGTATTAAAAAAAGACAAAATGTTTAATCTAGGAAACCTCTCTTCTTTTTCTTGGGTTATAGTTCAATTTATTTAATTTATTTTTTTTGTATGTTTGCCTAATTGTTCTAGAAAAGTGACAGAACATTATGACAAAATTCACACGTTTGTAGTATTTTTTCCTTAGGTAGGTTCTGACTGTTGGGGCTGACCTCATATTAACATTCCTTCTATTAAAAAAAAAAAAAAAAACTTTTTGCTATTAAAATGATTCCTTCTATTTTGAGGGATCTATTAAGTTTTATCTTGAGCCATACCAATTATAATAGTATGTTTAAATATTACTTTATTATGATTATAGCATAGAAGCTGTAAATTAAGGAAGATATATCTATGTGAGCTTTAAAGAAATGTGTACATGTAGTCAATGGTAGGGAATTTATAAATAAGAGTTAATTGAATAAAAAACATTATAACCCAGAAGAGGGTATTTAGGCTTTGAAACATAGTTATATCACATATATGAATTGTTTTAGTGAGTTTTAAGACAATATAGAAAGTAGAGTAACTTAAGAAATACTGAGATATTTGGATGAAAATTAAATGTATCCAGTGGAGATGGATATCATCTTTCACCATTCATTATCACTGAAGTCTCTAATTACATGATCATTAAGAAATTTTCTGATTTGTCAGATTTCTTATTTGTATGTTTATCCATATAGAAAATTCAATAAGAGTATTTTTTGTTTATTTGGAACGTCTATTTCTATTATAAGCTAGTAATTTTATTATGAGTACTAAATTTGTATTACTTTCATTGTACCCAGAAGTTTATACTCTTTCTTTATCTTGAGAAAAAGATCAGTGTGGAAATGGAAACTTGTGAATTCTGCAATGAACTCTAGCACCTTTCTATACACATCTTTTTTTTTTTTTTTTAATTCTGAGAACACCTTTTTTTTTTTTAATTCTGAGAATTTCAAGGCTAATCCCTCACAGTTTTTATTAATCACATCTGCTACAGTAAATAAGTCATCTGTGCTATCACATTCTATTCCCTTTGGATTTCTTGATATGTCATTATAAGAAACAAAACTAATAAATATATATTTTTAAAAAATAGAAATTTCTGTTAAATGTGTTGAGCTACCCTTAAAAATATATTCCCTTTCCTTATAAACCCTCATTAAAATAAGGAACAAAATCATAAAATTATGTGTCAAAGCACATGACAGAAAAAACCAGACAGGAAATATCAGTTGGTAGAAGATTTTCATGTGTTTTTTGAAACATAGATATAAGTGGTAGATAACTAAGTAACTTAGCAGAGTAGAAGTTACAACCATCTGAGAAAAGAGATAAGTAAGACCATCAAGTTCCACAAAAAGTAGGCATGAAACATACATTGAATTATATAAAGATTATTTCCCCAGGTTACTTTCTGCTAGTCAGGTGACACTTCCTCTATTCCATCCCACCAAAGATTGGAAGTTTGTTATTTTTAAAAAATGAACAAAAGTGTTCCTGATATCACTGTGGAGGGCAGTGATAAAATGCACAACGGAATGTACAGAGAAATTAAGTGAAAATCTACATAGGGAAATGTGAGACCCTTTCTTCTCAGGGCTCCCAGGATGTCAGCAGTTAGTATACATCACGAGCTCACCATTTCCAGGACTAGGCACAAAGCCCAAGTAAGAGAATGGAACTGTTTGTTTTGTTTGGGGTTTTTTGGTGAGGGAATAAAATATAAGATCTGTATTATATACTCTAATTACCTTAAAATAATTATACCTCCAAATACGTACTCATTGCCTATAACATGTGTAGATTCCAAATGACTTTTTGCTGTTGTTGATGTTAACTTCCTTTGCCTTAAACATAAATAGTTTCTGCTTTCAGGTAAGATGGCAAGACTGGTGAATGGGAAGATAGAGTGATAGAGACCTGCCTTCAGATGAAAGGAAGAGGGGATGGTCACACATTGGGCCTAGCAACTTCTCTATTTTCCTCGATAATTTAGCTCTGATCCTATATCTATAACACTCATGCTCTGTAGCTGACTAGACCATTTTCTTACAACTTTCTAAGGTTAGTGGTCATCTATTAATATCTGGTTATTGACCTAAAACTATATAAAGGTCCTCATCTTATTTTTCCTGTCAAGGAAACAAACATTGTATTTTTGCCTATCATTTATGCTATTCAAAACAGATTTTCCAGTGAATGTTCATTTCCCATGTGCTGTTTAACATGAAAGAATGCTAAGCAGAGTTTAGTTGTTTTATTTCTTGCATATTAAAATTGCATTTATCACTTTAGAGAAAATGAATCAGGCACTGGGGTTCAATCAGGCTCACTTATTTATAGAAAATAAAGAATGTATCTTTTTGTTGTTTTTATAAAATCAAGTTAATAATAAGGATCCTTGTGCCTTAGGATAAACTAGAAAGTTATTAACAGTTCAGGGTTCTGGGAGTCCAGACTCCTGCCATAACTGCCATTCTCTGAGCTTGTCTGTGATTCTTTTTTTTTTAATCTATTAATTTACATTTTTTAAAATTCTCTATTGCCTTCATGTTGTCTGTTTACTCAAAATGTCTGCTTTCCCATGGCTCTGGGTTGTCAAGGTAGCAATTCTTTCTCCATGTATCTTACAATATTCTTCCCCTTTTCTCGGGTGTATGGGGCTTCCCTGGTGACTCAGATGGTAAAGTGTCTGTCTGCAATGCAGGACACCTGGGTTCGATCCCTGGGTTCAGAAGATCCCCTGGAGAAGGAAATGGCAGCCCACTCCAGTATTCTTGCCTGGAAAATCCCATGGACAGAGGAGCCTGGTAGGCTACTGTCCATGGGGTCGCAAAGAGTGGGACACAACTGAGTGACTTCACTTCACTCGAGTGTATCCAATTCCCTATTCAGAATTCCAGACAGGAAATCTGAGTAAACTTGCATTTAAATAGACTAAACTCAAGTCATTGGTCAAACCATGTAGTAACTCCCCAAGAAGTTGTTATCTCTGGTACAGCTGCTATGATATAGAAGAGTTGGTGTGGAGGATAATGGGGTAAATATTTATCCCCATTATCCGCAATTATCCCCAAGGCAATTTATCAAATTTATTTAGTATGGACCATTATTCATCATGCTGGGAAAAATGAGGAAAACATTATAGTAACTAATCAAAAATTTACCTGGACATTTTAAGTAAATGTGACTTGTTTTTTGTTTTGTTTCGTTTTGTTTTCTTCCTAGCTTTATTGAGAGACTATTGACATATGACATATAAGTTTTGTGATGATTTGATACAAGTATATATTGGAAAATGAGTATCACAATAAATTTACTTAATGCATTCACTCCAAATACTATTATGGGTGTGTATATGTGTGTGCTCATATGTGGTGATAATATATAAGATCTACTTTCTTGATAACATTCCAACATACAATCAGTTCAGTTCAGTCGCTTAGTCGTGTCCAAGTCTGTGGGACCGCATAGACTGCAGCACACCAGGCTTCTCTGTCTATCACCAAATTCATGTCCATCTAGTCAGTGATGCCATCCAACATATAATACATTATTGTTAATTACAGTCACCATTCTACACATTAGATCACCCAAACACTTATTTTTAGGTGAGAATTTCTTTTCTTTAATTAATATTGCCCTATTTTTCCTACTTTCTGGCCCCTGGAAACCACCATTCTAGTATTTCTATAAGTTTAGCTGTTACAGACTCTGCATGTGAGAACACACAGTTTGTCTTTTTCTGTCTGACTTATTTTACTTAGCATAATGCCCTCAGGTTCCAGCCACATTGTTGCAGAAGGTAGGGTTTCCTTCTTTTATATTGTTTAAGAGTATTGCATTGCATATGCACACCACATTTTATTTTCCCATGAATCTTGATGTACACTTAGGTTATATCCATATTTGGTTATTGTGGATAACACCACATTAAACATGGGGGTGAAATATCTTTTTAAGACTTTTTTTTTCCCCCTTAGATATATATCCAGGTGTAGAACTGCTAAATCATTTGGTAGTTCTCTTTTTAATTCTTTGAGGAAACTTCATACTTTTTCCATAGTGGCTACATTGATTTACATTCCCACCAACAGTGCACAAGTGTTCCCTTTTATCCACATCCTCAAACAAATCCTTGTTTTTATAACCCTTCATCTAGGAAGACTTGTACAGTTTTAGGACTTTTAAATTTGAGTAAGTGTGATGGGTTAATGGAGACTGACTAGTCTGCACAAAGAGGGAGCACCAGCACTTCAGGTTTCTTCTGCACCATTCTTTAATCCTAGGGTCTCAGAATCTCCTTACAAGCTCACACATCAAGTGATCTCTATCCCATTGTTGCAATCATGTTCCTTATTCCTCTTCCATAATGCCCTTTGTCTACCTTTCCTGTAGATCCAGTTTCATTTAGGCTGGAGGAAGGGAAATATGGCATCCAGTAATCACCAGTGTCAGGGAATCAAGGAATCATACTCTGGTATGTAGGTTAGTTTCTTTATTCATTTTTTATTTTGCATGAGCTGGAAGAAGGTGTGAAAACATTCAAGTCAACAGTGATAAAAAAAGAGAGGAAAAGAAATACATATAAAAAAAACAAATTTTGCTATGTAAACTTCCCACCTCAGTTTATAAACAGAACCATTCTGGCATTCAAGAGTTCTAGTAGTCTCTGATTCACTCTTTCTATTTCATCAAATCTATCATTAATTTGCCATTCTGACAATGTCTTATCAAATAATGTTTTAACATATTGACAAATATGACTGATTTTCTCATATTGTTAAATCATTAACTCACTGTTTTGTATTTATATTTTAATACCATCTGTGTCTTTTACAAATATATGTTGCTTATTCAATGTCCATGCTGACCTTATCATATTTTTGTTGTTGTTCAGGCACTAACTCCTGCCCAACACTTTGTGACCCCATGGACTGCAGCATGCCAGGCTTCCCTGCCTTTCACTATCTCCCCGAGTTTGCCCATACTCATGTTCAGTGAGTCAGTGATGCCATCCAACCATCTCATCTGCTGTCACCCCCTTTCTGTCCTGCCCTCAATCTTTCCCAGCATCAGGGTCTTTTCCAATGAGTTGGCTTTTCGCATTAGTTGGCCAAAGTATTTAAGCTTCAGCATCAGTCCTTCCAACGAATGTTCTGGGTTGATTTCCTTTATGATGGACTGGTTTGATCTCCTTGCAGTCCAATCAGCACATCACACTGATACAATGTGTGTGTGTGTGTAGATTATATAGGAATTTCTTCTTCTTCTTCTTCTTTTTTTTTTTTTTCTAAAAGACTTCAACTGTTTTAAAGAAAACTGCAATGAGAATTCTGTCACCTTTAACTTAGTATTCTTTGCTACAGTTCAGGTATATTGATAACAAATCTAGGTGCTAAATTTAAACTAATCTAAATTTAGCTAATAAATTAAGCTCAACTTCTAGATAATGAATCTAGTAACAGAGTAATTATTTTGATTATTTTATGTGTCTCTTACTGCATAACAGATTACCACAAAGCAATATCCTAAAATAGCACCCATTTACTATCTCACAGTGTTTCTTGTCAGGAGTTTGAGTTTCTGTCATCAGTTCAGTTCAATCGCTCAGTCATGTCCTACTCATTGCAACCCCATGAACTGCAGCACACCAGGCCTCCCTGTCCATCACCAATACCCGGAGTTCACCCAAACTCATGTCCATCGAGTCGGTGATGCCATCCAGCCATCTCATCCTCTGTTGTCCCCTTCCCGTACTGCCCCCAATCCCTCCCAGCATCAGAGTCTTTTCTAATGAGTCAACTCTTCGCGTGAGGTGGCCAAAGCTGCTGTCATCAGTGAGGTCAAAATCAAAGATCTACTGGGCTGGGCTTTAATCTGCAGGTTCCAGGGAAGAATTGCTTTCTGGTCCATTCAGATTGTTGTCAAAATTCAGTTCCTGTAATTATAGGACTGAGGTCCTGATTTCCTCACTGGCTTTCAGTTAAGGGTCATTCTCAGCAGGTTGAAGTCCTTGAATGTAACCCTCTGTCTTCAAATGCAGCAATCGTGCATGTAATTCTTCCTGATTGTACTCTGAATGTCTATAATTCCTCTTCTGTTATCAGCCAGGGAAAATTCTCTGTTTTTAAAGAACTTATGGGTTTAAATTAGAGTTCAAATATGACTCAAAGTTAACTGATTTAGTAACCATAATTAAATTTTTGAAATCCCTTATGACATGTAATTTAACATAGATGTGATATATTACCATACTTAAAATTCCAAGGGTTCAGGCAGGAAATCTTGAGGGGCATTTTGGCATTATGCTTACTGCAGAAATATAGGAGTCTTTTAAAAAATTATAGCTTTAGCAAAAGAATCAGAGAATATATCATTCCATATTTCAAAAGGATAGCTCTATTATTTCTATTAAATATGTCATCTTTCTATTCTCTATCAAAATTTTATCCATGAGAAAAGATAACATTCCCTTCGACATGGGAAACAGCCTTTGAAGATATATGTGACATTTTAAAATCAATTTAAATGAACATTTAGGTGGAGCTTCCCTTGGTGGCTTAGATGGTAAAGAATTTACCTTCAATGCAGGGGACCTGGGTTCAATCCCTGGGTCAGGAAGATCCCCTAGAGAAGGTAATGGTTACCCACTCTAGGATTCTTGCCTGGAGAATTCTGTGGACGGAGGAGCCTGGTGGGCTACGGCCCATGGGGTTGCAAGAGTTGGACGTGACTGAGCAACTGACACTTTCACTTCACTTTCACTCTTACACGTCAGTGGTAAAGAACCTTTCTGCCAATGAGATTTAAAAGATGCAGGTTCGATCCCTGGATTGGGAGCATCCCCTGGGGGAGGATATGGCAACCCATCCCAGTATTCTTGCCTGGAGAATCCCATGCACAGAGGAGCCTGGCAGGCTACAGTCCATAGGGTTGCAAAGAGTCAGACTCAATAGCAATAATACTATCACTAATAATAGAGAATACATATTAATTATGTATAATGAAATATATATTCTCATTATATTTGTAATAAAGAATCTGAATCCAAATTAATTAAAAATCTTTCCCAAAGTCACATTGCTGCTTAAAAGTACATTTGGTAGTCATACAGACTTTCTAGCTTTAAGCATCTTAGGTGGTATACACCTAAGATAAGTTATCCTGGACATTTGGTCTCTTACATAAAATTGCTACTTCTTCTCTTGAGTACTTAGATGCATATCTAATTAGTTTTGACACTGTTGCTCTGTCCCCTCATTGGCCATCTTCCTGTTATTATCACATTCACACACACCATGCACATACACACATGAAAATAATCATTCCTCCTTGCCATGTTTTTGACATTAAAAGCACAAAAATTAAATTGTAGGCAGTGGAGCACAATTATAAGTTTAGTTCAAGTAAAATGCAAAAGTAAATTATTTTAATTCTATGCTACTTTGATGTCATTAAATAATCAAAACTATGGTGGTGGTGGTTTAGTTGTTAAGTTGTGTCTGACTCTTGCAACACCATGGACTGTAGCTTGCTAGCTCTTCTGTCCATGGCATTTCCCAGGCAAGAATACTGGAGTGGGTTGCCATTTCTTTCTCCAGGGGATCTTCCCAACAGAGTGACTAAACCCACATCTCCTGCCATGTGGTCAGAGTCTTTACCGACTGAGGCACCAGTGAAGCCCAATCAGAATTGTAAAGATTATCTTATTCATTTACTTTATCCCTGCTGTTGAAATTCTATTAGAACAGACTGTATAACTTGGATACCAGTGCATAGCTGGAGTCTTAACTATACAGTTAAAATTTTAAACATGGTTTTGAAATACTCAGCTCATTATTTTATCATGTTACTCTAAACTAAATATCCAGAAATGTTGATTAAGTACTTACTATGTGTCAAGTGTTGCAGTACTTTTTACAATTGTTGTAGCATTAGAGAAGCATTTTGGCCAGAGTCAGTTTCTAATATGCTAGTTAGAAAGAAAGTGAAAGAAAGTGAAGTCGGTCAGTTGTGTCTGACTCTTTGCGACCCCATGGACTGCAGCCTACCAGGTTTCTCTGTCCATGGGATTTTCCAGGCAAGAGTACTGGAGTGAGTTGCCATTTCCTTCTCCAAGGGATCTTCCTGACCCAGGGATCGAAGCCGAGTCTCCTGAATTGCGGGCAGACGCTTTACCCTCTGAGCCACCAGGGAAGCCCTACTAGTTGCCTATTGTCAAATTACCTCTTTCGTGCCTCTGTGGAAACAGTACTAGGACTCTTACCACAGTTAGCTCTTTATCATGACGGTTTTCAATTACCGCTATAATGCTTGCCATCATTAAAATTTGAATTATTAAATACAAAATGAGAAACAGTTGACCCTGATGTCACTGAGTTCATAATCTATTGCAAAGATAAGAGACTATCAATATTTAGCACACACTCACAAAGCCCAAATCAAAACAAACAAGCAAAAACCTCAGACTGTCTATGAAAGGTAAATCAAATGATCTGGTGAAATTATATACTGGGATTAGAATGTGTTGGTTTGGGGTATGGATTTATTGCTGAAAAAATAATATAATCAGGATAAACTTAGTGGAAATGTAGATGTTTAACTTTGGTCTAATTACATTTTAAAATTTTCAATATAGTTCTTTAACATCCTATTGAAAAATCCAAACCAACTTTTTGGCCAACACAAAATTATAATGAATACCTCAGGTTTTATTCCCTGTGTAGAAAGTCAAAAATGAATTTTAAAACTTTTTGGTCACTGATTATTAAACCTACATTTGATATTTAACATCATATATTTGAAGCAATCTAAAAGAACATATTTTATAAAGCACACTTGAAAAGCCAGAGCAGAAGCAGATTAAAATCACCAGGGTTTATTTTTATCTACCTTGTCAAATAATTACTATAGGGACTGCCATTGGAACTGCACCTGGGTTCCTCTCGTGCGTTTAAATAGCCCTCCTGACTTCTTCACTGCAGATTTACCAAGAGCTCCCAAAGCCCATGCATGTAGGGAGCTGGACTTGCTGATCGAAGGGAAAAAGACAAGAGAGAAAAGTCTATATGTTTTTGAAATTTTTTTCTGCAATTTTGTGACATAATTTTCATTCCTATTCTGAGTATATATAAAATAGATGTTAAAATATTTATTTTAAATATAATTTGTACAAAGCCTGAGATTTTTCATTGCTTTTATCCCTTAGGAGATTAATTATTATTTAGATTTAGGAGGTAGGCACACAGGCACGTGTGTGTGTGTGTGTGTGTGTGTGTGTATTTATAGGTTGTCATGAGTTCAAGAAGTCAAGGATATTCCTTCATATTGATTGGAATTGGTGATACTAAATATATTGAGTTCTCTTTTGTTTCCTTTTAATATCTTTTCTTTCTTCCTTATTTCTTTATACTTGCATGCATAACTTTATGTAGTCATCTCTTTAAATTGCTACAGCATGACCAATCCTTATCTACTTTTTAGTCCAAAGAAATTATTTTTTCAGAAACGTGTATTTTTTTAAAATATATCTGCTTGGTAACTATGTCTTTTATAGATTTAACAGCCTTTTAAGCTTATAAGTTATGTGACAATCTGTGATTTTAATAGGTCACATAAGAACTTGAATTCTGTGTTAACAGAAATGGACAATAGAAATGCTATCTTGAAATTCTGATGTCAAACTTGGGACAGTTAGATGCTAGGACGGAAGGGTAAGAGAATTCTAGAATGTTTCACAATATACTTTTGATAGAAAAACAATGAGAAAAAAAGTTGAAAGAATGTTAAATCATTAAACAAGACAAGAAATAAGTGAAATAAAGATGATAAAAATGATGAAAACTAATTTATAAATGATTTAGTAATTCACTTGATTTTTGAAAGGAATAATTTTTGGAGCTGGAAAAAAAACAGCTTGAGAACTACGGTTCTTCATTTTCTTAAGAGGAAAGAGATACTCATCAAGTGTGAGGATTTTTTATCTAAGTCATGTGATCAGGGAGTGGCAGATCAGGAGCAGAGCCTGAATCCTCTGCCTTCCTGTATCATACGTCTGGTATTTAGAATGAATAGTGATAGCATAGGCAGACATTTCAGTGACCACAACCAGAAAAATTCCCATTATGTAACCAATAGCTATTTCTGTAAAAAATGTAGATTAGGTGTGTGTATGTATATATATACATTTTTAATTTTTTTTTAATTTTTTAAAAAAATTAAAAAAATTTTTTTAATATTTTAAAAATTTTACATATATTTTCAAATTGAAAAAACAACTGCTGAAAACTAGAAAACAACAAGTAAAATATGTGGATGAAATAGTTATTCTCTTGAAGGGTTCATTTCAATTATTTTTAATTGTAAAAGAGATTATCTTTTATAAGGTACCAGAGGTCTCCATAAATAAAGTTTTAAACTTTATTTCTGTTCTTCCACTTGTAAAGCGGGCAATCCAATTACCTATTTTATAACCTGGTAGTTAATTTGGAATTTTCAGTAGTGATTAGTTTTCAAAACACTTTATGACTTTTATAGAAATCTGTACTCAGTGGTATGTTAAACTCATTGAAGAAAAAGTATTCCTTGAGCTCCCCTTGTCTTATAAATGGTGAAGCATCTATAGAATATTAGTCCTTTTTGAATTAATAATGAAAGAGTTACTATTTAGCTAGTTATTGCAATGCACTAGATGTCCATATCTGTACCTAAATGCTTTATATGGATCTTTTAACTGGATTCTCACAAGAATCTTATGTAATAGGTACTATTATCATCACTGTTTTCACATGAAAAAAATGCAAGGCTCAGAGAATATGTAACTCACCTAAGATTATTTAACAGTTAAGTAGCGGGCCACCTACTGGAACCCATTTAGTTGAACTCAAGCACTCTCCTTAACTATTGATAAGCTGTCTTTTGGGGGATATTATTGCCAATTTTATTTTAAGAACTGAAGATTACTCAGTTCTCTTTTCTTTCTTTTTTTTTAGTATGGAGTATTTATTAATTTTGCTTTTTAATATACTTAATTTATTATTTTTTTTATTTTTTTATTATTATTATTTTTTTACTTTAAAATATTATATTGGTTTTGCCATACATCAACATGCATCCGCCACGGGTTCTCTTTTCTAAGAAACACTTTCTTTGAGACTGAGAAACCAAGATGATCCTGAACATGAGGGGGCTAGTTTTTTTTTTTTTTTTTTTCTTTTTTATTCCTTTTTTGAACATTGTGGTAAGGGAAAATAAGCCTTGGTTTCTTAACCATCTCTGTCAGGATGTTCTCCATGTAGATTTTTTAAATGAATATATAACAGAGCTGGTGTTTTCAGTTAATTAGAAGGAGTTTATATAATGACCTTTCTAGTGAGTCCCTTGAATATCAAATACCTTTCATGTAGCACACCCTAATTATTTAGCATCCTCTGCTGCAAATTCACTATTTCCTGCTATAAAAGCTGTAATAAGAGTCAGTGTTGGTTCAGCAAAACAAGGAGGAGTGAAAAAAGAGCAAATTTAAAATTTGATCCCTCAATAATAACAGCTATTAGATTTAACAAATGATCTTGGAATTTAATTAAATCCTACCAGAACTACAAATGTATAACTAGACTTTTTAATGTTGCTACAAAATCCATGCCATGTAAAAGGAGAAGCTGCTGCTGCTGCTGCTAAGTCACTTCAGTCGTGTCCGACTCTATGTGACCCCATAGACAGCAGCCCACCAGGCTCCCCCATCCCTGGGATTCTCCAGGCAAGAGCACTGGAGTGGGTTGCCATTTCCTTCTCCAATAAAAGTAGAAGCAGATATTAGTATAAATGTAGGTGTATATATAGATGTGTTTCCCATTTCCGTATCTTAGATACCTCTTTGTGGAGAAAAGTTGGGGGGTGAAATGCATCAGTTTGTTATGTTTACATATTTAATTACAGCTGATGGCATCAATGTCTACATTTGTTGCATTCGTTAAGAAAATGATGTAAATGAGACATAAGTTATATGTGTGTTCTGAATTCTAGTAAAGGATTGGTTTATATTTTATTTTAATCTCATTCATTATGTATTGTATACTTCTTAAACCATATTACAAAATAAGAGATTTTAAATGAATTTTAATTATGGAAGCAATACTGACATTACACCTTCTTTCGTAAAGAAATCAAAGTGTTGTTTACCACCGAAATCCCCTCTGGCCATCTCTCTCTTTGTTGCTGACAAGTAAATCTTTCCTCCACACTTTTCCATGTTAATTTATAAGTACAGAGGTTCTGATAACAACTGCACAATATTCAGTGGACATGATTTTTGTTTTTTTAACATACAGGTATTATACTTTGATTATGTTTTATTCAAAATATATCTTAGTGATTTATATCAGGGTAGATGTGACACATGGATTCAACATTAAAATTTCCTCATAGTTTTCTTAATAAAAACATAACACATCTTATTTCTATTCTATTTTCAAGTATTTAGGTCATTTCTTTTTTTTTTTTTTTTTTTTTCTTTTTTTGAATGGAGACAAGTCTTCAACAAATGTCTTTATGTAGTTTCAGGGAAAGTTGCTCTGGGTCACACATAAAAATTGTATATGTACAAACTTTTTATTTTTATGAAGTTGATGAGTGGAGATAACATCTCATTGTTTATTCTGCATTACTCTGATTTTAAGGAGATTGCGTATTTTCATACACATCTGATTGGCTACTGGTAGCTTCCTTTCTATGCATTGCCTAGTGAAATGCATTGTTCTTTTAGAAAACTGGGCTATATATCTTGAATTTATTGACTTATAGGATTTGTATTTATCTAATTTTGTCACTTTTTTGCTTCTAATTTATTTGTTTTTAATTGGAAGATATTTTCTTTACAATATCACATTGGGTTTTGCCATACATCACCATGAATCAGCCATAGAGACAGGAGTCATTTTGCCATTTTTTAAAATATTTTGTCCATGTGGGATTTTATCATGCAGAAAATTTAAATGTACTATATGATTCTTTATGAATTTGCTTTAGTACTTTGCTTTATAAATTTCCTATACTATGATAGAAATTGTTTCTAATTATTTTTCAAACATTTTTTTCTAATTTTACTTGATACATTTATATCTTTCAATTATCTGGAATATAATCTTTTTATGTGTCCTATGAGGTGTGCCCTTTTGTGTGCCTTTTTTTCCCTCCAGAGAGTAATTCAAAGTCCTCACACCCAGTTACTGAAAAGTCCATTATTTTACATCAGCTTGAAATTTCAATAAAGCATATACTAAATTTCAACATACTTATATGTTTACTTATTGACTATGTTCAAGTGAAGCAATTTGTCTTTAGCAGTTACTCTTTAACTGCCACAGTTTTATAATATGCTTCGATTCTGAAAGGTATGTCTTTCCTTTGTGTACTTTCTTTTTAAAAGTTAGGTTAACTATGTTGATTATTAACTGTTTCTTAAGTTTGAAATCAAATTCTCAAATTCAGGAAAAATTGTCAGAACTTTTGTTTTAATTGCTGAATGTATTGATTAATTTAGAAAAAACAACATTCCTTTAATGTCAGATGGAGTAAAGTGCAGTATTCAATTGCTCTTATAACATTTCAGAAACACATGTATCAATGCATAAGCTTTATCTTTTTATGAAATGGAACTTTGAGTGTAACAGTTTTGTGAAATATTTTATACCAGGTTGCATATAGGAAGAGAAATAGTGTTATATTTTTCACCAAAGAGAAATTTCATTTTAATTAAAATATTCTATGACTTGGTCCTGTGAGCATGTAATAAGCCTGGTTTAAAAAAAAAAAAAAGGAATTTCAATTCAAGGAGGCACAAGATGATGGAAGGCATTAAGTGAAAATGAATCTTTAAATGCAGTCTGCCCCTCCCTTCATGATGCTGTCATAAAAGGAAGCGCTAGAAAGTGGGACTAAAGGACAAAAATGATGGAATTTCCTATGTTAGCCTGGAAAGTGAACTGGGAAATAGGTTGATTACTGGAAGGCAAAATGTACTGCTCAGCTGCTCAGTCATGTTTGACTCTTTGCAACCCCATTGAGTGTAGCCCCCGAAGCTCCTCTCTGTGTGAAATTTTCTAGGCAGAAAAATGGAGCAAGTTGCCATTTCCTACTCCAGGGGAATCTTCCTGAGCCAAGGATCTAACCTGCATCTCTTGCATCTCCTGCATTGGCAGGATTCTTTATCACTGTGCCACTGAAGAAGCCAAATGTACCAGAAGCCCATACAATGGAGCAAACTTTCCCCAAAGATGTGTTCTTTGCTCTTTCTTGGCCTCCATTTTGAAACTGTTCAGGAGAAAGTTTCTTAAGACACTTTCTGAAATTGTCACCCAGATGTTCCATATTTAAAATTATGACCTCATTGAAATCTAATGATGTTATTAAACTGTCAAAATTTGGCATACATTTAGTTACTGGGGAGGACTAAGAATTATAGTGAGCCTCCTGCCCTTGAAGAACAAATAACCTTCATGCTATTTCATATGTACCAGAGACTGAAAAATCACTCTTAAGGTAGAATACTGAAATTTCATCTAAAATTTGACACCCCCCCCCACCACAATGTTTCATCTTTTATTTGTTCTGCCCTTCATAGTAGATGTGAGATTGAGGAATTTACCATAATTGCATAAGTTAATTTTTCTTGGAATATAATTGCTTTACAATGTTGTGTCAGTTTCTGCTGCACAATGAAGTGAATCAGCTATATGTATACATATATTTCCTCTCTCATCATGGTCAACAAAAGAGTCTGAAATGCAGTACTTGAATGCAATCTCAAAAACGACAGAATAATCTCTGTTCGTTTCCAATGCAAACCATTCAATATTACAGTAATCCAAGTCTATGCCCCAACCAGTAACCCTGAAGAAGCTGAAGTTGAATGGTTCTATAAAGACCTACAAGACCTTTTAGAACTAGCACCAAAAAAAGATGTCCTTTTCATTATAGGGGACTGGAATGCAAAAGTAGGAAGTCAAGAAATACCTGGAGTAACAGGCAAATTTGGCCTTGGAATATGGAATGAAGCAGGGCAAAGACTAATAGAGTTTTGCCAAGAAAATGCACTGGTCATAACAAACACCCTCTTCCAACAACACAAGAGAAGACTCTACACATGGACATCACCAGATGGTCAACACCAAAATCAGATTGATTATATTCTTTGCAGCCAAAGATGGAGAAGCTCTATACAGTCAGCAAAAACAAGACCAGCAGCTGACTGTGGCTCAGACCATGAACTCCTTATTGCCAAATTCAGACTTAAATTGAAGAAAGTAGGGAAAACCACTAGACCATTCAGGTATGACCTAAATCAAATCCCTTATGGTTATAAAGGGGAAGTGAGAAATAGATTTAGGGCCAAGATCTGATAGATAGAGTGCCTGATGAACTATGGAATGAGGTTCATAACATTGTACAGGAGACAGGGATCAGGGCCATTCCCATAGAAAAGAAATGCAAAAAAGCAAAATGGCTGTCTGAGGAGGCCTTACAAATAGCTGTGAAAAGAAGAGAAGCAAAAAGCAAAGGAGCAAAGGAAAGATATAATCATCTGAATGCAGAGTTCCAAAGAATAGCAAGAAGAGATAAGAAAGCCTTCTTCAGTGATCAATGCAAAGAAATAGAGGAAAACAACAGAATGGGAAAGATGACGGAATCTCTTCAAGAAAATCATAGTTACCAAAGGAACATTTAATGCAAAGATGAGCTCGATAAAGGACAGAAATGGTACGGACCTAACAGAAGCAGAAGATATTAAGAAGAGATGGCAAGAATACACAGAAGAACTGTACAAAAAAGATCTTCACGACCCAGATAATCACAATGGTGTGTTCACTGATCTAGAGCGAGACATCCTGGAATGTGAAGTCAAGTGGGCCTTAGAAAGCATCACTATGAACAAAGCTAGTGCAGGTGATGGAATTCCAGTTGAACTATTCCAAATCCTGAAAGATGATGCTGTGAAAGTGCTGCACTCAATATGCCAGCAAATCTGGAAAACTCAGCAGTGGCCACAGGACTGGAAAAGTTCAGTTTTAATTCCAACCCCAAAGAAAGGCAATTCCAAAGAATGCTCAAACTACCGCACAATTGCACTCATCTCACACTCTAGTAAAGTAATGCTCAAAATTCTTCAAGCCAGTCTTCAGCAATATGTGAACCGTAAACTTCCAGATGTTCAAGCTGGTTTTAGAAAAGGCAGAGGAACCAGAGATCAAATTGCCAACATCTGCTGGATCATAGAGAAAGCAAGAGAGTTCCAGAAAAACATCTATTTCTGCTTTATTGACTATGCCAAAGCCTTTGACTGTGTGGATCACAATAAACTGTGGAAAATTCTGAAAGAGATGGGAATACGAGACCACCTGATCTGCCTCTTGAGAAATTTGTATGCAGGTCAGCAAGCAACAGTTAGAACTAGACATGGAACAACAGACTGGTTCCAAATAGGAAAAGGAGTTCATCAAGGCTGTATATTGTCACCCTGCTTATTTAACTTACATGCAGAGTACATCATGAGAAACACTGGACTGGAAGAAACACAAGCTGGAATCAAGATTGCCGGGAGAAATACCAATAACCTCAGATATGCAGATGACACCACTCTTATGGCAGAAAGTGAAGAGGAACTAAAAAGCCTCTTGATGAAAGTGAAAGTGGAGAGTGAAAAAGTTGGCTTAAAGCTCAACATTCAGAAAACGAAGATCATGGCATCTGGTCCCACCACTTCATGGGAAATAGATGGGGAAACAGTGGAAACAGTGTCAGACTTTATTTTTCTGGTCTCCAAAATCACTACAGATGGTGACTGCAGCCATGAAATTAAAAGACGCTTACTCCTTGGAAGGAAAGTTATGACCAACTGCGGGGAGCTGGTGGGAGGCACTCCACCCATGGCAAAGGTCATGAGGAAGGAGACTCGACATACGCAAAGGCGGAATCGAGCCCGGAGTCCCCTGGAAATCCTCGAACATCTACCCGCATAACCAGAGCCTGCCTACTTTACTACTTTGTGCTCTCACCTACACCTCTGACTTTATGGGGGGCTGTCCCCCACCACCTCTTTCAGAGAAGGAGTTAACTTAGAGCTCCAGTTAATAAAAACTCCTGGGCGTGACAAGAGTGTTTTAACCTACAAACTCCTCTGAAGGTTCTCTAGCCTGCCTGACAGGCTTGTCCGGCCACATGTGATTGCTCACAGCCTCCCAACCGTGAGAGGCACGAGATGCTTTAAACCTTCTAAAAACAGGTTTTGTAGAGAAGTTAGAAAACTATTAGTGTAAGTATAATGGGCTGATTAGAAATTGTATTGGTGAAGGGTTTTTCATTTGTTGAGCCAATGTTTGTTGCTAAGTCTCCACATCTCCTGCCCTTACACACATTAATGAATATATAGAAGAAATAAGTATTAACCTTTTATATAAATCACGTTAGACCTTAAGCTAAGTAAATTATTTCCTTAACTAAAATCCACTACACCCTCACCCTATAGGAATGTAACTTTATTTGGGTGGCGTCTGTTTTAAGAATAATCACCCCTGGAGAAATAAGTGTTGACTGACTGCTGTCACAAGGAGAGGGTCATAAATTGTCAGCAGGCCCCTGGCCAGAAGATGATGTAACACCCTAAGACCTCTGTATACATTTGTATGAAGCACCTGACTTTAATAAAAGTCAGGACTGCTGTCCCTGCATGACTTTTGTATAACATCTCAGTGTATAAAAACAGACTCTGGAAAATAAAGAATTGGGATCAGTTTCTCGAAATACTGGTCTCCCCATGTCACTCTCTCTCAAACTCTGGCTGAGTCTCCATCTGGAGTGCGGAACCCGCCATGCTTACTAATTATGCCTGGGCTTCTAAGATCCAACTGGGAAGGCCTCAGTGTCTCCTCTCCTTCAGGAGAATGGAAGGACGCCTGTGGCTTACGTAAGTGGTACAAACTTCTTCTTCTTCTTCTTCTTCTTCTTTTTTTGTGTGTGTGTTTTTTAGTTTTATTTATTTTTTTTAATTTTATTTTATTTTTAAACTTTACAATATTGTATTAGTTTTGCCAAATATCGAAATGAATCTGCCACAGGTATACCTGTGTTCCCCATCCTGAACCCTCCTCCCTCCTCCCTCCCCATACCCTCTCTCTGGGTCGTCCCAGTGCACCAGCCCCAAGTTTTATTGGTCTCCCACGTAAACCAAGCTACTCAGCCTCTTTTCTCCACTGAATTTTCCTACTGAGCTATCCTCATTCTATTACTCTTTTTATCTCTAATTAATATCTAATTAAAGCTATTGTATCCTGATCTTCGCTGACGCCATCCCCACTTTGAACTCCCTGGATCAGCCAGGTCTGGACCTCGAAGACGCTTACTCCTTGGAAGGAAAGTTATGACCAACCTAGATAGCATATTCAAAAGCAGAGACATTACTTTGCCAACAAAGGTTCTAGTCAAGGCTATGGTTTTTCCTGTGGTTTTTCATGTGTGGATGTGACAGTTGGACTGTGAAGAAGGCTGAACACTGAAGAATTGATGCTTTTGAACTGTGGTGTTGAAGAAGACTCTTGAGAGTCCCTTGGACTGCAAGGAGATCCAACCAGTCCATTCTGAAGGAGATCAGCCCTGGGATTTCTTTGGAAGGAATGATGCTAAAGCTGAAACTCCAGTACTTTGGCCACCTCATGCGAAGAGTTGACTCATTGGAAAAGACTCTGATGCTGGGAGTGATTGGGAGCAGGAGGAGAAGTGGACGGCAGAGGATGAGATAGCTGGATGGTATCGCTGACTCTGATGGACGTGAGTCTGAGTGAACTCCGGGAGTTGATGATGGACAGGGAGGCCTGGCGTGCTGTGATTCATGGGGTCGCAGAGTCGGACACGACTGAGCGACTGATCTAATCTAATCTGATTTCCTCTCTCTTGAGTCTTCCTTCCACCTACCCATCCCACTCATTTAGGTCATCACAGAGCACCAAGCTGAGTTTCCTGTATTTTATAGTGTGTTCCCACTAGCTAGCTAGCTATTTTACACATGGTGGTGCATATATGTCAATCCTAATCCCCCAATGTGTTTCACCTTCACCTTCCTCCACTGTGTCCACATGTCCATTCTCTATGTCTATGTCTCTATTTCTGCCTTGGAAATACATTCATCTGTACCATTTTTTCTAGATTTCTCATATATAATTATTAATATGCAATATCCCCTTTTTTTTCTTTTCTGACACTTCATTCTGTTTGACAGACCACATCTCTACAAATGACCCTATTCTGTCATTTTTATGGCTAAGTAATATTCCATTGTGTATATGTACCACATCTTCTTTATCCACTCACCTGTCATTAGGCATTTAGCCTGTTTCCATGCCCTGGCTATTGTAAATAATGCTACAATAAATACTGGGGTAAATGTGTCTTTTTGAATTCTGGTTCTCTCAAGGTATATGTCCAGGAGTGGGCTTGTTTGTTCATATTGTAGTTCTATGGTTAGTTTCTTTAAGGAATATTCATACTGTTCTCTACAGTTACTGTATTAACTTACATTCCCTCCAACCATGAAAGAAGGTATTCTTTTTTTCCATACTCCCTCCAGCATTTATTGTTTGTATTTTTTTTATATATATAATGGCCATTCTGACCATTGTGAGGTGAAACCTCATTGTAGTTTTGATTTTCATCTTTTCATGTGTCTCTTGACCATCTGTATGTTTTCTTTAGAGAGATGTCTCTTTAGGTTTTCTGCCCATTTTTTGATGGTTATTTGCATTTTGATATTGAGATCCATGAGTAGTTTGTATATTTTGGAAATTAATCCTTTATCTGTTGCTCCATTTGAAAATGCTTTCTCCCATTTTGAATATTTTCTTCCTATCTTGCTTATTGTTTCTTTTGCTGTACAAATGTTTTTGAGTTTAATTAGGACCTGTTTGCTTTTGTTTTTTTTTTTTCATTAAGATAGGAAGTGGATCAAAAATCTTGCTTATGTCAAAGAGTATTTCTCCTATGTATTCTTCTAGCAATTGTATAGTGTTCAGTGTTACATATAGGTCTTTTGTCCATTTTGATTTTATTTTTGTGTATGATATAGTAGGCCAACTTTCCCAACACCATTACTGAAGAGACTGTCTTTTCTCATTGTATATTCATGCCTCGTTTGTCATACATTAGGTGCTCATAGGTGTGTGGGCTTATTTCTGGGCTTCTATCCTATATCATTTATCTATATTTTTATTTTTGTGCCAGTAAAATTCTGTCTTGATTACTTTAGCTTGAAGTATAGCTTGAAGTCACAGTCACAGCTCTGTATTTCTTTTGCAAGATTACTTTGAATATTCGAGGTCTTCTTTGTTTCTATCAGTCAGTTCAGTTCAGTTCAGTCACTCTGTCATGTCTGACACTTTAAGACCCCATAGACTGTGTTTCCATACAAATTGTAAATATTTTTGTTCTAATTCTATGAAGAATGCTATTGGTAATTTTATAGGGATTGCATTGAATCTATAGATTTATTTCAATAGAATATTCAATTTCACACTATTTATTCTTCCGATCCAAGAACATAATATATTTCTCCATCTGTTTGTATCATCTTTGGTTTCTTTCATTTCAGTGTTTTATAGTTTTCTGAGTATAGGTCTTTTGTTTCATTAGGTAGGTTTGTTCCTGGGCATTTTATTCTTTATGTTGCAGTGGTAAATGGGGTTGTCTCCTTAATTTTTCTTTCTGCTCTTTCATTGTTAGTGTATAGGAATGCAGGGGATTTCTGTGCATTAGTTTTCTATCTTTCAACTTTACCAAACTTGTTGGTTCACTCCAGTAGTTTTCTGGTGACATCTTTAGGATTTTCTATGTGCAATATTATGTAATCTGCAAACAGATAATTTTACTTATTCTTCTCCAATTTATATTCTTTTCTTTATCTTCCCAGATTGCCATGGCCAGGACTTCACAAACTATGTTGAATAATAGTGGTGAGAGTGGAGCCTTGTCTTGTTCATGATTTTAGGGGAATGGTTTCACCACTGAGAATGGTATTTGCTCTATATTTGTCATGGATGGTCTTTATTAACTTGAGGTATGTTCCTTCTATGCCCACTTTCTGAAGAGTTTGTACCATAAGTAGGTGTTGAATTTTGTCAAAATTTTTTCTACTTATATTGAGACGATTCAGTCAGTTCAGTCACTCAGTTGTGTCCAACTCTTTTTGACTCCATGGACTGCAGCACATCAAGCTTCCCTGTCCATCACCAACTCCTGGAGCATACTCAAACTCATGTCCACTGAGTCGGAGATGCCATCCAACCACCTCATCCTTTGTCATCCCCTTACTCCTTGGAAGGAAAGTTATGACCAATCTAGATAGCATATTAAAAAGTAGAGATATTACTTTGCCAATAAAGTCTGTCTTGTCAAGGCTATGGTTTTTCCAGTGGTCATATATAGACGTGAGTGGACTGTCTATATTGAAGCACTGAAGAACTGATGCTTTTGAACTGTGGTGTTGGAGAAGACTCTTGAGAGTCCCTTGGACTGCAAGGAGATCCAACCAGTCCATCCTAAAGGAGATCAGTCCTGGGTGTTCATTGGAAGGACTGATGATGAGGCCAAAACTCCAATACTTTGGCCATCTCATGCAAAGAAGTGACTCATTGGAAAAGACCCTGATGCTGGCAGGGATTGGGGGCAGGAGGAGAAGGGGATGACAGAGGATGAGATTGCTGGATGGCATCACCGACTCGATGCACATGAATTTGGGTGAAGTCCGGGAGTTGGTGATGGACAGGGAGGCCTGGTGTGCTGCGATTCATGCAGTCACAAGGATTCAGATATGACTGAGTGAAATGAACTGACAGTAAAAGATAATATTTTCTGGGGACTTGTAGGTCAATCTAAACTTGAAGAAAAATATGAAAATTTTAATATTTATCTTCCATTTATCTTTTGTCACCTGTTGTCAGTTTCTTGCCCCATAACATTCTCATGGCATTTTTCACTTCTGTATCCATTAGTGTGTAAATCAAAGAGTTGATCAAAGGTGTTCCAAGTGTGTAAAACACAGCTATCATCTTATGTATGGGGAAGGTAGTTGCAGGGCATGTGTATATAAATATGCAAGGACCAAAGAGCAAGATGACCATGATGATGTGAGAGATGCAGGTGGATAGGGCTTTCTTCCTCTCTTCAGCACTGTGGTTTCTCAGAGAATGCAAGATGATAGCATAGGAGAACAGCAGCATGGCAAAACTCACTGTACAGATGGCACCACTGTTGGACACCAAGAGTAGGTTGGTCACATAGGTGTCTGTACACGCAATTTCAACAAAGGCTGCAAGTTACATAGATAATGATCAATTACATTGGGACCACAGAAAGGCAGACTCAAGGCTAGAAGAATCTGAGCTGAAGAATGAACACAAGACCCCACCCAGGCCACAGCTACCAACACACCACAGGTTCGATGGCTCATGGGGGTCATGTATCGAAGGGGCTTACAGATGGCCACATAGTGGTCAACAGCCATGAGAATAAGGATGAAGATCTCTAGGCAACAACAACAACAACAACAAAATGTGATGCAAAGACTTGAGTCATGCACTCATTGAAAGAGATTGTGCTCTTTCCCCTAAGGGCATCAGAAATCACTCTAGGGGCAATGGAAGTTGAGAGAAAGGTATCAGATAAAGATAAGTGGAAAAGGAAGAAGTACATTGGACTTCCAAATGTCCTGCTGGTCTTGATGGTGGAAATAATCAGGAAGCTACCCAGTAATGTTCCCAAATATAAAAACAAGAAAGTGACAAACACTATTTTCTTCCTAACAGGATCCTGTGATAACCCAAGTAGAATGAACTCAGTCACATTATTGTTCAGCTTCATGATTTCATGAATGAGATAAGAGATGAATGAGAAATGGATTATCTGCAAAAAATAAATCAATATACGGTGCAATATATGATGGAATATTTTAAGTAAAACCAAATTTGCTTACTAGGTATATTATTTCCAATAATTTATACTATATGTTTGTTTCTTAGTAATAACGTTTGTTCTTCAATTTGTAATGGCCATTTCATAGGGTCATTATGAGTCTCATATAAGCTTGTGAATGTTAAACTTTCCAATAAGACTCTTTAAATACAATCCCTTGATAGACCTGATATGATTATGATTAATTTTATGAATATATGTAATATATGGCTTCATTTTGTTATTCTCTTTGTCATTTTTTGGCCGTATTGAATGTATATTCAGAATCCCAAGAATTGTGCATCACTCATTATTTAGGGTATATTTGACTGCCCTTGGTGGTATGACATAAAGTCATACATCATCCTTAGCACCTTAAAGAATATCTTGTTCACACATAACTTATACATTTTCCATTTATTATACATATTTATTTTAAAAGTAGCACAAACTGTCTTCTAGATACCCTAGTTTGAAAAGAGAAAAGACATATTACTTTAAATAATCTGTTTCAACCTCCAAGCACATTTATATTAAGTCCTTGATGTATATGATGAACAGAGTGAATGATCTCTGTTATTTGATAATATTTCAAAAATACCCATTATTCTTTTTTCATTCTCCAGTCTTGGAAAAGTACATTTTAAGCACTCACATTTCCTGAAGTTACATTTCAAAATGACTTCCTGAAGTTAAATTTCTAAATGAAAGAGAATTTATTAATTAAAAGCTTATGTTTAAAAATTCAAGCTTTTACCTAAGCTTGTTAAACCTGAGGTGGTTTTCTTTTATTGGAGGATGTCACCTGGCAGTTGGTCTAGGACCTGGTCATGGTTATATTCCCAGTAGAGATTGTATTCTCAGGTACCTGAAAACTTCACATTGCTGCAAGAGCAGGAAAGCAGAAGAGGGAGGGTAATGTAATTTTCCAAAAGAGTAATAATAAATAACAACTGACTTCTTCATTCAGTTTGTTTCTGTCCTGGCAAATAATTATTCAACTTAAAATGTCCCTTCTTTGGATGAAGATTTCTGTTTTCATATTTTAAAAGAAATATTATCATGGGGTCATTTCCAAGAACACCTTTTTTCTTTAGTTCTTTGTTATAAAGATGATGCTGGCAAGTGGCACTATATGCAAGTATAAATAAAAAATGAAATGTCATGCATTTAAATATCATCTGGAAGACTTAATTACTCCATTGTGCCTCTCCTCAATCCATCCAACCTTCAATGCATGTCTTGAAAGTTGTGAACAGCCAAAGTGCAGATTATGACAGAATAGCTAGGGACAAGATTTCCTTTCAATGTATTTTTCTCTCTCATGGTGAACTTTCTTCTCTTCAACAGAGATGAAATATCCCTTATTCCTGGGGTGGGGGGGTACTCTTCAGAATATGTCTAATAAAGTTACTCAATTTGGGTTTTCAAGTATTAAAAAATCTCTTTTGACTTGCATAATCTTAAACTAATATATCAAGACTAATTGTCCTGATATATTAATCATTACAAGAAGCTCTTCCTTTCCTTCACTGATTTTAAAGAGTGATGCACCATAACATATTTAACACTTGGAAATATGATAACCATTGGAAACAAGGTGAAAGTCTATTTCACATCAGTATTCCCTGACATCAGTCACTCCTTTGAGTATTATAGTTTTGGATTTGTATGTTGTCAAATGTATTTTCCTATTATTTTCCAGGACAAGCTTATCTCTCTTTTCACATCTGGACTTGTTTATTTAAGATAACTTGAGAATCATAAACATGTGTGATAATTAACTTGTTAATAATCATATGTCCTCATCAAGTATTTAATCAGTAGTTTCAGAAAGACATTAAATGTATCCACTCAGATCTACAGCCATAAAGTCCATTTTTGTGCACTTAAGTTCCAAACAATTCAAACTACTTTAGTCACTAGTTTATTTGAAAAATACTGTGTCCGCAGACATCAGTACATTTCAGTGATTCCCCTTGGATCTTGAAAGAAGGAATCTTAACCTATTTTGTAGTATACAATACTTCATGACTTAGAAAATGGAGACTATAATTCTCAAGTGAACTATATCAAAGCCTTTATATGATCAGGGTGTATTCATGATGCAATGTGAGCATGTAATAAGTAGTAGATACATCATGTGAAATCTCTATAATGTAAATAATGTAGCAGCCAAAGATGAAAAGTAAATAGATGTAGAATATCCGAACTCACCTTGCTCTCTTCTTTCTTCCTCGAGTGTCTTTCCATTTCTAGCTGTTTCAACCTTCTGGGAACTTCAAACTAAATTTCTGAGAAATATCCTCTAGCTGGCCTTCAGAGATTTTTTTGTGAGAAAGGAAATCCACTCTTTTGCTCTCTAAAGGCTTTATCTATAATTTTCTTATAGTATTATTCTTATTGGTTATAATAAGGATATGTATGCTTACTTTAGCTTTCTTCCTGGAATGAGAATATCAGAAAACTACATGTTCTTTGAATATCATTCTCCACAGTTCCAACACAATGCTTTGTACACTGCAGATGCTCAGTAAGAGCTTTTAACTTGATCGTTTCCTATAACTCCATAAAAGGTAACATTTACCTCATTTTTTTCACATTATGTTGGTTACAAAGTCACAGTTTTATTAACTTATAGGGATCATCTATCTATCATCTAGAGTAGGTAGACAAATATGCTCTAATTTTACATAGCCAAAAAGAAGGAAGAAAACAAATATAAAGGTAATTTATCACTTAACTGTTAGAAGAGTCTCTGAATTTGTATTATCTACCTGTCCTTTTCTGTTACCAACTTTCTTAAATACTGAGAAAAAAAAAATACACACACAAAGCAACAATGGTTCCTCTCTGCATTCCAGGGCAAATATTTTCAGACTCAATGGTGTAAGTTTTTTAGCATCATAGAGTGTTTATTCCCTAAAGTTTCTTTTCAATCAAATTCATCCCAGATGTAATAACCTCAAAGTTTGTTTTATTCAATTAGCCTGTTAAGAACAGCAAGTTAGGAGGAGCTAAGATGGCGGAGGAGTAGGCCAGGGAAAACACTTTCTCCCCCACAGATTCATCAAAAGAACATTTAAACGCCAGGTAAATTCCACAAAACAAATTCTGAATGCCGACAGAGGATATCAGGCACCCAGAAAAGCAGCCCAAGTCTTCGAAAGGAGGTAGGAAAAAATATAAAAGACAAAAAAAGGGACAAAAGAGGGAGGGACGGAGTTCCATCCTGGGAAGGGAGTCTTAAAAAGAGAGAAGTTTCCAAACACCAGGAAACCTTCTCACTGCCGAATCTGTGCCGAGCCTTGGAAGCACAGAGGGCAACATAACAGGGAGGAAAAATAAATAAACAATTAAAACCCACTCATTGCGAGCCCTACGGTAACTCCCCTAGTGGAGAAGCAGTGCAGATGCCTTCATCCGCCATTAGCAAGTGGGGGCTGGGCAGGGAGGTGCGGCGAGGGCTGCATCGCAGGAATCTGGCCTGAATACCCTGAACACTATCTGAGCGAAATAATTTGGGCTAGCAAACCAGACTGTGGGATATCTACCACGCAAAAAGCCAGCCCTAACCTATGACACCGCCAGGCCCGCGCACGGAACAAAGGACTGAACAGAGATAGCCAGCAGCAGACCATCCCCCTCCCGTGATAGGCAGCCAGAGCCGGAAGGGGACAATCGCAGCCCCAGAGAGACATTATCTATAAAACTGTAAGCAGGCTTCTTTGCTAACTAAAACTTCTTGGGGGTCTGGACAGTCAACATCTGCCTGAGAAGGTGTGCCGGTGCACACCTAGATAACCAAGTGGCGGGGAGGCGATAAGTCGCAGCAATCGCATGCACCAAACACCTCATCACCTGAGCTGCTCGGATCTGGGAAGGGCACAAAACGCAGGCCCAACCGAGAGTCTGCGCCTCTGAGGACTGCCCGAGTGCCTGAACCTGAGCAGCTTGGACCTGGGAAGTACAGGCAGCCCAGGGCCGGCCACGGATGGTTCTCGGTGGAGCAACCTAGAGCCTGAGCAGAGTGAGCAGAGAGGCTACACGCGCCGTGAACGGGGGGGCAGACCCAGTGTGGCTGAGGCACTGCGAGCACACGCCAGTGTTATTTGTTTGCAGCATCCCTCCCTACCTCCCCTCAGCACGACTGAACAAGTGAGCCTAAAAAAAAAAAAAAAAAAAGTGTCCTCCACCGTACCCTTTGTGTCAGGGCGGAAACCAGACATTGAAGAGACCAGCAAACAGAAGAAGCTATAACAGGGAACCACCTTGGAAGCTACAGGCAATAGATTAAAACTATTAATGGTTTTAATAGTTTTACTACCAACTACATAGGAAGGGGCCTATAGATCTTGAGAAATATAAGTTGGAACAAGGAACTAGCCAAAAATGAACTGAACCCACAATACTCACAACAAAACTGGAGAAAGTCCTAGATGTATTTTTACTATTTGTATGATCATTCTTTCTTTCTTTCTTTTTTAACTTATTTTTTTAATTAAAAAAAATTTTTAAGTCCTCTATTATTCCTTTAATTTCCACTTTTATAACCAATTACTTTGCAAAAAAAAAAAAAAGACCCTATTTTTTTAAGCAAACTTCATATATATATATATATATTTTATAATTTTTTTGACTTTTTTTTTCCTTCTTTTCTTTAACATTGTATTTTTGAAATTCCAAACTCTACTCTAGATTTTTAATTTTAGCTTTTTGGTATTTGTTATCAATTTTGTACCTATAGTTTTTTTTTTTTTTTAAATAATTTCTGTGACCCTTTTTCTTTTTTCTTTTTCTTTTTCTCTGTTTCTTTCTTTCTTCTTTTAAATAACATTGTATATCTGAAATTCCAAACTCTACTCTCTATTTTTAATTTATGCTTTTTGGTATTTGTTATCAATTTTGTACCTGTATTTTTTTAAATAATTTATGCGACTTTGTTTGTTCTTGTTTGTTTGGTTTTTTTCTCTCTTTCTTTTTCTTCTTCTTTTTTTAACATTGTATTTTTGAAATTCCAAACTCTACTCTAGATTTTTAACTTTTGCTTTTTGGTATTAGTTATCAATTTTGTACCTATATTTTCTTTATAATTTTCACGACCTTGTTTGTTTTTGTTGTTCATTTTTTCTCTTTCTTTTCCTTCTTCTTTTCTTTAACATCATATTTTTGAAATTCCAAACTCTACTCTAGATTTTAAATTTTTGCTTCTAGATATTTGTTACCAATTTTGTACCTTTAAGAACCCAATCTTCAGTACCCATTTTTCACTAGGGAGCAAGATTACTGGCTTAACTGCTGTCTCTCCCTTTGGACTCTCCTCTTTCTCCACCAGGTCGCCTGTATCTCCTCCCTAACCCCTCTCTACTCTACCCAGCTCTGTGAATTTCTGTGTGTTCCAGACGGTGGAGAACACTTAGGGAACTGATTACTGGCTGGATCTGTCTCCCTCCTTTTCATTCCCCCCATTTATCCTCCTGGCCACCTCTGCCACCTTCCTCCTTCTTCTCTTCTCTGTATAACTCTGTGAACAACTCTGAGCGGTCCAGTTGTGGAGTGCACATAAGGAAGAGATTACTGAATAGCCCACTCTCTCCTCTATTGATTCCACCTCATCTCATTCGGGTCACCTCTAACTCCCTCCTCACTCTTCTCTTCTCCATATAACGCTGTAAACCTCTCTGGGTGAAACAAGTTTCAGGGCAAGACATACCAAGCAAATTCTCCAACAGCAAGGAACACAGCCCTGAGCTCCAAGATACAGGCAGACCAAAGTCACCCCAAAACCATAGACATCCCATAACTCATTACTGGACATTTCATTGCACTCCAGAGAGAAGAAATACAGCTCCACCCACCAGAACACCGACACAAGCTTCCCTAACCAAGAAACCTTGACAAGCCACCTGTACAAACCCACACAGAGTGAGGAAATGCCACAATAAAGAGAACTCCACAAACTGCCAGACTACAGAAAGGACACCACAAACTCAGCAATTTAAACAAGATGAAGAGACAGAGGAATACCCAGCAGATAAAGGGACAGGATAAAAGCCCACCAAACCAAACAAAAGAGGAAGAGATAGGGAATCTACCTGATAAAGAATTCCGAATAATGATAGTGAAATTGATCCAAAATCTTGAAATCAAAATGGAATCACAGATAAATAGCCTGGAGACAAAGATTGAGAAGATGCAAGAAAGGTTTAACAACGACCTAGAAGAAATAAAAGAGAGTCAATATATAATGAATAATGCAATAAATGAAATTAAAAACACTCTGGAGGCAACAAATAGTAGAATAACAGAGGCAGAAGATAGGATTAGTGAATTAGAAGATAGTATGGTAGAAATAAATGAATCAGAGAGGATAAAAGAAAAACGAATTAAAAGAAATGAGGACAATCTCAGAGACCTTCAGGACAATATTAAATGCTACAACATTCGAATCATAGGGGTCCCAGAAGAAGAAGACAAAAAGAAAGACCATGAGAAAATACTTGAAGAGATAATAGTGGAAAACTTCCCTAAAATGGGGAAGGAAATAATCACCCAAGTCCAAGAAACCCAGAGAGTCCCAAACAGGATAAACCCAAGGCGAAACACCCCAACACACATATTAATCAAATTAACATAGATCAAACACAAAGAACAAATATTAAAAGCAGCAAGGGAAAAACAACAAATAACACACAAGGGAATTCCCATTAGGATAACAGCTGATCTTTCAATAGAAACTCTTTAAGCCAGGAGGGAATGGCAAGACATACTTAAAGTGATGAAAGAAAATAATCTACAGCCCAGATTATTGTACCCAGCAAGGATCTCATTCAAATATGAAGGAGAAATCGAAAGCTTCTCAGACAAGCAAAAGCTGAGAGAATTCAGCACCACGAAACCAGCTCTCCAACAAATACTAAAGGATATTCTCTAGACAGGAAATACAAAAACGGTGTATAAATTCGAACCCCAAACAATAAAGTAAATGGCAAAGGGATCATACTTATCAGTAATTACCTTAAACGTAAATGGGTTGAATGCCTCAACAAAAAGACAAAGACTGGCTGAATGGATACAAAAACAAGACCCCTATATATGTTGTCTACAAGAGACCCACCTCAAAACAGGGGACACATACAGACTGAAAGTGAAGGGCTGGAAAAAGATTTTCCATGCAAATAGGGACCAAAAGAAAGCAGGAGTAGCAATACTTATATCAGATAAAATAGACTTTAAAACAAAGGCTGTGAAAAGAGACAAAGATGGTCACTACATAATGATCAAAGGATCAATCCAAGAAGAACATATAACAATTATAAATATTTATGCACCCAACACGGGAGCACCACAATATGTAAGACAAATGCTAACAAGTATGAAAGGAGAAATTAACAATAACACAATAATAGTGGGAGACTTTAATACCCCACTCACACCTATGGATAGATCAACTAAACAGAAAATTAACAAGGAAACACAAACGTTAAACGATACAATAAACCAGTTAGACCTAAATGATATCTATAGGACATTTCATCCCAAAACAATGAATTTCACCTTTTTTTCAAGCACACCTGGAACCTTCTCCAGGATAGATCACATCCTGGGCCATAAATCTAGTCTTGGTAAATTCAAAAAAATAGAAATCATTCCAAGCATCTTTTCTGACCACAATGCAGTAAGATTAGATCTCAATTACAGGAGAAAAATTATTAAAAATTCCAACATATGGAGGCTGAACAACACGCTGCTGAATAACCAACAAATCACAGAAGAAATCAAAAAAGAAATCAAAATTTGCATAGAAACTAATGAAAATGAAAACACAACAACCCAAAACCTGTGGGACACTTTAAAAGCAGTCCTAAGGGGAAAGTTCATAGCAATACAGGCATACCTCAAGAAACAAGAAAAAAAGTCAAATAAATAACCTAACCCTACACCTAAAGCAATTAGAAAAGGAAGAAATGAAGAACCCCAGGGTTAGTAGAAGGAAAGAAATCTTAAAAATTAGGGCAGAAATAAATGCAAAAGAAACAAAAGAGACCATAGCAAAAATCAACAAAGCCAAAAGCTGGTTCTTTGAAAGGATAAATAAAATTGACAAACCATTAGCCAGACTCATCAAGAAACAAAGGGAGAAAAATCAAATTTATAAAATTAGAAATGAAAATGGAGAGATCACAACAGACAACAAAGAAATACAAAGGATCGTAAGAGACTACTATCAGCAATTATATGCCAATAAAATGGACAACGTGGAAGAAATGGACAAATTCTTAGAAAAGTACAACTTTCCACAACTGGACCAGGAAGAAATATAAAATCTTAATAGACCCATCACAAGCGCGGAAATTGAAACTGTAATCAAAAATCTTCCAGCAAACAAAAGCCCAGGTCCAGACGGCTTCACAGCTGAATTCTACCAAAAATTTAGAGAAAAGCTAACATCTATCCTGCTCAAACTCTTCCAGAAAATTGCAGAGGAAGGTAAACTTCCAAACTCATTCTATGAGGCCACCATCACCCTAATACCAAAACCTGACAAAGATGCCACACAAAAAAAGAAAACTACAGGCCAATATCACTGATGAACATAGATGCAAAAATCCTTAACAAAATTCTAGCAATCAGAATCCAACAACACATTAAAAATATCATACACCATGACCAAGTGGGCTTTATCCCAGGGATGCAAGGATTCTTCAATATCCACAAATCAATCAATGTAATACACCACATTAACAAATTGAAAAATAAAAACCATATGATTATCTCAATAGATGCAGAGAAAGCCTTTGACAAAATTCAACATCCATTTATGATAAAAACTCTCCAGAAAGCAGGAATAGAAGGAACATACCTCAACATAATAAAAGCTATATATGACAAACCCACAGCAAACATTATCCTCAATGGTGAAAAATTGAAAGCATTTCCTCTAAAGTCAGGAACAAGACAAGGGTGCCCACTTTCACCATTACTATTCAACATAATTTTGGAAGTTTTGGCAACAGCAATCAGAGCAGAAAAAAAAATGAATCCAAATTGGAAAAGAAGAAGTAAACTCTCACTGTTTGCAGATGACATGATCCTCTACATAGAAAACCCTAAAGACTCCACCAGAAAATTACTAGAGCTAATCAATGATTATAGTAAAGTTTCAGGATATAAAATCAACACACAGAAATCCCTTGCATTCCTATACACTAATAATGAGAAAACAGAAAGAGAAATTAAGGAAACAATTCCATTCACCATTGCAACGGAAAGAATAAAATACTTAGGAATATATCTACCTAAAGAAACTAAAGACCTATATATAGGAAACTATAAAACTCTGGTGAAAGGAATCAAAGAGGACACTAATAGATGGAGAAATATACCATGTTCATGGATTGGAAGAATCAATATAGTGAAAATGAGTATACTACCCAAAGCAATTTATAGATTCAATGCAATCCCTATCAAGCTACCAATGGTGTTCTTCACAGAGCTAGAACAAATAATTTCAAAATTTGTATGGAAATAAAAAAAAACCTCGAATAGGCAAAGCTATCTTGAGAAAGAAGAATGGAACTGGAGGAATCAACCTACCTGACTTCAGGCTCTATTACAAAGCCACAGTTATCAAGACAGTATGGTACTGGCACAAAGATAGAAATATTAATCAATGAAACAAAATAGAAAGCCCAGAGATAAATCCATGCACATATGGACACCTTATCTTTGACAAAGGAGGCAAGAATATACAATGGAGAAAAGACAACCTCTTTAACAAGTGGTGCTGGGAAAACTGGTCAACCACTTGTAAAATAATGAAACTAGAACACTTTCTAACACCATACACAAAAATAAATTCAAAATGGATTAAAGATCTCAACGTAAGACCAGAAACTATAAAACTCCCAGAGGAGAACATAGGCAAAACACTCTGCGACATACATCACAGCAGGATCCTCTATGACCCACCTCCCAGAATATTGGAAATAAAAGCAAAAATAAACAAATGGAACCTAATTAAACTTAAAAGCTTCTGCACAACAAAGGAAACTATTAGCAAGGTGAAAAGACAGCCTTCAGAATGGGAGAAAATAATAGCAAATAAAGCAACGGACAAACAACTAATCTCAAAAATATACAAGCAACTCCTACAGCTCAACTCCAGAAAAATAAACGACCCAATCAAAAAATGGGCCAAAGAACTAAATAGACATTTTTCCAAAGAAGACATACAGATGGCTAACAAACACATGAAAAGATGCTCAACATCACTCATTATCAGAGAAATGCAAATCAAAACCACTATGAGGTACCATTTCACACCAGTCAGAATGGCTGCGATCCAAAAGTCTACAAGCAATAAATGCTGGAGAGGGTGTGGAGAAAAGGGAACCCTCTTACACTGTTGGTGGGAATGCAAACTAGTACAGCCACTATGGAGAACAGTGTGGAGATTCCTTAAAAAACTGGAAATAGAACTGCCTTATGACCCAGCAATCCCACTGCTGGGCATACACACTGAGGAAACCAGAAGGGAAAGAGACACGTGTACCCCAATGTTCATCGCAGCACTGTTTATAATAGCCAGGACATGAAAGCAACCTAGATGCCCATCAGCAGATGAATGGATAAGAAAGCTGTGGTACATATACACAATGGAGTATTACTCAGCCATTAAAAAGAATACATTTGAATCAGTTCTAATGAGGTGGATGAAACTGGAGCCTATTATACACAGTGAAGTAAGCCAGAAAGAAAAACACCAATACTGTATACTAACGCATATATATGGAATTTAGAAAGATGGTAACAATAACCCTGTGTACGAGACAGCAAAAGAGACACTGATGTATAGATCAGTCTTATGGACTCTGTGGGAGAGGGAGAGGGTGGGGAGATTTGGGAGAATGGCATTGAAACATGTATAATATCGTGTATGGAATGAGTCGCCAGTCCAGGTTCGATGCACGATACTGGATGCTTGTGGCTGGTGCACTGGGATGGCCCAGAGGGATGGTATGGGGAGAGAGGAGGGAGGAGGGTTCAGGATGGGAAACACAGGTATACCTGTGGCGGATTCATTTTGATATTTGGCAAAACTAATACAATATTGTAAAGTTTAAAAATAAAATTAAATTAAAAAAAAAAAAAAAAACAGCAAGTTAATCTACCTTGTACTCGGGAACCAGATCAAACAAAGATTTGTAGTTATTATATTTTCCTTGGTCAAAAAAAAAAAAAAGATAGGGAAGAGGAGGAAAAAGACAGAGTAGTGGAGAACAGGAAGAAGAAACTATGTTACTGGTAGGAGAGAAAGTGGACCACCAAGAAACTACTATGCTCCCACCAGTGCCCTAATTACCCACCCCTGCATTAGGAAACAAAATTTTCTAACCCTTATAATTTTGTTGTTGTTGTTGGTAACTACAATTCAGAGAAAGCACTATGGTGCTTGAAAACATAAGTTCTATGATATGGAATCCAGATTTTCCCTGTCAAGGTACTACAGTCATAAAAAAGAATAAATTTTGCCATTTACAGCAATGAATGAATGGTACTGAAAGATATTATGCTAAGTGAAATAAGTCATACAGAAAAAGACAAATGCTATATGATATCAACTATATATGGAATCTAAATAACAAAGCAAGCTAATAATACAACAAAAAGGAAATGTACTCACAAAAATAAAGAACAAACTACTGGTTAGCAATGGGGGAGGGAAGGAGTTAGGGGCAAGAAAAGAATAGAGGACTGAGATACTAACTATTATGTTTAAGATAAATAAGCTATAAGAATACATTTTACTACATAGGGAATATAGTCAATATTTTATGAAAACTATAAGGAGAATAATCTAAGCACTTAAGAATTGATGCTTTTGAACTATGGTGTTGGAGAAGACTCTTGATAGTCCCTTGGACTGCAAGATCAATCCAGTCCATCCTAAAGTAGATCAGTCCTGAATATTCATTGGAAGGACACGATGTTGGGGCTGAAACTCCAATACTGTGACCACCTGATGAAAAGAGCTGACTCATTGGAAAAGACCCTGATGTTTGGAAAGATTGAAGGTGGGAGGAGAAGGGGACAACAGAGGATAAGGGGATGACAGAGGATGAGATGGTTGGATGGCATGACCAACTCAATGGACATGGTTTTGGGTGGACTCCGGGAGTTGGTGATGGACAGGGAAGCCTGGCATGCTGTGGTTCGTGAAGTCATAGAGTCAGACACAACTGAGCGACTGAACTGAACATATAATATTGTACATTATGCTTAAAGAAAGACTATATTAACTGTGTTTAATTAAAAACAAAGAAAGATGTAAAAACTTCTTTAGTGAACTCTAATTGTTTATACCTGACAAGAGTATTTTCTTTCTTGAATAACTGAATCTTGAATTTCCTCTGAGAAAATATCAACACAACTTCTTAATTTCTCACTATACAAACTTTAAGTGATATCATTTCACAAAGTTTGGAATATGATTCTCCCTAGCTTATTTAGAAACATTTCCCCCAGGCTGTAATATTTGTGTTGGGGATCTATCAGCAAATAAGATACAGTCATTGCTTTTGTTTGGAGTATTAAGTTCCCCCCCCCAAATCAGTTTTTTCCCTAAAAGAGTTTGAGTGTAGAGATCTGGAACTTCTGACCATCAACAGTTGGAGAAAGTCAACATGAAAGCAGAACTAAGAGAGAAATCAATTGTATAATAACACTTATCTGTAGAATTATGGCAGAAAGTGAAGAGGAACTAAAAAGCCTCCTGATGAAGGTGAAAGTGGAGAGTGAAAAAGTTGGCTTAAAGCCCAACATTCAGAAAACGAAGATCATGGCATCCGGTCCCATCCGGTCCCATTTCATGGGAAATAGATGGGTAAACAGTGGAAACAGTGTCAGACTTTATTTTTCTGGGCTCCAAAATCACTGCAGATGGTGACTGCAGTCATGAAATTAAAAGACGCTTACTCCTTGGAAGGAAAGTTATGACCAACCAGGATAACATATTCAAAAGCATAGCCATTACTTTGCCAACAAAGGTTCATCTAGTCAAGGCTGTGGTTTTTCCTGTGGTCATGTATGGATGTGAGAGTTGGACTGTGAAGAAGGCTGAGTGCCAAAGAATTGATGCTTTTGAACTGTGGTGTTGGAGAAGACTCTTGAGAGTCCCTTGGACTGCAAGGAGATCCAGCCAGTCCATTCTAAAGGAGATCAGCCCTGAAATTTCTTTGAAAGGAATGATGCTAAAGCTGAAGCTCCAGTACTTTGGCCACCTGATGCGAAGAGTTGACTCATTGGAAAAGACTGATTCTGGGAGGGATTGGGGGCAGGAGGAGAAGGGGACGACAGAGGATGAGATGGCTGGATGGCATCACTGACTCGATGGACATGAGTCTGAGTGAACCCCGGGAGTTGGTGATGGATAAGGAGGCCTGGCATGCTGCAGTTCATGGGGTCACAAAGAGGCGGACACGACTGAGCTACTGATCTGATCTGAAATTATTTTACTGTTTTCCATTTTATACTTTTATTTTTATACTTACTTAAATAATATCATAAATACTTGCAAACTTACCAACCATCTTAAGAATTAAAATGCTAACAGTAATTAAATCTATTCCTGACTACCTTCCTACCTGTTCCTGCTTCACTCTAAAGTTTACCAATACTCTAATGTTTATAGAGATCAATTTAAACAAAAATGAAAAGTACAGTGAGTTCCTTTGTAACACCGCCAGTAACCCCTATTATTAATATCTTGATTAAAGTTATATATGTTTTAAAATAATCTATGAATTTTTATTGATACATCATTATCACCTAAGGTCCGTAATTTACATTACCATTCACTCTTGGTGTTGCACAGAAACATGACATTTAACCAACTTTACAATATCATAGAATAATTCAGTATCCTAAATATTTTCTGTACTCCTAATTATGCCCTCTTATTTTCTTCTAACCCCTGCCAATCACTGATCTTTTTACTGGACCCAAGGGTTTCTCTGTGATATATAACACAGTTTGATTCATATAGTATCTCGACTTTCAGATTGGTTTCTTTCATTTAGCAATAGGCACTTATGGTTTCTTCATGATTTTTGTGGTTTGATAGTTCATTTCTCTTTATTACTGAATAATATTCCAAGGCATGGGGGCTTAATATTTACTTTATCTGGTCATCTACTGAACAACATCTCGTATATTTTTCATATAGACTTAAGTTTTTAAGTCATTTGAGTGATACCTTCCTGGATCACATGGTAAATCTATGTTTAGCTTTGTAAGAAAGGGCCAAACTATCTTCAGAGTGACTGTACCATTTTGCATTCCCGCTGTAGTGAGTGATTTTTCCCATGTTCTCAACATCTTCACCAAGATTTGATACTGTTAGTGTTTTCAATGCAGTCAATTTATAAAGTGTGCTTGTGGTATCTCATCATTTTATTTGCAATTCCCTAATAACATATGATGTTGAGAATCTTTTTGCATACTTGTTTTCCATCAGTACATCTTTTTTGGTGAGATATCTGTTCAGATCATTGCCCATTAAAAAAAAAAATCAGATTGCTTGTTTTCTTATTGTTGGACTTCAGTGTTCTTTGTACATGTTGGATATGAATCATTTTGTCAGATATGTGTTTTTATGAATAACACCTCTCAGTCTGTAGCTAATACTTTCATTGTCCATAATTAGATCTCTTCCAAAGAAGACTCATCTAATTTTAATGAGGTTCATCTTAACATTTTATTTTTTAATTTTTGGTGTAAACATAACTTTTAAAAATATACTTTCTCTTTTTATGTACCATTTTAGGTTTATAGCAAGTTTGAGTAGAAAATACAGAGATTCTCCATACCATCCACCTTTCCACTCCTCACACATACACTCTTCCCCTCTATCAACTCCCTGAACTACACTGGTACATTTCTTGGAATCATTGAACCTGATGCATCATTGACACATCATAATAATCCAAATTCCATGGGTTAAGTTTGGTCTCACTGTTAGTGTAGTACATTATATGGGTTTTGATCTATGTAAAATGACAGGAATTTATTATTACAGTGAAGTGAAAGTTGCTCAGTCGTGTCTGACTCTTTGCAACCCCATGGACCATACAGTCCATGGAATTTTTCAGGCCAGAATACTGAAGTGGGTAGCCGTTCCCTTCTCCAGGGAATCTTCCCAACCCAGGGATCGAACCCTTGTCTCCCGCATTGCAGACAGATTCTTTATCAGCTGAGCCATAAGGGGAGCCCATTATTACTGAATAGTAGGGTACTTTCAGTGCCTTAAATAATCTCTGTGTTCTGCCTACTCATCTTGCTTGTGAAAGTTAATGACCTCATTAAAATGATGTCAGTAAATCAAAAGGGGGAGGTCTAAGGCACATTCAGTCGGTAAGGAACCCAGCTGAAAGAGATGCACTTGCATCTCGGGCAGGATGTAAAACTCCTGTCATCAGAAGGAAGAAAGAGTTTCACTTTGACTGACAATATGTTGGCCACAAGAGACTGTGACAACTCAGGTAAAGAAAGTCACTGTAGTTCAAGCTCCCAGTTTCCTCCAGTGGACTTTTTGTTTATAACAGCTTCTCCTAACTTCCTTTTGATGATAAGACAATTTTCTCTCCTTTGCTTTACCAGATATATGTGATTCATCACAGTTACTCATCCCTGTTCCTGAATAAATCTCCTTTACTGGTAAAAATAACTGGCTGTTTTATTATCTAGATTAACTCTTCCCTCTCTCCAACCCCTGCCAACCACTGATTACTGTATTTTCTCCTTTTTTTAATGTCTTTTACAGAATTTTACATAGCTGGAACCACATAGTAAGTAACCTTTTCAGATTAGCTTCTTTTATTTCAGTATTATGCATTTAAAATTACTTTATGTCTTTTCATGGCTAGATAGTGGGATTCTGTGCTCAAAAATATTCCATTGTGGATATTTCACAGTTTATTTACCTTTTCACATATTGAAGACTATCTTGATTGATTCTAATATTGTGGATATTGCACAGTTTATTCACCTTTTCATATACTGAAGAATATCTTGGTTTACCATTGGTAAATATGAGTTAAAGCTGCAATAAATATTTGTGTGCAGGTTGTTGCATAGACATAAATTGTCAGCACCTTTGGGTAAATACCATGTTGTGTGATTGTTGGGTTTTGTAGGAAGACTAGGTTAGTTGTGTAAAATGACACAAAAGTGTCTTTCATGTGTATCCCATTAGGTAGTGCATGAGGATTCCTATTGCTCTGCATCCTTGTGACCCGTTAAAGTTGTCAGCATATTGGATTTGACTTTTTATTGGTGTATAAGTGGCATCTTACTGTTGTTTTAGTTTCGATTCTTTAATGGCATTTAGCACTGATTGTGGAGAAGGCAATGGTAACCCACTCCAGAACTCTTGCCTGGAAAATCCCATGGATGGAGGAGCCTGGTAGACTGCAGTCCATGGGGTCGCAAAGTCGGACACAACTGAGCGACTTCACTTTCACTTTTCACTTTCATGCATTGGAGAAGGAAATGGCAACCCACTCCAGTGTTCTTGCCTGTAGAATCCCAGGGACAGGGGGAGCCTGGTGGGCTGCTGTCTATGGGGTCACACAGAGTCGGACATGACTGAAGTAACTTAGCAGCAGCAGCAGCAGCAGCACTGATTGTCTTTTGTAACTTGCCATCTATATATCATTTTATACTTTGGTACTTTATTTTTTGAAGAAGATAATTTTTAAGGATATTTATTTATTTTATATGATTTTTATTGTAATAAGAACACAACATGAGACACACCCTCTTAACAAACTTGAAGTTACACCACACAGTTTATTAACTATAGTCACAATGATTTTGCACTGTCTCTGGAACTTATTCATCTTGCATCACTAAAACTTTGCCCTTGTCTTTGGCAACCACCAGTCTATTGTCTGTTTCTATCAGTTTGGCTATTGTGATAAGGAATTTGTCCTTCTATATCTGGCTTATTTCACTTAGCTTAATGTCCTCCAGGTTCATCAAAGTTGTTGCATATGGAAGAATTTCCTTATTTTTAAAGACTATTTAATAGTCCATTGTGTATATATGTCACATTTTTGTTATCATTTCTTCTTTCGATAAACAGGTTGTTTTCATGTCTTGGCTGTTGTGAACAATGCTACAATAAAGATGGATGTATAGATATGTCTTTACATTCCTGATATTAATGCATTTTAAGACATAGACTCAGAAGTGGAAAGTTGAACCTTATGGTAATTATGTTTTTCAGTATTTTGAGGAACTGCCATTTTGTGTTTCCTAGGTGCTGTGTTATTTTAAATTGCTCCCAGCAGTTCACACAGGTTCTGATTTCTCCACAAATGTCCCAACATTTGTTAGCTTGATTATTTTGATAAGCCCATTTTCATTGGTGTGAGGTGATATCTCACTGTGGGTTTTGATTGAATTTCCCTGATAATTAGTGATGTTGCATATTCATCTACCAGTTGACAATTTTTATGTCTTCCTTGGAAAAATGTCTATTCAAGTCCTTTGTTCATTTATGAGTCATATTGTTAATTCTTTGTTGTTTAGTTGTAAGGTTTCTGGTACATTTATTGTAATGTGGCCTTGCAAATAGTTTATCCCATTCATTCTACGTTTTGTTTTATCTTTTCACCATGTTTACGGGTTGCTTTGTTGTGTTTTGTGATGTCATCTCACTTATCTACCTTTGATTTTGCTGCTTGTTCTTTTGTGTCATGAAGATTTTTACCTCTGTTTTCTTCAAAAAAGTTTTTTCTTCCAATTACAATACTGAAGTATTTAATCCATTCTGAATTGATTTTGTATGTGGAATAACACAAGGGTACAATTTATTTCATCTGATATAGTTTGTTATCCAGTTTCACAATGTTTTTCTCAAAGACACTCTCCTTTTCCCACTGTAGATTCTTAACTTCATTGTCAAAGAGATGCTTATAGTTTATATTTGGACTTTTGGGGTCCCCATTCTGGGCTATTGGTCTATATACTTGTGTTCATGCCAGTATCATGTTGCTTTAATTACTGTAGCTTGCTAATGTATTTTGGTTTGTTTTTGTTTTTGTTTTTCATTTTAGCCATTTATTTATTTATTTATTTCACAGTCTAAATTTTATTTTATTTAACTTTACAATATTGTATTGGTTTTGCCATATATCAAAATGAATCTGTCACAGGTATACATGTGTTCCCCATCCTGAACCCTCTTCCCTCCTCCCTCCCCGTACCATCCCTCTGGGTCGTCCCAGTGCACCAGCCCCAAGCATCCAGTATTGTGCATTAAACCTGGACTGGTGACTCATTTCATATATGATTTTATACATATTTCAATGCCATTCTCCCAAATCATCCCACCCTGTCCCTCTCCCACAGAGTCCAAAAAACTCTTCTATACATCAGTGTCTCTTTTGCTGTCTCGTATACAGGGTTATTGTTACCATCTTTCTACATTCCATATATATGTGTTAGTATACTGTATTGGTGTGTTTGAATTGAAGAAGTATAATGCCTCTGGCTAATTGTTTGACTAAATGGGGACATTTGTGAATTCACATGAATTTTAGAATTGCTTTTATTTACATGAAAAATGCCATTGAAATTTTGATAAGAATTTTGTTGAGTCTATATATCAATTTGAATAGTATGGATATTTTAAGTATATTAGTCTTTCAATCTGTGAACACAGGCCTTTTCATTTATCTTATCTGCTTTAATTTCTTTCATTAATTATGTATTGTTTTCAGTGTAATCATTTTTCCCTTCATTTGATACTTTCATTTGTATTATTTCTGTGCTATTGCAATCAGTTTGTCTTATTTCATTTTCAAAAAAAATGTATTTAGCAAACCAAGACAACTTATTTTTATGTTGATTTTGTAATTTGCCTTTTCATACTGTTCATAGGGTTCTCAAGGCAAGAGGAGAAGGGGACAACAGAGGATGAGATGGATGGATGGCATCACTGACTCAATGTACATGAGTTTGAGTAAACTCCAGGAGTTGGCAGTGGACAGGGAAGCCTGGTGTGTTGCAGTCCATAGGGTCGCAAGGAGCCAGACATGACTGAGCAAGTGAACTGAACTGAACTGTAGTTTGCAACTTGACTGCATTCATTTATTAACTCTTAGTTTTGTTTTGTTTACTTTTGTTATTCTTTCTTATGGTGTCTTTTTGATTTTCTACATACCGGGTGATGTCATCTACAGACAGAAATAGTGTCACTGCTTTTATGTTTTGGAAGCTTTTTATTTCTTACCTAACAGTTCTACTTTATGGGGCTTTTAGTACTTTATTGAATATAATTCATGAAAGTGGTGATCTTTGCTGTATTCCTGATCTTATAAGAAAAGGTTTCAGTTTTTCACCATTGAATGTGATGTTAGCTGTGGTTATTTTTTAAAATTTTAATACATTATTTTTACCAGAGTGAGGGAAGTTCTTTCTATTCTTAATTTGTTAAGAGAGTTTTAATCATAATATCAATGATGAATTTGTCAAATGATTTTTCTGTGTGTGGTTAGATGAGATTTTAAATGTCCATTTTGTTAATGTGGTGTTTCACATTAATTAATCTGCTTATGATGAGCCAATCTAGGATTTCAAGATTTAGTCCCATTTTGTCGTATTTTATGATACTTTTTGTGGATTGTATATTCCTGGATCCTAGATTTCATTCTGGGTCAAAGGGCTAAGCATGTCTTCATCTTTCAGTATAACATATCCAAGAGTTAAGTCTAATGCTGACTATCAAAAATATATCATTGTTAATACCCAGCTAGCCTCAAGCTCAGTTGAATATAAAGTGACTGAGTGGAATATTGTCATCTAAATATCCATAAATATGGAAAAGAATCCTTTTTCACAAAAGTCCTCATTCAAGTGAAAATTAGAACACCACTTATTAAAACAGCAAAAGTATGATCAAAATACTGCTGTCATCAGTAAAGTGCAATTTTGTATGTTTATTAAAAATAATGTTCCATGGGGAATTTACAATAATTATATTATGATATAGAACAGTAAAAATAATGGTAAAGTGTTCTCTCTAAAAACATACTGAGAAACCCAGTAAGAAGCACAATAAAAAAAAAAAGCCACTTTTTCTGGTAGATCAAACAAAATTATATTAAACTTAGTGACAGGTGTCATAAGATGCTGAAGAAAATGTATTTTTCATAGCATGTAATTATGAATATTTTCAAAACTACAAGAAATTTTACAAATAAGTACATGTGTGCAACCACTTACTATCAAGATACAGGCATTCCCACGAACCCAGGCTTTTCCCTCATGCTGACCCCTAGGTAATCCTCACTGCTGCTGCTGCTGCTAAGTCGCTTCAGTCGTTTCCAATTCTGTGCGACCCCATAGATGATAGCCCACCAGGCTCCCCTGTCCCTGGGATTCTCCAGGCAAGAACACTGGAGTGGGTTGCCATTTCCTTCTCCAATGCATGAAAGTGAAAAGTGAAAGAGAAGTTGCTCAGTCGTGTCCGACTCTTAGTGATCCCATGGACTGCAGCCCACCAGGCTCCTTTACTCTATAAAGAGAAGTGCTGTTTTATTTCATTTTCCCACTACTAATTAGTATTGCCTGTTGCAAAACTTAATATAAATGAAGCCACAAAGAACATACTGTTTTGTATAAGGCGTCTTTCATTCAAATACATAGTTTTGGAATGATCATTGCTCATGTGTATGTCAATAGTTTATTGCTTTTTACATCTGAGAAATATTTCATTGTCATAATTTTTTTTTCCTTTTTGCTATTCATAGGCACTTGACTTACTTTAAGCTCATGACTATTACATACAAAGCTACTATGAGCATTACAGCTTGAGTCTTTGTAAACAATTTTTTTTTTAACCTTAAGTGCTAAGAATGGGATAGTTGAGAATACACTAAATGCATGTTTAGTTTTAAAATGAAGAATCAGAAATTTATCCTCTTTGGGTGTGTAATTTTATGTTCTAATCAACAGTAAAAACTGTATCCATAAGCTGAATATTTCTCTCCATAAACATGTTACTGACCTCGCCCAAATTGCCATAACTTCTTTTCTAGTTGTTATAATATCCTCAGAATTTACTCCAGATTCTCAATAAAGCAGTCAAACTAATCCTATTAAATCATAATTCAAATATTCAGTTTGAACTTGCTGTTCCATGTATTAACTAACTAGATTTTTTATTCTGCCCAAACAGTCAAGATTTTTTCATACTGGTCAGAATTTATCAGCCTTCAGTTCAGTTCAGTTCAGTCATTCAGTCGTGTCTGACTCTTTGCAACTCCATAAATCGCAGCACGCCAGGCCTCCCTGTCCATCCCCAACTCCCAGAGTTCACCCAGACTTACATCCATTGAGTCAGTGATGCCATCCAGCCATCTCATCCTCTGTCGTCCCCTTCTCCTCCTGCCCCCAATCCCTCCCAGCATCAGAGTCTTTTCCAATGAGTCAACTCTTTGCATGAGGTGGCCAAAGTACTGGAGTTTCAGCTTTAGCATCATTCCTTCCAAAGAAATCCCAGGGCTGATCTCCTTCAGAATGGACTGGTTGGATCTCCTTGCAGTCCAAGGGACTCTCAAGAGTCTTCTCCAACACCACAATTCAAAGGCATCAATTCTTCGGTGCTCAGCCTTCTTCACAGTCCAACTCTCACATCCATACATGACCACAGGAAAAACCATAGCCTTGACTAGACGAACCTTTGTTGGCAAAGTAATGTCTCTGCTTTCGAATGTGCTATCTAGGTTGGTCATAACTTTCCTTCCAAGGAATAAGCATCTTTTAATTTCATGGCTGCAGTCACCATCTGCAGTGATTTGGGAGCCCCCCAAAATAAAGTCTGACACTGTTTCCACTGTTTCCCCATCTATTTCCCATAAAGTGATGGGACCAGATGCCATGATCTTCGTTTTCTGAATGTTCAGCTTTAAGCCAACTTTTTCTCTCTCCTCTTTTGCTTTCATCAAGAGGCTTTTTAGTTCCTCTTCACTTTCTGCCATAAGGGTGGTGTCATCTGCATATCTGAGGTTATTGATATTTCTAGCACCACTGAAATTTTGAATCAGATAGTTTTTTGTAAGACTTCCCAGGTGGCTAAGTGGTAAAAAAAAAAAAAAAAAAAAAAAAATCTGCCTCCTAATGCAGAAGATGCAAGAGACATGGGTCAGGAAGATACTCTGGAGTAGGAAATGACAACTTGCTCCAGTATTCTTTCTTAGAAAATTTCATGAACATAGGAGCCTGGTGGGCTACAGTCCATGGTGTCGCAAAAAGTTGAACATGATGGAGCACACACACATACGATATTTCTTTGTAGTGATCTCCTGCATGGCACATTATGAGCTGTTCCACAGCATCATGAAAGTCTACCTGCCAGATGCCGTAACAGTGACCACTAAACACCCCCATTTGTAGGGCAACCAGCAGTTAATCTAGCACTTACCACTGTCTTCTGGGAAGCAAAATTTTCCATGGTGAGAACCATTAAATTTTATCTTAGTTGAAAAGTCATATGGGTCTTTGCTGACCATCCTGTTCTAAATAGGACACACCTCAGGTTTACCACCATCACACTCTTAATTATCTTGCTCTGTTGGTTTGTGCCATTATTCTTAACTCATGGCATCATCAATATTTGCCATTTTTATTGTGCATGCATCTTCACTACAGAGCAGAGTAAACTGTCTGCTACAATGGATATTGCTTATTTATTTTACTATAATATTGTCAAAAGAAGCAGTGGGTGTGCGAGCACAGGAGAGCTGAGAGGAGCTATTCCCTTCAAGGTCAGGAGGACTAGCCATGAGGAGATACCCCTTGCCCAAGGTAAGGAGCAGCAGCTGCATTATGCTGGAGCAGCTGTGAAGAGATACCCCACGTCCAAGATAAGAGAAACCCAAATAAGATAGTAGGTGTTGCAAGAGGGGATCAGAGGGCAGGCACACTGAAACCATAATCAAAGAAAACTAGCCAATCTGATCACATGGACCACAGCCATGTATAACTCAACGAAACTAAAACATGCCATATGGGGCCACCCAAGATGGGAGGATCATGGTGGAGAGGTCTGACAGAATGTGGTCCTCTGGAGAAGAGAATGGAAAACCACTTCAGTATTCTTGCATTGAGAATCCCATGAACAGTATGAAAAAGCAAAATGATAGGATATTGAAAGGGCAACTCCCTGGATCAGTAGGGGCTGAATGTGCTACTGGAGATCAGTGGAGAAATAACTCCAGAAAGAATGAAAGGATGGAGTCAAAGCAAAAGCAATACCCAGTTGTGGATGTGACTGGTGATAGAAGCAAGGTCTGATGCTGTAAAGAGCAATATTGCATAGGAACCTGGACTGTCAGGTCCACGAATCAAGGCAAATTAGAAGTGGTCAAACAGGAGATGGCAAGAGTGAACATCAACATTCTAGGAATCAGCAAACTAAAATGGACTGGAAAGGGTGAATTTAACTCAGATGACCATTATATCTACTACTGTGGGAAGGAATCCCTTAGGAGAAATGGAGTAGCCATCATGGTCAACAAAAGAGTCCAAAATGCAATACTTGGATGAAATCTCATAAATGACAGAATGATCTGTTCATTTCCAAGGCAGACCATTCATATCACAGTAATCCAAGTCTATGCCCCTACCAGTAACACTGAATAAGCTGAAGTTGAATGATTCTATGAACACCTACAAGACCTGTTAGAACTAACACCCAAAAAAGACGCCCTTTTCAATATAGGGGACTGGAATGCAAAAGTAGGAAGTCAAGAAACACCTGGAGTAACGGGCAAATTCGGCCTTGGTGTACAACATGAAGCAAGGCAAAGGCTAATAGAGTTTTGCCAAGAAAATGCACTGGTCGTAGCAAACACTCTCTTCCAACAACACAAGAGAAGACTCTATACATGGACATCACCAGATGGTCAACATTGAAATCACATTGATTATGTTCTTTGCAGCCAAACATGGAGAAGCTCTATACAGTCAGCAAAAAAAAGACCAGGAGCTGACTGTGGCTCAGATCATGAAATCCTTATTGCCAAATTCAGACTTAAATTGAAGAAAGTGGGGAAAACCACTAGACCATTCAGGTAGGACCTAAATCTAATCCCTTATGTTTATACAGTGGAAGTGAGAAATAGATTTAAGGGCCTATATCTGATAGACAGAGTACCTGATGAACTATGGACGGAGGTTCATGACATTGTACAGGAGACAGGGATCCAGACCATCCCCATGGAAAAGAAATGTAAAAAATCCAAGTGGCTGTATGAGGAGGCCTTACAAATAGCTGTGAAAAGAAGAGAAGTGAAAGGCAACGGAGAAAAGGAAAGATATAACCATCTGAATGCACAGTTCCAAAGAATAGCAAGGATACAGGAGGAGCTAAGATGGCAGAGGAGTAGGACGGGGAGAACACTTTCTCCCCCACAAATTCATCAAAAGAACATTTAAACGCCAAGTAAATTCCACAAAACAACTTCTGAAAGCCGGCAGAGGACATCAGGCACCCAGAAAAGCAACCCAAGTCTTCGAAAGGAGGTAGGGAAAAATATAAAAGACAAAAAAAGGGACAAAAGAGGGAGGGATGGAGTTCCGTCCCAGGAAGGGAGTCTTAAAAAGAGAGAAGTTTCCAAACACCAGGAAACCTTCTCACTGCCGAATCTGTGCCGAGCCTTGGAAGCACAGAGGGCAACATAACAGGGAGGAAAAATAAATAATTAAAACCCGCACATTGCGAGCCCTACGGTAACTCCCCCAGCGGAGAAGCAGCGCAGACGCCTTCATCCGCCATTAGCAAGCGGGGGCTGGGCAGGGAGGCGTGGCGCGGGCTGCATCGCAAAAATCTGGCCTGAATACCCCGAGCACTATCTGAGCAAAATAATTTGGGCTAGCAAACCAGACTGTGGGATATCTACCACGCGAAAAGCCAGCCCTAACCTAGGACACTGCCAGGCCCGCGCACAGAACAAAGGACTGAACAGAGATAGCCGGGGGCAGACCATCCCCCTCCGGTGATAGGCAGCCAGAGCCGGAAGGGGACAATCGCAGCCCCAGAGAGACATTATCTATAAAACTGTAAGCAGGCTTCTTTGCTAACTAAAACTTCTTGGGGGGTCTGGGCGGTCAACATCTGCCTGAGAAGGTGTGCCGGTGCACAACTAGATAACCGAGCGGTGGGGAGGCGATAAGTCGCAGCAATCGCGCACGCAAAACACCTCATCACCTGAGCTGCTCGGATCTGGGAAGGGCACAAAATGCAGGCCCAACTGAGAGTCTGCGCCTCTGAGGACTACCTGAGTGCCTGAACCTGAGCGGCTTGGACTCGGGAAGTACAGGCAGCCCAGGGTGGGCCACGGATGGTTCGCAGCGGAGCAACCTAGAGCCTGAACAGCGTGGGCAGAGAGGCTACACGCGCCGTGAACTAAAGGCAGACCCAGTGTGGCTGAGGCACTGCAAGCACACGCCAGTGTTATTTGTTTGCAGCATCCCTCCCTACCTCCCCTCAGTGCGACCGAACAAGTGAGCCTATTAAAAAATTTTAAAAAAATTTAAGTCCTCTATTATTCCTTTAATTTCCACTTTTATAACCGATTACTTTGCAAAAAAAAAAAAAGAGAAGACCCTATTTTTTTTTAAAGCAAACTTCATATATATATATATTTTTTTAAATAATTTTTTGACTTTTTTTTCCTTTTCCCTTCTTTTCTTTAACATTGTATTTTTGAAATTCCAAACTCTACTGTAGATTTTTAATTTTAGCTTTTTAGTATTTGTTATCAATTTTGTACCTATAGTTTTTTTTTGTCTTTGTTTTTATATAATTTCTGTGACCCTTTTTTATTTTTTCTTTTTCTTTTTCTCTGTTTCTTTCTCTTCTTCTCTTAAATAACATTGTATATCTGAAATTATAAACTCTATTCTAGATTTTTAATATATGCTTTTTGGTATTTGTTATCAATTTTATACCTGTATTTTTTTTTTATAATTTATGCGACCTTGTTTGTTCTTGTTTGTTTGTTTGTTTGTTTTTTCTCTCTCTATTTCTTTTTCTTTTTCTTTTTTTAACATTGTATTTTTGAAATTCCAAACTCTACTCTAGATTTTTAACTTTTGCTTTTTGGTATTAGTTATCAATTTTGTACCTATACTTTCTGTATAATTTTTGCGACCTTGTTTGTTTTTGTTTGTTCGTTTTTTCTCTCTTTCTTTTCCCTCTTCTTTTCTTTAACATCATATTTTTGAAATTCCAAACTCTACTCTAGATTTTAAATTTTTGCTTTTACGTATTTGTTACCAATTTTGCACCTTTAAGAACACAATCTTCAGTACCCATTTTTAACTAGGGAGCGAGATTACTGGCTTAACTGCTGTCTCTCCCTTTGGACTCTCCTTTTTCTCCACTAGGTCGCCGGTGTCTCCTCCCTAACCCCTCTCTACTCTACCCAACTCTGTGAATTTCTGTGTGTTCCAGACGGTGGAGAACACTTAGGGAACTGATTACTGGCTGGATCTGTCTCCCTCCATTTCATTCCCCTCATTTATCCTCCTGGCCACCTCTGCCACCTTCCTCCTTCTTCTCTTCTCTGTATAACTCTGTGAACAACTCTGAGCGGTCCAGTTGTGGAGTGTACATAAGGAAGAGATTACTGAATAGCCCACTCTCTCCTCTATTGACTCCACCTCATCTCATTTGGGTCACCTCTAACTCCTTCCTCACTCTTCTCTTCTCCATATAACGCTGTAAACCTCTCTGGGCAAAACAAGTTTCAAGGCAAGACATACCAAGCAAATTCTCCAGCAGCAAGGAACACAGCCTTGAGCTCCTAGATACAGGCAGCCCAAAGTCACCCCAAAACCATAGACATCCCATAACTCATTACTGGATATTTCATTGCACTCCAGAGAGAAGAAATACAGCTCCACTCACCAGAACACCGACACAAGCTTCCCTAACCAAGAAACCTTGACAAGCCACCTGTACAAACCCACACAGAGCGAGGAAACGCCACAATAAAGAGAACTCCACAAACTGCCAGAATACAGAAAGGACACCCCAAGCTCAGCAATTTAAACAAGATGAAGAGACAGAGGAATACCCAGCAGACAAAGGAACAGGATAAAAGCCCACCAAACCAAACAAAAGAGGAAGAGATAGGGAATCTACCTGATAAAGAATTCCGAATAATGATAGTGAAATTGATCCAAAATCTTGAAATCAAAATGGAATCACAGATAAATAGCTTGGAGACAAAGATTGAGAAGATGGAAGAACGGTTTAACAAGGACCTAGAAGAAATAAAAGAGAGTCAATATAAAATGAATAATGCAATAAATGAAATTAAAAACACTCTGGAGACAACAAATAGTAGAATAACAGAGGCAGAAGATAGGATTAGTGAATTAGAAGATAGAATGGTAGAAATAAATGAATCAGAGAGGATAAAAGAAAAATGAATTAAAAGAAATGAGGACAATCTCAGAGACCTCCAGGACAATATTAAATGCTACAACATTCGAATCATAGGGGTCCCAGAAGAAGAAGACAAAAAGAAAGACCATGAGAAAATACTTGAGGAGATAATAGTGGAAAACTTCCCTAAAATGGGGAAGGAAATAATCACCCAAGTCCAAGAAACCCAGAGAGTCCCAAACAGGATAAACCCAAGGTGAAACACCCCAAGACACATATTAATCAAATTAACAAAGATCAAACACAAAGAACAAATATTAAAAGCAGCAAGGGAAAAACAACAAATAACACACAAGGGAATTCCCATTAGGATAACAGCTGATCTTTCAATAAAAACTCTTCAAGCCAGGAGGGAATGGCAAGACATACTTAAAGTGATGAAAGAAAATAACCTACAGCCCAGATTATTGTACCCAGCAAGGATCTCATTCAAATATGAAGGAGAAATCAAAAGCTTCTCAGACAAGCAAAAGCTGAGAGAATTCAGCACCACCAAACCAGCTCTCCAACAAATAATAAAGGATATTCTCTAGACAGGAAACACAAAAACGGTGTATAAACTCAAACCCAAAACAATAAAGTAAATGGCAACGGGATCATACTTATCAGTAATTACCTTAAATATAAATGGGTTGAATGCCCCGACCAAAAGACAAAGACTGGCTGAATGGATACAAAAAGAAGACCCCTACATATGTTGTCTACCAGAGACCCACCTCAAAACAGGGGACACATACAGACTGAAAGTGAAGGGCTGGAAAAAGATTTTCCATGCAAATAGGGACCAAAAGAAAGCAGGAGTAGCAATACTCATATCAGATAAAATAGACTTTAAAACAAAGGCTGTGAAAAGAGACAAAGATGGTCACTACCTAATGATCAAAGGATCAATCCAAGAAGAAGATATAAGAATTATAAATATATATGCACCCAACACGGGAGTGCCGCAATATGTAAGACAAATGCTAACAAGTATGAAAGGAGAAATTAACAATAACACAATAATAGTGGGAGACTTTAATACCCCACTCACACCTATGGACAGATCAACTAAACAGAAAATTAACAAGGAAACACAAACGTTAAACGATACAATAGACCAGTTAGACCTAACTGATATCTATAGGACATTTCATCCCAAAACAATGAATTTCACCTTTTTCTCAAGCGCACATGGAACCTTCTCCAGGATAGATCACATCCTGGGCCATACATCTAGCCTTGGTAAATTCAAAAAAAAAAAAAAAATAGAAATCATTCCAAGCATCTTTTCTGACCAAAATGCAGTAAGATTAGATCTCAATTATAGGAGAAAAACTATTAAAAATTCCAACATATGGAGGCTGATCAACATGCTGCTGAATAACCAACAAATCACAGAAGAAATCAAAAAAGAAATCAAAATTTGCATAGAAACGAATGAAAATGAAAACACAACAACTCAAAACCTGTGGGACACTTTAAAAGCAGTGCTAAGGGGAAAGTTCATAGCAATACAGGCATACCTAAAGAAACAAGAAAAAAAGTCAAATAAATAACCTAACTCTACACCTAAGGCAACTAGAAATGGAAGAAATGAAGAACCCCAGGGTTAGTAGAAGGAAAGAAATCATAAAACTTAGGGCAGAAATAAATGCAAAAGAAACAAAAGAGACCATAGCAAAAATCAACAAAACCAAAAGCTGGTTCTTTGAAAGGATAAATAAAATTGACAAACCATTATCCAGACTCATCAAGAAACAAAGGGAGAAAAATCAAATTTATAAAATTAGAAATGAAAATGGAGAGATCACAACAGACAACACAGAAATACAAAGGATCATAAGAGACTACTATCAGCAATTATATGCCAATAAAATGGACAACGTGGAAGAAATGGACAAATTCTTAGAAAAGTACAACTTTCCAAAACTGGAACAGGAAGAATTAGAAAATCTTAACAGACCCATCACAAGCACGGAAATTGAAACTGTAATCAAAAATCTTCCAGCAAACAAAAGCCCAGGTCCAGATGGCTTCACAGCTGAATTCTACCAAAAATTTAGAGAAGAGCTAACACCTATCCTACTCAAACTCTTCCAGAAAATTGCAGAGGAAGGTAAACTTCCAAACTCATTCTATGAGGCCACCATCACCCTAATACCAAAACCTGACAAAGATCCCACAAAAAAAGAAAACTACAGGCCAATATCACTGATGAACATAGATGCAAAAATCCTTAACAAAATTCTAGCTATCAGAATCCAACAATACATTAAAAAGATGATACACCATGACCAAGTGGGCTTTATCCCAGGGATGCAAGGATTCTTCAATATCCGCAAATCAATCAATGTTATACACCACATTAACAAATTTTTATATTTGGCAAAACTAATAAAATTATGTAAAGTTTAAAAATAAAATAAAATTAATTAAAAAAAAAAAGAAAAACCATATGATTATCTCAATAGATGCAGAGAAAGCCTTTGACAAAATTCAACATCCATTTACGATAAGAACTCTCCAGAAAGCAGGAATAGAAGGAACATACCTCAACATAATAAAAGCTATATATGACAAACCCACAGCAAACATTATCCTCAATGGTGAAAAATTGAAAGCATTTCCTCTAAAGTCAGGAACAAGACAAGGGTGCCCACTTTCACCATTACTATTCAACATAGTTTTGGAAGTTTTGGCAACAGCAATCAGAGCAGAAAAAGAAATAAAAGGAATCCAAATTGGAAAAGAAGAAGTAAAACTCTCACTGTTTGCAGATGACATGATCCTCTACATAGAAAACCCTAAAGACTCCACCAGAAAATTACTAGAACTAATCAATGATTATAGCAAAGTTGCAGGATATAAAATCAACACACAGAAATCCCTTGCATTCCTATACACTAATAATGAGAAAACTGAAAGAGAAATTAAGGAAACAATTCCATTCACCATTGCAACGGAAAGAATAAAATACTTAGGAATATATCTACCTAAAGAAACTAAAGACCTATATATAGGAAACTATAAAACTCTGGTGAAAGAAATCAAAGAGGACACTAACAGATGGAGAAATACACCATGTTCATGGATTGGAAGAATCAATATAGTGAAAATGAGTATACTACCCAAAGCAATTTATAGATTCAATGCAATCCCTATCAAGCTACCAATGGTGTTCTTCACAGAGCTAGAACAAATAATTTCACAATTTGTATGGAAATACAAAACACCTCGAATAGCCAAAGTGATCTTGAGAGAGAAGAATGGAACTGGAGGAATCAACCTACCTGACTTCAGAGTCTATTACAAAGCCACAGTTATCAAGACAGTATGGTACTGGCACAAAGAGAGAAATATAGATCAATGGAACAGAATAGAAAGCCCAGAGATAAATCCATGCACATATGGACACCTTATCTTTGACAAAGGAGGCAAGAATATACAATGGAGAAAAGACAACCTCTTTAACAAGTGGTGCTGGGAAAACTGGTCAACCACTTGTAAAATAATGAAACTAGAACACTTTCTAACACCATACACAAAAATAAATTCAAAATGGATTAAAGATCTCAACGTAAGACCAGAAACTATAAAACTCCCAGAGGAGAACATAGGCAAAACACTCTGCGACATACATCACAGCAGGATCCTCTATGACCCACCTCCCAGAATATTGGAAATAAAAGCAAAAATAAACAAATGGAACCTAATTAAACTTAAAAGCTTCTGCACAACAAAGGAAACTATTAGCAAGGTGAAAAGACAGCCTTCAGAATGGGAGAAAATAATAGCAAATAAAGCAACGGACAAACAACTAATCTCAAAAATATACAAGCAACTCCTACAGCTCAGCTCCAGAAAAATAAACGACCCAATCAAAAAATGGGCCAAAGAACTAAATAGACATTTCTCCAAAGAAGACATACAGATGGCTAACAAACACATGAAAAGATGCTCAACATCACTCATTATCAGAGAAATGCAAATCAAAACCACTATGAGGTACCATTTCACGCCAGTCAGAATGGCTGCGATCCAAAAGTCTACAAGCAATAAATGCTGGAGAGGGTGTGGAGAAAAGGGAACCCTCTTACACTGTTGGTGGGAATGCAAACTAGTAGAGCCACTATGGAGAACAGTGTGGAGATTCCTTAAAAAACTGGAAATAGAACTGCCTTATGATCCAGCAATCCCACTGCTGGGCATACACACTGAGGAAACCAGAAGGGAAAGAGACACGTGTACCCCAATGTTCATCGCAGCACTGTTTATAATAGCCAGGACATGGAAGCAACCTAGATGTCCATCAGCAGATGAATGGATAAGAAAGCTGTGGTACATATACACAATGGAGTATTACTCAGCCATTAAAAAGAATACATTTGAATCAGTTCTAATAAGGTGGATGAAATTGGAACCTATTATACAGAGTGAAGTAAGCCAGAAAGAAAAACACCAATACAGTATACTAACACATATATATGGAATTTAGAAAGATGGTAACAATAACCTTGTGTACGAGACAGCAAAAGAGACACCGATGTATAGATCAGTCTTACGGTCTCTGTGGGAGAGGGAGAGGGTGGGATGATTTGGGATAATGGCATTGAAATATGTGTAATATTATATATGTAACGAGTCGCCAGTCCAGTTTCGATGCACGGTACTGGATGCTTGTGGCTGGTGCACTGGGACGTCCCAGAGGGAGGGTAGGGGAGGGAGGACGGAGGTGGGTTCAGGATGGGGAACGCAGGTATACCTGTGGCGGATTCATTTCGATATCTGGCAAAACTAATACAATATTGTAAAGTTTAAAAATAAAATAAAATAAAAAACAAAGAATAGCAAGGAAAGGTAAGAAAGCCTTCCTCAGCAATCAGTGCAAAGAAATACAGGGAAAACAGCAGAATGGGTAAGACTAGATATCTCTTCAAGAAAATTAGAGATACCAACGAAATATTTCATGCAAAGATGGGCTCGATAAAGGACAGAAATCGTATGGACCTAACAGAAGCAGAGGATATTAAGAACAAGTGGCAAGAATACAGAGAAGAACTGTACAAAATAGAGCTTCATGACCCAAATAATCATGATGGTGTGATCACTCACCTAAATCCAGACATCCTGGACTGTGAAGTCAAGTGGGCCTTAGAAATCATCACTATGAACAAAGCTAGTGGAGGTGATGAAATTCCAGGTGAGCTATTTCAAATCCTGGAAGATGATGCAGTGCAAGTGCTGCACTCAATATGCCAACAATTGGGAAAACTTAGTAGTTGCCACAGGACTGGAAAAAGTCAATTTTCATTCCATTCTGAAAGAAAGACAATGCCAAAGAATGCGCGAACTATGGCACAATTGTCAACATCCACTGGATCGTGGAAAAAGCAAGAGAGTTCCAAAAAAACTCAGTAGATAGAGCAGAAACACTCTGGTCGAGTATTTTGAAAAGGCAAGGGACTATTACACAAATCTGAACGAATAGGCATAAGCACATGGCCACATTAATCATTATTGTTAAAAAGGATCTATGGGAAAGATACCCCTCTAGATTTTTTAAATGGGAATTAGAAAGCCACTGAGAGGAAAAGTCAGACTTGGCCTGCTTTAAATTTTGAATATCTCGATGTAACTTAGAAATATCAATACTAAAATCTGAATGATTTTAGACACCTAAAATATGATTTTTAATGTGTTTTCAAGAATGTATGGAATCATTTACTTGTAGAGGGGTAACACACATCTATTTAAATTTAGCATGACACCTTAAAGACAACCTAATTTTTAAATTTTTAATTTTTGTTCCATAAGTAGAACTGTTTTTTCTAAAGCATTGAACTTATTTTTTGTTTTTTCATCTATAATTTTTTGTGTAGTAAGGGCTACGGAGACATTTTTGGACAGCTGATTGACAAATGAGGCAGTATGCACTTTTTTTGACAGGGCAACAGTAGAAACCGTAACTGAAGCAGTTATGGCAATCAAGGCAATTATTCCCACAACCAGAGCGGCAATGAATCTCTTAGGTTGAGAAATTAAGCCATTAAATTCATATAAAACTTTTAATATATAATCATCAAACCATTGTCTCTCTAATTTTACAGGAACCATCAAATATGGTGGTTGTTTTACAATCATTACAGCCTTATAATTACTTTAGTCATTTTTATCAACACAATTTGATATAAAATAATTTACACATTTGACATTATAAACAGTTTTTCTTTTAAAAACTCCCAACTCATTTCAATTTTTGGCCAACAAAAAGGCATAGGGAGAATGTATGCAGGCCCGTACAATATATCTTTGTTTATTTAAAGGTCTATATAAGATCACAGGTGTCATAGCAGCCAATGTTCTCCATAATTCAGGTTGTATGGGACTTGTTTTATCGACACTCACTAAAGGAGGAACCCATCTGTTAACATGTCACCTAGTAATTGTTAAAGGATAAGAGATGAATGAATCATTTCATATGGATCTATAAGGTTTTTTAAAAATTAAATTTAATCATTGATCTTAAAGTTAGGGGCACCCCCATTTAATCAGAAAATGTCTGGTGGCAACAATGGGAATGGATAACTTTAGGGTATACATGTATTTTTTTTTAACAAGGAAAGCCAGAAATTTTGTTTGTTTTTTTAGGCCTGTAGTCTTTGTTCATCAGAATCCAGAGGGGGGAGTGTACAGCTCGGAAAGTCTTTTAAATGAAGGGCTGTCTGTTTTATGGCATCATATAGTCTTTCTTGTGCCCCCGGCATCAACAGCTGTGAGGACCAAAAGTCAGCAGGTTACTCATTAACGTCCACAAATAAAAAACCAAGAAAATGACTAAAAACACTATTTTCTTCCTAACAGGATCCTGGGTCAACCCAAGTAGAATAAACTCAGTCACATTATTTTTCATCTGCATGGTTTCATAACCATGAAGACGGGATGAGTGTGAAATGAATTACCTGTAAAAAATAAAGGCATTAAGTCATGGTGTGACATGTAATGCTATGCAATATTTGAGAAAATGTACACATTCCCCATCAGAGATATTCTAACTGTGGCATCTTAATAATTGTCTTTACCAATTTGTTCCTTAATTTGTGATGATCATATCATAGATTATGAGTCTTAATAAGCTTATGAACATGATACTTTCAACAACAATCTTCAAATAAAACCTCATGTTAACCTGGGTATGATTCTGATTAGTTGTGTCAATTTTAAGAGTTCTTATTTGGAGATGTGGCTCTGATTTGTACTTTCTCTTTTTTTTTTCATATTCAATAAATTTTTTTCATATCCAATAAAATTTTGCACCTGGGATACATTTGTCTGTCCTTGGAGGTTTATGATATAAATGTCAAGTCATCCAATTCCTTTACCCCATAAATAATATCTTATTTGTGCATATATTTATGTTTCATATATTTCTTATACATATATATTAATATTTATTATTCATAAATGTATAACATTATCTATTTCTTCACTGTACAATCCAATGAAAAGAGTAACAGGTAACAATATATCATTTAAATAATGTGTGGTAGACTTTAAGATTGTTTATCACAATTATTAGTTGACAAATAATGATAGACAGGAATGAATGGTATATCATATTTGGTAATATCTCGATTTTATTTCTATTTTTATTTCTCCAACTTCTGAAAATCATTGCTTAAAGCACTAAGTATCCCTAAACTTATTTTTGGAAATAAACAATCATAGGTTACTGCTCAAAATTTCATGTTTTCACAATTCAAGTTTAGCTTAAGCATCTTAGATCTGAAGTGCTCTTTTTGATATGGTCACCAGACAACTGGTGTAGGACTTGATTTATAATATTTGCATTCCCAGTTAAAGACTGTATTTTCCAGGATTTGTACCCCCTCCCCCCCAATCTAGAACAGATTGCAGAAGCAGAAAAAGAAAATAGGGAAATTATATTTTTTAAAAGAGACATAGTAGACAACCCAGTATCTGACTTTATCATCCAGTTTGGTCTTTTTGTGTTGGCAAAGTCAATTATTATTCAATGTTGAAATGCCATTTCTTTCCACCCAAGTTTTTTTTTTTTTTTTAACATGGAAAAATACATTAACATGGGCCCATCCATGAGAAAATCTTTTTCTCCAGATCTTTCTTATGATGATGCTAGGGGAAAAAAAATTTATATAAAAATGTTTAAACTGAAATGTTATGTATTTAAATTTAATCTGGAAGATTTATTTATTCTATTGAATTCCTTCCAGAATCTCACCCATACCTATAATATATAGTATTAAAAAGTATGTGTTAGCCAGCCACAAACTATGTTAGACTAAACACATAATTTCCCTTATATGTTTTCCTCTTCCTAGACAAATTTGCTTCTCTTCAATAAACTTTGAATATACCCTATCTTCCTCCAAATTATAAACAACTCTTTGGAAAATATCTAATCAAGTTATTCAGCTTGGGAAATCACAGAGGAAAAAACAAAAATCTGTCTTTGGACTATGTGATGGACAATGTTAACAGGTAGGAAGGCCAGAGGTCTCCACGCAGCAAAAGGAAATAAATTGCAAGTGGCAGACATTTTTTCCCCCCTTCTCTGTTGATGAAACATGTTCTGCCTAAGACTAACCATTTCTTTCTTTTCGCAAACCCTGGGCTGATAATGGCTCAACAGACCAGTATTCATGTCAGTTGTTTTTTGGCTGGGGGATGACATACCCCATGCCATCCTATATCAAATATTCATACTGTGGGCGAGGGGTCTGGTGAAACTCTCTCAGCCTTGAGGTGTCTCTCTTATCTGAGGAATAGTTTTCTAACAGACATAAAACTAGCAAGGGGGCACTCTTTCTGTCCCCTTCTGATGTCTGTCAGGAGCTGCATTAGGCATTATTGACAAAATGGAGGCACGGCCCCAACTCCCTTTCTTTGTCTTGCAGGCAAGGACTCGGGATGAAGGAGTTAGGCCTTGTGATTCTGCTTGTTTTTTTCTCTCCTCAGCTGAGTTGACTGAAAAGAATATTAAGGTGTTTGTTGTTCTTGAGAGAAGCATAAGAAAGCACAGAGCCTTTTGCAGTTTTGTCCAGAAAATAATCTATAAAGTAACCATTGACATTTGTTTAAGGATCTTTACAAAGAATGTTATGGGATGAGCACATAGGCCACAGCTTGAAGCCATGAGAAAGATTGTTATCTGAAACCTATTTGTGAGAGAAATGTTTATGGCAAACTCCTTTGCTATAAACATAAACTCCTAAAGCTGAATTTAGGGCTTAGAAATAATTAGAAATAGAAGTTAAAGATTTAAAGAATGTTATAATGTTAGCATATTTTAATATAGCTTATAGAAATTAGGAACTTTAGAGATATTAATAGAAGCCTTTTTAAGAGAAAGTGAGCTCAGGATACTAGGGACAAACAAGATTTAGAAAGATAAGAAATAAACTGAGGAATGTAGTATGTAGCCCAGACATTAGTCTGAGTTACAATGTATTCACAAGGACACATGAGAAGAAGTAGATAAGAGAATCGCTGAGGCAGGAACTCCTTTTGAGGGGCAACAGTGATTTATGGAGACAACAAATCTGGGTCGGGGGAACTGAAAATGTCAAACCTCTGACCTAATGCTTTTGTAAAAGTATAAAAGAGAATCTTAAGCTTGAAATAAATATGCAGTCCAAGAAAACTGAAAGACTTCATTTCTCGCTGACACCACCCATCCCTTCAGGCTGATTTCCTAGCTGCTGGAGCTAAACTCCGGCAAGTGGTGCCCGAACACTGAAGGGTAAGTAATTTGTGATTGTAACCCAGGGCGGTTAGGATTGTACCTGTGGGTGGCCCGCACCCCTCTGCAGTTTAGGCAGGGTGAGGAGGGTACAGAAGAAATAAGTATACTCTCTAGGATAATGGGTCTCTCTGCATCTAAGAATAGACAAATATTTATTGAAATATTACTTCACATGTTAGCCCATAGAGGCATTAAAGTAAACACAGGAAGACTGTCTAAATTTCTACGTTTGTTTTATACTTTTCATGGGCCAGAAAAGGTTCCTGTAGATGCTTTTGCTCTGTGGAATATGATTAGAAATGTCCTGGACCCCTGTCATGAGGGTATTAGAGAGCCTATGGGGTAAGCTATAGCGGTGGATGGTGGATCTCCACCTTCTACGCAGATCATGTTTTCTGCCATTGACGAAGAAAAGAAGGGAGACTGTGCTCTACCTCCCAAGGAAGGAGAAGACTTGCAGGACGCTGCAGCTGGGTGCCCTAGCGAGCCTCCTCCCCCTCTACGCAAACCTTTAAAAATTTATCCACCACTTTCTGATTTAAGGCCATCCCTGCCTCCTCAGTTTGTGCCTCCCAGGGCCCAGGAGTTCCCCACTTTGCCCCCAAAGCCTCCCAAAACATTGCCTGAGGCTGAGAAAGATAGAGTTTTCTAAAACAAAAGAGCTTTTGAAGCAGACACATACACAATATACAGCCTCCCAGAACATTGCCTGAGGCTGAGAAAGATAAAGAGTTTTCTGAAACAAAGGAGCTTTTAAAACACAATAATAATTAATGCACAATATACAGAGTGTGGTCCTTGGAGAAAACCCCCTCAGGGGGGCCTCACCCAGGCTGGGAGAAAGGCAGAACAACAGGGGAACTTGACAACAATATTAACCCCTGATGTACCAGTTACTCCGATTCCAACGGGAGTGGCTGGCCCCCTACTTGAAGGCATTTTAGGACTTGTGCTGGGACGTAGCTTGCTTTCTCTTCAAGGAATTTCAGTGGTGCCTGGTGTAGTAGATTCTGATTATACTGGGAAAATTAAAGTTTTGATCTTGCCACCTACCAAAACTGTGCAAATTAATAAAGGTCAAAGAATAACACAGCTTTTGCTTTTACTTATTATCAGACAGACCTTGACTTCTCAAGCTAGGGGCCCCAGAAGATTTGGATCTAGTGATCTAGCCTTTTGGGTACAGAAAATTACAGCTTCAAGGCCTTTAAAAGATCTTTTTTAATTCAAGGAACTAAAATGTCATGGCTGTTAGATACTGGAGCAGACGTCTCTTGCATTGCTGAAAAGAATTGGCCCTCGTCCTGGCCAACACACTTGACCAATGCCAGCTGGTAGGAATAAGGTCAGTGCCCTCAGTTGCTAAGAGCTCACAAATTTTGACATGGTCAGATGAGAAGGGGGCACAAGGCAACTTTTGTCCATATGTGGTTCCTTCACTACCTTTTACTTTATGGGGAGAGATATATTATAAAAAGGTTACTAATCAAATGCTACACATGAGGTATAATACTGATAAGGGGCTTGGTGAAGGTCAACAAAAAATTGTTTCTCCGTTAGAGGTGGTTCCTAACAAAAATACAAAAGGTCTAGGATATTCAAATTTATCCTAGAGGCTGTTGCTCTTGCTGCCAACCCTATTACCTGAAAATCTGACGATCTGGTATGGGTGGAAAAATGGCCCTTAACAGCTAAAAAGCTACAGGCAGCTGAGGATTTAGTTATGGAACAACTGGAAGCCGGCCATATAGAGACTTCTAATAGCCCCTGGAATACTCCTATTTTTGTTATTAAGAAGAAATTTAAAAAATAGAGATTGTTACAAGATTTAAGAGCTATAAGCACAACTATGGAAGACATGGGGGCCCTCCAGCAGGGCCTCCCTTCCCCAGTGGCTGTGCCTTTTCAGTATAGTGTGATAGTTATAGATCTACAAGATTGTTTCTTTACCATCCCCCTGGCTGATCAAGATTGTAAACGGTTTGCTTTCAGTCTCCCTTCAGCTAATATTAAACAGCGCCTTTGACTGTGTGGATCACAATAAACAGTGGAAAAATTATGAAAGAGATCAGAATACCAGACCACCTGACCTGCCTTTTGAGAAATCTGTATGCAGGTCAGGAAGCAACAGTTAGAACTGGACACGGAAAAACAGACTGGTTTCATCATGATGAAACAGGTGTACATCCTGATGAACAGGAGTACATCAAGGCTGTATATTGTCACCCTGCTTATTTAACTTCTATGCAGAGTACATCATGAGAAACGCTGGGCTGGAGGAAGCACAAGTTGGATTCAAGATTGCTGGGAGAAATATCAATAACCTCACATATGCAGATGACACCACCTTCATGGCAAAAAGTGCAGAGCCTCTTGATGAAAGTGAAAGAGGAGAGTGAAAAAGTTGGCTTAAAGATCAACATTCAGAAAACGAAGATCATGGCATCTGGTCCCATCACTTCATGGGAAATAGACGGGCAAACAGTGGAAACAGTGTCAGACTTTATTTTTTTGGGCTCCAAAATCACTGCAGATGGTGACTGCATCCATGAAATTAGAAGACGCTTACTCCTTGGAAGGAAAGTTATGACCAACCTAGATAGCATATTCAAAACCAGAGACATTACTTTGCCAACAAAGGTTCGTCTAGTCAAGGCTATGGTTTTTCCTGTAGTCATGTATGGATGTGAGAGTTGGACTGTGAAGAAGGCTAAGTGCCGAAGAATTGATGCTTTTGAAGTGTGGTGTTGGAAAAGACTCTTGAGAGTCCCTTGGACTGCAAGGAGATCCAACCAGTCCATTCTGAAGGAGATCAGCCCTGGGATTTCCTTGGAAGGAATGATGCTAAAGCTGAAACTCCAGTACTTTGGCCACCTCATGTGAAGGGTTGACTCACTGGAAAAGACTCTGATGCTGGGAGGGATTGGGGGCAGGAGGAGAAGGGGACGACAGAAGATGAGATGGCTGGGTGGCATCACTGACTCGATGGACGTGAGTCTGAGTGAACTCCGGGAGTTGGTGATGGCCAGGGAGGCCTGGTGTGCTGCGATTCATGGGGTCGCAAAGAGTCGGACATGACTGAGCAACTGAACTGAACTGATAGAAGGTATCAATGGAAGATTTTGCCTCAGGGAATAAAAAATAGCCCCACCTTGTCAGAAATTTGTAGACCAAGCTGTGCAAAATGTTAGAGGAAAGTATAAGGATCTATATTTGATGCATTATATGGATGATATTTTGACTGCTCATAAAGACAGAGCCTCATTGCAACAAATCATATCTAAATTGATTGAGGCCTTAGAAAACTGGGGTTTGAAGATAGCTCCAGATAAGATACAAGTAAATCCTCCTTTATTTTTATTTAGGGAGGGTATTAAATACCCATACTGTGATTCATGCCCCTTTGCAGCTGTGGAGAAATCATTTAATAACTTTAAATTATTTCCAAAAATTATTAAGAGATATTGATTGGATACCACATTCAAGACTGAAAACTGCAGATTTAAAGCTTTTGTTTAATTGCTTAAGGGGCAGTCCTAATCCCAGTTCTAAGGGAAAATTGACTAGTGAGACAGAGTCTACTCTTGTTAAAGTGGAAGAGGCTTTAAATGATCAGTTAATTAAGATTAATATTACCAGAGGGTGGAATTTAATTATTCTTGCCACAGAACATACACCTACAGGATGCTTGTGACAAGAAGGCCCATTAAAATGGCTCCATCTACCAGCGTCCCCAAGAAAAACAGTTTTATCTTATCCCAGCTTGGTGACACAATTAATTATAAAAGGTAAAAAAAAAGAAGTGTGAAAAAAATTTTTTAAAGTAACAAATATAGTGATTCCATTCAATAAGGATCAACTACAATTTCTTTTACAAAATAGTGATGATTGACAAGTTGCCCTGATAGATTTCAGGAGTCAAATTTTGTTTCATTTTCCCTCAAGCCCCCTTTTTACATTTTTTGAAAACACATCCAGTGATTTTTCCCCAAAAAATTTCTATTCAACCTTTGAAAGGGACAATTTTAGTTTTCACAGATGGTTCCTCTAATGGTAAAGCAGTCATTAATTATTAATTATAATTAATAATTATAATATTTTAATTATTAATAAAATTAATTTAAAAATCCCATGTTCAGGTAACTGAAGAGACATCTGCCCAGAGGGCTGAGTTACAAACAGTTATTTGGGCTTTTCAACATTTAAGAGACCATGCCTTCAATCTTTTGACTGACTCCTGATATATTGTAGGGTTGTTTCCTCATATTGAGACTGCAAATATTCCGGAAAATGAAACTACCATCTTCTCCTTGTTATCTGATTTACAAAAACGGATTAAATATAGAGATAAAAATATTTTTTGAGACATATTAGAGCCCATTCCAGCTTGTCCAGCCCTTTGCATGAAAAAAAAAAAAAATGCTTTAACTAAAGTAATTTCTTTAAAGTTACATAAAAAGATAGACAAGGCCAAAGATTCTCACAAAATACACCATCAAAATGCAATAGGGTTAAGGTATAAATTTCATATCCCGAGGGAAACAGCTAGACAAATAGTTAAGTTATGTCCAAATGGCCCAACATTTATTCCATCTCTACCATTGGGGATAAATCCCCAAGGCCTTAGGCCTAATGCTCTCTGGCAAATGGATGTAATCATACCCCGGCCTTAAAAAAAACTGTCCTTTGTACATGTTACCATGGATACCTTTTCTTATGTTATTATAGCCTTTCTTAGATCAGGTGAAACAACAAGAGATGTAATTCAGCACTTGTTTCAATGTTTTTCCCAAATAAGACTCCCTGAACAGATAAAAACAGATAATGCCCCAGATTATACTTCTGCTGCTTTTAAGATATTTTATCAACAATTTTCTATAGTACATTCAACAGAAATACCTTATAATCCCCAAGGCCAAGCCATAATAAAAAGGGGGCACCAGAATTTAAAAAATCAAATAGCTAAATTAAGACAGAAAAGATTTAAGTATTCCTCTCCACATCATATTCTACACCATGCTTTATTTATAATTAATCATTTAAACATAGACACACAGAGACAGACTACATTGATGAGACACTGGATTCCTAAAGGGGCTATGACTTGGCCCTTGGTCGAGTGAAAAGACCTCCTTACTGGAGAGTGAAAAGGGCCAGATGTGCTGTTAACTTGCAGAGGAGGTTATGCTTGTGTGTTTCCACAGGATTCCACTTCTCTTGTCCAGATTCCTGACAGACTGATTCAACATGTCCAGTCCCATAAGATCTCCAAGATCACAAAGACCCCTGAGGTCACCAAGATCCTTGGAGTCTGAGACCAAAAAAAGATGGGGAGATCAAAAGCTTGTCGAGTCCAGACCTGAGAAAGCCAAAAAAAAAAAAAAAAGCCAAAGGACAAGTGACCCTTCACCTGAGGCTTCACTGCTAGTACATCGCTTCAGACACCTGGCACTTCAAGAGAGACATGCTGATCAAGTCCAACCATATTCTGCTCCATCTCATCGCCGTCACCATACTCAAACAACTACTTCCAACACGGTGCCAATTTGGGGCCAGCTAAAACGTCTTGCTCAACAGGCTAAAAAATTAATAGAGAAGGAGAGACATGAGGCCACTTCTATGATAATGTTTGTGGCTATGCTTGCTGTGTTGGCTTGTCACCCAAGGTCCTCCAACCCAAAAAGTTCATTGGGCATATTTACCTAATCCACCTTCTTTTCAGCCTGTTGATTAGATAAATGAGCCAATTTGTGTTTTTGTTAATGATGTTCATCTTTTGGGCGGGGCTTCCATCTATCCTAATAATGTTAAAGCAGTGGTCAGCACGCCCTTCAATTTTTCAGGCGTGTCCATTTATCCACCTATTTGCTTTGCCATGCCTTCCTCTTTGCAAGGATCAGCTTTAAATGGATGTGTTAACACGTCCTTGAAAGGCATGCTTACTGATTCTCTGAAAAACAATGACAAGAAAGATTTTTGGTCCTTACAGCTGTTGATGCTGGGGGCACAAGAAAGACTATATGATGCCATAAAACAGACAGCCCTTCATTTAAAAGACTTTCCGAGCTGTACACTCCCCCCTCTGGATTCTGATGAACAAAGACTACAGGCCTAAAAAAACAAACAAAATTTCTGGCTTTCCTCGTTAAAAAAAATATACATGTATACCCTAAAGTTATTTATTCCCATTGTTGCCACCAGACATTTTCTGATTAAATGGGGGTGCCCCTAACTTTAAGATCAATGATTAAATTTAATTTTTAAAAAACCTTATAGATCCATATGAAATGATTCATTCATCTCTTATCCTTTAACAATTACTAGGTGACATGTTAATAGATGGGTTCCTCCTTTAGTGAGTGTCGATAAAACAAGTCCCATACAACCTGAATTATGGAGAACATTGGCTGCTATGACACCTGTGATCTTATATAGACCTTTAAATAAACAAAGATATATTGTACGGGCCTGCATACATTCTCCCTATGCCTTTTTGTTGGCCAAAAATTGAAATGAGTTGGGAGTTTTTAAAAGAAAAACTGTTTATAATGTCAAATGTGTAAATTATTTTATATCAAATTGTGTTGATAAAAATGACTAAAGTAATTATAAGGCTGTAATGATTGTAAAACAACCACCATATTTGATGGTTCCTGTAAAATTAGAGAGACAATGGTTTGATGATTATATATTAAAAGTTTTATATGAATTTAATGGCTTAATTTCTCAACCTAAGAGATTCATTGCCGCTCTGGTTGTGGGAATAATTGCCTTGATTGCCATAACTGCTTCAGTTACGGTTTCTACTGTTGCCCTGTCAAAAAAAGTGCATACTGCCTCATTTGTCAATCAGCTGTCCAAAAATGTCTCCGTAGCCCTTACTACACAAAAAATTATAGATGAAAAAACAAAAAATAAGTTCAATGCTTTAGAAAAAACAGTTCTACTTATGGAACAAAAATTTAAAAATTAGGTTGTCTTTAAGGTGTCATGCTAAATTTAAATAGATGTGTGTTACCCCTCTACAAGTAAATGATTCCATACATTCTTGAAAACACATTAAAAATCATATTTTAGGTGTCTAAAATCATTCAGATTTTAGTATTGATATTTCTAAGTTACATCGAGATATTCAAAATTTAAAGCAGGCCAAGTCTGACTTTTCCTCTCAGTGGCTTTCTAATTCCCATTTAAAAAATCTAGAGGGGTATCTTTCCCATAGATCCTTTTTTACAATAATGATTAATGTGGCCATGTGCTTATGCCTATTCATTCAGATTTGTGTAATAATCCTGAGCCTTTTCAAAATACTCAACCAGAATGTTTCTGCTTTACAGAGTTTCATATCTATGCTGTAAAAAAAAAAAAAAAAAAAGAGGGGGGAGATGTCAGGAGCCGAGTTAGGCGTTACTGACAAAATGGAGGCACAACTCCAACACCCTCTCTTTGTCCCTCAGGCACAGACCCAGGATGAAGGAGTTAGGCCTTTTGATTCTGACTTCTTTTTTTACTCTCCTTGGCTGAGTTGACTGAAAAGAATATTAAGTTCAGTTCAGTTCAGTCGTTCAGTCGCTCAGTCGTGTCCGACTCTTTGTGACTCAATGAATTGCAGCATGCCAGGCCTCCCTGTCCATCATCAAATCCCAGAATTCACTCAGATTCACATCCTTCGAGTCAGTGATGCCATCCAGCCATCTCATCCTCTGCCGTCCCCTTCTCCTCCTGCCCCCAATCCCTCCCAGCATCAGAGTCTTTTCCAATGAGTCAACTCTTCCCATGAGGTGGCCAAAGTACTGGAGTTTCAGCTTTAGCATCATTCCTTCCAAAGAAATCCCAGGGCTGATCTCCTTCAGAATGGACTGGTTGGATCTCCTTGCAGTCCAAGGGACTCTCAAGAGTCTTCTCCAACACCACAGTTCAAAAGCATCAATTCTTCGGTGCTCAGTCTTCTTCACAGTCCAACTCTCACATTCATACATGACCACAGGAAAAACCATAGCCTTGACTAGACAGATCTTGGTTGGCAAAGTAATGTCTCTGCTTTTGAATATGCTATCTAGGTTGGTCATAACATTCCTTCCAAGGAGTAAGCGTCTTTTAATTTCATGGCTGCAGTCACCATCTTCAGTGATTTTGGAGCCCAAAAAGATAAAGTCTGACACTGTTTCCACTCTTTCCCCATCTACTTCCCATGAAGTGATGGGATTGGATGCCATGATCTTCGTTTTCTAAATGCTGAGCTTTAAGCCAACTTTTTCACTCTTCCCTTTCACTTTCATGAAGAGGCTTTTTAGCTCCTCTCCACTTTCTGCCATAAGTGTGGTGTCATCTGCATATCTGAGGTTATTGATATTTCTCCCAGTAATCTTGATTCCAGCTTGTGCTTCCTCCAGCCCAGCGTTTCTCATGATGTACTCTGCACAGAAGTTAAATAAGCAGGGTGACAACAGACAGCCTTGACGTACTCCTTTTCCTATTTGGAACCAGTCTGTTGTTCCATGTCCAGTTCTAACTGTTGCTTTCTGACCTGCATACAGATTTCTCAAGAGGCAGATCAGGTGGTCTGGTATTCCCATGTCTTTCAGAATTTTCCACAGTTTATTGTGATCCACACAGTCAAAGGCTTTGACATAGTCAATAAAGCAGAAATAGATGTTTTTCTGGAACTCTCTTGCTTTTTCCATGATCCAGCAGAAGTTGGCAATTTGATCTCTGGTTCCTCTGCCTTTTGTAAAACCAGCTTGAACATCAGGAAGTTCACGGTTCACATATTGCTGAAGCCTGGCTTGGAGAATTTTGAGCATTACTTTACTAGCATGTGAGATGAGTGCAATTGTGCAGTACTTTGAGCATTCTTTGGCATTGCCTTTTTTGGGATTGGAATGAAAACTGACCTTTTCCAGTCCTGTGGCCACTGCTGAGTTTTCCAAATTTGCTGGCATATTGAGTGCAGCACTTTCACAGCATCATCTTTCAGGATTTGAAATAGCTCAAATCACCTCCACTTGCTTTGTTTGTAGTGATCTTTCTAAGGCCCACTTGACTTCACATTACAGGATATCTGGCTCTAGGTCAGAGATCACACCATCGTGATTATCTGGATCGTGAAGGTCTTTTTTGTACAGTTCTTCTGTGTATTCTTGCCACCTTTTCTTAATATCTTCTGCTTCTGTTATGTCCATACCATTTCTGTCCTTTACTGAGCCCATCTTTGTGTGAAATATTCCCTTGGTATCTCTAATTTTCTTGAAGAGATCTCTAGTCTTTCCCATTCTGTTGTTTTCCTCTATTTCTTTGCATTGATTGCTGAGGAAGGCTTTCTTATCTCTCCTTGCTATTCTTTGGAACTCTGCATTCAGATGCTTATATCTTTCCTTTTCTCCTTTGCTTTTCGCTTCTCTTCTTTACACAGCTATATGTAAGGCCTCCCCAGAAAGCTATTTTGCTTTTTTGCATTTCTTTTCCATGGGGATGGTCTTGATCCCTGCCTCCTGTACAATGTCACGAGCCTCATTCCATAGTTCATCATACACTCTATGTATCAGATCTAGGCCCTTAAATCTATTTCTCATTTCCACTGTATAATCATAAGGGATTTGATTTAGGTCATACCTGAATGGTCTAGTGGTTTTCCCTACTTTCTTCAATTTAAGTCTGAATTTGGCAATAAGGAGTTCATGATCTGAGCCACAGTCAGCTCCTGGTCTTGTTTTTGTTGACTGTATAGAGCTTCTCCAGTTTTGACTGCAAAGAATATAATAAATCTGATTTTGGTGTTGACCATCTGATGATGTCCATGTGTAGAGTCTTCTCTTGTGTTGTTGGAAGAGGGTTTGTTATGACCAGTGCATTTTCTTGGCAAAACTCTATTAGTCTTTGCCCTGCTTCATTGAGTATTCCAAGGCCAAATTTGGCTGTTAATTCAGGTGTTTCTTGACTTCCTACTTTTGCATTCCAGTCCCCTATAATGAAAAGGACATCTTTTTGGGGGTTAGTTCTTACAGGTCTTTAGGTCTTCACAGAACCATTCAACTTCAGCTTCTTCAGCATTGCTGCTTGGGTCATAGACTTGAATTACTGTGATATTGAATGGTTTGCCTTGAAAAAGAACAGAGATCATTCTGTCGTTTTTGATATAGCATCCAAGTACTGCATTTTGGACTCTTTTGTTGACCATGATGGCTACTCCATTTCTTCTAAGGGGTTCCTGCCAATTGTAGTAGATATAATGGTCATCTGAGTTAAATTCACCCTTTCCAGTCCATTTTATTTCGCTGATTCCTAGACTGTCGAAATTCACTCTTGCCGTCTCCTGTTTGACCACTTCCAATTTGCCTTGATTCATGGACCTGACATTCCAGATTCCTATGCAATATTGCTCTTTACAGCATCAGACCTTGCTTCTATCACCAGTCACACCCACAACTGGGTATTGTTTTTGCTTTCACTGCATCCTTTCATTCTTTCTGGAGTTATTTCTCCACTGATCTCCAGTAGCATACTGGGCACCTACTGACCTGGGGAGTTCCTCTTTCAGTATCCTATCATTTTGCCTTTTCATACTGTTCATGGGGTTCTCAAGGCAAGAATACTGAAGTGGTTTGCCATTCCCTTCTCCAGTGGACCACATTCTGTCAGACCTCTCCACCATGACCCGCCCATATTGTGTTGCCCCACGGACATGGCTTAATTTCACAGAGTTAGACAAGGCTGTGGTCCTAGTGTGATTAGATTGACTAGTTTTCTGTGAGTATGGTTTCAGTGTGTCTGCCCTTTGATGCCCTTTGCAACACCTGCTGTCTTACTTGGGTTTCTCTTACCTTGGGTGTGGGGTATCTCTTCACGGCTGCTCCAGCAAAGTGCAGCCACTGGTCCTTACCTTTGACGAGGGATATCTCCTCACCATCACCCTTCCTGACCTTCAACATCGGATAGCTCCTCTAGGCCCTCCAGCGCCCGCGCAGCCACGGCTCCTTGGGCGTGGGTTTGGTCCTCCCGGCTGCCACCCCTGGCCTCGGAAGCGGGGTAAGTCCTCTCATCACTGCCCCTGACCTCAGATGCGGGGTAGCTCCTAAGGTGCTTATTGTTCTTTAGAGAAGCATGACAAAGCACAGAGCCTTCTGCAGTTGTGCCCAGAAAAAAATCTATAAAGTAACCATTGACATCTGTTTAAGAATCATTACAAAGAACGTTATGGGATGAGCACATAGGCCACAGCTTGAGGCCATGGGAAAGATGCCCAATATGCTACTGAAGAGTGGAGAAATAACTTCAGAATCAATGAAGTGACGGAAGCAAAGCAAAAAAAGTGCCATGTGGATGTGACTGGTGATGGAAGTAAAGTCCGATGCTGTAAAGAACAATACTGCCTAAGAACCTGGAATGATAGGTCAATGAATCCAGGTAAATTATAAGCAGTCAAACCGGAGATGTTGAGTGAACATCAATATTTTAAGAATCAGTGAAATAAAATGGACTGGAATAGGTGAATTTAATTCAGATGCTCATGATATAAACTACTGTGGGCAAGAATCCCTTAAAAGAAGTGGTGTATCCCTGATAGTCAACAAGAGTCCAAAAGGCAGTAATTGGGTGCAGTCTCAAAAGTGTCAGCATGATCTCTGTTTATTTCCAAGGCAAACCATTCAATATCACAGTAATCCAAGTCTATGCTGAAGAAACTGAAGTTGAACATTTCTATGAAGACCTACAAGCCCTTCTAGAACTAACATTCCTAAAAAGATGTCCTTTTCATCATAGGGGACTGGAATGTGAAAGCAGGAAGTCAAGAGATACCTGGAGTAACAGGCAAATTTGGCCTTGGAGTACAGAATGAAGGAGAGCAAAGGCTAATAAAGTTTTGCAAAAAAAATAAATAAATAAATAAATAAAGTTTTGCCAAAAGAGCACAGTGGTCATAGCAAGCACCTTCTTCCAACAACAGAACAGAAGACTCTACACATGTCCATCACCAGATGGTCAATAGTAAAATCAGATTGATTATATTCTTTGCAGCCAAAGATGGAGAAGCTCTATACAGTCAGTAAAACAGGACCGGGAGCTGACTGTGGCCCAGATCATGAACTCCTCATTGCCAAATTCAGACTTAAATTGAAAAAAAATAGGGAAAACCACGAGACCATTCAGGTATTAACTAAATCAAACCCCTTACTATGTATGGTAGATATAATGGTCATTTGATTTAAATTCGCCTGTTCCAGTCCATTTTAGTTCACTGATTCCTAAAATGTTGATGCTCACTCTTGCCATCTCCTGTTTGACCACTTCTAATTTACCTTGATTCATCGACCTATTCCAGGTCCCTATGCAATATTGTCCTTTACAGCATGGACTTTACTTCCATCACCAGTAACACCCACAACTGGGCAGTGTTTTTGCTTTGGTTCTGTCTCTTCATTCTTTCTGAAGTTATTTCTCCACTCTTCAGTAGCATATTGGACATCTACCAATCTGGGGAGTTCATTTTTCAGTGTTCTATATTTTTGCCTTCTTATACTGTTCATGGGGTTCTCAAGGCAAGGATTCTGAAGTGGTTTGCCATTCCCTTCCCCAGTGGACCACGTTTTGTCAGAACTCTCCACCATGACCTGTCCATCTTGGTTGGCCCTACACGGCATGATTCATAGTTTCATGAGTTAGACAAGGCTGTGGCCCATGTGTCCAGTTTGATTAGTTTTCTGTGACTGTGGTTTTCATTCTGTCTGCCCTCTGATGGATAAGGATAAGAGGTTTATAAAAGCTTCTTGGTGGGAGAGACTGTGGGGGATACCGGGTATTGCTCTGATGGGTGGGGCCATGCTCATTAAATCTTCAATCCAATTTTCTTCTGATTGGCAGGACTGTGTTTCCTCCCTGTTGTTTCATCTGAGACATACTATGATGGAGGTAATGAAGATAATTGCTTTTTTGAAGAAAAGCTATGACCAACCTACAGAGCATATTAAAAAGCAGAGATGGTACTTTTCCAAAAAAACGTCCATCTAATCAAAGCTATGGTTTTTCCAATAGTCATGTATGGATATGAGAGTTGGACTATAAAGAAAGCTGAGCACTGAAGAATGATGCTTTTGAAATATGGTGTTGGAGAAGACTCTTGAGAGTCCCTTGGACTGCAAGGAGGTCAAACCAGTCAATCATCAAGGAAATCAATCCTGAATATTCACTGGAAGGACTGATGCTGAAGATGAAACTCCAATACTTTGGCCACTGGATGCAAAGAACTGACTCATTTGAAAAGATCCTGATGCTGGGAAAGATTGAAGACAGGAGGAGAAGGGGATGACCATGGATGAGATGGTTGGATGTCATCATAGACTTGACGGACATGTTTTTGAGCAACTCCAGAAGTTGGTGATGGACAGGGAAGCCTGGCATGCTACATTCCATGGAGTCACAAAGAGTCAGATACGACTGAGCAACTGAACTGACTGACCCCATAGAGGTTAAATGGCCCTTTGCTTTTATATTGTTAAAGTAATTTCAAATCTCATGTTACAGTCAAGATAATATCATCAACTGTGATATATAAAAGTGAGTAAGAAAAGTAATGTAACTTATTCATATATAATGAGCTAATATATAATTGTTCATGTATGGTATATGTAATAATATATAGCTAATATATAATATAACATACAGGGCTTCCCTGGTGGCTCAGATGGTAAAGAATCTGTGTGCAATGTAGAAGACCCTGGCCAATCCCCTGGAGGTGGAAATAACTACCCACTTCAATATTCTTGTCTGGAGAACACCATGGACAGGGAATCCTGGCAGTCTACAATCCATGGGGTCAGAAAGAGTGGGACACAACTGACTAACACACGCATGTATATATATAAGTGTGTGTATATATAGCATATATACTATATTATACTTTATTTATTAATGTCTTTGTGATTCCATGGGCTATACAGTCCAAGGAATTCTCCAGGCCAGAATACTGTAGTGGTTAGCCTATTCCTTTCTCCAGGTTATCTTTCCAACTCAGGATTCAAACTTAGGTCTTCAGCATTGTGGGCAGATTCTTTACCCCTGAGCTACCAGGGAAGCCCATATATACATATATGGGTGTATATATACACTTAAGTATTTCTGGTTTGGAACTTTGTTGTTTTTTTGTTTTTTTTTTTTGTTTTTAATTTGCTTCCTTACTTATAAAACGGAGATAATAGTAGTTTCTACCTCTTTGGATTGTTATGGAAATTACTCTCAATACCAATACGTTTTGTATTTCTTTAATTTTTTATTAGAAAGAATGCTTGTGAATCTATATACATTGTTGAATTAGTTGGAAAAGACTGTGATGCTGGGAGGGATTGGGGGCAGGAGGAGAAGGGGATGACAGAGGATGAGATGGCTGGATAGCATCACTGACTCGATGGACATGAGTCTGAGTGAACTCCGGGAGTTGGTGATGGACAGGGAGGCCTGGCGTGCTGCGATTCATGGGGTCGCAAAGAGTCGGACACGACTGAGTGACTGAACTGAACTGACTGAAGCCCCAATATGGAAGAATATTTCAAATGTTTACCCTTGCCTAAATACTTCTTATTTCTTACCATCATTTCTTCTATCACTGCAGAATTTATGATTATAATGCTTAGCTGTTTTCTTTATATCATAAGTATTCATTGCTAAGATTATTGACAATGCATTTTTGACCCTTGCTGCCACTGAATACTGCCAGGGTCCTGCCCCGGTTGGATTCAGGGATTCCCTCAGGATGACGGCGTCGGTGATTAGAATAGCTATAGCTTAATTAAGTATTAATTAGATATAAAGAGTGGTTAAATAGCGATAGCTCAGTGAGAAAATTCAGTGGAGAAAAGAGGCTGAATAACTTGGTTTATGTGGAAAACCAATAAAACTCCAAGACAAGGAATTTGCACCACGTACGTAGGCCACAGGTGTCCTTCTGTTCTCCTGACGGAGAGGAGATGCTAAGGCCTCCCCGGTCAGATCTTAGAAGCCCAGGCAAAATTAATAGGCTTGACGAGCCTCCACGCTCCAGATGGGAATTCAGCCAGAAGGTGAGAGAAAGAACGACATGGGGAGACCAAGCTTCGGTGAGCAAGGCCAATAGCTTTATTTTCAACAGGGGCTTTTACACCCTAAGTTGCACATAGAGGATAATAGGGGGTGTGAAATCATGCAAAGTCAGCAGTCTTTGATCCTTATCAAAACCAGGGTTTCTTTTCTGCAAACTTATCGTATACAAATGGTTTAGGTGATTTACATCATCTTCTGGCCAGAAGGCCTGTTAACATTTTATGACTCTGACAAAGGTTTGTCAACCATAAGACTTATTTTCTCTAAGAGTAATTATTTAAAGTTTGGTGCCACCCTCCAAAGGTGTTAGATAAAGTTGCATTCCTATAGGGCAAAGGTGCAGTGGGTTTACAACAAAGGAAAGAATTTATTACCTTAAAGGTCTAAAGTTGTTAACACCAAGGCCACTACTTATTTTTTCTACATACCAACTATATTAATTAATACACTTCCAAGGATACAATACAAGGGATGTGGAAACTTGGCAGCAAGCATTGGCTCAACAATGAAATCTTCTACTAGTTCTATTCTGACAATTTCTAACTCTCTGAGAGGCTCTATACTATTTGAATATCTTAAGCTTCTTAAGGTTCGGAGACTGTAAACAATCGTATGCGTAGCTGTAGGAATCCGAGTAAACCTGTCAGGCAAGTTAGAGAGCCATCTGAGGGGTTTGTGAACTAAAACACTCTTGTCACGCCCAGGAACTTTATTAACTGGAGCTGTCAGTTAACTCTTTTTCAGAGAGGGAGATGGTGGTGGGGGACAGCCCCCCATAAAGTCAGAGGTGTAGGTGAGAGAACAAAACAGTAAAGTAGGCAGACTCTGGTTTTGGGGGTAGATGCTCGAGAATTTCCAGGGGGACTCCTGAGGCTCGATCCTGCCTTTGTGTATGCCGGCCTCCTTCCTCATGACTTTTGCCACAGGCGGAATTCCTCATGCTGGCTCCTGGCAGAATACATGTTAGGTTCCAATCATATTTTATGATTCATCTGAAATAGCTTTCCTACTATACAGTTTCCTAATAGTATTTTTCATCTGAGTATTTCTCAAAGTATAGATTAAAAGATTTAACATGGGAGTTATCATAGTGTAGAATACAGACACTGCTTTATCAATAGGTAAAGTAGTTGCTGGTCTCAAGTATACAAATATGCAGGGCACAAAAAATAGGACCACAACTGTTGTATGGGAGACACAAATGCAGAGAGCTTTTTGCCTTGCCTCCAAGCTCTGGGACCTTAAGGAGTGCAGAATGACCACATAGGAGCCAATCAAGAGAAGGAAATTTAACAGACAGAGGAAACCACTGTTGACAGCAACAAAGAGCCCTGGAGTATTAATACAGGCAAGATTGAGCAAAGGATTCAAGTCACACATAAGGTGATCTATGATATTAGGGCCACAAAAAGGTAATCTGAGGATGTAGATGATCTGTATGAATACATGAAGAAAGCCTGCTACCCATGACACTCCCGAAAACAGGTGACATACTCGACGAGTCATGATGCTTGTATAGTGCAAGGGCTTGCAGATGGCTATATAGTGGTCATAGGTCATCACAGTAAATAGGATGACTCCAGCATCTCCAAAGAAATGTTCCCCAAAGATTTGGGTCATGCACTCATTAAATAGAATGGTCTTCTTTTCATGGAGTAAATCTACTATCAGTTTAGGGGTATTGACAGAGGAATCATTTCAGCACAGTTCAGTTCAGTCGCTCGGTCATGTCTGACTCTTTGCCACCCCATGAACTGCAGCACGCCAGGCCTCCCTGTCCATCACCAATTCCCAGAGCCTACTCAAACTCATGTCCATCGAGTCGGTGATGCCATCCAGCCATCTCATCCTCTGTCGTCCCCTTCTTATCCTGCGCGCAATCCCTCCCAGCATCAGGGTCTTTTCCAATGAGTCAACTCTTCGCACGAGGTGGCCAAAGTATTGGAGTTTCACCTTTAGCATCAGTTCTTCCAGTGAACACCCAGGACTGATCTCCTTTAGAATGGACTGGTTGGATCTCCTTGCAGTCCAAGGGACTCTCAAGAGTCTTCTCCAACACTACAGTTCAAAAGCATCAATTCTTCAGCGCTGAGCTTTCTTCACAGTCTAGCTCTCACAACCATACATGACCACTGGAAAAACCATAGCCTTGACTAGATGGACCTTTGTTGGCAAAGTAATATCTCTGCTTTTCAATATGCTATCTAGGTTGGTCATAAATTTCCTTCCAAGGAGTAAGCGTCTTCTAATTTCATGGCTGCAGTCACCATCTGCAGTGATTTTGGAGCCCCCAAAAATAAAGTCTGACACTGTTTCTACTGTTTGCCCATCTATTTCCCATGAAGTGATGGGACCAGATGCCATGATCTTCGTTTTCTGAATGTTGAGCTTTAAGCCAAATTTTTCACTCTCCTCTTTCACTTTCATCAAGAAGCTCTTCACTTTCTGCCATAAAGGTGGTGTCATCTGCATATGTGAGGTTATTGATATTTCTCCCAGCAATCTTGAATCCAACTTGTGCTTCCTCCAGCCCAGTGTTTCTCATGATGTACTCTGCATATAAGTTAAATAAGCAGGGTGACAATATACAGCCTTGATGTACTCCTGTTCCTATTTGGAACCAGTCTGTTTTTCCGTGTCCAGTTCTAACTGTTGCCTCCTCACTTGCATGCAGGTTTCTCAAGAGGCAGGTCAGACGGTCTGGTATTCTGATCTCTTTCAGAATTTTCCACAGTTTATTGTGATCCACACAGTCAAAGGCTTTGGCATAGTAAATAAAGCAGAAATAGATGTTTTTCGGGAACTCTCTTCCTTTTGCCATGATCCAGCAGATGTTGGCAATTTGATCTCTGGTTCTCTCAAAGCCGCAGACTGAACCTTTGCAGGATTCCAACCCCAAATTTCCAGCCAGCTAAAAATGAATGGAACAACATATCCCCTATCCAGATTCCGGGCTCTCAAGATCTATAAAAAACATGACTGAGCGACTAAGCACAGCACAGCATAAATATACATATATAATTGAATCAAGTTCAGGGGTGGTGGTGGAGAGGATATATCCCACGTCCAAGGCAAGGAGCAGTGGTTGCGCTTCACTGGAGCAGCTGTGAAGAGATACCCCACGTCCAAGGTAAGAGAAACCCAAGTAAGATGGTAGGCACTGAGAGAGAGCGTCAGAGGGCAGACAGACCGAAAACACAATCACAGACAACTAGCCAATCTGATCACACAGATCACAGCCTTAACTCAATGAAAGTAAGCCATGCCAGGTGGGGCCACCCAAGACGGATGGGTCATGTTGGAGAGGTCTGACAGAATGTGGTCCACTGGAGAAGGGAATGGCAAACCACTTCAGTACTCTTGCCTTGAGAACCCCATGAATAGTATGAAAAGACAGGAGTGGCAAGCATCAATAAAGGAGAGATAGGCCAGGAAATAGTGCATAGGGGACTCCAATAATGGGCTGGCAGTGATGATGACCACAATGAGCACATTTCCTACCACAGACACAATGTAGATGACTAAAAACCCAATAAATATGATTTTCTGGGTTTTTTTTTTCTTTTTTGATTCTCTGTGAGCCCCAGTAGAATAAATTCAATAACATTATTCTTATTCTCCATATATTTCATGGTATGCATAGTTACATTACTTGAAAAAAATCACTTTTTCTTAAATGAACCTTGAAGTTATTAACATAATAAGTTATATGTCTGTAGACACAACTGAGCGACTGAACTGAACTACTGAAATCTGAACACTTATGAGATTTTCTTTTTTTTTTTATTTTTCAGATAGGAAAAAATGTTCTATTTCCTTGAAAATTATTCACATTATCTTCTGGAGCAAGGTGATGTTTATAGATTTGAGGAACTTAGTAAACATGGGCAGGAGATTTTTTTCTGCACCCTTCATCATGTGAGATGCCTCAGAGCCCAACATGAAACAGACGATCTCAGATATAGTGACAGCAAAGTCTGAAAAGAGTAGAAAATAGATGTAAAGGCTATAAATGCAAGCCAAGGATCTTGTTTTCTTTATTCTTGGTTAATGGGAAACCAGGAAAAGTAGTTGAGAATTTGAGTGTGGGATGAAGAAGGATTTGAGAAAGAGGGAATTTTAGATATGTATCTAATAAAGATGTTTGTATCACTTAGGTAAGGTGTACTGAACTTCTGTAAGGTGATAAAAGATAAATAATTTCCAGTGTCAGACTATTTATAGTAATTGAAAGTGTAGCAGGATATTTATGATGGAAAGGAAATAAAGTAATACAGGAGCTACTATAATCAAATGACAAACACTTTGCCTAAATCCAATAACTTTATGATAGGTAATAAATATACTTTTAATGATTGATTGAAATCACCATAGCAAGACAGCAACCTTTGTAGATGCTATTATTTCATCCATTTAGCACATGAGGAACAATCTCAAATAAAAATGTTGGCAGTAATGTTCAGTTCAGTTCAGTTCAGTCACTCAGTCATGTCCGACTCTTTGCGACCCCATGAATTGAAGCATGCCAGGCCTCCCTGTCCATCACCAGCTCCCGAAGTTCACTCAAACTCACGTCCATCGAGTCGGTGATGCCATCCAGACATCTCATCCTCTGTCGTTCCCTTCTCCTCCTGCCCCCAATCCCTCCCAGCATCAGAGTCTTTTCCAATGAGTCAACTCTTCACATGAGGTGGCCAAAATATTGAAGTTTCACCTTTAGCATCAGTTCTTCCAGTGAACACCCAGGACTGATCTCCTTTAGAATGGACATGTTGAATCTCCTTGCAGTCCAAGGGATTCTCAAGAGTCTTCTCCAACACCACAGTTCAAAACCATCAATTCTTCAGTGCCTAGCCTTCTTCACAGTCCAACTCTCACATCCATACATGACCACAGGAAAAACCATAGCCCTGACTAGATGGACCTTTGTTGGCAAAGTAATGTCTCTGCTTTTGAATATGCTATCTAAGTTGGTCATAACTTTCCTTCCAAGCAGTAAGCATCTTCTAATTTCATGGCTGCAGTCACCATCTGCAGTGATTTTGGAGCCCAAAAAAAAATAAAGTCTGACACTGTTTCCACTGTTTGCCCATCTATTTCCCATGAAGTGATGGGACCAGGTGCCATGATCTTCGTTTTCTGAATGTTGAGCTTTAAGCCAACTTTTTCACTCTCTTCTTTCACTTTCATTAAGAGGCTTTTTAGTTCCTCTTCACTTTCTGCCATAAGGGTGGTGTCATCTGCAGATCAGTAATGTTAACTGTCATATCACCAAAAATTTAATCAACCCTTAATTATGCTCCAAGTGATTTTTCGAAGCTGTTTTTTATTCTCATTATAAACCTATGAAATGATTGATATTATAATTTATGCTTATTTTATACATTAGGAAATAGAAACAGAGACGTTAAGGATCTTACTCAAGAACAAGCCAAGATTAGATTAAACACCTTAACTTCTTTTTCTTCCAAATATTTTACACACATGCTATAGTGTGATGTTATAGCAAACAATATTAAACTAATAAACTCCTTTAGATATGACCATAATAATTATAGCTATTTAATATTGCTTCAGAGGCAAGTATATTTGAAACAATTTCATCAACAGACACAACAGACACATCAAACACACATACACACAATATTATAATACTCAAATATTAATAAACAAACTATGATTAATAACTATGCTTCATTGAAAGTTCTTTTTATCTTTGTTCCTCTCTCACCATATTTCTTGTCTCCCCAGTTCCCTTGCAAAGCATGGTCCCACAGACTCCTCTTGAAAAGTTGAAAATAAGAATCCTGCTGGTGAGATATATTGGCTTGAGAATCAGGAAGACCAGATTAGAATTTGACTTTTTCCTACTAGCAACTTCTTGACCTAAGGCACATTTCTTGGCATCTTATATCCTTGTTTCCTCTAACAGGTGAGAAACATAGGGTCCACCTCACAAAGGATAAGAATCCTTTGAGGAAAAAGCTATATGAAATTATCCCTCACACAGCTATGGATGCACAAAGGACCCTCACTTCTTTTCATGACTGTCTACACACCCATGTGATAAGAATTGACATTTCGAGCAATAAGACAGAGAAATATTTAGCCATACAAGAAACCAAGGAAAAATCATTTCCTATTTTACTTTCAAAGAAGCCACAGAGATCTGTATCATTCATAGCAGTTAATTTCAGAGAGAGTTATTTGGGTTCATATTTGGATTAAACAAGTTATAATTAATATGATTTAATACATTTATGCCATTTTGTCTGTGAAGTGTATTTAAATATTGTTTTCATTCTAATAGCTACTCTTGATTATTAAATGAATTGTCTCATAACACACAAAAAAAGCCTATTGTTAGCCTAGGTCTTGCAAATTTCTTAATCTCTATGAGCCTCAAATTTTGCCCAAGTCAAATTAGGTTAATGATATTTACCAGCTATCTTTTGATGAATGGGGTGAGGATGACATGTGCTGATACTCTATATGAAAATTATTGAAACATAATGATAAAAATGTATGAAAAGTAATAGTCTTTTTAATTTTTAAAGTAACAATCTTTAATGAGCATCAGCACTATTTTTTAAGTGTTTTTTTTTTTTTTAACTTACTTTCTGTACTTAGATGATCTTACTGATATTTGGGGCTGTTCAGAACTAATCCCATCTTCAAATTGACATCCTCTTTGAATAAGTAACTCAATATAAAAGATATGACATATTCAGAAAGAGACTGTAGTCAGTTCAGTTCAGTCACTCAGTCGTGTCCGACTCTTTGTGACCCCATGAGCCGCATCATACCAGGCCCCCCAGTCCATCACCAACTTCTGGAGTCCACCCAAACCCATGTCCATTGAGTTGGTGATGCCATCCAACTATCTCATCCTCTGTTGTCCCCTTCTCCTCCTGCCCTCAATCTTTCTGAGCATCAGGGTCTTTTCAAATGAGTCAGTTCTTCGCATCAGATGGTCAAAGTATTGGAGTTTTAGCTTCAACATCAATCCTTCCAATGAACACCCAGGACTGATCTCCTTTAGGATGGATACTGGTTGGATCTCCTTACTGTCCAAGGGACTCTCAAGAGTCTTCTCCAACACCCACAATTCAAAATCATCAATTCTTCTGTGCTCAGCTTTTTTATAGTCCAACACTCACATCCGTACATGACTACTGGAAAAACCACAGCCTTGACTAGATGGACCTTTGTGGATAAAGTAATGTTTCTGCTTTTTAATATGCTGTCTAGGTTGGTCATAACTTTCTTTCCAAGGAGTAAGTGTCTTTTAATTTCATGGCAGCAATCACTATCTGCAGTGATTTTGGAGCCCCCCAAAAATAAAGTCAGCCACTATTTCCACTGTTTTCCTATCTATTTGCCATGAAGTGGTGGAACTGGATGCCATGATCTTAGTTTTCTGAATGTTGAGCTTTAAGCCAAATTTTTCACTCTCCTCTTTCACTTTCATCAAGAAGCTTAGTTCCTCTTCACTTTCTGCCATAAGTGTGGTGTCATCTGTGTATCTGAGGTTATTGATATTTCTCCTGGCAATCTTGAATCCAACTTGTGCTTCCTCCAGCCCAGCATTTCTCATGATGTACTCTGCATATAAGTTAAATAAGCAGGGTGACAATATACGTACTTGACATACTCCTTTTCCTATTTGGAACCAGTCTGTTGGGTAATTCAATATCAAATCAATAGTACAGAATTATTTTATGTCTAAATATTTCTTTCTAGCCTACAGAAAACCCAAGACTTGAATTTAAAATTAGTTTATTTGTAATGCTATGTAGAAATGATCTTCTATACATGGCTATGATCCCATAGGCAGGAGGCAGAATACATAGTGGAAACACATTCAAATGAGTCATTCCATCCTTGATGAAGCTTGTTCTGAAGATGTGAAAAATAACCACACAAAAAGGCTTTTTTTTTTAACCTACAATTCAAGGATATTTAGTCAGGTTGCCATAAAAGATCAAGGACGTTATCTTGTAGCTGCTATTTTCTCTCCCAGAAGTTAATTATTTCCTTTGATGGAAAGACTTTGTCTTAGAAAGAGATACTCTGGAGAGATGTGTTCAAGAAACACTTATTAAGAATAAGTGGGGGAATTTTAGTCTCTGTTATTGTTATTGTTGTTTAGTCACTAAGTAGTGTCTTACTCTTTTGTGACCCCATGGACTGTAGACCTCCATGCTGCTCTATCCATGGGGTTTCCCAGACAAGAAGACTGGAATGGGTTGACATTTTATTCTCCAGGGGATCTTTCCAACCCAGAGATTGAACCCGAATCTCTTGCATTGCAGTGGCTTCTTTATCACTGAGTCACCAAAGAAACCCTTTAGTCCCTGTCCTTGGAACCAAAAACATGAAAGCTTCTTCTATCAAAACTTGGATTTCTTAGAATGGTCAAAGTTATGTGAATATCAATAATAGAATAATTCCAACCTGGGGGCCTCAGATATAGACTCAAATTAGAGAAGGTACTTCTTTCTTACATTAAAATTTTTCTGAGAAACTAAATTTGATTGCTTGAGGACTAGAACAGTGAGGACAAAAAATTAATGCTAGTCATTTTAAAGTGTGTGTGTGAGTGTGTGTGTGTATTTGTGTGTGTTTGCTCATTTGTGTCCGACTCTTTGTGACCCCGTGGACTGTAGCCCACCAGGCTCCTCTGACCATAGAATTTTCCAGGGAAGAATACTGGAGCATGTTGCCATTTCCTACTCCAGGGGATCTTCCTAACCTAGGGATATAACCCCTGTCTCTTGCATCTCCTTCATTGGCAGGTGGATTCTTTACCACTATCCCACCTAGAAAACCCATTTTAAAGTACTTATCCATAAACCTATTACTCACATTCATCAGAGGGCCTATGAAAATAAACAGAAACTCTAAAAGGCTCCCAATAAGTTATTTCTTACAATTATGTGATGGCTGTCATGGAAGTGAAAGTGAAAATCCCTCAGTCATGTCCAACTCTTTGTTGGACTCAGTCCAGAATACTGGAGTGGGTAGCCTTTCCCTTCTCCAGGGAATCTTCCCAACTCAGGGATAAAACCCAAGTCTCCCACATTGCAGGTGGATTCTTTATCAGCTGAGCCACAAGGGAAGCCTGTCATGGAAACCTAGGCAATATTAAAAATGAGGAATGATATTTAAACCACAAAAAGAGAGTTCTAATTTCAAACACATGAATTGTTCCACATTCTTGCCCTTGCTATTTTCCTATTAGTCATTCTAGGAGGTATGCAGAGATAAATTACTGAGGATATAGTTTGTTTTCCTGATTAGTGGAAATTATTGGAAATTAGACTAATTTCCAAATTAGTCAATTTGCTGAACATTTAAAAATACTGTTATTGGCCATTTATGTATCTTCCATTTTAAATTTCATTTCAAGCCCTTTGTAATTTAACTATATGTATGAACATTATATTATATTCAATGATTTACCTATCTCCTTGTGTCAATACCACACATTTTTTTAAATCACTGCTTTATAATGACTTCAATTCAGATAGAAAAAGTTCTCCAACCATGTTTCTTTTTCTTTCTTTCTTTCTTTCTTTCTTTTTTTTTTTTTTTTTTGATGCTGATTTTCTACTACACATTCATTGTTTTAAACTTCTATTGAAATATAGTTGATTTACAATATTGTGTTAAGGGCAAATTAGTTGATACTGTTTTTTAATGGCCTAACACTTAATTTTGTAGATATTCATGTATGCATGCTGAATAATAGGATTCTTTGGTATAGGTACTATTTTATTTATGCATCTATATTCTCATAAATTTTTCTGTTTAGAATTTTTATATACTTTATGATTTATTGCCAACTTTATTTATCAATAATTTAAAAAGTAATATTGAAAATTTCTACAGTGATGGTGGATTTATGTTTTCTTCAGGTGGATGTAATTAACTTTGATTCATGCTTTTTCAGGCTATATCATTAAGTACATATACGTCAGTGTCATGTAGTAGGTCAAAGCTGGAGGCACATGTTATGATTTAAGGGGAGTTTTGTAAGAGATTATTTTCAAGATATGGACAGATGGAGAAAAGCCACAAGGAATGTGCAATATCTTGGGACTAGCAAGAGCTGAATATGTTAGAGAACAGTGGGTGTCCAGAAAGGGTGAAGAGAAGCAGAAACAAGCAAATATATATATATATATATATATATATATATATGATTATATATATTATTTTATAATATATATTTAATATATATATTATTTTTAATAATATAAAATATTATTTTTATTTTTAAAAAATAATATGATTTTTATATTTTAATATATTAATATAATATAATATAATATAATAATATTACATAATAGTATTGTTTTTTAATGGAAGGATAATTGCTTTACAGAATTTTGCGGTTTTCTGTCATGCATCAACAAGAATCAACCATAAGTACGTCCACATCCACCCCCTCCAAGACCTCCCTCCCATCCCCCTCCCCACCGCACCCAACAGCCTGACACAGAGCCCCTGTTTGAGTTCCCTGAGTCAAACAGCAAATTACCACTGACTATCTGTTTTATACATAGTATTGTAAATTTCTATGTTACACTCTTCATACATCTCCCCTTCTCCCTCCTCTCCTCCCAGCTTGTCCATAGGTCTGTTCTCTATGTCTGTTTCTCCATTGCTGCCCTGAAAATAAATTCATCAGTGCTGTATCTTCAGATTCCATACATATATGTCAGTATTCAATATTTACATTTTTCTTTCTGACTGACTTCACTCAGTATAATGAGCACTAGTTTCATCCACCTAATTAAAACAGATTCAAATTTGTTGCTTTTTATGGCTGAGTAGTATTCCATTGTGTATATGTACCACAGCTTTTTTATCCACTCATCAGCTGATGGACATCTAGGTTGCTTTCACGTTCTAACTATTGTAAATAGTGATGCAGTGAACATAGGGGTACATATGTCTTTTTCAGTTTTGATTTCCTCAGGGTATATGCCCAGGATTGGGATTGCTGAGTCATATGGTGGTTTTATTCCTAGCTTTTTAAGGAGTCTCCATACCATCTTCCATAGTGGCTGTATCAGTTTTCATTCCCACCAGCAGTGCAAGAATGTTCCCTTTTCTCCACACCCTCTCCATAATTTATTGTTTGTAGACATTTTGTTGACGGCCATTCTGACTGATGAGAGGTGGTATCTCATTGTACTTTTGATTTGCATTTCTCTAACAATGAATGATGTTCAGCACCTTTTCATGAGCTTGTTAGACATCTGTATGTCTTCTTTGGAGAAATGTCTCTTCAGGTACCTTTCCCACTTTTTGATTGGGTTGCCTGCTTTTCTGGTATTTAGTTGTATAAGCTGCTTGTGTATTTTGGAAATTAATTCTTTATCAGCTATTTCCTTTGCTCTCATTTTCTCCCATTCTGAGGGCTTAGGTTTGTTTTTTTTTTAATCTTGTTTGTAGTTTCCTTTGCTATGCAAAAGCTTTTAAGTTTACCTGGACCTCACTTGTTTATTTTTGTTTTTATTTCCATTACTCTAGGAGATGGGTCATAGAAGATCTTGCTCTGATTTATGTGATTGAGTGTTCTGCCTATGTTCTCCTCTTACAGTTTAATAGTTTTGGGTCTTACATTTGGGTCTTTAATCCATTTTGAGTTTATCTTTGTGTATGGCATTAGGTACTGATCTAATTTCATTATTCTGCACATAGCTTTGCTGTTTTCCCAGCTGTCTTTCCCCACAGTGTATATTTTTGCCTCCTTTGTCAAAAATAAGGTATCAGTAGGTGAGTGGGTTTATCTCTGGGTTCTCTATCTTGTCCCATTGGTCTGTATTTCTGTTTTTGTGCCAGTACCACACTGGCTTTATGACTGTAGCTTTGCAGCATACTCTGAAGACAGGAAGGTTGATTCCTCCAGCTCTATACTTCTTTCTAAAGACTATTTTGGTTATTCAGGGTCTTTTGTGTTTCCATATGAATTGTGAAATTTTTTGTTCTAGTTCTGTGAAAAATGCCATTGGTAATTTGATAGGGATTGCATTGAACCTGTAGACTGCATTTGCTAGTATAGTCATTTTCACAATATTGATTCTTCCTACATGGAACATGGAATATCTCTCCATCTGTTTATGCCATCTTTGATATCTTCTATTAGTGTCCTATAGTTTTTCTATACGGGTATTTTGTCTCCTTATGTAGGTTTATCCCTAGATATTTTATTTATGTGTTTTGTTGTTGTTGCAATGGTGAATGGTTTTTATTCCTTAATTTCTCTTTCTGATTTTTCATTATTTGTACATAAGAATGCAAGTAATTTCTGTGTATTGACCTTGTATCTCATGACTCTGCTGAATGGACTGATTAGCTCTAATAATTTTCTGATAGTTTCTTTTGGGTTTTCTATGTATAGTTCCATAGCATCTGCATACAGTGAGAGTGTTACTTCTTCTTTACCAATCTGGATTCATTTTATTTATTTTTCTTCTCTAATTACCATAGCTAGAACTTCCAATACTATGTTGAATAATAGTGGTGAGAGTGGAAACCCTTGTATTGTTCCTGATCTTAGAGGGGAAGCTTTTAGTTTTTCACCTTTGAGAATTATATGCGCTGTGGGCTTTTCCTATATGGCCTTTACTATGTTGACATAGATTCCTTCTATGGCCATTTTTTGAAGATTTTTTTTTTCATAAATGAATGCTGAATTTTATCTGGATCTATTGAGATGATTATATGGTTTTTATCTTTCAATTTGGTGATATGGTGTATCACTTTGGTTTGCATATACTGAAGAATCCTTGCAGCCCTGGAATAAACCTGAATTGATCATGGTGTATGAGCTTTTTAATGTGTTGTTGGATTCCGTTGCTAGAATTTTGTTGAGGAATTTTGCATCTATGTTCGTCAGTGACATTGGCCTGTAATTTGCTTTTTTCTTGTTGTTTTTTTCCTGGTTTTGGTATCAGGGTGATTGTGGCCTTGTAGGATGAGTTTGGAAGTTCTCTTTACTCTGCAATTTTTTGGAAGAGTTTCAGAAAAATAGACATCAGTTCTTCTCTAAATGTTTCACAGAATTCCCCTGTGAAGCCATCTGGCCCTGGGCTTTTCTTTTGGGTACGATTCTTGATCACTGCTTCAATTTTAGTGCTTGTAATTGGTTTGTTCATAATTTCTGCTTCTTCCTGGTTCAGCCTTGGCAAGCTGATCTTTTTGAAGTATCTGTTCCTATCGTGCCTGTTGTAATCTCTCCTTTTTCATTTATAATTTTATTGATTTTATTTTTCTCCCTTTTTCTCTTGGTGAGTCTGGATAGTGGTTTGTCCATTTTGTTTATCTCCTCAAAGAACCAGCTTTTAGTTTTACCAATCTTTGCTATTGTTTCCATTTCTTTTTCAATGATTTCTGCTCTGATTTTTATGATCTCCTTTCTTATGCTGTCTTTGGGTGTTTTTTTGTTCTTCTTTTTACAGCTGCCTTAGATTTAGATTTAGGCTGTTTACTTGATCTTTTTTGTTTGTTTGTTTGTTTGTGGAGGTAGGATTGTATCGCTATAAACCTCTTAGAACAGGTTTTGCTGAATCCCATAGGTTTTGGGTCATCATGTTTTCATTGTCATTTATTTCTAGGAATCTTTTTATTTACTCCCTTATTTCTTCAGTAACCTCTTTGTTATGTAGTGATGTATTGCTTAATCTCCAAGAGTTGTGTTTTTTTTTTTTTTTTTCCAGTAGTTGATATCTAGTATCATAACATTGTGGTCAGACAAGATACTTGATACAATTTCAATTTTCTTAAATTTACTGAGACTTGATTCAAGGCTCAGGTTGTGGTCTATCTTGGAGAATGTCCCTTGTGCACTTGAGAAGAAAGTGTATTCTGCATTTGGATGGAAAATCCTTAAAATATAAATTAGGTTCATTTGGTCTAATGTTTCATTTAAGGTTTGTGTTTCCTTTTTGGTTCTATGTTTTGATGAACTTTCCATTGGTGAAAGTGGGGCATTAAAGTCTCCTACTATTATTGTGTTGCTGTCAGTTTCTCCTCTTATGTTTGTTAGTGTTTGCCTTATGTATTGAGGTGCTCCTATGTTGGGTGCATAGACATTTACAATTGTTATGTCATCTTCTTGGATTGATCCTTTGATCAGTATGTAATGTACTTCTTTGATTCTTGTGATATTCTTTATTTTAAAGTCTATTTTGTCTGAAATAAGAATTGCCACTCCAGCTTTCTTTTGGTTTCCATTTGCATGGACTATCCTTTTACATCCTTTTACTTTCAATCTGTATTTGTCTCTAGGTCTGAAGTGGGTCTCCTATAGGTAGCATATATATGGGTCTTGTTTTTATATCCATTCAATCAGTCAGTGAAAGTGAAAGAGGAGAGTCAAAAAAGTTGGCTTAAAACTCAACATTCAGAAAACTAAGATATGGCATCCAGTCCTATCACTTCATGGCAAATAGATGGGTAAACAGTGGATACAGTGGCTGACTTTATTTTTCTGGCTCCAAAATCACTGCAGATGGTAATTGCAGCTATGAAATTAAATTAAATTCTTACTCCTTGGAAGAAAAGTTATGACCAACCTAGAGAGCCTGTTAAAAAGCAAAGAGATTACTTTGCCAACAAAGGTCTGTCTAGTCAAGGCTATGGTTTTTCCAGTGGCCATGTACGGATATGAAAGTTGGACTATAAAGAAAGCTGAGTGCCAAGGAATTGATGGTTTTAAACTGTGTTGTTGGAGAAGATTCTTGAGAGTCGCTTGGACTACAAGGAGATCCAACCAGTCCATCATAAAGGAGATCAGTCCTGGGTGTTCAATGGAAGGACTGATGCTGAAGCTGAAGCTCCAGTATTTTGGCCACCAGATGCGAAGAGCTAACTCATTTGAAAACACCCTGATGTTGAGAATGATTGAAGGCGGGAGGAGAAGGGGACAACAGAGGATGAGATGGTTGGATGGCATCACCAACTCAATGGACATGAGTTTGGGTAAACTCCGGGAGTTGGTGATGGACAGGGAGGCCTGGCTTTCTGCGGTTCATGGGGTCACAAAGAGTCGGACACGACTGAGGGACTGAACTGAACTGAGTCAGTTTGTATCTTTTGGTTGGTTCATTTAATCCATTTACAGTTAAGGTAATTATTGATACATATGTTCCTATTTTTTCATTTTCTTTATTGTTTTGCGTTTGTTTTTGTGGGGACTTTTCTTTCTCTTGTGTTTACTGGCTATGTAAGTCTCTTTAGAATTTGTTCCAGGGCTGGTGGTTCTGAATTAGTGGTTCTGAATTCTCTTAATTTTGCTTATCTGTAAAGTTTTTGATTTCTCTGTCAATTTTGAATGAGATCTTTGCTAGACATAGTAATCATGGTTGTAGGTTTTTCAGTACTTTAAATATATCTTGTCATTCCCTTCTGGCCTGTAGAGTTTCTGCTGAAAGATCCTCTGTTAATCACATGGGTTTTCCCTTGTATTTTACTTGTTGCTTTTCCCTTGCTGGTTTTAATATTCTTTCTTTGTGCTTAATCTTTCTTACCTTGATTAATATGTGTCTCAATGTGTTTCTCCTTGAGCTTAACCTGTAAGGGATTTTCTGTACTTCTTGGACTTGATTGACTATTTTCCTTCCTATGTTGGGGAAGTTTTCACCTATAATTTATTCAAAAATTTTCTCAGTGACTTTCTTTTTTTTATTCTTCCTCTGGGACCCGTGTAACTTAAGTGTTGGTGTGTTTAATATTGCCCCAAAGGTCACTGAGGCTATCCTCAACTCTTTTCATTCCTTTCCCTTTATTCTTCTCTTCAGCAGTTACTTCCACCATTCTAAACTCCAGCTCACCTATCTGTTTCTCTGCCTCAGTTATTCTGCTATTGATTTCTTCTAGAGTATTTTTAACTTTGGTAATTATGTTATTCATCCATTTGCTTATTTTTTATTTCTTTAATGTCCTTGGTGATTTTAGTAACTGTGTTAAATGCTTCTTGCATATTCTCCATCTATTTTCAAGTCTTTGATGCATATTTGCTATTATTAGTCTGAATTCTCTTTTAGAGAGCTTACTTATTTCCTCTTCGTTTATTTGGGGTTGTGAGTTTCTACCTTGCTCTTTCATTTGTGCTGTATTTCTCTGTCTTTTCATTTTTTTTTTTTTTTTAATAACTTGCTCCACTTGAGGTCTCCTTTCCCCAGGGTTTAGGGTTGTATTACTTCTTCCTTTTGATTTTTGGCTTTGGAGGGAAATGTTGGTTTGCTGATTTGTGTTGATTTCTTTTTGGGGAATGACTTGTGTCTGTGTTCTAGTAGGAGGAAATCAAGTAGGTAATTACAGAAATACTAGGATATATACACACATACTTCCACACTTACAGTTATAGCCAAAGTCTTCTAAAGAAAATAGTACAGGAGATTGACATGGTTAACAAGGGAAACCAGAGGTGAAATCAACTGAAAGTAAAGTTAGCTAATGCTAAATCTGGAAATCTGAGCATGTGCAGAGGGCCAACTGGGGAAAATAGCATAGACAGCTCAACAGTTTAACTTACTTGGTGAAATAAGAAAGAGTGAAGGAAAAAAAGGGAGAATTAAAAAAGAGAGAACAAGAAAAAGAAGAGTGGAGGGAAAAGAGAAAAGGTGGGGGTGAAGAAGAGGATTAAAAAAATAAAAATTAGAAAAGCAAAGATAAATAGACATATGTGGATAAGATTTATATATATTCAGGAATAACTACAGCCAGAAAAGAACTGTAAGAAAAGCAGTTTAATATATCAAAAATAAAATTTTTAAAAAAAATCAAGAAAAATGAAAGAAAAAAAAACTGATAAAGAGAAAAAAAACATTTAAAGTTAATTTTTTTGTTTTTCTTCTTTTTTGACAAGAAACACAAAAAGCAAAACTCCACAGCACTGCAAAAGGCTAATATGGAGGTAGAAATATATAGGGGGAAAAAATGTGTGATGTATAAGAAAAAAAATAAAAATAAATCTTAAAATTAATAATTATTATATTTTTTAACAAGGAAAACAAACAGGAAAACTCCACAGCACCACAAAAAGTTAATGTAATGGTTGAAATATGTTGGGGAATAAACAGTGTGGAGAGAAAGAAAAAAAAAATTAAAGTTCTCAAGACGTAGCTCTTGGTTGCGGAGTCTGCCACTGTGGAGGGGGTTGGGTTAGAGTCCTGTGATATTTTCCTGGTTGGGGGAGCTTGTGCCTGTGTTCTGGTTGAAGGAGCTGGGTCTCCTCTTTCTGAACGGCAGTGCAGTGTCCAGTAGTAGGTTTTGGAGTGTCTATGCTTTCAGTATGTCTTTGGGCAGTCATTCTAGCTTTTGTGATGTTCAGTTCAGTCACTCAGTCGTGTCCGACTCCTTGCAGCCCCATGAAGTGCAGCACTCCAGGCCTCCCTGTCCATCACCAACTCCTGAAGTCCACCCAAACCTATGTCCATTGAGTCGGTGATGCCATCCAGCCATCTCATCCTCTGTCATCACCTTCTCCTCCTGCCCTCAATCTTTCCTAGCATCAGGGTCTTTTCAAATGAGTCAGCTCTTTGCATCAGGTGGCCAAAGTATTGAAGTTTCAGCTTCAGCATCAGTCCTTCCAATAAACACCCAGGACTGATCTCCTTTAGGATGGACTGGTTGGATCTCCTTGCAATCCAAGGGACTCTCAAGAGTCTTCTCCAACACCACAGTTCAAAACCATCCATTCTTCAGTGTTCAGCTTTCTTTATAGTCCAACTCTCACATCCATACATTACCACTGGAAAAACCATAGCCTTGACTAGATGGACCTTTGTTGGCAAAGTAATGTCTCTGCTTTTTAATATGCTATCTAAGTTTGTCATAACTTTTCTTCCAAGGAGTAAGGGTCTTTTAACTTCATGGCTGCAGTCACCAACTGCAGTGATTTTGGAGCCCAAAAAAATAAAGTCTGACACCATTTCCACTGTTTCCCCATCTATTTCCCATGAAGTGATGGGACCAGATGCCATGATCTTCGTTTTCTGAATGTTGAGCTTCAAGCCAACTTTTTCACTCTCCTCTTTCACTTTCATCAAGAAGCTCTTTAGTTCCTCTTCACTTTCTGCCATAAGGGTGGTGTCATCTGCATATCTGAGGTTATTGATATTTCTCCCAGCAATCTTGATTCCAGCTTGTGCTTCTTCCAGCCCAGCGTTTTTCATGATGTACTCTATATATAAATACTCTGATGCTTTACTGTCTGAGCCACCAGGGCAGTAAGTTAAATAAGCAGGGTGACAATATACAGCCTTGACATACTCCTTTTCCTATTTGGAACCAGTCTGTTGTTCCATGTCCAGTTCTAACTGTTGCTTCCTGACCTGCATACAGGTTTCTCAAGAGGCTGGTCAGGTGGTCTGGTATTCCCATCTCTTTCAGAATTTTCCACAGTTTATTGTGATCCACACAGTCAAAGGCTTTGGCATAGTCAATAAAGCAGAAAGAGATGTTTTTTGGGAACTCTCTTGCTTTTTCCATGACCCAGTGAATGTTGGCAATTTGATCTCTGCTTCCTCTGCTTTTTCTAAAACCAGCTTGAACATCTGAAAGTTCACGGTTCATGTATTGCTGAAGCCTGGCTTGGAGAATTTTGAGCATTACTTTACTAGCCTGTGAAATGAGTGCAGATGTGCAGTAGTTTGAGCTTTCTTTGGCATTGTCTTACTTCCAAGGTCAGGAATGGTGGCTGTGAAGAGATACCACATGTCCAAGATAAAAGAAACCCAAGTAAAAGGGTAGGCACTGAGAGAGGGCATGAGAAGGCAGACAGACTGAAACTACAATCACAGACAACTAGCCAATCTGATCACACGGACCACAGCCTTGTCTAACTCAATGAAACTAAGCCATGCCACGTGAGGCCACCCAAGACTGAAAAGTCTGACAGAATGTGGTCCACTGGAGAAGGAAATGGCAAACCACTTCACAGTGCTAGGCATGTCTATTTCCACAGCTGCTTCAAAGTGACCCTCTCAGCATATCTGCAGTGCTGCCAGCCCCTACCTGTCCCTGGGATCCTTGCCTGTGCTTCTGTTCCTCTGTCCTGCCCTGCCCTGCTGGCCGAAACTTGCTAGGTAGATGCTTGTGTGGATTCCTCTGCATCTGAGTGACTTGTGTCAGCTTCCCCCCGCCCCCTAAGTTCACCCTCTGTGCCTTGGGGCTTGTGTGCACTTGTCTCAGTTCCCTAGGTCCGCCCTCTTTGCTGTGGGGCTCGTGTGCACTTGTCTCAGCCCACTAAGCTCACCTTCTTTGCTGTGGGGCTCCTGCGCACTTGTTCTGGCTCCCCAGACCTGCCCTTTGCTTCATGGGGCTAGTGTGGACTTGTTTCCACTCTCCGTGCCTGCCTTCTGCACAGGGTTTATGTGCATGTATTTCAGGTCACCGCCTGTGCTCTTTGTCTTGGGAGTTATTTGGGGTTTTTTTGGCTGTGCTGGGAGGGTTGTGTGGAAATAAGCAATTTTTTAAAAGTGAGACATCATATATAACAAGATTAGCCTTTGTAGTAAACTTGCATAGACCCATAGGGATTATCTACTATAAAGTAAGGACTAGAATTTAGTCAACGTGTTACTTTACTTTCTGGGGTCATTTCTCTCTCTCTTTCACCCAAGGAAAGAAAGGACAAAACCAAGCCAAACGAATTAAAAAAAAAAAAGGTGGGGGGGAGGGGGAAATGATTAATCATTGTGGCTTTTCCCATTTCTAACCAACACCCTCAGTTCAGTTCAGTTCAGTTCAGTCGCTCAGTCATGTCGGTCTCTTTGCAACCCCATAAATCACAGCACGTTGGGCCTCCCTGTCCATCACCACCTCCCGGAGTTCACTCAGATTCACGTCCATCGAGTCAGTGATGCCATCTCATCCTCTGTCGTCCCCTTCTCCTCCTGCCCCCAATCCCTCCCAGCATCAGAGTATTTTCTAATGAGTCAACTCTTCGCATAAGGTGGCCAAAGTATTAGAGTTTCAGCTTCAGCATCATTCCCTCCAAAGTAATCCCAGGGCTGATCTCCTTCAGAATGGACTGGTTGGATCTCCTTGCAGTACAAGGGACTCTCAAGAGTCTTCTCCAAAACTATAATTCAAAAGCATCAATTCTTTGGCACTCAACCTTCTTCACAGTCCAACTCTTACATCCATACATGACCACAGGAAAAACCATAGCCAACACCCTAATACTAGGTAATACAGTAACAGAAAAAAATGTGTAAATTGGATAATTAAGAATGAAACATTTGTTAAATATATATTATGTATTGTGATAAATAGTGACAAGTCTTGGAGGAAATATTCTAGGAGAGGAGAGAGATGAAAAAGTAAAAGTATCCATAACATTTTCAGTGTTATAGCATTAGAGAAGTGTTGCATCATTAGTCCAATAACCACCAAGAGATAAATTAAAAAAGTAACCTTCAAACCTATGTGTATATACTCACCATAATTTTATTGGCTTTATTTACAATTACGACTACAAACCCATTGGCTGCTGCACAGTGCATGAGGGAGTTTTTCCCTCTGGTCCTTTTGTACCTTGTAATCGAATTGAAGATATCCCTAAATTATCTATATTTTTCTAAATTACTTTTGATGGAATATTCACAGGAACTTAAGAGGTATTCCATATTTATTTGCTGTTTCATAGCACACTCACAGACAAATAAAAGGAACTAGTCTAAAGAACTATAGTACTTCAAAAAAATTTAAAATCTCACAGGTAAGCATTGTTTATATATATTGCCATTTTCTTCTCCAGGGGATCTTCCCAACCCAAGGGTCAAACCCAGGTCTCCCACATTGCAGGCAGACACTTTAACCTCTGAGCCACCAGGAAAGCATATATACATATACATATATATATATATATATATATATATAAGCATTGTTATATATATATATATATAGAATATATATATTCTATATTTAGAAGCATATATATATAAGCATAACAATGTTTACCTGTGATATATATATATATCTATATATATAGATATATAGATATATAGATATATATAAAGAGAGAGAGAGAGAAAGAGAGACATATTTATATGTGTGTGTGTGCATGTCACTTAATTGAGAAAAATAATTTAGGTAAATGTTGAAAAAATAATTGGGAGTTTGAACAGCATTTTATTTTTACAAAAATCTTTGATCATAGTAAATTCAATCTACTGCTGCTCAGCATTATTAGTTCCACTTAGTAGTTGAAGAAGGAGGCTTAGAGAAAATGAACTGCTTACAGCAGGATACAAGAGCCTTGATGTGCATGCTCAGTAGCTCAGGCATGTTTGACTCTTTGCAATTCCACGGACTGTAGCCTGCCAGGCTCCTCTGTCCATGGGATTTTCTGTGCAAAAATGCTGGAGTGAGTTGCCATTTCCTACTCCAGGAGATTTTCCCAAACTAGGAGTCAAACCCACGTATCATGTCTCCTGCATTGGCAGGTGGGTTCTTTATCACTAGGGCCACCTGTGAAGCCTGGATCCTCATCTTCGTAATCATTAGATGAGTCATCTCTTTAATGGTTCATATTGTTCCCCACTTATACCATTAAAATAATGTATTGAAATTAAAAGTCCTTTAGGTAAAATATATTTTCACTGGGAGACATCGGATTATGAGTAAAAGATGACAGTTCTACTATATTCAGTATCTGCTCCTAGTTATATTGCATCAAAGTGGTGGCACTATTCAAAATGTGTATTTCAATAAGCAGATCATCTATTAATCACATTGAGTTATTCAATATGTCTACAGATAACAACCAAATTTCCGAAGTGTTTCTTGTGTTACAATAGTGACCTGTAAAATATTATTTAGAATGATTAATAAAAGGAGAACACTTTATTTAATAATAACTTCTCTTCCTATATTTAGACACCCACTAATTTTGCCTCAAATTCATTTTCTGTATGTCCATGGTGCAAAGAAGGAGAGTCATTGAAACTGTTAAAAAATGATTAAGACTATGCCTGCCATAATTAAGAACCTTGTTTTGTTTATATTTCAAAAATAAATGTTTGCTTCCAATGGGCATTTGTAATTTTCACCTATAATTTAGACTTTATCCAAAAATTTTGTGTACCATAGAGGAGGGAAGGGACTTACCTAAAGTTTTACAGGTAAATGGCATAGATGGCATAAAACCCCATATTCTGTATGGAGATGGGAAAGACCTGGTAGTACATTTATTGGATCAGTAGATGAGGTAGCATAGCTGTTTTGAGCATGGAAAATGGCATCAAATGCAGGTTCATATATTAGGTTGCTATTTAATTATCTTAATTATTTTGTAGAATTAACTGTCCTGTGCTGTGTTTAGCCACTCAGTCATGTCTGACTCCTTGCAACTCCATGGACTACATCCCGCCAGGCTCCTCTGTCCATGGGGATTCTCCAGGCAAGAATATTGGAGTGGATTGCCATGTCCTCCTCCAGGGGATCTTCCCAACCCAGGGATCGAACCCAGGTCTCCCGCATTGTATGCAGATTCTTTACCATCTGAGCCACCAGGGAAGCCTGTAGAATTAATTGATTCCCCATTTTTTGGTTTATCCATATGTAAAATGAATATCAGAGTAATAATTATTAGTAATAACTAAACATGGGCTTCCCTGGTGGCTCAGAGGTTAAAGCGTCTGCCTGCAATGCAGGAGACCTGGGTTCGATCCCTGGTGTCGGGAATATCCCCTGGAGAAGGCAATGGCAACCCACTCCAGTATTCTTGCCTGGAGAATCCCATGGACAGAGGAGCCTGGTGGGCTACAGTCCACGGGGTTGCAAAGAGTTGGACACAACTGAGCAACTTCACTTTCACTTTACTTTCAAGCATGAGTTAAACGCATTTGAAATGTTTACAAAAGTTTCAGGCATAAGACAGGCTTTTACTAAATACCTCTTTAAATATAATAACACCATTAATCTAAAAGGATTTACAAGATTGTATCTGGAATAAATCCTGCATAAACTACATTTTTATTCATGTTTAAATACTTCAAAACTTAGAAAGTGCCATTAAAGATATATTATGTTCTGCATCATTTCAGATGAAGTAAATTTCTCTTGTGTGTTTTGAACTCACCTGAACCTCACGGAAAATCAGAACAATGTCACAGAATTTGTTTTCATGGGACTGTGGTGTAATAAGAAAGTAGAGCTACTGCTATTTTTCTTGTTCCTGCTCTGTTACCTGACTGTCTTAATGGGGAGTTTTATCATCATGCTCACCATCACCTGCAGCCATCTAATGCAACAATCGATGTACTACCTTCTCTGGCACCTCTCCCTCATGGATGTCAGCTACACCTCCATGGTGGTCCCCAAGCTAATCAAGCACTTAGCTGCAGCATGAAGAAATATTTCCTATAACAGCTGTATGACCCAACTCTTCACTGCCCACTTTCTGGTGGGTGTATCCACTAAGCCATCTTGGTGTCCATGGCTTTTGACTGCTATGTCACCATCGTCAAGCTCCTGCACTACATGGTGGTCATGAACAGACAGAGGTGTGACATGTTGATCGTCCTGCCCTGGGCTGTGGGTTTTTGGCATTCTATTGCTCTGCTGCTGGTAGTACTCAGTTTACCTTTCTGTGGTCCTAATCAGATAGATCACTACCTATGTGATGTGAAGCCACTTTTGAAACTAATGTGCGAAGATATTCATGTTGTTAATATCTTAATGATTGCAAATTCAGGGATGGTGGTGGTCCTTGTTTTTCTTGTCCTATTAGTTTCTAATATAATCATATTATATAATCTTAGATCATACTCCTCTGCCATGTGAAAAAAAGCTCTCTCAACCTGTAGTTCTCACGTAATGGTTGTAGCTTGTTTTTTGTTCCTTGTATCTACATTTATGTTCTACCTGCAGGTAGTGAAAATAAGGATAAGGAAATGTCTGTGCTTTACACTGTGTCCCCATGTTGAACCCTCTCATCTACACCCTGAGAAACATGGAGATGAAAATCGCCATGAGGAAGGTATAGTCTAAAGTAGTACATTCAGAATTAAAGTGAGTAAGGTGATACTCATTGCACTTCTGGTCAGTGCCCACAGGATATTTATTAATTTAAATAAATAGGAAAACTATATAAGTTTTTGGAGAAGTTGGACCAAAGATGCTAGTCACTGTTATTTATACTGAAATCTGCACTTTAAAGGGTCCAACTAATTCTGAGTGCAATCACATGGATTTGAGGTATGCATAAATGTCTTTCTGAAGCACATCTCTGATCATATCACAACTTTCTCCAAAAAATGACTGGAACCCAATTTTCCTTGAAATAGAATCCAACTTTCTCACTTTTTGAAATCAAATACCTTCTCAAATTTGTCCATGTTTGAGCTTACTCAGAATAGGAGAAAACATTGCTTATTATTAGAAAAATGGACTCCAAAATTGCAATGCAATATCACCTCACACTAGTCAGAATGACCATCATCAAAAAATCTACAAGCAATGGATGCTGGAGAGAATGTGGAGAAAAGGATACCCTCTTGCACATCTGGTGGGAATGCAAATTTATAAGCCACTGTGGAGAACAGTGTGGAGATTTCTTAAAAATCTAAGAATAAAGCTAATATATGACTTAGAAAACCCACTTCTGGGCATATATCCTAAGAAAACCACAATTTTAAAAGACCCATGTACCACAGTATTCATTGCAGCACTACAATAGCCAGGATATGGAATCAACTTAGATGTCCATTGACAGATGAATGGATACAAAAATTGTGGTACATATATGTAATGGAATATTACTCAGAGATAAAAAATAAAAGAGAACAAATTTTGGTCTAGTGAGGCAAATGAACCTTGAGTCTGTTATGCCGAGTGAAATAAGTCAAAAAGAGAAATCAGATATCATATATTAACACACATATATGAAATCCAGAAACATGGTGCTGATGAAACTACTTACCGGGCACAGATATAGACACAGACATAGAGAACAGACACGTGGACACAGCAGAGGAAGGAGAGGGTGGGATGAATTGGGAGAGTATCACTGAAGCATAAGCATGCCCATGAGTAAAACAGTAGGCAGTGGGAATTTTCTATATAATGTAGGGAGCTCAACCCAGTTTCTGTGACAAGTTAGAGGGGTGGGAAGGGGTGGCGGGTAGGAGGATGATTCAAGAGAGAAGGGACATATGTATACACCCAATTATTAATGCATCTCGTGGTGAAAGTAAAGATTGATACTGTAAAGAACAGTACTGCATAGGAACCTGGACTATTAGGTCCATGAATCAAGGTAAATTGAACGTGATCAAACAGAAGATGGCAAGAGTGAGCATCAACATTCTAGGAATTAGTGAACTAAAATGGACAGGAATGGACAAATTTAAATCAGATAACCATTATATCTACTACTGTGGGCAAGAACACCTTTGAAGAAACAGAATGGGCAATTAAAAAAAATTATGTCTGCTTCATTAATTATGTTAAAGCCTTAGACTGTGTGGATCATAAAAAACTGTTAAAATTTCTCAAAGAGATGGGACTACCAAACCACTTTACTTGTCTCCTAAGAAACTTGTATTCAGGACAAGAACTAATAGTTGGAATCAGACATGGAACAATAGACTGGTTCAGAATTGGGAAATGGAGTATGTTAAGTCTGTATATTGTCACTCTGTTTATTTAACAGAGTACATCATGTGAAATGCCAAGATGGATGAATCACAAGATGGAGTTAAGTTTGGCAGGAGAAATATTAATAAACTCAGATATGCACATGATACCACCCTAATGGCAGAAAGCAAAGAGGAACAAAAGAGCCTCTTATGAGGGTAAAAGAGAAGAGTGAAAAAGCTGGCTCATAACTCAACATTCAAAAAATGTAGATTGTGGCATCCAGTCCCATCACTTCATGGAAAATAGACAGGAGGAAATTGGAAAGAGTGACAGATTTTACGTTCTTGGGCTTCAAAGTCATGTGGGCTGTGACTGAAGCCATGAAATTAAAAGACAAACTTAGACAGCACATTAGAAAACAGAGACATCACTATGCCAACAAAGGACCATATAGTCAAAGCTATGGTTTTTCCAGTAGTCATGTACAGATGTTAGAGTTGTATCATAAAGAAAACTGAGCACTGAAGAATTGATGGTTTTAAACAGTGGTGCTGGAGAGGACTCTTGAGAGTCCTATGGACAGCAAGAAGATCAAATCAGTCAATCCTAAAGGAACTCAACCTTGGATATTCTTTGGAAGGACTGATGCTGAAGATGAAGTTTCATCACTTTGGCCACCTGATGAGAAGAGCCGACTCATTGGAAAAGACCCTGATGCTGGGAAAGATTGAAGGTAGGAGGAAAAGGGGGTGACAGATGATGAGATGGTTGAGTGGCATCGTGGACTCAAAGTTCATGAGTTTGAGCAAACTCTGGGACACAGTAAAGGACAGGGAAACCTGTCATGCTGCACTCCATGGGTCACAAAGAGTGAGAAAGTACTTATCTACTGAACAACAATTACAACAACAACATGAATGATTCATGTTGATGTATTGCAGAAGCCAATTAAACATTGCAAAGCAATCATCCTACAATTAAAAAATAAATAAGAAGTCATTGCTGCTAAGTCGCTTCAGTCATGTCTGACTCTTTGCGACCCCAGAGACGACTGCCCACCAGGCTCCCCCGTCCCTGGGATTCTCCAGGCAAGAACACTGGAGTGGGTTGCCATTTCCTCCTCCAATGCATGAAAGTGAAAAGTGAAAGTGAAGTCGCTCAGTCGTCCGACTCTTAGCGACCCTATGGACTGCAGCCTACCAGGCTCTTCCATCCATGGGATTTTCCAGGCAAGAGTACTGGAGTGGGGTGCCATTGTTACAGCAATATAAAGTGCACTGTTCCATTAATAGGCTTGGGGTCAGGTAGACCTGGGCTTCCCTGGTGGCTCAGAGATTAAAAAAAAAAAAAAAATCCACCTGCAATGCGGGAGCTGCAGGAGACTTGGGTTCAATCTCTGCATTGGGAAGATCCCCTAAAGGGAACATGGCAACCCACTCCAATATTCTTGCCTGAAGAATCCCATGGACAGAGGAGCCTGGCAGACTCAGTCTATAGGGTTGCAAAGAGTTAGACATGACAGAAGTGACTTAGCATGCATGCATGCAGGTAGACCTGTGTGACTACTGTCTCTGAGTCTTAGCAATTTGCTTTAATTATATGCATCCTCTCTCTTCAAATATCTATGAAATGAGTATTATTTGCACTCCACAAAGAAGTAATATTCCTTCAGCTAATACAATTGAAGTTTTAGCAGGGTATATGGCATAACATTGACTCATGGCTGGCATTTTTGTCTTACCTCCATTTTCTTCTGATATTTCCCTTTGCTTGGATACTTTCACCCAGTTTGTTTGGACCTCTCTCTGTTCTCCAAACATACACTAAATCTCATTCATAGGACTTTATCTCTGTATCTCTAGTTATAATGCCTTCACCCTTATGTTTTAATGTCCCTGTCTTACAAATAATTCATGCTCATTTTCTTATTCAAAAGATGTTGTAGATCTATCAATAGATCAGAAGTATTTCTAATTCTTGTCCCGCTTTTTGTTGCTATCAACTGTGTATTCACTCTATTTCAAATAGTTCTATACTCCATCCTAGTGTTTTTTCTTATGAACTGTGTTTTTCCAGTTTGACTAAGACAGAAGCTTATATGTTATATCTTTATTTTTGTATATGTCTCTTTTTTAGCAATGCATCCATGCAAATTAAGAGGTTAATGAACAGTTATTGAATTAAAAGATTATCTTCTTATTTGACTATGTACACAATTTTTATACAACTTGGAATTTTACTTGTGTCATTAATAATCATGCATTAACAAGAATGTAAGAAATGTCAGAAAGACCCTGATGCTGGGAAATGTGGAAGGCAGGAGGAGAAGGGGATGACAGAGGATGAGATGGTTGGATGGCATCAGTGACTCAATGCCTATGAGTTTGAGAAAACTCCGGGAGTTGGTCAAGGACAGGGAAGCCTGGCATGCTGCAGTCTACAGGGTTGCAAAGAGTCGGACACGACTGAGTAACTGAACAAAAATGTCAGAAAGACTAAAATTTTAACAGAAATCCCCATGTGTCTATTGGAAGGAATGGAATCTAGCAAGCTCATAACCCCGTATAATGTCTTTTTACTTTATGCAGTAAGGAAGTATCACAAATGTATTATTTATTTCTCCCTGCCTTCTATGGCCACTTCTTAGATCTCATTTCTGACACCTCCTTAGTCATGAATTAAGATTTGTGTTTTTTTCTCTTGTTAATCTGTCTTGTGTCACAGCCAATGACAAAACCTCTAGAGACATAGAAAGGAAATCCCATCTTCTGCCATGAGAAAACAAACAAGCAAAAATAATATTTTTTATTATAATTTGTTTTATTTTCTCAAAGGTCTACAAGATTTTATTGGCAAAAATATAACAATATTATATACTAAGCCCAAAAAATAAATATTTAACTAATATTAGTTACCTATTCATTGGATGTTCTTTCTAGAATTCACTTTCCAGGCTGTAGCACAAAGCATAGCTTAACATCTTTGAAAACACCTGCCAAATAGATGCCTGACATGCAAATCTGAAAACAGGATGCTTAAAACACATTAATGTTTGTAAATGAAATTCTATTCATTTACATAGCAATTTGTTTAATTTAAAAATCCACTATTATAAACATTCATTAGAAGAATTCCTTCAACAACTAATGAACACTAATTTTAAAAGGCACACTTCTGAAGGCCCCTATTGCCATAAAGTACCAGACTAGAATAAATTTTAGAAGTCTTAGAAGAAATTCAAAGGAAAGATTGGAGGCCAAAACTAGCTGCGAGTGGTGGAGTTCTATGTGAATTCCAATTCAGTCACCATCTTCTTATCCTTCACCATTTTCTTCATCCTTGTAGCTATTTCTAGACATCCACTGAGAGGATTAGTTTAGACACTTCTATACTAGTCTAGTGTTTTCTTCAACATCAGAGAGAGAACTATTTTTATGGCATAACATCATGTCCTTTAGAGATTTCTAAAGATTTGTTAGTTTGTTGGGAAAACATCCCCATCTAACTAATTACACATCCATTGTCTTATATATTTCTCTCTCTTTTTATTTGGTGAGAACATTTAAGTTTTGCTCTCAGAAAATTTTACCATAATTTATGTTAAATCCTTAGACCTTATTCATTTTATAGCTGAAATGTTATCATCTTTTACCAATTTCTCCCTGTTTCTTACATCACCCACTGATAACCACTTCTTTAACTTATGCACATATGAGTTTGATTTTTTTTCCCAAATAACACATATAAGTGATACATTCAGGTATTGGGGTTACCAGACATTTGGTACTGTCCAAACTGAACATAAGACATCTGGCCCACACTAAAAGTTCCTTGAAATTTGGTTCTCTCAAAAATGTCCATGAACAATTTGGTCCATGGCAAATGGTTTTGGACAAGACCAAATATTGAGGACTGTTTGGCCTGGACCAAATATAGTAAGCCCTCTACATACAAACCATCAAGTTGCGACCTTTCAAAGATGTGAACATGTGTTTGTATGTCCAGTTATGTAAAGCATGAGTGAAATTAAAGCTTGTCTTCCATCTTTGATTGCTAAAGATCCTTCAGCTGTACTATCTCCCATCCACTCTCCCTCCTGTCATACTGTCCTAATGTACTTTTCAAGGTACTATAAGATTAAAAGTACTTTCCTTGTTGTTGTTGTTGTGTGTGTGTTTTATGTGTTATTTGTGAGAAAGTATATTAAACCTATTACACAATAATACCATATAGCTGATTGTGTTAGTTGGGTACCTCAGCTAACTTGTTGACCTTATGAACAAAGTTAAATTTAAAAATACACTCTCAGAATGGAACTCATTTGCATGCAGGGGACTTACTGTAGCTATCTTACAGATACTTCAGTTCAGTTCAGTCGCTCAGTCGTGTCCGACTCTAAGCGACCCCATGAATCACAGCACGCCAGGACTCCCTGTCCATCACTCAGTTCACTCAGACTCACGTCCATTGAGTCAGTGATGCCATCCAACCATCTCATCCTCTGCTGTCCCCTTCTCCTCCTGCCCCCAATCCCTCCCAGCATCAGAGTCTTTTCCAGTGAGTCAACTCTTCACATGAGGTGGCCGAAGTACTGGAGTTTCAGCTTTAGCATCATTCCTTCCAAAGAAATCCCAGGGCTAATCTCTTTCAGAATGAACTGGTTGGATCTCCTTGCAGTCCAAGGGACTCTCAAGAGTCTTCTCCAACACCACAGTTCAAAACCATCAATTCTTCAGTGCTCAGCCTTCTTCACAGTCCAACTCTCACATCCATACATGACCACAGGAAAAACCATAGCCTTGACTAGACGAACCTGTGTTGGCAAAGTAATGTCTCTGCTTTTTAATATGCTATCTAGGTTGGTCATAATTTTCCTTCCGAGGAGTAAGCGTCTTTTAATTTCATGGCTGCAGTCACCATCTGCAGTGATTTTGGAGCCCAAAAAGATAAAGTCTGACACTGTTTCCACTGTTTCCCCATCTATTTCCCATGAAGTGATGGGACCGGATGCCATGATCTTCGTTTTCTGAATGTTGAGCTTTAAGCCAACTTTTTCACTCTCCACTTTCACTTTCATCAAGAGGCTTTTTAGTTCCTCTTCACTTTCTGCCATAAAAGTGGTATCATCTGCCTATCTGGGGTTATTGATATTTCTCCCTGCAATCTTGATTCCAGCTTATGTTTCTTCCAGTCCAGCATTTCTCATGATGTACTCTGCATATAAGTTAAATAAACAGGATGACAATAGACAGCCTTGACGTACTCCTTTTCCTATTTGGAACCAGTCTGTTGTTCCATGTCAAGTTCTAACTGTTGCTTCCTTACCTGCATACAGATTTCTCAAGAGGCAGGTCAGGTGGTCTGGTATTCCCATCTCTTTCAGAATTTTCCACAGTTTATTGTGATCCACACAGTCAAAGGCTTTGGCATAGTCAATAAAGCAGAAAGAGATGTTTTTGGGGAACTCTCTTGCTTTTTCCATGACCCAGCAGATGTTGGCAATTTGATCTCTGGTTCCTCTACCTTTTCTAAAACCAGCTTGAACATCAGGAATTTCACAGTTCACATAGTGTTGAAGCCTGGCTTGGAGAATTTTGAGCATTACTTTACTATCGTGTGAGATGAGTGCAATTGTGCGGTAGTTTGAACATTCTTTGGCATTGCCTTGGGACAGGACAAAATGTCCTGCAAGGAGCATTTTCCTTTTTCTTTCTGACCTATTTTATTTAGCATAATGCCCTCAACATCTACCCATGTTGTTACAAATGGCAGGTTTTCTTATTTCTCACAGATGAATAATATTCCACTGTACATATATATGCACAAATTTATTCTTTTATTAAGCCAGGGTCAACACAGTTTTTCTCCATTAGTTAGTTATTATGAATAATACTGTACAAAGTAATCATCATTTCAAAGTAATATTTCTTTCTCTGAACTAAATTATCAGTTTTACAAAACATTTTGAATTTATTAAACACCTATTAGATGAGTGCTTCACATGAAAATACACAGAACAATTTATTTTACTTCACAGAACTTATTGTACAGGTTATAACATCACCAACTCAGTGGACATGAGTTTGAGCAAGCTCTGGGAGTTAGTGATGGACAGGGAAGCCTCGCATGCTGTAGTCCACGGGGTCGCAGAGCCAGACACGATTGAGCAACAGAACTGAACTGATGGTACCTTTACTACAAATATGCTATAGTTTGAAAAGGGGTCAGCCACAGGTAAATAGGACTAGCAGATAAATACATCAGAGGAGGATAGAGAATTTTTCTTATATTTGGGGATTCCATATTCCTGTCCAGTTCATATATTAGACCAATAGTACTTAGAATGTTTTCACATGCAAATGGTCCTGAGGGAGTGTACTGTGGCACGTGTATTATGGTGACCATGAAGCCAAAATCTTATGTTAGTGAGACATGTTTATGATGTATTGGCTTTGTATTCTATATGTGGTTCTGTAGTGTAGTAGTGAAGTTGCTCAGTTGTATCCGACTCTTTGCGACCTCATGGACTGTAGCCTACCAGGCTCCTCCATCCTTGGGATTTTCCAGGCAAGAGTACTGGAGTGGGTTGCCAATTCCTTCTCCAGGGGATCTTCCTGACCCAGGAATCGAACCCAGGTCTCCCACATTGTAGACAGACGGTTTTACCGTCTGAGCCACCATATATGATTCTAGTAGCTGCTTTTGCTTTTAGGGTTATAGAAAATTGAAGTTCCTTGCCCAGAGATGTTGGGCCATGTGACTTGTTAGAGGTTGTATTCAGGCTCTTGAATGGAAATGGAAACTCTCTGTAGTTAACTATGTATTAGCCTGGAAAGCAAGAATGTTCCTTGACTTCACTTTTTTCTTAGGGGGAAGGAAGACACTTGGTAGCCCCTGCTTCCTCTCCCCAGTATACTGGCTCCATGCACTGAATATCCCCAGGGTCGGCCAACAGCACACTACTCCACATGCGCAAGTTCTTTCTGATTGGATTCTCAAGTATTATTAACATTTTATGTTCCCTGAATTCCTTAACTTTCATTACAATTTATATGGTAAATTTATAGCATGTATTATGATTTAACTTCATTCACCACAACTACACCTAAATCTTAAGAATGGGCAAGACACGATATACTTTGATAAAGATATTTATTTTCTTCCAACTGCAAAAAATTTTGCTGTTGTGTTCAGACTTTCTTGAAGCTTCTTTCTTTTCTTACAATTAGTTATTTTCTAAGCTGCTTCTTATTCTGCATGCAAATATTTTTATACATTACAATCATCATGTTTAAAACTATAGTCACCATATTTTACTTAAATCTTTAGACCTTATTCATTTTATAGCTGAAACTATATATCCTTTTACTAATCTCTCACTATTCTCCCCACCCACAACCCTGGGCAACTACTTTTCTACTTTCTGCTTTTATGAGTTTTACTTTCCTTTTTCTGTTGTTGCTGTTTTTCTTAGATTCCACATATAAATTATATTTAAAGCTAATTATACAAAACATAAAAAGCCTAGAGCCTGCTTGCTAAAATCTTCTATATTTCTCTATCTGAGCTTCCCAGGTAGCTCAGTTGGTAAGGAAGCTACCTGCAATGCAGGTGACACTGCTTTAATTCCTGGGTTAGAAAGATCTGCTGGAGAAGAGATAGGCTACCCACTCCAGTATTCTTGGGCTTCCCTTGTGGTTCAGCTGGTAAAGAATCTGCCTGCAATGTAGGAGACTGGGGTTTGATCCCTGGGTTGGGAAGATCCCCTGGAGAAGGGAACAGCTACCCAATCTAGTATTCTTGACTGGAGAATTCCATTGCCTGTATAGTCCATGGAGTCACAAAGAGTCAGGCATGACTGCATGACCTTCACTTTCACTCTCTAGATTTCTATCTGGGGTTCCCTGCTGGTTCAGGTGGTAAAGAAGGTGCCTGCTATTCAAAAGACTTGGGTTCAATCCCCAAGCCAGGAAGGTCCCCTGGCTTGTTTTTCTTTTATTGAAATCACAACTCTTACTGATGGCTTTCTGACCCTAAGTTTGTGATATGAACAATGGAGAATGATACTTAATGTTCAAAGAAAATTTATAAATAATGTAATACTTGTCATTTACCTTTTTTTAAATTCATATTATTTCTTTTATATGATATTATACATGTTTTAATGCCTTTCTCCCAAATCACCCCCCTCCCTCCCTCTACCACAGAGTCCAAAAGACTGTTCTATACATTTATGTCTCTTTTGCTGTCTCACATACAGGGTTGTCGTTACCATCTTTCTAAATTCCATATACATGCGTTAGTATACTGTATTGGTGTTTTGTTTTACATTCTAAAGTAGTTTCATACCATAGTGTTATTGTCAATTACCACCAACAATAATGTGTACAAATTTGTAGAGTATTTAATAAAAAAAAGAATTTAGTTATATGTAATGAACACGTATGGGCTTCTCAGGTGGCTCAGTGGTAAAGAATCTGCCTGCCAATGCAAGAGATGTGGGTTCATCCCTGGGTGGAGAAGATACCCTGGAGAAGGAAATGGCAATCCACTCCAGTATTCTTGACTGGAGAATCCCATGGACAGAGGAGCCTGGCGGGCTAAAGTTCATGGGGTTGCAAGAGTCGGACATGACTTAGTGACTAAACTGCTACCATGCATAATAAAAAAGGTGTGTGCCTATCTATCTATCTATCTGTCTATACTATTGTATATATAACTAATGTATATATGCCAATTTATATAAAAATATCATATATATGTATATAGACAGAAAGATGGATATATAGTCACTCACAATACCTGTCTCAATAAATGGTAACTGGTATAGTCTCACAGGTATTCTTAGCCTAAGTTACAAAAAATATCCTTTTGATCCTTGCATCAGTTGAATGAATGTTGGGTTTCTCACACATCTTATTGATCACCTGAAATCACTTTCCTACTACACAATTTTCTAATGGCATTTTCCATCTGGTCATTTCTCAAGGTATAGATTAAGGGATTTAACATGGGCATTATCATAGTGTAGAATATAGCAACTGCTTTATCAATGGGTAAACCAGTTGCTGGTCTCAGGTACTCAAATATGCAGAGTAAAAAGAAAAATACAACGGCTGCGATATGGGAGACACAGGTTGAGAAAGCTTTTTGCTGAGCTTCCAAACTCTGGGTTTTTAAGTGCCAGGGTCCAGCCCCAGCAGGATCCAGGGATACCCTCAGGATGATGGCATAGGCGAAAGGATAGCAAAGCGGAGAGAACAGAGGCTTGATCTTCCTTGGTTTACACAGAAAGCCAATAAAGCTCCTGGCACAGAACTTGCTCTGTTCACAGAGGCCTCAGGCGCCCTCTCGGTGGGGTGAGGACGCAGGACGCCCCCTCCCCGGTGAAGACACAGGGCGCCTTCCCAATCGGGTCTTAGAAGCCCAGGCAAAAAAGTGAACTCAGAGAGCCCCTGTGCCCCAAGGAGTCATCCTGAAAGAAGAACAGAGAGAGAAAAGGAGAGAAAAGGAAAAAAGAATGACACGGGGAGACCAAGCTTCGGTGAGCGAAGCCCATAACTTTACTTTCAAAAGGAACTTTTATACCTTGGCTTGTACATAGAGGGAAATGAAAGATGTAAAGTCATACAGAGTCAGCCCAAACATTACATCTGTTTTGTCTTTATTGAAACCAGGATTTTTTCTGCATACCTTTCCCATAAACAATGTTGTGTACATTATCTTCTGGCCTTGGAGGCCTGTGGATATTTTATGACCCTTTTTTCATAAAGGCTGCTCAACCAGAAAACTTATTTTCCCTTGAAGTGTTTTTTCTTTATATTTCTAATCTATGTCAGCCTTGGAAAGTGCTAAACAGAGTTACATTCTCACAGAGCAAAGGTGCAGTGAGTTACAACATAGAAAGGACCAATTAGCTCAAAGGTCTGATATGGTTAATTTCAAGGCTACTCCTTGTTTTTCTTACATTCCAACTATATTAACTAATGCACTCCCAGGTGCACAATGGATGAGGGATATGGGAACTTAGCAGCAAGCATCGGCTCAACAATGAAATCTTACAACAGCACTACTCTAATAGTTTTTAACTCTTTGAAAGGCTCTACATTTTTAGAATGTTTTAGGCTTCCCATGTCTCTCAAGGTTGGGAGGCTGTGAACAATCACATGCATAGCTGCAAGAGTCTGGATAAACCTGTCAGGCAAGCTAGAAAATCATCAGAGGTGTTTGAATTGAAACACACCTATCATGCCCAAGAGACTTATTAACTAAAGCCCTAAGTTGACTTTTTCCAGAGTCAACTGGTCGGGGATTGCTCCCTGTTAATGTCAGAAGAGTTGGTGAAAGGCACAAAATAGTAAGACGACAGATTCTGGTTTTCGGGTAGATGCTCGAGCAGATCCAGGGAGTCCCTCGAGTTCTGATCCACCTTGCTCGTCAGATCTCTTCCACATGACCTTGTCATGGGTGGGATCTCCCATGGTAGCTCCTGGCATTTAAAGAGTGCAGAATGACTGCATATGAACCAATCAAGAGGAGAAAGTTTACCAGACAGATAAACCCACGGTTGGCAGCAACAAAGAGCCCAGAGTGTTGGTATCAGTGCAGGCAAGATCAAGCAAAGGGTTCAGATCACACATAAAGTGATGTATGACATTAGGGCCACAGAAGGGTAATTTGTTGAAAATAATCTGTATGGTTGCATGAAGAAATCTTCCCACCCATGACACTCCTACTAAAAGGCCACAAACCTGCCAGTTCATGATAGTAGTATAATGCAAGGGCTTACAAATGGCCACATAGTGGTCATATGCCATCACGGTAAGCAGAATGATGTCAGTTCAATTCAGTTCAGTTCAGTTGCTTAGTATAAATATATACATATATGTATGTACATTTGTATGTATATGGACAGAAAGATACACAAATAGTTCAGAACAATCCCTGTATTAATAAATAGTAACTGTTATAATTTTGCTACACTTCTATCATCATCTCCTGGCTATATATATCACAACCATTAATAACATGGTTAGAGAGGTCAGTTACTTTCTAGTTACTGGTTCTTCAATGTTACTGTTTGGGAAAAAACACTTTACTGCTTGTTTTCCAACATGCAAAATGGGGATGATAGTAGTGCCTACCTTTCCATATTGTTAAAAAGCTTACTGCTGAGTATCACTGAATCTTAATATTTATTTTACTTTCTTTTATTATGATGAAAGATTATGAATCCTTATACAATGATGGAGCCAGTAAAACTAGACTCTACTTTGGAAGAGCTTTTCAAATATGCAAACAGTAGCCCAAGGCTATATTTTTCCTCTCTTTCCTTGCCTCCATTTATTCTCCTCTCCTTGTAGAATCAATCATTTGCAGTTTTATTTTTATCTCATAGGTATTCTTGGCTGAGGTCAGCAGTAATGTCCTTTGGATTTTATTTAAGTTGAATGAATGCTGGGTTCCAGGCACATTTTATGCATCACCTGAAATCACTTTCCTACTGCACAGTTTCCTAATGGCACTTTTTATCTGGTCATTTCTCAAAGTATAGATTAAAGGATTTAACATGGGAGTTATCATAGTGTAGAATACAGAAACTGCTTTATCAACAGGTAAAGTAACTGTTGGTCTCAGGTACACAAATAAGCAGGGCACAAGGAACAGGATAACTGCTGTGATGTGGGAGACACAGGTGGAGAGGGCCTTACGTCTAGCCTGTAAGCTATGGGCCCTTAGGGAGCGCAGAATGATCACATAGGAGCCGATCAAGAGGAGAAAGTTTGAAAGACAGATTAAACCAGTGTTGGCAGGAACAAAGAATCCTAGAATGTGAGTGTCAGTGCAGGCAAGATAGAGCAAAGGGTTCAAATCACACATAAAGTGGTCTATGACGTTAGGGCCACAGAAGGGTAAACTGATGATGAAGAGGAGCTGTATGGTTGAATGAATAATGCCCCCCACCCATGCCACTCCCACTAGCAGCCCACACAGACGCCGATTCATGATGGTCGTATAGTGCAAGGGCTTACAGATGGCCACATAGCGGTCATAGGCCATCACAGTGAGCAGGATGACATCAGCACCTCCAAATATATGTTCCCCAAAGACTTGGGTCATGCATTCGTTGAAAGGGCTGGTTTTCTTTTCATAGAAGGAATCTATTATCACTTTAGGGGTACTGACACAGGAATAGCAGGCATCAATGAATGAGAGATGGGCCAAGAAATAGTACATGGGGTACCCCAATAATGGGCTGGTGATGATGGTGACCATTGTGAACACATTTCCTACCATAGAGACGATGTAGACAACCAAAAAGACAACAAATATGATTTTCTGCATCTTTGGATTCTGTGAGAGTCCCAGTAGAATAAACTCCGTCACGTTGTTTGCATTATCCATGTATCTTATATTATTATTAATTATGTTACCTGAAAAAAGTCGCAATTTATTAGCTCAACCTTAAATTAAGTGTCAATGTAAGAAATAATAAATACTTAGATTCTATTGAGTTCTGAATTTTAATAATATTTTTAAGATAGAAAAAAATTTCTGATCTTTTGAAGATTGTTCAAATTCTCTCCTGGGTGAAGGTGATTTTTAATATATAGACATGCAAACCCCTATGCAGACAGAAGCAGGAGATGATCTCTAGGCCCTTAACCATGTGAGATAGCTCACAACCTAATGTGATTCAGTAGATTTCATGTACAGTGGCAACGAAGACTGAAAAGAAGGATAGAAAACGCATGCAAAGTCTGTGAATTCAAAGCTAAGGAATTTCACTTTTACTGTTAGGAAATGGGAAGACAGCACAAGTAATTGAGAATATGAGTGTAAGATAGAGAGGGATTCAAAAAGAGGGTTTCTTGGGTATAACTCTAGTAAAGGTGTTTGTATGTCTTGAATGAAGTGGCTTGAGGTTCATTTTGGAGATAGAAACCAGAGAAAAGAACCCCTGGCAACAGATTAGTTGTAATTGTTGACAAAGTATAACAGGGTATTGCTCATGGGAAAGTAACGAAAGGATACAGGAACTACTGCAATACATTTAATAAAGGATATCGCCCAAATCCGGGCTTCTCTTGTGGTTCAGTGGTAAAGATTCTGCCTGCAATACAGGAGATGCATCTAGACTCGTGTTCGATCCCGGAGTCAGGGAGATCCCCTGGAGCAGGGCATGACAACCCACTCTAGTATTCTTGCCTGGAGGATCCCTTGGACAGAGGAGTTTGGTGGACTACTGTCTATAGTGTCACAAAGAGTCTGAACTCATTCACAACTGGGCAAGCATGCATCACTTAGGGCTTCAGGATGGGGAACATATGTACACCTGTGGCGGATTCATGTTGATGTATGGCGAAACCAATACAATATTGTAAAGTAAAAATAAATAAATAAAAATTTAAAAGTAATAAAAAATAAATAAATCCAACAGCTTTTTAATAGCTAATTACATACTTTTAATGGTTTGAATTGTGGTGTTGGAGAAGACTCTTGAGAGTCCCTTGGACTGCAAGGAGATCCAACCAGTCTATGCTAAAGGAGATCAGCCCTGGATGTTCTTTGGAAGGAATGATGCTAAAGCTGAAACTCCAGTACTTTGGCCACCTCATGAAAAGGGTTGACTCATTGGAAAAGACTCTGATGCTGGGAGGGATTGGGGTCAGGAGGAAAAGGGGACGACAGAGGACAAGATGGTTGTATGGCATCACAGACTCGATGGGCCTGAGTTTGCGTGAACTCCGGGAGTTGTTGATGGACAGGAGGCCTGGCGTGCTGCAATTCATGGGGTCGCAAACAGTTGGACACGACTGAGTGACTGAACTGAACTGAACTGAATGGTTGATTTCCATATGCATGGCATGGTAGCAACCTGTGTGGATGTTATTATTTCATTAGTTTTGCAGATGAGAAACAATCTCAGAAAATCATGTTAATAATGACAGTAATAATAGAAATCTTATTACTGTAAACTTCCTGAACACTTACTTTACTCTCAGGTATTTTGTAGGCATTTGTTTTTTAATTCTTAACCCAAACTTATGAGATGATTGCTACCCTCATTTTATGCTTATTTCTCACATTAAGAAATATGAAGCATAGAGAACTTAAGAATCCTGTCTAAGATCAACCAGATAATAAATAACAGAAGCGTGATTGGATTTTTTTCCTCCACATCCTTAACCCATGCTCTACATTGTCATAATAAACAATGCTTACTAAACTCCTTTTGATATGATCATAATAACTATAATTATTTCAATTCAACATCAGAGGCCAGTATATATGAAGGAAACTGATCATCAGACACAGATACACATACACACAAAAACACTAGATACACACACAGTATAACTTATTGATGGTGGTGGTTTATTCACTAGATCGTGTCCAACTCTTGCGACCCCATTGACTATAACCTGCCAGGCTTCTCTGGCCAGGAGATTCTCCAGACAAGATTACTGGAGTGGGTTGCTATTTCCTTCTCCAGGGGATCTTTCTGACCCAGGAATTCAACCTGGGTCTCCTGCATTGAAGGCAGCTTCTTTACTGACTGAGCTATGAGGTAAGACTCTAATACTGATAGCCATGTGGCACTTCTTTCATTGAAGGTCTACCTTATCCTCTTCTCTTCAATTCCAATTATCTTCTCTCTCCAATTCCAATCAAAAACATAATCCCACAGACTCTCTTGAAAAGTACGGACAATGACAACCCCAGTGGTAAAACAACTTGGTTTGAGAATCAGAAAGACAAGGTAAGAATCTTGTTTTTCCCCACTTGCAACTTCATGATCTGAGGTATATTTCTTGGCACCTTACATTTTGTTTCCTCTAAAATCAAGTGAGAATATTAATGACCACCTCACAGGCTGTTATAAGAAGTGATTGAGGAAACATTTATGAACATATCCATCACACACTTCAGGACACACAAAGGACCTTGACTTTTTTTTTTTTTTTTTTTGCCTGTGCACCCAGGAATAGGGGAAAATTGACATTTTGAGCAATAATACAGAGAAACATTTAACCATGCTTTAAACTTAGGAAGAATCATCTTGAACTTTACTTTTAAAGAAGCCACAGAGACCCATATTAGGCACAGTGGTTTATCCCAGGAAGAGTTCTTCATGTTTGTGTTTGAAATAAACAGGTTATGATTTAATATTCACATTATATCATTTTGTGTGTACAGTGATTTTAAATTTTGTTTGCTTTGTCATCATCAGTCTTCATTATTAAATAAGTATCTCACAGTAAATGAAGAGTATCTGGTATTAGTAAGCTGGATCTTATAAATTTCTTTATCTCTGTGAGCCTCAAATTTTTTCATCTTCAATTTAGATTAATGATACTTACCAATTAATTACCTCTTGAAGAAAGGGGTGAAGATGAAATGCTCTATTACGATATTTAAAGAGAGTTGCAATATGATGATTACTGTATATGGTAAATAACAATCTTTAATAAGCACCAGCTCTATTGAAAAGCTTACCTTCTGGTTCTAAATTATTTAATGATATTTGAGGGTGTTCAGAAATAACCCTGTCTTCAAGTCGACCTCCTCTTGGGCTAAGTAGCTTTCAACATGAAAAATATGATACATTCAAAACAGAATATTCAGTCTCACAGTCGATAAGTCTTTTAATGAGTCTAAATCTTTCCTTCTAGCCTACAGCCTCAAAAAATTTCACAGAAAACCTGGAAGTTGAATTTAGAATGGATTCACTCAGAACACTATGGAGAAATGATCATCTGTAGATGGCTTTCGTCCCATAGGCAGAAGGCAGAATGCGTGGTGGAAACACATTCAAAAGGGTCACTCCAACTTCAATGAACCTTGCTCTGGAGAATGTAAATAACAACAACAACAAAAAATTTTCACCTGTGATGCAAGGATATTTAAAGCAGTTTCCACAAAAGTCCAAGGACTTTTCTTGTAGAATCTGTCTTCTCTCCCAGGAATTAATTATCTCTTTTGATAGAAAGGATTTGCCTTGGAAGCAGGTACTCTGGAGAGACAGACCTGAGAAACACTCATTCTTGAGTGGGGAATTGTATTCCCTGCAGTTCAGTTCAGTTAAGTCGCTCAGTCGTATCCAACTCTCTGTGACCCCATGGACTGCAGCACTCCAGATCTTCCTGTCCATCACCAACTCCCAGAGTTTATACAAACTCATGTCCATTGAGTCGGTGATGCCATCTGATCATCTCATCCTCTGTCATCCCCTTCTCCTTCCACCTTCAATCTTTCCCAGCATCAGAGTCTTTTCAAATAAGTCAGTTGAAAAGACTCAGTATTCCTTGGACTTTCAAACAAAATGTGTGGGTCCCCTTTCTCTGTCTGAACCTGGGTTTCTAAGAAAACTTAATCACACGTGGCTAGAAAAGATGGCTTAATTCCAGCATGGGGACCTGTGACATAACGTATGCACTCATGTTGAAAAGAGAATTTCTATTTTCTTATAAATATTAAATCTTTTCTTAAAACCTAGTACTGATTTCTTGAGAGTTAGATCAGTGAGGGCATAATATTGTTGGAAGCTATTTCAAAGTGCCTGAAATAAAAACTTTTTAAATTTCCCCCACATTCTTCTGAGGGCAATGGAAGTAAACAGAAAGTCTAATAGAATCCAGATAATTGATCTCTGGGATCCATATGGTGATCAGCATTGAACACAAGGCAATAGTAAATAAACATTTGGAGAGATATCTAAAGCATGAGAAAGGAGCCATAAATCAAACTACAAGTATTTTTTCAGATTATGGCCACTTTGTATTACTTTTTAAAGTTATTCTAGTGGCCGATGATGTTGAGAATTTTTAAAAAGGTTGCTATGAGTGTGTCTTCTTTTTGCAGGAGGGGTTTCTTTTCAAGTTCTTCACGCAATTTAAAAATTGAGTTCTGGGTTCTTATTTCTTGCTATAAGTGATTTTTATATAGTCTGGGTATATGTATATTGTCATTTGTATTATACATATGAGATATTTGTATATAAAATGTTATGAAAAAATATATATATAATTAAATATATATACAAACTTTTTTTTTCTCCTGGTCTGTGGCTTTCCTTTTATTTTTTAAAAGGGATAACATCTGATGAACAGGAAAGCAACAGGCTTCTTCTTCTTTTATATTGTTTATAGTTCATGTTTATTGTAGTGTACCTCATAAATACTATTTTACCTCAAGGTCAAAAACATTTCTTCTAGAATTTTTATGTTTAGATTTCACATCCAGTTCTCTGACTTATTTTCCATGAATATTTTTGTGTATAGTGTGAAGGAGTGATTGAGGTTCTTTATTTTTCTTTGTATATGAATATCCAATTAATCCAATATTGTTTGAAAATATATGTGTGTGTTTGTATATATATACATATTTGCATTGAATTAGTTTGATAGCTTTGTTAGAAATTTATACATTTAGATCTGTTAATCAACATTCTGTTTCAATAGCACACAGCTTGGTTAGTGGGAAGTTTATAGTATGTCTTGAATTTAGGTAGAATCATTTCTTTTTTTGGAGAATGATTTTCTATTTCAGATTTTTAAAAATAATATCTTTCTATATAAATTTCAAAATAGGATTGTCAGTTTCTTAAAATATTCTGGGGGCATATCTTCCCCTTTACTTATGTTTTTATTGAAGTATAGTTGGCTTATAATTTTCTGTTAGTTTCAAGTGTAAAGCAAAATGATATAATTATATTGAGTTGGCCAAAAGGTTTGGTCAGATTTCTCCAACAACTTCTGGAAAGAATAGAATCAACTTTTGGACCTACCCTGTATATATTTTAAAAATTTATACCTCAACTTTCCTATTTTTACTAGCATTTTACATAGCATTTTGTTTTCAATTTCAATTTCTATTTTTGCATAAATAATTTTGATATTTTGTGTTGACATTGTATGTTGTGACATTGTTAAATTAACTGAGTAGGTATATTGGATTATTTTTAATGTCCTGAATATATATACCTTTATAATGATTCTATCTATACATTGATATATTTTTTAACTGTTTTCTCGTCTCACCTTTATATCTTCTATTTCATTTTCTTACCTTTGCAATAGCTGTAATCTAGGTTACCTTGCAGAAGAGAAATTCAGACTGGCCTAACTTGTTCATTTACAATCTTAGAGACAATTCACCATTAAGTATGATGGTAGTTGTAGTATATATACAGATGCTCTTTATCAGGCTGGGAAAATTCCTTTCTATTCTTCATTTTCTAAAATATTTTTATTCATAAATCTGAAATGAAATTTATTAATTTGTATTAATTCCAAGTAGGGAAAGGAGTACATCAAGGTTGTATATTGTCACACTGCTTATTTAACTTATATACAGAGGATATCTTGAAGAATGCCAGGCTGGATGAAGCACAGCTGGAATCAAGATTACCGGGAGAAATATCAATAACCTCAGATATGCAGATGACACCACCCTTATGGCAGAAAGAGAAGAAGAACTAAAGAGCCTCTTGATGAAAGTGAAAGAGGAGAGTGAAAAAGTTGGCTTAAAATTCAACATTCAAAAAGTTAAGATCATGGCATGCAGTGTTATCACTTCATGGCAAATAGATGGGGAATCAATGGAAACAGTGAAGGACTTTATTTATTTATTCATTTATTTGAGTTCCAAAATCACTGTAGATGGTGACTGCAGTCATGAAATTAAAAGACACTTGCTCCTTGGAAGTAAAGCTATGACCAACCTAGACAGCATTTTAAAGAGCAGAGACATTGCTTTGCCAACAAAGTTCTATTTAGTCAAAACTGGTTTTTCTGGTGGTCATGTATGGATGTGAGAGTTGGACTATAAAGAAATCAGAGCGCCAAAAAAGTGATGCTTTTGAACTGTCGTGTTGGAAAAGACTCTTGAGAGTCCCTTGGACTGCAAGGAGAGCCAACCAGTCAATCCTCAAGGAAATTATCCCTGAATATTCATTGGAAGGAATGAAGGTTAAATACTTTGGCCACCTGATGTGAAGAACTAACTTATTGCAAAAGACCCTGATGCTGGGAAAGATTGAAGGTGGGAGGAGAAGAGGACAACAGAGGATGAGATGGTTGGATGGCATCATGGATTCAATGTCCATGAGTCTGAGCAAGCTCCAGGAGTTAGCAATGGACAGGGAAGCCTGGGGTGCTGCAGTCCTTGGGGCTGCAAAGAATTGGACATGACTGAACTGAACTGCTTCTGTTAGGTCCATACCATTTCTGTCCTTTATCGAGCCCATCTTTACATGAAATGTTCCCTTGGTATCTCTAATTTTCTTGAAGAGATCTCTACCCTTTCCCATTCTGTTGTTTTCCTCTATTTCTTTGCATTGATTTCTGAGGAAGGCTTTCTTATCTCTTCTTGCTATTCTTTGGAACTCTGCATTCAGATACTTATATCTTTCCTTTTCTCCTTTGCTTTTGGCTTCTCTTCTTTTCACAGACATGTTTAAGGCCTCCCCAGAAAGCCATTTTGCTTTTTTGCATTTCTTTTCCATTGGGATGCTCTTGATCCCTGTCTCCTGTACAATGTTATGAACCTCATTCTATAGTTCATCAGGCACTCTATCTATCAGATATAGGCCCTTAAATCTATTTCTCACTTCCACTGTATAATCATAAGGGATATGATTTAGGTCATACCTGAATGGTCTAGTGGTTTTGACTACTTTCTTCAATTTAAGTCTGAATTTGGTAATAAGGAGTTTATGATCTGAGCCACAGTCAGCTCCCAGTCTTGATTTTTTTTTTTTTTTTTTTGACTGTATAGAGCTTCTCCATCTTTGGCTGCAAAGAATATAATCAATCTGATTTTGGTGTTGACCATCTGGTGATGTCCCTGTGTAGAGTCTTCTCTTGTGTTGTTGGAAGAGGGTGTTTGCTATGACCTGTGCATTTTCTTGGCAAAACTCTATTAGTCTTTGCCCTGCTTCATTCCATATTCCAAGGCCAAATTTGCCTGTTACTCTAGGTGTTTCTTGACTTCCTACTTTTGCATTCTACTCCCCTATAATGAAAATGACATCTTTTTTGTGTATTAGTTCTAAAAGGTCTTGTAGGTCTTCATAGAACCGTTCAACTTTAGCTTCTTCAGCATTACTGGTTGGGGCATAGACTTGGATTACTGTGATATTGAATGGTTTGCCTTGGAAACGAACAGAGATCATTCTGTCATTTTTGAGATTGCATCCAAGTCCTGCATTATGGACTCTTTTGTTGACCATGATGGCTATTCCATTTCTTCTGAGGGATTCCTGCCTGCAGTAGTAGATATAATGGTCATCTGAGTTAAATTCACCCATTCCAGCCCATTTGAGTTCGCTGATTCCTAGAATGTCGACATTCACTCTTGCCATCTCTTGTTTGACCACTTCCAATTTGCCTTGATTCGTGGACCTGACATTCCAGGTTCCTATGCAATATTGCTCTTTACAGCAATACCTTGCTTCTATCACCAGCCACATCCACAGCTGGGTATTGTTTTTGCTTTGCCTCCATCCCTTCATTCTTTCTGGAGTTATTTCTCCATAATCTAATGCCTAGTTTTCTGTGAGTATAGTTTCAGTGTGTCTGCCCTCTGATGCCCTCTTGCAACACCTACCGTCTTACTTGGGTTTCTCTTACCTTGGATGAGGGGTATCTCCTCATTGCTGCCCTTCCTGACCTTTAATGTGGGATAGCTCTTCTAGGCCCTCCTGCACCCATGCAGCCATGGCTCCTTGGACTTGGGGTTGGTCCTCCCAGCCGCCGCCACTGGCCTCGCGCGTGGGGTTTCTCCTCCCGGCCACCACCCCTGACCTCCGACGTGGGGTAACTCCTCTCATCACCGCCCCTGACCTCGGACTCAGGGTAGCTCCCCTCAGCCGTCCCCCTTGACCTCAGACGTCGGGTAGCTCCTCTCAGCTGTACAAAAAAGATCTTTATGACCCAGATAATCACGACTGTGTGATCACTGACCTAGAGCCAGACACCCTGGAATGTGAAGTCAAGTGGGCCTTAGAAAGCATCACTACTAACAAAGCTAGTGGAGGTGATGGAATTCCAGTTGAGCTATTACAAATCATGAAAGATGATGCTGTGAAAGTGCTGCACTCAGTATGCCAGCAAATTTGGAAAACTCAGCAGTGGCCACAGGACTGGAAAAGGTCAGTTTTCATTTCAATCCCAAAGAAAGGCAATGCCAAAGAATGCTCAAACTATCGCACAGTTGCTCTCATCTCACATGCTAGTAAAGTAATGCTCAAAATTCTCCAAGCCAGGCTTCAGCAATACATGAACCGTGAACTTCCTGATGTTCAATCTGGTTTTAGAAAAGGCAGAGGAGCCAGAGATCAAGTTGCCAACATTCGCTAGATCATGGAAAAAGCAAGAGAGTTCCAGAAAAACATCTATTTCTGCTTTATTGACTATGCCAAAGCCGTTGACTGTGTGGATCACAATAAACTGGAAAATTCTGAAAGAGATGGGAATACCAGACCACCTGATCTGCCTCTTGAGAAATTTGTATGCAGGTCAGGAAGCAACAGTTAGAACTCAACATGGAACAACAGACTGGTTCCAAACAGGAAAAGGAGTACGTCAAGGCTGTATATTTTCACCCTGTTTATTTAACTTCTATGCAGAGTACATCATGAGAAACTCTGGACTAGAAAAAATACAAGCTGTAATCAAGATTGCTGGGAGAAATATCAATAACCTCAGATAGGCAGATGACACAACCCTTATGGCAGAAAGTGAAGAGGAATGAAAAAATCTCTGATGAAAGTGAAAGAGGAGAGTGAAAAAGTTGGCTTAAAGCTCAACATTCAGAAAACGAACATCATGGCATCCGGTCCCATCACTTCATGGGAAATAGATGGGGAAACAGTGGCAGACTTTATCTTTTTGGGCTCCAAAATCACTGCAGATGGTGACTGCAGTTATGAAATTAAAAGACACTTACTCCTTGGAAGGAAAATTATGACCAACCTAGATAGCTTTTAAAAAGCAGAGACATTACTTTGCCAACAAAGGTTCGTCTAGTCAAGGCTATGGTTTTTCCTGTGGTCATGTATGGATGTGAGAGTTGGACTGTGAAGAAGGCTGAGCACCGAAGAATTGATGGTTTTGAACTGTGGTGTTGGAGAAGACTCTTGAGAGTCCCTTGGACTGCAAGGAGACCCAACCAGTCCATTCTGAAGGAGATCAGTCCTGGGACTTCTTTGGAAGGAATGATGCTGAAGCTGAAACTCCAGTACTTTGGCCACCTCATGCAAAGAGTTGACTCATTGGAAAAGACTCTGATGCTGGGAGGGATTGGGGGCAGGAGGAGAAGGGGACGACAGAGGATGAGATGGCTGGATGGCATCACTGACTCAGTGGATGTGAGTCTGAGTGAACTCCAGGAGTTGGTGATGGACAGGGAGGCCTGGCATGCTGCGATTCATGGGGTCGCAAAGAGTCAGACACAACTGAGCGACTCAACTGAACTGAACAACAATTAAGAACAGTAGTATAATCATCTTTAATAAGCATCGGCACTATTGAAAGGCTTACCTTCATCTTAGTGATATTTCAGGGTTCTCAGAAATAATCCTGTCTTCCAATTGACCCCTTCTTGGGATAAGTAACTTTTGATATGAAAAATATGGCACACTTAAAAGAGAATGTTCAGATAATTTGTATCAAATCAACAGTAGATAAGTAAGTCTTTTCATGAATCTAACTATTTCCTCCTAGCATTAACCTCTAAAACTTTCTACAGAAAACCCTGGACTTGAATTTAGAATGCATTCACTCATAACACGATGTAGAAATTATCTTCTATACATGGTTCTGGTTCCACAGGTAGATGGCTAAATGCATGGTGAATATACTTTGAAATGCTTTTTTTACGCTTGACAAACTTTGCTCTAGAGAGGTTAACAACAACAACAATAAAATAAAAATACATGAAAATGTCTATAAAATGCATGGATATTTAAACAGATTTCCACACATTCAAGGACCTTGTCTTGTAGCTTCTTTTTCTCTCCCGGGAATTAATTACTTCTTGGCTTTGTCTTAGAAGCAGGTATTCTGGAGAGGCATACATGAGAAACATCCATTTTAGAGTGGGAAATTGTATTCTCCGCACTTGAAACCAAATCATGTATGTCCACAATCTGTATATAAATCTGAGTTTCAAAGAAAATTTAATGGCATGTGATAGAAAGAGTGTCATATTTCTAGCATGGGTACCTGTAATGTATAGTCCACCTGTGGATTCATCTCAAAGAGAAAACTTCTATTTTCTTATTAATATTAAACTTTTCTGGAAATCTAAGACTGATTGCTTGTAAGTTAGAGCAGTGAGGGCATAAAATTAGTGGAAAACATTTCAAAATGCCTGAAATCAAAACCTTTTATTCCCCGTTCATCAGAGAGTAATGGAAGTAAACAGAAACTCTAATAGGATCCAGATGATTAGTATCTGGAACATGTATGATGGTCAGCTTGGAACAAACTGAACATCTGGAGAGATATCTAAAGCACAAGAAGGGAAGCCTACATCAAACAATTTCTTTCTACATTCTGATCATTATGTATTATTTTCTATTTATTTATGCTAAGAGTTATGAAGTGATAAGTTACTGAATTTTTTGTTTGCATTTCTTGATGACTAATCATTTTGAGAATTTTTAGAAACATTTTTATGGGTATATGTTTTCATTGGGAAATTTATTTTCAGGTTATTTGCACAATTTAAAAATATGAGTTCTGAGTTATCTTTTTGTTCAGTCGCCAAGTCATGTTTGACTCTTTGCGACTCCTGGACTGCAGCACACCAGTTTCCCTCTCCTTCACTGTCTCCCATTGTTCAGATTCGTGTTCACTGAATCAGTATCTTTAACTTAGTTGTTAATGATTTTTATGTATTCCAGACATATGTGTTTTGTCATATTTATTATACATATACAAAGCATGAGGTATTTGTATACAAAATGTTATGCAAGATTGATCCATTATACATAAACACAGTTTTCCCCTAGTCTGTGAATTTTCTTTAATTCTTCAAAGTCTTTCATTTTTTTGGTAGTTTTATGGTTTGTGCTTCTTATATCGTATCTAATAAATACTGATGAACTTCTAGATCTCTTTGCCTTTTCCTACTGTTCATGGGGTTCTCACAGCAAAAATACTGGAGTAATTAGCCAATCCCTCCTCCAGACTACCTTATCTTCTGAGAAATCTGTATTCAGGTCAAGGAGCCACAGTTAGAATTGGACATGGAAGAACAGAGTGGTTTAAAACTGGCAAAGGAGTATGTCAAGTCTGTATATTGCCAGCATGCTGGTACAACTTATATGCAAGCACATCATGAGAAATCTGGGCTGGACAAATCACAAACTGGAATCAAGATTGCTGGGAGAAAAAATCAACAATCTCAGATATGTGGCAGGAAGTGAAGAGGAGCTACAGAGACTCTTGAAGGTGAAAGAGGAGAGTGAAAAGGCTCGCTTAAAACTCACCATTCAAAAAACTACAATTATGGCATCTGGTCCCATCACTTCATGGCAAGTAGATGGGTAAACAATGGAAACAGTGACAGATTTTATTTTCTTGAGTTCCAAAGTCATTGTGAATGGTGACTATAGACATGAAAATAAAAGACACTAGCTCCTTGGAAAGAAAACTATGACAAATCTAGTCAATGTATTAAAAAGCAGAGGCATTACTTTGCCAACAAAAGTCCATATAGTCAAAGCTTTGGTTTTAAAGTAGTCATGTTCAGATGTGAGAGTTGGATCATAAAGTAGGCTGAAGGCCAAAGAATCATTGCCTTCAAATTGTGGTGCTGGAGAAGACTCTTTAAAGTCCCTTGAACAGCAAGGAGATCAAACCAGTCAAGCCTAAAGGAAATCAACCCTGAATATTCATTCGAAGGACTGACAGGGAAGCTCTAATACTTTGGCCACCTGATGCGAGAATACAACTCATTGGAAAAACTCTGACCCTGGGAAAGATTGAAGACAAAAAGAGAAGGGGACAGCAGAGAATGAGATAGCTAGGTAGTATCACTGACTCAATAGAGGTGAATTTGAGCAAACCTCTGGAGTTTGTCCCACTAAGGACATTGGTGCCTAGCATGCTGCAGTCCATGGCATCGCAAAGAGTCCACCAAGACATACCAACTGAACAACAACCTCACAATAAAAATACTTCTAGAATTTTTATGGTTTTAGATTTTCCATCTAGTTCACTGACTTATTTTGCATTAATATTAGTGTATAATGTGAAGTATTACTGAGGTTCATTTTTTTTGCAAGTGGATATCATATTGATCCAGCATTTGTTGAAAGATCTATTATTTCCGCACTGAATTTCTTTGATATATTTGTTGGGAAATTCATACATTTAGATTTTTATGAACATTCTAATATGTTTAAATAGCACATAACTGTTTTGTGGTAATTTTATACTATGTCTTGAATTCAAGTAGAATAAATCTTTTTTTGAGAGTGATTTTCTACCATGAGCTTCCAGACCAAACCAAGTCTCTAAAAGATCAACAAGACTAAGAAATGGATCACTTAACTCAGAAATCTGATTTTCTGTGTAGGTTAGTAAATGCTTTGTATTGTAGGATTCACCTGTATAAAATACAATTCATCTGTATAAAAATTCCCCCAGATATGGCCATATGATTTCTATAATTTGGTTTTGTTAACATGTTGTTGTTGGTTTGCTCACTTAGTCAAGTCAGACTCTTTGTGACCCTGTGGACTGTAGCCCACCAGACCCCTCTGTCCATGGGATTTCCCAGGCAAGAGTACTGCAGTTGGTTGCGATTTCTTTCTCACAGAGATTCTAGAATTCAGTAAGTTTGTGGCTTGATTACTGTCATTCTAGGCCTTATATGTGAATTTTGAAAAAGTTTCCATATAAGCAATTGCATCTTTCCATCCTCATGAAGGCATAAAAATAGCTGTTAAATACCAGTGAAATACTGACCTCTTTGTCCCTCAGGCTCATATAATGGAAAAATTGCTGGGGTCATAGCTAAGTTAGTGCACACATGGCCTTGAGCACAAGAGAATCCTAAAGTACTTCTTCCTATCCATCCAAGTAGAAACCACGGCCATACACTGGTGTAACTAATCATGACCTGAGATACGGGTATAATAGAAACATGACAGAATCTGTTCTACTGGGGCTCTCATAAAATCCAAAGACACAGAAAATCATATTTGTTGTGTTTTTGGTCATCTACATTGTCTTTATGGTAGGAAATGTGCTCACTATGGTCACCATCACCACCAGCTCTTTATTAGGTTAACCTATGTACTAGTTCCTGACCCATCTCTCTTTTGTTGACACCTGCTATTCCTGTGTCACTATTTCCAAACTGATCATATATTCACTCTATGAAAACAAAATCAGCCCTTTCAATGAGTGCATGATGCAGATCTTAGGGAACATGTCTTTGCAGGTGCTGATGTCATCCTACTTATTGTGATGGCCTATGACCCTGTGCAGCATCTGCAAGCCCTTGCACTATATGACCATCATGAATCAGTGGCTGTGTGGACTGCTAGTGGGAGTGGCATGGGTGGGAGGCTTTCTTCATTCATCCATAGAGCTCCTCTTCATCATCAGATTACCCTTCTGTGGCCCTGCTGTTATAGATCAAAAACAGTCTAGGACTACTCTTAAATATTTGGTATTTTATTAAAACCAAATTGGAGCCAGTTTCACAAGCTTGATTATTGTATATGTATTCATAAGGTTTCATCCCAGTAAAATAAATTAAAGAAATTAAAAAATATAGTGATGAAGCTTCCCTGGTAGTTCAGTGGTTAAGAATGTGACTGCTAATGCAGGGGACACTATTTGACCCCAGTCCAGGAGGATTCCACATGCTGAAGGGCAACTAAGGCTGCTTGCCATACTATGGAGCTCACACACCAGAACTACTGAAGCCTAAGTGCCTAGAGCCTGTGCTCCTCAACAAGAGAAGCCATCACAGTGAGAAGCCTACATACTACCACAAAGAGTAGTCCCGGCCTGCCACAATCAGAAAAAACCCACACACAGCAATAAAGTTGCAATGTAGCAAAAATTAATTAATTAAAAATAAATGCACAAAAAAAAAGCAAAGATAAAACAGTGATATTCAGCAGTAATTTTTACAGCAATATAAAAAGGCGAGCACTTATATTATCTTCATTTTACAGGTGGGTAAACAAACGAAAGGAGTGCATTCCAAAACAGAAATATTGAAGAACATGTAACAGGAATCTAACTGACATCTCAGATCATGCACTTAAGTGCTGTGAGAGATGGCCAAGGCAATGATGATGGAAGGGGAGCATAACTATACTCCCCTTTAGGATTCTCCTTTAGAATCCCCTTTAGGATTCTCTTGTGCTCAAGGCCATGTGTGCACTAACTTAGCTATGACCCCAGCAATTTTTCCATTATATGAGCCTGAGGGACAAAGAGGTCAGTATTTCACTGGTATTTAACAGCTATTTTTATGCCTTCATGAGGATGGAAAGATGCAATTGCTTATATGGAAACTTTTTCAGAATTCACATATAAGGGGAGTATAACTATAAATATAGTATAGCATAACTATACTAATTAATAAATTATACTAATTCAATATTTATTAATATTGAAAGACTATCTATCCATTTCCCTGTCCACATACATACATACATAGGCATATATATATGTTGTGTATATATATATATATTTTTACATGTGCACACATATAAATAATATTCATACATTTAATTAGTTATATAAGGTGTATATATATATATATTTATGTTCATTAACTATAATTCTAACAATTATATGAAAAATATAATATATATACCCCAAATATATATATATTAACTTGCAATTATTTTCTCTCATTCTAAGGGTTGTCTTTTCATTTTGTTTATGGGTTCCCTTGTGGTACAAAAACTAAAATTTAACGAGATTTCATTCATTTATTTTTGCTTTTATTTTCATTACTCTAGGAGGTGGATCCAAAAAGATCTTGCTGTGATTTATGTCAAAGAGTTTTCTGGTTATGTTTTCCTCTAAGAGTTTTATAGTGTCTGGCCTTACATTTAAGTTTTTAGTCCATTTTGAGTTTATTTTCGTGTATGGTTTTAGGAAGTGTTCTAATTTCATTGTCCAGTTTTCCCAGCACTACTTATTGAGGAGATTTTTTCTCCATTATATATTCTAGCTTACTTTGTCATAAGTTAGGGGACCATAGGTGCATGGGTGTGTCTCTGTGCTTTCTATTCTTTTTTCATTGACATCTATTTAAATGCTGAAGAGGGTGTGAAGAAAATGGAACCCTCCAACACTGTTGACAGAAAGGCAAATTTATGCAGCAGCTATGGGGAACAGTATGGAGGTGCCTTCAGTTCAGTTCAATTGCTCAGTCGTGTCCAAGTCTTTGTGACCGCATGAACCGCAGCATGCCAGGCCCCCTTGTCCATCACCAACTCCCAGAGTCCACCCAGGCCCATGTCCATTGAGTCGGTGATGCCATCTAACCATCTCATCCTTTGTCGTCCCGTTCTCCTCCTGCCCTCTATCTTTCCCAGCATCAGGGTCTTTTCAAATGAGTCAGTTCTTCACATCAGGTAGCCAAAGTATGGGAGTTTCAGCTTCAGCATCATTCTGTCCAAGGAATATTCAGGACTGATTTCCGTTAGGATGGACTGGTTGGATCTCCTTACTGTCCAAGGGACTCTCAAGAGTCTTCTCCAACACCATAGTTCAAAAACATCAATTCTTTGGTGCTCAGCTTTCTTGATAGTCCAACTCTCACATCCATAGATGACTACTGGAAAAACCATAGCCTTGACTAGATGGACCTTTGTTGACAAAGTAATGGCTCCACTTTTTAATATGCTGTCTAGGTTGGTCATAACTTCCCTTCCAAGGAGTAAGAGTCTTAATTTCATGGCTACAATCACCATCTGCAGTGATTTTGGAGTCCCAAAAAATAAAGTTATCCACTGTTTCCACTGTGTCCCCATCTATTTGCTATGAAGTGATGGGACTGGATGCCATGATCTTCGTTTTTTGAATGTTGAGCTTTAAGCCAACTTTTTCACTCTCCTCTTTCACTTTCATCAAGAGGCTCTTTAGTTCTTCTTCACTTTCTGCCATAAGGGTGGTGTCATTTGCATATCTGAGGTTATTGATATTTCTCCCATCAATCTTGATTCCAGCTTGTGCTTCCTCCAGCCCAGCATTTCTCATGATGTAAGCTAAAAATAGAACTACCTTATGATCCATAAATCCCACACTTGTGCATACATTTAGGAAAAAACAATTTAAGAAGATACACGCATCACAATATCCATTACAGCACTATTTATAATAGTCACGACATGGAAGCAATATAACGTCCATCGATAGAGGAATGGATAAAGAAGTTGTGGTACAAATATACAATGGAATGTCACTCAACCATGCTGTGCTGTGCTTAGTTGCTCAGTCCTGTCTGACTCTTTTTAAACCCATTGAATGTAGCCCACCAGGCTCCACTGTCCAGGGGATTCTCTAGGCAAGAATACTGGAGTGGGTTTTCATGCCTTCCTCCAGGGGATCTTCCCAACCCAGGGATCGAATACAGGTCTCCCTCATTGCAGACAGATTCTTTACTGTCTGAGCCACCAGGGAAGCCCACTCAGTCATAAAAAGAACAAAATAAACAATTTAAAAAATGTCCTTTCAGTGTTTGTTTTGCCCAGTCAAAAAGATAGGCCTTTTCTAGATATAAGAGCAGTGGCCAGAGATTTCCTCTTTTGCTAAATGCTTAGGTATTTGCCATAGCTGTTTTTGATGTCATGGATTCTGAGGAAGTGTCAGTTACGTGAAGATCTTCCTTTATTGATGTCTTACTTCATGTTCAGTGTTTCAAAAATATAAATTACAAGCACTCTACATCCATACCCAGATTGACATTTTATCAGAAAAAAAAAAAAACTTGAGAAATTTGTAGATCAAATTAAGAGACAATAAGTGTACATTGTTGAATAAAAAATTTTAAAGTTTCAAAAAAAAATTAAAAAAAAAACAAAAAAAAACAAAATAATGCTATTTGGATCAACATGGATGGACCTAGAGATTGCCATACTGAGTAAAGTAAGTCAAACAAAGAAAAATATCATATTATATCACTTCAAAGCAGATCAGTCCCTCAGTCATGTCCAACTCTTTGCAACCCCATGAATCGCAGCACGCCAGGCCTTCCTGTCCATCACCAACTCCCGGAGTTCACTCAGACTCACATCCATCGAGTCAGGGATGCCATCCAGCCATCTCATCCTCTGTCGTCCCCTTCTCTTCTTGCCCCCAATCCCTCCCAGCATCAGAGTCTTTTCCAATGAATTAACTCTTCACATGAAGTGGCCAAAGTACTGGAGCTTCAGCTTTAGCATCATTCCTTCCAAAGAAATCCCAGGGCTGATCTCCTTCAGAATGGACTGGTAGAGGGTATAAATAAACTTATTTATAAGCCAGAAGTAGAGTCATGGATGTAGAAAACAAATTTATGTTTACCAGGGAATAAGGAGCGGCAGGGATAATTCGGGAGCTTGGGATTTACATGTACACACTACCATATATAAACTAGATAGCTAAAAAGGACATGTTGTATAGCACAGGGAACTACTCAATACTCTGTTATGGCCTATATGGGAAAATAATCTAAACAAAAAGAGTGGATATATGTATATACATAACAGATTCACTTTTCTATATACCTGAAACCAACAGAACATTGTAAACTGACAACGTACCAATATATTTCAAAACGTCAAAACAACACACACATACACAAAACCAATGCTTGATGGATATCTTCAGTTTGATTTTCCTTCCATTATAACTGTAACTTGTATTCTCTGAATAAAATAAAATCAAAAAATGGGCCAAAGAACTAAATAGACATTTCTCCAAAGAAGACATACAGATGGCTAACAAACACATGAAAAGATGCTCAACATCACTCATTATCAGAGAAATGCAAATCAAAACCACTATGAGGTACTATTTCACACCAGTCAGAATGGCTGCGATCCAAAAGTCTACAAATAATAAATGCTGGAGAGGGTGTGGAGAAAAGGGAATCCTCTTACACTGTTGGTGGGAATGCAAACTAGTACAGCCACTATGGAGAACAGTGTGGAGATTCCTTAAAAAACTGGAAATAGAACTGCCTTATGATCCAGCAATCCCACTGCTGGGCATACATACTGAGGAAACCAGAAGGGAAAGAGACACGTGTACCCCAATGTTCATCGCAGCACTGTTTATAATAGCCAGGACATGGAAGCAACCTAGATGTCCATCAGCAGATGAATGGATAAGAAAGCTGTGGTACGTATACACAATGGAGTATTACTCAGCCATTAAAAAGAATACATTTGAATCAGTTCTAATGAGGTGGATGAAACTGGAGCCTATTATACAGAGTGAAGTCAGCCAGAAGGAAAAACATAAATACAGTATACTAACGCATATATATGGAATTTAGAAAGATGGTAACAATAACCCTGTGTACGAGATAGCAAAAGAGACACTGATGTATGGAACAGTCTTATGGACTCTGTGGGAGAGGGAGAGGGTGGGAAGATTTGGGAGAGTGACATTGAAACATGTAGAATATCATGTAAGAAACGAGTTGCCAGTCCAGGTTCGATGCGCGATACTGGATGCTTGGGGCTGGTGCACTGGGACGACCCAGAGGGATGGTGTGGGGAGGGAGGAGGGAGGAGGGTTCAGGATGGGGAACACATGTATGCCTGTGGCGGATTCATTTTGATATTTGGCAAAACTAATACAATTATGTAAAGTTTAAAAATAAAATAAAATTTAAAAGAAAAAAAATAAATAAAAAATTTAAAATAAATAAATAAATAAATAAAATAAAATATTGCTGGCAAACACATGTGGTGGCCATTAATTAAAAACATAAATTTTAGTAAGTATATTTAAAATTCATTTATGATAATGATAGCACATAGTAGATTTTATTGTGTATGCAATCTTGAACCCTTATACAAGCCAATAACATAGAGATTATTTTAATTGCCATTTTATAGACAAACACTGTGGCCTAGAAGTCCATCTATCTTTCCTGAAGTTACAGGTCTATAAGGTGATAGAACAAGGATTTGGATTCATCAAGACTGAATCCAAAGCTAATGCTCTTAATCATTGTATTCTACTCCCTATTTCAAAGCTAGAAAAAAAAAAAAAAAAAAGTTCGTGACCACTTCATCAATTCCTAATGTTTCCTGTGTTTTAGTTCACATTGCAGATGTTTAAATAAAGTGGATTAGAGGCATTTATTATGGATTAGAGATAAGGAAGACATATGAAACTGTTTTGAAACCTTCCTTCTTATTTCTCAGCAGAACAATCTTGAGGATGGGTTTACTCCGGGAACTTCAGAGAATTGCTATTTGTTCTGAATTTGCTATTTGTATGTTTTTGAAAGACATATTCAACTTTATAATATATTTGAGACATAAATGAGATAGAAGAAAAGCACTGGAAATATATCAGGAATTCTACTTCTTCCTGAGAGAAATGAAAGTATACTTAGAATTCAGAGTTTCTCCTTTGGGTGAATCACTTTTGAGGGCAGATGACTATTCACAATTATACACTCTGTTTATATTAATAGCATCTTCCAAAAATCATTTAAAATTACACCATTTCCCCTATTTAATTTGGCTGCAATTACTTCTGAACCACATAAAAACTTTTAAGTTTTCTTTCCCTGTATAACATCTTATTCTATTATCTAAACTTTATGTTTTCATCTGCATGTGAGCTTATTTTCTTTTCTGTTTTATCTCTTACATTTGTTCATCCATTCAATCATCTGAAGTACAAATAACCACAAACCCCTGTATAGTAAGTGTATGTGTCTTTGCCTGTTTGTGTACTGGAATGAGGGATATTTAGACTAGATGAGCCTGTAACAAAATTATGGCACTTCTCTTCTCTTTTATACATATGGGCCTCTTAACGCATCACATGAAACTTTTGAGACACCAGTTTAGACACCGAACTTTGCAATGTCCCAAAAGGTACAAATATATTAAAATTAAAAAAAAAAACCCTTCATGTTTATTTTTACTCTGTTGGTGATGTACAGGGAAGCCTGGTGTCTTGCAGTCCATGGGGTTGCAAAGAGTTGGACACAACTGAGCGACTTAACTGAACTGAACCGATTGAAAAATAAACGTTGACAGGAGATCATGATTAGAATTGGCACGTTTGGTCCATGAAAGAATGAGAAGCCTTGGCATTCATCTTGCCTGTGAATTAAAAAAAACAATAATAATAAAGCAAAGCATACTTTGATTTTAATTATGCTACTCCCACAAGAGTCAAACATTGTCATATATAATAATTTGTACAGATTCACTAAAACCATGACTCAATAAACAGTCAATCCAGCCCCACAACTCATCTTTTGCTTTTTGAGATAATTCTGACATGTCTTAACTTTCTCATGGCATTTTTCACTCCTGTATTCCTCAGTGTGTAGATGAGTGGATTGAGGAAGGGTGTTCCAATCGTGTAAAATACTTCCACAATCTTGTTCATGGGGAATGTGGCTGGGGGCCGAGTATATATAAATATAAACGGACAAAGAAGTGCAAGTGGAGAGGGACTTTTTCCTCCCTTCTGCATTGTGAATGCAAAATAACAATGTAAGAGATCATCAGAATTCTAAAACTGCTTGCACAAATTGCCCCGCTATTAATCACCACCAGTAAGTTCATCACATAAATATCCATGCAGGCAAGTTTCAACAGTGGCTACATATCACAGCAATGGTGATCAATCAAATTGGATCTGCAGAAGGACAATCTAAAGGCCAGAATAATCTGAGCCATAGAATGTGTAAAAGACCCTATTCATGCAAGAACAATCAGGATGATGCAGACTTGCCGCCTTATGATGGTTGCATAATTCAAGGGCTTATAGATGGCCACATACCAATCCATGGCCATAAGGACCAGGACAAAGATCTCCATGCATCCAAATAAATGCAGTGCAAAGATCTGAGTCAGGCACTCATTGTAAGACATGCTTTTCTTTGCATACAGGGCATCCATGATTAATCTGGGGCTATTGAAGTTGGAAAGCAGGTATCAACCAAAGAAAAATGAAATAGGAAGAAGTACATGGGGCTCCCAAGTGTCTGGCTGAATTTTTATGGTCATAATAATAAGCAAATTACCCATCAACATTCCTGCAGAGAAAATGAAGAAGATTACAAATACCATTTTCTGTCTCTTAGGATCTTGAATCAATCCTAACAATATGAACTCGATTACATTGTTATTTTGCTGCATTGATTCATGTGGAGAGGGCAAAGCTCTGCTGAGAAAATATCTGCAGGAGAAAACAAGAAAGAAAATGGCATGAATGCTACATGTGTGATAAGTCACTTTAGTCATGTCCCACTCTGTGATCCCATGGACTGTAGTCGCCAGGGCCCTCTGTCCATGGAATACTCCAGGCAGGAATACTGGAATGGCTTGCTATTTCCTTCTCCAGGGGATCTTCCTGACACAGGGACTAAACCAGTGTCTGTCTCCTGCTTTGGCAGGTGGCTCTTTACCACTAGAGCGATAGAGCCCTAATAGGTACACATGATCATGGGACTGCCACCTTCCAATGCATACCCATTATCTGCAGTGCAATGTTTTATCTGAATTAAATGGAATTCATAATACTCACTCAACCTGTTTCTTAAAGTCATCTGAAAATAATATTAAAAGAAATTAAAATAATAAAAAAGTAAATAATTCTTCAAATGCCATGAATATTAGTTTGAGTTACTTTGCAAGAGTGAATAACTTTTTCACTGTAGCTTATCTTCAATTTCTATCAAGGACATATTGATATTTAGTACAGTTCAGTTCAGTTCAGTTGCTCAGTCGTGTCTGACACAGTGAACCCATGAATTGCAGCACACCAGGCCTCCCTGTCCATCACCAACACCCAGAGTTCACCCAGACTCACGTCCATCGAGTCAGTGATGCCATCCAGCCATCTCATCCTGTCATCCTCCTACCCTCAATCCCTCCCAGCATCAGAGTCTTTTCCAATGAGTCAACTCTTCGCATCAGGTGGCCAAAAAATTGGAGTTTCAGCTTCAGCATCAGTCATTCCAAAGAACATCCAGGACTGATCTCCTTTAGAATGGACTGGTTGGATCTCTTTACAGTCCAAGGGACACTCAAGAGTCTTCTCCAACACCACAGTTCAAAAGCATCAGTTCTTCGGCGCTCAGCTTTCTTCACAGTCCAACTCTCACATCCATACATGACCACTGGAAAAAGCATAGCCTTGACTAGATGGACTATCGTTGGCAAAGCAATCTCTCTGCTTTTTAATATGCTATCTAGGTTGGTCATAACTCCTACCAAGGAGTAAGCATCTTTTAATTTCATGGCTGCAATCACCAACTACAGTGAATTGGAGCCCCAAAAAATAAACTCTGACACTCTTTCCAATGTTTAGCCATCTATTTCCCATGAAGTGATGGGACCAGATGCCATGATCTTTGTTTTCTGAATGTTGAGCTTTAAGCCAACTTTTTCACCCTCCTCTTTCACTTTCATCAAGAGGCTTTTTAGTTCTCTTAACTTTCTGACATAAGGGTGGTGCCATCTGCATATAGGAGGTTACTGATATTTCTCTCAGCAATCTTGATTCCAGCTTGTGCTTCTTCCAGACCAGCGTTTCTCATGATGTACTCTCCATATAAGTTATATGAGCAGGGTGACAATATACAGCTTTGACGTTCTTCTTTTCCTATTTGGGACCAGTCTGTTTGTTGTTCCGTGTCCAGTTCTAACTGTTGCTTCCTGACCTGACTATAGATTTCTCAAAAGGCAGGTCAGGTGGTCTGGTATACCCATCTCTTTCAGAATTTTCCACAGTTTATTGTGATCCACACACTCAAAGGCTTTGGCATAGTCAATAAAGCAGGAATAGATGTTTTTCTGGAACTCTCTTGCTTTTTCCGTGATCCAGTGGATGTGGGAAATTTGATCTATGGTTCCTCTGCCTTTTCTAAAACCAGCTTGAACATATGGAAGTTCACGGTTCACGTATTGCTGAAGTCTAGCTTGGAGAATTTTGAGCGTTACTTTACTAGTGTATGAGATGAGTGCAATTGTGCAATAGTTTCAGCATTCTTTGGAATTGGAATGAAAACTGATCTTTTCCAGTCCTGTGGCCACTGCTGTTTTCCAAATTTGCTGGCATATTAAGTGCAGCATTTTCACAGCATCATCTTTCATGATTTGAAATAGCTCAACTGGAATTCCATCACCTCCACTAGCTTTGTTGGTAGTGATGTTTTCTAAGGCCCACTTGACTTCACATTCCAGCATGTCTGGCTCTAGGTGAGTGATCACACCATCGTGATTTTCTGGGTCGTGAAGATTTTTTTTGTACAGTCCTTCTGTGTATTCTTGCCACCTCTTCTTAATATCTTCTGCTTCTGTTAGGTCCATACCATTTCTGTACTTTATCAAGCCCATCTTTGCATGAAATGTTCCCTTGGTATCTCTAATTTTCTTGAAGAGATCTAGTCTTTCCCGTTCTGTTGTTTTCCTCTATGTCTTTGCATTGATCGCTGAGGAAGGCTTTTTTATCTCCTTTTTCTATTCTTTGGAACTCTGCATTCAGATACTTACATATTTCCTTTTATCCTTTGCTTTTCACTTCTCTTATTTTCACAGCTATTTGTAAGGCCTCCGCAGACAGACATTTTGCTTTTTTTTCATTTCTCTTCCATGGGGATGGTCTTGATCTCTGTCTCCTGTACAATGTCATGAACCTTCATCCGTAGTTCATCAGGCACTCTATCTATCTGATCTAGGCCCTTAAATCTATTTCTCACTACCACTGTATAGTCATAGGGGATTTGATTTAGGTCATACCTGAATGGTCTAGTCGTTTTCCCTACTATCTTCAATTTAAGTCTGAATTTGGTAATAAGGTGTTCATGATCTGAGCCACAGTCAGCTCCTGGTCTTGTTTTTGTTGACTGTATAGTGCTTCTCCCTCTTTGGCTGCAAAGAATATAGTCAATCTGATTTTGGTCTTGACCATCTGGTGATGTCCATGTGTAGAGTCTTCTCTTGTGTTGTTGGAAGAGAGTGTTTCTATGACCAGTGTGTTCTCTTGGCAAAACTCCATTAGCCTTTTCCTGCTTCATTCCTTATTCCAAGCCAGATTTGCCTGTTACTCCAGGTGTTTCTTGACTTCCTACTTTTGTGTTCCAGTTCCCTATAATGAAAAGGACATCTGTTTTGGCTGTTAGTTCTAAAAGGTCTTGTAGGGCTTCATAGAACCATTCAAATTCAGCTTCTTCAGCATTACTGGTTGGGTCATAGTCTTGGATTACTGTGATATTGAATGGTTTGCCTTGGAAACCAATAGAGATCATTCTGTCATTTTTGAGATTGCATCTAAGTACTGCATTTTGGACTCTTTTGTTGACCATGATGGCTACTCCATTTCTCCTAAGGGATTCCTTCCCACAGCAGTATATTTAATGGTCATCTAAGTTAAATTCACCCATTCCAGTCCATTTTAATTTGCTGATTCCTAGAATGTCGACATTCACTCTTGCCATCTCCTGTTGGACTACTTCCAATTTGCCTTGATTTATGGACCTGACATTCCAGGTTCCTATGCAATATTGCTCTTTACAGCATCGGACCTTGCTTCTATCACCAGTCACACCCACAACTGGGTATTGTTTTCGCTTTGGCTCCATCCCTTCATTCTTTCTGGAGTTATTTCTCCACTGATCTCCAGTAGCATATTGGGTACCTACCAACCTGGGGAGTTCCTCTATCAGTATCTTATCATTTTGCCTTTCATACTGTTCATGGGTTTCTCAAGGCAAGAATACTGAAGTGGTCTGCCATTCCCTTCTCCAGTGGACCACATTCTGTCAGACCTCTCCACCATGACCCGCCCATCTTGGGTGGCCCCACACATCATGGCTTAGTTTCACTGAGTTAGACAGGTCTGTGGTCCATGTGATTGGATTGACTAGTTTTCTGTGATTTTTGTTTGTGTGTCTGCCCTCTTGCAACACCTGCCGTCTTACTTGTGTTTCTCTTACCTTGGACGTGGGGTATCTCTTCACCACTGCTCCAGCAAAGCACAGCCACTGCTCCTAACCTTTCACAAGGGGTGTCTCCTCACAGCCACCCCTCCCGACCTTGAAGGTGGAGTAGGTCCTCTTGGCCCTCCTGCACCTGCGCAGCCACCGCTCCTTGGACATGGGGTTGCTCGTCTCAGGCAACACCCCTGATCTCGGCCATGGGATAGCTCCTCCCAGCCACTGCCCCTGATCTCAGTCATGGGGTAGCTCCTGTCAGACACCGCCCCTGACCTTGGGCAAGGGGTAGCTCCTCTCAGCCACACTTCTGCGCAGTTCGTGTCAGCCAGTGCGCTTCTGCCACCCAGTCCGTCACAGCAATGTTCCCTATTGCATAAGTAGAGAAATTGTTTACCTAATTTACGCAATATGCTGTCACATCTTCAACAAAATGTCCAGTGATAAAATACTCTTCTAGTCAATATTGCTTTGAGTAATGATTGTCAAAACATTTCAGAATGTCTTTCATAATAAAACCTGAAGATTCTTGAGAATCTCTTGGACAACAAAGAGATCAAACCAGTCAATCCTAAAGGAAATCAGTCCTGAATATTCATTGGAAGGACTGATGCTGAAGTTGAAGCTCCAATACTTTGGCCACCTGATGAGAAGAACTGACTCACTGAAAAGACCCTGATGCTGGGAAAGATTGAGGGCAGGAAGAGAAGAGGATAACAGGATAAGATGCTTGGATGGCATGACCGACTCAAAGAACAAGAGTTTGAGTAAACTCTGGGAGATAGAAAAGGACAGGGAAGCCTGGTGTGCTGCAGTGGTAAAGAGTCAGATATAATTTAGTTACTGAACTACAACAAAGCACACATAAAAATATATGCACATAAACACACTGCATTACACACATATAAACCTATGATAGTAGACTGAGTGGAGAGAAAAAAAAAAGCATAAAATTTTAGCAATGAGTACACAGCCAGTTGATCCAGTCTATCATTAAATTTATTTTAATCTGTTGTCTTGACTAAGTTTAATTTTTCTTCAGTTCAGTCACTCCATTCTGTCCAAGTCTTTGTGACCCCATGGACCGCAGTACGCCAGGCCTCCCTGTCCATCACCAATTCCCGGAGCTCATCCAAACTCATGTCCATCAAGTCAGTGATGCCATCCAGCCATCTCATCCTCTGTCATCCCCTTCTCCTCCTGCCCCCAATCTCTCCCAGCATCAGGGTCTTTTCCAATGAGTCAACTCTTCGCATGAGGTGGCCAAAGTATTGGAGTTTCAGCTTTAGCATCAGTCCTCCCAATGAATACCCAGGACTGATCTCCTTTAGGATGGACTGATTGGATCTCCTCACAGTCCAAGGGACTCTCAAGAGTCTTCTCACAGCTCAAAAGCATCAATTCTTCGGCTCTCAGCCTTCTTTACAGTCCAACTCTCACATCTATACATGACCACTGGAAAAACCATAGCCTTCACTAGATGGACCTTTGTTGCAAAAGTAATGTCTCTACTTTTGAATATGCTATCTAGGTTGGTCATAACTTTTCTTCCAAGGAGTAAGCATTTTTTAGTTTCATGGCTGCAGTCACCATCTGCAGTGATTTTGGAGCCCCCCAAAAATAAAGTCTGACACTGTTTCCCCATCTATTTCCCAAGAAGTCTGCTGGAGTCCAGCTCCAGCAACCAGGGAATCAGTCTGAAGGGATGGGAGGTGTCAGTGAGTCACAATTCAGCCTCTCATTCATTTTTCTTGACTGCATATTTATTTCAAGCTTAAGATTCTCTTTTATACTTTTACAGAAGCATTAGGTCAGAGGTTTGACATTTTCAGTTCCCCCTGACCCAAATTTGTTGTCTTATAAATCATTGCTGCCTCTCAAAAGGAGTTCCTGCCTCAGTGATTCTCTTTTCTACTTCTTCTCATGTGTCCTTGTGAATACACTGTAGCTCATGTTAATGTCTGGGCTACATACCACATCCCTCAGTTTATTTTTTTCTTTCTAAATCCTGTTTGTCCCTAGTATCCTGAGCTCACTTTCTCTACAAAGCCTTCTAACCACTAATATCTCCAAAATTCCTAATCTCTATAAGCTATAGTAAAATATGCTAACATTACAACATTCCTTAAATCTTTAGCTTCTAACTCTTTTAATTATTCCTAAGCCCTAAATTCAGTAAACTCCTTTGCCATAAACATTTCCCTCACAAATAGGTTTCAGATAACAATCCCTCCCATGGCCTCAAGCTGCGGCCTACATGCTCATCCTGGAACACTTTTTTGTAAAGGTCCTTGAATGAATGTCAATGACTAATTTTATGAATTATTCTCTGAGCACAGCTGCAGAAGGCTTTGTGCTTTCTCATGCTCCTCTCAAGAACCATAAGAACCTTAATTCTTTTCAGTCAAGTCAGCCAAGGAGAGGAACTCCTTCATCCCGGGCCCGTGCCTGTGGGACAAGGAGAGGGAGTTGGGGCCGTGCCTCCATTTTGTCAGTAATGCCTAATGAGGCTCCCGACAGAAGTCATGGGACCAGATGCCATGATCTTAGTTTTCTGAATGTTGAGCTTTAGGCCAACTTTTTCACCCTCCTCTTTGACTTTCAACATGAGGCTTTTTAGTTCCTCTTCACTTTCTGCCATAAAGGTGGTGTCATCTGCATATCTGAGGTTACTGATATTTCTCCTGGCAATCTTGATTCCAGCTTGTGCTTCTTCCAGCCCAGCGTTTCTCATGATGTACTCTGCATAGAAGTTAAATAAGCAGGGTGACAATATACAGCCTTGACGTACTCCTTTTCCTATTTGGAACCAGTCTGTTGTTCCATGTCCAGGTCTAACTGTTGCTTCCTGACCTGCATAAAGATTTCTCAAGAGGCAGGTCAGGTGGTCTGGTATTCCCATCTCTTTCAGAATTTTCCACAGTTTATTGTGATCCACACAGTCAAAGGCTTTGGCATAGTCAATAAAACAGAAATAGATGTTTTTCATGAACTCTCTTGCTCTATCCATGATCCAGCGAATGTTGTCAATTTGATCTCTTGTTCCTCCGCCTTTTCTAAAACCAGCTTGGACATCTTTACAATTTTAATATTTTTCAATTTTAATGTGGTTTGTTTTAGGATTTTAAGTCTTCATTGGATTTATCACAATATTGCTTCTGTTTTGTTTTGTTTTTCCCCGCTGCAATGCTTGTGTAATCTTAGCTCCTGACCAGGATCAAACCCACACCCCCTACATTGGAAGGCACAATCTTAACCACTGGGCCACCAGGAAAGTCTCCAGATGTTGACAATCTTAAATTCAGCTCATTTTTTTAAAATTTTATTCTTCAAATTATACTATATTGTTCAAAGTTAAATTTAAACTCAGGGATTCACTGTGTCTAAAATGAAGGAAAAATTTCAAAAATGAACATATACCATATTCAGAACTTTTAAAAAATATTTCAGGTTTATGGTTAAGTACTAGGAATTTATAAAGTAAACCCAGAAATCTACAAGTAATACCTGTAACTTTTCAGTTGAATTCTTGTAATGTATATTTTTAATGGCCTATACTGTCACCTCAAGTAAGGAAAGATAAAAATAAAGAGAGCTTTTTTTCATATCTAGCTGTATGCTAATCACTGAACAATCTGTCTTATGTGCCTTTATAGTCTCCAAACAAGCAGGCAGTAACAGATTATATATGCCCAAGTGGTAAAGTATATTTACAACTCACATGCCAGACAAAAGCATAATTTTAAATATAAATAGATTTCATTTATTAATCTTAGAAAAAATAATTAATGGGCAAAAGAATCCACTTTAACAAAGACTCTTCTTGCTATACAACTAAACATAGGTAAAGATGCTTAATTTCATTCACAGTTAAATACATTCAAATTAAATATCAAATTAGGTAACATTTTAACCCATTTTTTAATAAAGCAATCTTTGTGATGCAGTCTGTTGATATATAGCATTGACAAGTTGTGGGTTGTAGTCAATCTAGACATCTTTGGTAGGAGGCTAACTATGCTCAGTCTCTTAAGGGATGATTTTCAGCATCTATAATATTACAACTGCACTCAGCATATGGGTCTAGTGGTTCCATTGCCTGCAGATACTTTTACTCACAGAGTCAAAGGCCATCATTGCAACCTTTTATCTGAGAGCAAAAGATGAGACTGGTTTTAAAATCTGTGTGAAGGGAACTGAATAAATAAGAGGTGGCAGTTTTATTTATACCAGTTGTTAAGTCATTATTGGAAACATAACAGGGATTTCCCTGGTGGTCCAGTGGTTAAGACTTTGACTTCTAATGCAAGGAGTGGGGATTTTATCCCTGGTCAAGTAGCTAAGAACCTATATGCCTCGTGACCAAAACACCAAGACATAAAAAAAAGAAGAAGAAATATTGTAACAAAGTAAATAAGCATTTAAAAAGTGGTCAGCATCAAAAAAAATCTTAAAAAAAAAAAAAAAAGCAACTACACGTGCAATGGCCTGTAAAGTAGATTTTAAAGTAAACAAAATAGGAGGACAGCATTGTATGTTAGGAAGTTAAGTGTTAAGTAAGGATAGGAATTTTTGTTCATAAAGTATTGAATTTGAGTGCCTAAAAAAGAGTAGTGTCTTAACCAGTATCTGTTGAGTGAATGGAAGCTTTAAGAAAATAACCTATACATAGTCTAGTAGTGTTTCACACTATACTATATTCAGATGCTATTGAGGTTTTTAAGATCTTACCAGGTTTGTAGGAATTCATGCAGAAGTTAGGATGTTCACTTGCTCTTTTTTCATCCCAAGGCAATTTGGATACCCTTGACTCAAAAGAAAAATCAATTTAAATGATCTTAAAAAACTTTTCATCTGGAACAGGAACTCCTTGATCTCACAAGGAGACTTAGGTCCTCACCAGCATGCCAAAAGACAGACTAAGTGGATTCCAGATTCACCCACACTTTCTGAAAGCCACCCTCACACAAGACTTTGACCAGGAAAGTACTTCTCTTTTGCCTCCCTGGAGGAGTACATAAACATGAATGATGCAAAATATAGAATTCTGCAGAAGGTGATTCCCTAAAGTATCCCTTCCCTACCAATTAAGAGAAATGAACCACATGTGATAAACAACTTAATTTTCAATTTTTCTTATTACTTATGGAAAAAAATGTGGTTTATACCTTCAATTGAAGATGTTTACATGGGCCCTAAATGACATATTTGGACTAGAATAAAAACAAAGATGGTCTTCCAAAACACACATCTTGTTTACTGATATCATTCTTCAAGTAATGAATCAAGACTTCTGAAAAAAAAACTGGCATACTTCACTCTGTATAATAGGCTCCAGTTTCATCCATCTCATTAGAACAGTATACTAACGCATATATATGGAATTTAGAAAGATGGTAACAATAACCTGGTGTACAAGACAGCAAAAGAGACACTGATGTATAGAACAGTCTTATGGACTCTGTGGGAGAGGGAGAGAGTGGGAAGATTTGGGAAAGTGACATTGAAACATGTAGAATATCATGTAAGAAACGAGTTGCCAGTCCAGGTTCGATGCGCGATACTGGATGCTTGGGGCTGGTGCACTGGGAGGACCCAGAGGGATGGTGTGGGGAGGGAGGAGGGTTCAGGATGGGGAACACATGCATGCCTGTGGTGGATTCATTTTGATATTTAGCAAAACTAATACAATTATGTAAAGTTTAAAAATAAAATAAAATTTAAAAAAAAGAAATAGAATTGCTCTTGCATAAATACTAAGATATATGCAAAAGATTATTGATTTCAGCATAGTTTGAAATAATAAAAAATTTTAAACAAAACAAAACAAAAAAACTGGCAGATTCTAGGTCTGTAGTAAGGAATGTAAACATGAACCAGAGCATCTTGCAGCAACAGAAAGTAAGGAAATGCTAAAACACACACATCTGCACAGTGATGAGAATAAGCCAAAGGAACACAGAAGTCAAAGAAAAGATGCCCCCCAGTGCCCAAACTGGAAAAACAGTTCAGCAACAAAGCAAATAACAGACAACTGAAATGTAATCCAAAGTATAAAATAAATACCCATGAGTTATAATGATATAAATAACTGGACCAATTACTAGATAGAGGAAAATACACAAAATTCCAAATAATTTATGCAGATACTTTGTCCTCAGTTGCTCCAATTTTTCAGTGTCAGCTGAGCACACATTTAAGTTACTTCACTCTGAAGACAACACTATGGAATTAGGGAAAGGAGTAAATTTATAATGAATAAATATGACAAATACTACCTGAGTCAGATGATCAAATTTAACACCAACAGTGGTAAGTCACATTGAGAGTATGTACCCACTGATATGATATGATGAAAGTGGAACTTTATGTCTCTGGTCTTTCTCCCAATAACCATAAATCTGCTCTAATGGCAAATTAAATATCAGAAAACCCCAATGCAAAATTTTATACAAAATATCTGCCTAGCCCTTAAAACTATCAAGGACAAGACAAGCCAGAGAAATTTTCATTGTTTGGAGGAGCTGGAGAAAACTTAACAACTGAATGTAAGATGGTTTCCTGAATCAGATTCTGGAGGATAAATACAGCATCAATAAAAACTAATAAATCTAATTAATTTACAGATTTTAATTAAAGATAATGTAATATCAGTGGTTAGATAGTGGTGACGAATGCACCATACTAATGAAAGGTTGTTACTAAACGAAAAGACGCCAGAATTCTTGGCCTCTGGAGGAGAAGAATTCAATCTGGGGCCAGAGACGAGGCTTGATTGCACAGAGCTTTTGTGTAATGAAGTTTTATTAAAGTATAAAGTAGATAGAGAAAGCTTCTGACATAGGCATCAGAAGGGGGCAGAAAGAGTACCCCCCTGTTAGTCTTCAGCTGGAAGTTATGTAGTCACTCAGATCAGATCAGATCAGTCGCTCAGTCATGTCCAACTCTTTGCGACCCCATGAATCGCAGCACGCCAGGCCTCCCTGTCCATCACCAAATCCCGGAGTTCACCCAGACTCATGTCCATTGAGTCAGCGATGCCATTTAGCCATCTCATCCGCTGTCGTCCCCTTCTTCTCCTGACCCCAATCCCTCCCAGCATCAGAGTCTTTTCCAATGAGTCAACTCTTCGCATGAGGTGGCCAAAGTACTGGAGTTTCAGCTTTAGCATCATTCCTTCCAAAGAAATCCCAGGGCTGATCTCCTTCAGAATGGACTGGTTGGATCTCCTTGCAGTCCAAGGGACTCTCAACAGTCTTCTCCAACACCACACTTCAAAAGCATCAATTCTTCGGTGCTCAGTCTTCTTCACAGTCCAACTCTCACATCCGTACATGACCACAGGAAAAACCATAGCCTTGACTAGACGAACCTTTGTTGGCAAAGTAATGTCTCTGCTTTTGAACATGCTATCTAGGTTGGTTATAACTTTCCTTCCAAGGAGTAAGCATCTTTTAATTTCATGGCTGCAATCACCATCTGCAGTAATTTTGGAGCCCCCCAAAAATAAAGTCTGACACTGTTTCCACTGTTTCCCCATCTATTTCCCATGAAGTGATGGGACCGGATGCCATCATTTTCGTTTTCTGAATGTTGAGCTTTAAGCCAACTTTTTCACTCTCCACTTTCACTTTCATCAAGAGGCTTTTGAGTTCCACTTCCCTTTCTGCCATAAGCGTGGTGTCATCTGCATATCTGAGGTTATTGATATTTCTCCCGGCAATCTTGATTCCAGCTTGTGTTTCTTCCAGTCCAGCATTTCTCATGATGTACTCTGCATATAAGTTAAATAAACAGGGTGACAATATACAGCCTTGACGAACTCCTTTTCCTATTTGGAACCAGTCTGTTGTTCCATGTCCAGTTCTAACTGTTGCTTCCTGACCTGCATACAGATTTCTCAAGAGGCAGGTCAGGTGGTCTGGTATTCCCATCTCTTTCAGAATTTTCCACAGTTTATTGTGATCCACACAGTCAAAGGCTTTGGCATAGTCAATAAAGCAGAAATAGATGTTTTTCTGGAAGTCTCTTCCTTTTTCCATGGTCCAGCAGATGTTGGCAATTTGATCTCTGCCTCCCCTGCCTTTCCTAAAACCAGATTGAACATCAGGAAGTTCACGGTTCACATATTGCTGAAGCCTGGCTTGGAGAATTTTGAGCATCACTTTACTAGCGTGTGAGATGAGTGCAATTGTGCGGTAGTTTGAGCATTCTTTGGCATTGCCTTTCTTTGGGATTGGAATGAAAACTGACCTTTTCCAGTCCTGTGGCCACTGCTGAGTTTTCCAAATTTGCTGGCATATTGAGTGCAGCACTTTCACAGCATCATCTTTCAGGATTTGGAATAGTTCAACTGGAATTCCATCACCTCCACTAGCTTTGTTTGTAGTGATGCTTTCTAAGGCCCACTTGAAGTCACTAGCAGTCTGTTAATGAAAGAAAAGAATGTCTTAAAACTCAGAATGGCACCAGGCCCCTCATCCATAAAATGCATTTTGGGATAATCTTGGCACCAGATGATTCATCCCGGGCCATAAAATGATTGACTTGAATCTTGTAGAAGGGCAGATTACCATACAAATCGTTTTGTTTACATAGATTAGGGGAATAATATCTGAGTATAACATACTGATTTGTCAAGCAGGTTCTGAGCCATTAGGTGGAACCGACTTGAAGACAGAGGTCTGGGGTAAATGCATAGTCCATTAACATAGCTTAAGACAAACATTTCCATAAGAAAAATGCATTGGTTAACTCAAGGTTTGAGAATAGTTAATTTCAGGTGAAACCAGGTGTCATTATGGCAACACAATATTTTAAGAGAAACCTCCTTTTAAATTTGTTTAGGGAAGGAAAAAAATATTGCTAGTTTGTTTCCTCCTGCCACTTAAGAGAGACAAAAATGTCTGACACTTGCAGCCTATTTTCTCCATTTGGAGACCCCTGGCCTTCCTGTCTGTTACCCTCTCACTAACATGAGATGAATACAGGTGAAACTGAATATAGGGTACATGAAAACTGTGGGTTTTTTTTTTTTTACAACCTGCTATAAATATAAACCATTTATAAAATACAAAGTTTATGAAAATTGAATGGCATATTTTAACTCATCTTCATTTTTTCTGTTGTAGCATGTGTCAGAGACTCATTATTTTTAAGTGTTGAATTATATTGTTTTAACTGTATACCACATTTTGTTTATCTGTTCATGTGTTGATGGGTACTTAGGTTCCTTAACCATTTTGGCTGCTCTGAGTAGTGCAACTACCCTACAAATATCTGAATTCCTGATTTCAATTCTTTTGGGAATATGCCCAGAACTGGAAAAACTGGATCATTGGGTAATATTATTTTTCACTTATTCAGAAACGTAATACTGTCTTTGACAATGGCTGCAGTTTCCTTAACCAATACAGGGTTAATCCTTCAGATAGCAGATGAGAGGTCATGTCCTCTGGATGTGGGGAGACCTCTTCTATTGGCAAAGACTTGGTTTTCTTTTGTTTTTTCTTCCTGGGTTACTCAAACCTCCAGTGATCTATGATAGGATCTGGATTTCATCATGACTCTTCTTTCTCAAATCTTCATTTTATATATGAAATTATTTTGCCTAAAATCTGGAATATTTCTCGAACCCTTCTCTATTTCTTCATTTTACTTTGGTCTTCTTAGGTGCAAATACAGAGAGGGAAATTTATAAAAGTAATTTCTAAGGAGAAATGTTGAGGGAAGCTGTAGTACAGGGGAAAAGAATAGAGTCTCAATTAGTGTCTGGATTTACCCAGGAGGCCTGAGAGTTCTGCAGTATTTATTGTACTATGATACTCGTTCCACCTTAATGCAAGAGGACCAGTCTTTCACCCCCAATCCTATCATTTATTGGCCGGTGGTGGACCCTGGGATGGTGAGAATAATCCCCAGTGAAGCAGTTCCAATTTTCTCTGGTGCAAATGTACAGAAACAATGGGGTTGTGAGTTCTTAGCTGCTCAGCCATACAGCAGCTATTCCTGGGTACACTGGCCCAGTGAGAGAGATATGACCAGGTGAAATATGTCCTCCACATTCTGTGTCATCATTGGTACCACTGCAGCTCAACCCTCTATCATTTCATACCTAAATAATTAAAGTTACCTTCTAACTGCTCTTCTGATGCCTGTCTTGCTCCCTTCAATTTATTTTCTGTACTGTATCTGGAGTCATCACCTAAATCTCAATTCTAACTGCATCATTAGGTAGCTTAAAAGACCATCCAGTATTTTCCATATAATACATAGCATCAAGCCTCGACACAATTACGAGACCCTTCTTTAACTTCCCTATTTCTGTCTCTTGCTATTTTCCCTTTATAAGCTAAATGCCCAGCGTGTTTCCTGGCATATAGTGGGAATACAATAAACAATTTTAAATGAATAGTTGATTTCACAACCACAACTCTATCAAAATTATTAGGATTTCTGCATTCTTATATTCACCTTCTAGCCTTTGTTATATATTCCATCTCCAAGAACACTCTTACTTCAATTGGTGCCTATTTATTCTGGTAACATCTTCTCATACTTTTAGTTTCAGTTTGGAGATTTTTTTCACTCTGTAAACTTTCTAATTCCAAAGTCTTTGTTGTATATCCATCAAGCATGCCCTTATAGCATCCTGCGCTTCCATTGTCTTATTTTTTGTAAAACTGCATTGTAATCACCTGTACTTTTGAGGGTCTCTCAGTGGTCCTAAGGAGAAGGCAATGGCAACCCACTCCAGTACTCTTGCCTGGCAAAACCTATGGACAGAGAAGGCTGGTAGGCTGCAGTTCATGAGGTCACTAAGAGTTGGACATGACTGAGCAACTTCACTTTCACCTTTCATTTTCATGCATTGGAGAAGGAACTGGCAACCCACTCCAGTATTCTTGCCTGGAGAATCCCAGGGAAGGGGGAGCCTGGTGGACTGCCATCTATGGGGTCGCACAGAGTCGGACACGACTGAAGTGACTTAACAGCAGCAGCAGCAGCAGCAGCAGCAGTAGTCCTAAACTTTGTGAAGGCATCTCTTGAATTTCTCTTTATCACTGCTGCTGCTGCTGCTAAGTCGCTTCAGTCATGTCCGACCCTGTGTGACTCCATAAATGGCAGCCCACCAGGTTCCCGCCCTGGGATTCTCCAGGCAAGAATCCTGGAGTGGGTTGCCATTTCCTTCTCCAATGCATGACAGTGAAAAGTGAAAGTGAAATCATTCAGTTGTGTCCGATTCTTCATAACCCCACTCTTAGTAACCCAACTCTTCATAAGCCCTAATTGGGCTGTAGCCAACCAGTCTCCTCCATCTATGGGATTTTCCAGGCAAGAGTACTGGAGTGGGGTGCCAGTTCCTCCTCCACTTTATCACTGAAACCCAAGCAAATATTAATGTGCTTTATTCATTCCTTGGACCCCAAACTATTTTTTGTTTAATGAATGAAGAATGAAAGTGATAAATGGAATACCTTTATACTGAAATTACTTTGTATAAAACTGAAGCTACTTATTAAAAAAAAAAAAAAAAACTTTTCATAATATAGTGTTACCCAAAAGCAAACTGATTAACAAATAACAGAAAAAGCCCACAGTAACTCTATAATGAAATCTTGGTAATAGCACAAAGAATAAAAGGTAAATAATTTGCTCATTTGATTATAGAAACAGCTTTAGTTTCTTTCTTTTTCATAGTTTAAGTGGGAATAAATAAAAATAGTGGTTTCCAAGGAGACAAAACTAGAATTCATCCCAGACTCTGAAACACATAAAAGTAGAAAAAGTTTCCTAATCTCTATCACTACCTTATTTACCTTCATTTTATTAATGTTATTCATCTTTGTTTACACTTATATTATTTATTCAGCATTTATTATGAACCAGACATTGGGCTAATTGTAAAAAAAAATGTTAGCAAGTAGGCAAATACTTTATGCAGTATGACTATTTATATACTTAATACATTGAAATTCCCATCTGACATTAAACATTATTTTATTTACATCATCCCTCCTTCTGATTCCTTATCAGGATAAGATGGCTACATGAGTGATTCAAAGTGATTCTGAATGCAATAGGAAATTTTGAAATATAGTATATCATTTATTACTTAGATATTAAATGGTCCATTGCTTTTATATTCCTAGAATAGTTAAACACCACAGTAACACACTACTTGCCATAAAACCATCAACTATGACACATTAAAAGTGGTCAGTATTATTAAAATCATTAACATTTATTCATATATAATGACAACTAAATATATATATATACATTATGATAGTGTATATACTAATGTATGATACATATCTATATAAATATATATTTCAGCAGAACTGTTTCTATAAATGCTAACAAATGTAACTATGTTGTTTGTTGATTATTATGGCCTGGTCATACATCACAACATTTAAGAACATGGTCTGATAGTACAGGTAGGTTCTGGTCACTGGTTCCTCAGTATTTTTGCTTTGAAACATATTCCTTGCTGTTTGTTCGCTCACTTGTAATATGGTGATAATAGCTATGTCTACACTTTCGATTGTAATTGAGATTATTAATAAATATCAGCATATTTTGTCACTTTGTTTTATTAGAAAAATAGTTTTGAATCCATAAACAGTAATGAAGATAGATAAATAGGTAAAAAATTGGTAGTTTTCCAAATTTGCAAAAGCCTGTTTTTTTGTCCCATTTCTACACCCGTTTATTCTGCCCTCTTTGTAGAACTTATGATTTATACTAGTTTCTTTCTTTGGTCAAAAATATCCTTTTGAACTTTCCCTCTCTTCAACTGACTTTGGTGTCCAGGCACATTTATATTACATTTGTAATAGTTTTCCGACTAAACAATTTCCAAATGGCATTTTTCATCTGGTCATTTCTCAAGGTATAGATTAAGGGATTTAACATGGGAGTTATCATAGTGTAAAATACAGCCACTGCTTTATCAAGAGGCAAAGTAGCTGCGGGTCTCAGGTACACAAATATGCAGGGCACGAAGAAGAAGACAACTGCTGTGATGTGGGAGATGCAGGTGGAGAGGGCTTTTTGCCTCGCCTCCAAGCTGTAGGTCCTTAGGGAGTGCAGAATGACCACATAAGAGCCCATCAAGAGAAGGAAGTTTAACAGACAGATGAACCCACTGTTGGCAGCAACAAAGAGTCCTAGAATGTGGGTATCAGTGCAGGCAAGATCGAGCAAAGGGTTCAGATCACACATAAAGTGGTCTATGACATTAGGGCCACAGAAGGGTAACCTGAAGATGAAGAGGATCTGAATTATTCCATGAAGAAAGCCTCCCACCCACGCCACTCCCACTAGCAGTCCACACAGCTGCCGATTCATGATGGTCGTATAGTGCAAGGGTTTGCAGATGGCCACGTAGCGGTCATAGGCCATCACAGTAAGCAGGATGACATCAGCACCTCCAAAGAAAAGTTCCCCAAATATTTGAGTCATGCATCCATTGAAAGGGCTGACTTTCTTCTCATAGAGTGAATTTATAATGAGTTTAGGGGTATTGACACAGGAATAGCAGGCATCAATAAAAGAGAGATGAGCCAGGAAAAAGTACATGGGGGACCCCAATAATGAGCTGGTGGCGATGGTGACCAAGGTGAGCACATTCCCTACCATAGAGACAATGTAGACAATGAGAAACAAAGCAAATATGATTTTCTGCACCTTCAGATTCTGTGTGAGTCCCAGTAGAATAAATTCTGTCACATTATTCCTTTTCTCCATATATCTCATATTATGGTTAATTACATTACATGAAAAAATGTCACTTTTTCATAATGTAACCTTGAATCATTGTCTCTGATAATAAACACCTAAGTTCTATTGAGTTCTGTATCCTTGTGAGTTTATTTGAGATTAAAAAAAAAAAAGCTTCTGATATCTTGAAAAATTACTCAAATTCTTTCCTGGCAGAAGATAATGCTTAGAATCAGGAGGAATTTAGTGAACACAGAGGCAAGAGGGTATCTCTGTACACTGAATCATGTGAGATGACTTAGGGCCTTAGTAGAAGCAGTAGGTCTCATGTGTAGTGGCAACTAAGCCTGAAAAAAGAAATAGAAAATGGATGCAAAGACTATAAATTCAAAGTTAAAGAGTTTTCCTTTTAATCTTAGAAAATGAGAAACCAGGGAAAGTAATTGGAATACTAGTGGAAAGATGAAGAAGCATTTGAGAAAGAAGGAATGCTGGATATAACTCAAATAGAGGTCTTTGTGTGACTTTTATGAAGTAGGTGGAGGTTCAGGAAAGTGAAGGAGGATAGATAAGGGAACCTCACTATCAGACTAATTGTAATAGTTGGCAAAAATTTTAACAGAGCATTGTTGATGAGAAGGAAATGAAAGGACACAGTTACTGTAATTGAATGATCAATGTGTTGCCTAATTCCAGTAAATTTATAATGCTAACAAACATACTTCCAATGACTGACATCATCATGGCATGATGGCAACCTAGGTGGATAGTATTATTTCATTATTTTGCACAGGATTAAAAATTGTAAAGACTACTTTTAGTCATAATAATAATCATTAACTAAAACTTAATGAATACTGACTGTGCTTCAAATTTTTAACTCATGCTCTATATTATATCATAATAAACAATATTTACCTAGTAAATTATTTTGATGTGACCATGATGACTTGAATTATTTTAATAACTTTAGAAGCAAATGTATATCAAGCAAATACAACAGCCACACAGGAACAGCCACACATACACACACAATATAGCTTTTTTGAATCCTCAAATATTAATTAATTAATGATTTTTAGTAAGCTCCAGGAGATGGTGGAGGACAGGGAAGCCCGGCATGCTGCAGCCCATGGGATCACAAAGAGTTGGACATGACTGAGCGACTGAACAACAACAGCAACAACAACATATGGTGCTGCTTTCTTTGTAGATCCACTTTATTTTTGTGTTCCCTTAGCCTTTTTGTCTCTCTCCAATTCCCCTATAAAATATAATCTCACAGATTCTTCTGCAAAATGTTGAAAATCACAATCCCAGTTGTTGAGTATGCTGTTTTGAGACTCAGAAAGACCAGATAAGAATCTTGCTTTCCCCTACTTACAACTTCTTGATCTGGGGTACACTTCTTTGCAGCTTCCATCCTTGTTTCCTCTAATCAAGTGAGAACAATAGCCTCTACCTCACAGGTTGTTATAAAAAGTGATTTAGGAAACATGTATGAATATATCCACCACACTGTGGAGAACACATAAAGGCATTTCATTTATTCTTCTACTTATGAATGCAGCAGTAGGAAGAACTGACATTTTGTGCAATAATACAAATAAATTAACCAATTAAAGTGAGGAAGAGTTATCTCCAATTTTACTTTTAATGAAGTCACAGAGACCCTTATTATTCACAGCAGTTGATCCAGGAAAGGTTCTTCACATTCATGTTTGAACTAAACAAGTGATGATTTATATAATTTAATATTTATGTTTATTTACATATGTGTAAATTATATTTAAAGTTTTATTTTCATTCACACGATTAGTCTTAATCATTAAAAGAAGTATCTCATGGCCAAAGAACTATATCTGATATTTAGTTAGATCTTAAACATTTCTTAAATTCTATGAGCCACAATTTTTTCATTTGTAAAATTATGTTAATGATATTTACAAACTACCTTTTGAAGAATGGGGTGAAGTTAAAATGCTCTATTACTATATTTGAAAACTGTTGAAACAGAATGATTACTGTATACAGAAAATCACAAGCTCTATAATTGACACTATCAAACAACTTACCTTCTGGTCTTAGAAGATATTAATGATTTTCAAAGTGCTCAGAACTAATTCCATTTTCAAATTATCCTGCCTCATCTTGGGATAAGTAGCTTTCAGTATGAAAGATATGACATATTCCAAAAGACCCTGTTCAGATTATTCACAGCAGAAATATTATCCTTTTTTTTTTTTTTTTTTTTAAGTCTTTTCTTCTAGCCTAAAGACTCACAAAGTTTACAAAGAAAATCCGGGGCTTGAATTTAGAATGCATTAGCTTGGAACATTATGGGGAACTGGCTAAAACAAGTAGTTTTAGTCTTACAGACAAGAGGCAGAAAGAGTGGTGAAAACATATGCAAATGTGTTATTGCACCCTTGATGAATTTTGCTCTGGAGATGAAAACAGAAAAGACATTTTCATCTGTAATGCATGGATATTTAAAGAGACTTCCATAAACGTTCTTGTCTTGTAGATGCTATTTTCTCTCCAGTGAATTAATTATCTGCTTTGATGTTAAAGTTTTGTCTTAGAAGCAGGTATTCTGGAGGCATGCATTTATAAAACTCTCATTCCTGAGTGGGGAATTGTATTCCCTGCTTGCAACCAAAACATGCGAGTTCCCTTATTCTATCTGAACCAAGCTTTCTAAGAAGGTTGATGTCCTGTGACTAGCAAGGATTGCTTAATTCCAGCCTGGCAGCTTATGATGTAGTCAACCTGTGCACTTATTTTGGAAAGAAAACTTCCATCTTATCCATACAAAGGTATTACTGGAAACCTGGTATCCATTGTCAAGAGAGACAAAAGCAATGAGGACATAATAATGGCAGTGGTTTTAAAATACTTGGTGTCAAACCAGTTTTTTGCAATTATCATAGTACTTTTAGAATAAATGGAAACTATAAAAGGCTCCAGATACATCATCTCAGGAATCCATGTGATGATCATTACGGAATCCTAGGCAACATTAAACATGTGGAGAGATATTTAAAGCTCAAGAAGGGAGTTCTAAATTCAAATACAAGAATTGTTCACCATTCTTATCACTTTGCATGATTTTTTTTCCCTTTTAGTCATTTTAGAACATGTGCAGTGATAGATTACTAAGGTTTTAGTTTGTTTTCCCTGATGACTAATAATGTTGAACATTTTAAAAAATACTTTATTGGCCATTCACGTATCTATTTTTTTTCCACCTCTGGAAGTTTCTTTTCAAATGTTTTGCACAATTTAAGAATGATATCTGAGTTTCTTATTACTAAGTTGTTGTAAAGATGGTTTATATATTCTAGATATAGGTACATATATATATGTGTGTGTGTGTGTGTGTGTGTGTGTGTGTATGACTTCCCTGCTGGCTCAGATAGTAAAGCATCTGCCTACAATGTGGGAGACCCAGGTTCAATCCCTGGGTCAGGGAGATCCCCTGGAGAAGGAAATGGCAACCCACTCCAGTACTCTTGCCTGGAAAATCCCATGGATGGAGGAGTGTGGTAGGCTACAGTCCATGGGGTCACAAAGAGTCGAACATGACTCTTTATATATATATATATATATACACACACACACACACACACACACAAATTTATGTAGTATATAAAATTGTATGTGTAAACTTTTATATATAAATGTATTTACATTATATATATACACATATACATAGCATATATATACAAAGTACCTATGTGTGTCTGTCCTCAGCAGTGTTCAACTCTTTGCAACTTCATGAACTGTAGCCCACCAGCTTCCTCTTTCCATGGGATTTTCCAGGCAAGAATACTGGAGTGGGTTGCCATTTCCTTCTCCACAATGTACCTATAAAAGAAACTTCACATTTTCTTAGTAATAATGCTAATTAGCACTATTATATATTCTAGATTATCCATATAATAAAACAATGAACTTCAACCACTACTTTATGCAAAAATTAATGCAAAATGAGTCAAATAACTAGATGTTAAACTTAAGCCTGGAAAAATTCTAGAACAAACGTACCTGATGTGGAGGTAGATCAATATTTTAGACCTGACATTATAAATAAACACTTGTGAAAAAATCAGCATTTGTTGAAAAATCTCTTATTTTGCATTGAATTAACTTGACGTCTTTTTTTTTTTTTAAAGAAACTCTACATTTACATTTTTTAAGTATAGTCTATTATGTTTCAGTACTATACAACATGGTTATGAGAAGTTTATACTAAGTCTTCAGTTTTGGTAGAATCATTTTCCAATTTTGTTATTTTATTGAGAGTTCTTTTTCATCCCTATTTCTTTTAAAAGTTTATATTTCAGTACAGCCACTATGGAGAACAGTGTGGAGATTCCTTAAAAAACTGGAAATAGAACTGCCATATGACCCAGCAATTCCACTGCTGGGCATACACACTGAGGAAACCAGAATTGAAAGAGACATGTGTACCCCAAAGTTCATCACAGCACTGTTTATAATAGCCAGGACATGGAAGCAACCTAGATGTCCATTAGCAGATGAATGGATAAGAAAGCTGTGGTACATATACACAATGGAGTATTACTCAGCCATTAAAAAGAGTACATTTGAATCAGTTCTAATGAGGTGGATGAAACTGGAGCCTATTATACAAAGTGAAGTAAGCCAGAAAGAAAAACACCAATTCAGTATACTAACGCATACTTACGGAATTTAGAAAGATGGTAATGATAACCCTGTATGGGAGACAGCAAAAGAGACACAGATGTATAGAAAAGTCTTTTGGACTCTGTGGGAGAGGGAGCGGGGGGATGATTTGGGAGAATGGCATTAAAAAATATATAATATCATATAAGAAATGAATTGCCAGTCCAGGTTTGATGCAGGATACAGGAAGCTTGGGGCTGGTGCACTGGGATGACCCAGAGGGATGGTATGGGGAGGGAGGTGGGAGGGGGGCTCAGGATTGGGAACACATGTACACCCATGGCAGATTCATGTTGATGTATGGCAAAACCAATAGAATATTGTAAAGTAAAAATAAATAAATAAATAAAAAGTTTATATTTCAGGATAAATTTCAAAACATTATTTTTAGTTTCTTCAAATATCTGTGGGCTATATTTATTGGAATTGCTTTAAAATTATAAAAATTGATATGGTAAACACATTGAATCTGTTAATCTATCAACATGGCATATATATCCCTTTACTTAGATATTTACTTTCAATAGTATTTTATGGTTTTCATATATAAATCTTGACTATATTTTTAAATGTGCTCATAATACAATCATCAAAGTTAACGTTTTGTAGTATTTTACATAACATTTTGTTTATATTTTTAATTGCTTTTATAGAAATCCATTTGATATTTTGTGTTGAAATTCTATCCTGTCACCTTGTTTAGTTAGTTGCTTAGGTCTATTTTATTTTTTGTAGAGGCCTTCACAATTTTTAACTATATAAGGATGTTATCTGCCCATAAAAATATTTGCATGATCTTGCTCTTCTCTACCCATCTGTGTGTCCTTTATTTTTCTTACTTTGTTGCAATGGCTGGAGTCTTATAATGTAGAACAGAATTTGGAAAGGAGAGACTTGTTTTCAATCTTGAGAGAGAATTCATCATTAAGTATGAGGGTGGCTATAGTTTTTATACCAATGCCTTTTTTATCAGGTTGAGTAAACACTTTTCCTTTCCTTATTTAGTAATAACTATCTTCTGGGATATTTATTCATAAATATTTTCATTCATAAATACAAATAGAAGTGTATTAATTTGTATGCATCTATTGAAATGATCACAAAATGTTAGTCACAACTTAGCAACTGAACAACAACTGAAATGATGTTATTATCCTCTTTTATTCTGTTAATTTAGTGAATATAATTGATTATGTTTTTCACTTCAAATAATATTTTATTCCTGGTATAACTTACATATGATCATGGTGAATTATTATTAAATAACTTGGCATATTTCATTCACTTTAATTTGTTTAATACCGAAGTTAATAGAAAGCCATCATGAAGATCAGAGAAAAAAAATAAATGAAAAGAAAGTGAACAAAACAATAGAGAGGACCAACATCTTATCACTATTTTACATTCCCATCAACAGTGCTTCTAGCTTTCATTTTCTTGATAGTGTCTCTTGATGCACAAGAGTTTTTAATTTTGATTGAATCTAATTCTTCTATTTTCCTTGTGCTATTTGTGGCTTATTCAAGGTTATGAATATTTCTCCCTACCAAGAATTTTATATTTTTAGATGTGCATCTGATCCTTGATCGCTTTTGAGTTAGTATCCATTTATGGTGTGAGGTAGGGTTCCAAATTCATTTTTTTTTAATTTTGATACAAAAGTTTTTCAGTACTACCTGTATATATAGTATTCAATGCCTATGGAATGGTGTTGGCAACCTTGTGAAAAAATAATTGCCAGTAGATATAAGGGTTATTTCTGGACTTTTATTTCTATTCTTTTGATCTTTGTCATCTCATTCTAATACATTGTTTTAATTACTGTAGCTTTTATTAAGTTCAGCAAGAAGTGTGAGTCCTCCCAATTTGTTCTTAATACAGAACATTTCAAAACTATTTCAAGGCTCTTTAGCTATTTAAGGTTTCTTGGAGTGCCTTATGAATTTTAGGATCAATGTTTTCATTCTGGGAAAAAAAAAAAAAAAAGAAGAATAACATTAGTATCTGGATGGAAATTATAGAGTCTACAGATCACTGTGAGGAATTATGTTATCTTAATTATACTAATTGTTTAATCTATGAATGTGAGATATGTTTCTATTTATAAGACTTTTAAAATTTCCTTAGAGTAACCTTTTATAGGTTTCAACAGCTATAGAAGGGGAAAGGCAGATGGAGAAACCTTCTCTCTGAAAGTAACTATTGCTTCCCCAGGAACTCTTTCCTTGGGAACAAGGAAATGACTTAACATTTTTCTTAGAAGGAAGCAAGGACCTTGGAGACCCCTGTTTGACCTGATCAGTATCTGGGCTCTGGTCACTGAAAACCATAAAATCCATCGATGGGCCCTTCCTTCACACGCACAAGGTCTTTTGATGAAATTTCTAAGCACTGTCACCATTTTTGTTTTGGGTTTTTTTTTTTTGGTTCCCAAATCGTTTAACTGTATTTGATGTTTTGCTTTCAATAATTGTGTGTAGTATGAACCCCCAAATTATAATTTCCATGATACATTTGTGATACAGCATGTATACAAATAACTTTTCTACAGTTTTTCCTAAATCTTAAAGATAGGAACACCACCATATGTTTTACTTACAGTTGCTTCTTTTCTTCCAACAGTTGAAAAAAAAAAAATTATTGTATTTAGACTTTCTTGAAAGTGACTTTTTTTATTACAATTTGTTATTTTTCAAGCTACTTCTTATTCTTCATGCAATATGCTTTCTTTACTCTCTCAATTCTTTCAAACAACCTACTTATGATTGAATTCAGCTCTTATGATTGAATCTATCTTGAAAGGTTTTACTTTGGAAGTTTAAGGCCCGTTGCAAGTAGCCTGTTGATGCAGTGAAAGTGTTAATCACTCAGTTGTGTCCAACTCTTTGCAACCCCCATGGACTGTAGCCACCAGATTCCTGTGGCACCTTATACTCTCCTTAATCCGACGTGTTCCCTGTGCTGAGATTCTTACCCCACATGCCTCAAACAATTGCTTACATATTATAAACAACTGACCTTAGAATTTTGGGGTTTTGACCAAATTGGTTTTGCCCAATTTTCTAAACACGCTCTTTCCTCGTTCCTAACATCCAGCCAAATTGTTGGTCAAAATCCATGAATCAATACATATTGCACATCTGACATGTCTTTTTCCAATCAAGATGAAAAACCAGGTGTAGTGCCTGAACTTGTACTAACTGGGAGGATTTCCATCTCTACTGACCTTCAAGGATTTTTTTTTTTTTTTAAATAATGAATAGGGCTATTAGTTCTGCAACTGTCTGCTTTGGTGTGATGCCTGCTTATCATTGCAGAACTCTTGGCATAAAAGTCACAAAACTCCCCTTCCTCTGCCCACTGATCAAAGTCATCTACGTGCACATGTGCAGTCACTTCAGAAGTCCCTGACTCTTTGCAACCCCATGGACCATTGTTATATTTCTTGAGCTCAAAAATATTTGTTGTTTAATGAACGAAGGACAAAAGAACTGAATGGAAAATATTTTCACTGAAATTGTTTTCTGTATAGACAGAGCTACATATTTTTAAAACCATTTTTCATTTAAAAAGTAATAAAAATTTAGAAATAAAAATTAATAACAGAAAAATACAACATGTACATGGGATGGATGTGTGCACACTGCTGTATTTAAAATCAATAACAAACAGGGATCTACTGAATAGCACATGTAACTCTGCTCAATATTATATAGCAGCTTGGATGGGAAGGGACTTTGGGAAAGAATTAGTACATGTATATGTATTGCTATTAAGTCCCTTTGCTATTCACCTGAAACTATCACAACATTGTTAATTGACTATACTCTAATACAAAATTAAAAGTTTAAAAATAAAAAAAAATTAATTTGAAAAAAGAAAAATATAACAAATCAAACAATATTCATAAACTAATAAATTCTAAGAACAGAGAAGATATCAGTGTAAAAGATTTTTTTTTAATGTGATAACATACTTTCAATTTTTTTTTCTTACATAAGCAGGACTAAAACAACTTGTGGCTTCCAAAATAGACATAACTAGAATTCTTCCTAGATTATGAAAAAGATGAGAAAAAAATTCCTATTCTCCACTACTATTTTCTTTTTCCCTATATTTTACTGAATGTATTCATTTTCCTTTCTAATAATGTTTATCCATTCAACATTTATCATAAACCAAAATTGTGCTATTTGCAGAAATTATTGCTAGGAAGTCTGCAAGTATTTCATGGAATAGGACTGTTTAGAGAATACATTGAAATTACTGTCTGGAATTAAAATATTCTTTTATTTAAATCATCCTCTTTTCTGATGGTTTGTAAATATAAATTGCTGACATGAAAATACAGAATTTGGGGGGGGTGCTTTTTTATGCATCACGTTTTTTATTTTTAATGTTTCTTAATGCTAAAAGGATTTTTTAATATGGTGTAACATTGTTATTTATGCGTTAGAGTTTAAATTACCCATTCATTTTGTATTTCAAAAGTAGTTACATAACATGGTGTTACAATCAACATATTACAACCCACTATGATACATAAAAAATGAACAGAGTAAGTGAAAATATGTGATTTAGTTATACATATGAATATATGTATTTAATAAAAGACAGTACATATACTAGTAAAAAGAGCCAATTAAATATATAAATATATAACAAATATATATTTGGATATATATATAGAGAGAGAGAAAGATAGATAATTAGTCCAGGATTGCTGTTGTCCCAATAAATGGTAACAGTATAATTATATTACCTTACTATTGCATTGCCTGGCAGTATATCACAGCAGTGAAGAACATGGAATGAGAGGAAGTTATACTCTGATTACTGGATCTTCAATTTTTTTGTTTGGATCATCCTCTTTTATGTTTATTACTCACCTGTTAAAATGGGAATAAAAAGAATGCCTACCTCTTGTGTTATTATAGAAATGACTGCTAAATGTCAATGAATTATCTATTTTATTTCATTTTACTGGGATTAAAGCTTATGAATGTATATACAGTGATGAAACTAGTAAAATCAGTTTCTGATTTTGCAGAACATTTTAAATAATATGAGTTGTCCTCTGCTAGGTCATTCTATCATTTCTTGAATTACTTTCTTCTCCCCTTTTTGCAGAAGCAATGATTTCTGTTGGTTATTATTTTCTTTATCTCATTGATATTCTTAACTGATTATGTGCATTCACCAATAATGTCCTTTTGACATTTGCATCAGTTGAATGAACATTGGAACACAAGCACATTTTATCAATTACTTGAAATCACTTTTCTACTACACAATTTCCTAACGGCATTTTTCATCTGGTCATTTCTCAAGGTATATATTAAGGGACTTAACATGGGAGTTATCATAGTGTAGAATACAGCAACTGCTTTATCAATAGGTAAAGTAACTGCTGGTCTCATGTAAGTAAAAACGCTTGGCACAAAGAACAAGAGGATCGCTGTAATGTGGGACATCAAGGTGGAAAGGGCTTTTTGCCTCGCCTCCAAGCTCCGTGTCCTTAAAGAGAGCAGAATGACTGTATAGGAGCCAACCAAGAGGAGGAAGATTAACAGACAGATGAACCCACTGTTGGCAGCAACAAAGAGTCCTAGAGTGTGGGTATCAGCGCAGGCAAGTTCGAGCAAAGGGTTCAGATCACACATAAAGTGGTCTATGACATTAGGGCCACAGAAGGGTAACCTGAAGATAAAGAGGATCTGAATGGTTGCATGAAGAAAGCCTCCTGCCCATGCCACTCCCACTAGCAACCAACACACCTGCCAGTTCATGGTGGTCGTGTAGTGCAAGGGCTTGCAGATGGCCACATAGCGGTCATAGGCCATTGCAGTCAGCAGGATGACATCAGCACCTGCAAATAAATGCTCTCCAAAGATCTGGCACATGCATTCAATGAAAGAGCTGGTTTTCTTCTTATGGAGTGAATCTACAATCAGTTTAGGGGTATTGACACAGGAATAGCAGACATCAATAAAAGAGAGATGAGCCAGGAAAAAGTACATGGGAGACCCCAATAATGGGCTGGTAGTGATGGTGACCATGGTGAGCACATTTCCTACCACAGAGACAATGTAGACAACCAAAAAGACTATGAATATGACTTTCTGCATCTTTGGATTCTGTGTCAGCCCCAGTAGAATGAACTCTGTCACATTGTTCCTGTTCTCCATGTATCTCATGTTATTGTTAACCACATAACCTGGGGGGTGGGGAGGGAAAGATCTTGTTTTAGTTTAACCTTGAGTTCATTAAACATATCTACCTAATAAATAACACATGCCTAGATTCTTATGACTTTTTTGTGATAAAAGATAATGTTCCAATCTGCTGAATACTACTTATATATGATGGTAAGAATCTGAGAATATGAATGTAGTGAAGAAGAGGCTTTTGAGAGAGAATCTTGTATGTAGGTCTAGTAAAGATTTTTGTGTGCTAGGACGGAGTGAGCTGAGTTTCACTAAGGGGATGGAAGCCTATTACAGAAGTCCCGGGATTTCACTATTTTTCCATTACCAGTGCACTGACAGAGTTAATATTAACTAGTTAATATTAACTAGTTATGAGACTAGTTAATATTAACTCTGTCAGTGCACTGGTAATGGAAGAATAGTGAAATCCCGGGACTTCTGTAATACAGTTGCTAAACCAATTACCTAAATCCAATAACTTTGTAGTAGCTAATAAAATTATATAATGACTGATTTCCATGGGTGCTATATGAAAACAAATAGTAAATGGTATTTTTTTTCTCATTTTGGCACATAATCTCAGAGACTAAAGCTAGCAGTAATATTAATGATAGTATTGTGGGAGTGCAAGCATACTCAGTCATGTCTGACTCTTTGCAAACACATGAATTATAGTCACTAGGCTCCTCTGTCCATGGTATTTCCCAGGCAAGAATACTGGAGTGGGTTGCCATTTCCTTCTATGGGGGATTCAGGGATACAGAGGGATTCAGGGATACCTGATTCAGGGATTGAACCCATGTATCCTGCATCTCTTCCATTGGCAGGCAGATTCTTTACCATGGCACCACCTGGAAAGCCAGACCTCAATTTAAATCAACAATACTTCAATAAAATTGTTTTTTAGAAAATTTAATGAACACTTAGTATGTGCTAAAATTTTTTCTCAGACATTTGGTTATTTAACCCTTGTTATAAACCTGCCAGATGATTAGTGCCATCATTTTTATACTTATTTTACACATCAGGACATAGAAGAATAGAGAAGATAAAGATCCTGCCCCAAATCAAGCAACTAATGAAAGGCAGGTCTAAGATTATTTCAGATTATACTTCTCATCTTTTTTTACTGCAAATTCTTAAAACACATCCTTTATATTAGGTTAAAATATACAATGTTGAGTTAGTAAACTCCTTTTGACATGACTACAATAATCATAATTGCTTAAATAGTATTTCAGAGGTAAGTATATACAAAGCAGTTTCATTGACAATGAAAATACACATACCAGACACGTGTATGCACAATATAACACACTGGAATCCCAAATGTTAATAACCATGTGGCACTGCTTTCATTGAAAGTCAAATTAGTTTTTTTTTTTTTCCATCTCCTTCACCTCATTTTCTTCTTCCCTTAATTTCCTTACAAATCATGCACAGACTGTTCTGTAAAATGCTGAAATGATGATCCCAGTGGTGAAACACATTGGCTTGAGAATCAAAGAGACAATACCAGAATCTTGCTTTTCCCCACTTAAAACCCCTTGATCTGGGGTATATTTCCTGACACCTTACATTCTTGTTTCCCCTGGTATCAAGTGAGAACAATATGTCTACCTCACAGGCTGTTATGAGAATTAATTGAGGAAACAAATATGAACATATCCATCATACTGTTGTGAAAACACAAAGGATCTTCACTTATTTTTATGACTTTCTATGCACCCAGAAGGTACAAAGATTTGACATTTTGAGTAATAAAACAGAGAAACATATTTAACCATGCAATAAACTGGGGAAGAAACATCTACAATGTTTTTTGTTTTTTGTTTTTTAAGAAGCCACAGGGACTCATACCATTCATAGCAGTTGATCCCTAAAAGAATTATCCATGTGCTTGCTTGAAATAAAAAGAGGATGACTTTTATCTTTTAAGACATTTGTGGCTTTCTGAGTGTGAAGTGTATTAAGTTTTGTTTTCATTTTCATTATTAATCTAAATTATTGAAAGAAGTGTGTCCTGGCAAAGAAGAATATCTAGAGATGGAGAGTTGGCTCCCTTAAATTTCTCAATCTGTACGAGTCTTAAGTTTTTCATCTATCAAACTAGGTTAGTGATATTAACTAACCGTCTTTTGAAGGAAAGGGTGAATATGTAATGGTCTGTGGCTATATTTGAAAAGTGTTATAACATGATTAATACATATATATAAAAATATATAAAGTAATTGTTTATAAGCATTTAATAAACTTACCTTCTGATCTTTAGAAGATATTAGTGATATCTGAGGGTGTTCAGAACTAATTCCATTTTAAATTGACTTCCACTTGGGCTAAGTAACTTTCAGTTTGAAAGATATGACATACTCATAAAGACACTAGTCAGATTATTGAGTGTCACAGTAGACATGTCATTTTATTTTAATCTAAATCTTTTCTAGATGAAAGACCTATAAAGTTTTCACAAATTGGGACTTGAATTTAGAATAGATTAATTTTGAACATTATGCAGAAATCATCTTCTATAAAATGGTGTAGTACCAGACACAAGAAGAAGAAAGAGTGGTGGAAATACATAAAAGTGAATCATTCCAACCTTGATGAATCTTGTTCTGGAGATGTAAACAATAAAAAAGAATTTTTGCCTGCAATGCATGGATATTTAATCAGGTTTCCACAAACTTTCAAGGACTTCCTCTTGTAGATGTTATTATCTCTCCTTGGAATTAATTATCTTCTATGATGGAAAGGCTTTGTCTCAGAAGCAGGTATTCTGAAGAGACATGTTTGAGAAACACCCATTCTGGGTGGGGAATTGTATTCTCTGCACTTGCAACCAAAATATGTGAGTCCTCTTTCTCTATCTGAACCTAGGTTCTAAGAAAATTGAATGTCATGTGAATACCAATTATGGCATCATTCCAGCATCATTCCAGTTAACTTAAGGATACATCTCAGACAGAAAACTTTATCTGTTTATCAGTATTAAAACTTTTCTGAAAACTGCATATTGATTACTAGAGACTTAGAGCAGTGAGGGCATAAAATTATTGGTATTTTTTTCTGAGTAATTAAATGCCAAACCAATTTTTCATATTTATCAGAGGGCTTTGGATGTAAATAGAAAATCTAATCAGATCAGATCAGATCAGTCGCTCAGTCGTGTCTGACTATTTGCCACCCCATGAATCCCAGCACACCAGGCCTCCCTGTCCATCACCAACTCCCGGAGTTCACTCAGACTCACATCCATCCAGTTGTTGATGCCATCCAGCCATCTCATCCTCTGTCGTCCCCTTCTCCTCCTGCCCCCAATCCCTCCCAGCATCAAAAATTTTTCCAATGAGTCAACTCTTCGCATGAGGTGGCCAAAATACTGGAGTTTCAGCTTCAGCATCATTCCTTCCAAAGAAATCCCAGGGCTGATCTCCTTCAGAATGGACTGGTTGGATCTCCTTGCAGTCCAAGGGACTCTCAACAGTCTTCACCAACACCACACTTCAAAAGCATCAATTCTTCGGCGCTCAGCCTTCTTCACAGTCCAACTCTCACATCCATATGTGACCACAGGAAAAACCATAGCCTTGACTAGATGAATCTTTGTTGGCAAAGTAATGTTTCTGCTTTTCAATATGCTATCTAGGTTGGTGATAACTTTCCTTCCAAGGAGTGTCTTTTAATTTCATGGCTGCAGTCACCATCTGCAGTGATTTTGGAGCCTTCCCAAAAAATAAAGTCTGCCACTGTTTCCACTGTTTCCCCATCTATTTCCCATGAAGTGATGGGACCAGATGCCATGATCTTCGTTTTCTGAATGTTGAGCTTTAAGCCAACTTTTTCACTCTCCTCTTTCACTTTCATCAAGAGGCTTTTTAGTTCCTCTTCACTTTCTGCCATAAGGGTGGTGTCATCTGCATATCTGAGGTTATTGATATTTCTCCCATAAATCTTGATTCCAGCTTGTGCTTCTTCCAGCCCAGCGTTTCTCATGATGTACTCTGCATAGAAGTTAAATAAGTAGGGTGACAATATACAGCCTTGATGTACTCCTTTTCCTATTTGGAACCAGTCTGTTGTTCCACGTCCAGTTCTAACTATTGCTTCCTGACCTGCCTATAGGTTTCTCGAGAGGAAGGTCAGGTGGTCTGATATTCCCATCTTTTTCACATTTTTCCACAGTTTATTGTGATCCACATAGTCGAAGGCTTTGGCATAGTCAATAAAGCAGAAATAGATGTTTTTCTGGAACTCTCTTGCTTTTTCCATGATCCAGCGGGTGTTGGCAATTTGATCTCTGGTTCCTCTGCCTTTTCTAAAACCAGCTTGAACATCTGGAAGTTCACGGTTCACATATTGGAGAATTTTGAGCATTACCTTAATAGCGTGTGAGATGAGTGCAATTGTGCAGTAGTTTGAACATTCTTTGGCATTGCCTTTAAGACGCTCAATATTGCTAAGTATTAGAGAAATGCAAATTAAAGCTACAATAAGATATCACCTCAGGGCTTTCAGAATGGTCATCATTAAAAATGTCTACAAATGATAAACATGAAGAGGGTATGGGGAAATGGGAACTCACCTTCATTGCTGGTGTGAATGTAAAATGATACAATAGCTCAGGAGAACAATATAGAGGTTCCTTTAAAAACTCAATATACCTACTATATGACCCAGCATACGGATCTTGGATATATGTTAGGCAAAAACCATGGTTCAAAAGGTTACATACAGCCTGATGTTCATCACAGTGGTCTTTACAATAGCCAAGACTTGGAAGCAACTTAAATGCCATCAATAGGTGAATGGAGAAACAAGGTACAGTATATATATATAATGGAATATTACCCAATAATTAAAAAGAAAAAATATACCAATTACAGCAACAAGGTTGGATCTGAGATTATCATACTAAAGTGAAGTGAGACAGAGAAAGACAAATATCGTATGATATGGCTTATATACAGAATCTTAAGATAAAAGATACAAATAAAACTTATTTATAAAATAGGAACACTCAGAGACTTAGAGAACAAAATTATGATAACTGGGGGAAAAGGGGAGAGAGAAACCGTGAGTTTGTGATTGATATGTACATGCTGCTCTATTCAAAATAGATAATCAAGAACCTACTGTATAGCACAGGGATCTCTCCTTAATATTCTGTAATAATATAAATAGGAAAATCATTTAAAAACAAAAGATACTTGTATGGTTATAACTGAATCACTTTGGTGCATACATGCAACTAACACATTATTGTTAATCAACTGTATTTTAATATAAAATAAAAACATAAGAACAACTAAACGTCCGAGGTCAGGAGCAGCAGCAGAGAGGAGCTACCCCACGCCCGAGGTTAGGGGCGGTGGCCAAGAGGAGCTACCCCAGGTCCTAGGCCAGGGGCGGTGGCTGGGAAGGCGTATCCTACACTCGAGGCCAGGGGTGGCAGCCAGGAGGAGCAAACCCACCTCCAAGGAGTGGTGGCTGTGGGCAGAGGAGGGCCTGGAGGAGCTATTCCACGTTCAACGTCAGAAGGGGCGGCAGTGAGGAGATACCCCTCGTCAAAGGTGAGGAGCTCCAGCAAATCGGCTGCGATTTGCTGGAGCAGGCATGAGTAGATATCCCAAGTCCAAGGTAAAAGAAACCAAAGAAAGACAGTAGGTGTTGCAAGATGGCATCAGAGGGCAGACACACTGAAACCATACTCACAGAAAACTAGTCAATCTAATCACACTAGGCCCACAGCCTTGTCTAACTCAGTGAAACTAAGCCATGCCCGTGGGACAACCCAAGATGGGTGGGTCATGGTGGAGAGGTCTGACAGAATGCGGTCCACTGAAGAAGGGAATGGCAAACCACTTCACTATTCTTGCCTTGAGAACCCCATGAACAGTATGAAAAGGCAAAATGATAGGATACTGAAAGAGGAACTCCCCAGGTCAGTAGGTGCCCAATATGCTACTGGAGATCACTGGAGAAATAACTCCAGAAAGAATGAAGGGATGGAGCCAAAGCAAAAACAATACCTAGCTGCGGATGTGACTGGTGATAGAAGCAAGGTGTGATGCTGTAAAGAGCAATATTGCATAGGAACCTGAAATGTCAGGTCCATGAATCAAGGCAAATTGGAAGTAGTCAAACAAGAGATGGCAAGAGTGAACATCGACGTTATAGGAATTAGCGAACTAAAATGGACAGGAATGAGTGCATTTAACTCAGATGACCACTATATCTACTACTCCGGGCAGGAATCCCTCAGAAGAAATGGAGTAGCCATCATGGTCAACAAAAGACTCCGAAATGCAGTACTTGGATGCTATCTCAAAAATGACAGAATGATCTCTGTTCGTTTCCAAGGAAAACCATTCAATATCACAGTAATCCAAGTCTATGCTCCAACCAGTAATGCTGAAGAAGCTAAAGTTGAATGGTTCTATGAAGACCTACAAGACCTTTTAGAACTAGCACCCAAAAAAGATTTCCTTTTCATTATAGGGGACTGGAATGCAAAAGCAGGAAGTCAAGAAACACCTGGAGTAACAGGCAAATTTGGCCTGGGAATACGGAATGAAGCAGGGCAAAGACTATTAAGGTTTTGCTAAGAAAATGCACTGGCCATAGCAAACATCCTCTTCCAACAACACAAGATAAGACTACACATGGACATCATCAGATGGTAAACATCGAAATCAGATTGATTATATTCTTTGCAGCCAAAGATGGAGAAGCTCTATACATTCAACAAAAACAAGACCAGGAGCTGACTGTGGCTCAGACCATGAATTCCTTATTGCCAAATTCAGACTTAAATTGAAGAAAGTAGGCAAAACCACTAGACCATTCAGGTATGACCTAAATCAAATCCCTTATGATTATACAGTGGAAGTGAGAAATAGGTTTAAGGGACTAGATCTGATACATAGAGTGCCTGATGAACGATGGACTAGGTTCGTGACATTGTACAGAAGACAGGGATCAAGACCATCCTCATGGAAAAGAAATGCAAAAAAGCAAAATGGCTTTCTGGGGAGGCCTTAAACATATCTGTGAAAAGAAGAGAATCGAAAAGCAAAGGAGAAAAGGAAAGGTATAGGCATCTGAATGCAGAGTTCCAATGAATAGCAAGAAGAGATAAGAAAGCCTTCCTCAGCGATCAATGCAAAGAAATAGAGGAAAACAACAGAATAGGAAAGACTAGAGATCTCTTCAAGAAAATTAGAGATACCAAGGGAACATTTTATGCAAAGATGGGCTCGATAAAGGACAAAAATGGTATGGATCTCACAGAGGCAGAAGATATGAAGAAGAGGTGGCAAGAATACACAGAATAACTGTACAAAAAAGATATTCACAACCCAGATAGTCACAATGGTGTGATCACTGACCTAGAGCCAGACATCCTGGAATGTGAAGTCAAATGGGACTTGGAAAGCATCACTACAAAAAAAAAAAAAAGCTAGTGGAGGTGGTGGAATTCCAGTTAAGCTATTTCAAATCATGAAAGATGATGCTGTGAAAATGCTGCACTCAATATACCAGCAAATTTGGAAAACTCAGCAGTGGCCACAGGACTGGAAAATGTCAGATTTCATGGCAATCCCAAAGAAAGGCAATGCCAAAGAATGCTCAAACTACTGCACAATTGCGCTCATCTCACACGCTAGTAAAGTAATGCTCAAAATTCTCCAAGCCAGGCTTCAGCAATACGTGAATGGTGAAATTCCTGATGTTCAAGCTGGTTTTAGAAAAGGCAGAGGAACCAGAGATCAAATTGCCAACATCCGCTGGATCATGGAAAAAGCAAGAGAGTTGCAGAAAAACATCTATTTCTGCTTTATTGACTATGCCAAAGCCTTTGACTGTGTGGATCACAATAAACTGTGGAAACTTCTGAAAGAGATGGGAATACCAGACCACCTGACCTGCCTCTTGAGAAATCTGTATGCAGGTCAGGAAGCAACAGTTAGAACTGGACATGGTACAACAGACTGGTTCCAAATAAGAAAAAGAGTACGTCAAGGCTGTCTATTGTCACCCTGCTTATTTAACTTCTATGCAGAGTACATCATGAGAAACGCTGGGCTGGAAGAAGCACAAGCTGGAATCAAGATTTATGGGAGAAATATCAATAACCTCAGATATGCAGATGACACCACCCTTATGGCAGAAAGTGAAGAGGAACTAAAAAGCCTCTTGATGAAAGTGAGAGTGGAGAGTGAAAAAGTTGGCTTAAAGCTCAACATTCAGAAAGTGAAGATCATGGCATCTGGTCCCATCACTTCATGGGAAATAGATGGGGAAACAGTGGAAACAGTAGCAGACTTTATTTTTGGGGGGGGGGCTCCAAGATCACTGCAGATGGTGACTGCAGCCATTAAATTAAAAGACACTTATTCCTTGGAAGAAAAGTTATCACCAACCTAGATAGCATGTTCAAAAGTAGAGACATTACTTTGCCAACAAAGGTCCGTCTAGTCAAGGCTATGGTTTTTCCTGTGGTCACGTATGGATGTGAGAGTTGGACTGTGAAGAAGGCTGAGCGCCGAAGAATTGATGCTTTTGAAGTGTGGTGTTGGAGAAGACTGTTGAGAGTCCCTTGGACTGCAAGGAGATCCAACCAGTCCATTCTGAAGGAGATCAGCCCTGGGATTTCTTTGGAAGGAATGATGCTGAAGCTGAAACTCCAGTACTTTGGCCACCTCATGCAAATAGTTGACTCATTCGAAAAATCTCTGATGCTCGGAGGAATTGGGGGCAGGAGAAGGGGACGACAGAGGATGAGATGGCTGGATGGCATCAACAACTGGATGGATGTGAGTCTGAGTGAACTCTGGGAGTTGGTGATGGACAGGGAGGTCTGGCGTCCTGGGATTCATGGGGTCTGCAAAGAGTCGGACACAACTGAGCGACTGAACTGAACTGAACTGAAATGAATGAAAGCAAGATTGTGAAATATTGATATAAGAATAAACATAAAAATAATTGAAACATAATAGAAAGTTCAGAAATAGACTTAAAAAGATGAATTGTTTTACAAAAATAAAGTAATTAAAGCAGAAAGAATATATTTTTCAGCAGATTACAGCAGATCACTGGATATCCTTATATGAAAAAAAGGACTCTCAACCACTACCTCATGCTATAGACAAAAATTAGTTCAAAAAGAGATCAAGATATCAAAGTTAAACCTATAAAAAAATATGTAGGAAAAATACGATCAAGAACCATAAAGAAACTAAAAAGTTTAACATTGTCAACATTTTAAACCTTCTGATCATTAAAGATCATACATTTTTAAAGTAAATAGGCTATCCACAGAGTAGAAAAACATTGTATCTATATTCATATGTAGAAAATTTTACATTACATATAAATTTATGTGTAAATTTTTATTTATACATGAAATAAGAACTATATCTATAATATATATATATATATATCTCACCTATAGTTTAGTGATAAGACACCCAGAACTCCTATTTTAAATTGCATAGAGGTCTTTTTTTAATATAATTTTATTTATTTTAATTGGAGGCTAATTACTTCACACTACTGTATTGGTTTTGCCATACACTGACATGAATCCACCCCAAGTGTACATGTGTTCCCCATCCTGAAACCCCCTCCCACCTCCCTCCCCGTCCCATCCCTCTGGGTCATCCGAGTACACCAGCCCCAAACACTCTGTCTCATGCATACAACCTGCACTGGCGACCCATCTCACATATGGTAATATATATGTTCCAGTGCCATTCTCCCATTCATCCCACCCTTGCCCTCTCCCAGAGTCCAGAAGACTGTTCTGTATTCTGTTATTCCATTTCAAATTGCACAGAGGTCTTTAAAATAAAACAAAAACAAAAAACCTTCCACAAAAAGGAGTAGAAATTGCCTAAAATATAATAGCATTAAAAATTATCAGCTTCAGTAGTTATCAAGAAAGCAAACTAAAACCTCAAAAGTTTATCACTAATACTTGCTAGAATGACCAAAATGATACCAAGTGACAGAGATGTCAAATAATTCACTTTGAAATCAGAACTAATTTCTTGTGTTTTATGTATCTACCCACGTGTGTAATGTCACTTAGTATTCCATAATGACTATCACAACTGTCCCAGACATAACTTACTGGACACTTTCTAGTTTCTCTATATTAATAGCCTTCTAATGATTGTGCAAAACAAGTTTTGTATTCAAATACTTTTAAATGGCTGCCATTAGTTTTTTGGCCTCACTGCTCCAGCTCTCAAGAAATCAGTACTAGGTTTCCAGGAACTTTAATACTGATAATAAGAAAGGAGTTCTCTCTCTGACGTGAGTGCACAAATTAACTACATTGCAGGTCCCAAGGCTGGAATACTGCTCTCCTTGTCATTCACATGGCATTTGTCCTTAGAAAACCAGGCTCGTATAAAGGGGATTCACCTATTTTAGCTGCAAGTGCAGGGAATACAATTCCCAACTCAAGAATGTGTGTTTCTCAAGCATGTCTCTTCAGAATACCTGCTTCTAAGAAAATGCCTTTCCATCAAAGCAGATAATTCCTGGGAGAGAAAACAGCAGCTATAAAACAAAGTCCTTGAACCTATATTGGAACCTTGTTAAATATCCACACATGCAATTGAAAATGTCTTTATCTGTTATTTACATTTCCAGAGAAAGACTTGTCAAGAGTTGAAAGACCCATTTGGAGGTCTTTCCACCACATTTTCTGCCTGCTGACTTTTGGAGCAGACAGGAGAAGGGGACGACAGAGGATGAGATGGTTGGATGGCATCACCGACTCAATGAACATGAGTTTGGGTAAACTCTGGGAGTTTACCCAATGGACAGGGAGGCCTGGCATGCTGCAGTTTATGGGGTCGCAAAGAGTCGGACATGACTGAGCAACTGAACTGAACTGAACTGATCCATGGACGATCATTTCTCTATGGTTTTCTAAGTCAATTTATTCTAAATTCAAGTTCCAGGTTTTTTGTGAAATTTCATTGGCTCTTTAGGCTAGAAGGAAATATGTAAACATATAGAACGGTTTTTCTACTATTGATTTGATATTGAGTTATCTGAATAACTTCTTTCTGAATGTGTCACATCTTTCATATTAAAAGTTCCTTATCCTAAAAGTAGGTCAATTTGAAGATGGGATTATTTCTGAATACCCTCATATATCATTAATATAATCTAAGACCAGAAGGTAAGTTCTTCAATAATGGTGATGCTTAGTAAAAATTATTCAGTTCAGTTCAGTCACTCAGTCATGTCCGACTCTTTGGGACCGCATGAATCACAGCACGCCAGGCCTCCCTGTCCATTACCAACTCCCGGGGTTCACCCAAACTCATGTCCATCCAGTCGGTGATGCCATCCAGCCATCTCATCCTCTGTCATCCCCTTCTTCTCCTGCCTCCAATCCCTCCCAGCATCAGAGTCTTTTCCAATGAGTCAACTCTTCCTCATGAGGTGGCCAAAGTATTGGAGTTTCAGCTTTAGCATCAGTCCTTCCAATTAACACCCAGGACTGATCTCCTTTAGAATGGACTGGTTGGATCTTACGTATATTTTTTGTTGTTCAGCCACTCAGTCATATCCGACTCTTTGTGACCCCATGGACTGCAGCATGCCAGGCTTCCTTGTCCTTCACCCCTTCATCATCTCCCAGAGCTTATTCAAACTCATGTACATTGGCATGAGTTATATACATATATATATATATATATATATATATATATATACACACTAATTATGTTTTAACACTTTTCAAAAACAGTAGCAATTTTAAATAGTTAAATTTTAAAATTTAATTTTAATTGCAAAAGGAAGAATTCACCTCAGTTCAGTTCAGTTCAGTTCAGTCGCTCAGTCGTGTCCCACTCTTTGCGACCCCATGAATTGCAGCACGCCAGGCCTCCCTGTCCATCATCAACTCCGGGAGTTCACTCAAACTCATGTCCATCCAGTCGGTGGTGCCATCCAGCCATCTTATCTTCTGTCGTCCCCTTTTCCTCCTGCCCCCAATCCCTCCCAGCATCAGAATTCACCTTATCCTTCTGCAAAATGTTGAAAATGATAGTCCCAGTGACTAAGCATATTAGTCTGGCAATCAGAAATACCAGACTAGAATCTTGCCTTTTCCCACTTGCAACTTGATCTGGGGTGCATTTCTGGCACACTTACGTTTTTATTTCTTTTAATATCAAGTGAGAAGTATAATCCACCTCATAAGCTGTTCAGTTCAGTTCAGTCGCTCAATCATGTCCGACTCTTTGCGACCCCATGAATCACAGCACGCCAGGCCTCCCTGTCCATCACCAACTCCCGGAGTTCACCCAGACTCATGTCCATCGAGTCCGTGATGCCATCTAGCCATCTCATAAGCTGTTAGGAGAATACAAATGTATCCAGCACACTTCTGAAGACACACAGAGGAATGTTACCTATTTTTATGACTATGCACCCAGGATTAGGAAGACTTAACATTTTTTTGCAATAATACAGAAAAAAAAAAGAAAATAACCCTACATTAAACTGAGAAACAGTCATCTCCAATTTTAAAGAAGCCAAAGAGATCCATATTATGCACAGAAGTTGCTCCAAGGAAGAGTTCAACATACCCATTTTTGGACTAAACAAGTGATGATTTGTATCAATTAATAATCATGTATTTTCATGTGTGAAGTGTATTCAAATTTCATTTTCATTGTCATGATTAGTCTTAACTATTAAAATAAGTATCTGATGGCAAAGCAAATGCATCAGAGGTTAGAGAACTGTGTCTTTCAAATTTCTTCATCTTGATGAGTCAAATTTTTCATCTGTCAAATTAGGTTAATGACATATTATTAGCATTATGTACTATGATTGTTTCTTATCTGCTATACGGATGGAATGATACCATTCACATAGATTTAGTCCAGATTATTTCTCTACACAGATGTAGATTGTTTCACAGGCAGCTCCATCTGTGTTTTAAAGCCAAATGGTCCATTTTATATATATATATATATTTATTTATTTCTGTACCCTTTGCAAGCACTTATTACTTTTCATTGAAGTCTACTAATATTTCACATTTCACCTCTGATTATCTGTGGCTTGGTGGACTAACAGTCCAGAAGTGTACTCTTTGGGAAAAAACTGGCCTTTTTTTCTGACCACCCACCTCCAAATCCCCCATTATTTTCTCCAGAAATAATGAACTGCAGTTAATGGCTGTATGTGCATTTTTTAGATGGTTTATTTGCTTATTTAACTTATATGCAGAGTACATCATGAGAAATACTGGGCTGGAGGAAGCACAAGCTGGAATCAAGATTGCCAGGAGAAATATCAATAACCTCAGATATGCAGATGACACCACCCCTATGGCATAAAGTGAAGAACAAAATAGCCTCTTGACTAAAGTGAAAGAGGAGAGTGAAAAAGTTGGCTTAAAGCTCAACATTCAGAAAACTAAGATCATGGCATCTGGGCCCATCACTTCATGGCAAATAGGTGGGGAAACAACGGAAACAGTGGCTGACTTTATTTTTCTGGGCTCCAGAATCATTGCAGATGGTGATTACAGCCAATAAATAAAAGACGCTTACTCCTTGGAAGGAAAGTTATGACCAATCTAGACAGCATATTAAAAAGCAGAGACATTACTTTGTCCACAAAGGTCCATCTAGTCAAGGCCAAGGCTTTTCCAGTGGTCATGTATGGATGTGAGAATTGGACTATAAAGAAAGCTGAGCACCAAAGAATTGATGCTTTTGAACTGTGGTGTTGGAGAAGACTCTTGAGAGTCTCATGGACTGCAAGGAGATCCAACCAGTCCATCCTAAAGGAAATCAGTCTGGGGTGTTCATTGGAAGAACTGATGTTGAAGCTGAAACTCCAGTACTCTGGCCAACTGATGTGGAGAGCTCACTCATTTGAAAAGACCCAGATGCTGGGAAAGATTGAGGGCAGGAGGAGATGGGGACGACAGAGGATGAGATGATTGGATGGCATCACTGACTCAATGGACATGGGTTTGGGTGGACCCCAGGAGTTGGTGATGGACAGGGAGGCCTGGCGTGCTGCAGTTCATGGGGGTAGCGAAGAGTCGGAAACAACTGAGCGACTGAACTGAACTGATTTGAGTAAGTGTATTTTTTGAAATGGCAATAGATCATACTTACATCTGATTTTTAAAGTGTTACTCAATAGTGTGGGCTTCCCTGGTAAGCCAGCTTGTAAAGAATCCGCTTGCAATGCAGGAGACTCAGTTAGATTCCTGGGTCAAGGAGATCCCATGGAGAAGGGATAGGCTGCACCCTCCAGCATTTTTGGGACTCTCTGGTTGTTTAGACAGTAAAGAATCTACCCACAGTGCTGGAAACCTGGGTTTGATCCCTGGATTGGGAAGATCCCCTGGAGAAGGGCATGACAACCCACTCCAGTATTCTTGCCTGGAGAATCCCCATGGACAGAGCAGACTGGTGAGCTACAGTCCATGGGGTCACAAAGAGTCAGACATGACTGAGTGACTACGCACAACACGACACTTAATAGTGTGGGCATATTTTTGTGCGAGTATGTGTATTTCTGCCTCGTCATTTTCCTGTTGTCTGGTCTGTCTGTCTGTATTCATTGCTTTAATAGCTGCCTCCTATTCTGTGAGTCATTAAATCCAATCCTCATGATGGAATATTTCCTTATCTTGTAAATAACTGTACAACCAGCATCGTTGCACACAATTCTTTGTGCCTTTATCTGCTTCCTCAGGATAAACTCCTAGAAATGGGGTTGTTAGAACAAAAGTAGATGGAGGGCCCAGGAAGCTTTGCCAGCCTGAAATTCTCACTGGCAGTGCTGAGAACCCATACCTCCCAGCTGTCCCCAATGCTCACTGCCCAAATGGGCTTTCATGCCAGTATTAACAGTCACACATCTTGGGCTGAGGCTCTGAACTTAAATTTGCATTGATCTCTATTTGCTCAATGTGTCCATTCTTTTTCTATCACCACACAGTATGAAGTAGTGATAGTGGTAAAGAACCCGCCTGCCAATTCAGGAGATGTAAGCTACGTGGGTTCGATCTCGAGGTCTGGAAGACCCCCTGGAGGAGAAAATGGCAACCCACTCCAGTATTCTTGCCTGGAAAATCCCAAGGGCAGAGGAGGCTGTTGGGTTACAGTCCGTGGGTTTACAAAGAGTCGGACGCGACTGAAGCAACTTAGCATGCACGCAGTCATGCCATCCATATAGTAATCTATCATTAAAGTGTATTTATAAGTTGTTACAAAGTTACTGGAAACTGTTAGGAAACATGTTAATTTCATTACAGTGCCTCCTGTATCTTTTCAGTACTTTCTCATTACACTTTATTACACTCTGTTACACTCTCATTACACTCTGTTACACTTTATGTCAACTCATATATAGTGATTCTAGTGTTTTTTGTTTTTTTAAATTTCATCCCCTTATACAAATCACACATATATCATTATTGGAATTCCATGCAACATTCCCTGTTTTACAAATCTCTATCATCCTTATACTCACAGTCTCAATTACCTTGCATGGTTTCCTATTTCGTAAGAGTAACAGAAAAATCCACTGGCTTTACATTCATAGCCTTTACATTCATTTTCAACCTCTTGGGCTTAGCTATTACTATGTGCTCACTCAGTCATATTTGACTCCTTGCATTTGCACGGACTGTAGACCACCAGGCTCCTCTCTCTATGGGATTTTAAAGGGAATAATTGCAATGGGTTGCCATTCCTTTCTACAGGGAATCTTCCTAACTCAGCAACTGAAACTGCCTCTCCCCTGTCTCTTGCATTGGTAGGCAAATTCTTTCCCACTGAACACATGAGAAGCCCTGCTACTACTATGTGTAAGACCTATTGATTCACATTAGGTTCTGGGTCATCATCTCTCATGATTAAGTGAGCACAGATGGTCTCCAACCAGTGTGTTCATAGAGTTCCTCATGTCTCCAACTATAAATATATCCTAGGAGGGGATTTGAGTTAACTTTAAGAGATCAGAAATATTTTTTCCTATATCAAAAGAAAAAAAAATACTCTTCAAAATTCACAGCTCAATAGAATTTGGCATTTATTACATGAAAAGGATAATGAATTCAAGATTGACCTATTATGATGTTTTTTCAGGTAATGTAATTAAGCATGATATACATGACAACGTGAGAGTTTGTTCTACTGGGACTCACACAGAATCCAAAGATGCAGAAAGTCATATTTGCTGTGTTTCTGGTCATTTACATTGTCTTTATGGTACGGAATGTGCTCACCTTGGTCACCATCACAGTCAGCCCATTACTGGGGTGCCCAATAAGGAGAAAAGGAAAGATATAAGCATCTGAATGCAGAGTTCCAAAGAATAGCAAGGAGAGATAAGAAAGCAATTCCTCAGCAATCAATGCAAAGAAATAGAGGAAAACAACAGAATGGGAAAGACTAGAGATCTCTTCAAAAAATTAGAGATACCAAGGGAATATTATATGCAAAGATGGGCTCGATAAAGGACAGGAATGGTATGGACCTAAGAGAAGCAGAAGATATTAAGAAGAGATGGCAAGAATACACAGAAGATCTCTACAAAAAAGATCTTCACGACCCATATAATCATGATGGTGTGATCACTCACCTAGAGCCAGACATCCTGGAATGTGAAGTCAAGTGGGCCTTAGAAACCATGACTACAAACAAAGCTAGTGGAGGGGATGGAATTCTAGTTGAGCTATTTCAAATCCTGGAAGATGATGCTGCAAAAGTACTGCACTCAGTATGCGAGCAAGTTTGGAAAACTCAGCAGTGGCCACAGGACTGGAAAAGGTCAGTTTTCATGCCAATCCCAAAGAAAGGCAATGCCAAAGAATGCTCAAACTACCACACAATTGCACTCATCTCACACACTAGTAAAGTAATGCTCAAAATTCTCCAAGCCAGGCTTCAGCAATGTGTGAACCATGAACTTCCATATGTTCAAGCTGGTTTTAGAAAAGGCAGAGGAATCAGAGATCAAATTCCCAACATCTGCTGGACCATGGAAAAAGGAAGAGACTTCCAGAAAAACACCTATTTCTGCTTTATTGACTATGCCAAAGCCTTTGACTGTATGGATCACAATAAACTGTGGAAAAATGTGAAAGAGATGGGAATACCAGACCACCTGACCTTCCTCTTGAGAAATTTATATGCAGGTCAGGAAGCAACAGTTAGAACTGGACATGGAACAACAGACTGGTTCCAAATAGGAAAAGGAGTACGTCAAGGCTGCATATTGTCACCCTGCTTATTTGACTTCTATGCAGAGTACATCATGAGAAACGCTGGGCTGGAAGAAGCACAAGCTGGAATCAAGATTGCTGGGAGAAATATCAATAACCTCAGATATGCAGATGACACTACCCTTATGGCAGAAAGTGAAGAGGAACTAAAAAGCCTCTTGATGAAAGTGAAAGAGGAGAGTGAAAAAGTTGGCTTAAAGCTCAACATTCAGAAAACGAAGATCATGGCATCTGGTCCCATCACTTCATGAGAAATAGATGGGGAAACAGTGGAAACAGTATCAGACTTTATTTTTGGGGGCTCCAAAATCACTGCAGATGGTGACTGCAGCCATGAAATTAAAAGACGCTTACTCCTTGGAAGGAAAGTTATGACCAACCTAGATAGCATATTGAAAAGCAGAGACATTACTTTGCCAACTAAGGTCTGTCTAGTCAAGGCTATGGTTTGTTCAGTGGTCATGTATGGATATGAGAGTTGGACTGTAAAGAAGGCTGAGCACTGAAGAATTGATGCTTTTGCAGTGTGGTGTTGGAGAAGACTGTTGAGAGTCCCTTGGACTGCAAGGAGATCCAACCAGTCCATTCTGAAGGAGATCAGCCCTGGGATTTCTTTGGAAGGAATGATGCTAAAGCTGAAACTCCAGTACTTTGGCCACCTCATGCGAAGAGTTGACTCATTGGAAAAGACTGATGCTGGGAGGGATTGGGAGCAGGAGGAGAAGGGGACGACAGAGGATGAGATGGCTGGGTGGCATCACTGACTCGATGGACGTGAGTCTGAGTGAACTCCGGGAGCTGGTGATGGACAGGGAGGCCTGGGGTGCTGGGATTCATGGGCTCACAAAGAGTCGGACACGACTGAGAGACTGAACTGAACTGATATATTTAAGTGATCACCAAAATAAGCCATTGACTTTCATCACCCCACAACTTTGCCATTTTTTCTTGTGATAAGAATGTTCATTATTTACTTTCTTAACAACTTTCAAATGTAAAATACAGTACTGTTAACTAAAACCATCATTCTATACATTACATATCCAGGAAGGATTTATTTATTTTATAAATAAATTTGATAACTGCAACTTTGGACCTTTTGACTCTCTTCACCCATTTTGTTATGCTCCTTCCACCCACCTCTGGCAACCGACAATCTGTTCTCTGAGTCTATGAATTCAGGTTTGTTTGCTTTTCTTTTTTTACGATTTCACATATAAATACAATTATATAGTATTTGTCTTTATGTGTCTGTCTTACTTCTTTTATTATAATGCTCTCAAGTTCCATCTATGTTATTAAAATGGTAAGATTTCCTTCTTTTGTATACGCATATACACATATATGCATATATCACATTTTCTTTATCCATTCATCTGACAGTAGACACTTAGGTAGTTTCCGTGTTGTGCTTATTGTGAATAATGCTGCAGTGAGAATGGGAATCATATATCTCTTTGATGTAGCAATTAATTTATATTTTCTTTATATTCCACAATTCAGTCCAACATACCGTGTTTCATTTAGTATTCTTCTCTCTTTACATCATTATTGCTCCTATGTTCAATCTCTTAATCTATATGCTGAGGGATATAAAGATGAAAAATGCTGTAAGAAGAGCTTAGCATTAAACATTCTAACCACATCTTAAAAACTGCTGCTGCTGCTGCTGCTGCTAAGTCACTTCAGTCATGTCCGACTCTGTGATCCCATAAATGGCAGCCCATCCGGCTCCCCCCATCCCTGGGATTCTCCAGGCAAGAATACTGGAGTGGGTTGCCATTTCCTTCTCCAATGCATGAAAGTGAAAAGTGAAAGTGAAGTCGCTCAGTCGTGTCCGATTCTTAGCGATCCCATGGACTGCAGCCTACCAGGCTCCTCCGTCCATGGGATTTTCCAGGCAAGAGTACGGGACTGGGTTGCCATTGCCTTCTCTGCATCTTAACAAAAATAACAACAAAAAAAAAAAGGTGGGGGGAGAGACAGCTAGATGAGATATATGTGGAATTAGAGAATAATAAATTATTTCACAGGTTAATTATTCCACTGGTACTGTTTTATAAAGTGACATAAATAGTACTTCCAGATTAAAAATAGCTACTAATCAAACACCAATTATTCTACTTACAAAAAACTGAATTGAAAATGTAGTTAATTTTGTTGGATTTTGAGATGATGTGATCAGGGTTACATGCCTAAAAATCATCTGGGTTATAGTAATTAAGTCACTATTATATTAAAATGAATACTATAATGAAAAAAAGAAAAAATAAGAGGAAAGTTAGGTTTAGTGCTTTCTGTATTTATCATCAAAGACTACTGTAACTTCTATCTCTTGAGGACCACTTCTTAACATACTTTTCTACACCCCAGTTTCTTCATCTGTGCAATGGAGCTGAAAAGAGTTCTCTATCTCTTAGGGTTGTTATAAAGATTAATAAGCTAAACTTCATCAGTTGGTTCATACCTTACAGATAGTAAATATTTGCTATTATTAATGAGGCTCACAGAGCAGAGCAGAACCAAGCATAGTTTTGTATATAGATGTAAAAAGAGGAAAAGCTGTTGAAAAATTATGAGAGCAAAATTACACAATGCTTGACTCCATTGTTAACAAATTAGTCTAATAAGTTTTTTGTAAACGTAGAAAGATATGAAAGAAAGTTCTATATATCTGTAATTTTCCAGAAAAATTCATCTTAACTGGAAGTACATTAAAGAACATTCATTTTGCCCCCTTGGAGACAAAGATGAAAACACTACATGAGGATGGATGAAAAGTACTTAACAGAAGGACTGACTACAGGTTTCCTCATATAATAGCAAGGAGAAAAGAAACTCAAATTGCATAAACAGCAGATCTCAGTCATTAAGGGACTCTAACATGCTGCAGGTTTACCTCTTTTGCAGGGCATTTGTAGTCCACTTCAGGACACTAGTGAGTGGATTATTTGAGAACATACACATAATTATTGTTGCTGTTTAGTTGCTAAGCCATGTCTGAACCTTTGCAACCCCATGGACTTAGCCTGTTAAGATCCTCTTTCCACGGGATTTCCAGGCAAGAATACTGGAGTGGGTTGCCATTTCCTTGTCCAGGGGATCTTTCTGATCCAGAGATCAAACGCACATCTCCTGAATTGGCAGGTGGATTCTTTACCACTGAGCCACCTGGGAAACCCAATATACATAATTAACTTGAACTAAGTAAGCAACCTTTTGGGAAGAAATATATGTACCTTTAGGATATAGAGTTTACCTAAAACTTTACAGAGTTTTGTGCCTAAACCCCTCAGGAATTATGTGCTAATATAAATACAGAGTCTATAAAACTCCATTTGACTAGTTTGGATAACAGAATACTCTTCTTACCCTCAAGCTTTTTTTCTGTGGAATAAACCCCCATCATTTATTTGATTTGATGGTGTTGTAGGGGACAGTAGTTACTAAGATTATGTAAATGTTGTACTATTTTTTTACAGATCAGGGAAAATTAGAAAGTGAAACTCAGCAGTAGCATTCAAGTTAGAAACTTGAAAGGAAATCACTTGAGCAATTAAAGGATGACTATCATTTCAATGAACACAGGACAGAAACTGTGCAAGAAGAATAGATTCAAAATAAGTGCAGAGGAAAATATGTGAGTAAATTATGTCTTTTTCTTCCTTACCAGGAGCTTCCATAAACATGTGGTATTTCTTGCAATATATTTTTAACTACTGGGTTAAGAAAATATTAGTTAGCTGTTGCTTTTAAAATATGCTTTATTGTGAATTCTATAGCCTAGGAAATTTTTTGTTTAAGGGACCAGGAAATTCAAGGAGGATCTGTGAGTAAACTGAGGGTGGAATAACAGATTCTGGAAAAATAAGATCAAAGTCATAAAATAATACTTCAGGATGACTGGATAAAAAAAAAGACATATTTTTATAACTCAAGGGAGAAGGTCAGTAAAACATTAAGCAATATTAAGCTAATTTTTATTCTGAAAAAGACATAATAGTGGAAAGGGCTATTAGAACAATGAAGCTAATGTCTTCATTTCACAGAGCCAGTTTTCAAGTTCACAGATATAAGAAGTGGCAATGTTAGGACATGCTCCTAAATACATTTCTCCTATTATTTTACATGGCTAAGAGTTGAGATGCACTGTTAGTGCTCACACTTGAAAGAATATGAAATTTCTTCCTACATAATTTCCTAACATTTCTTGTTACATTTTTGAGTGGCTTATTTATGACAATTCGGAGCTGACTCGGTTTGTGGTTTCTCACAGAGACTTTAGCCTAACTATGTCCTGTGTTTCCACTTACACATTTTTTAAATTTAAGTTTTTGTGACTAGAATGGACCAATGATTGATTCAGGAGGTATCATAGTTTTATCTAGAAGGTTTAAGAAATCTATGCAAACTTCAGAGTTCAGTGAAGTGGGGTTAATGTTAAATCTATCTTGTTGCTTTGCTTTTTTTGTTTGTTTTTGTTTTTCCTTTTTGAAACGTTGTAATGTTATAGCCATGCGTTCCGGGAAATAAACTCACTCAGAAGGACAATGCAGATAGTGGAGTGCAGTTTATTACACCAGCGGGCCCAAGGCAGAGTCTCCTCTTAGCCAAGGACCCCAACCAGCATTTGTGAAAATCTTTTATACCCCATGTGTACATGTCCAAACCCACCACCCCAATTTTCTTGAGACTTACATAAAACAACGGAAGGGTAAATACAATCACAATAACCCCATTATTCAAGTGTTATCAAGTGTTAGGTGTTCAAACAGTTAATAATCAGCACGCCTGTGGTTACACTCCGATAGATACAAGGTGAATTTATGACCTGTCCGGAGGAAGGGGTGATTAGAGTATGCTTTTTCTTAGGCGATGAGTAACCTGGATGTGATCTTCAAGATTCTCCTGTCCAGAGGGGGTCTTATCTTTTTATTGTAGTTTTCATAGGCACTAAGTGCAGATGACACCACCCTTATGGCAGAAAGTGAAGAGGAACTAAAAAGCCTCTTGATGAAAGTGAAAGAGAAGAGTGAAAAAGTTGGCTTAAAACTCAACATTCAGAAAATGAAGATCATGGCATCCGGTCCCATCACTTCATGGGAAATAGATGGGGAAACAGTAGAAACAGTGTCAGACTTTATTTTTGGGGGCTCCAAAATCACTACAGATGGTGCCTGCAGCCATGAAATTAAAAGACACTTATGACCAACCTAGATAGCATATTCAAAACCAGAGACATTACTTTGCCAACAAAGGTTCGTCTAGTCAAGGCTATGGTTTTTCCAGTGGTCATGTATGGATGTGAGAATTGGACTGTGAAGAAGGCTGAGTGCCAAAGAACTGATGCTTTTGCAGTGTGGTGTTGGAGAAGACTCTCGAGAGTCCCTTGGACTGCAAGGAGATCCAATCAGTCCATTCTAAAGGAGATCAGCCCTGGGATATCTTTGGAAGAAATGATGCTAAAGCTGAAACTCCAGTACTTTGGCCACCTGATGCGAAGAGTTGACTCATTGGAAAAGTATGACGCTGGGAGGGATTGAGGGCAGGAGGAGAAGGGGACGACAGAGGATGAGATGGCTGGATGGCATCACTGACTCGATGGACATGAGTCTGAGTGAACTCCTGGAGTTGGTGATGAACAGGGAGGCCTGGCGTGCTGCAATTCATGGGGTCGCAAAGAGTCGGACATGACTGAGAGACTGAACTGAACTGAAGGATTATTTTGACTGCTTTATAGAGCATCTGGAGTAAATTCTGAAGATATTATAACAATTAGAAAAGAGGTTATGGTAATTTGGGCCAGGTCAGTAGCATGTTTATGGAGAGAAATATTCTGCTTATGGATACAGTTTTCACTGTTGATTGGAATATAAAACTACACATCCAAAGAGGATAAATTTCTGATTCTTCATTTTAAAATTAAACATGCATTTAGAGTATTCTCAACTATTCCATTCTTAGCACCTAAGGTAAAAAAAAAAAAAATGTGTTCACAAAGACTCAAGCTGTAATGTTCATAGTAGCTTTGTATGTAATAGTCATGAACTTAAAGTAAGTCAAGTGCATATGAATAACAAAAAGGAAAAAAATTTTTATGACTACAATGAAATATTTCTTAGAAGTAAAAAGGAATAAACTGTTGACATACACACGAGCAATGATCATTCCAAAACTATTTGAATGAAAGACACCTTACATAAAACAGTATGTTCTTTGTGGTTTCATTTATATTAAGTTTTGCAACAGGCAATAGTAATTAGTAGTGGGAAAATGAAATAAAACAGCACTTTTCTTTATAGAGTAAAGTAGTGAAAATTACCTAGGGGTCAGCATGAGGGAAATGCCAGGGTTCATGGGAATGCCTGTATCTTGATAGTAATTGGTTGCACACATGTACTTATTTGTAAAATTTCTTGTAGTTTTGAAAATTTTCATAATAACGTGCTATGAAAAATAAATTTCTTTGGCTTCTTATGATACCTGTCACTAAGTTTAATATAATTTTGTTTGATCTACCAGAAAAAGTGGCTTTTTTTTATTGTGCTTCTTACTGGGTTTTTCAGTATGTTTTTAGAGAGAACACTTTACCATTATTTTTACTGTTCTATATCATAACATAATTATTATAAATACTCTGTGGAACATTATTTTTAATAAACATACAAAATTTCACTTTACTGATGACAGCACTATTTTGGTCATACTTTTGCTGTTTTAGTAAGTGGTGCTCTAATTTTCACTTGAATGAGGACTTTTGTGAAAAAGGATACTTTTCCACATTTATGAACATTAAGATAGCAATATTCCACCCAGTCACTTTACATTTAACTGAGCTTGAGGCCCACTGGGTATTAACAATTATATATTTTTCATAGTCAGCATTAGACTTAACTCTTGGATACGTTATACTGAAAGATGATGGTATGCTTAGCCCTTTGACCCAGAATGAAATTTGGGATCAAGGAATATACAACATATGAAAAGTATCATAAAATATAACCAAATGGGACTAAATCTTGAAATGCCAGATTGGTTCATCATAAGAAGATTAATTGACTATGCCAAGGCCTTTGACTGTGTGGATAACAATAAATTGTGGAAAATTCTGAAAGAGATGGGAATTCCAGACCACCTGACCTGCCTCTAGAGAAACCTGTATGCAGGTCAGGAAGCAACAGTGAGAACTGGACATGGAACAACAGACTGGTTCCAAACAGGAAAAGGAGTATGTCAAGGCTGTATACTGTCACCCTGCTTATTTAACTTATATGCAGAGTACATCATGAGAAACGCTGAGCTGGAAGAAGCACAAGCTGGAATCAAGATTGCTGGGAGAAATATCAATAACCTCAGATATGCAGATGACACCACCCTTATGGCAGAAAGTGAAGACGAACTAAAAAGGCTCTTGATGAAAGTGAAAGAGAAGAGTGAAAAAGTTGGCTTAAAGCTCAACATTCAGAAAATGAAGATCATGGCATCCAGTCCCATCACTTCATGGGAAATAGATGGGGAAACAGTGGAAACAGTGTCAGACTTCATTTTCTGGGCTCCAAAATCACTGAAGATGGTGATTGCAGCCATGAAATTAAAAGACACTCCTTGGAAGAAAGTTATGACCAACCTAGATAGCATATTCAAAAGGAGAGACATTACTTTGCCAACAAAGATCCATCTAGTCAAGGCTATGGTTTTTCCAGTGGTCGTGTATGGATAGGAGAGTTGGCCTATGAAGAAAGCTGAGCGCTGAAAAACTGATGCTTTTGAACTGTGGTGTTGGAGAAGACTCTTGAGAGTCCCTTGGACTGCAAGGAGATCCAACAAGTCCATTCTAAAAGAGATCAGTCCTGGGTGTTCTTTGGATGGACTGATGCCAAAGCTGAAACTCCAATACTTTGGCCACCTCATGCAGACAGTTGACTCACTGGAAAAGATTCTGATACTGGGAGGGATTGGGGGCAGGAGGAGAAGGGGACGACAGAGGATGAGATGGCTGGATGGCATCACCGACTCGATGGACATGAGTTTGCATGAACTCTGCGGGTTGGTGATGAATAGGGAAGCCTGGCATGCTGCAATTCACGGGGTCGCAAAGAGTCAGACACAACTGAGTGACTGAACTGAACTGAAGCACATTAATTAATGTGAAACACCAGATTAACAAAATGGACATTTAAAATCTCATTATCATCTAATCACAAACAGAAAAATCATTTGACAAATTCAACGTTGATATTATGATTAAAACTCTCTCAACAAATTAAGAATAGAAAGAACTTCCCTCACTATAGTAAAAATCATGTGTTAAAAATTAAAAAGAGAAAAAGAAAAACAGCTAACATCACATTCAATGGCGAAAACCTGAAATCTGTTCTTATAAGATCAGGAATAAAGCAAAGATTACCACTTGTATGAATTATAGTCAATAAAGTACTAAAAGTCCCACAAGGTAGAACTGTTAGGTAAGAAATAAAAAGCTTCCAAACCATAAAAGTAGTGACACTATTTCTGTCTGTAGATGACATCATCCCATATGTAGAAAATCAAAAAGATACCATAAGAAAGAAAGAAAAAAAAAAAAAACTCAAAGCTAATAAATGAATGCAGCCAAGTTGCAAACTACAGTTCAGTTCAGTTCACTTGCTCAGTCGTTTCTGGCTCCTTGTGACCCCATGGACTGCAACACACCAGGCCTCCCTGTCCACTGCCAACTCCTGGAGTTTACTCAAACTCATGTCCATTGAGTCAGTGATTCCATCCAACCATCTCATCCTCTGTCTTCCCCTTCTCCTCTTGCCTTGAGAACCCTATGAACAGTATGAAAAGGCAAATTACAAAATCAACATAAAAATAAATTGTCTTGGTTTGCTAAATACATTTTGTTTGAAAATGAAATAAGACAAACTGATTACAATAGCATAGAAATAATACAAATGAAAGTATTAAATGAAGTGAAAAATGATTACACTGAAAACAACACATAATTAATGAAAGAAATTAAAGCAGATAAGATAAATGAAAAGGCCCCTGTGTTCACAGATTGAAAAACTAATATACTTAAAATATTCATACTATTCAAATTGATATATAAATTCAACAAATCCTTATCAAAATTTCAATGGAAATTTTCATGTAAATAAAAGCAATTCTAAAATTCATGTGAATTCACAAATGTCCCCATTTAGTCAAACAAGTACTGATAAATAAAAATAAAGCCAGAGGCATTATACTTATTCAATTCAAAATACATTAGCAAGCTACAGTAATTAAAGAAATATGATACTGGCATAAACACAAGTATATAGACCAATGGCACAGAATGGGGACCCCAAAAGTCCAAGCATAAACTATAAGCAGCTCTTTGACAATGAAGTTAAGAATCTACAGTGGGAAAAGGAGAGTGTCTTCGAGAAAAACATTGTGAAACTGGATAACAAACTATATCAGATGAAATAAATTGTACCCTTGTGCTATTCCATACACAAAATCAATTCAGAATGGATTAAATACTTCAGTATTGTAACTGGAAGAAAAAAAAAAATCCTTGAAGAAAACAAAGGTAAAAATCTTCATGACACAAAAGAAAAAGCAGCAAAATCAAAGTTAGACGAGTGAGATAACTTCACAAAACACAACAAAGCAACCCGTAAACATGGTGAAAAAAAAAACAAAACAAAATGTAGAATGAATGGGATAAACTATTTGCAAGGCCACACTACAATAAATGTACCAGAAACCTTACAACTAAACAACAAAGAATTAACAATATGACTCATAAATGAACAAAGGACTTGAATAGACATTTTTCCAAGGAAGACATAAACATTGTCAACTGGTACATGAATATGCAACATCACTAATTATCAGGGAAATTCAATCAAAACCCACAGTGAGATATCACCTCACACCAATGAAAATGGGCTTATCAAAATAATCAAGCTAACAAATGTTGGGACATATGTGGAGAAATCAGAACCTTGTGTGAACTGCTGGGAGCAATTTAAAATAACACAACACCTAGGAAACACAAAATGGCAGTTCCTCAAAATACTGAAAAACATAATTACCATAAGGTTCAACTTTCCACTTCTGAGTCTATGTCTTCAAATGTATTAATATCAGGAATGTAAAGAAATATCTGTACACCCATCTTTATTGTAGCATTGTTCACAACAGCCAAGACATGAAAACAACCTGTTTATCAAAAGAAGAAATGATAACAAAAATGTGACATATATACATAATGGACTATTAAATAATCTTTAAAAATAAGAAAATTCTTCCATATGCAACAACTTTGATGAACCTGGAGGACATCAAGCCAAGTGAAATAAGCCAGATATAGAAGGACAAATTCCTCATCACAATAGCCAAACTGATAGAAACAGACAATAGACTGGTGGTTGCCAAAGACAAGGGCAAAGTTTTAATTATGCAAGATGAGTAAGTTCCAGAGACAGTGCAAATCATTGTGACTATAGTTAATAAACTGTGTGGTGTAACTTCAAGATTGTTAAGAGGGTGTGTCTCATGTTGTGTTATTACAATAAAAATTGTATAAAATAAATAAACACCCTTAAAAATTATCTTCCTCAAAAAATAAAGTACCAAAATATAAAATGATATACAGATGACAAGTTACAAAAGACAATCAGTGCTAAATACCATTAAAGAATTGAAACTAAAACAACAATAAGATGCCACTTATACACCAATAATAAGTCAAATCTAAAATGCTGACAACATTAACCACTCACAAGGATGCAGAGCAACAGGAACTCTTATGCACTACCTAATGGGATACCCATGAAAGACACTTTTGTGTCATTTTACACAACTAACCTAATCTTCCTCCAAAACCCAACAATCACATATGGTATTTACCCAAAGGAGCTGACAATTTATGTCTATGCAACAACCTGCACACAAATATTTATTGCAGCTTTAACTCATATTTACCAATGATAAACCAAGATATTCTTCAGTATATGAAAAGGTGAATAAACTGTGCAATATCCACAATATTGGAATCAATCAAGATAGTCTTCAATATGTGAAAAGGTGAATAAACTGTGAAATATCCACAAGGGAATGTTTTTGAACACAAAATCCCACTATCTAGCCATGAAAAGACACAAAGTAACTTTAAATGCATAATACTCAAATAAAAGAAACTAATCTGAAAAGGTTACTTACTATGTGATTCCAGCTATGTAAAATTCTGTAAAAGACATTAAAAAAGAGAGAGAGAGAGAAAATACAGTGATCACTGGTTGGCAGGGGTTGGAGAGAGGGAAGAGTTAATCTAAATAATAAAACAGCCAGATATTTTTACCAGTAAAAGAGATTTATTCAGGAACAGGGATGAGTAACTGATGAATCACATATAAATCTGGTAAAGCAAAGGAGAGGAAATTCTCTTTTCATGAAGAGGAAGTTAGGAGAAGCTGTTATAAACAAAAAGTCCACTGGAGGAAACTGGGAGCTTGAACTACAGTGACTTTCTTTACCTGAGTTGTCACAGTCTCTTGTGGCCAACTTATTGTCAGTCAAAGAGAAACTCTTTCTTTCTTCTGATGATGACAGGAGTTTCATACTTGTCTGAGTTGCAAGTGCATCTCTTTCAGCCGGGATCCTTCCTGACTGAATGTGCCTGAGACTTCCCCCTTTTGATTTACTGACACCATTTTAATGAGGTTTCCCTTCACTAGCTTTCACAAGCAAGATGAGTAGGCAGAACACAGAGATTATTTAAGGCACTGAAAGTACTGTACTATTCTGTAATAATGTGCTCCCCTTATGGCTCAGCTGATAAAGAATCTGTCTGCAATGCGGGAGACCAGGGTTTGATCCCTGGGTTGGGAAGATCCCCTGGAGAAGGGAATGGCTTACAACTCCAGTATTCTGGCCTGGAAAATTCCATGGACTCCATGGTCCATGGGTTCGCAGTCAGACACGACTGAGCAACTTCACTGTAATAATAAATACTTGTCATTTTATGTAGATCAAAACCCATAAAATGTACTACACTAACAGTGGGACCAAACATACCCCATGGAATTTGGTTTATTATGATGTGTCAGTCTTGTGTCAGGTTCAATGATTCCAAGAAATGTACTAGAAATTCCAGTCTAATTCAGGATGTTAATAGAGGGGAAGATTGTATGTGTGAGGAGTGGAAAGGTGGATGGTATGGAGAATCTCTGTATTTTCTACTCAAACTTGCTATGAACCTAAAATGGTACATAAAAAGAGAAAGTATATTTTTAAAAGTTATGTTTACACCAAAAATTAAAAAATAAGATGTTAAGGTGAACCTCATTAAAATTATATTTATGGACAATGAAAGTACTAGCTACAGACTGAGAAGTGTTATTTATAAAAACACACATCTGACAAAATGATTCATATCCAACATGTACAAAGAACACTGAAGTCCAACAACAAGAAAATAAGAAATCTAATTTTTTTTTAATGGGCATTGATCTGAATAGATATCTCACCAAAAAAGATGTACTGATGGAAAACAAGTATGCAAAAAGATTCTCAACATCATATGTTATTAGGGAATTGCAAATAAAATGATGAAATACCACAAGCACACTTTGTAAATTGACTGCATTAAAAACACTAACAGTATCAAATTTTGGTGAAGATGTTGAGAACATGAGAAAAATCATTCACTACAGTGGGAATGCAAAATGGTACAGTCACTCTGAAGATAGTTTGGCCCTTTCTTACAAAGCTAAACATAGATTTACCAAGTGATCCAGGAAGGTATCACCCAAACGACTTAAAAACTTAGATCTGTATGAAACATATACGAGATGTTGTTCAGCAGATGACCGGATAAAGTAAATGTTAAGCCCCCATGCCTTGGAATATTATTCAGTAATAAAGAGAAATGAACTATCAAACCACAAAAATCATGAATAAACCATAAATGCCTATTGCTAAATGAAAGAAACCAATCTGAAAGTCGAGGTACTATATGAATCAAACTGTATTATATAGCACAGAGAAACCCTTGGGTCCAGTAAAATGATTGGTGGTTGGCAGGGGTTAGAAGAAAATAAGAGGGTATAATTAAGAGTACAGAGAATATTTAGGATACTGAATTATTCTATGATATTGTAAAGTTGATTAAATGTCATTATGCTTCTGTGCAACACCAAGAGTGAATGGTAATGTAAATTATGGACTTTAGGTGATAATATAAATTCATAGATTATTTTAAAACATATATAACTTTAATCAAGATATTAATAATAGAGGCTACTGGGGGTGTCACAAAGGAACTCACTGTACTTTTCATTTTTGTTTAAAACTGATCTCTAAAAACATTAGAGTATTGGTTACCTTTAGAGTGAAGCAGTAACAGGTAGGAAGGTAGTCAGGAATAGATTTAATTACTGTTAGCATTTTAATTCTTAAGATGGCTGGGAAGTTTGCAAGTATTTATGATATTATTTAGATAAATATAAAAACAAAAGTATAAAATGGAAAACAGTAAAATAATTTGGACATAGGTAAATTCTACAGATGAATGTTATTATACAATTGATTTATCTCTTAGCTCTGCTTTCATGTTGACTTTCTCCAACTGTTGATGGTCAGAAGTTACAGATCTGTACTAACTCTTTTAGGGACAAAACTGATTTGGGGGCGGGGGGGGGGGAACTTAATACTCCAAACAAAAGTAATGACTCTATCTTATTTGCTGATAGATCCCCAACACAAATATTACAGCCTGGGGTAAATGTTTCTAAACAAGTTAGTGAGAATCATATTCCAAACTTTGTGAAATAGTATCACTAAAAGCTTGTATAGTGAAAAATTAAGAAGTTCTATTCATATTTTCTCAGAGGAAATTCAAGATTCAGTTATTCAAGAAAGAAAATACTCTTGTCAGGTATAAACGATTAGAGCCTACTAAAGAAGTTTTTACATCTTTTTTTTTTAATTAAACGCAGTTAACAATGTACAATATTGTATGTTCACTTCAGTCGCTCAGTCGTGTCTGACTCTGTGACCCCATGAACCGCAGCACGCCAGGCTTCCCTGTACATCACCAACTCCCAGAGTCCACCCAAACCCATGTCCATTGAGTTGGTGATGCCATCCAACCATCTCATCCTCTGTCATCCTCTTATCCTCTGTTTTCCCCTTCTCCCGTCTTCAATCTTTCCAAGCATCAGGCTCTTTTCCAGTGAGTCAGCTCTTTGCATCAGGTGGCCACAGTATTGGAGTTTCAGCTCCAAGATCAGTCCTTCCAATGAATATTAAGGACTGATCTCCTTTAGGATGGAGTGGATGGATCTCCTTGCAGTCCAAGGGACTCTCAAGAGTCTTCTCCAACACCACAGTTCAAAAGCATCAATTCTTCAGTGCTCAGCTTTCTTTATACTCCAACTCTCACATCCATTACAGACACATAACATGGTGATTCACAGGGTTTAAAGATTATACTCCTATTTATAGTTATCATAAAATATTGACTAAATTCCCTATGTAGCAAAATGTATTCTTGTAGCTTATTTATCTTATACATAATAGTTGGTATCTCAGTCCTCTATTTTTTCTTGCCCCTAACTCCTTCCCTCCCCCATTGCTAACCAATAGTTTGTTCTTTACTTTTGTGAGTACATTTCTTTTTTGTTGTATCCATTATTAGCTTGCTTTGTTATTTAGATTCCATATATAAGTAATATCATATAGCATTTGTCTTTCTCTGTATGACTTATTTCACTTAGCATAATACATTTCAGTACCATTCATTCATTGCTGTAAATGACAAAATTTATTCTTTTTTTATGACTGTAGTACCTTGATAGGGAATATCTGGATCCCATATCATAGAACTTATGTTTTCAAGCACCATAGTGGTTTCCCTGGATTGTAGTTACCAACAACAACAAAAAATTATCAGGGCTTAAAGATTTTGTTTCCTAATGCAGGGGTGGGTAATTAAGGCACTTGTGGGAGCATAGTAGTTTCTTGGTGGCCCACTTTCTCTCCTACCAGTAACATAGTTTCTTATTCCTGTTCTCCACTACTCTGTCTTTTTCCTCTTCTTCCCTTTTTTTTTTTTTTTTAAGACCAAGGAAAATATAATAACTACAAATCCTTGTTTGATCTGGTTCCTGAGTACAAGGTGGATTAACTTGCTGTTCTTAACAGGCTAATTGGATAAACCTAACATTGAGGTTATTACATCTGGGATGAATTTGACTGAAAAGAAACTTTAGGGAATAAACTCTCTACGATGCTAAAAACTTACATCATTAAGTCTGAAAATAGTCCCTCTGGAAAGCAGAGAGGAACCACTGTTGCTTTGTGTATGTATTTTTTTTTTTTTTCAGTATTCTTTAAGAAAGTTGGTAACAGAAAAGGACAGGCAGATAATACTAATTCAGAGACTCTGCTAACAGTTAAGTGATAAATTATATTTGTTTTCTTCCTTCTTCTTGGCTATGTAAAATTAGAACATATTTGTCTACCTACTCTACATAATAGATGATCCCTATAAGTTAATAACACTGTGACTTTGTAACCAACATAATGTGAAAACAATGAGGTAAATGTTACCATTTATGGAGTTATAGGAAATGATCAAGTTAAAAGCTCTTACTGAGCAACTACAGTGTACAAAGCATTGTGTTGGAACTGTGGAGAATGATATTCAAAGAACATGTAGTTTTCTGATATTCTCATTCCAGGAAGAAAGCTAAAGTAAGCCTACATATACTTATTATAAGCAATAAGGTTAATACTATAAGAAAATTATAGATAAAGGCTTTAGAGAGCAAAAGAGTGGATTTCCTTTCTCACAGGAAATATCTGAAGGCTAGCTAGAGGATATTTCTCAGAAATTTGGTTTGAAGTTCCCAGAAGGTTGAAACAGCTAGAAATGGAAGGACACTCCAGGAAAAAAGAAGAGAACAAGGTGAGTTTGGATATTCTACATCTATTTTTCATCTTTGGCTGCTACATTATTTACATTATAGAGATTTCACATGATGTATCTACTACTTTTACATCTCACATTGCATCATGAATACACCCTGATCATATAAAGGCTTTGATATAGTTCACTTGAGAATTATAGTCTCCATATTCTAGGTCATGAAGTATTGTATATTACAAAATAGGTTAAAATCCCCTTTTTCAAGATGCAAGGGGAATCACTGAAATGTACTGATGCCTGAGGACACAGTATTTTTCAAATAAATTAGTGACTAAAGTAGTTTGAATTGTTTGGGACTTAAATGCACAAAAATGGACTTTATGGCTGTAGATGTGAGTGGAGACATTTAATGTCTTTCTGAAACTACTGATTAAATATTTGATGAGGACACATGATTATTAACAAGTTAATGATGATATATGTTTATGATTCTCAAGTTATCTTAAATATACAAGTTCAAATGTGAAAAGAGAGATAAACTTGTCCTGGAAAATAATAGGAAAATACGTTTGACAACATACAAACCCAAAACTATAACACTCAAAGCAGTGACCGATGTCAAGGAATATTGACATGAAATAGACTTTCACATCACCTTATTTCCAATGATTAGCATATTTCCAAGTGTTAAATATGTTATGGTACATCACTCTTTAAAACCAGTGAAGGAAAGGAGGAGCTTATTGTAATGATTAATATATCAAGATTCAGTTTACTTATAGTTAAAGATTATGCGAGTTGAAAGAGATTTTTTTTAATATTTGAAAACCCAAATTGAGTAACTTTATTAGAAATATTCTGAACAGTTTTTTTTTTTTTTTCCAGGAATAAGGGATATTTCATCTCTGTTGAAGAGAAGAAAGTTCACCATGAGAGAGAAAAATATATTGAAAGGAAATCTTGTCCCTAGCTAGTCTGTCATAATCTGCACTTTGGCTGTTCACAACTTTCAAGACATGCATTAAAGTTGGATGGATTGAGGAGAGGAACAATGGAATAAGTAAGTCTTCCAGATGATACTTAAATGCATAACATTTCATTTTCTATTTATACTTGCATATAGTGCCACTTGCCAGCATCATCTTCATAACAAAGAACTAAAGAAAAAAGGTGTTCTTGGAAATGACCCCATGATAATATTTCTTATAAAATGTGAAAACAGAAATCTTCATCCAAAGAAGGGACATTTTACATTGAATAATTATTTGCCAGGACAAAAACAAACTGAATGAAGAAGTCAGTTGTTATTTATTATGACTCTTTTGGAAAATTACATTACCCTTCCTCTTCTGTTTTCCTGCTTTTCCAGCAATGTGAGATTTTCAGGTACCTGAGAATACAATCTCTACTGGGAATATAACCATGATCAGGTCCTAGACCAACTGCCAGGTGACATCCTCCAATAAAAGAAAACCACCTCAGGTTTAACAAGCTTAGGTAAAAGCTTGAATTTTTAAAACCTAAGCTATTAATTAATAAATTCTCTTTCATTTAGAAATTTAACTTCAGGAAGTCATTTTGAAATGTAACTTCAGGAAATATGAGTGCTTAAAATGTACTTTTCCAAGACTGGAGAATGAAAAAAGAGTAATGGGTATTTTTGAAATATTATCAAATAACAGAGATCATTCACTCTGTTCATCGTATACATCAAGGACTAAATATAAATGTGCTTGGACGTTGAAACAGATTATTTAAAGTAATATGTCTTTTCTCTTTTCAAACTAGGGTATCTAGAAGACAGTTTGTGCTACTTTTAAAATCAATATGTATAATAAAGGAAAAAGTATAAGGGTATGTATGAACAAGATATTCTTTAAGGTGCTAAGGATGATGTATGACTTTCTGTCATAAACCACCATGGGCAGTCAAATATACCCTAAATAATGACTGATGCGCAATACTTGGGATTCTGAATATATTGAATATGGCCAAAAAATGACAAAGGAAATAATAAAATGGAGCCATATATTACATATATTCATAAAACTAATCATAATCATGTCCAGTCTAACAAGGGATTGTATTTAAAGAGTCTTATTAGAAAGTTTAACATTCACAAGTTTATATGAGACTCATAATGACCCTATGAAATGGTCATTACAAATTGAAGAACAGATGTTATTATTAAGAAACAAACATAAATTATTGTAAAGAATATACCTGATAAGCAAATGTTGTTTTACTTAAAATATTCCATCATATAATATATTGCACCATATATTGATTTATTTTTTTGCAGATAATCCATTTCACATTCATCCCTCATCTCATTCATGAAATCATGAAGCTGAACAATAATGTGACTGAGTTCATTCTACTTGGGTTATCACAGGATCCTGTTAGGAAGAAAATAGTGTTTGTCACTTTCTTGTTTTTATATCTGGGGATGTTACTGGGTAACTTCCTGATTATTTCCACCATCAAGACCAGCAGGACACTTGGGAGTCCAATGTATTTCTTCCTTTTCCACTTATCTTTATCTGATACCTTTCTCTCAACTTCCATAGCCCTTAGAGTGATTGTCGATGCCCTTAGGGAAAAGAGCACAATCTCCTTCAATGAGTGCATGATCCAAGTCTTTGCATCACATTTTTTTGGTTGCCTAGAGATCTTCATCCTTATTCTCATGGCTGTTGACCGCTATGTGGCCATCTGTAAGCCCCTTCGATACATAACCCTCATGAGCCATCGAGTCTGTGGTGTCTTGGTGACTGTGGCCTGGGTAGGGTCTTGCGTTCATTCTTCAGCTCAGATTCTTCTAGCCTTGAGTCTGCCTTTCTGCGGTCCCAATGTGATAGATCACTATTTTTGTGACTTGCAGCCTTTGTTGAAACTTGCCTGTACAGACACTTATGCGACCAACCTACTCTTGGTGTCCAACAGTGGGGCTATCTGTACAGTGAGTTTTGTCATGCTGATGTTCTCCTATGCTATCATCTTGCATTCTCTGAGAAACCACAGTGCTGAAGGGAGGAAGAAAGCCCTATCCACCTGCATCTCCCACATCATCGTGGTCATCTTGTTCTTTGGTCCTTGCATATTTATCTACACATGTCCTGCAACTACCTTCCCCATGGATAAGATGATAGCTGTGTTTTATACAGTTGGAACACCTTTGATCAACCCCCTGACTTACTCACTAAGGAATACAGAAGTGAAAAATGCCATGAGAATGTTATGGGGTAAGAAACTGATCACAGGTGACAAAATATAAATGGAAGATAATATGAAAAATTTTGTATTTTTCTTCAAGTTTAGATTGATCTAGAAGTCCCCAGAAAATATTACCTTTTAATGTCAGTTCAGTTCAGTCACTCAGTTGTATCCAACTCCTTGTGACCACATGAATCCCAGCACACCAGGCCTCCCTGTTCATCAACAACTCCTGGAGTTCAATCAAACTCATGTGCATTGAGTCAGTGATGCCATTCAGCCATCTCATCCTCTGTCATCCCCTTCTCCTCCTGCCTCAATCCCTCCCAGCATCAGAGTCTTTTCCAATAAGACAACTCTTTGCATGAGGTGGCCAAAGTATTGGAGTTTCAGCTTTAGCATCAGTCCTTCCAATGAACACACAGGATTGATCTCCTTTAGGATGGGCTTGTTGGATCTCCTTGCAGCCCAAGGGACTCTCAAGAGTCTTCTCCAACACCACAGTTCAAAAGCATCAATTCTTCGGCTCTCAGCTTTCTTCACAGTCCAACTCTCACATCCATACATGACCATTGGAAAAACCATAGCCTTGACTAGACGGACCATTGTTGGCAAAATAATATCTCTACTTTTTAATACGCTATCTAGGTTGGTCATAACTTTCCTTTCAAGGAGTAAGCGTCTTTTAATTTCATGGCTGCAATCACCATCTGCAGTGATTTGGAGCCCCCCCCAAAATAAAGTCCTTACTCCTTGGAAGGAAAGTTATGACCAAACTAGATAGCATATTCAAAAGCAGAGACATTACTTTGCCAACAATGGTTCATCTAGTCAAGGCTATGGTTTTTCCTGTGGTCATGTATGGATGTGAGAGTTGGACTGTAAAGAAGGCTGAGCGCTGAAGAATTGATGCTTTTGAACTGCGGTGTTCGAGAAGACTCTTGAGAGTCCCTTGGACTGCAACGAGATCCAACCAGTCCATTTTAAAGGAGATCAGCCCTGGGATTTCTTTGGAAGGAATGATGCTAAGGCTGACACTCCAGTACTTTGGCCACCTCATGTGAAGATTTGACTCATTGGAAAACTCTGATGCTGGGAGGGACTGGGGGCAAGAGGAAAAGGGGACAACAGAGGATGAGATGGCTGGATGGCATCATTGACTCAATGGACATGAGTCTGAGTGAACTCCGAGAGTTGGTGATGGACAGGGAGGCCTGGCGTGCTGCGATTCATGGGGTCGCAAAGAGTCGGACATGACTGAACGACTGATCTGATCTGACCTGATCTGATCTGAAAAATAAGTCTGACACTGTTTCCACTGTTTCCCCATCTATTTCCCATGAAGTGATGGGACCAGATGCTATGCTCTTAGTTTTCTACACGTTGAGCTTTAAGCCAACTTTTTCACTCTCCTCTTTCACTTTCATCATGAGGCTTTTAAGTTCCTCTTCACTTTCTGCCATAAGGGTGGTGTCATCTGCATGTCTGAGGTTATTAATATTTTACCCAGCAATCTTGAATCCAGCTTGTGCTTCTTCCAGCCCAGCATTTTTCATGATGTACTCTGCATATAAGTTAAATAAGCAGGGTGGCAATATACAGCCTTGACATACTCCTTTTCTCATTTCGAACCAGGCTGTTGTTCCATGTCCAGTTCTAACTGTTGCTTCCTGACCTACATATAGGTTTCTCAAGAGGCAGGTCAGGTGGTCTGGTATTCCTGTAGTGTTGATATAATCCTATGATACAGAAGTAGTATTCATTTCCTTCAGGAAAGTAAGCACTGTAAATACAAGCAGTGATTATTGTTCAGTCACTTTTATGTAGAGGGTGGCACAGCATCCATATACCGGAATGTAAATTTCATTGCCTAAGGTGTTTTGCACTGCTGTGTCTCTGTATCTCTTGACTGACTTACATAGCACAGTGGTTTTAATATAATGTTTTCCATGCCCTTTTACATTTTGACTTACAGTCTTTACTATGTACAGTTGCACTTAAATACTTATATTCACAGTCTGGCAGGTTTTCCCTCTTTCAATTTGTTCTGTTTATTAGATATTTTGATCACATTTGTCTTATTATAGACCTTCAACTGAGTTTTTCTTCCTGACTCAGCAGAAAGTAACAGATTCAAATAATATAGTATCATAATATTGTAATGGACAGGGTATAATCTAGACAACCTCCCTTCAATTTATTGGTGTTATACTTTCAATTCATACCATGTTTTTATATTGATCTTTATAACAATGACAGGATATGGAGACAAAATTCCACTTCTGAAGTATTTATTAGAATATAGGAAGGCCTTGGCTATTGTATTTATACTTATAGTGATATTCTTTTGGTAAAATATATGTTCCTAATTCATTTCCTTCTGAATTTTGAGTGGTTTAATTTTTCCCATGAATTATATATGTCTTTATATTTTGTTTTGTATTGATGTCTTGTAACTGTAAAATTGATGACCCAAATTAAGTGTGATATATTTACACATTCTAGAAGGAGATAAGCAGCTGATGTAAGTGAATATTAACACATCAGTAGATTAAACAAATAATGAAATAATTGGGAGGATTTTAGCTTTAAAATAGCAGAATGTGCATTATGGATATTAATTATGAATTCCAGTTCAGCAAATCACAGCACTTAACATTTACCCAAAGGACTTGAAAGCTTCAATTCAATTCATTTGCTCAGTTGTGTCTGACTCTTTGCGACCCCGTGAATCACAGCACGCCAGGCCTCCCTATCCATCACCAACTCCCGGAGTTCACCGAGACTCACGCCCATCGAGTCAGTGATGCCATCCAGCCATCTCATCCTCTGTCGTCCTTTTCTCCTCCTGCCCCCAATCCCTCCCAGCATCAGAGTCTTTTCCAATAAGACAACTATTCGCATGAGGTGGCCAAAGTACTGGAGTTTCAGCTTTAGCATCATTCCTTCCAAAGAAATCCCAGGGCTGATCTCTTTCAGAATGGACTGGTTGGACTTCCTTGCAGTCCAAGGGACTCTCAAGAGTCTTCTCGAACACCACAGTTCAAAAACATCAATTCTTCGGTGCTCAGGCTTCTTCACAGTCCAACTCTCACATCTATACATGACCACAGGAAAAACCATAGCCTTGACTAGACGAACCATTGTTGGCAAAGTAATGTCTGTGCTTTTGAATATGCTATCTAGGTTGGTCATAACTTTCCTTCCAAGGAGTAAGCGTCTTTTAATTTCATTACTGCAGTCACCATCTGCAGTGATTTTGGAGCCCCCAAAAATAAAGTCTGACACTGTTTCCACTGTTTCCCCATCTATTTCCCATGAAGTGATGGGACCAGATGCCATGATCTTCGTTTTCTGAATGTTGAGCTTTAAGCCAACTTTTTCACTCTTCTCTTTCACTTTCATCAAGAGGCTTTTTAGTTCCTCTTTACTTTCTGCCATAAGGGTGGTATCATCTGCCTAACTGAGGTTATTGATATTTCTCCCAGCAATCTTGATTTCAGCTTGTGCTTCTTCCAGCCCAGCATTTCTCATGATGTAATCTGCATAGAAGTTAAATAAGCAAGGTGACAATAGACAGCCTTGACGTACTCCTTTTCCTATTTGGAACCAGTCTGTTGTTCCATGTCCAGTTCTAACTGTTGCTTCCTGACCTACATACAAATTTCTCAAGAGGCAGATCAGGTGGTCTGGTATTCCCATCTCTTTCAGAATTTTCCTCAGTTTATTGTGATCCACACAGTCAAAGGCTTTGGCTTGAAAGCTTACCTCCACATAAAAATATTCACTGGTATTCATAGCAGTTTTAGTCTCGATTGTTAGAGCTTAGAAACAATCAAGATGTCCATCAGTGGGTGAAGAGATAAACTGGTCAGTTTAGTTTAGATCAGTTCAGTTGCAAAGTCCTGTCTGACTCTGTGATCCCAAGGATGGCAGCATGCCAGGCCTCCCTGTCCAGCACTAATTCCTAGAGTTTACTCAAACTCATGTCCATTGAGTCGGCAATGCCATCCAGCCATCTTATCCTTTATTGTCCCCTTCTCCTCCCGCCTTCAGTCTTTCATGGCATCAGGGTCTTTTCAAATCAGTCAGCTCTTCGCATCAGTTGGCCAAAGTACTGGAGCTTCAGCTTCAGCATCAGTACTTCCAGTGTACACCTAGGACTGATCTCCTTTAGGATGGACTGGTTGGATCTCCTTGCAGTCCAAGGGACTCTCAAGAGTCTTCTCCAACACCACAGGGCAAAAGCATCAATTCTTCGGCACTCAGCTTTCTTTATAGTCCAATTCTCACATCCATACATGACTACTTGAAAAATAATAGCTTTGACTAGACAGAATTTTGTTAGCAAAGTAATGTCTCTGCTTTTTAATATGCTATCTAGATTGATAAAAGCTTTTCTCCCAAGGAGTAAGTTTTTTAAGTTCATGGCTGCAGGCACCATCTGCAATGATTTTGGAGCCCCCAAAATAAAGTCTGACACTGTTTCCACTGTTTCTCCATCTATTCGCCATGAAGTGATGCGACCAGATGCCATGATCTTTGTTTTCTTAATGTTGAGCTTTAAGCCAACTTTTTTACTCTCCTCTTTCACTTTCATCAAGAGGCTCTAGTTCTTCACTTTCTGCCATAGGGAGGTGTCATCTGCATATCTGAGGTTATTGATATTTCTCATGGCAATCTTGATTCCAGATGTGCTTCTTCCAGCCCAGCGTTTCTCATGATGTACTCTGCATATAAGTTAAATAAGCAAAATGACAATATACAGACTTGACGTACTCCTTTTCCTATTAGGAATCAGTCTGTTATTCCATATCCATTTCTAACTGTTTCTTCCTGACCTTAATACAGATTTCTCAAGAGGCAGGTTAGGTGGTCTGTTATTCCCATCTCTTAAAGAATTTTCCACAGTTCACTGTTATCCACAGGCTAAGGTTTTTGAAAAATCAATAGAGCAGAAATAGATGTTTTCCTGGAACTCTCTGCTTTTTTGATGATCCAGAGGATGTTGGGAATTTGATCTGTGGCTCCTCTGCCTATTCTAAAATCAGCTTGAACATCTAGAAGTTCACAGTTCCCGTATTGCTGAAGCCTGGCTTGGAGTATTTTGAGCATTACTTTATTAGCATGTGAGATGAGTGAAATTGTGCAGTAGTTTGAGCATTCTATGGTATTGCCTTTGTTTGAGATTGGAATGAAAACTGACCTTTTCCAGTTCTGTGGCCATTGCTGAGTTTTCCAAATTTGCTGGCGTGTTGAGTGCAGCACTTTCACAGCATCATCTTTCAGGATTCAAAACAGCTCAACTGGAATTCCGTCACCTCCACTATCTTTATTCAGAGTGATTCTTCCCTAGGCTCACTTGACATCATATTCCAGGATGTCTGACTCTAGGTGAGTGTGAGTGATCACACAATCGTGATTATCTAGGTGGTGAAGATCTTTTTTGTACAGTTCTTCTGTGTATTCTTGCCACCTCTTTTTAATATCTTCTGATTCTGTTAGGTCAATACTATTTCTATCCTTCATTGAGCCCATTGTTGCATGAAATGTTCCCTTGGTATCTCTAATTTTCTTCAAGAGATTGCTTGTTTTTCCCATTCTATTGTTTTCCACTATTTCTTTGCATTGATCACTGAGGAAGGCTTTCTTATCTCTCCTTGCTACTCTTTGGAACTCTGCATTGAAATGGGCATATATTTCCTTTTCTCCTTTGCTTTTCACTTCCCTTATTTTCAGAGCTATTTGTAAGGTCTCCTCAGACAGCCATTTTGCTGTTTTGCATTTCTTTTTCTTGGGGATGGTCTTGCTCCCTGTCTCCTGTACAATGTCATGAACCTCCATCCATAGTTCATCAGGCACTCTATCAGATCTAGTCCTTAAATCTACTTCTCACTTCTACTGTGTAATTGTTAGGGATTTGATTTAAGTTATACCTGAATGGTTTAGTGGTTTTCCCTCTTTTCTTCATTTTAAGTCTGAATTTGGCAATTAGGAGTTCATGGTCTGAGCCACATTCAGCTCCTGGTCTCTTTTTTTATGAGTATACAGAGCTTCTCCATCTTTGGCTGGAAAGAATATAATCAATATGATTTCGGTGTTGGCCATCTGGTAATTTCCATATGTAGATTCGTCTACTGTGTTGTTGAAAGAGGGTGTTTGCTATGACCAGTGTGTTCTCTTGGCAAAACTATATTAGTCTTTGCCTTGCTTCAATCTGTACTCCAAGGCCAAATTTGCCTGTTACTCCAGACTTCCTACTTTTGCATTCCAGACCCCTATAATGAAAAGGACATTTTTTGGGGTGTTAGTTCTAAAAGGTCTTGTAGGTCTTCATAGAATTGTTCAGCTTCAGCTCTTCAGTGTTACAGATCGGGATACAGCCTTGGATTACCGTGATATTGAATGGTTTGTCTTGGAAACGAACAAAAGATCATCCTGCCATTTTTGAGACTGCATCCAAAATGACTCTCTTTTTGACTACGATTTCTACTCTATTTCTTCTAAGGGTTTCTTGCCCACAGTAGTAGAAATAATGGTCACCTGAATTAAATTCACCCATTCCAGTCCATTTTAGTTCTCTGATTTCTAAAATGTCAATGTTCACTCTTGCCATCTCCTGTTTGAACACTTCCCATTTGCCTTGATTCATGGACCTAACATTCCAGGTTCCTATGCAATATTACTTTTTACAGCATCGGACCTTGCTTCCATCAGCAGTCACATCCACAAGTGGGTATTGTTTTTGCTTTGGCTCCATCTCTTTAGTCTTTCTGGAGTTATTTCTCCGTTGTCCTCCAACAGCATATTGGGCACCTACTGACCTGGGGAGTTCATCTTTCAGTGTCCTATCTTTTTGCCTTTTCACATTGTTCATGGGGTTCTCAAGGTAAGAATACTGAAGTGGTTTGCCATTCCCTTCTCTAGTGGGCCACATTTTGTCCGAACTCTCCACCATGACCCATCTGTCTTGGGTGGCCCTACATGGCATGGCTCATAGTTTCATTGAGTTAGAGAAGGCTGTGGTCCATGTGATTAGATTGGTTAGTTTTCTGTGATTGTGGTTTTAAGTCTGTCTGCCCTCTGATGGTGGAGAAGGCAATGGCACCCCACTCCAGTACTCTTGCCTGGAAAGTCCCATGGACGGAGGAACCTGGTAGGCTCCAGTCCATTGCATCGCACAGAGTTGGACTCGACTGAAGCCGCTTAGCAGCAGCAGCAGCAGCCCTCTGATGGAGAATAATAAGAGGCTTATGGAACCTTCCTGGTGGGACAGACTGACTGAAGGGGAAACTGGGTCTTGTTCTGGTTGGCGGGGCCATGCTCAGTAAATTGTTAATATGGTATATCCAGATAAATGAATATTATTCAGCACTAAAAAGAAATAAGCTGCCAAGGCATAAAATAACAAGAAGAAATCTTGCATGCATATTCTTAATAAAAGAAACCAATGTTAAAAGGTTATGTACTGTACAATGCCCATTATAAGACATTCGGGGGGGGGGGGGTGGAACCCTCTGGAGACAGTATAATGTTCAGTGGTTGCCAAGGATTCAAGTGTTGGGAGAGATCAATAGGTGGAGCACAGAGGACATCTAGAACAGTGAAACCATCTGGGTGGTACTATAATGATAGGTACATGTTACTGTACATTTGTCAACCCATATGTTGTACATCACCAAGAGTGAAGTCTAATGTAAACTCTGGACTTTGGGTGATAATGATATGTTAACCTAAGTTCATCAGTTGGATAAATACATCACTTTTTTGGGAGGTTAACAATGTGGGAGGGCCAAAAGGAGCTACTTCACATTCAAGGTCAGGAGGGACAGCTGTGAGAAGATACCCCTTGTCCAAGGGAAGGAGCAGTGGCTGCGCTTTGCTGGAGCAGCCATGAAGAAATACCCCATGTCCAAGGTAAGAGAAACCCAAGTAAGATGGTAGGTGTTGCGAGAGGGCATCAGAGGGCAGACAAACTGAACCATAATCACAGAAATCTAGCCAATCTGATCACAAGGACCACAGCCTTGTCTAACTCAATGAAACTGAGCCATGCCACGTGGGGCCACCCAAGACAGACGGGTCATGATGGAGAGATCTGACAGAGGCGGTCCACTGGAGAGGGGAATGGCAAACCACTTCAGTATTCTTGCCTTGAGAACCCCATGAACAATATGAAAAGGCAAAATAATAGGATACTGAAAGAGGAACTCCCCAGGTCAGTGGGTGCCCAATATGCTACTGGAGATCAGTGGAGAAATAACTCCAGAAAGACTAAAGAGATGGAGCCAAAGCAAAAACAATACTCAGTTGTGGGATTTGACTGGTGATAGAAGCAAGGTCTGATGCTGTAAAGAGCAATATTACATAGGAACCTGGAATGTTGGGTCAAGGCAATGAGTCAAGGCAAATTGTAAGTGGTCAAAGAGAAGATAGCAAGAGTGAATATCAACATTCTACGAATCAGCAACTCCTGATTTTCCACGAACCTCCATCCATAGTTCATCAGGCACTCTATCAGATCTAGTCCGTTAAATCTATTTCTCACTTCCACTGTATAACCATAAGGGATACGTGAATGGTCTAGTGGTTTTCCCTCCTTTCTTCAATTTAATTCTGAATTTGGCAGTAAGGATTTCGTGATCTGAGCCAAGTGGAAAAGAAATGCAAAATGGACAGGAATGGGTGAATTTAACTCAGATGACCATTATATCTACTAACGTGGGCAGGAATCCCTTAGAAAAAATGGAGTAGCCATCATGGTCAACAAAAGAGTCCAAAATGCAGTACTTGGATGAAATCTCAAACATGATAGAATGATCTCTTGTTCATTTCCAAGGCAAACCATTCAATATCACAGTAATCCAAGCCTAAGCCCCAACCAGTAATGCTGAAGAAGCTGAAGCTGAACAGTTCTATGAAGCCCTACAAGACCTTTTAGAACTAATACCCCAAAAAGATGTCCTTTTCATTATAGGGGGCTGGAATGCAAAAGTAGGAAGTCAAGAAACACCTAAAGTAACAGGAAAATTTGGTCTTGGAGTATGGAATTAAGCAGGGAAAAGGCTAATAGAGTTTGCCAATAGAACGCACTGGTCATAGCAAACACCCTCTTCAAACAACACAAGAGAAGACTTTACACATGGACATCACAAGATGGTCAACCCCAAAATCATATTGATTATATTCTTTGCAGCCAAAGTTGGAGAAGCTCTATACAGTCAGCAAAAACAAGACTGGGAGCTGACTGTGGTTCAGATCACGAAATCTTTATTGCCAAATTCAGACTTAAATTGAAGAAAGGAGGGAAAACCACTAGACATTCATGTATCCCTTATGATTATACAGTAGAAGTGAGAAATAGATTTAAGGTACTAGACCTGATAGACAGAGTGCCTGATGAACTATGGATGGAGGGTCGTGACATTGTACCAGAGACAGGGATCAAGACCTTCCCCATGGAAAAGAAATGCAAAAAAGCAATATGGCCGTCTGAGGAGGCCTTACAAATAGCTGTGAAAAGAAGAGAAGCAAAAAGCAATGGAGAAAAGGAAAGATATAAGCATCTGAATGCAGAGTTTCAAAGAATAGCAAGGAGAGATAAGAGAGCCTTCCTCGGCAATCAATGCAAAGAAACACAGGGAAGGCAATAGAATGGGAAAGACTAGAGATCTCTTTAAGAAAATTAGAGATACCAAGGGAACATTTCATGCAAAGATGGACTCGATAAAGGAAAGAAATGGTATGGACCTAACAAAAACAGAAGATGTTAAGAAGAAGTGGCAAGAATACACAGAATAACTGTACAAAAACAGATCTTCATGACCCAGATAATCACGATGGTGTGATCACTCACCTACAGCCAGACATCCCAAAATGTGAAGTCAAGTGGGCCTTAGAAACCATGACTACAAAGCTAGTGGAGGTGATGGAATTCCAGTTGAGCTATTTCAAATCCTGGAAGATGATGCTGTGAAGGTGCTGCACTCAATATGCCAGCAAATTTGGAAAACAGCAGTGGCCACAGGACTGGAAAAGGTCAGTTTTCATTTCAATCCCAAAGAAAGGCAATACCACAGAATGTTCAAACTACTGCACAATTGCACTCATCTCACACGCTAGTAAGTAATGCTCAAAATTCTCCAAGCCAGGCTTCAGCAATACGTGAATGATGAACTTCCATATGTTCAAGCTGTTTTTAGAAAAGACAGAGGAACCAGAGATCAAATCACATCTTCTGGATTATAAAAAAGCAAGAGAGTTCCAGAAAAACATCTATTTCTGCTTTATTGACTATGCCAAAGCCTTTGACTGTGTGGATCACAGTAAACTGTGGAAAATTCTGAAAGAGATGGGAATACCAGACCACCTGACCTGCCTCTTGAGAAATCTATATGCAGGTCAGGAAGCAACAGTTAGAACTGGACATGGAACAACAGACTGGTTCCAAATAGGAAAGGGAATACGTTAAGGCTGTATATTGTCACCCTGCTTATTTAACTTCTATGCAGAGTACATCATGAGAAACGCTGAGATGGAAGAAGCACAAGCTGGAATCAAGATTGCCGGGAGAAATGTCAATAACCTCAGATATGCAGATGACACCACTCTTATGGCAGAAAGTGAAGAGGAACTAAAAAGCCTCTTGATGAAAGTGAAAGAGGAGAGTGAAAAAGTTGGCTTAAAGCTCAACATTCAGAAAACAAAGATAATGGCATCCGGTCCCATCACTTCATGGCAGATAGATGGGGAAACAGTGGAAACAGTGTCAGATTTTATATTTTGGTGCTCCAAAATCACAGCAGATGGTGACTGCAGCCACAAAATTAAAAGACACTTACTCCTTGAAAGTAAAGTTATGACCAACCTAGATTGCATATTAAAAAACAGACATTACTTTTCCAACAATGGTCTGTCTAATCAAGGCTATTGTTTTTCCATTTGTCATGTATGGATGTGAGAGTTGGACTGTGAAGAAAGCTGAGAGCTGAAGAACTGATGCTTTTGAACTGTAGTGTTGGAGATGACTCTTGAGAATCCCTTGAACTTCAAGGAGATCCAACCAGTCCATTCTAAAGGAGATCAGTCCTGCGTGTTCTTTGGAAGGACTGATGCTAAAGCTGAAACTCTAATACTTTGGCCACCTCATGCAAAGAGTTGACTCATTGGAAAAGACCCTAATGCTGGAAGGGACTGGGGACAGGAGGAGAAGGGGATGACAGAGGATGAGATCGCTGGATGGCATCACCAACTTGATAGACATGAGTTTGAGAGAGCTCCAGGAGTTGATGATGGACAGGGAGGCCTGGTGTGCTGCAATTCATGGTGTTGCAAAGAGTCAGACATGACTGAACTGAACTGAGCAATAGGACGGGAGGACTTCCAGTATGGTCCAGTGGTTAAGCCTCAACATTCCCAATACAGGGGCCCTGGGTTCAATCCATAGTCAGGGAATTGGATTACACATTCTGCAACTAAGCAAAGAATTGTCATGCCACAGCTAAAGATCCCACATTCCTCAGATAAGACCCAGTGCAGCTGAATAAATACATACATAAAAATAAATATTAAAAAAATGGAGCAGGCAAGGCAGGAATGGGGCAGGGAGGTACATGGACAATCTCTATATCTTTTCCTCAATTCTGCTGCAAACCTAAAGCTACTCTAAAAAAATAAAATCTGTTTAAAAATATGTAAATAGGGAAGACAGAATTTAAGGGTAGACAAAAACACCAACTAAACTTCAAAGAATACAGGAAAGAAAGTTATAAAGGGAACAAAGAAAAAGTAAACTGCAAGAAGATCAAGTAAAATTCAAAATTTTTAACAATTACATTAAAAGTAAACTGCAGCATTTAAAAGCATTTCACCTTCATCTTCCTATGCAATATTTCTTGGACCTATACTAGTTGGGAGATGGGGAAAGTTGGCCCCTCAGTTCCATTCAGTCACTTTGTCATATCTGATTCTTTGCAGCCCCATGGACTGCAGCACGCCAGGCTTCCCTGTTCATCATCAATTCCCAGAGCTTGCTCAAACTCATGTCCATTGAGTCAGTGATGCCATCCAACCATCTCATCCTCTGCAATCCTCTTCTCCACCTGCCTTCAATCTTTCTGAGCATCAGGGTTTCTTCCAAAGAGTCAGTTCTTTGCATCAGTTGGCCAAAGAACTGGAGCTTAAGTTTCATCATAAGTCCTTCCAATGAATATTCAGGACTGATTTTCTGTAGGCTGATTGGTTTGATCTCCTTTTAGTCCAAGGGACTCTCAAAAGTCTTCTTCAACACCACAGTTGAAAAGCATCCGTTTCAGTTTTTTTGTAGTCCAATTCTCACGTCTGTATAAGACTACTGGCAAAACCATAGTTTTGACTAGACAGAACTTTGTGGCAAAGTAATGTCTCTGCTTTTAATATGCTGTCTAGGTTGGTCATAACTTTTCTTCCAAGAAGCAAGCACCTTTTGATATCACGGTGGCAGTCACCATCTGCAATGATTTTGGAGCCCAAGAAAATAGTCTCTCACTCTTCCCATTGTTTCCCCATCTATTTGCCATGAAGTGATAGAACTGGATACCATGATCTTTGCTTTTGAATCTTGAGTTTTAAGCCCATTTTTTCACTCTCCTCTTTCACCTTCATCAAGAGGTTCTTTAGCTCCTCTTTGCTTTCTGATATAAGGGTGCTGGCATATGCATATCTGAGGTTATTGCTATTTTTCCCTGCAATCTTGACTCCAGCTTTTGGTCATTCAACCCCACATTTCATATGATGAACTCTC